>NC_092660.1:11616250-12913333 GCF_032118995.1 Asterias amurensis
CATGATGACGCAGGTACAAACTGCGTCTCTCTAGCATTTTTAGTTCCAGAATGATTCAAAAGCATAGCTGAAAGTTTTTTCAAGTCCGGGCTTTTTTTTAACGCATGTATTTGTTTTCTCCAATAATCACCACATGCCGTGTATATCATGCATTAAATGTCCCAAATTTATGGGGTGTGTATGGTCTACTCCCTGGCCTCTAGCCTCGCTTTGAGAATCCCCATAGCACTAATTTTGGTACGATAAGAAAGCCCTTGAAATTCTCCATCCAATGGTGCTAAACTTGTTTAGATTGAGTAATGATTGTGGGTCAAATTGACCCTTTTGAACTTTTGATTTTCTCTGTGCACAAAAATCCCTTAGGGAGGCTTGTTGAGTTCGTTTCGGAGCACAGCCGTCTGCTTTTAATTTTCGGTATCAAGAAGTCTGGAAGCCGCTCTAAAACTTTGAAATTTAGGTTTAGGGTAATGCCATGATGACGCAGGTACAAACTGCGTCTCTCTAGCATTTTTAGTTCCAGAATGATTCAAAAGCATAGCTGAAAGTTTTTTCAAGTCCGGGCTTTTTTTTAACGCATGTATTTGTTTTCTCCAATAATCACCACATGCCGTGTATATCATGCATTAAATGTCCCAAATTTATGGGGTGTGTATGGTCTACTCCCTGGCCTGTAGCCTCGCTTTGAGAATCCCCATAGCACTAATTTTGGTACGATAAGAAAGCCCTTGAAATTCTCCATCCAATGGTGCTAAACTTGTTTACATTGAGTAATGATTGTGGGTAAAATTGACCCGTTAAACTTTTGATTTTCTCTGTGCACAAAAATCCCTTAGGGAGGCTTGTTGAGTTCGTTTCGAAGCACAGCCGCCTTCATTTAATTTTCGGTATCAAGAAGTCTGGAAGCCGCTCTAAAACTTTGAAATTTGACGTTAGGGACATGTCAGAATGACGCAGGTACAAACTGCGTCTCTCTAGCGTTTTTAGTTCCAGAATGATTCAAAAGCATAGCTGAAAGTTTTTTCAAGTCCGGGCTTTTTTTAACGCATGTATTTGTTTTCTCCAATAATCACCACATGCCGTGTAATCATGCATTAAATGTCCCAAATTTATGGGGTGTGTATGGTCTACTCCCTGGCCTTTAGCTTCGTTTTTAGAATCCGCATAGCACTAATTTTGGTACGATAAGAAAGCCCTTGAAATTCTCCATCCAATGGTGCTAAACTTGTTTAGATTGAGTAATGATTGTGGGTCAAATTGACCCGTTGAACTTTTGATTTTCTCTGTGCACAAAAAACCCTTAGGGAGGCATGTTGAGTTCGTTTCGAAGCACAGCCGCCTACTTTTAGTTTTCGGTGTCAAGAAGTCCGGAAGCCGCTCTAAAACTTTGAAATTTAGATTAAGGGACATGCCATGATGACGCAGGTGCAAACTGCGTCTCTCTAGCATTTTTAGTTCCAGAATGATTCAAAAGCATAGCTGAAGTTTTTTCAAGTCCGGGCTATTTTTTAACGCATGTATTTGTTTTCTCCAATAATCACCACATGCCGTGTATATCATGCATTAAATGTCCCAAATTTATGGGGTGTGTATGGTCTACTCACTGGCCTCTAGCCTCGCTTTGAGAATCCGCATAGCACTAATTTTGGTACGAGAGGAAAGCCCTTGAAATTCTCCATCCAATGGTGCTAAACTTGTTTAGATTGAGTAATGATTGTGGGTCAAATTGACCCGTTGAACTTTTGATTTTCTCTGTGCACAAAAATCCCGTAGGGAGGCAGGCTTGTTGAGTTCGTTTCGGAGCACAGCCGCCTGCTTTTAATTTTCGGTGTCAAGAAGTCTGGAAGCCGCTCTAAAACTTTGAATGTTAGATTTAGGGACATGCCATGATGACGCAGGTACAAACTGCGTCTCTCTAGCATTTTTAGTTCCAGAATGATTCAAAAGCATAGCTGAAAGTTTTTTCAAGTCCGGGCTTTTTTTTAACGCATGTATTTGTTTTCTCCAATAATCACCACATGCCGTGTATATCATGCATTAAATGTCCCAAATTTATGGGGTGTGTATGGTCTACTCCCTGGCCTGTAGCCTCGCTTTGAGAATCCCCATAGCACTAATTTTGGTACGATAAGAAAGCCCTTGAAATTCTCCATCCAATGGTGCTAAACTTGTTTACATTGAGTAATGATTGTGGGTAAAATTGACCCGTTAAACTTTTGATTTTCTCTGTGCACAAAAATCCCTTAGGGAGGCTTGTTGAGTTCGTTTCGAAGCACAGCCGCCTTCATTTAATTTTCGGTATCAAGAAGTCTGGAAGCCGCTCTAAAACTTTGAAATTTGACGTTAGGGACATGTCAGAATGACGCAGGTACAAACTGCGTCTCTCTAGCGTTTTTAGTTCCAGAATGATTCAAAAGCATAGCTGAAAGTTTTTTCAAGTCCGGGCTTTTTTTAACGCATGTATTTGTTTTCTCCAATAATCACCACATGCCGTGTAATCATGCATTAAATGTCCCAAATTTATGGGGTGTGTATGGTCTACTCCCTGGCCTTTAGCTTCGTTTTTAGAATCCGCATAGCACTAATTTTGGTACGATAAGAAAGCCCTTGAAATTCTCCATCCAATGGTACTAAACTTGTTTAGATTGAGTAATGATTGTGGGTCAAATTGACCCGTTGAACTTTTGATTTTCTCTGTGCACAAAAATCCCGTAGGGAGGCAGGCTTGTTGAGTTCGTTTCGGAGCACAGCCGCCTGCTTTTAATTTTCGGTGTCAAGAAGTCTGGAAGCCGCTCTAAAACTTTGAATGTTAGATTTAGGGACATGCCATGATGACGCAGGTACAAACTGCGTCTCTCTAGCATTTTTAGTTCCAGAATGATTCAAAAGCATAGCTGAAAGTTTATTCATGTCCGGGCTTTTTTTAACGCATGTATTTGTTTTCTCCAATAATCACCGCATGCTGTGTATATCATGCATTAAATGTCCCAAATTTATGGGGTGTGTATGGTTTACTCCCTGGCCTGTAGCCTCGCTTTGAGAATCCCCTTAGCATTAATTTTGGTACGATAAGAAAGCCCTTGAAATTCTCCATCCAATGGTGCTAAACTTGTTTAGATTGAGTAATGATTGTGGGTCAAATTGACCCGTTGAACTTTTGATTTTCTCTGTGCACAAAAATCCCGTAGGGAGGCAGGCTTGTTGAGTTCGTTTCGGAGCACAGCCGCCTGTTTTTAATTTTCGGTGTCAAGAAGTCTGGAAGCCGCTCTAAAACTTTGAATGTTAGATTTAGGGACATGCCATGATGACGCAGGTACAAACTGCGTCTCTCTAGCATTTTTAGTTCCAGAATGATTCAAAAGCATAGCTGAAAGTTTATTCATGTCCGGGCTTTTTTTAACGCATGTATTTGTATTCTCCAATAATCACCGCATGCTGTGTATATCATGCATTAAATGTCCCAAATTTATGGGGTGTGTATGGTTTACTCCCTGGCCTGTAGCCTCGCTTTGAGAATCCCCTTAGCATTAATTTTGGTACGATAAGAAAGCCCTTGAAATTCTCCATCCAATGGTGCTAAACTTGTTTAGATTGAGTAATGATTGTGGGTCAAATTGACCCGTTGAACTTTTGATTTTCTCTGTGCACAAAAATCCCATAGGGAGGCAGGCTTGTTGAGTTCGTTTCGGAGCACAGCCGCCTGCTTTTAATTTTCGGTGTCAAGAAGTCTGGAAGCCGCTCTAAAACTTTGAATGTTAGATTTAGGGACATGCCATGATGACGCAGGTACAAACTGCGTCTCTCTAGCATTTTTAGTTCCAGAATGATTCAAAAGCATAGCTGAAAGTTTATTCATGTCCGGGCTTTTTTTAACGCATGTATTTGTTTTCTCCAATAATCACCGCATGCCGTGTATATCATGCATTAAATGTCCCAAATTTATGGGGTGTGTATGGTTTACTCCCTGGCCTGTAGCCTCGCTTTGAGAATCCCCTTAGCATTAATTTTGGTACGAGAGGAAAGCCCTTGAAATTCTCCATCCAATGGTGCTAAACTTTGTTTAGATTGAGTAATGATTGTGGGTCAAATTGACCCGTTGAACTTTTGATTTCCTCTGTGCACAAAAATCCCTTAGGGAGGCTTGTTGAGTTCGTTTCCAAGCACAGCCGCCTACTTTTTATTTTCGGTATCAAGAAGTCTGGAAGCCGCTCTAAAACTTTGAAATTTAGGTTTAGGGTAATGCCATGATGACGCAGGTACAAACTGCGTCTCTCTAGCATTTTTAGTTCCAGAATGATTCAAAAGCATAGCTGAAAGTTTTTTCAAGTCCGGGCTTTTTTTAACGCATGTATTTGTTTTCTCCAATAATCACCACATGCCGTGTATATCATGCATTAAATGTCCCAAATTTATGGGGTGTGTATGGTCTACTCACTGGCCTCTAGCCTCGCTTTGAGAATCCGCATAGCACTAATTTTGGTACGAGAGGAAAGCCCTTGAAATTCTCCATCCAATGGTGCTAAACTTTGTTTAGATTGAGTAATGATTGTGGGTCAAATTGACCCGTTGAACTTTTGATTTCCTCTGTGCACAAAAATCCCTTAGGGAGGCTTGTTGAGTTCGTTTCCAAGCACAGCCGCCTACTTTTTATTTTCGGTATCAAGAAGTCTGAAAGCCGCTCTAAAACTTTGAAATTTAGGTTTAGGGTAATGCCATGATGACGCAGGTACAAACTGCGTCTCTCTAGCATTTTTAGTTCCAGAATGATTCAAAAGCATAGCTGAAAGTTTTTTCAAGTCCGGGCTTTTTTTAACGCATGTATTTGTTTTCTCCAATAATCACCACATGCCGTGTATATCATGCATTAAATGTCCCAAATTTATGGGGTGTGTATGGTCTACTCACTGGCCTCTAGCCTCGTTTTGAGAATCCGCATAGCACTAATTTTGGTACGAGAGGAAAGCCCTTGAAATTCTCCATCCAATGGTGCTAAACTTGTTTAGATTGAGTAATGATTGTGGGTCAAATTGCCCGTTGAACTTTTGATTTTCTCTGTGCACAAAAATCCCGTAGGGAGGCAGGCTTGTTGAGTTCGTTTCGGAGCACAGCCGCCTGCTTTTAATTTTCGGTGTCAAGAAGTCTGGAAGCCGCTCTAAAACTTTGAATGTTAGATTTAGGGACATGCCATGATGACGCAGGTACAAACTGCGTCTCTCTAGCATTTTTAGTTCCAGAATGATTCAAAAGCATAGCTGAAAGTTTATTCTTGTCCGGGCTTTTTTTAACGCATGTATTTGTTTTCTCCAATAATCACCGCATGCCGTGTATATCATGCATTAAATGTCCCAAATTTATGGGGTGTGTATGGTTTACTCCCTGGCCTGTAGCCTCGCTTTGAGAATCCCCTTAGCATTAATTTTGGTACGATAAGAAAGCCCTTGAAATTCTCCATCCAATGGTGCTAAACTTGTTTAGATTGAGTAATGATTGTGGGTCAAATTGACCCTTTTGAACTTTTGATTTTCTCTGTGCACAAAAATCCCGTAGGGAGGCTTGTTGAGTTCGTTTCGGAGCACAGCCGTCTGCTTTTAATTTTCGGTATCAAGAAGTCTGGAAGCCGCTCTAAAACTTTGAAATTTAGGTTTAGGGTAATGCCATGATGACGCAGGTACAAACTGCGTCTCTCTAGCATTTTTAGTTCCAGAATGATTCAAAAGCATAGCTGAAAGTTTTTTCAAGTCCGGGCTTTTTTTAACGCATGTATTTGTTTTCTCCAATAATCACCACATGCCGTGTATATCATGCAATAAATGTCCCAAATTTATGGGGTGTGTATGGTCTACTCCCTGGCCTCTAGCTTCGTTTTGAAAATCCGCATAGCACTTATTTTGGTACGAGAGGAAAGCCCTTGAAATTCTCCATCCAATGGTGCTAAACTTGTTTAGATTGAGTAATGATTGTGGGTCAAATTGACCCGTTGAACTTTTGATTTTCTCTGTGCACAAAAATCCCGTAGGGAGGCTTGTTGAGTTCGTTTCGGAGCACAGCCGTCTGCTTTTAATTTTCGGTATCAAGAAGTCTGGAAGCCGCTCTACAACTTTGAAATTTAGATTGAGGGACATGCCATGATGACGCAGGTACAAACTGCGTCTCTCTAGCATTTTTAGTTCCAGAATGATTCAAAAGCATAGCTGAAAGTTTATTCATTATTTCGTGAAAATGTCACGCTAAAGGTTTTTTTTTTTTTTTTTTTTTTTTTTTTTATATTTGTATATACTAGAATATTTATTTAATGTTCGTTTTTGCTATGTAATAGCATTATTTAGTATGATTCTTTATTAATGTGGATTGAGTGATGTATGTTGTCATTTGTAGAATAAACGGAGTAGAATAACTCCAATCGAAAGAAAAAAAAAATCGTGACTTCTTATAGCACGTTTATATGCAGTACGCCGTGTTTGTTTACATTTCACCCAATATGTCACGTGAGGCACGGAGCGCAATCGGTCTATTGATTATGACCATGAAAACACCAGTTTTTAAGCACCAACACTGTAGCGCAGTGCGTAAGGTGCTGGGACTGTTTCAGCAACTCGGATCACCCGGTCCGGGTTCGAATACCGTCTGTCTCTAATATAGATTCAAGGCTTTTTGCTGCCCCTGATAGGACAGTGTGATTGGGATCTGCCTTGTTTTCTCCCCTAAAGGGACAGGGCCCGCGTGGTGGCTAGGGTTCGAAGCAGGGGGGGATGTGCTCTGGGTCGGATGCAAATCCTGAAGGGTTCTATATGGCAAAGGGGAGGGGCCAGTGTGTGCCATTAACTGAACCGGCGCCTGAATGCCTGACACTTCCGGAGCGTAACCTTTTATATTTTTCCACCAGATTAAATTTGCATTTTTCAATTTCTTTATTGTTCTATTTGTCTTACCCGCTGCCAAAACATTAGGACTCAAACTTCCTCTAGTTATCGGGCAACGTCGGTAGCCTAGTTGACAACACACTGCTCTTGAACTTCAGGGGTCCCGGGTTCGAATCCCACCCGAGGAACATGATATTTTGTTCACGGAATATTTTTGTTCACGGGACTCGGGAAAGTATCCTGAGTTTACAGTGCTAACACACATCGGTGTATGGGTCAAAAACAAAATTAATTTTCTCTATAATATTTATTTGTATAATGCTATTATTGTTGTTATTATTTATAACGCTTACTGGTATAACTGGTATGTATCTGGTAACTGTTTTAAACAGTGTTTACATCAATTAACTAGGTCAGACTTGTTCTCTCTAATCCGAAGGCGGGTTCACTTATGTTTGAAAAGGAGGGATCTCTGCCTGAGTTAAAAGACATTGTTTTCGTATCTACTCTTGTTAGAAACTCTTGTTTTTTTTGTATAGATTAGTATCCTGTTTAAAGGAACGTTACAGAATTGGTAAGAAACAAAATCGTGAAAATCACAGATGTACATAAAACTTACACGGTCTAATGATAATGATTGTTGAAAACATCCCTTGAAGTATTTATGTCTGAAGTCTCATATTTGTTAAGAAATAAATAATTTAACCTTGCGTTTGTTATTTTTTTTGTTTGCATCAATGTCATGCAAAATGTGTAATCGTTTTTTGACTATTATTTTTCTCGTGACCCAGATGGCCGATCAGTTTGAAACTTTAACGGATTTGTCAGTTCATGTATATGGTGGATTACATAAAGTGCTTACACTGCCAGCAACTATTTTGATTTTAAGATCAAAAGGGGGCCCTTGATATTAAAAGGAACAGTTTTGTTTTAATTTGTTTTAAGGATCTGTGTTGAGAATATTGAAAGAAATACAGGATTATTGTTTGTTTGCGGAAAAAAAAAACATACTAATTTCTGTCAAAAAACAAGGTTTGATGATGACGAAATACAGTTCATGCGTCATTAATTTATCTTTGGTACGAGAAGAAAGCCCTTGAAAATGGCGATCCGATTGTGGTAAAATTGTTAAGATTGAGCATGAAACTGGGATCGAATTATCCGTTCAAACTGTTTGTTTGTTTGTTTGTTTTTTTTTTTGTCAGACAGCTCTGTGCACAAAACTCTCATAGGGCATGCTGTTGAAATCGTGTCTGAGCAACCCCGCTTACTGGAGCTTTTTGTTATCATGAAGTGTATAAGTCGCCCTATACTTTTGAAAAACGGATGCAGGGACATGCCAGAATGACTCAGTTACAAACTTCATCTCTTTAGCATTTTTAGCTACATAATTATTTCAGAGCATGGCTGAAATATTTATTTTTCGGGCCAATTTTTGAATGAATATCAATGTAAACAGCTGGATCGTGATTTTTAACCAAGATTCCTAGTTTTGTTTCTTATCAAGTTTATTTGCCTGAAAATTTGCCCACATTTTCCTCCCCTAGTTTTATGCAAAATGGCGGCCACATTGAATTTTGAAATACTTTAAGTGTAAAAAAGTACCAACCTAACTTTATTAGCAACATTTTGGCAGTCGGCTTGTTCTTTGTAGTTATGTCAATGAGAGATTTGTGTACGGTTTCAGGGGAAAAACGGTGGCCATTTTGTTTTTTACGTAAAAATGCACTTTCGCCGGATAAATATGCAAATTGCTAAATATTCAAAAATACACAAAAAATACTTAAAAGTCTTATAGCCTTGAAATGGAAAACTATTGATAGATTCTTGAAATCTTTATTCTCTGCTTAATTTTATATGGGGAGTCCCTGGGCCCGTCGAGTTATTCTCCCTCCAAGAAAAAACACCCCTTCACAAGTTTAATTTTAAAAACGTCAACAACCCCCAGGTCACAATTGGGCAACATTTTTGTACATTGAAACACCTTCTGGGGGCTCTCAAATCTGTCTTATATAGAATATTAGGTGGTTGAAATCGTTTCTGAGCAACCCCGCCTACTTGAGTTTTTTTCTATCAAGAAGTGTGCAAGTCGCCCTGAACCTTTAAAAAATAGACGCAGGAACATGCCAAATGACTAAGGTACAAACTGCATCTCCCTAGCATTTTTTGTTCCAGGGTTTTTCCAGAGTGTTGCTGAACGTTTTTAATTGTCCGGGCCTATTTTTTGAATGACCCCCTTATTGTTGGTTGGAATCCTGACTGCGCCGTGTCTTGGTGTACGTTTTATACACGCACAGTGTACGTCAATTTCTAATGGGTGCCTGCTCGCGCCGTGTGCAAGTCGCCCTAAACCTTTAAAAAATGGACGTAGGAACATTCCTGGAAGAGGAGAGGAAAGCCCTTGAACATGGCAATCCTGTGGTGTTAAAATTTTGAAGATTGAGCATGAAACTGGGATCGAAATTACCCGTTGTACATGTTGTTTTTCTCTCCGACAGCTCTGTGCACAAAACTCACATAGTGGAGGTTGTTGAAATCGTTTCTGAGCAACCCCGCAAGGCGGGACAAACTGTAACAGTATACTGTTCAGCTTCATCAAAGGTCTTAGCATCCGTCACAAACAGGGAGCAATGATCACCAAAACTTGTCTATGGACTGATGCAGAACATGCATGGATATACCATCAGGAAATGCGTCTGAAGGAGAGCTGAAACAGTGAAGTTTGCCGCCATTTTGAGCGCCGAGTGATAGCGTCTGAAGACGGCAGGACGTTTCTAACTCAACAAGTGGTAAGCTGTTGTAAGCCGTAACCCCGCCTGTCTATACTCTAAGTTAACTGTTTTAAATGTATTTTATTTCATTCCGAAACGGGGAGGGTAACATTGTAATAAAAAATAACAATAATTTAGAAATGGTTTAGACAATGGTTTAGACAGATGTTTTAAAAGTAGAATACAATGATCTACACACATTTGTCACAAAATTGCATGGTTTTTTCTACTACTTAACGAACTAACACGGTCGGCCATTTATGGAAGCAAAACATTTTGACTCCCAAAAATGGCCGGCCGTGTTTGTCGACAAGTTATAAAAGGAAACCCACGCAATGAGTGGTTACTTGGAGTGATACTTGTGTGGATCATTATGTTCCACTTTTAAAATATATTTATAATCATATGTAATAAGACCAACTCGACTGATCCAAGGCAACGTGTTCCTTTAACTAATAACAAAACACATACATTGGTAAAGCCTTGTTCACACAGTTTGATTTTTTAGACGGTAAATAAAAAGACATACTTTGCAACGCAATGAATTATAGCTTCATCAGGAGTGTCCATAAAAAAAATTACATCTATCTTCCCTACAAAGAATTTTAAAAGTCTTTGTTTTATCAATAACATAAACCAACATAATATTCATAAGGTCGTTGTTTAATGGGCAATTTCAGGCACAAAATGGATTTCTGTATCAACATCAAGGTGACAATGAGGGCAAATTTTTTGGATAATGGAAACTTTAAGGAAACTTTTTGCCAATTATTTGGCTTGACTCTAACCCAGCAAACCTCCCTAGAGTTCAATAAGTAGGTTGAGTGAAGAGCATCTGAATTGGGCCAAAGAACGGCGATATTATAATTAACACAACGTAAATATAACTGAAACTCAAACTGGGTTTGAAGATACGGTACGGATATGTCCTGAGCTTATTCCTTTGGCCAGAACTAGTTATATAGCCATTATGCAATCTATTGTACCAATTAGAGTTAAACACGTAACGTTTCACATTCCTTTGGCTATATAGATGGCACAGTTCCTATTAAGCATGATAAATACCGATGTTTTGTGGCCAAGCCCTTGTGTTTGATCACAGAGAATGTACAGCATTGTTATCACTCCATTTCAACCAGTTTAAACTTAGCATATGTACAAAGGAAAACGACAAAATTCGTCCCGGAATAAATCGGGTGTACGTATGGCTAACCGATGACGCGGTAAACTTGTAGAGATTGGGCATTAGTCTGGAGTCGAAATGACCTTAACAAATCTGTGAACTTTTATTAGACAGCTCTGTGCACAAAAATCCCTTTGGGAGACTGTTGAGCACAGTTCTGATTCCCCTTCACTTGTTGTTTTCCGCTATCGAGAAAATGTCCAAACCGCCCTAAAACTTTTACAATTCGGATACAGGGATATGCCAGGTAGAGTCGGGTACAACGACTCCGTGTCTGTAGCATGTTTAATTTCAGAGTAATTGAAGAGTTCGTCTCAGATTTATTTTAAAACCATTAAACAAAACAATTCGTCTGCTTTTTCTGTATAGCCCATGCATACAACTTTTGGGTGGTACTAATCCCTGGCCTCTAGCGTCATCTTGAGAATCTCAATAGCACTAATTTTTGTACGAGAGGAAAGCCCTTGAAGTTGTCCATCCAATGGAGATAAACTTGTTTCAATTGAGCAATGATTTGGGGTTAAATTGACCCGTTGTACTTTGGATTTTCTCTGTGCTCAAAAATCCCGTAGGGAGGCTTGTTGAGTTCGTTTCGGAGCACAGCCGCCTACTTTAAATTTTCGGTATCAAGAAGACTGGAAGCCGCTCTAAAACTTTGAAATTTGAAGTTAGGGACA
Organism: Asterias amurensis; assembly: GCF_032118995.1. Lineage (NCBI taxonomy): Eukaryota > Metazoa > Echinodermata > Asteroidea > Forcipulatida > Asteriidae > Asterias > Asterias amurensis. The sequence continues at coordinate 11,627,739 of NC_092660.1, forward strand.
TGCCATGATGACGCAGGTACAAACTGCGTCTCTCTGGCGTTTTTAGTTCCAGAATGATCCAAAAGCATAGATGAAAGTTTTTTCAAGTCCGGGTTTTTTTTTTAACGCATGTATTTGTTTTCTCCAATAATCACCACATGCCGTGTATATCATGCAATAAATGTCCCAAATTTATGGGGTGTGTATGGTCTACTCCCTGGCCTTTAGCTTCGTTTTGAGAATCCGCATAGCACTAATTTTGGTACGATAAGAAAGCCCTTGAAATTCTCCATCTACTGGTACTAAACTTGTTTAGATTGAGTAATGATTGTGGGTAAAATTGACCCGTTGAACTTTTGATTTTCTCTGTGCACAAAAATCCCTTAGGGAGGCTTGTTGAGTTCGTTTCGAAGCACAGCCGCCTTCATTTAGTTTTCGGTATCAAGAAGTCTGGAAGCCGCTCTAAAACTTTGAAATTTAGATTCAGGGTAATGCCATGATGACGCAGGTACAAACTGCGTCTCTCTAGCATTTTTAGTTCCAGAATGATTCAAAAGCATAGCTAAAAGTTTTTTCAAGTCCGGGCTTTTTTTTAACGCATGTATTTGTTTTCTCCAATAATCACCACATGCCGTGTATATCATGCATTAAATGTCCCAAATTTATGGGGTGTGTATGGTCTACTCCCTGGCCTCTAGCCTCGCTTTGCGAATCCCAATAGCACTAATTTTGGTACGATAAGAAAGCCCTTGAAATTCTCCATCCAATGGTGCTAAACTTGTTTAGATTGAGTAATGATTGTGGGTCAAATTGACCCGTTGAACTTTTGATTTTCTCTGTGCACAAAAATCCCGTAGGGAGGCTTGTTGAGTTCGTTTCGGAGCACAGCCGTCTGCTTTTAATTTTCGGTATCAAGAAGTCTGGAAGCCGCTCTACAACTTTGAAATTTAGATTGAGGGACATGCCATGATGACGCAGGTACAAACTGCGTCTCTCTAGCATTTTTAGTTCCAGAATGATTCAAAAGCATAGCTGAAAGTTTATTCATGTCCGGGCTATTTTTTAACGCATGTATTTGTTTTCTCCAATAATCACCGCATGCCGTGTATATCATGCATTAAATGTCCCAAATTTACGGGGTGTGTATGGTTTACTCCCTGGCCTGTAGCCTCGCTTTGAGAATCCCCTTAGCATTAATTTTGGTACGAGAGGAAAGCCCTTGAAATTCTCCATCCAATGGTGCTAAACTTTGTTTAGATTGAGTAATGATTGTGGGTAAAATTGACCTGTTGAACTTTTGATTTCCTCTGTGCACAAAAATCCCTTAGGGAGGCTTGTTGAGTTCGTTTCGAAGCACAGCCGCCTACTTTTTATTTTCGGTATCAAGAAGTCTGGAAGCCGCTCTAAAACTTTGAAATTTAGATTTAGGGTAATGCCATGATGACGCAGGTACAAACTGCGTCTCTCTAGCATTTTTAGTTCCAGAATGATTCAAAAGCATAGCTGAAAGTTTTTTCAAGTCCGGGCTATTTTTTAACGCATGTATTTGTTTTCTCCAATAATCACCACATGCCGTGTATATCATGCATTAAATGTCCCAAATTTATGGGGTGTGTATGGTCTACTCCCTGGCCTTTAGCTTCGTTTTGAGAATCCGCATAGCACTAATTTTGGTACGATAATAAAGCCCTTGAAATTCTCCATCCAATGGTGCTAAACCTGTTTAGATTGAGTAATGATTGTGGGTAAAATTGACCCGTTGAACTTTTGATTTTCTCTGTGCACAAAAATCCCTTAGGGAGGCTTGTTGAGTTCGTTTCGAAGCACAGCCGCCTTCATTTAGTTTTCGGTATCAAGAAGTCTGGAAGCCGCTCTAAAACTTTGAAATTTGAAGTTAGGGACATGTCAGAATGACGCAGGTACACACTGCGTCTCTCTAGCGTTTTTAGTTCCAGAGTGATTCAAAAGCATAGCTGAAAGTTTATTCATGTCCGGGCTATTTTTTAACGCATGTATTTGTTTTCTCCAATAATCACCACATGCCGTGTATATCATGCATTAAATGTCCCAAATTTATGGGGTGTGTATGGTCTACTCCCTGGCCTCTAGCTTCGCTTTAAGAATCTCCATAGCACTAATTTTGGTACGAGAGGAAAGCCCTTGAAATACTCCATCCAATGGTGCTAAACTTGTTCAGATTGAGCAATGATTGTGGGTCAAATTGACCAGTTGAACTTTGGATTTTCTCTGTGCACAAAAATCCCGTAGGGAGGCTTGTTGAGTTCGTTTCGGAGCACAGCCGCCTACTTTTAATTGTCGGTATCAAGAAGTCTGGAAGCCGCTCTAAAACTTTGAAATTTGAAGTTAGGGACATGTCAGAATGACGCAGGTACACACTGCGTCTCTCTAGCGTTTTTAGTTCCAGAGTGATTCAAAAGCATAGCTGAAAGTTTTTTCAAGTCCGGGCTTTTTTTTTTAACGCATGTATTTGTTTTCTCCAATAATCACCACATGCCGTGTATATCATGCATTAAATGTCCCAAATTTATGGGGTGTGTATGGTCTACTCCCTGGCCTCTAGCTTCGTTTTGAGAATCCCCATAGCACTAATTTTGGTACGAGAGGAAAGCCTTGAAATTCTCCACCCAATGGTGCTAGACTTGTTTAGATTGAGCAATGATTGTGGGTCAAATTGACCCGTTGTACTTTGGATTTTCTCTGTGCACAAAAATCCCGTAGGGAGGCTTGTTGAGTTCGTTTCGGAGCACAGCCGCCTACTTTTAATTTTCGGTATCAAAAAACCCGGAAGCTGCTCTAAAACATTGAAATTTGAATTAGGGGACATGCCATGATGACGCAGGTACAAACTGCGTCTCTCTAGCGTTTTTATTCCAGATTGATTCAAAGCATAGCTGTAAGTTTTTTCAAGTCCGGGCTTTTTTTTAACGCATATATTTGTTTTCTCCAATAATCACCACATGCCGTGTATATCATGCATTAAATGTCCCAAATTTAAGGGGTGTGTCGGGTCTACTCCCTGGCCTCTAGCGTCGCCTTGAAAATCCCCATAGCACTGATGTTTATACGAGAGGAAAGCCCTTGGAATTCTCCATCTAATGGTGCTAAACTTGTTTAGATTAAGCAATGATTTTGGGTCAAAATGACCCGTTGTACTTTTGATTTTCTCTGTGCACAAAAATCCCGTAGGGAGGCTTGTTGAGTTCGTTTCGGAGCACAGCCGCCTACTTTTAATTTTCGGTATCAAGAAGTTTGGAAGCCGCTCTAAAACTTTGAAATTTAGATTAAGGGACATGCCATGATGACGCAGGTACAAACTGCGTCTCTCTAGCATTTTTAGTTCCAGAATGATTCAAAAGCATAGCTGAAAGTTTTCTCAAGTCCGGGCTTTTTTTTAACGCATGTATTTGTTTTCTCCAATAATCACCACATGCCGTGTATATCATGCATTAAATGTCCCAAATTTATGGGGTGTGTATGGTCTACTCCCTGGCCTCTAGCTTCGTTTTGAGAATCCCCATAGCACTAATTTTGGTACGAGAGGAAAGCCTTGAAATTCTCCACCCAATGGTGCTAGACTTGTTTAGATTGAGCAATGATTGTGGGTCAAATTGACCCGTTGTACTTTGGATTTTCTCTGTGCACAAAAATCCCGTAGGGGAGGCTTGTTGAGTTCGTTTCGGAGCACAGCCGCCTACTCTTAATTTTCGGTATCAGAGTGGAGGTTGTTGAAATCGTTTCTGAGCAACCCGCAAGAGCGATAGATTGAATTTCATTTTTTCTGTCTGAGTTTTATTCCCGTCTTCATTAAAAAAAAAATTCAAAAGTGAATACATCAAATGTTGGGACATGCATCCAGGTAATGACAATATTCGAGTGTTTTCCATAACATTTACCTAATTGCTATAGGTAATATTTATGCGTGAAACTTTACATCAACAGTTCGGCTACGAAAGTATCCCATTCCGTGTGTGCTATACATTTGCGCATTGAAACCGACTTAAAAAAACACAACCTTCAAGGAAAAACGTATTTAGGACTTAAAATGGCGGCCATTTTGAATTTTGCTAGATATTTTAAACAGCTGGAGTTTGATTATTTTTTTTTACCCGTATTCCCCTTAACCTTAACTTGTTTTGGGGCGGGGCCTATAGCCCCCCCTCCCCCATTAGAACCGATCCTCTCTTTAACCAATCCTCTTCTAAAATCCCCGAAAAAATTAATTTCTAAGTTCCACAGAACACAGCGAAGACAAAATATGGGGGGGGGGGGTAACACATATTTCGATCAACGATTGGCTCTGCATTGAAGGGGTGGGGGTAATTGCTCTTGCTTTTACAATTTGCAGCTTCTTCAGGAGATTTGTATTTACAATATTAGCAGCAAAATCATTACAACGAGGGCAATGAAACCACACTTTCCGTGCATAAACACTTGACATCGTGGTAACATTCTCGTGGAATTTCCTATAGTTGGGTGACTGTAAGGTCCGTAAGGTCTCAAATAATGACAAAATCCGGAATATTCTTCGAATTGAGTCTTTATTGAGCCAGAAATTGCAACAGTAATCGTGTCTTTTTATAGCACGTTTATATGCAGTACGCCGTGTTTGTTTACATTTCACCCACTATGTCACGTGAGGCACGGAGCGCAATCGGTCTATTGATTATGACCATGAAAACACCAGTTTTTAAGCACCAACACTGTAGCGCAGTGCGTAAGGTGCTGGGACTGTTTCAGCAACTCGGATCACCCGGTCCGGGTTCGAATACCGTCTGTCTCTAATATAGATTCAAGGCTTTTTGCTGCCCCTGATAGGACAGTGTGATTGGGATCTGCCTTGTTTTCTCCCCTAAAGGGACAGGGCCCGCGTGGTGGCTAGGGTTCGAAGCAGGGGGGGATGTGCTCTGGGTCGGATGCAAATCCTGAAGGGTTCTATATGGCAAAGGGGAGGGGCCAGTGTGTGCCATTAACTGAACCGGCGCCTGAATGCCTGACACTTCCGGAGCGTAACCTTTTATATTTTTCCACCAGATTAAATTTGCATTCTTCAATTTCTTTATTGTTCTATTTGTCTTACCCGCTGCCAAAACATTAGGACTCAAACTTCCTCTAGTTATCGGGCAACGTCGGTAGCCTAGTTGACAACACACTGCTCTTGAACTACAGGGGTCCCGGGTTCGAATCCCACCCGAGGAACATGATATTTTGTTCACGGAATATTTTTGTTCACGGGACTCGGGAAAGTATCCTGAGTTTACAGTGCTAACACACATCGGTGTATGGGTCAAAAACAAAATTAATTTTCTCTATAATATTTATTTGTATAATGTTATTATTGTTGTTATTATTTATAACGCTTACTGGTATAACTGGTATGTATCTGGTAACTGTTTTAAACAGTGTTTACATCAATTAACTAGGTCAGACTTGTTCTCTCTAATCCGAAGGCGGGTTCACTTATGTTTGAAAAGGAGGGAGCTACTGCCTTAGTTAAAAGACATTGTTTTCGTATCTACTCTTGTTAGAAACTCTTTTTTTGTTTGTATAGATTAGTATCCTGTTTAAAGGAACGTTACAGAATTGGTAAGAAACAAAATTGTGAAAATCACAGATGTACATAAAACTTACACGGTCTAATGATAATGATTGTTGAAAACATCCCTTGAAGTATTTATGTCTGAAGTCTCATATTTGTTAAGAAATAAATAATTTAACCTTGCGTTTGTTATTTTTTTTGTTTGCATCAATGTCATGCAAAATGTGTAATCGTTTTTTGACTATTATTTTTCTCGTGACCCAGATGGCCGATCAGTTTGAAACTTTAACGGATTTGTCAGTTCATGTATATGGTGGATTACATAAAGTGCTTACACTGCCAGCAACTATTTTGATTTTAAGATCAAAAGGGGGCCCTTGATATTAAAAGGAACAGTTTTGTTTTAATTTGTTTTAAGGATCTGTGTTGAGAATATTGAAAGAAATACAGGATTATTGTTTGTTTGCGGAAAAAAAAAATATACTAATTTCTGTCAAAAAACAAGGTTTGATGATGACGAAATACAGTTCATGCGTCATTAATTTATCTTTGGTACGAGAAGAAAGCCCTTGAAAATGGCGATCCGATTGTGGTAAAATTGTTAAGATTGAGCATGAAACTGGGATCGAATTATCCGTTCAAACTGTTTTTTTTTTTTTTTTTTTTTTTTTTTGTCAGACAGCTCTGTGCACAAAACTCTCAAGGGCATGCTGTTGAAATCGTGTCTGAGCAACCCCGCTTACTGGAGCTTTTTGTTATCATGAAGTGTATAAGTCGCCCTATACTTTTGAAAAACGGATGCAGGGACATGCCAGAATGACTCAGTTACAAACTTCATCTCTTTAGCATTTTTAGCTACATAATTATTTCAGAGCATGGCTGAAATATTTATTTTTTCGGGCCAATTTTTGAATGAATATCAATGTAAACAGCTGGATCGTGATTTTTAACCAAGATTCCTAGTTTTGTTTCTTATCAAGTTTATTTGCCTGAAAATTTGCCCACATTTTCCTCCCCTAGTTTTATGCAAAATGGCGGCCACATTGAATTTTGAAATACTTTAAGTGTAAACAAGTACCAACCTAACTTTATTAGCAACATTTTGGCAGTCGGCTTGTTCTTTGTAGTTATGTCAATGAGAGATTTGTGTACGGTTTCAGGGGAAAAACGGTGGCCATTTTGTTTTTTACGTAAAAATGCACTTTCGCCGGATAAATATGCAAATTGCTAAATATTCAAAAATACACAAAAAATACTTAAAAGTCTTATAGCCTTGAAATGGAAAACTATTGATAGATTCTTGAAATCTTTATTCTCTGCTTAATTTTATATGGGGAGTCCCTGGGCCCGTCGAGTTATTCTCCCTCCAAGAAAAAACACCCCTTCACAAGTTTAATTTTAAAAACGTCAACAACCCCCAGGTCACAATTGGGCAACATTTTTGTACATTGAAACACCTTCTGGGGGCTCTCAAATCTGTCTTATATAGAATATTAGGTGGTTGAAATCGTTTCTGAGCAACCCCGCCTACTTGAGTTTTTTTCTATCAAGAAGTGTGCAAGTCGCCCTGAACCTTTAAGAAATAGACGCAGGAACATGCCAAATGACTAAGGTACAAACTGCATCTCCCTAGCATTTTTTGTTCCAGGGTTATTCCAGAGTGTTGCTGAACGTTTTTAATTGTCCGGGCCTATTTTTTGAATGACCCCCTTATTGTTGGTTGGAATCCTGACTGCGCCGTGTCTTGGTGTACGTTTTATACACGCACAGTGTACGTCAATTTCTAATGGGTGCCTGCTCGCGCCGTGTGCAAGTCGCCCTAAACCTTTAAAAAATGGACGTAGGAACATTCCTGGAAGAGGAGAGGAAAGCCCTTGAACATGGCAATCCTGTGGTGTTAAAATTTTGAAGATTGAGCATGAAACTGGGATCGAAATTACCCGTTGTACATGTTGTTTTTCTCTCCGACAGCTCTGTGCACAAAACTCACATAGTGGAGGTTGTTGAAATCGTTTCTGAGCAACCCCGCAAGGCGGGACAAACTGTAACAGTATACTGTTCAGCTTCATCAAAGGTCTTAGCATCCGTCACAAAGAGGGAGCAATGATCACCAAAACTTGTCTATGGACTGATGCAGAACATGCATGGATATACCATCAGGAAATGCGTCTGAAGGAGAGCTGAAACAGTGAAGTTTGCCGCCATTTTGAGCGCCGAGTGATAGCGTCTGAAGACGGCAGGACGTTTCTAACTCAACAAGTGGTAAGCTGTTGTAAGCCGTAACCCCGCCTGTCTATACTCTAAGTTAACTGTTTTAAATGTATTTTATTTCATTCCGAAACGGGGAGGGTAACATTGTAATAAAAAATAACAATAATTTAGAAATGGTTTAGACAATGGTTTAGACAGATGTTTTAAAAGTAGAATACAATGATCTACACACATTTGTCACAAAATTGCATGGTTTTTTCTACTACTTAACGAACTAACACGGTCGGCCATTTATGGAAGCAAAACATTTTGACTCCCAAAAATGGCCGGCCGTGTTTGTCGACAAGTTATAAAAGGAAACCCACGCAATGAGTGGTTACTTGGAGTGATACTTGTGTGGATCATTATGTTCCACTTTTAAAATATATTTATAATCATATGTAATAAGACCAACTCGACTGATCCAAGGCAACGTGTTCCTTTAACTAATAACAAAACACATACATTGGTAAAGCCTTGTTCACACAGTTTGATTTTTTAGACGGTAAATAAAAAGACATACTTTGCAACGCAATGAATTATAGCTTCATCAGGAGTGTCCATAAAAAAAATTACATCTATCTTCCCTACAAAGAATTTTAAAAGTCTTTGTTTTATCAATAACATAAACCAACATAATATTCATAAGGTCGTTGTTTAATGGGCAATTTCAGGCACAAAATGGATTTCTGTATCAACATCAAGGTGACAATGAGGGCAAATTTTTTGGATAATGGAAACTTTAAGGAAACTTTTTGCCAATTATTTGGCTTGACTCTAACCCAGCAAACCTCCCTAGAGTTCAATAAGTAGGTTGAGTGAAGAGCATCTGAATTGGGCCAAAGAACGGCGATATTATAATTAACACAACGTAAATATAACTGAAACTCAAACTGGGTTTGAAGATACGGTACGGATATGTCCTGAGCTTATTCCTTTGGCCAGAACTAGTTATATAGCCATTATGCAATCTATTGTACCAATTAGAGTTAAACACGTAACGTTTCACATTCCTTTGGCTATATAGATGGCACAGTTCCTATTAAGCATGAGAAATACCGATGTTTTGTGGCCAAGCCCTTGTGTTTGATCACAGAGAATGTACAGCATTGTTATCGCTCCATTTCAACCAGTTTAAACTTAGCATATGTACAAAGGAAAACGACAAAATTCGTCCCGGAATAAATCGGGTGTACGTATGGCTAACCGATGACGCGGTAAACTTGTAGAGATTGGGCATTAATCTGGAGTCGAAACGACCTTAACAAATCTGCGAACTTTTATTAGACAGCTCTGTGCACAAAAATCCCTTTTGGGAGACTGTTGAGCACAGTTCTGATTCCCCTTTACTTGTTGTTTTCCGCTATCAAGAAATTGTCCAAGCCGCCCTAAAACTTTTACAATTTGGATACAGGGATATGCCAGGTAGAGTCGGGTACAACGACTCCGTGTCTGTAGCATGTTTAATTTCAGAGTTATTGAAGAGTTCGTCTCAGATTTATTTTAAAACCATTCAACAAAACAATCCGTCTGCTTTTTCTGTATAGCCCATGCATACAACTTTGGGGTGGTACTACTCCCTGGCTTCTAGCGTCGCCTTGAGAATCTCCATAGCACTAATTTTTGTACGAGAGGAAAGCCCTTGAAATTGTCAATCCAATGGTGCTAAACTTGTTTAGATTGAGCAAAGATTTTTGGTTAAATTGACCCGTTGTACTTTTGATTTTCTCTGTGCACAAAAATCCCGTAGGGAGGCTTGTTGAGTTCGTTTCGGAGCACAGCCGCCTACTTTAATTTTCGGTATCAAGAAGTCTGGAAGCCGCTCTAAAACTTTGAAATTTAGATTAAGGGACATGCCATGATGACGCAGGTTTAAACTGCGTCTCTCTAGCTTTTTTAGTTCCAGAATGATTCAAAAGCATAGCTGAAAGTTTTTTCAAGTCCGGGCTTTTTTTAACGCATGTATTTGTTTTCTCCAATAATCACCACATGCCGTGTATATCATGCATTAAATGTCCCAAATTTATGGGGTGTGTATGGTCTACTCCCTGGCCTGTAGCCTCGCTTTGAGAATCCGCATAGCACTAATTTTGGTACGAGAGGAAAGCCCTTGAAATTCTACATCCAATGGTGCTAAACTTGTTTAGATTGAGTAATGATTGTGGGTCAAATTTACCCGTTGAACTTTTCATTTTCTCTGTGCACAAAAATCCCGTAGGGAGGCTTGTTGAGTTCGTTTCGGAGCACAGCCGCCTACTTTTAATTATCGGTATCAAGAAGTCTGGAAGCCGCTCTAAAACTTTGAAATTTAGATTTAGGGACATGCCATGATGACGCAGGTACAAACTGCGTCTCTCTAGCAGTTTTAGTTCCAGAATGATTCAAAAGCATAGCTGAAGTTTGTTCAAGTCCGGGCTATTTTTTAACGCATGTATTTGTTTTCTCCAATAATCACCACATGCCGTGTATATCATGCATTAAATGTCCCAAATTTATGGGGTGTGTATGGTCTACTCCCTGGCCTCTAGCGTCGCTTTGATAATCCCCATAGCACTAATGTTGGTACGAGAGGAAAGCCCTTGAAATTCTCCATCCAATGGTGCTAAACTTGTTTAGATTGAGTAATAATTGTGGGTCAAATTGACCCGTTGAACTTTTGATTTTCTCTGTGCACAAAAATCCCTTAGGGAGGCTTGTTGAGTTCGTTTCGAAGCAGAGCCGCCTTCATTTAATTTTCGGTATCAAGAAGTCTGGAAGCCGCTCTAAAACTTTGAAATTTGACGTTAGGGACATGTCAGAATGACGCAGGTACAAACTGCGTCTCTCTAGCGTTTTTAGTTCCAGAATGATTCAAAAGCATAACTGAAAGTTTTTTCAAGTCCGGGCTTTTTTTAACGCATGTATTTGTTTTCTCCAATAATCACCACATGCCGTGTATATCATGCATTAAATGTCCCAAATTTATGGGGTGTGTATGGTCTACTCCCTGGCCTGTAGCCTCGCTTTGAGAATCCGCATAGCACTAATTTTGGTACGAGAGGAAAGCCCGTGAAATTCTCCATCCAATGGTGCTAAACTTGTTTAGATTGAGTAATGATTGTGGGTCAAATTGACCCGTTGAACTTTTGATTTTCTCTGTGCACAAAAAACCCGTAGGGAGGCTTGTTGAGTTCGTTTCGAAGCACAGCCGCCTACTTTTAGTTTTCGGTATCAAGAAGTCCGGAAGCCGCTCTAAAACTTTGAAATTTAGAATAAGGGCCATGCCATGATGACGCAGGTGCAAACTGCGTTTCTCTAGCATTTTTAGTTCCAGAATGATTCAAAAGCATAGCTGAAGTTTTTTCGAGTCCGGGCTATTTTTTAACGCATGTATTTGTTTTCTCCAATAATCACCACATGCCGTGTATATCATGCATTAAATGTCCCAAATTTATGGGGTGTTTATGGTCTACTCCCTGGCCTGTAGCCTCGCTTTAAGAATCCGCATAGCACTAATTTTGGTACGATAAGAAAGCCCTTGAAATTCTCCATCCAATGGTGCTAAACCTGTTTAGATTGAGTAATGATTGTGGGTCAAATTGACCCGTTGAACTTTTGATTTTCTCTGTGCACAAAAATCCCGTAGGGAGGCTTGTTGAGTTCGTTTCGGAGCACAGCCGTCTGCTTTTAATTTTCGGTATCAAGAAGTCTGGAAGCCGCTCTACAACTTTGAAATTTAGATTTAGGATAATGCCATGATGACGCAGGTACAAACTGCGTCTCTCTAGCTTTTTTAGTTCCAGAATGATTCAAAAGCATAGCTGAAAGTTTTTTCAAGTCCGGGCTATTTTTTAACACATGTATTTGTTTTCTCCAATAATCACCACATGCCGTGTATATCATGCATTAAATGTCCCAAATTTATGGGGTGTGTATGGTCTACTCCCTGGCCTGTAGCCTCGCTTTAAGAATCCCCATAGCACTAATTTGGTACGAGAGGAAAGCCCTTGAAATTCTACATCCAATGGTGCTAAACTTGTTTAGATTGAGTAATAATTGTGGGTAAAATTGACCAATTGAACTTTTGATTTTCTCTGTGCACAAAATTCCCGTAGGGAGGCTTGTTGAGTTCGTTTCGGAGCACCGCCGCCTACTTTTAATTATCGGTATCAAGAAGTCTGGAAGCCGCTCTAAAACTTTGAAATTTAGATTTAGGGTAATGCCATGATGACGCAGGTACAAACTGCGTCTCTCTAGCTTTTTTAGTTCCAGAATGATTCAAAAGCATAGCTGAAAGTTTTTTCAAGTCCGGGCTTTTTTTAACGCATGTATTTGTTTTCTCCAATAATCACCACATGCCGTGTATATCATGCATTAAATGTCCCAAATTTATGGGGTGTGTATGGTCTACTCCCTGGCCTGTAGCCTCGCTTTGAGAATCCGCATAGCACTAATTTTGGTACGAGAGGAAAGCCCTTGAAATTCTACATCCAATGGTGCTAAACTTGTTTAGATTGAGTAATGATTGTGGGTCAAATTGACCCGTTGAACTTTTCATTTTCTCTGTGCACAAAAATCCCGTAGGGAGGCTTGTTGAGTTCGTTTCGGAGCACAGCCGCCTACTTTTAATTTTCGGTATCAAGAAGTCTGGAAGCCGCTCTAAAACTTTGAAATATAGATTAAGGGACATGCCATGATGACGCAGGTACAAACTGCGTCTCTCTTGCATTTTTAGTTCCAGAATGATTCAAAAGCATAGCTGAAAGTTTTTTCAAGTCCGGGCTTTTTTTTAACGCATGTATTTGTTTTCTCCAACAATCACCACATGCCGTGTATATCATGCATTAAATGTCCCAAATTTATGGGGTGTGTATGGTCTACTCCCTGGCCTGTAGCCTCGCTTTGAGAATACCCATAGCACTAATTTTGGTACGATAAGAAAGCCCTTGAAATTCTCCATCCAATGGTGCTAAACTTGTTTACATTGAGTAATGATTGTGGGTCAAATTGACCCGTTGAACTTTTGATTTTCTCTGTGCACAAAAATCCCTTAGGGAGGCTTGTTGAGTTCGTTTCGAAGCACAGCCGCCTTCATTTAATTTTCGGTATCAAGAAGTCTGGAAGCCGCTCTAAAACTTTGAAATTTGACGTTAGGGACATGTCAGAATGACACAGGTACAAACTGCGTCTCTCTAGCGTTTTTAGTTCCAGAATGATTCAAAAGCATAGCTGAAAGTTTTTTCAAGTCCGGGCTTTTTTTAACGCATGTATTTGTTTTCTCCAATAATCACCACATGCCGTGTATATCATGCATTAAATGTCCCAAATTTATGGGGTGTGTATGGTCTACTCCCTGGCCTTTAGCTTCGTTTTTAGAATCCGCATAGCACTAATTGTGGTACGATAAGAAAGCCCTTGAAATTCTCCATCCAATGGTGCTAAACTTGTTTAGATTGAGTAATGATTGTGGGTCAAATTGACCCGTTGAACTTTTGATTTTCTCTGTGCACAAAAAACCCTTAGGGAGGCTTGTTGAGTTCGTTTCGAAGCACAGCCGCCTTCATTTAGTTTTCGGTATCAAGAAGTCTGGAAGCCGCTCTAAAACTTTGAAATTTAGATTAAGGGACATGCCATGATGACGCAGGTGCAAACTGCGTCTCTCTAGCATTTTTAGTTCCAGAATGATTCAAAAGCATAGCTGAAGTTTTTTCAAGTCCGGGCTATTTTTTAACGCATGTATTTGTTTTCTCCAATAATCACCACATGCCGTGTATATCATGCATTAAATGTCCCAAATTTATGGGGTGTGTATGGTCTACTCCCTGGCCTCTAGCCTCGCTTTGAGAATCCCAATAGCACTAATTTTGGTACGATAAGAAAGCCCTTGAAATTCTCCATCCAATGGTGCTAAACTTGTTTAGATTGAGTAATGATTGTGGGTCAAATTGACCCGTTGAACTTTTGATTTTCTCTGTGCACAAAAAACCCTTAGGGAGGCTTGTTGAGTTCGTTTCGAAGCACAGCCGCCTACTTTTAGTTTTCGGTATCAAGAAGTCCGGAAGCCGCTCTAAAACTTTGAAATTTAGATTAAGGGACATGCCATGATGACGCAGGTGCAAACTGCGTCTCTCTAGCATTTTTAGTTCCAGAATGATTCAAAAGCATAGCTGAAGTTTTTTCAAGTCCGGGCTATTTTTTAACGCATGTATTTGTTTTCTCCAATAATCACCACATGCCGTGTATATCATGCATTAAATGTCCCAAATTTATGGGGTGTGTATGGTCTACTCCCTGGCCTCTAGCGTCGCTTTGATAATCCCCATAGCACTAATGTTGGTACGAGAGGAAAGCCCTTGAAATTCTCCATCCAATGGTGCTAAACTTGTTTAGATTGAGTAATGATTGTGGGTCAAATTGACCAATTGAACTTTTGATTTTCTCTGTGCACAAAAATCCCGTAGGGAGGCTTGTTCAGTTCGTTTCGGAGCACAGCCGCCTACTTTTAATTATCGGTATCAAGAAGTCTGGAAGCCGCTCTAAAACTTTGAAATTTAGATTTAGGGTAATGCTATGATGACGCAGGTACAAACTGCGTCTCTCTAGCATTTTTAGTTCCAGAATGATTCAAAAGCATAGCTGAAAGTTTTTTCAAGTCCGGGCTTTTTTTTAACGCATGTATTTGTTTTCTCCAATAATCACCACATGCCGTGTATATCATGCATTAAATGTCCCAAATTTATGGGGTGTGTATGGTCTACTCCCTGGCCTGTAGCCTCGCTTTGAGAATCCCCATAGCACTAATTTTGATACGATAAGAAAGCCCTTGAAATTCTCCATCCAATGGTGCTAAACTTGTTTACATTGAGTAATGATTGTGGGTCAAATTGACCCGTTGAACTTTTGATTTTCTCTGTGCACAAAAATCCCTTAGGGAGGCTTGTTGAGTCCGTTTCGAAGCACAGCCGCCTTCATTTAATTTTCGGTATCAAGAAGTCTGGAAGCCGCTCTAAAACTTTGAAATTTGACGTTAGGGACATGTCAGAATGACGCAGGTACAAACTGCGTCTCTCTAGCGTTTTTAGTTCCAGAATGATCCAAAAGCATAGCTGAAGTTTTTTCGAGTCCGGGCTATTTTTTAACGCATGTATTTGTTTTCTCCAATAATCACCACATGCCGTGTATATCATGCATTAAATGTCCCAAATTTATGGGGTGTGTATGGTCTACTCCCTGGCCTCTAGCCTCGCTTTGAGAATCCCAATAGCACTAATTTTGGTACGATAAGAAAGCCCTTGAAATTCTCCATCCAATGGTGCTAAACTTGTTTAGATTGAGTAATGATTGTGGGTCAAATTGACCCGTTGAACTTTTGATTTTCTCTGTGCACAAAAAACCCGTAGGGAGGCTTGTTGAGTTCGTTTCGGAGCACAGCCGTCTGCTTTTAATTTTCGGTATCAAGAAGTCTGGAAGCCGCTCTACAACTTTGAAATTTAGATTTAGGATAATGCCATGATGACGCAGGTACAAACTGCGTCTCTCTAGCAGTTTTAGTTCCAGAATGATTCAAAAGCATAGCTGGAAGTTTTTTCAAGTCCGGGCTTTTTTTTTAACGCATGTATTTGTTTTCTCCAATAATCACCACATGCCGTGTATATCATGCATTAAATGTCCCAAATTTATGGGGTGTGTATGGTCTACTCCCTGGCCTCTAGCCTCGCTTTGAGAATCCCCATAGCACTAATTTTGGTACGATAAGAAAGCCCTTGAAATTCTCCATCCAATGGTGCTAAACTTGTTTAGATTGAGTAATGATTGTGGGTAAAATTGACCCGTTGAACTTTTGATTTTCTCTGTGCACAAAAATCCCTTAGGGAGGCTTGTTGAGTTCGTTTCGAAGCACAGCCGCCTTCATTTAGTTTTCGGTATCAAGAAGTCTGGAAGCCGCTCTAAAACTTTGAAATTTAGATTCAGGGTAATGCCATGATGACGCAGGTACAAACTGCGTCTCTCTAGCGTTTTTAGTTCCAGAATGATTCAAAATCATAGCTGAAAGTTTTTTCAAGTCCGGGCTTTTTTTTTAACGCATGTATTTGTTTTCTCCAATAATCACCACATGCCGTGTATATCATGCATTAAATGTCCCAAATTTATGGGGTGTGTATGGTCTACTCCCTGGCCTCTAGCCTCGCTTTGAGAACCCCCATAGCACTAATTATGGTACGATAAGAAAGCCCTTGAAATTCTCCATCCAATGGTGCTAAACTTGTTTAGATTGAGTAATGATTGTGGGTCAAATTGACCCTTTTGAACTTTTGATTTTCTCTGTGCACAAAAATCCCGTTGGGAGGCTTGTTGAGTTCGTTTCGGAGCACAGCCGCCTTCATTTAGTTTTCGGTATCAAGAAGTCTGGAAGCCGCTCTAAAACTTTGAAATTTAGATTCAGGGTAATGCCATGATGACGCAGGTACAAACTGCGTCTCTCTAGCATTTTTAGTTCCAGAATGATTCAAAAGCATAGCTGAAAGTTTTTTCAAGTCCGGGCTTTTTTTTAACGCATGTATTTGTTTTCTCCAATAATCACCACATGCCGTGTATATCATGCATTAAATTATCCCAAATTTATGGGGTGTGTATGGTCTACTCCCTGGCCTCTAGCCTCGCTTTGAGAATCCCCATAGCACAAATTATGGTACGATAAGAAAGCCCTTGAAATTCTCCATCCAATGGTGCTAAACTTGTTTAGATTGAGTAATGATTGTGGGTCAAATTGACCCGTTGAACTTTTGATTTTCTCTGTGCACAAAAATCCCGTAGGGAGGCTTGTTGAGTTCGTTTCGGAGCACAGCCGCCTGCTTTTAATTTTCGGTATCAAGAAGTCTGGAAGCCGCTCTACAACTTTGAAATTTAGATTTAGGATAATGCCATGATGACGCAGGTACAAACTGCGTCTCTCTAGCATTTTTAGTTCTAGAATGATTCAAAAGCATAGCTGAAAGTTTTTTCAAGTTCGGGCTTTTTTTTAACGCATGTATTTGTTTTCTCCAATAATCACCACATGCCGTGTATATCATGCATTAAATGTCCCAAATTTATGGGGTGTGTATGGTCTACTCCCTGGCCTCTAGCCTCGCTTTGAGAATCCCAATAGCACTAATTTTGGTACGATAAGAAAGCCCTTGAAATTCTCCATCCAATATCCAATGGTGCTAAACTTGTTTAGATTGAGTAATGATTGTGGGTCAAATTGACCCGTTGAACTTTTGATTTTCTCTGTGCACAAAAATCCCGTAGGGAGGCTTGTTGAGTTCGTTTCGGAGCACAGCCGTCTGCTTTTAATTTTCGGTATCAAGAAGTCTGGAAGCCGCTCTACAACTTTGAAATTTAGATTCAGGGTAATGCCATGATGACGCAGGTACAAACTGCGTCTCTCTAGCATTTTTAGTTCCAGAATGATTCAAAAGCATAGCTGAAAGTTTTCTCAAGTCCGGGCTTTTTTTTAACGCATGTATTTGTTTTCTCCAATAATCAACACATGCCGTGTATATCATGCATTAAATGTCCCAAATTTAAGGGGTGTGTCGGGTCTACTCCCTGGCCTCTAGCGTCGCCTTGAAAATCCCCATAGCACTGATGTTTATACGAGAGGAAAGCCCTTGGAATTGTCCATCCAATGGTGCTAAACTTGTTTAGATTAAGCAATGATTTTGGGTCAAAATGACCCGTTGTACTTTTGATTTTCTCTGTGCACAAAAATCCCGTAGGGGAGGCTTGTTGAGTTCGTTTCGGAGCACAGCCGCCTACTCTTAATTTTCGGTATCAGAGTGGAGGTTGTTGAAATCGTTTCTGAGCAACCCGCAAGAGCGATAGATTGAATTTCATTTTTTCTGTCTGAGTTTTATTCCCGTCTTCATTAAAAAAAAAAAATTCAAAAGTGAATACATCAAATGTTGGGACATGCATCCAGGTAAAGACAATATTCGAGTGTTTTCCATAACATTTACCTAATTGCTACACTGCAAAAACTGTGGTGTTAAAAATCTCTATTTTCTTATAGTTTTTTTTTTTAAAGTTTGTGACAAGTCTTTTTAATTGGAAATATTACACTCTGCTAACAAAATAAAAAATAACACCCTTGAGTTGGCCCACCCTCTTGTCGGTGTTAAATCTATCATACGTATCTATGTATTAAAATTAGCACAATGGAATACTCCAAACACGTAAGCCAGTAACGGCCGACTAAAGTTGGTTTTCATGGTTTGACCTATGTTTCAATAAATATTTAAAAAATTATGAACTTTTGCCATATTCATCCCTCCTATCCTAAGTTACCAAATCACTCGGCCGGCCGGGTCTCGTTTGAGGAGAAAAGCTAAAACAAAAATTCCTCAGTTTTTATGGAACTTCGGAAGTTTTGTAGAATTAGACTCCATGATTAAACAATTGCTAGCTAGGCTAAGCGTACGTCTACATACATTACTTCCATACTTAGAGTACGCTATTGTAAGCCAATCCACTATGCATGAGACCACAAACTGACATCAACGTACTGTTTATTATGGGACGTGTTCTACATGACAATTGTGTTGCACCAATCGCCCCACACACTTTAGATCGTTAATTCGCCCCGCACCGCTCAGGCAAAACTGACAAAAAAAGCTTCTCATTTGGATGCCATAAATGACTTACCAAGATCCACAAACTCGTCGTGGTCCCCCCTGAATGGGACTAACTTCCGGATGGTCCTTTGAGCGTATCTCACTCTTGCTATAGGCATGTTGATTATCAAAAACAATTGATCAGAACACTATTTCTTGGTATAATTCTGTGTGGCAGCAACTTTCTCTGACACGCTGTCTGTTCTCGCCAGCGGCCGGCAGCGCATCCCATAATTTCGTCTTGACCAATCACAGGCCCCCATTCGACACACGCATGCGCTTTAGCTCAAAATTAACACCACTATTAGGTAACACCAGCGTTTGGAGTTCAAACTAATGCCGATGGTGTCAATATGACACCGACTTTAATTCCAAAAGAATAAATAAAACTTGGTGTTGAAAATTTAACACCACAGTTTTTGCAGTGTATAGGTAATATTTATGCGTGAAACTTTACATCAACAGTTCGGCTACGAAAGTATCCCATTCCGTGTGTGCTATACATTTGCGCATTGAAACCGACTTAAAAAAACACAACCTTCAAGGAAAAACGTATTTAGGACTTAAAATGGCGGCCATATTGAATTTTGCTAGATATTTTAAACAGCTGGAGTTTGATTATTTTTTTTTACCCGTATTCCCCTTAACCTTAACTTGTTTTGGGGCGGGGCCTATAGCCCCCCCTCCCCCATTAGAACCGATCCTCTCTTTAACCAATCCTCTTCTAAAATCCCCGAAAAAATTAATTTCTAAGTTCCACAGAACACAGCGAAGACAAAATATGGGGGGGGGTAACACATATTTCGATCAACGATTGGCTCTGCATTGAAGGGGTGGGGGTAATTGCTCTTGCTTTTACAATTTGCAGCTTCTTCAGGAGATTTGTATTTACAATATTAGCAGCAAAATCATTACAACGAGGGCAATGAAACCACACTTTCCGTGCATAAACACTTGACATCGTGGTAACATTCTCGTGGAATTTCCTATAGTTGGGTGACTGTAAGGTCCGTAAGGTCTCAAATAATGACAAAATCCGGAATATTCTTCGAATTGAGTCTTTATTGAGCCAGAAATTGCAACAGTAGTCGTGTCTTCTTATAGCACGTTTATATGCAGTACGCCGTGTTTGTTTACATTTCACCCACTATGTCACGTGAGGCACGGAGCGCAATCGGTCTATTGATTATGACCATGAAAACACCAGTTTTTAAGCACCAACACTGTAGCGCAGTGCGTAAGGTGCTGGGACTGTTTCAGCAACTCGGATCACCCGGTCCGGGTTCGAATACCGTCTGTCTCTAATATAGATTCAAGGCTTTTTGCTGCCCGTGATAGGACAGTGTGATTGGGATCTGCCTTGTTTTCTCCCCTAAAGGGACAGGGCCCGCGTGGTGGCTAGGGTTCGAAGCAGGGGGGGATGTGCTCTGGGTCGGATGCAAATCCTGAAGGGTTCTATATGGCAAAGGGGAGGGGCCAGTGTGTGCCATTAACTGAACCGGCGCCTGAATGCCTGACACTTCCGGAGCGTAACCTTTTATATTTTTCCACCAGATTAAATTTGCATTCTTCAATTTCTTTATTGTTCTATTTGTCTTACCCGCTGCCAAAACATTAGGACTCAAACTTCCTCTAGTTATCGGGCAACGTCGGTAGCCTAGTTGACAACACACTGCTCTTGAACTACAGGGGTCCCGGGTTCGAATCCCACCCGAGGAACATGATATTTTGTTCACGGAATATTTTTGTTCACGGGACTCGGGAAAGTATCCTGAGTTTACAGTGCTAACACACATCGGTGTATGGGTCAAAAACAAAATTAATTTTCTCTATAATATTTATTTGTATAATGTTATTATTGTTGTTATTATTTATAACGCTTACTGGTATAACTGGTATGTATCTGGTAACTGTTTTAAACAGTGTTTACATCAATTAACTAGGTCAGACTTGTTCTCTCTAATCCGAAGGCGGGTTCACTTATGTTTGAAAAGGAGGGAGCTACTGCCTTAGTTAAAAGACATTGTTTTCGTATCTACTCTTGTTAGAAACTCTTTTTTTTTTTGTATAGATTAGTATCCTGTTTAAAGGAACGTTACAGAATTGGTAAGAAACAAAATTGTGAAAATCACAGATGTACATAAAACTTACACGGTCTAATGATAATGATTGTTGAAAACATCCCTTGAAGTATTTATGTCTGAAGTCTCATATTTGTTAAGAAATAAATAATTTAACCTTGCGTTTGTTATTTTTTTTGTTTGCATCAATGTCATGCAAAATGTGTAATCGTTTTTTGACTATTATTTTTCTCGTGACCCAGATGGCCGATCAGTTTGAAACTTTAACGGATTTGTCAGTTCATGTATATGGTGGATTACATAAAGTGCTTACACTGCCAGCAACTATTTTGATTTTAAGATCAAAAGGGGGCCCTTGATATTAAAAGGAACAGTTTTGTTTTAATTTGTTTTAAGGATCTGTGTTGAGAATATTGAAAGAAATACAGGATTATTGTTTGTTTGCGGAAAAAAAAAATATACTAATTTCTGTCAAAAAACAAGGTTTGATGATGACGAAATACAGTTCATGCGTCATTAATTTATCTTTGGTACGAGAAGAAAGCCCTTGAAAATGGCGATCCGATTGTGGTAAAATTGTTAAGATTGAGCATGAAACTGGGATCGAATTATCCGTTCAAACTGTTTTTTTTTTTTTTTTTTTTTTTTTTTTTGTCAGACAGCTCTGTGCACAAAACTCTCAAGGGCATGCTGTTGAAATCGTGTCTGAGCAACCCCGCTTACTGGAGCTTTTTGTTATCATGAAGTGTATAAGTCGCCCTATACTTTTGAAAAACGGATGCAGGGACATGCCAGAATGACTCAGTTACAAACTTCATCTCTTTAGCATTTTTAGCTACATAATTATTTCAGAGCATGGCTGAAATATTTATTTTTCGGGCCAATTTTTGAATGAATATCAATGTAAACAGCTGGATCGTGATTTTTAACCAAGATTCCTAGTTTTGTTTCTTATCAAGTTTATTTGCCTGAAAATTTGCCCACATTTTCCTCCCCTAGTTTTATGCAAAATGGCGGCCACATTGAATTTTGAAATACTTTAAGTGTAAAAAAGTACCAACCTAACTTTATTAGCAACATTTTGGCAGTCGGCTTGTTCTTTGTAGTTATGTCAATGAGAGATTTGTGTACGGTTTCAGGGGAAAAACGGTGGCCATTTTGTTTTTTACGTAAAAATGCACTTTCGCCGGATAAATATGCAAATTGCTAAATATTCAAAAATACACAAAACATACTTAAAAGTCTTATAGCCTTGAAATGGAAAACTATTGATAGATTCTTGAAATCTTTATTCTCTGCTTAATTTTATATGGGGAGTCCCTGGGCCCGTCGAGTTATTCTCCCTCCAAGAAAAAACACCCCTTCACAAGTTTAATTTTAAAAACGTCAACAACCCCCAGGTCACAATTGGGCAACATTTTTGTACATTGAAACACCTTCTGGGGGCTCTCAAATCTGTCTTATATAGAATATTAGGTGGTTGAAATCGTTTCTGAGCAACCCCGCCTACTTGAGTTTTTTTTCTATCAAGAAGTGTGCAAGTCGCCCTGAACCTTTAAAAAATAGACGCAGGAACATGCCAAATGACTAAGGTACAAACTGCATCTCCCTAGCATTTTTTGTTCCAGGGTTATTCCAGAGTGTTGCTGAACGTTTTTAATTGTCCGGGCCTATTTTTTGAATGACCCCCTTATTGTTGGTTGGAATCCTGACTGCGCCGTGTCTTGGTGTACGTTTTATACACGCACAGTGTACGTCAATTTCTAATGGGTGCCTGCTCGCGCCGTGTGCAAGTCGCCCTAAACCTTTAAAAAATGGACGTAGGAACATTCCTGGAAGAGGAGAGGAAAGCCCTTGAACATGGCAATCCTGTGGTGTTAAAATTTTGAAGATTGAGCATGAAACTGGGATCGAAATTACCCGTTGTACATGTTGTTTTTCTCTCCGACAGCTCTGTGCACAAAACTCACATAGTGGAGGTTGTTGAAATCGTTTCTGAGCAACCCCGCAAGGCGGGACAAACTGTAACAGTATACTGTTCAGCTTCATCAAAGGTCTTAGCATCCGTCACAAAGAGGGAGCAATGATCACCAAAACTTGTCTATGGACTGATGCAGAACATGCATGGATATACCATCAGGAAATGCGTCTGAAGGAGAGCTGAAACAGTGAAGTTTGCCGCCATTTTGAGCGCCGAGTGATAGCGTCTGAAGACGGCAGGACGTTTCTAACTCAACAAGTGGTAAGCTGTTGTAAGCCGTAACCCCGCCTGTCTATACTCTAAGTTAACTGTTTTAAATGTATTTTATTTCATTCCGAAACGGGGAGGGTAACATTGTAATAAAAAATAACAATAATTTAGAAATGGTTTAGACAATGGTTTAGACAGATGTTTTAAAAGTAGAATACAATGATCTACACACATTTGTCACAAAATTGCATGGTTTTTTCTACTACTTAACGAACTAACACGGTCGGCCATTTATGGAAGCAAAACATTTTGACTCCCAAAAATGGCCGGCCGTGTTTGTCGACAAGTTATAAAAGGAAACCCACGCAATGAGTGGTTACTTGGAGTGATACTTGTGTGGATCATTATGTTCCACTTTTAAAATATATTTATAATCATATGTAATAAGACCAACTCGACTGATCCAAGGCAACGTGTTCCTTTAACTAATAACAAAACACATACATTGGTAAAGCCTTGTTCACACAGTTTGATTTTTTAGACGGTAAATAAAAAGACATACTTTGCAACGCAATGAATTATAGCTTCATCAGGAGTGTCCATACAAAAAATTACATCTATCTTCCCTACAAAGAATTTTAAAAGTCTTTGTTTTATCAATAACATAAACCAACATAATATTCATAAGGTCGTTGTTTAATGGGCAATTTCAGGCACAAAATGGATTTCTGTATCAACATCAAGGTGACAATGAGGGCAATTTTTTTGGATAATGGAAACTTTAAGGAAACTTTTTGCCAATTATTTGGCTTGACTCTAACCCAGCAAACCTCCCTAGAGTTCAATAAGTAGGTTGAGTGAAGAGCATCTGAATTGGGCCAAAGAACGGCGATATTATAATTAACACAACGTAAATATAACTGAAACTCAAACTGGGTTTGAAGATACGGTACGGATATGTCCTGAGCTTATTCCTTTGGCCAGAACTAGTTATATAGCCATTATGCAATCTATTGTACCAATTAGAGTTAAACACGTAACGTTTCACATTCCTTTGGCTATATAGATGGCACAGTTCCTATTAAGCATGAGAAATACCGATGTTTTGTGGCCAAGCCCTTGTGTTTGATCACAGAGAATGTACAGAATTGTTATCGCTCCATTTCAACCAGTTTAAACTTAGCATATGTACAAAGGAAAACGACAAAATTCGTCCCGGAATAAATCGGGTGTACGTATGGCTAACCGATGACGCGGTAAACTTGTAGAGATTGGGCATTAATCTGGAGTCGAAACGACCTTAACAAATCTGCGAACTTTTATTAGACAGCTCTGTGCACAAAAATCCCTTTTGGGAGACTGTTGAGCACAGTTCTGATTCCCCTTTACTTGTTGTTTTCCGCTATCAAGAAATTGTCCAAGCCGCCCTAAAACTTTTACAATTTGGATACAGGGATATGCCAGGTAGAGTCGGGTACAACGACTCCGTGTCTGTAGCATGTTTAATTTCAGAGTTATTGAAGAGTTCGTCTCAGATTTATTTTAAAACCATTCAACAAAACAATCCGTCTGCTTTTTCTGTATAGCCCATGCATACAACTTTGGGGTGGTACTACTCCCTGGCTTCTAGCGTCGCCTTGAGAATCTCCATAGCACTAATTTTTGTACGAGAGGAAAGCCCTTGAAATTGTCAATCCAATGGTGCTAAACTTGTTTAGATTGAGCAAAGATTTTTGGTTAAATTGACCCGTTGTACTTTTGATTTTCTCTGTGCACAAAAATCCCGTAGGGAGGCTTGTTGAGTTCGTTTCGGAGCACAGCCGCCTACTTTAATTTTCGGTATCAAGAAGTCTGGAAGCCGCTCTAAAACTTTGAAATTTAGATTAAGGGACATGCCATGATGACGCAGGTTTAAACTGCGTCTCTCTACCTTTTTTAGTTCCAGAATGATTCAAAAGCATAGCTGAAAGTTTTTTCAAGTCCGGGCTTTTTTTAACGCATGTATTTGTTTTCTCCAATAATCACCACATGCCGTGTATATCATGCATTAAATGTCCCAAATTTATGGGGTGTGTATGGTCTACTCCCTGGCCTGTAGCCTCGCTTTGAGAATCCGCATAGCACTAATTTTGGTACGAGAGGAAAGCCCTTGAAATTCTACATCCAATGGTGCTAAACTTGTTTAGATTGAGTAATGATTGTGGGTCAAATTTACCCGTTGAACTTTTCATTTTCTCTGTGCACAAAAATCCCGTAGGGAGGCTTGTTGAGTTCGTTTCGGAGCACAGCCGCCTACTTTTAATTTTCGGTATCAAGAAGTCTGGAAGCCGCTCTAAAACTTTGAAATTTAGATTAAGGGACATGCCATGATGACGCAGGTACAAACTGCGTCTCTCTAGCATTTTTAGTTCCAGAATGATTCAAAAGCATAGCTGAAGTTTTTTCAAGTCCGGGCTTTTTTTTAACGCATGTATTTGTTTTCTCCAATAATCACCACATGCCGTGTATATCATGCATTAAATGTCCCAAATTTATGGGGTGTGTATGGTCTACTCCCTGGCCTCTAGCGTCGCTTTGATAATCCCCATAGCACTAATGTTGGTACGAGAGGAAAGCCCTTGAAATTCTCCATCCAATGGTGCTAAACTTGTTTAGATTGAGTAATGATTGTGGGTCAAATTGACCCGTTGAACTTTTGATTTTCTCTGTGCACAAAAATCCCGTAGGGAGGCTTGTTGAGTTCGTTTCGGAGCACAGCCGCCTACTTTAATTTTCGGTATCAAGAAGTCTGGAAGCCGCTCTAAAACTTTAAAATTTAGATTAAGGGACATGCCATGATGACGCAGGTTTAAACTGCGTCTCTCTAGCTTTTTTAGTTCCAGAATGATTCAAAAGCATAGCTGAAAGTTTTTTCAAGTCCGGGCTTTTTTTAACGCATGTATTTGTTTTCTCCAATAATCACCACATGCCGTGTATATCATGCATTAAATGTCCCAAATTTATGGGGTGTGTATGGTCTACTCCCTGGCCTGAAGCCTCGCTTTGAGAATCCGCATAGCACTAATTTTGGTACGAGAGGAAAGCCCTTGAAATTCTACATCCAATGGTGCTAAACTTGTTTAGATTGAGTAATGATTGTGGGTCAAATTGACCCGTTGAACTTTTCATTTTCTCTGTGCACAAAAATCCCGTAGGGAGGCAGGCTTGTTGAGTTCGTTTCGGAGCACAGCCGCCTGCTTTTAATTTTCGGTGTCAAGAAGTCTGGAAGCCGCTCTAAAACTTTGAATGTTAGATTTAGGGACATGCCATGATGACGCAGGTACAAACTGCGTCTCTCTAGCATTTTTAGTTCCAGAATGATTCAAAAGCATAGCTGAAAGTTTATTCATGTCCGGGCTTTTTTTAACGCATGTATTTGTTTTCTCCAATAATCACCGCATGCCGTGTATATCATGCATTAAATGTCCCAAATTTATGGGGTGTGTATGGTTTACTCCCTGGCCTGTAGCCTCGCTTTGAGAATCCCCTTAGCATTAATTTTGGTACGAGAGGAAAGCCCTTGAAATTCTCCATCCAATGGTGCTAAACTTTGTTTAGATTGAGTAATGATTGTGGGTCAAATTGACCCGTTGAACTTTTGATTTCCTCTGTGCACAAAAATCCCTTAGGGAGGCTTGTTGAGTTCGTTTCCAAGCACAGCCGCCTACTTTTTATTTTCGGTATCAAGAAGTCTGGAAGCCGCTCTAAAACTTTGAAATTTAGGTTTAGGGTAATGCCATGATGACGCAGGTACAAACTGCGTCTCTCTAGCATTTTTAGTTCCAGAATGATTCAAAAGCATAGCTGAAAGTTTTTTCAAGTCCGGGCTTTTTTTAACGCATGTATTTGTTTTCTCCAATAATCACCACATGCCGTGTATATCATGCATTAAATGTCCCAAATTTATGGGGTGTGTATGGTCTACTCACTGGCCTCTAGCCTCGCTTTGAGAATCCGCATAGCACTAATTTTGGTACGAGAGGAAAGCCCTTGAAATTCTCCATCCAATGGTGCTAAACTTGTTTAGATTGAGTAATGATTGTGGGTCAAATTGCCCGTTGAACTTTTGATTTTCTCTGTGCACAAAAATCCCGTAGGGAGGCAGGCTTGTTGAGTTCGTTTCGGAGCACAGCCGCCTGCTTTTAATTTTCGGTGTCAAGAAGTCTGGAAGCCGCTCTAAAACTTTGAATGTTAGATTTAGGGACATGCCATGATGACGCAGGTACAAACTGCGTCTCTCTAGCATTTTTAGTTCCAGAATGATTCAAAAGCATAGCTGAAAGTTTATTCATGTCCGGGCTTTTTTTAACGCATGTATTTGTTTTCTCCAATAATCACCGCATGCCGTGTATATCATGCATTAAATGTCCCAAATTTATGGGGTGTGTATGGTTTACTCCCTGGCCTGTAGCCTCGCTTTGAGAATCCCCTTAGCATTAATTTTGGTACGATAAGAAAGCCCTTGAAATTCTCCATCCAATGGTGCTAAACTTGTTTAGATTGAGTAATGATTGTGGGACAAATTGACCCTTTTGAACTTTTGATTTTCTCTGTGCACAAAAATCCCGTAGGGAGGCTTGTTGAGTTCGTTTCGGAGCACAGCCGTCTGCTTTTAATTTTCGGTATCAAGAAGTCTGGAAGCCGCTCTAAAACTTTGAAATTTAGGTTTAGGGTAATGCCATGATGACGCAGGTACAAACTGCGTCTCTCTAGCATTTTTAGTTCCAGAATGATTCAAAAGCATAGCTGAAAGTTTTTTCAAGTCCGGGCTTTTTTTAACGCATGTATTTGTTTTCTCCAATAATCACCACATGCCGTGTATATCATGCAATAAATGTCCCAAATTTATGGGGTGTGTATGGTCTACTCCCTGGCCTGTAGCCTCGCTTTGAGAATCCCCATAGCACTAATTTTGGTACGATAAGAAAGCCCTTGAAATTCTCCATCCAATGGTGCTAAACTTGTTTACATTGAGTAATGATTGTGGGTCAAATTGACCCTTTTGAACTTTTGATTTTCTCTGTGCACAAAAATCCCGTAGGGAGGCTTGTTGAGTTCGTTTCGGAGCACAGCCGTCTGCTTTTTATTTTCGGTATCAAGAAGTCTGGAAGCCGCTCTAAAACTTTGAAATTTAGGTTTAGGGTAATGCCATGATGACGCAGGTACAAACTGCGTCTCTCTAGCATTTTTAGTTCCAGAATGATTCAAAAGCATAGCTGAAAGTTTTTTCAAGTCCGGGCTTTTTTTAACGCATGTATTTGTTTTCTCCAATAATCACCACATGCCGTGTATATCATGCATTAAATGTCCCAAATTTATGGGGTGTGTATGGTCTACTCACTGGCCTCTAGCCTCGCTTTGAGAATCCGCATAGCACTAATTTTGGTACGAGAGGAAAGCCCTTGAAATTCTCCATCCAATGGTGCTAAACTTGTTTAGATTGAGTAATGATTGTGGGTCAAATTGCCCGTTGAACTTTTGATTTTCTCTGTGCACAAAAATCCCGTAGGGAGGCAGGCTTGTTGAGTTCGTTTCGGAGCACAGCCGCCTGCTTTTAATTTTCGGTGTCAAGAAGTCTGGAAGCCGCTCTAAAACTTTGAATGTTAGATTTAGGGACATGCCATGATGACGCAGGTACAAACTGCGTCTCTCTAGCATTTTTAGTTCCAGAATGATTCAAAAGCATAGCTGAAAGTTTATTTATGTCCGGGCTTTTTTTAACGCATGTATTTGTTTTCTCCAATAATCACCGCATGCCGTGTATATCATGCATTAAATGTCCCAAATTTATGGGGTGTGTATGGTTTACTCCCTGGCCTGTAGCCTCGCTTTGAGAATCCCCTTAGCATTAATTTTGGTACGATAAGAAAGCCCTTGAAATTCTCCATCCAATGGTGCTAAACTTGTTTAGATTGAGTAATGATTGTGGGTCAAATTGACCCTTTTGAACTTTTGATTTTCTCTGTGCACAAAAATCCCGTAGGGAGGCTTGTTGAGTTCGTTTCGGAGCACAGCCGTCTGCTTTTAATTTTCGGTATCAAGAAGTCTGGAAGCCGCTCTAAAACTTTGAAATTTAGGTTTAGGGTAATGCCATGATGACGCAGGTACACACTGCGTCTCTCTAGCATTTTTAGTTCCAGAATGATTCAAAAGCATAGCTGAAAGTTTTTTCAAGTCCGGGCTTTTTTTAACGCATGTATTTGTTTTCTCCAATAATCACCACATGCCGTGTATATCATGCAATAAATGTCCCAAATTTATGGGGTGTGTATGGTCTACTCCCTGGCCTGTAGCCTCGCTTTGAGAATCCCCATAGCACTAATTTTGGTACGATAAGAAAGCCCTTGAAATTCTCCATCCAATGGTGCTAAACTTGTTTACATTGAGTAATGATTGTGGGTAAAATTGACCCGTTGAACTTTTGATTTTCTCTGTGCACAAAAATCCCTTAGGGAGGCTTGTTGAGTTCGTTTCGAAGCACAGCCGCCTTCATTTAATTTTCGGTATCAAGAAGTCTGGAAGCCGCTCTAAAACTTTGAAATTTGACGTTAGGGACATGTCAGAATGACGCAGGTACAAACTGCGTCTCTCTAGCGTTTTTAGTTCCAGAATGATTCAAAAGCATAGCTGAAAGTTTTTTCAAGTCCGGGCTTTTTTTAACGCATGTATTTGTTTTCTCCAATAATCACCACATGCCGTGTATATCATGCATTAAATGTCCCAAATTTATGGGGTGTGTATGGTCTACTCCCTGGCCTTTAGCTTCGTTTTTAGAATCCGCATAGCACTAATTTTGGTACGATAAGAAAGCCCTTGAAATTCTCCATCCAATGGTGCTAAACTTGTTTAGATTGAGTAATGATTGTGGGTCAAATTGACCCGTTGAACTTTTGATTTTCTCTGTGCACAAAAAACCCTTAGGGAGGCTTGTTGAGTTCGTTTCGAAGCACAGCCGCCTACTTTTAGTTTTCGGTATCAAGAAGTCCGGAAGCCGCTCTAAAACTTTGAAATTTAGATTTAGGGTAATGCCATGATGACGCAGGTACAAACTGCGTCTCTCTAGCATTTTTAGTTCCAGAATGATTCAAAAGCATAGCTGAAAGTTTTTTCAAGTCCGGGCTTTTTTTTTAACGCATGTATTTGTTTTCTCCAATAATCACCACATGCCGTGTATATCATGCATTAAATGTCCCAAATTTATGGGGTGTGTATGGTCTACTCCCTGGCCTTTAGCTTCGTTTTGAGAATCCGCATAGCACTAATTTTGGTACGATAAGAAAGCCCTTGAAATTCTCCATCCAATGGTGCTAAACTTGTTTAGATTGAGTAATGATTGTGGGTCAAATTGACCCGTTGAACTTTTGATTTTCTCTGTGCACAAAAAAACCTTAGGGAGGCTTGTTGAGTTCGTTTCGAAGCACAGCCGCCTACTTTTAATTTTCGGTATCAAGAAGTCTGGAAGCCGCTCTAAAACTTTGAAATTTAAATTTAGGGTAATGCCATGATGACGCAGGTAGAAACTGCGTCTCTCTAGCATTTTTAGTTCCAGAATGATTCAAAAGCATAGCTGAAAGTTTTTTCAAGTCCGGGCTTTTTTTTTAACGCATGTATTTGTTTTCTCCAATAATCACCACATGCCGTGTATATCATGCAATAAATGTCCCAAATTTATGGGGTGTGTATGGTCTACTCCCTGGCCTGTAGTCTCGCTTTGAGAATCCCCATAGCACTAATTTTGGTACGAGAGGAAAGCCCTTGAAATTCTCTATCCAATGGTGCTAAACTTGTTTAGATTGAGTAATGATTGTGGGTCAAATTGACCAATTGAACTTTTGATTTTCTCTGTGCACAAAAATCCCGTAGGGAGGCTTGTTGAGTTCGTTTCGAAGCACAGCCGCCTTCATTTAATTTTCGGTATCAAGAAGTCTGGAAGCCGCTCTAAAACTTTGAAATTTGAAGTTAGGGACATGTCAGAATGACGCAGGTACAAACTGCGTCTCTCTAGCGTTTTTAGTTCCAGAATGATTCAAAAGCATAGCTGAAAGTTTTTTCAAGTCCGGGCTTTTTTTTAACGCATGTATTTGTTTTCTCCAATAATCACCACATGCCGTGTATATCATGCATTAAATGTCCCAAATTTATGGGGTGTGTATGGTCTACTCCCTGGCCTTTAGCTTCGTTTTGAGAATCCGCATAGCACTAATTTTGGTACGATAAGAAAGCCCTTGAAATTCTCCATCTACTGGTGCTAAACTTGTTTAGATTGAGTAATGATTGTGGGTAAAATTGACCCGTTGAACTTTTGATTTTCTCTGTGCACAAAAATCCCTTAGGGAGGCTTGTTGAGTTCGTTTCGAAGCACAGCCGCCTACTTTTAGTTTTCGGTATCAAGAAGTCTGGAAGCCGCTCTAAAACTTTAAAATTTAAATTTAGGATAATGCCATGATGACGCAGGTACAAACTGCGTCTCTCTAGCAGTTTTAGTTCCAGAATGATTCAAAAGCATAGCTGAAGTTTTTTCAAGTCCGGGCTATTTTTTAACGCATGTATTTGTTTTCTCCAATAATCACCACATGCCGTGTATATCATGCATTAAATGTCCCAAATTTATGGGGTGTGTATGGTCTACTCCCTGGCCTCTAGCGTCGCTTTGAGAATCCCCATAGGACTAATGTTGGTACGAGAGGAAAGCCCTTGAAATTCTCCATCCAATGGTGCTAAACTTGTTTAGATTGAGTAATGATTGTGGGTCAAATTGACCAATTGAACTTTTGATTTTCTCTGTGCACAAAAATCCCGTAGGGAGGCTTGTTGAGTTCGTTTCCAAGCACAGCCGCCTACTTTTAGTTTTCGGTATCAAGAAGTCTGGAAGCCGCTCTAAAACTTTGAAATTTAGATTTAGGGTAATGCCATGATGACGCAGGTACAAACTGCGTCTCTCTAGCATTTTTAGTTCCAGAATGATTCAAAAGCATAGCTGAAAGTTTTTTCAAGTCCGGGCTTTTTTTTTAACGCATGTATTTGTTTTCTCCAATAATCACCACATGCCGTGTATATCATGCATTAAATGTCCCAAATTTATGGGGTGTGTATGGTCTACTCCCTGGCCTTTAGCTTCGTTTTGAGAATCCGCATAGCACTAATTTTGGTACGATAAGAAAGCCCTTGAAATTCTCCATCCAATGGTGCTAAACTTGTTTAGATTGAGTAATGATTGTGGGTCAAATTGACCCGTTGAACTTTTGATTTTCTCTGTGCACAAAAAAACCTTAGGGAGGCTTGTTGAGTTCGTTTCGAAGCACAGCCGCCTACTTTTAGTTTTCGGTATCAAGAAGTCCGGAAGCCGCTCTAAAACTTTGAAATTTAGATTAAGCGACATGCCATGATGACGCAGGTGCAAACTGCGTCTCTCTAGCATTTTTAGTTCCAGAATGATTCAAAAGCATAGCTGAAGTTTTTTAAGTCCGGGCTATTTTTTAACGCATGTATTTGTTTTCTCCAATAATCACCACATGCCGTGTATATCATGCATTAAATGTCCCAAATTTATGGGGTGTGTATGGTCTACTCCCTGGCCTCTAGCGTCGCTTTGATAATCCCCATAGGACTAATGTTGGTACGAGAGGAAAGCCCTTGAAATTATCCATCCAATGGTGCTAAACTTGTTTAGATTGAGTAATGATTGTGGGTCAAATTGACCAATTGAACTTTTGATTTTCTCTGTGCACAAAAATCCCTTAGGGAGGCTTGTTGAGTTCGTTTCGAAGCACAGCCGCCTTCATTTAATTTTCGGTATCAAGAAGTCTGGAAGCCGCTCTAAAACTTTGAAATTTGACGTTAGGGACATGTCAGAATGACGCAGGTACAAACTGCGTCTCTCTAGCATTTTTAGTTCCAGAATGATTCAAAAGCATAGCTGAAAGTTTTTTCAAGTCCGGGCTATTTTTTAACGCATGTATTTGTTTTCTCCAATAATCACCACATGCCGTGTATATCATGCATTAAATGTCCCAAATTTATGGGGTGTGTATGGTCTACTCCCTGGCCTGTAGCCTCGCTTTAAGAATCCCCATAGCACTAATTTGGTACGAGACGAAAGCCCTTGAAATTCTACATCCAATGGTGCTAAACTTGTTTAGATTGAGTAATAATTGTGGGTAAAATTGACCCGTTGAACTTTTGATTTTCTCTGTGCACAAAAATCCCGTAGGGAGGCTTGTTGAGTTCGTTTCGAAGCACAGCCGCCTACTTTTAGTTTTCGGTATCAAGAAGTCTGGAAGCCGCTCTAAAACTTTGAAATTTAGATTTAGGGTAATGCCATGATGACGCAGGTACAAACTGCGTCTCTCTAGCAGTTTTAGTTCCAGAATGATTCAAAAGCATAGCTGAAGTTTTTTCAAGTCCGGGCTATTTTTTAACGCATGTATTTGTTTTCTCCAATAATCACCACATGCCGTGTATATCATGCATTAAATGTCCCAAATTTATGGGGTGTGTATGGTCTACTCCCTGGCCTCTAGCGTCGCTTTGATAATCCACATAGGTCTAATGTTGGTACGAGAGGAAAGCCCTTGAAATTCTCCATCCAATGGTGCTAAACTTGTTTAGATTGAGTAATGATTGTGGGTCAAATTGACCAATTGAACTTTTGATTTTATCTGTGCACAAAAATCCCGTAGGGAGGCTTGTTGAGTTCGTTTCGAAGCACAGCCGCCTACTTTTAGTTTTCGGTATCAAGAAGTCTGGAAGCCGCTCTAAAACTTTGAAATTTAGATTTAGGGTAATGCCATGATGACGCAGGTACAAACTGCGTCTCTCTAGCATTTTTAGTTCCAGAATGATTCAAAAGCATAGCTAAAAGTTTTTTCAAGTCCGGGCTTTTTTTTAACGCATGTATTTGTTTTCTCCAATAATCACCACATGCCGTGTATATCATGCATTAAATGTCCCAAATTTATGGGGTGTGTATGGTCTACTCCCTGGCCTCTAGCCTCGCTTTGCGAATCCCAATAGCACTAATTTTGGTACGATAAGAAAGCCCTTGAAATTCTCCATCCAATGGTGCAAAACTTGTTTAGATTGAGTAATGATTGTGGGTCAAATTGACCCGTTGAACTTTTGATTTTCTCTGTGCACAAAAATCCCGTAGGGAGGCTTGTTGAGTTCGTTTCGGAGCACAGCCGTCTGCTTTTAATTTTCGGTATCAAGAAGTCTGGAAGCCGCTCTACAACTTTGAAATTTAGATTAAGGGACATGCCATGATGACGCAGGTACAAACTGCGTCTCTCTAGCATTTTTAGTTCCAGAATGATTCAAAAGCATAGCTGAAAGTTTATTCATGTCCGGGCTTTTTTTTAACGCATGTATTTGTTTTCTCCAATAATCACCGCATGCCGTGTATATCATGCATTAAATGTCCCAAATTTATGGGGTGTGTATGGTTTACTCCCTGGCCTGTAGCCTCGCTTTGAGAATCCCCTTAGCATTAATTTTGGTACGAG
Organism: Asterias amurensis; assembly: GCF_032118995.1. Lineage (NCBI taxonomy): Eukaryota > Metazoa > Echinodermata > Asteroidea > Forcipulatida > Asteriidae > Asterias > Asterias amurensis. The sequence continues at coordinate 11,661,971 of NC_092660.1, forward strand.
AGGAAAGCCCTTGAAATTCTCCATCCAATGGTGCTAAACTTTGTTTAGATTGAGTAATGATTGTGGGTAAAATTGACCCGTTGAACTTTTGATTTCCTCTGTGCACAAAAATCCCTTAGGGAGGCTTGTTGAGTTCGTTTCCAAGCACAGCCGCCTACTTTTTATTTTCGGTATCAAGAAGTCTGGAAGCCGCTCTAAAATTTTGAAATTTAGGTTTAGGGTAATGCCATGATGACGCAGGTACAAACTGCGTCTCTCTAGCGTTTTTAGTTCCAGAATGATTCAAAAGCATAGCTGAAAGTTTTTTCAAGTCCGGGCTTTTTTTAACGCATGTATTTGTTTTCTCCAATAATCACCACATGCCGTGTATATCATGCATTAAATGTCCCAAATTTATGGGGTGTGTATGGTATACTCCCTGGCCTGTAGCCTCGCTTTGAGAATCCCCTTAGCATTAATTTTGGTACGAGAGGAAAGCCCTTGAAATTCTCCATCCAATGGTGCTAAACTTGTTTAGATTGAGTAATGATTGTGGGTCAAATTGACCCGTTGAACTTTTGATTTTCTCTGTGCACAAAAAACCCTTAGGGAGGCTTGTTGAGTTCGTTTCGAAGCACAGCCGCCTACTTTTAGTTTTCGGTATCAAGAAGTCTGGAAGCCGCTCTAAAACTTTGAAATTTAGATTTAGGGTAATGCCATGATGACGCAGGTACAAACTGCGTCTCTCTAGCCGTTTTAGTTCCAGAATGATTCAAAAGCATAGCTGAAGTTTTTTCAAGTCCGGGCTATTTTTTAACGCATGTATTTGTTTTCTCCAATAATCACCACATGCCGTGTATATCATGCATTAAATGTCCCAAATTTATGGGGTGTGTATGGTCTACTCCCTGGCCTCTAGCGTCGCTTTGATAATTCCCATAGCACTAATGTTGGTACGAGAGGAAAGCCCTTGAAATTCTCCATCCAATGGTGCTAAACTTGTTTAGATTGAGTAATGATTGTGGGTAAAATTGACCTGTTGAACTTTTGATTTCCTCTGTGCACAAAAATCCCGTAGGGAGGCTTGTTGATTTCGTTTCGGAGCAACGCCGCCTACTTTTAATTTTCGGTATCAAGAAGTCTGGAAGCCGCTCTAAAACTTTGAAATTTAGATTTAGGGTAATGCCATGATGACGCAGGTACAAACTGCGTCTCTCTAGCATTTTTAGTTCCAGAATGATTCAAAAGCACAGCTGAAAGTTTTTTCAAGTCCGGGCTTTTTTTTAACGCATGTATTTGTTTTCTCCAATAATCACCACATGCCGTGTATATCATGCATTAAATGTCCCAAATTTATGGGGTGTGTATGGTCTACTCCCTGGCCTCTAGCTTCGCTTTAAGAATCTCCATAGCACTAATTTTGGTACGAGAGGAAAGCCCTTGAAATTCTCCATCCAATGGTGCTAAACTTTGTTTAGATTGAGTAATGATTGTGGGTAAAATTGACCCGTTGAACTTTTGATTTCCTCTGTGCACAAAAATCCCTTAGGGAGGCTTGTTGAGTTCGTTTCCAAGCACAGCCGCCTACTTTTTATTTTCGGTATCAAGAAGTCTGGAAGCCGCTCTAAAACTTTGAAATTTAGGTTTAGGGTAATGCCATGATGACGCAGGTACAAACTGCGTCTCTCTAGCGTTTTTAGTTCCAGAATGATTCAAAAGCATAGCTGAAAGTTTTTTCAAGTCCGGGCTTTTTTTAACGCATGTATTTGTTTTCTCCAATAATCACCACATGCCGTGTATATCATGCATTAAATGTCCCAAATTTATGGGGTGTGTATGGTATACTCCCTGGCCTGTAGCCTCGCTTTGAGAATCCCCTTAGCATTAATTTTGGTACGAGAGGAAAGCCCTTGAAATTCTCCATCCAATGGTGCTAAACTTGTTTAGATTGAGTAATGATTGTGGGTCAAATTGACCCGTTGAACTTTTGATTTTCTCTGTGCACAAAAAACCCTTAGGGAGGCTTGTTGAGTTCGTTTCGAAGCACAGCCGCCTACTTTTAGTTTTCGGTATCAAGAAGTCTGGAAGCCGCTCTAAAACTTTGAAATTTAGATTTAGGGTAATGCCATGATGACGCAGGTACAAACTGCGTCTCTCTAGCCGTTTTAGTTCCAGAATGATTCAAAAGCATAGCTGAAGTTTTTTCAAGTCCGGGCTATTTTTTAACGCATGTATTTGTTTTCTCCAATAATCACCACATGCCGTGTATATCATGCATTAAATGTCCCAAATTTATGGGGTGTGTATGGTCTACTCCCTGGCCTCTAGCGTCGCTTTGATAATTCCCATAGCACTAATGTTGGTACGAGAGGAAAGCCCTTGAAATTCTCCATCCAATGGTGCTAAACTTGTTTAGATTGAGTAATGATTGTGGGTAAAATTGACCTGTTGAACTTTTGATTTCCTCTGTGCACAAAAATCCCATAGGGAGGCTTGTTGATTTCGTTTCGGAGCAACGCCGCCTACTTTTAATTTTCGGTATCAAGAAGTCTGGAAGCCGCTCTAAAACTTTGAAATTTAGATTTAGGGTAATGCCATGATGACGCAGGTACAAACTGCGTCTCTCTAGCATTTTTAGTTCCAGAATGATTCAAAAGCACAGCTGAAAGTTTTTTCAAGTCCGGGCTTTTTTTTAACGCATGTATTTGTTTTCTCCAATAATCACCACATGCCGTGTATATCATGCATTAAATGTCCCAAATTTATGGGGTGTGTATGGTCTACTCCCTGGCCTCTAGCTTCGCTTTAAGAATCTCCATAGCACTAATTTTGGTACGAGAGGAAAGCCCTTGAAATACTCCATCTAATGGTGCTAAACTTGTTCAGATTGAGCAATGATTGTGGGTCAAATTGACCAGTTGAACTTTGGATTTTCTCTGTGCACAAAAATCCCGTAGGGAGGCTTGTTGAGTTCGTTTCGGAGCACAGCCGCCTACTTTTAATTTTCGGTATCAAGAAGTCTGGAAGCCGCTCTAAAACTTTGAAATTTGAAGTTAGGGACATGTCAGAATGACGCAGGTACAAACTGCGTCTCTCTAGCGTTTTTAGTTCCAGAGTGATTCAAAAGCATAGCTGAAAGTTTTTTCAAGTCCGGGCTTTTTTTTTTAACGCATGTATTTGTTTTCTCCAATAATCACCACATGCCGTGTATATCATGCATTAAATGTCCCAAATTTATGGGGTGTGTATGGTCTACTCCCTGGCCTCTAGCTTCGTTTTGAGAATCCCCATAGCACTAATTTTGGTACGAGAGGAAAGCCTTGAAATTCTCCACCCAATGGTGCTAGACTTGTTTAGATTGAGCAATGATTGTGGGTCAAATTGACCCGTTGTACTTTGGATTTTCTCTGTGCACAAAAATCCCGTAGGGAGGCTTGTTGAGTTCGTTTCGGAGCACAGCCGCCTACTTTTAATTTTCGGTATCAAAAAACCCGGAAGCTGCTCTAAAACATTGAAATTTGAATTAAGGGACATGCCATGATGACGCAGGTACAAACTGCGTCTCTCTAGCGTTTTTATTCCAGATTGATTCAAAGCATAGCTGTAAGTTTTTTCAAGTCCGGGCTTTTTTTTAACGCATATATTTGTTTACTCCAATAATCACCACATGCCGTGTATATCATGCATTAAATGTCCCAAATTTAAGGGGTGTGTCGGGTCTACTCCCTGGCCTCTAGCGTCGCCTTGAAAATCCCCATAGCACTGATGTTTATACGAGAGGAAAGCCCTTGGAATTGTCCATCCAATGGTGCTAAACTTGTTTAGATTAAGCAATGATTTTGGGTCAAAATGACCCGTTGTACTTTTGATTTTCTCTGTGCACAAAAATCCCGTAGGGGAGGCTTGTTGAGTTCGTTTCGGAGCACAGCCGCCTACTCTTAATTTTCGGTATCAGAGTGGAGGTTGTTGAAATCGTTTCTGAGCAACCCGCAAGAGCGATAGATTGAATTTCATTTTTTCTGTCTGAGTTTTATTCCCGTCTTCATTAAAAAAAAAATTCAAAAGTGAATACATCAAATGTTGGGACATGCATCCAGGTAATGACAATATTCGAGTGTTTTCCATAACATTTACCTAATTGCTATAGGTAATATTTATGCGTGAAACTTTACATCAACAGTTCGGCTACGAAAGTATCCCATTCCGTGTGTGCTATACATTTGCGCATTGAAACCGACTTAAAAAAACACAACCTTCAAGGAAAAACGTATTTAGGACTTAAAATGGCGGCCATTTTGAATTTTGCTAGATATTTTAAACAGCTGGAGTTTGATTATTTTTTTTTACCCGTATTCCCCTTAACCTTAACTTGTTTTGGGGCGGGGCCTATAGCCCCCCCTCCCCCATTAGAACCGATCCTCTCTTTAACCAATCCTCTTCTAAAATCCCCGAAAAAATTAATTTCTAAGTTCCACAGAACACAGCGAAGACAAAATATGGGGGGGGGGGGGGTAACACATATTTCGATCAACGATTGGCTCTGCATTGAAGGGGTGGGGGTAATTGCTCTTGCTTTTACAATTTGCAGCTTCTTCAGGAGATTTGTATTTACAATATTAGCAGCAAAATCATTACAACGAGGGCAATGAAACCACACTTTCCGTGCATAAACACTTGAAATCGTGGTAACATTCTCGTGGAATTTCCTATAGTTGGGTGACTGTAAGGTCCGTAAGGTCTCAAATAATGACAAAATCCGGAATATTCTTCGAATTGAGTCTTTATTGAGCCAGAAATTGCAACAGTAATCGTGTCTTCTTATAGCACGTTTATATGCAGTACGCCGTGTTTGTTTACATTTCACCCACTATGTCACGTGAGGCACGGAGCGCAATCGGTCTATTGATTATGACCATGAAAACACCAGTTTTTAAGCACCAACACTGTAGCGCAGTGCGTAAGGTGCTGGGACTGTTTCAGCAACTCGGATCACCCGGTCCGGGTTCGAATACCGTCTGTCTCTAATATAGATTCAAGGCTTTTTGCTGCCCCTGATAGGACAGTGTGATTGGGATCTGCCTTGTTTTCTCCCCTAAAGGGACAGGGCCCGCGTGGTGGCTAGGGTTCGAAGCAGGGGGGGATGTGCTCTGGGTCGGATGCAAATCCTGAAGGGTTCTATATGGCAAAGGGGAGGGGCCAGTGTGTGCCATTAACTGAACCGGCGCCTGAATGCCTGACACTTCCGGAGCGTAACCTTTTATATTTTTCCACCAGATTAAATTTGCATTCTTCAATTTCTTTATTGTTCTATTTGTCTTACCCGCTGCCAAAACATTAGGACTCAAACTTCCTCTAGTTATCGGGCAACGTCGGTAGCCTAGTTGACAACACACTGCTCTTGAACTTCAGGGGTCCCGGGTTCGAATCCCACCCGAGGAACATGATATTTTGTTCACGGAATATTTTTGTTCACGGGACTCGGGAAAGTATCCTGAGTTTACAGTGCTAACACACATCGGTGTATGGGTCAAAAACAAAATTAATTTTCTCTATAATATTTATTTGTATAATGTTATTATTGTTGTTATTATTTATAACGCTTACTGGTATAACTGGTATGTATCTGGTAACTGTTTTAAACAGTGTTTACATCAATTAACTAGGTCAGACTTGTTCTCTCTAATCCGAAGGCGGGTTCACTTATGTTTGAAAAGGAGGGAGCTACTGCCTTAGTTAAAAGACATTGTTTTCGTATCTACTCTTGTTAGAAACTCTTGTTTTTTTTGTATAGATTAGTATCCTGTTTAAAGGAACGTTACAGAATTGGTAAGAAACAATATCGTGAAAATCACAGATGTACATAAAACTTACACGGTCTAATGATAATGATTGTTGAAAACATCCCTTGAAGTATTTATGTCTGAAGTCTCATATTTGTTAAGAAATAAATAATTTAACCTTGCGTTTGTTATTTTTTTTGTTTGCATCAATGTCATGCAAAATGTGTAATCGTTTTTTGACTATTATTTTTCTCGTGACCCAGATGGCCGATCAGTTTGAAACTTTAACGGATTTGTCAGTTCATGTATATGGTGGATTACATAAAGTGCTTACACTGCCAGCAACTATTTTGATTTTAAGATCAAAAGGGGGCCCTTGATATTAAAAGGAACAGTTTTGTTTTAATTTGTTTTAAGGATCTGTATTAGAATATTGAAAGAAATACAGGATTATTGTTTGTTTGCGGAAAAAAAAAATATACTAATTTCTGTCAAAAAACAAGGTTTGATGATGACGAAATACAGTTCATGCGTCATTAATTTATCTTTGGTACGAGAAGAAAGCCCTTGAAAATGGCGATCCGATTGTGGTAAAATTGTTAAGATTGAGCATGAAACTGGGATCGAATTATCCGTTCAAACTGTTTTTTTTTTTTTTTTTTTTTTTTGTCAGACAGCTCTGTGCACAAAACTCTCATAGGGCATGCTGTTGAAATCGTGTCTGAGCAACCCCGCTTACTGGAGCTTTTTGTTATCATGAAGTGTATAAGTCGCCCTATACTTTTGAAAAACGGATGCAGGGACATGCCAGAATGACTCAGTTACAAACTTCATCTCTTTTGCATTTTTAGCTACATAATTATTTCAGAGCATGGCTGAAATATTTATTTTTCGGGCCAATTTTTGAATGAATATCAATGTAAACAGCTGGATCGTGATTTTTAACCAAGATTCCTAGTTTTGTTTCTTATCAAGTTTATTTGCCTGAAAATTTGCCCACATTTTCCTCCCCTAGTTTTATGCAAAATGGCGGCCACATTGAATTTTGAAATACTTTAAGTGTAAAAAAGTACCAACCTAACTTTATTAGCAACATTTTGGCAGTCGGCTTGTTCTTTGTAGTTATGTCAATGAGAGATTTGTGTACGGTTTCAGGGGGAAAACGGTGGCCATTTTGTTTTTTACGTAAAAATGCACTTTCGCCGGATAAATATGCAAATTGCTAAATATTCAAAAATACACAAAACATACTTAAAAGTCTTATAGCCTTGAAATGGAAAACTATTGATAGATTCTTGAAATCTTTATTCTCTGCTTAATTTTATATGGGGAGTCCCTGGGCCCGTCGAGTTATTCTCCCTCCAAGAAAAAACACCCCTTCACAAGTTTAATTTTAAAAACGTCAACAACCCCCAGGTCACAATTGAGCAACATTTTTGTACATTGAAACACCTTCTGGGGGCTCTCAAATCTGTCTTATATAGAATATTAGGTGGTTGAAATCGTTTCTGAGCAACCCCGCCTACTTGAGTTTTTTTCTATCAAGAAGTGTGCAAGTCGCCCTGAACCTTTAAAAAATAGACGCAGGAACATGCCAAATGACTAAGGTACAAACTGCATCTCCCTAGCATTTTTTGTTCCAGGGTTATTCCAGAGTGTTGCTGAACGTTTTTAATTGTCCGGGCCTATTTTTTGAATGACCCCCTTATTGTTGGTTGGAATCCTGACTGCGCCGTGTCTTGGTGTACGTTTTATACACGCACAGTGTACGTCAATTTCTAATGGGTGCCTGCTCGCGCCGTGTGCAAGTCGCCCTAAACCTTTAAAAAATGGACGTAGGAACATTCCTGGAAGAGGAGAGGAAAGCCCTTGAACATGGCAATCCTGTGGTGTTAAAATTTTGAAGATTGAGCATGAAACTGGGATCGAAATTACCCGTTGTACATGTTGTTTTTCTCTCTGACAGCTCTGTGCACAAAACTCACATAGTGGAGGTTGTTGAAATCGTTTCTGAGCAACCCCGCAAGGCGGGACAAACTGTAACAGTATACTGTTCAGCTTCATCAAAGGTCTTAGCATCCGTCACAAACAGGGAGCAATGATCACCAAAACTTGTCTATGGACTGATGCAGAACATGCATGGATATACCATCAGGAAATGCGTCTGAAGGAGAGCTGAAACAGTGAAGTTTGCCGCCATTTTGAGCGCCGAGTGATAGCGTCTGAAGACGGCAGGACGTTTCTAACTCAACAAGTGGTAAGCTGTTGTAAGCCGTAACCCCGCCTGTCTATACTCTAAGTTAACTGTTTTAAATGTATTTTATTTCATTCCGAAACGGGGAGGGTAACATTGTAATAAAAAATAACAATAATTTAGAAATGGTTTAGACAATGGTTTAGACAGATGTTTTAAAAGTAGAATACAATGATCTACACACATTTGTCACAAAATTGCATGGTTTTTTCTACTACTTAACGAACTAACACGGTCGGCCATTTATGGAAGCAAAACATTTTGACTCCCAAAAATGGCCGGCCGTGTTTGTCGACAAGTTATAAAAGGAAACCCACGCAATGAGTGGTTACTTGGAGTGATACTTGTGTGGATCATTATGTTCCACTTTTAAAATATATTTATAATCATATGTAATAAGACCAACTCGACTGATCCAAGGCAACGTGTTCCTTTAACTAATAACAAAACACATACATTGGTAAAGCCTTGTTCACACAGTTTGATTTTTTAGACGGTAAATAAAAATACATACTTTGCAACGCAATGAATTATAGCTTCATCAGGAGTGTCCATAAAAAAAATTACATCTATCTTCCCTACAAAGAATTTTAAAAGTCTTTGTTTTATCAATAACATAAACCAACATAATATTCATAAGGTCGTTGTTTAATGGGCAATTTCAGGCACAAAATGGATTTCTGTATCAACATCAAGGTGACAATGAGGGCAAATTTTTTGGATAATGGAAACTTTAAGGAAACTTTTTGCCAATTATTTGGCTTGACTCTAATTTTATTTATTTTATTTTATTTATTTCTTGTTTATCCTGGGAAATCCATTCAGTAAGAAAAACTCACTGATCTCCCATGGATCCCAGCTAATAACAAACTACAGAAGTGAACTTAAGATAAAAATATTACAAATTTACACAGAAAAACATTGCACATACATTTAAAAAAGCACTAGATCCAAGCATGCACATACTAGAAGAACACTTATAATAAAACACGTTGACTTAAAAAGGGTGAAAAATTACGGGAAAAGCAGGAGCTATATAAAATGGCTGCCTGCAGTAGAATGGCGCCCTCTCAGTCCCAGCAAACCTCCCTAGAGTTCAATAAGTAGGTTGAGTGAAGAGCATCTGAATTGGGCTAAAGAACGGCGATATTATAATTAACACAACGTAAATATAACTGAAACTCAAACTGGGTTTGAAGATACGGTACGGATATGTCCTGAGCTTATTCCTTTGGCCAGAACTAGTTATATAGCCATTATGCAATCTATTGTACCAATTAGAGTTAAACACGTAACGTTTCACATTCCTTTGGCTATATAGATGGCACAGTTCCTATTAAGCATGAGAAATACCGATGTTTTGTGGCCAAGCCCTTGTGTTTGATCACAGAGAATGTACAGAATTGTTATCGCTCCATTTCAACCAGTTTAAACTTAGCATATGTACAAAGGAAAACGACAAAATTCGTCCCGGAATAAATCGGGTGTACGTATGGCTAACCGATGACGAGGTAAACTTGTAGAGATTGGGCATTAATCTGGAGTCGAAACGACCTTAACAAATCTGCGAACTTTTATTAGACAGCTCTGTGCACAAAAATCCCTTTTGGGAGACTGTTGAGCACAGTTCTGATTCCCCTTTACTTGTTGTTTTCCGCTATCAAGAAATTGTCCAAGCCGCCCTAAAACTTTTACAATTTGGATACAGGGATATGCCAGGTAGAGTCGGGTACAACGACTCCGTGTCTGTAGCATGTTTAATTTCAGAGTTATTGAAGAGTTCGTCTCAGATTTATTTTAAAACCATTCAACAAAACAATCCGTCTGCTTTTTCTGTATAGCCCATGCATACAACTTTGGGGTGGTACTACTCCCTGGCTTCTAGCGTCGCCTTGAGAATCTCCATAGCACTAACTTTTGTACGAGAGGAAAGCCCTTGAAATTGTCAATCCAATGGTGCTAAACTTGTTTAGATTGAGCAAAGATTTTTGGTTAAATTGACCCGTTGTACTTTTGATTTTCTCTGTGCACAAAAATCCCGTAGGGAGGCTTGTTGAGTTCGTTTCGGAGCAAACCGCCTACTTTTAATTTTCGGTATCAAGAAGTCTGGAAGCCGCTCTAAAACTTTGAAATTTAGATTAAGGGACATGCCATGATGACGCAGGTTTAAACTGCGTCTCTCTAGCTTTTTTAGTTCCAGAATGATTCAAAAGCATAGCTGAAAGTTTTTTCAAGTCCGGGCTTTTTTTAACGCATGTATTTGTTTTCTCCAATAATCACCACATGCCGTGTATATCATGCATTAAATGTCCCAAATTTATGGGGTGTGTATGGTCTACTCCCTGGCCTGTAGCCTCGCTTTGAGAATCCGCATAGCACTAATTTTGGTACGAGAGGAAAGCCCTTGAAATTCTACATCCAATGGTGCTAAACTTGTTTAGATTGAGTAATGATTGTGGGTCAAATTGACCCTTTTGAACTTTTGATTTTCTCTGTGCACAAAAATCCCGTAGGGAGGCTTGTTGAGTTCGTTTCGAAGCACAGCCGCCTTCATTTAATTTTCGGTATCAAGAAGTCTGGAAGCCGCTCTAAAACTTTGAAACTTGACGTTAGGGACATGTCAGAATGACGCAGGTACAAACTGCGTCTCTCTAGCGTTTTTAGTTCCAGAATGATTAAAAAGCATAGCTGAAAGTTTTTTCAAGTCCGGGCTTTTTTTAACGCATGTATTTGTTTTCTCCAATAATCACCACATGCCGTGTATATCATGCATTAAATGTCCCAAATTTATGGGGTGTGTATGGTCTACTCCCTGGCCTTTAGCTTCGTTTTTAGAATCCGCATAGCACTAATTTTGGTACGATAAGAAAGCCCTTGAAATTCTCCATCCAATGGTGCTAAACTTGTTTAGATTGAGTAATGATTGTGGGTCAAATTGACCCGTTGAACTTTTGATTTTCTCTGTGCACAAAAAACCCTTAGGGAGGCTTGTTGAGTTCGTTTCGAAGCACAGCCGCCTACTTTTAGTTTTCGGTATCAAGAAGTCTGGAAGCCGCTCTAAAACTTTGAAATTTAGATTTAGGGTAATGCCATGATGACGCAGGTACAAACTGCGTCTCTCTAGCCGTTTTAGTTCCAGAATGATTCAAAAGCATAGCTGAAGTTTTTTCAAGTCCGGGCTATTTTTTAACGCATGTATTTGTTTTCTCCAATAATCACCACATGCCGTGTATATCATGCATTAAATGTCCCAAATTTATGGGGTGTGTATGGTCTACTCCCTGGCCTGTAGCCTCGCTTTGAGAATCCCCATAGCACTAATTTTGGTACGAGAGGAAAGCCTTGAAATTCTCCACCCAATGGTGCTAGACTTGTTTAGATTGAGCAATGATTGTGGGTCAAATTGACCCGTTGTACTTTGGATTTTCTCTGTGCACAAAAATCCCGTAGGGAGGCTTGTTGAGTTCGTTTCGGAGCACAGCCGCCTACTTTTAATTTTCGGTATCAAAAAACCCGGAAGCTGCTCTAAAACATTGAAATTTGAATTAAGGGACATGCCATGATGACGCAGGTACAAACTGCGTCTCTCTAGCATTTTTAGTTCCAGAATGATTCAAAAGCACAGCTGAAAGTTTTTTCAAGTCCGGGCTTTTTTTTAACGCATGTATTTGTTTTCTCCAATAATCACCACATGCCGTGTATATCATGCATTAAATGTCAAAAATTTATGGGGTGTGTATGGTCTACTCCCTGGCCTCTAGCTTCGTTTTGAGAATCCCCATAGCACTAATTTTGGTACGAGAGGAAAGCCTTGAAATTCTCCACCCAATGGTGCTAGACTTGTTTAGATTGAGCAATGATTGTGGGTCAAATTGACCCGTTGTACTTTGGATTTTCTCTGTGCACAAAAATCCCGTAGGGAGGCTTGTTGAGTTCGTTTCGGAGCACAGCCGCCTACTTTTAATTTTCGGTATCAAAAAACCCGGAAGCTGCTCTAAAACATTGAAATTTGAATTAAGGGACATGCCATGATGACGCAGGTACAAACTGCGTCTCTCTAGCGTTTTTATTCCAGATTGATTCAAAGCATAGCTGTAAGTTTTTTCAAGTCCGGGCTTTTATTTAACGCATATATTTGTTTTCTCCAATAATCACCACATGCCGTGTATATCATGCATTAAATGTCCCAAATTTAAGGGGTGTGTCGGGTCTACTCCCTGGCCTCTAGCGTCGCCTTGAAAATCCCCATAGCACTGATGTTTATACGAGAGGAAAGCCCTTTGAATTGTCCATCCAATGGTGCTAAACTTGTTTAGATTAAGCAATGATTTTGGGTCAAAATGACCCGTTGTACTTTTGATTTTCTCTGTGCACAAAAATCCCGTAGGGAGGCTTGTTGAGTTCGTTTCGGAGCACAGCCGCCTACTCTTAATTTTCGGTATCAGAGTGGAGGTTGTTGAAATCGTTTCTGAGCAACCCGCAAGAGCGATAGATTGAATTTCACTTTTTCTGTCTGAGTTTTATTCCCGTCTTCATTAAAAAAAAAATTCAAAAGTGAATACATCAAATGTTGGGACATGCATCCAGGTAATGACAATATTCGAGTGTTTTCGATAACATTTACCTAATTGCTATAGGTAATATTTATGCGTGAAACTTTACATCAACAGTTCGGCTACGAAAGTATCCCATTCCGTGTGTGCTATACATTTGCGCATTGAAACCGACTTAAAAAAACACAACCTTCAAGGAAAAACGTATTTAGGACTTAAAATGGCGGCCATATTGAATTTTGCTAGATATTTTAAACAGCTGGAGTTTGATTATTTTTTTTTACCCGTATTCCCCTTAACCTTAACTTGTTTTGGGGCGGGGCCTATAGCCCCCCCTCCCCCATTAGAACCGATCCTCTCTTTAACCAATCCTCTTCTAAAATCCCCGAAAAAATAGCAGCAAAATCATTACAACGAGGGCAATGAAACCACACTTTCCGTGCATAAACACTTGACATCGTGGTAACATTCTCGTGGAATTTCCTATAGTTGGGTGACTGTAAGGTCCGTAAGGTCTCAAATAATGACAAAATCCGGAATATTCTTCGAATTGAGTCTTTATTGAGCCAGAAATTGCAACAGTAATCGTGTGTTCTTATAGCACGTTTATATGCAGTACGCCGTGTTTGTTTACATTTCACCCACTATGTCACGTGAGGCACGGAGCGCAATCGGTCTATTGATTATGACCATGAAAACACCAGTTTTTAAGCACCAACACTGTAGCGCAGTGCGTAAGGTGCTGGGACTGTTTCAGCAACTCGGATCACCCGGTCCGGGTTCGAATACCGTCTGTCTCTAATATAGATTCAAGGCTTTTTGCTGCCCCTGATAGGACAGTGTGATTGGGATCTGCCTTGTTTTCTCCCCTAAAGGGACAGGGCCCGCGTGGTGGCTAGGGTTCGAAGCAGGGGGGGATGTGCTCTGGGTCGGATGCAAATCCTGAAGGGTTCTATATGGCAAAGGGGAGGGGCCAGTGTGTGCCATTAACTGAACCGGCGCCTGAATGCCTGACACTTCCGGAGCGTAACCTTTTATATTTTTCCACCAGATTAAATTTGCATTCTTCAATTTCTTTATTGTTCTATTTGTCTTACCCGCTGCCAAAACATTAGGACTCAAACTTCCTCTAGTTATCGGGCAACGTCGGTAGCCTAGTTGACAACACACTGCTCTTGAACTTCAGGGGTCCCGGGTTCGAATCCCACCCGAGGAACATGATATTTTGTTCACGGAATATTTTTGTTCACGGGACTCGGGAAAGTATCCTGAGTTTACAGTGCTAACACACATCGGTGTATGGGTCAAAAACAAAATTAATTTTCTCTATAATATTTATTTGTATAATGTTATTATTGTTGTTATTATTTATAACGCTTACTGGTATAACTGGTATGTATCTGGTAACTGTTTTAAACAGTGTTTACATCAATTAACTAGGTCAGACTTGTTCTCTCTAATCCGAAGGCGGGTTCACTTATGTTTGAAAAGGAGGGAGCTACTGCCTTAGTTAAAAGACATTGTTTTCGTATCTACTCTTGTTAGAAACTCTTGTTTTTTTGGTATAGATTAGTATCCTGTTTAAAGGAACGTTACAGAATTGGTAAGAAACAAAATCGTGAAAATCACAGATGTACATAAAACTTACACGGTCTAATGATAATGATTGTTGAAAACATCCCTTGAAGTATTTATGTCTGAAGTCTCATATTTGTTAAGAAATAAATAATTTAACCTTGCGTTTGTTATTTTTTTTTTTTTGCATCAATGTCATGCAAAATGTGTAATCGTTTTTTGACTATTATTTTTCTCGTGACCCAGATGGCCGATCAGTTTGAAACTTTAACGGATTTGTCAGTTCATGTATATGGTGGATTACATAAAGTGCTTACACTGCCAGCAACTATTTTGATTTTAAGATTAAAAGGGGGCCCTTGATATTAAAAGGAACAGTTTTGTTTTAATTTGTTTTAAGGATCTGTGTTGAGAATATTGAAAGAAATACAGGATTATTGTTTGTTTGCGGAAAAAAAAAATATACTAATTTCTGTCAAAAAACAAGGTTTGATGATGACGAAATACAGTTCATGCGTCATTAATTTATCTTTGGTACGATAAGAAAGCCCTTGAAAATGGCGATCCGATTGTGGTAAAATTGTTAAGATTGAGCATGAAACTGGGATCGAATTATCCGTTCAAACTGTTTTTTTTTTTTTTTTTTTTTTTTGTCAGACAGCTCTGTGCACAAAACTCTCATAGGGCATGCTGTTGAAATCGTGTCTGAGCAACCCCGCTTACTGGAGCTTTTTGTTATCATGAAGTGTATAAGTCGCCCTATACTTATGAAAAACGGATGCAGGGACATGCCAGAATGACTCAGTTACAAACTTCATCTCTTTAGCATTTTTAGCTACATAATTATTTCAGAGCATGGCTGAAATATTTATTTTTCGGGCCAATTTTTGAATGAATATCAATGTAAACAGCTGGATCGTGATTTTTAACCAAGATTCCTAGTTTTGTTTCTTATCAAGTTTATTTGCCTGAAAATTTGCCCACATTTTCCTCCCCTAGTTTTATGCAAAATGGCGGCCACATTGAATTTTGAAATACTTTAAGTGTAAAAAAGTACCAACCTAACTTTATTAGCAACATTTTGGCAGTCGGCTTGTTCTTTGTAGTTATGTCAATGAGAGATTTGTGTACGGTTTCAGGGGAAAAACGGTGGCCATTTTGTTTTTTACGTAAAAATGCACTTTCGCCGGATAAATATGCAAATTGCTAAATATTCAAAAATACACAAAAAATACTTAAAAGTCTTATAGCCTTGAAATGGAAAACTATTGATAGATTCTTGAAATCTTTATTCTCTGCTTAATTTTATATGGGGAGTCCCTGGGCCCGTCGAGTTATTCTCCCTCCAAGAAAAAACACCCCTTCACAAGTTTAATTTTAAAAACGTCAACAACCCCCAGGTCACAATTGGGCAACATTTTTGTACATTGAAACACCTTCTGGGGGCTCTCAAATCTGTCTTATATAGAATATTAGGTGGTTGAAATCGTTTCTGAGCAACCCCGCCTACTTGAGTTTTTTTCTATCAAGAAGTGTGCAAGTCGCCCTGAACCTTTAAGAAATAGACGCAGGAACATGCCAAATGACTAAGGTACAAACTGCATCTCCCTAGCATTTTTTGTTCCAGGGTTATTCCAGAGTGTTGCTGAACGTTTTTAATTGTCCGGGCCTATTTTTTGAATGACCCCCTTATTGTTGGTTGGAATCCTGACTGCGCCGTGTCTTGGTGTACGTTTTATACACGCACAGTGTACGTCAATTTCTAATGGGTGCCTGCTCGCGCCGTGTGCAAGTCGCCCTAAACCTTTAAAAAATGGACGTAGGAACATTCCTGGAAGAGGAGAGGAAAGCCCTTGAACATGGCAATCCTGTGGTGTTAAAATTTTGAAGATTGAGCATGAAACTGGGATCGAAATTACCCGTTGTACATGTTGTTTTTCTCTCCGACAGCTCTGTGCACAAAACTCACATAGTGGAGGTTGTTGAAATCGTTTCTGAGCAACCCCGCAAGGCGGGACAAACTGTAACAGTATACTGTTCAGCTTCATCAAAGGTCTTAGCATCCGTCACAAAGAGGGAGCAATGATCACCAAAACTTGTCTATGGACTGATGCAGAACATGCATGGATATACCATCAGGAAATGCGTCTGAAGGAGAGCTGAAACAGTGAAGTTTGCCGCCATTTTGAGCGCCGAGTGATAGCGTCTGAAGACGGCAGGACGTTTCTAACTCAACAAGTGGTAAGCTGTTGTAAGCCGTAACCCTGCCTGTCTATACTCTAAGTTAACTGTTTTAAATGTATTTTATTTCATTCTGAAACGGGGAGGGTAACATTGTAATAAAAAATAACAATAATTTAGAAATGGTTTAGACAATGGTTTAGACAGATGTTTTAAAAGTAGAATACAATGATCTACACACATTTGTCACAAAATTGCATGGTTTTTTCTACTACTTAACGAACTAACACGGTCGGCCATTTATGGAAGCAAAACATTTTGACTCCCAAAAATGGCCGGCCGTGTTTGTCGACAAGTTATAAAAGGAAACCCACGCAATGAGTGGTTACTTGGAGTGATACTTGTGTGGATCATTATGTTCCACTTTTAAAATATATTTATAATCATATGTAATAAGACCAACTCGACTGATCCAATGCAACGTGTTCCTTTAACTAATAACAAAACATATACATTGGTAAAGCCTTGTTCACACAGTTTGATTTTTTAGACGGTAAATAAAAATACATACTTTGCAACGCAATGAATTATAGCTTCATCAGGAGTGTCCATAAACAAAATTACATCTATCTTCCCTACAAAGAATTTTAAAAGTCTTTGTTTTATCAATAACATAAACCAACATAATATTCATAAGGTCGTTGTTTAATGGGCAATTTCAGGCACAAAATGGATTTCTGTATCAACATCAAGGTGACAATGAGGGCAAATTTTTTGGATAATGGAAACTTTAAGGAAACTTTTTGCCAATTATTTGGCTTGACTCTAATTTTATTTATTTTATTTTATTTATTTCTTGTTTATCCTGGGAAATCCATTCAGTAAGAAAAACTCACTGATCTCCCATGGATCCCAGCTAATAACAAACTACAGAAGTGAACTTAAGATAAAAATATTACAAATTTACACAGAAAAACATTGCACATACATTTAAAAAAGCACTAGATCCAAGCATGCACATACTAGAAGAACACTTATAATAAAACACGTTGACTTAAAAAGGGTGAAAAATTACGGGAAAAGCAGGAGCTATATAAAATGGCTGCCTGCAGTAGAATGGCGCCCTCTCAGTCCCAGCAAACCTCCCTAGAGTTCAATAAGTAGGTTGAGTGAAGAGCATCTGAATTGGGCCAAAGAACGGCGATATTATAATTAACACAACGTAAATATAACTGAAACTCAAACTGGGTTTGAAGTAGTCTTGGTTCCAAGACCATTGGTGTTGCGCGGTCACACACAACCAACGTTCCGATTATGCACGGCAAAAACTGTCCACGCTTGTAATGAACGAACGCTAGCGGGCGCTCTGTTTCTCTGATTTAGATCTCACCATGGTCTTGAATATTTGCAACGACGGGTCTTAACTTTTTTATTGTTTTTCGGCAAATCTCCCCCGACTTTCCGGTGGAGCCAATCAGAGGCTGCGTTGCGGTTGGCTCATGAATAATTCATCAGTGTTGTGCATGTAGTGTACAATGCATGCAGTAATTCCGTTGCATGACTTTTGCTTTACTCTGTGTGTGGGTATGTGTGTTTTTATCGGAGTATAATAATGTCCAGATCAGTAGGATTTGAAACTTTGACACAGGGTGGAAATACGATAAAGAAAGGTTTGTGGTACCAGCACAAACATTTCTGTGTATAATGTCCAGATCCAGACACCTGCATTGCCATGATATGCAGCTTGAAATGCGATCGTGGCGTTATGCTCCCGACGTGCCAGGGCCCACACTGATGAAGCCTGTATTGGCTAAACAATTTGCTTATAGTTAGCACAAAATAGTATTGCTTAGCAGAAACTGGTTGCCAGCCAATTTTTAATTAAATTTGAAATTTTGTAGTGCCCAAGTAAATTTTTGGATAGTAAGAAATTTTGTACAGTATTTTCTGCCAAACAGATATTAACTGGTGGGCCCTGTAGTGTTATTCACAGTGAAAGTTTTTTAATCTTGGGGGAAGGAAATCTTGAGGGATTCAAAAGCGTCTTTGTGAGAACGTATTTTGAAACGTAACCGTAGCTGCATATCTTGGAACGTAAGCGTAGCTTGACTCGGGATTGAAAGCGTACTTTTTGATATTGTAGCGTAACCTATTAGTATCTTGGAGTGTATAAGCGTAGCTGAGTAGCTGCGTAGCTTGGAACGTAACAGTATCTTTTGGTGGAGCGTAAGCATATCTTGGAACATAATTCGTAGCTGCGTATCTTGGAACGTAAGCGTAACTTGACATGGGATTGAAAGCGTACCTTTTGATATTATGGCGTAACTTGAAGGAACGTAAGCAGATCTGTAAGCGCAGCTGAGTAGCTGTGTAGCTTGGAACGTTGACATCTTTTGGAACGTAAGCATATCTTGGACTGAAGCGTAGCATCTTGGAACATAAACGCAGCTGCGTATCTTTGAACGTAGGCATAGCTTGACTCGGGCTTGGAAGCGTACTTTTTGATATTATAGTGTAACTTGAAGGAACGTAGACCTAAGCGTATCGTAAACGTAGCTGCGTATCTTGGAATGTAAGCGTAGCTTGACTCGGGCTTGAAAACATACCTTTTGATATTATAGTGTAACTTGAAGGAATGTAGACCTAAGCGTATCTTGGAACGTAAACGTAGCCGAGTAGCTGCGTAGCTTGGAACATAACCATATAACATTTTTTTTTAATGTAGTCGTAACAATATCTTTTGGAATAACTCATGAGAAATTTCGAGTTTGATTGCTTGTCCAGCGGCGACTACTGCTATTCAACTCCCAGTTATTTGAGGCGAATAGTCGGGTCATTAAATTCCACTAGTTGCCCAGTTTAATCATTACCTCAAAAATAACTCTTCATTCACAGAATTAAAAAAATAATACTTTGTTTGACAAAATTATGCTTTGAGGGAATTTTGTTTTAGCATTATTTTTATTTAAACCTTTTATAAAAAATTCTCATAATTTTTTTAAGCTACTCACACAATAACACTGTCAATATAACAATATGCGATATTCCTAGGTTTTGACATCATCAAAATTACCTGAAAACTCATAACAAAAAGAAATTAGGGGCCATGAATTAAAATGGAGCATATTGGAACGTTGCGATCATAAGAAACAACGGATTCGACACCCGCAAGCTGGGAGTTCATAGCGCCTGGGATTTAACACCTCCAACCCCCGAGACACGGCATGGGCGGTACGTGATATTCCACAAGGCTTATTTCACGTTCCGATTGCTCCACGCCGTGGGGCCATACAGCGTCCGATACACGGACTCTCTGAATGCTAATTTTACGTTCGATTTTTGACCATTATTTACGATTTCAAATCGTCACGTATCCATAATCTGAATAGGTACCTATACTTAAAATTTCACTGTTTTCCTTTTAATAGGCCTATAATGACCACGGAATCACTCTTTGAGCAAAGATTATTAAAAATAGACCGCCAATCATATTGACCTTTGACTCGATCTAGTTTGAATAGTCATCTTCAATTCGTCACGTGATATGAATATTGCATACATTAAAAGTAATTTACATAGTCTGGCCACGCCTTCAATTTGCAAATATCCAAGACCATGGTGAGCACAGGACATGGTGAGATCCGTAAATCAGAGAAACAGCGCCCGCTAGCGTTCGTTCATTACAAGCGTGGACAGTTTTTGCCGTGCATAATCGGAACGTTGGTTGTGTGTGACCGCGCAACACCAATGGTCTTGGAACCAAGACTAGGTTTGAAGATACGGTACGGATATGTCCTGAGCTTATTCCTTTGGCCAGAACTAGTTACATAGCCATTATGCAATCTATTGTACCAATTAGAGTTAAACACGTAACGTTTCACATTCCTTTGGCTATATAGATGGCACAGTTCCTATTAAGCATGAGAAATACCGATGTTTTGTGGCCAAGCCCTTGTGTTTGATCACAGAGAATGTACAGAATTGTTATCGCTCCATTTCAACCAGTTTAAACTTAGCATATGTACAAAGGAAAACGACAAAATTCGTCCCGGAATAAATCGGGTGTACGTATGGCTAACCGATGACGCGGTAAACTTGTAGAGATTGGGCATTAATCTGGAGTCGAAACGACCTTAACAAATCTGCGAACTTTTATTAGACAGCTCTGTGCACAAAAATCCCTTTTGGGAGACTGTTGAGCACAGTTCTGATTCCCCTTTACTTGTTGTTTTCCGCTATCAAGAAATTGTCCAAGCCGCCCTAAAACTTTTACAATTTGGATACAGGGATATGCCAGGTAGAGTCGGGTACAACGACTCCGTGTCTGTAGCATGTTTAATTTCAGAGTTATTGAAGAGTTCGTCTCAGATTTATTTTAAAACCATTCAACAAAACAATCCGTCTGCTTTTTCTGTATAGCCCATGCATACAACTTTGGGGTGGTACTACTCCCTGGCTTCTAGCGTCGCCTTGAGAATCTCCATAGCACTAATTTTTGTACGAGAGGAAAGCCCTTGAAATTGTCAATCCAATGGTGCTAAACTTGTTTAGATTGAGCAAAGATTTTTGGTTAAATTGACCCGTTGTACTTTTGATTTTCTCTGTGCACAAAAATCCCGTAGGGAGGCTTGTTGAGTTCGTTTCGGAGCCAACCGCCTACTTTTAATTATCGGTATCAAGAAGTCTGGAAGCCGCTCTAAAACTTTGAAATTTAGATTTAGGGACATGCCATGATGACGCAGGTACAAACTGCGTTTCTCTAGCATTTTTAGTTCCAGAATGATTCAAAAGCATAGCTGAAGTTTGTTCAAGTCCGGGCTATTTTTTAACGCATGTATTTGTTTTCTCCAATAATCACCACATGCCGTGTATATCATGCATTAAATGTCCCAAATTTATGGGGTGTGTATGGTCTACTCTCTGGCCTCTAGCGTCGCTTTGATAATCCCCATAGCACTAATGTTGGTACGAGAGGAAAGCCCTTGAAATTCTCCATCCAATGGTGCTAAACTTGTTTAGATTGAGTAATGATTGTGGGTCAAATTGACCAATTGAACTTTTGATTTTCTCTGTGCACAAAAATCCCGTAGGGAGGCTTGTTGAGTTCGTTTCGAAGCACAGCCGCCTACTTTTAATTTTCGGTATCAAGAAGTCTGGAAGCCGCTCTAAAACTTTGAAATTTAGATTTAGGGTAATGCCATAATGACGCAGGTACAAACTGCGTCTCTCTAGCAGTTTTAGTTCCAGAATGATTCAAAAGCATAGCTGAAGTTTTTTCAAGTCCGGGCTATTTTTTAACGCATGTATTTGTTTTCTCCAATAATCACCACATGCCGTGTATATCATGCATTAAATGTCCCAAATTTATGGGGTGTGTATGGTCTACTCCCTGGCCTGTAGCCTCGCTTTGAGAATACCCAAAGCACTAATTTGGTACGATAAGAAAGCCCTTGAAATTCTACATCCAATGGTGCTAAACTTGTTTAGATTGAGTAATGATTGTGGGTCAAATTGACCCGTTGAACTTTTGATTTTCTCTGTGCACAAAAATCCCTTAGGGAGGCTTGTTGAGTTCGTTTCGAAGCACAGCCGCCTTCATTTAATTTTCGGTATCAAGAAGTCTGGAAGCCGCTCTAAAACTTTGAAATTTGACGTTAGGGACATGTCAGAATGACGCAGGTACAAACTGCGTCTCTCTAGCGTTTTTAGTTCCAGAATGATTCAAAAGCATAACTGAAAGTTTTTTCAAGTCCGGGCTTTTTTTAACGCATGTATTTGTTTTCTCCAATAATCACCACATGCCGTGTATATCATGCATTAAATGTCCCAAATTTATGGGGTGTGTATGGTCTACTCCCTGGCCTTTAGCTTCGTTTTTAGAATCCGCATAGCACTAATTTTGGTACGATAAGAAAGCCCTTGAAATTCTCCATCCAATGGTGCTAAACTTGTTTAGATTGAGTAATGATTGTGGGTCAAATTGACCCGTTGAACTTTTGATTTTCTCTGTGCACAAAAAACCCTAAGGGAGGCTTGTTGAGTTCGTTTCGAAGCACAGCCGCCTACTTTTAGTTTTCGGTATCAAGAAGTCCGGAAGCCGCTCTAAAACTTTGAAATTTAGATTAAGGGACATGCCATGATGACGCAGGTGCAAACTGCGTCTCTCTAGCATTTTTAGTTCCAGAATGATTCAAAAGCATAGCTGAAGTTTTTTCAAGTCCGGGCTATTTTTTAACACATGTATTTGTTTTCTCCAATAATCACCACATGCCGTGTATATCATGCATTAAATGTCCCAAATTTATGGGGTGTGTATGGTCTACTCCCTGGCCTGTAGCCTCGCTTTAAGAATCCCCATAGCACTAATTTGGTACGAGAGGAAAGCCCTTGAAATTCTCCATCCAATGGTGCTAAACTTGTTTAGATTGAGTAATGATTGTGGGTCAAATTGACCAATTGAACTTTTGATTTTCTCTGTGCACAAAAATCCCGTAGGGAGGCTTGTTGAGTTCGTTTCGGAGCAAAGCCGCCTTCATTTAATTATCGGTATCAAGAAGTCTGGAAGCCGCTCTAAAACTTTGAAATTTAGATTTAGGGTAATGCCATGATGACGCAGGTACAAACTGCGTCTCTCTTGCATTTTTAGTTCCAGAATGATTCAAAAGCATAGCTGAAAGTTTTTTCAAGTCCGGGCTTTTTTTTAACGCATGTATTTGTTTTCTCCAACAATCACCACATGCCGTGTATATCATGCATTAAATGTCCCAAATTTATGGGGTGTGTATGGTCTACTCCCTGGCCTGTAGCCTCGCTTTGAGAATACCCATAGCACTAATTTTGGTACGATAAGAAAGCCCTTGAAATTCTCCATCCAATGGTGCTAAACTTGTTTACATTGAGTAATAAATGATTGTGGGTCAAATTGACCCGTTGAACTTTTGATTTTCTCTGTGCACAAAAATCCCTTAGGGAGGCTTGTTGAGTTCGTTTCGAAGCACAGCCTTCTTCATTTAAATTTCGGTATCAAGAAGTCTGGAAGCCGCTCTAAAACTTTGAAATTTGACGTTAGGGACATGTCAGAATGACGCAGGTACAAACTGCGTCTCTCTAGCATTTTTAGTTTCAGAATGATCCAAAAGCATAGCTGAAAGTTTTTTCAAGTCCGGGCTTTTTTTAACGCATGTATTTGTTTTCTCCAATAATCACCACATGCCGTGTATATCATGCATTAAATGTCCCAAATTTATGGGGTGTGTATGGTCTACTCCCTGGCCTTTAGCCTCGCTTTAAGAATCCCCATAGCACTAATTTGGTACGAGAGGAAAGCCCTTGAAATTCTACATCCAATGGTGCTAAACTTGTTTAGATTGAGTAATAATTGTGGGTAAAATTGACCCGTTGAACTTTTGATTTTCTCTGTGCACAAAAATCCCGTAGGGAGGCTTGTTGAGTTCGTTTCGAAGCACAGCCGCCTACTTTTAGTTTTCGGTATCAAGAAGTCTGGAAGCCGCTCTAAAACTTTGAAATTTAGATTTAGGGTAATGCCATGATGACGCAGGTACAAACTGCGTCTCTCTAGCAGTTTTAGTTCCAGAATGATTCAAAAGCATAGCTGAAGTTTTTTCAAGTCCGGGCTATTTTTTAACGCATGTATTTGTTTTCTCCAATAATCACCACATGCCGTGTATATCATGCATTAAATGTCCCAAATTTATGGGGTGTGTATGGTCTACTCCCTGGCCTCTAGCCTCGCTTTGATAATCCCCATAGCACTAATGTTGGTACGAGAGGAAAGCCCTTGAAATTCTCCATCCAATGGTGCTAAACTTGTTTAGATTGAGTAATGATTGCGGGTCAAATTGACCAATTGAACTTTTGATTTTCTCTGTGCACAAAAATCCTGTAGGGAGGCTTGTTGAGTTCGTTTCGGAGCACAGCCGCCTACTTTTAATTATCGGTATCAAGAAGTCTGGAAGCCGCTCTAAAACTTTGAAATTTAGATTAAGGGTAATGCCATGATGACGCAGGTACAAACTGCGTCTCTCTAGCATTTTTAGTTCCAGAATGATTCAAAAGCATAGCTGAAAGTTTTTTCAAGTCCGGGCTTTTTTTTAACGCATGTATTTGTTTTCTCCAATAATCACCACATGCCGTGTATATCATGCATTAAATGTCCCAAATTTATGGGGTGTGTATGGTCTACTCCCTGGCCTGTAGCCTCGCTTTGAGAATCCCCATAGCACTAATTTTGGTACGATAAGAAAGCCCTTGAAATTCTCCATCCAATGGTGCTAAACTTGTTTACATTGAGTAATGATTGTGGGTCAAATTGACCCGTTGAACTTTTGATTTTCTCTGTGCACAAAAATCCCTTAGGGAGGCTTGTTGAGTTCGTTTCGAAGCACAGCCGCCTTCATTTAATTTTCGGTATCAAGAAGTCTGGAAGCCGCTCTAAAACTTTGAAATTTGACGTTAGGGACATGTCAGAATGACGCAGGTACAAACTGCGTCTCTCTAGCGTTTTTAGTTCCAGAATGATCCAAAAGCATAGCTGAAAGTTTTTTCAAGTCCGGGCTTTTTTTAACGCATGTATTTGTTTTCTCCAATAATCACCACATGCCGTGTATATCATGCATTAAATGTCCCAAATTTATGGGGTGTGTATGGTCTACTCCCTGGCCTTTAGCTTCGTTTTTAGAATCCGCATAGCACTAATTTTGGTACGATAAGAAAGCCCTTGAAATTCTCCATCCAATGGTGCTAAACTTGTTTAGATTGAGTAATGATTGTGGGTCAAATTGACCCGTTGAACTTTGGATTTTGTCTGTGCACAAAAAACCCTTAGGGAGGCTTGTTGAGTTCGTTTCGAAGCACAGCCGCCTACTTTTAGTTTTCGGTATCAAGAAGTCCGGAAGCCGCTCTAAAACTTTGAAATTTAGATTTAGGGTAATGCTATGATGACGCAGGTACAAACTGCGTCTCTCTAGCATTTTTAGTTCCAGAATGATTCAAAAGCATAGCTGAAAGTTTTTTCAAGTCCGGGCTTTTTTTTAACGCATGTATTTGTTTTCTCCAATAATCACCACATGCCGTGTATATCATGCATTAAATGTCCCAAATTTATGGGGTGTGTATGGTCTACTCCCTGGCCTGTAGCCTCGCTTTGAGAATCCCCATAGCACTAATTTTGGTACGATAAGAAAGCCCTTGAAATTCTCCATCCAATGGTGCTAAACTTGTTTAGATTGAGTAATAATTGTGGGTAAAATTGACCCGTTGAACTTTTGATTTTCTCTGTGCACAAAAATCCCGTAGGGAGGCTTGTTGAGTTCGTTTCGAAGCACAGCCGCCTACTTTTAGTTTTCGGTATCAAGAAGTCTGGAAGCCGCTCTAAAACTTTGAAATTTAGATTTAGGGTAATGCCATGATGACGCAGGTACAAACTGCGTCTCTCTAGCAGTTTTAGTTCCAGAATGATTCAAAAGCATAGCTGAAGTTTTTTCAAGTCCGGGCTATTTTTTAACGCATGTATTTGTTTTCTCCAATAATCACCACATGCCGTGTATATCATGCATTAAATGTCCCAAATTTATGGGGTGTGTATGGTCTACTCCCTGGCCTCTAGCCTCGCTTTGATAATCCCCATAGCACTAATGTTGGTACGAGAGGAAAGCCCTTGAAATTCTCCATCCAATGGTGCTAAACTTGTTTAGATTGAGTAATGATTGCGGGTCAAATTGACCAATTGAACTTTTGATTTTCTCTGTGCACAAAAATCCTGTAGGGAGGCTTGTTGAGTTCGTTTCGGAGCACAGCCGCCTACTTTTAATTATCGGTATCAAGAAGTCTGGAAGCCGCTCTAAAACTTTGAAATTTAGATTAAGGGTAATGCCATGATGACGCAGGTACAAACTGCGTCTCTCTAGCATTTTTAGTTCCAGAATGATTCAAAAGCATAGCTGAAAGTTTTTTCAAGTCCGGGCTTTTTTTTAACGCATGTATTTGTTTTCTCCAATAATCACCACATGCCGTGTATATCATGCATTAAATGTCCCAAATTTATGGGGTGTGTATGGTCTACTCCCTGGCCTGTAGCCTCGCTTTGAGAATCCCCATAGCACTAATTTTGGTACGATAAGAAAGCCCTTGAAATTCTCCATCCAATGGTGCTAAACTTGTTTACATTGAGTAATGATTGTGGGTCAAATTGACCCGTTGAACTTTTGATTTTCTCTGTGCACAAAAATCCCTTAGGGAGGCTTGTTGAGTTCGTTTCGAAGCACAGCCGCCTTCATTTAATTTTCGGTATCAAGAAGTCTGGAAGCCGCTCTAAAACTTTGAAATTTGACGTTAGGGACATGTCAGAATGACGCAGGTACAAACTGCGTCTCTCTAGCGTTTTTAGTTCCAGAATGATCCAAAAGCATAGCTGAAAGTTTTTTCAAGTCCGGGCTTTTTTTAACGCATGTATTTGTTTTCTCCAATAATCACCACATGCCGTGTATATCATGCATTAAATGTCCCAAATTTATGGGGTGTGTATGGTCTACTCCCTGGCCTTTAGCTTCGTTTTTAGAATCCGCATAGCACTAATTTTGGTACGATAAGAAAGCCCTTGAAATTCTCCATCCAATGGTGCTAAACTTGTTTAGATTGAGTAATGATTGTGGGTCAAATTGACCCGTTGAACTTTGGATTTTCTCTGTGCACAAAAAACCCTTAGGGAGGCTTGTTGAGTTCGTTTCGAAGCACAGCCGCCTACTTTTAGTTTTCGGTATCAAGAAGTCCGGAAGCCGCTCTAAAACTTTGAAATTTAGATTTAGGGTAATGCTATGATGACGCAGGTACAAACTGCGTCTCTCTAGCATTTTTAGTTCCAGAATGATTCAAAAGCATAGCTGAAAGTTTTTTCAAGTCCGGGCTTTTTTTTAATGCATGTATTTGTTTTCTCCAATAATCACCACATGCCGTGTATATCATGCATTAAATGTCCCAAATTTATGGGGTGTGTATGGTCTACTCCCTGGCCTGTAGCCTCGCTTTGAGAATCCCCATAGCACTAATTTTGGTACGATAAGAAAGCCCTTGAAATTCTCCATCCAATGGTGCTAAACTTGTTTACATTGAGTAATGATTGTGGGTCAAATTGACCCGTTGAACTTTTGATTTTCTCTGTGCACAAAAAACCCTAAGGGAGGCTTGTTGAGTTCGTTTCGAAGCACAGCCGCCTACTTTTAGTTTTCGGTATCAAGAAGTCCGGAAGCCGCTCTAAAACTTTGAAATTTAGATTAAGGGACATGCCATGATGACGCAGGTGCAAACTGCGTCTCTCTAGCATTTTTAGTTCCAGAATGATTCAAAAGCATAGCTGAAGTTTTTTCAAGTCCGGGCTATTTTTTAACACATGTATTTGTTTTCTCCAATAATCACCACATGCCGTGTATATCATGCATTAAATGTCCCAAATTTATGGGGTGTGTATGGTCTACTCCCTGGCCTGTAGCCTCGCTTTAAGAATCCCCATAGCACTAATTTGGTACGAGAGGAAAGCCCTTGAAATTCTCCATCCAATGGTGCTAAACTTGTTTAGATTGAGTAATGATTGTGGGTCAAATTGACCAATTGAACTTTTGATTTTCTCTGTGCACAAAAATCCCGTAGGGAGGCTTGTTGAGTTCGTTTCGGAGCAAAGCCGCCTTCATTTAATTATCGGTATCAAGAAGTCTGGAAGCCGCTCTAAAACTTTGAAATTTAGATTTAGGGTAATGCCATGATGACGCAGGTACAAACTGCGTCTCTCTTGCATTTTTAGTTCCAGAATGATTCAAAAGCATAGCTGAAAGTTTTTTCAAGTCCGGGCTTTTTTTTAACGCATGTATTTGTTTTCTCCAACAATCACCACATGCCGTGTATATCATGCATTAAATGTCCCAAATTTATGGGGTGTGTATGGTCTACTCCCTGGCCTGTAGCCTCGCTTTGAGAATACCCATAGCACTAATTTTGGTACGATAAGAAAGCCCTTGAAATTCTCCATCCAATGGTGCTAAACTTGTTTACATTGAGTAATAAATGATTGTGGGTCAAATTGACCCGTTGAACTTTTGATTTTCTCTGTGCACAAAAATCCCTTAGGGAGGCTTGTTGAGTTCGTTTCGAAGCACAGCCTTCTTCATTTAATTTTCGGTATCAAGAAGTCTGGAAGCCGCTCTAAAACTTTGAAATTTGACGTTAGGGACATGTCAGAATGACGCAGGTACAAACTGCGTCTCTCTAGCATTTTTAGTTTCAGAATGATCCAAAAGCATAGCTGAAAGTTTTTTCAAGTCCGGGCTTTTTTTAACGCATGTATTTGTTTTCTCCAATAATCACCACATGCCGTGTATATCATGCATTAAATGTCCCAAATTTATGGGGTGTGTATGGTCTACTCCCTGGCCTTTAGCCTCGCTTTAAGAATCCCCATAGCACTAATTTGGTACGAGAGGAAAGCCCTTGAAATTCTACATCCAATGGTGCTAAACTTGTTTAGATTGAGTAATAATTGTGGGTAAAATTGACCCGTTGAACTTTTGATTTTCTCTGTGCACAAAAATCCCGTAGGGAGGCTTGTTGAGTTCGTTTCGAAGCACAGCCGCCTACTTTTAGTTTTCGGTATCAAGAAGTCTGGAAGCCGCTCTAAAACTTTGAAATTTAGATTTAGGGTAATGCCATGATGACGCAGGTACAAACTGCGTCTCTCTAGCAGTTTTAGTTCCAGAATGATTCAAAAGCATAGCTGAAGTTTTTTCAAGTCCGGGCTATTTTTTAACGCATGTATTTGTTTTCTCCAATAATCACCACATGCCGTGTATATCATGCATTAAATGTCCCAAATTTATGGGGTGTGTATGGTCTACTCCCTGGCCTCTAGCCTCGCTTTGATAATCCCCATAGCACTAATGTTGGTACGAGAGGAAAGCCCTTGAAATTCTCCATCCAATGGTGCTAAACTTGTTTAGATTGAGTAATGATTGCGGGTCAAATTGACCAATTGAACTTTTGATTTTCTCTGTGCACAAAAATCCTGTAGGGAGGCTTGTTGAGTTCGTTTCGGAGCACAGCCGCCTACTTTTAATTATCGGTATCAAGAAGTCTGGAAGCCGCTCTAAAACTTTGAAATTTAGATTAAGGGTAATGCCATGATGACGCAGGTACAAACTGCGTCTCTCTAGCATTTTTAGTTCCAGAATGATTCAAAAGCATAGCTGAAAGTTTTTTCAAGTCCGGGCTTTTTTTTAACGCATGTATTTGTTTTCTCCAATAATCACCACATGCCGTGTATATCATGCATTAAATGTCCCAAATTTATGGGGTGTGTATGGTCTACTCCCTGGCCTGTAGCCTCGCTTTGAGAATCCCCATAGCACTAATTTTGGTACGATAAGAAAGCCCTTGAAATTCTCCATCCAATGGTGCTAAACTTGTTTACATTGAGTAATGATTGTGGGTCAAATTGACCCGTTGAACTTTTGATTTTCTCTGTGCACAAAAATCCCTTAGGGAGGCTTGTTGAGTTCGTTTCGAAGCACAGCCGCCTTCATTTAATTTTCGGTATCAAGAAGTCTGGAAGCCGCTCTAAAACTTTGAAATTTGACGTTAGGGACATGTCAGAATGACGCAGGTACAAACTGCGTCTCTCTAGCGTTTTTAGTTCCAGAATGATCCAAAAGCATAGCTGAAAGTTTTTTCAAGTCCGGGCTTTTTTTAACGCATGTATTTGTTTTCTCCAATAATCACCACATGCCGTGTATATCATGCATTAAATGTCCCAAATTTATGGGGTGTGTATGGTCTACTCCCTGGCCTTTAGCTTCGTTTTTAGAATCCGCATAGCACTAATTTTGGTACGATAAGAAAGCCCTTGAAATTCTCCATCCAATGGTGCTAAACTTGTTTAGATTGAGTAATGATTGTGGGTCAAATTGACCCGTTGAACTTTGGATTTTCTCTGTGCACAAAAAACCCTTAGGGAGGCTTGTTGAGTTCGTTTCGAAGCACAGCCGCCTACTTTTAGTTTTCGGTATCAAGAAGTCCGGAAGCCGCTCTAAAACTTTGAAATTTAGATTAAGGGACATGCCATGATGACGCAGGTGCAAACTGCGTCTCTCTAGCATTTTTAGTTCCAGAATGATTCAAAAGCATAGCTGAAGTTTTTTCGAGTCCGGGCTATTTTTTAACGCATGTATTTGTTTTCTCCAATAATCACCACATGCCGTGTATATCATGCATTAAATGTCCCAAATTTATGGGGTGTTTATGGTCTACTCCCTGGCCTGTAGCCTCGCTTTAAGAATCCGCATAGCACTAATTTTGGTACGATAAGAAAGCCCTTGAAATTCTCCATCCAATGGTGCTCAACCTGTTTACATTGAGTAATGATTGTGGGTCAAATTGACCCGTTGAACTTTTGATTTTCTCTGTGCACAAAAATCCCTTAGGGAGGCTTGTTGAGTTCGTTTCGAAGCACAGCCGCCTTCATTTAATTTTCGGTATCAAGAAGTCTGGAAGCCGCTCTAAAACTTTGAAATTTGACGTTAGGGACATGTCAGAATGACGCAGGTACAAACTGCGTCTCTCTAGCGTTTTTAGTTCCAGAATGATCCAAAAGCATAGCTGAAAGTTTTTTCAAGTCCGGGCTTTTTTTAACGCATGTATTTGTTTTCTCCAATAATCACCACATGCCGTGTATATCATGCATTAAATGTCCCAAATTTATGGGGTGTGTATGGTCTACTCCCTGGCCTTTAGCTTCGTTTTTAGAATCCGCATAGCACTAATTTTGGTACGATAAGAAAGCCCTTGAAATTCTCCATCCAATGGTGCTAAACTTGTTTAGATTGAGTAATGATTGTGGGTCAAATTGACCCGTTGAACTTTTGATTTTCTCTGTGCACAAAAAACCCTTAGGGAGGCTTGTTGAGTTCGTTTCGAAGCACAGCCGCCTACTTTTAGTTTTCGGTATCAAGAAGTCCGGAAGCCGCTCTAAAACTTTGAAATTTAGATTAAGGGACATGCCATGATGACGCAGGTGCAAACTGCGTCTCTCTAGCATTTTTAGTTCCAGAATGATTCAAAAGCATAGCTGAAGTTTTTTCGAGTCCGGGCTATTTTTTAACGCATGTATTTGTTTTCTCCAATAATCACCACATGCCGTGTATATCATGCATTAAATGTCCCAAATTTATGGGGTGTTTATGGTCTACTCCCTGGCCTGTAGCCTCGCTTTAAGAATCCGCATAGCACTAGTTTTGGTACGATAAGAAAGCCCTTGAAATTCTCCATCCAATGGTGCTAAACCTGTTTAGATTGAGTAATGATTGTGGGTCAAATTGACCCGTTGAACTTTTGATTTTCTCTGTGCACAAAAATCCCGTAGGGAGGCTTGTTGAGTTCGTTTCGGAGCACAGCCGTCTGCTTTTAATTTTCGGTATCAAGAAGTCTGGAAGCCGCTCTACAACTTTGAAATTTAGATTTAGGATAATGCCATGATGACGCAGGTAGAAACTGCGTCTCTCTAGCAGTTTTAGTTCCAGAATGATTCAAAAGCATAGCTGAAAGTTTTTTCAAGTCCGGGCTTTTTTTTTAACGCATGTATTTGTTTTCTCCAATAATCACCACATGCCGTTTATATCATGCATTAAATGTCCCAAATTTATGGGGTGTGTATGGTCTACTCCCTGGCCTCTAGCCTCGCTTTGAGAATCCCCATAGCACTAATTTTGGTACGATAAGAAAGCCCTTGAAATTCTCCATCCAATGGTGCTAAACTTGTTTACATTGAGTAATGATTGTGGGTCAAATTGACCCTTTTGAACTTTTGATTTTCTCTGTGCACAAAAATCCCGTAGGGAGGCTTGTTGAGTTCGTTTCGGAGCACAGCCGCCTGCTTTTAATTTTCGGTATCAAGAAGTCTGGAAGCCGCTCTAAAACTTTGAAATTTAGATTTAGGATAATGCCATGATGACGCAGGTACAAACTGCGTCTCTCTAGCATTTTTAGTTCCAGAATGATTCAAAAGCATAGCTGAAAGTTTTTTCAAGTCCGGGTTTTTTTTTAACGCATGTATTTGTTTTCTCCAATAATCACCACATGCCGTGTATATCATGCATTAAATGTCCCAAATTTATGGGGTGTGTATGGTCTACTCCCTGGCCTTTAGCTTCGTTTTTAGAATCCGCATAGCACTAATTTTGGTACGATAAGAAAGCCCTTGAAATTCTCCATCCAATGGTGCTAAACTTGTTTAGATTGAGTAATGATTGTGGGTCAAATTGACCCGTTGAACTTTGGATTTTCTCTGTGCACAAAAAACCCTTAGGGAGGCTTGTTGAGTTCGTTTCGAAGCACAGCCGCCTACTTTTAGTTTTCGGTATCAAGAAGTCCGGAAGCCGCTCTAAAACTTTGAAATTTAGATTAAGGGACATGCCATGATGACGCAGGTGCAAACTGCGTCTCTCTAGCATTTTTAGTTCCAGAATGATTCAAAAGCATAGCTGAAGTTTTTTCGAGTCCGGGCTATTTTTTAACGCATGTATTTGTTTTCTCCAATAATCACCACATGCCGTGTATATCATGCATTAAATGTCCCAAATTTATGGGGTGTTTATGGTCTACTCCCTGGCCTGTAGCCTCGCTTTAAGAATCCGCATAGCACTAATTTTGGTACGATAAGAAAGCCCTTGAAATTCTCCATCCAATGGTGCTAAACCTGTTTAGATTGAGTAATGATTGTGGGTCAAATTGACCCGTTGAACTTTTGATTTTCTCTGTGCACAAAAATCCCGTAGGGAGGCTTGTTGAGTTCGTTTCGGAGCACAGCCGTCTGCTTTTAATTTTCGGTATCAAGAAGTCTGGAAGCCGCTCTACAACTTTGAAATTTAGATTTAGGATAATGCCATGATGACGCAGGTACAAACTGCGTCTCTCTAGCAGTTTTAGTTCCAGAATGATTCAAAAGCATAGCTGAAAGTTTTTTCAAGTCCGGGCTTTTTTTTTAACGCATGTATTTGTTTTCTCCAATAATCACCACATGCCGTGTATATCATGCATTAAATGTCCCAAATTTATGGGGTGTGTATGGTCTACTCCCTGGCCTCTAGCCTCGCTTTGAGAATCCCCATAGCACTAATTTTGGTACGATAAGAAAGCCCTTGAAATTCTCCATCCAATGGTGCTAAACTTGTTTAGATTGAGTAATGATTGTGGGTCAAATTGACCCTTTTGAACTTTTGATTTTCTCTGTGCACAAAAATCCCGTAGGGAGGCTTGTTGAGTTCGTTTCGGAGCACAGCCGCCTGCTTTTAATTTTCGGTATCAAGAAGTCTGGAAGCCGCTCTAAAACTTTGAAATTTAGATTTAGGATAATGCCATGATGACGCAGGTACAAACTGCGTCTCTCTAGCATTTTTAGTTCCAGAATGATTCAAAAGCATAGCTGAAAGTTTTTTCAAGTCCGGGTTTTTTTTTAACGCATGTATTTGTTTTCTCCAATAATCACCACATGCCGTGTATATCATGCATTAAATGTCCCAAATTTATGGGGTGTGTATGGTCTACTCCCTGGCCTTTAGCTTCGTTTTGAGAATCCGCATAGCACTAATTTTGGTACGATAAGAAAGCCCTTGAAATTCTCCATCCAATGGTGCTAAACCTGTTTAGATTGAGTAATGATTGTGGGTAAAATTGACCCGTTGAACTTTTGATTTTCTCTGTGCACAAAAATCCCTTAGGGAGGCTTGTTGAGTTCGTTTCGAAGCACAGCCGCCTTCATTTAGTTTTCGGTATCAAGAAGTCTGGAAGCCGCTCTAAAACTTTGAAATTTAGATTCAGGGTAATGCCATGATGACGCAGGTACAAACTGCGTCTCTCTAGCATTTTTAGTTCCAGAATGATTCAAAAGCATAGCTGAAAGTTTTTTCAAGTCCGGGCTTTTTTTTAACGCATGTATTTGTTTTCTCCAATAATCACCACATGCCGTGTATATCATGCATTAAATGTCCCAAATTTATGGGGTGTGTATGGTCTACTCCCTGGCCTCTAGCCTCGCTTTGAGAATCCCAATAGCACTAATTTTGGTACGATAAGAAAGCCCTTGAAATTCTCCATCCAATGGTGCTAAACTTGTTTAGATTGAGTAATGATTGTGGGTCAAATTGACCCGTTGAACTTTTGATTTTCTCTGTGCACAAAAATCCCGTAGGGAGGCTTGTTGAGTTCGTTTCGAAGCACAGCCGCCTACTTTTAGTTTTCGGTATCAAGAAGTCTGGAAGCCGCTCTAAAACTTTGAAATTTAGATTTAGGGTAATGCCATGATGACGCAGGTACAAACTGCGTCTCTCTAGCAGTTTTAGTTCCAGAATGATTCAAAAGCATAGCTGAAGTTTTTTCAAGTCCGGGCTATTTTTTAACGCATGTATTTGTTTTCTCCAATAATCACCACATGCCGTGTATATCATGCATTAAATGTCCCAAATTTATGGGGTGTGTATGGTCTACTCCCTGGCCTCTAGCGTCGCTTTGATAATCCCCATAGCACTAATGTTGGTACGAGAGGAAAGCCCTTGAAATTCTCCATCCAATGGTGCTAAACTTGTTTAGATTGAGTAATGATTGTGGGTCAAATTGACCAATTGAACTTTTGATTTTCTCTGTGCACAAAAATCCCGTAGGGAGGCTTGTTGAGTTCGTTTCGGAGCACAGCCGCGTACTTTTAATTATCGGTATCAAGAAGTCTGGAAGCCGCTCTAAAACTTTGAAATTTAGATTTAGCGTAATGCCATGATGACGCAGGTACAAACTGCGTCTCTCTAGCATTTTTAGTTCCAGAATGATTCAAAAGCATAGCTGAAAGTTTTTTCAAGTCCGGGCTTTTTTTTAACGCATGTATTTGTTTTCTCCAATAATCACCACATGCCGTGTATATCATGCATTAAATGTCCCAAATTTATGGGGTGTGTATGGTCTACTCCCTGGCCTTTAGCTTCGTTTTTAGAATCCGCATAGCACTAATTTTGGTACGATAAGAAAGCCCTTGAAATTCTCCATCCAATGGTGCTAAACTTGTTTAGATTGAGTAATGATTGTGGGTCAAATTGACCCGTTGAACTTTTGATTTTCTCTGTGCACAAAAAACCCTTAGGGAGGCTTGTTGAGTTCGTTTCGAAGCACAGCCGCCTACTTTTAGTTTTCGGTATCAAGAAGTCCGGAAGCCGCTCTAAAACTTTGAAATTTAGATTAAGGGACATGCCATGATGACGCAGGTGCAAACTGCGTCTCTCTAGCATTTTTAGTTCCAGAATGATTCAAAAGCATAGCTGAAGTTTTTTCGAGTCCGGGCTATTTTTTAACGCATGTATTTGTTTTCTCCAATAATCACCACATGCCGTGTATATCATGCATTAAATGTCCCAAATTTATGGGGTGTGTATGGTCTACTCCCTGGCCTCTAGCCTCGCTTTGAGAATCCCAATAGCACTAATTTTGGTACGATAAGAAAGCCCTTGAAATTCTCCATCCAATGGTGCTAAACTTGTTTAGATTGAGTAATGATTGTGGGTCAAATTGACCAATTGAACTTTTGATTTTCTCTGTGCACAAAAATCCCGTAGGGAGGCTTGTTGAGTTCGTTTCGGAGCACAGCCGCGTACTTTTAATTATCGGTATCAAGAAGTCTGGAAGCCGCTCTAAAACTTTGAAATTTAGATTTAGCGTAATGCCATGATGACGCAGGTACAAACTGCGTCTCTCTAGCATTTTTAGTTCCAGAATGATTCAAAAGCATAGCTGAAAGTTTTTTCAAGTCCGGGCTTTTTTTTAACGCATGTATTTGTTTTCTCCAATAATCACCACATGCCGTGTATATCATGCATTAAATGTCCCAAATTTATGGGGTGTGTATGGTCTACTCCCTGGCCTTTAGCTTCGTTTTTAGAATCCGCATAGCACTAATTTTGGTACGATAAGAAAGCCCTTGAAATTCTCCATCCAATGGTGCTAAACTTGTTTAGATTGAGTAATGATTGTGGGTCAAATTGACCCGTTGAACTTTTGATTTTCTCTGTGCACAAAAAACCCTTAGGGAGGCTTGTTGAGTTCGTTTCGAAGCACAGCCGCCTACTTTTTAGTTTTCGGTATCAAGAAGTCCGGAAGCCGCTCTAAAACTTTGAAATTTAGATTAAGGGACATGCCATGATGACGCAGGTGCAAACTGCGTCTCTCTAGCATTTTTAGTTCCAGAATGATTCAAAAGCATAGCTGAAGTTTTTTCGAGTCCGGGCTATTTTTTAACGCATGTATTTGTTTTCTCCAATAATCACCACATGCCGTGTATATCATGCATTAAATGTCCCAAATTTATGGGGTGTGTATGGTCTACTCCCTGGCCTCTAGCCTCACTTTGAGAATCCCAATAGCACTAATTTTGGTACGATAAGAAAGCCCTTGAAATTCTCCATCCAATGGTGCTAAACTTGTTTAGATTGAGTAATGATTGTGGGTCAAATTGACCCGTTGAACTTTTGATTTTCTCTGTGCACAAAAAACCCTTAGGGAGGCTTGTTGAGTTCGTTTCGAAGCACAGCCGCCTACTTTTAGTTTTCGGTATCAAGAAGTCCGGAAGCCGCTCTAAAACTTTGAAATTTAGATTAAGGGACATGCCATGATGACGCAGGTGCAAACTGCGTCTCTCTAGCATTTTTAGTTCCAGAATGATTCAAAAGCATAGCTGAAGTTTTTTCGAGTCCGGGCTATTTTTTAACGCATGTATTTGTTTTCTCCAATAATCACCACATGCCGTGTATATCATGCATTAAATGTCCCAAATTTATGGGGTGTGTATGGTCTACTCCCTGGCCTTTAGCTTCGTTTTGAGAATCCGCATAGCACTAATTTTGGTACGATAAGAAAGCCCTTGAAATTCTCCATCCAATGGTGCTAAACCTGTTTAGATTGAGTAATGATTGTGGGTCAAATTGACCCGTTGAACTTTTGATTTTCTCTGTGCACAAAAATCCCGTAGGGAGGCTTGTTGAGTTCGTTTCGGAGCACAGCCGTCTGCTTTTAATTTTCGGTATCAAGAAGTCTGGAAGCCGCTCTACAACTTTGAAATTTAGATTTAGGATAATGCCATGATGACGCAGGTACAAACTGCGTCTCTCTAGCATTTTTAGTTCCAGAATGATTCAAAAGCATAGCTGAAAGTTTTTTCAAGTCCGGGTTTTTTTTTAACGCATGTATTTGTTTTCTCCAATAATCACCACATGCCGTGTATATCATGCATTAAATGTCCCAAATTTATGGGGTGTGTATGGTCTACTCCCTGGCCTTTAGCTTCGTTTTGAGAATCCCCATAGCACTAATTTTGGTACGATAAGAAAGCCCTTGAAATTCTCCATCCAATGGTGCTAAACCTGTTTAGATTGAGTAATGATTGTGGGTAAAATTGACCCGTTGAACTTTTGATTTTCTCTGTGCACAAAAAACCCTTAGGGAGGCTTGTTGAGTTCGTTTCGAAGCACAGCCGCCGACTTTTAGTTTTCGGTATCAAGAAGTCCGGAAGCCGCTCTAAAACTTTGAAATTTAGATTACGGGACATGCCATGATGACGCAGGTGCAAACTGCGTCTCTCTAGCATTTTTAGTTCCAGAAGGATTCAAAAGCATAGCTGAAGTTTTTTCAAGTCCGGGCTATTTTTTAACGCATGTATTTGTTTTCTCCAATAATCACCACATGCCGTGTATATCATGCATTAAATGTCCCAACTTTATGGGGTGTGTATGGTCTACTCCCTGGCCTGTAGCCTCGCTTTAAGAATCCCCATAGCACTAATTTGGTACGATAAGAAAGCCCTTGAAATTCTACATCCAATGGTGCTAAACTTGTTTAGATTGAGTAATAATTGTGGGTAAAATTGACCCGTTGAACTTTTGATTTTCTCTGTGCACAAAAATCCCGTAGGGAGGCTTGTTGAGTTCGTTTCGAAGCACAGCCGCCTGCTTTTAGTTTTCGGTATCAAAAAGTCTGGAAGCCGCTCTAAAACTTTGAAATTTAGATTTAGGATAATGCCATGATGACGCAGGTACAAACTGCGTCTCTCTAGCATTTTTAGTTCCAGAATGATTCAAAAGCATAGCTGAAAGTTTTTTCAAGTCCGGGTTTTTTTTTAACGCATGTATTTGTTTTCTCCAATAATCACCACATGCCGTGTATATCATGCATTAAATGTCCCAAATTTATGGGGTGTGTATGGTCTACTCCCTGGCCTTTAGCTTCGTTTTGAGAATCCGCATAGCACTAATTTTGGTACGATAAGAAAGCCCTTGAAATTCTCCATCCAATGGTGCTAAACCTGTTTAGATTGAGTAATGATTGTGGGTAAAATTGACCCGTTGAACTTTTGATTTTCTCTGTGCACAAAAATCCCTTAGGGAGGCTTGTTGAGTTCGTTTCGAAGCACAGCCGCCTTCATTTAGTTTTCGGTATCAAGAAGTCTGGAAGCCGCTCTAAAACTTTGAAATTTAGATTCAGGGACATGCCATGATGACGCAGGTACAAACTGCGTCTCTCTAGCATTTTTAGTTTCAGAATGATTCAAAAGCATAGCTGAAAGTTTTTTCAAGTCCGGGCTTTTTTTTAACGCATGTATTTGTTTTCTCCAATAATCACCACATGCCGTGTATATCATGCATTAAATGTCCCAAGTTTATGGAGTGTGTATGGTCTACTCCCTGGCCTCTAGGTTCGTTTTGAGAATCCGCATAGCACTAATTTTGGTACGATAGGAAAGCCCTTGAAATTCTCCATCTAATGGTGCTAAACTTGTTTAGATTGAGTAATGATTGTGGGTAAAATTGACCCGTTGAACTTTTGATTTCCTCTGTGCACAAAAATCCCGTAGGGAGGCTTGTTGATTTCGTTTCGGAGCAACGCCGCCTACTTTTAATTTTCGGTATCAAGAAGTCTGGAAGCCGCTCTAAAACTTTGAAATTTAGGTTTAGGGTAATGCCATGATGACGCAGGTACAAACTGCGTCTCTCTAGCATTTTTAGTTCCAGAATGATTCAAAAGCACAGCTGAAAGTTTTTTCAAGTCCGGGCTTTTTTTTTAACGCATGTATTTGTTTTCTCCAATAATCACCACATGCCGTGTATATCATGCATTAAATGTCCCAAATTTATGGGGTGTGTATGGTCTACTCCCTGGCCTCTAGCTTCGCTTTAAGAATCTCCATAGCACTAATTTTGGTACG
Source organism: Asterias amurensis (assembly GCF_032118995.1). Classification (NCBI taxonomy): domain Eukaryota; kingdom Metazoa; phylum Echinodermata; class Asteroidea; order Forcipulatida; family Asteriidae; genus Asterias; species Asterias amurensis. The sequence continues at coordinate 11,701,580 of NC_092660.1, forward strand.
AGAGGAAAGCCCTTGAAATACTCCATCCAATGGTGCTAAACTTGTTCAGATTGAGCAATGATTGTGGGTCAAATTGACCCGTTGAACTTTGGATTTTCTCTGTGCACAAAAATCCCGTAGGGAGGCTTGTTGAGTTCGTTTCGGAGCACAGCCGCCTACTTTTAATTTTCGGTATCAAGAAGTCTGGAAGCCGCTCTAAACTTTGAAATTTAGATTAAGGGACATGCCATGATGACGCAGGTACAAACTGCGTCTCTCTAGCATTTTTAGTTCCAGAATGATTCAAAAGCATAGCTGAAAGTTTTTTCAAGTCCGGGCTTTTTTTAACGCATGTATTTGTTTTCTCCAATAATCACCACATGCCGTGTATATCATGCATTAAATGTCCCAAATTTAAGGGGTGTGTCGGGTCTACTCCCTGGCCTCTAGCGTCGCCTTGAAAATCCCCATAGCACTGATGTTTATACGAGAGGAAAGCCCTTGGAATTGTCCATCCAATGGTGCTAAACTTGTTTAGATTAAGCAATGATTTTGGGTCAAAATGACCCGTTGTACTTTTGATTTTCTCTGTGCACAAAAATCCCGTAGGGGAGGCTTGTTGAGTTCGTTTCGGAGCACAGCCGCCTACTCTTAATTTTCGGTATCAGAGTGGAGGTTGTTGAAATCGTTTCTGAGCAACCCGCAAGAGCGATAGATTGAATTTCATTTTTTCTGTCTGAGTTTTATTCCCGTCTTCATTAAAAAAAAAAATTCAAAAGTGAATACATCAAATGTTGGGACATGCATCCAGGTAATGACAATATTCGAGTGTTTTCCATAACATTTACCTAATTGCTATAGGTAATATTTATGCGTGAAACTTTACATCAACAGTTCGGCTACGAAAGTATCCCATTCCGTGTGTGCTATACATTTGCGCATTGAAACCGACTTAAAAAAACACAACCTTCAAGGAAAAACGTATTTAGGACTTAAAATGGCGGCCATATTGAATTTTGCTAGATATTTTAAACAGCTGGAGTTTGATTATTTTTTTTTACCCGTATTCCCCTTAACCTTAACTTGTTTTGGGGCGGGGCCTATAGCCCCCCCTCCCCCATTAGAACCGATCCTCTCTTTAACCAATCCTCTTCTAAAATCCCCGAAAAAATTAATTTCTAAGTTCCACAGAACACAGCGAAGACAAAATATGGGGGGGGGGTAACACATATTTCGATCAACGATTGGCTCTGCATTGAAGGGGTGGGGGTAATTGCTCTTGCTTTTACAATTTGCAGCTTCTTCAGGAGATTTGTATTTACAATATTAGCAGCAAAATCATTACAACGAGGGCAATGAAACCACACTTTCCGTGCATAAACACTTGACATCGTGGTAACATTCTCGTGGAATGTCCTATAGTTGGGTGACTGTAAGGTCCGTAAGGTCTCAAATAATGACAAAATCCGGAATATTCTTCGAATTGAGTCTTTATTGAGCCAGAAATTGCAACAGTAATCGTGTCTTCTTATAGCACGTTTATATGCAGTACGCCGTGTTTGTTTACATTTCACCCACTATGTCACGTGAGGCACGGAGCGCAATCGGTCTATTGATTATGACCATGAAAACACCAGTTTTTAAGCACCAACACTGTAGCGCAGTGCGTAAGGTGCTGGGACTGTTTCAGCAACTCGGATCACCCGGTCCGGGTTCGAATACCGTCTGTCTCTAATATAGATTCAAGGCTTTTTGCTGCCCCTGATAGGACAGTGTGATTGGGATCTGCCTTGTTTTCTCCCCTAAAGGGACAGGGCCCGCGTGGTGGCTAGGGTTCGAAGCAGGGGGGGATGTGCTCTGGGTCGGATGCAAATCCTGAAGGGTTCTATATGGCAAAGGGGAGGGGCCAGTGTGTGCCATTAACTGAACCGGCGCCTGAATGCCTGACACTTCCGGAGCGTAACCTTTTATATTTTTCCACCAGATTAAATTTGCATTCTTCAATTTCTTTATTGTTCTATTTGTCTTACCCGCTGCCAAAACATTAGGACTCAAACTTCCTCTAGTTATCGGGCAACGTCGGTAGCCTAGTTGACAACACACTGCTCTTGAACTTCAGGGGTCCCGGGTTCGAATCCCACCCGAGGAACATGATATTTTGTTCACGGAATATTTTTGTTCACGGGACTCGGGAAAGTATCCTGAGTTTACAGTGCTAACACACATCGGTGTATGGGTCAAAAACAAAATTAATTTTCTCTATAATATTTATTTGTATAATGTTATTATTGTTGTTATTATTTATAACGCTTACTGGTATAACTGGTATGTATCTGGTAACTGTTTTAAACAGTGTTTACATCAATTAACTAGGTCAGACTTGTTCTCTCTAATCCGAAGGCGGGTTCACTTATGTTTGAAAAGGAGGGAGCTACTGCCTTAGTTAAAAGACATTGTTTTCGTATCTACTCTTGTTAGAAACTCTTGTTTTTTTTGTATAGATTAGTATCCTGTTTAAAGGAACGTTACAGAATTGGTAAGAAACAAAATCGTGAAAATCACAGATGTACATAAAACTTACACGGTCTAATGATAATGATTGTTGAAAACATCCCTTGAAGTATTTATGTCTGAAGTCTCATATTTGTTAAGAAATAAATAATTTAACCTTGCGTTTGTTATTTTTTTTGTTTGCATCAATGTCATGCAAAATGTGTAATCGTTTTTTGACTATTATTTTTCTCGTGACCCAGATGGCCGATCAGTTTGAAACTTTAACGGATTTGTCAGTTCATGTATATGGTGGATTACATAAAGTGCTTACACTGCCAGCAACTACTTTGATTCTAAGATCAAAAGGGGGCCCTTGATATTAAAAGGAACAGTTTTGTTTTAATTTGTTTTAAGGATCTGTGTTGAGAATATTGAAAGAAATACAGGATTATTGTTTGTTTGCGGAAAAAAAAATATACTAATTTCTGTCAAAAAACAAGGTTTGATGATGACGAAATACAGTTCATGCGTCATTAATTTATCTTTGGTACGAGAAGAAAGCCCTTGAAAATGGCGATCCGATTGTGGTAAAATTGTTAAGATTGAGCATGAAACTGGGATCGAATTATCCGTTCAAACTGTTTTTTTTTTCTTTTTTTTTTTTGTCAGACAGCTCTGTGCACAAAACTCTCATAGGGCATGCTGTTGAAATCGTGTCTGAGCAACCCCGCTTACTGGAGCTTTTTGTTATCATGAAGTGTATAAGTCGCCCTATACTTTTGAAAAACGGATGCAGGGACATGCCAGAATGACTCAGTTACAAACTTCATCTCTTTAGCATTTTTAGCTACATAATTATTTCAGAGCATGGCTGAAATATTTATTTTTCGGGCCAATTTTTGAATGAATATCAATGTAAACAGCTGGATCGTGATTTTTAACCAAGATTCCTAGTTTTGTTTCTTATCAAGTTTATTTGCCTGAAAATTTGCCCACATTTTCCTCCCCTAGTTTTATGCAAAATGGCGGCCACATTGAATTTTGAAATACTTTAAGTGTAAAGAAGTACCAACCTAACTTTATTAGCAACATTTTGGCAGTCGGCTTGTTCTTTGTAGTTATGTCAATGAGAGATTTGTGTACGGTTTCAGGGGAAAAACGGTGGCCATTTTGTTTTTTACGTAAAAATGCACTTTCGCCGGATAAATATGCAAATTGCTAAATATTCAAAAATACACAAAAAATACTTAAAAGTCTTATAGCCTTGAAATGGAAAACTATTGATAGATTCTTGAAATCTTTATTCTCTGCTTAATTTTATATGGGGAGTCCCTGGGCCCGTCGAGTTATTCTCCCTCCAAGAAAAAACACCCCTTCACAAGTTTAATTTTAAAAACGTCAACAACCCCCAGGTCACAATTGGGCAACATTTTTGTACATTGAAACACCTTCTGGGGGCTCTCAAATCTGTCTTATATAGAATATTAGGTGGTTGAAATCGTTTCTGAGCAACCCCGCCTACTTGAGTTTTTTTCTATCAAGAAGTGTGCAAGTCGCCCTGAACCTTTAAAAAATAGACGCAGGAACATGCCAAATGACTAAGGTACAAACTGCATCTCCCTAGCATTTTTTGTTCCAGGGTTATTCCAGAGTGTTGCTGAACGTTTTTAATTGTCCGGGCCTATTTTTTGAATGACCCCCTTATTGTTGGTTGGAATCCTGACTGCGCCGTGTCTTGGTGTACGTTTTATACACGCACAGTGTACGTCAATTTCTAATGGGTGCCTGCTCGCGCCGTGTGCAAGTCGCCCTAAATCTTTAAAAAATGGACGTAGGAACATTCCTGGAAGAGGAGAGGAAAGCCCTTGAACATGGCAATCCTGTGGTGTTAAAATTTTGAAGATTGAGCATGAAACTGGGATCGAAATTACCCGTTGTACATGTTGTTTTTCTCTCCGACAGCTCTGTGCACAAAACTCACATAGTGGAGGTTGTTGAAATCGTTTCTGAGCAACCCCGCAAGGCGGGACAAACTGTAACAGTATACTGTTCAGCTTCATCAAAGGTCTTAGCATCCGTCACAAAGAGGGAGCAATGATCACCAAAACTTGTCTATGGACTGATGCAGAACATGCATGGATATACCATCAGGAAATGCGTCTGAAGGAGAGCTGAAACAGTGAAGTTTGCCGCCATTTTGAGCGCCGAGTGATAGCGTCTGAAGACGGCAGAACGTTTCTAACTCAACAAGTGGTAAGCTGTTGTAAGCCGTAACCCCGCCTGTCTATACTCTAAGTTAACTGTTTTAAATGTATTTTATTTCATTCCGAAACGGGGAGGGTAACATTGTAATAAAAAATAACAATAATTTAGAAATGGTTTAGACAATGGTTTAGACAGATGTTTTAAAAGTAGAATACAATGATCTACACACATTTGTCACAAAATTGCATGGTTTTTTCTACTACTTAACGAACTAACACGGTCGGCCATTTATGGAAGCAAAACATTTTGACTCCCAAAAATGGCCGGCCGTGTTTGTCGACAAGTTATAAAAGGAAACCCACGCAATGAGTGGTTACTTGGAGTGATACTTGTGTGGATCATTATGTTCCACTTTTAAAATATATTTATAATCATATGTAATAAGACCAACTCGACTGATCCAAGGCAACGTGTTCCTTTAACTAATAACAAAACACATACATTGGTAAAGCCTTGTTCACACAGTTTGATTTTTTAGACGGTAAATAAAAAGACATACTTTGCAACGCAATGAATTATAGCTTCATCAGGAGTGTCCATAAAAAAAATTACATCTATCTTCCCTACAAAGAATTTTAAAAGTCTTTGTTTTATCAATAACATAAACCAACATAATATTCATAAGGTCGTTGTTTAATGGGCAATTTCAGGCACATAATGGATTTCTGTATCAACATCAAGGTGACAATGAGGGCAAATTTTTTGGATAATGGAAACTTTAAGGAAACTTTTTGCCAATTATTTGGCTTGACTCTAACCCAGCAAACCTCCCTAGAGTTCAATAAGTAGGTTGAGTGAAGAGCATCTGAATTGGGCCAAAGAACGGCGATATTATAATTAACACAACGTAAATATAACTGAAACTCAAACTGGATTTGAAGATACGGTACGGATATGTCCTGAGCTTATTCCTTTGGCCAGAACTAGTTATATAGCCATTATGCAATCTATTGTACCAATTAGAGTTAAACACGTAACGTTTCACATTCCTTTGGCTATATAGATGGCACAGTTCCTATTAAGCATGAGAAATACCGATGTTTTGTGGCCAAGCCCTTGTGTTTGATCACAGAGAATGTACAGAATTGTTATCGCTCCATTTCAACCAGTTTAAACTTAGCATATGTACAAAGGAAAACGACAAAATTCGTCCCGGAATAAATCGGGTGTACGTATGGCTAACCGATGACGCGGTAAACTTGTAGAGATTGGGCATTAATCTGGAGTCGAAACGACCTTAACAAATCTGCGAACTTTTATTAGACAGCTCTGTGCACAAAAATCCCTTTTGGGAGACTGTTGAGCACAGTTCTGATTCCCCTTTACTTGTTGTTTTCCGCTATCAAGAAATTGTTCAAGCCGCCCTAAAACTTTTACAATTTGGATACAGGGATATGCCAGGTAGAGTCGGGTACAACGACTCCGTGTCTGTAGCATGTTTAATTTCAGAGTTATTGAAGAGTTCGTCTCAGATTTATTTTAAAACCATTCAACAAAACAATCCGTCTGCTTTTTCTGTATAACCCATGCATACAACTTTGGGGTGGTACTACTCCCTGGCTTCTAGCGTCGCCTTGAGAATCTCCATAGCACTAATTTTTGTACGAGAGGAAAGCCCTTGAAATTGTCAATCCAATGGTGCTAAACTTGTTTAGATTGAGCAAAGATTTTTGGTTAAATTGACCCGTCGTACTTTTGATTTTCTCTGTGCACAAAAATCCCGTAGGGAGGATTGTTGAGTTCGTTTCGGAGCACAGCCGCCTACTTTTAATTTTCGGTATCAAGAAGTCTGGAAGCCGCTCTAAAACTTTGAAATTTAGATTAAGGGACATGCCATGATGACGCAGGTTTAAACTGCGTCTCTCTAGCTTTTTTAGTTCCAGAATGATTCAAAAGCATAGCTAAAAGTTTTTTCAAGTCCGGGCTTTTTTTAACGCATGTACTTGTTTTCTCCAATAATCACCACATGCCGTGTATATCATGCATTAATAGTCCCAAATTTATGGGGTGTGTATGGTCTACTCCCTGGTCTGTAGCCTCGCTTTGAGAATCCGCATAGCACTAATTTTGGTACGAGAGGAAAGCCCTTGAAATTCTACATCCAATGGTGCTAAACTTGTTTAGATTGAGTAATGATTGTGGGTCAAATTGACCAATTGAACTTTTGATTTTCTCTGTGCACAAAAATCCCGTAGGGAGGCTTGTTGAGTTCGTTTCGGAGCACAGCCGCCTACTTTTAATTATCGGTATCAAGAAGTCTGGAAGCCGCTCTAAAACTTTGAAATTTAGATTTAGGGTAATGCCATGATGACGCAGGTACAAACTGCGTCTCTCTAGCATTTTTAGTTCCAGAATGATTCAAAAGCATAGCTGAAAGTTTTTTCAAGTCCGGGCTTTTTTTTAACGCATGTATTTGTTTTCTCCAATAATCACCTCATGCTGTGTATATCATGCATTAAATGTCCCAAATTTATGGGGTGTGTATGGTCTACTCCCTGGCCTGTAGCCTCGTATTGAGAATCCCCATAGCACTAATTTTGGTACGATAAGAAAGCCCTTGAAATTCTCCATCCAATGGTGCTAAACTTGTTTACATTGAGTAATGATTGTGGGTAAAATTGACCCGTTGAACTTTTGATTTTCTCTGTGCACAAAAATCCCTTAGGGAGGCTTGTTGAGTTCGTTTCGAAGCACAGCCGCCTTCATTAAATTTTCGGTATCAAGAAGTCTGGAAGCCGCTCTAAAACTTTGAAATTTGACGTTAGGGACATGTCAGAATGACGCAGGTACAAACTGCGTCTCTCTAGCGTTTTTAGTTCCAGAATGATTCAAAAGCATAGCTGAAAGTTTTTTCAAGTCCGGGCTTTTTTTAACGCATGTATTTGTTTTCTCCAATAATCACCACATGCCGTGTATATCATGCATTAAATGTCCCAAATTTATGGGGTGTGTATGGTCTACTCCCTGGCCTTTAGCTTCGTTTTTAGAATCCGCATAGCACTAATTTTGGTACGATAAGAAAGCCCTTGAAATTCTCCATCCAATGGTGCTAAACTTGTTTAGATTGAGCAATGATTGTGGGTCAAATTGACCCGTTGAACTTTTGATTTTCTCTGTGCACAAAAAACCCTTAGGGAGGCTTGTTGAGTTCGTTTCGAAGCACAGCCGCCTACTTTTTGTTTTCGGTATCAAGAAGTCCGGAAGCCGCTCTAAAACTTTGAAATTTAGATTAAGGGACATGCCATGATGACGCAGGTGCAAACTGCGTCTCTCTAGCATTTTTAGTTCCAGAATGATTCAAAAGCATAGCTGAAGTTTTTTCAAGTCCGGGCTATTTTTTAACGCATGTATTTGTTTTCTCCAATAATCACCACATGCCGTGTATATCATGCATTAACTGTCCCAAATTTATGGGGTGTGTATGGTCTACTCCCTGGCCTCTAGCCTCGCTTTGAGAATCTCCATAGCACTAATTTTGGTACGATAAGAAAGCCCTTGAAATTCTCCATCCAATGGTGCTAAACTTGTTTAGATTGAGTAATGATTGTGGGTCAAATTGACCCTTTTTAACTTTTGATTTTCTCTGTGCACAAAAATCCCGTAGGGAGGCTTGTTGAGTTCGTTTCGGAGCACAGCCGCCTGCTTTTAATTTTCGGTATCAAGAAGTCTGGAAGCCGCTCTAAAACTTTGAAATTTAGATTTAGGATAATGCCATGATGACGCAGGTACAAACTGCGTCTCTCTAGCATTTTTAGTTCCAGAATGATTCAAAAGCATAGCTGAAAGTTTTTTCAAGTCCGGGCTTTTTTTTAACGCATGTATTTGTTTTCTCCAACAATCACCACATGCCGTGTATATCATGCATTAAATGTCCCAAATTTATGGGGTGTGTATGGTCTACTCACTGGCCTCTAGCCTCGCTTTGAGAATCCGCATAGCACTAATTTTGGTACGAGAGGAAAGCCCTTGAAATTCTCCATCCAATGGTGCTAAACTTGTTTAGATTGAGTAATGATTGTGGGTCAAATTGACCCGTTGAACTTTTGATTTTCTCTGTGCACAAAAATCCCGTAGGGAGGCAGGCTTGTTGAGTTCGTTTTGGAGCACAGCCGCCTGCTTTTAATTTTCGGTGTCAAGAAGTCTGGAAGCCGCTCTAAAACTTTGAATGTTAGATTTAGGGACATGCCATGATGACGCAGGTACAAACTGCGTCTCTCTAGCATTTTTAGTTACAGAATGATTCAAAAGCATAGCTGAAAGTTTATTCATGTCCGGGCTTTTTTTAACGCATGTATTTGTTTTCTCCAATAATCACCACATGCCGTGTATATCATGCATTAAATGTCCCAAATTTATGGGGTGTGTATGGTCTACTCCCTGGCCTCTAGCCTCGCTTTGAGAATCTCCATAGCACTAATTTTGGTACGATAAGAAAGCCCTTGAAATTCTCCATTCAATGGTGCTAAACTTGTTTAGATTGAGTAATGATTGTGGGTCAAATTGACCCTTTTGAACTTTTGATTTTCTCTGTGCACAAAAATCCCGTAGGGAGGCTTGTTGAGTTCGTTTCGGAGCACAGCCGCCTGCTTTTAATTTTCGGTATCAAGAAGTCTGGAAGCCGCTCTAAAACTTTGAAATTTAGATTTAGGATAATGCCATGATGACGCAGGTACAAACTGCGTCTCTCTAGCATTTTTAGTTCCAGAATGATTCAAAAGCATAGCTGAAAGTTTTTTCAAGTCCGGGCTTTTTTTTAACGCATGTATTTGTTTTCTCCAACAATCACCACATGCCGTGTATATCATGCATTAAATGTCCCAAATTTATGGGGTGTGTATGGTCTACTCACTGGCCTCTAGCCTCGCTTTGAGAATCCGCATAGCACTAATTTTGGTACGAGAGGAAAGCCCTTGAAATTCTCCATCCAATGGTGCTAAACTTTGTTTAGATTGAGTAATGATTGTGGGTCAAATTGACCCGTTGAACTTTTGATTTTCTTTGTGCACAAAAATCCCGTAGGGAGGCAGGCTTGTTGAGTTCGTTTCGGAGCACAGCCGCCTGCTTTTAATTTTCGGTGTCAAGAAGTCTGGAAGCCGCTCTAAAACTTTGAATGTTAGATTTAGGGACATGCCATGATGACGCAGGTACAAACTGCGTCTCTCTAGCATTTTTAGTTACAGAATGATTCAAAAGCATAGCTGAAAGTTTATTCATGTCCGGGCTTTTTTTAACGCATGTATTTGTTTTCTCCAATAATCACCGCATGCCGTGTATATCATGCATTTAATGTCCCAAATTTATGGGGTGTGTATGGTTTACTCCCTGGCCTGTAGCCTCGCTTTGAGAATCCCCTTAGCATTAATTTTGGTACGAGAGGAAAGCCCTTGAAATTCTCCATCCAATGGTGCTAAACTTTGTTTAGATTGAGTAATGATTGTGGGTCAAATTGACCCGTTGAACTTTTGATTTCCTCTGTGCACAAAAATCCCGTAGGGAGGCTTGTTGAGTTCGTTTCGAAGCACAGCCGCCTACTTTTAGTTTTCGGTATCAAGAAGTCTGGAAGCCGCTCTAAAACTTTGAAATTTAGATTTAGGATAATGCCATGATGACGCAGGTACAAACTGCGTCTCTCTAGCATTTTTAGTTCCAGAATGATTCAAAAGCATAGCTGAAAGTTTTTTCAAGTCCGGGCTTTTTTTTAACGCATGTATTTGTTTTCTCCAACAATCACCACATGCCGTGTATATCATGCATTAAATGTCCCAAATTTATGGGGTGTGTATGGTCTACTCACTGGCCTCTAGCCTCGCTTTGAGAATCCGCATAGCACTAATTTTGGTACGAGAGGAAAGCCCTTGAAATTCTCCATCCAATGGTGCTAAACTTGTTTAGATTGAGTAATGATTGTGGGTCAAATTGACCCGTTGAACTTTTGATTTTCTCTGTGCACAAAAATCCCGTAGGGAGGCAGGCTTGTTGAGTTCGTTTTGGAGCACAGCCGCCTGCTTTTAATTTTCGGTGTCAAGAAGTCTGGAAGCCGCTCTAAAACTTTGAATGTTAGATTTAGGGACATGCCATGATGACGCAGGTACAAACTGCGTCTCTCTAGCATTTTTAGTTACAGAATGATTCAAAAGCATAGCTGAAAGTTTATTCATGTCCGGGCTTTTTTTAACGCATGTATTTGTTTTCTCCAATAATCACCACATGCCGTGTATATCATGCATTAAATGTCCCAAATTTATGGGGTGTGTATGGTCTACTCCCTGGCCTCTAGCCTCGCTTTGAGAATCTCCATAGCACTAATTTTGGTACGATAAGAAAGCCCTTGAAATTCTCCATTCAATGGTGCTAAACTTGTTTAGATTGAGTAATGATTGTGGGTCAAATTGACCCTTTTGAACTTTTGATTTTCTCTGTGCACAAAAATCCCGTAGGGAGGCTTGTTGAGTTCGTTTCGGAGCACAGCCGCCTGCTTTTAATTTTCGGTATCAAGAAGTCTGGAAGCCGCTCTAAAACTTTGAAATTTAGATTTAGGATAATGCCATGATGACGCAGGTACAAACTGCGTCTCTCTAGCATTTTTAGTTCCAGAATGATTCAAAAGCATAGCTGAAAGTTTTTTCAAGTCCGGGCTTTTTTTTAACGCATGTATTTGTTTTCTCCAACAATCACCACATGCCGTGTATATCATGCATTAAATGTCCCAAATTTATGGGGTGTGTATGGTCTACTCACTGGCCTCTAGCCTCGCTTTGAGAATCCGCATAGCACTAATTTTGGTACGAGAGGAAAGCCCTTGAAATTCTCCATCCAATGGTGCTAAACTTTGTTTAGATTGAGTAATGATTGTGGGTCAAATTGACCCGTTGAACTTTTGATTTTCTTTGTGCACAAAAATCCCGTAGGGAGGCAGGCTTGTTGAGTTCGTTTCGGAGCACAGCCGCCTGCTTTTAATTTTCGGTGTCAAGAAGTCTGGAAGCCGCTCTAAAACTTTGAATGTTAGATTTAGGGACATGCCATGATGACGCAGGTACAAACTGCGTCTCTCTAGCATTTTTAGTTACAGAATGATTCAAAAGCATAGCTGAAAGTTTATTCATGTCCGGGCTTTTTTTAACGCATGTATTTGTTTTCTCCAATAATCACCGCATGCCGTGTATATCATGCATTTAATGTCCCAAATTTATGGGGTGTGTATGGTTTACTCCCTGGCCTGTAGCCTCGCTTTGAGAATCCCCTTAGCATTAATTTTGGTACGAGAGGAAAGCCCTTGAAATTCTCCATCCAATGGTGCTAAACTTTGTTTAGATTGAGTAATGATTGTGGGTCAAATTGACCCGTTGAACTTTTGATTTCCTCTGTGCACAAAAATCCCGTAGGGAGGCTTGTTGAGTTCGTTTCGAAGCACAGCCGCCTACTTTTAGTTTTCGGTATCAAGAAGTCTGGAAGCCGCTCTAAAACTTTGAAATTTAGATTTAGGGTAATGCCATGATGACGCAGGTACAAACTGCGTCTCTCTAGCATTTTTAGTTCCAGAATGATTCAAAAGCATAGCTGAAAGTTTTTTCAAGTCCGGGCTTTTTTTAACGCATGTATTTGTTTTCTCCAACAATCACCACATGCCGTGTATATCATGCATTAAATGTCCCAAATTTATGGGGTGTGTATGGTCTACTCACTGGCCTCTAGCCTCGCTTTGAGAATCCGCATAGCACTAATTTTGATACGAGAGGAAAGCCCTTGAAATTCTCCATCCAATGGTGCTAAACTTGTTTAGATTGAGTAATGATTGTGGGTCAAATTGACCCGTTGAACTTTTGATTTTCTCTGTGCACAAAAATCCCGTAGGGAGGCAGGCTTGTTGAGTTCGTTTCGGAGCACAGCCGCCTGCTTTTAATTTTCGGTGTCAAGAAGTCTGGAAGCCGCTCTAAAATTTTGAATGTTAGATTTAGGGACATGCCATGATGACGCAGGTACAAACTGCGTCTCTCTAGCATTTTTAGTTCCAGAATGATTCAAAAGCATAGCTGAAAGTTTATTCATGTCCGGGCTTTTTTTAACGCATGTATTTGTTTTCTCCAATAATCACCGCATGCCGTGTATATCATGCATTAAATGTCCCAAATTTATGGGGTGTGTATGGTTTACTCCCTGGCCTGTAGCCTCGCTTTTAGAATCCCCTTAGCATTAATTTTGGTACGAGAGGAAAGCCCTTGAAATTCTCCATCCAATGGTGCTAAACTTTGTTTAGATTGAGTAATGATTGTGGGTCAAATTGACCCGTTGAACTTTTGATTTCCTCTGTGCACAAAAATCCCTTAGGGAGGCTTGTTGAGTTCGTTTCCAAGCACAGCCGCCTACTTTTTATTTTCGGTATCAAGAAGTCTGGAAGCCGCTCTAAAACTTTGAAATTTAGGTTTAGGGTAATGCCATGATGACGCAGGTACAAACTGCGTCTCTCTAGCATTTTTAGTTCCAGAATGATTCAAAAGCATAGCTGAAAGTTTTTTCAAGTCCGGGCTTTTTTTAACGCATGTATTTGTTTTCTCCAATAATCACCACATGCCGTGTATATCATGCATTAAATGTCCCAAATTTATGGGGTGTGTATGGTCTACTCACTGGCCTCTAGCCTCGTTTTGAGAATCCGCATAGCACTAATTTTGGTACGAGAGGAAAGCCCTTGAAATTCTCCATCCAATGGTGCTAAACTTGTTTAGATTGAGTAATGATTGTGGGTCAAATTGACCCGTTGAACTTTTGATTTTCTCTGTGCACAAAAATCCCGTAGGGAGGCAGGCTTGTTGAGTTCGTTTCGGAGCACAGCCGCCTGCTTTTAATTTTCGGTGTCAAGAAGTCTGGAAGCCGCTCTAAAACTTTGAATGTTAGATTTAGGGACATGCCATGATGACGCAGGTACAAACTGCGTCTCTCTAGCATTTTTAGTTCCATAATGATTCAAAAGCATAGCTGAAAGTTTATTCATGTCCGGGCTTTTTTTAACGCATGTATTTGTTTTCTCCAATAATCACCGCATGCCGTGTATATCATGCATTAAATGTCCCAAATTTATGGGGTGTGTATGGTTTACCCCCTGGCCTGTAGCCTCGCTTTGAGAATCCCCTTAGCATCAATTTTGGTACGATAAGAAAGCCCTTGAAATTCTCCATCCAATGGTGCTAAACTTGTTTAGATTGAGTAATGATTGTGGGTCAAATTGACCCGTTGAACTTTTGATTTTCTCTGTGCACAAAAAACCCTTAGGGAGGCTTGTTGAGTTCGTTTCGAAGCACAGCCGCCTACTTTTAGTTTTCGGTATCAGGAAGTCCGGAAGCCGCTCTAAAACTTTGAAATTTAGATTAAGGGACATGCCATGATGACGCAGGTGCAAACTGCGTCTCTCTAGCAGTTTTAGTTCCAGAATGATTCAAAAGCATAGCTGAAAGTTTTTTCAAGTCCGGGCTTTTTTTTAACGCATGTATTTGTTTTCTCCAATAATCACCACGTGCCGTGTATATCATGCATTAAATGTCCCAAATTTATGGGGTGTGTATGGTCTACTCCCTGGCCTCTAGCCTCGCTTTGAGAATCCCCATAGCACTAATTTTGGTACGATAAGAAAGCCCTTGAAATTCTCCATCCAATGGTGCTAAACTTGTTTAGATTGAGTAATGATTGTGGGTCAAATTGACCCTTTTGAACTTTTGATTTTCTCTGTGCACAAAAATCCCGTAGGGAGGCTTGTTGAGTTCGTTTCGGAGCACAGCCGCCTGCTTTTAATTTTCGGTATCAAGAAGTCTGGAAGCCGCTCTAAAACTTTGAAATTTAGATTTAGGATAATGCCATGATGACGCAGGTACAAACTGCGTCTCTCTAGCATTTTTAGTTCCAGAATGATTCAAAAGCATAGCTGAAAGTTTTTTCAAGTCCGGGCTATTTTTTAACGCATGTATTTGTTTTCTCCAATAATCACCACATGCCGTGTATATCATGCATTAAATGTCCCAAATTTATGGGGTGTGTATGGTCTACTCCCTGGCCTTTAGCTTCGTTTTGAGAATCCGCATAGCACTAATTTTGGTACGATAAGAAAGCCCTTGAAATTCTCCATCCAATGGTGCTAAACCTGTTTAGATTGAGTAATGATTGTGGGTTAAATTGACCCGTTGAACTTTTGATTTTCTCTGTGCACAAAAATCCCTTAGGGAGGCTTGTTGAGTTCGTTTCGAAGCACAGCCGCCTTCATTTAGTTTTCGGTATCAAGAAGTCTGGAAGCCGCTCTAAAACTTTGAAATTTAGATTCAGGGTAATGCCATGATGACGCAAGTACAAACTGCGTCTCTCTAGCATTTTTAGTTCCAGAATGATTCAAAAGCATAGCTGAAAGTTTTTTCAAGTCCTGGCTTTTTTTTAACGCATGTATTTGTTTCTCCAATAATCACCACATGCCGTGTATATCATGCATTAAATGTCCCAAATTTATGGGGTGTGTATGGTCTACTCCCTGGCCTCTAGCCTCGCTTTGAGAATCTCAATAGCACTAATTTTGGTACGATAAGAAAGCCCTTGAAATTCTCCATCCAATGGTGCTAAACTTGTTTAGATTGAGTAATGATTGTGGGTCAAATTGACCCGTTGAACTTTTGATTTTCTCTATGCACAAAAAACCCTTAGGGAGGCTTGTTGAGTTCGTTTCGAAGCACAGCCGCCTACTTTTAGTTTTCGGTATCAAGAAGTCCGGAAGCCGCTCTAAAACTTTGAAATTTAGATTAAGGGACATGCCATGATGACGCAGGTGCAAACTGCGTCTCTCTAGCATTTTTAGTTCCAGAATGATTCAAAAGCATAGCTGAAGTTTTTTCAAGTCCGGGCTATTTTTTAACGCATGTATTTGTTTTCTCCAATAATCACCACATGCCGTGTATATCATGCATTAAATGTCCCAAATTTATGGGGTGTGTATGGTCTACTCCCTGGCCTGTAGCCTCGCTTTAAGAATCCCAATAGCACTAATTTTGGTACGATAAGAAAGCCCTTGAAATTCTCCATCCAATGGTGCTAAACTTGTTTAGATTGAGTAATGATTGTGGGTCAAATTGACCCGTTGAACTTTTGATTTTCTCTGTGCACAAAAATCCCTTAGGGAGGCTTGTTGAGTTCGTTTCGAAGCACAGCCGCCTAATTTTAATTTTCGGTATCAAGAAGTCTGGAAGCCGCTCTAAAACTTTGAAATTTAGATTTAGGGTAATGCCATGATGACGCAGGTAGAAACTGCGTCTCTCTAGCATTTTTAGTTCCAGAATGATTCAAAAGCATAGCTGAAAGTTTTTTCAAGTCCGGGCTTTTTTTTTAACGCATGTATTTGTTTTCTCCAATAATCACCACATGCCGTGTATATCATGCATTAAATGTCCCAAATTTATGGGGTGTGTATGGTCTACTCCCTGGCCTGTAGCCTCGCTTTGAGAATCCCCATAGCACTAATTTTGGTACGAGATGAAAGCCCTTGAAATTCTCCATCCAATGGTGCTAAACTTGTTTAGATTGAGTAATGATTGTGGGTCAAATTGACCAATTGAACTTTTGATTTTCTCTGTGCACAAAAATCCCGTAGGGAGGCTTGTTGAGTTCGTTTCGGAGCACAGCCGCCTACTTTTAATTATCGGTATCAAGAAGTCTGGAAGCCGCTCTAAAACTTTGAAATTTAGATTAAGGGACATGCCATGATGACGCAGGTACAAACTGCGTCTCTCTAGCATTTTTAGTTCCAGAATGATTCAAAAGCATAGCTGAAGTTTTTTCAAGTCCGGGCTATTTTTTAACGCATGTATTTGTTTTCTCCAATAATCACCACATGCCGTGTATATCATGCATTAAATGTCCCAAATTTATGGGGTGTGTATGGTCTACTCCCTGGCCTCTAGCGTCGCTTTGATAATCCCCATAGCACTAATTTTGGTACGATAAGAAAGCCCTTGGAATTCTCCATCCAATGGTGCTAAACTTGTTTACATTGAGTAATGATTGTGGGTCAAATTGACCCGTTGAATTTTTGATTTTCTCTGTGCACAAAAATCCCTTAGGGAGGCTTGTTGAGTTCGTTTCGAAGCACAGCCGCCTTCTTTTAATTTTCGGTATCAAGAAGTCTGGAAGCCGCTCTAAAACTTTGAAATTTGACGTTAGGGACATGTCAGAATGACGCAGGTACAAACTGCGTCTCTCTAGCGTTTTTAGTTCCAGAATGATTCAAAAGCATAGCTGAAAGTTTTTTCAAGTCCGGGCTTTTTTTAACGCATGTATTTGTTTTCTCGAATAATCACCACATGCCGTGTATATCATGCATTAAATGTCCCAAATTTATGGGGTGTGTATGGTCTACTCCCTGGCCTTTAGCTTCGTTTTTAAAATCCGCATAGCACTAATTTTGGTACGATAAGAAAGCCCTTGAAATTCTCCATCCAATGGTGCTAAACTTGTTTAGATTGAGTAATGATTGTGGGTCAAATTGACCCGTTGAACTTTTGATTTTCTCTGTGCACAAAAAACCCTTAGGGAGGCTTGTTGAGTTCGTTTCGAAGCACAGCCGCCTACTTTTAGTTTTCGGTATCAGGAAGTCCGGAAGCCGCTCTAAAACTTTGAAATTTAGATTAAGGGACATGCCATGATGACGCAGGTGCAAACTGCGTCTCTCTAGCAGTTTTAGTTCCAGAATGATTCAAAAGCATAGCTGAAAGTTTTTTCAAGTCCGGGCTTTTTTTTAACGCATGTATTTGTTTTCTCCAATAATCACCACATGCCGTGTATATCATGCATTAAATGTCCCAAATTTATGGGGTGTGTATGGTCTACTCCCTGGCCTCTAGCCTCGCTTTGAGAATCCCCATAGCACTAATTTTGGTACGATAAGAAAGCCCTTGAAATTCTCCATCCAATGGTGCTAAACTTGTTTAGATTGAGTAATGATTGTGGGTCAAATTGACCCTTTTGAACTTTTGATTTTCTCTGTGCACAAAAATCCCGTAGGGAGGCTTGTTGAGTTCGTTTCGGAGCACAGCCGCCTGCTTTTAATTTTCGGTATCAAGAAGTCTGGAAGCCGCTCTAAAACTTTGAAATTTAGATTTAGGATAATGCCATGATGACGCAGGTACAAACTGCGTCTCTCTAGCATTTTTAGTTCCAGAATGATTCAAAAGCATAGCTGAAAGTTTTTTCAAGTCCGGGCTATTTTTTAACGCATGTATTTGTTTTCTCCAATAATCACCACATGCCGTGTATATCATGCATTAAATGTCCCAAATTTATGGGGTGTGTATGGTCTACTCCCTGGCCTTTAGCTTCGTTTTGAGAATCCGCATAGCACTAATTTTGGTACGATAAGAAAGCCCTTGAAATTCTCCATCCAATGGTGCTAAACCTGTTTAGATTGAGTAATGATTGTGGGTTAAATTGACCCGTTGAACTTTTGATTTTCTCTGTGCACAAAAATCCCTTAGGGAGGCTTGTTGAGTTCGTTTCGAAGCACAGCCGCCTTCATTTAGTTTTCGGTATCAAGAAGTCTGGAAGCCGCTCTAAAACTTTGAAATTTAGATTCAGGGTAATGCCATGATGACGCAAGTACAAACTGCGTCTCTCTAGCATTTTTAGTTCCAGAATGATTCAAAAGCATAGCTGAAAGTTTTTTCAAGTCCTGGCTTTTTTTTAACGCATGTATTTGTTTCTCCAATAATCACCACATGCCGTGTATATCATGCATTAAATGTCCCAAATTTATGGGGTGTGTATGGTCTACTCCCTGGCCTCTAGCCTCGCTTTGAGAATCCCAATAGCACTAATTTTGGTACGATAAGAAAGCCCTTGAAATTCTCCATCCAATGGTGCTAAACTTGTTTAGATTGAGTAATGATTGTGGGTCAAATTGACCCGTTGAACTTTTGATTTTCTCTATGCACAAAAAACCCTTAGGGAGGCTTGTTGAGTTCGTTTCGAAGCACAGCCGCCTACTTTTAGTTTTCGGTATCAAGAAGTCCGGAAGCCGCTCTAAAACTTTGAAATTTAGATTAAGGGACATGCCATGATGACGCAGGTGCAAACTGCGTCTCTCTAGCATTTTTAGTTCCAGAATGATTCAAAAGCATAGCTGAAGTTTTTTCAAGTCCGGGCTATTTTTTAACGCATGTATTTGTTTTCTCCAATAATCACCACATGCCGTGTATATCATGCATTAAATGTCCCAAATTTATGGGGTGTGTATGGTCTACTCCCTGGCCTGTAGCCTCGCTTTAAGAATCCCAATAGCACTAATTTTGGTACGATAAGAAAGCCCTTGAAATTCTCCATCCAATGGTGCTAAACTTGTTTAGATTGAGTAATGATTGTGGGTCAAATTGACCCGTTGAACTTTTGATTTTCTCTATGCACAAAAAACCCTTAGGGAGGCTTGTTGAGTTCGTTTCGAAGCACAGCCGCCTACTTTTAGTTTTCGGTATCAAGAAGTCCGGAAGCCGCTCTAAAACTTTGAAATTTAGATTAAGGGACATGCCATGATGACGCAGGTGCAAACTGCGTCTCTCTAGCATTTTTAGTTCCAGAATGATTCAAAAGCATAGCTGAAGTTTTTTCAAGTCCGGGCTATTTTTTAACGCATGTATTTGTTTTCTCCAATAATCACCACATGCCGTGTATATCATGCATTAAATGTCCCAAATTTATGGGGTGTGTATGGTCTACTCCCTGGCCTGTAGCCTCGCTTTAAGAATCCCAATAGCACTAATTTTGGTACGATATGAAAGCCCTTGAAATTCTCCATCCAATGGTGCTAAACTTGTTTAGATTGAGTAATAATTGTGGGTAAAATTGACCCGTTGAACTTTTGATTTTCTCTGTGCACAAAAATCCCGTAGGGAGGCTTGTTGAGTTCGTTTCGAAGCACAGCCGCCTACTTTTAGTTTTCGGTATCAAGAAGTCCGGAAGCCGCTCTAAAACTTTGAAATTTAGATTAAGGGACATGCCATGATGACGCAGGTGCAAACTGCGTCTCTCTAGCAGTTTTAGTTCCAGAATGATTCAAAAGCATAGCTGAAGTTTTTTCAAGTCCGGGCTATTTTTTAACGCATGTATTTGTTTTCTCCAATAATCACCACATGCCGTGTATATCATGCATTAAATGTCCCAAATTTATGGGGTGTGTATGGTCTACTCCCTGGCCTGTAGCCTCGCTTTAAGAATCCCAATAGCACTAATTTGGTACGAGACGAAAGCCCTTGAAATTCTACATCCAATGGTGCTAAACTTGTTTAGATTGAGTAATAATTGTGGGTAAAATTGACCCGTTGAACTTTTGATTTTCTCTGTGCACAAAAATCCCGTAGGGAGGCTTGTTGAGTTCGTTTCGAAGCACAGCCGCCTACTTTTAGCTTTCGGTATCAAGAAGTCTGGAAGCCGCTCTAAAACTTTGAAATTTAGATTTAGGGTAATGCCATGATGACGCAGGTACAAACTGCGTCTCTCTAGCAGTTTTAGTTCCAGAATGATTCAAAAGCATAGCTGAAGTTTTTTCAAGTCCGGGCTATTTTTTAACGCATGTATTTGTTTTCTCCAATAATCACCACATGCCGTGTATATCATGCATTAAATGTCCCAAATTTATGGGGTGTGTATGGTCTACTCCCTGGCCTCTAGCGTCGCTTTGATAATCCCAATAGGACTAATGTTAGTACGAGAGGAAAGCCCTTGAAATTCTCCATCCAATGGTGCTAAACTTGTTTAGATTGAGTAATGATTGTGGGTCAAATTGACCAATTGAACTTTTGATTTTCTCTGTGCACAAAAATCCCGTAGGGAGGCTTGTTGAGTTCGTTTCGAAGCACAGCCGCCTACTTTTAGTTTTCGGTATCAAGAAGTCTGGAAGCCGCTCTAAAACTTTGAAATTTAGATTTAGGGTAATGCCATGATGACGCAGGTACAAACTGCGTCTCTCTAGCATTTTTAGTTCCAGAATGATTCAAAAGCATAGCTGAAAGTTTTTTCAAGTCCGGGCTTTTTTTTTAACGCATGTATTTGTTTTCTCCAATAATCACCACATGCCGTGTATATCATGCATTAAATGTCCCAAATTTATGGGGTGTGTATGGTCTACTCCCTGGCCTTTAGCTTCGTTTTGAGAATCCGCATAGCACTAATTTTGGTACGATAAGAAAGCCCTTGAAATTCTCCATCCAATGGTGCTAAACTTGTTTAGATTGAGTAATGATTGTGGGTCAAATTGACCCGTTGAACTTTTGATTTTCTCTATGCACAAAAAACCCTTAGGGAGGCTTGTTGAGTTCGTTTCGAAGCAACGCCGCCTACTTTTAGTTTTCGGTATCAAGAAGTCCGGAAGCCGCTCTAAAACTTTGAAATTTAGATTAAGGGACATGCCATGATGACGCAGGTGCAAACTGCGTCTCTCTAGCATTTTTAGTTCCAGAATGATTCAAAAGCATAGCTGAAGTTTTTTCAAGTCCGGGCTATTTTTTAACGCATGTATTTGTTTTCTCCAATAATCACCACATGCCGTGTATATCATGCATTAAATGTCCCAAATGTATGGGGTGTGTATGGTCTACTCCCTGGCCTGTAGCCTCGCTTTAAGAATCCCCATAGCACTAATTTGGTACGAGACGAAAGCCCTTGAAATTCTACATCCAATGGTGCTAAACATGTTTAGATTGAGTAATAATTGTGGGTAAAATTGACCCGTTGAATTTTTGATTTTCTCTGTGCACAAAAATCCCGTAGGGAGGCTTGTTGAGTTCGTTTCGAAGCACAGCCGCCTACTTTTAGTTTTCGGTATCAAGAAGTCTGGAAGCCGCTCTAAAACTTTGAAATTTAGATTTAGGGTAATGCCATGATGACGCAGGTACAAACTGCGTCTCTCTAGCAGTTTTAGTTCCAGAATGATTCAAAAGCATAGCTGAAAGTTTTTTCAAGTCCGGGCTATTTTTTAACGCATGTATTTGTTTTCTCCAATAATCACCACATGCCGTGTATATCATGCATTAAATGTCCCAAATTTATGGGGTGTGTATGGTCTACTCCCTGGCCTGTAGCCTCGCTTTGATAATCCCAATAGGACTAATGTTAGTACGAGAGGAAAGCCCTTGAAATTCTCCATCCAATGGTGCTAAACTTGTTTAGATTGAGTAATGATTGTGGGTCAAATTGACCAATTGAACTTTTGATTTTCTCTGTGCACAAAAATCCCGTAGGGAGGCTTGTTGAGTTCGTTTCGAAGCACAGCCGCCTACTTTTAGTTTTCGGTATCAAGAAGTCTGGAAGCCGCTCTAAAACTTTGAAATTTAGATTTAGGGTAATGCCATGATGACGCAGGTACAAACTGCGTCTCTCTAGCATTTTTAGTTCCAGAATGATTCAAAAGCATAGCTGAAAGTTTTTTCAAGTCCGGGCTTTTTTTTTAACGCATGTATTTGTTTTCTCCAATAATCACCACATGCCGTGTATATCATGCATTAAATGTCCCAAATTTATGGGGTGTGTATGGTCTACTCCCTGGCCTTTAGCTTCGTTTTGAGAATCCGCATAGCACTAATTTTGGTACGATAAGAAAGCCCTTGAAATTCTCCATCCAATGGTGCTAAACTTGTTTAGATTGAGTAATGATTGTGGGTCAAATTGACCCGTTGAACTTTTGATTTTCTCTATGCACAAAAAACCCTTAGGGAGGCTTGTTGAGTTCGTTTCGAAGCAACGCCGCCTACTTTTAGTTTTCGGTATCAAGAAGTCCGGAAGCCGCTCTAAAACTTTGAAATTTAGATTAAGGGACATGCCATGATGACGCAGGTGCAAACTGCGTCTCTCTAGCATTTTTAGTTCCAGAATGATTCAAAAGCATAGCTGAAGTTTTTTCAAGTCCGGGCTATTTTTTAACGCATGTATTTGTTTTCTCCAATAATCACCACATGCCGTGTATATCATGCATTAAATGTCCCAAATGTATGGGGTGTGTATGGTCTACTCCCTGGCCTGTAGCCTCGCTTTAAGAATCCCCATAGCACTAATTTGGTACGAGACGAAAGCCCTTGAAATTCTACATCCAATGGTGCTAAACATGTTTAGATTGAGTAATAATTGTGGGTAAAATTGACCCGTTGAATTTTTGATTTTCTCTGTGCACAAAAATCCCGTAGGGAGGCTTGTTGAGTTCGTTTCGAAGCACAGCCGCCTACTTTTAGTTTTCGGTATCAAGAAGTCTGGAAGCCGCTCTAAAACTTTGAAATTTAGATTTAGGGTAATGCCATGATGACGCAGGTACAAACTGCGTCTCTCTAGCAGTTTTAGTTCCAGAATGATTCAAAAGCATAGCTGAAAGTTTTTTCAAGTCCGGGCTATTTTTTAACGCATGTATTTGTTTTCTCCAATAATCACCACATGCCGTGTATATCATGCATTAAATGTCCCAAATTTATGGGGTGTGTATGGTCTACTCCCTGGCCTGTAGCCTCGCTTTAAGAATCCCAATAGCACTAATTTGGTACGAGACGAAAGCCCTTGAAATTCTACATCCAATGGTGCTAAACTTGTTTAGATTGAGTAATGATTGTGGGTCAAATTGACCCGTTGAACTTTTGATTTTCTCTGTGCACAAAAATCCCGTAGGGAGGCTTGTTGAGTTCGTTTCGAAGCACAGCCGCCTACTTTTAGTTTTCGGTATCAAGAAGTCTGGAAGCCGCTCTAAAACTTTGAAATTTAGATTTAGGGTAATGCCATGATGACGCAGGTACAAACTGCGTCTCTCTAGCATTTTTAGTTCCAGAATGATTCAAAAGCATAGCTGAAAGTTTTTTCAAGTCCGGGCTTTTTTTTTAACGCATGTATTTGTTTTCTCCAATAATCACCACATGCCGTGTATATCATGCATTACATGTCCCAAATTTATGGGGTGTGTATGGTCTACTCCCTGGCCTGTAGCCTCGCTTTGAGAATCCCCATAGCACTAATTTTGGTACGATAAGAAAGCCCTTGAAATTCTCCATCCAATGGTGCTAAACTTGTTTACATTGAGTAATGATTGTGGGTCAAATTGACCCGTTGAACTTTTGATTTTCTCTGTGCACAAAAATCCCTTAGGGAGGCTTGTTGAGTTCGTTTCGAAGCACAGCCGCCTTCATTTAATTTTCGGTATCAAGAAGTCTGGAAGCCGCTCTAAAACTTTGAAATTTGACGTTAGGGACATGTCAGAATGACGCAGGTAGAAACTGCGTCTCTCTAGCATTTTTAGTTCCAGAATGATTCAAAAGCATAGCTGAAAGTTTTTTCAAGTCCGGGCTATTTTTTAACGCATGTATTTGTTTTCTCCAATAATCACCACATGCCGTGTACATCATGCATTAAATGTCCCAAATTTATGGGGTGTGTATGGTCTACTCCCTGGCCTGTAGCCTCGCTTTAAGAATCCCCATAGCACTAATTTGGTACGAGACGAAAGCCCTTGAAATTCTACATCCAATGGTACTAAACTTGTTTAGATTGAGTAATAATTGTGGGTAAAATTGACCCGTTGAACTTTTGATTTTCTCTGTGCACAAAAATCCCGTAGGGAGGCTTGTTGAGTTCGTTTCGAAGCACAGCCGCCTACTTTTAGTTTTCGGTATCAAGAAGTCTGGAAGCCGCTCTAAAACTTTGAAATTTAGATTTAGGGTAATGCCATGATGACGCAGGTACAAACTGCGTCTCTCTAGCAGTTTTAGTTCCAGAATGATTCAAAAGCATAGCTGAAGTTTTTTCAAGTCCGGGCTATTTTTTAACGCATGTATTTGTTTTCTCCAATAATCACCACATGCCGTGTATATCATGCATTAAATGTCCCAAATTTATGGGGTGTGTATGGTCTACTCCCTGGCCTCTAGCGTCGCTTTGATAATCCCCATAGGACTAATGTTGGTACGAGAGGAAAGCCCTTGAAATTCTCCATCCAATGGTGCTAAACTTGTTTAGATTGAGTAATGATTGTGGGTCAAATTGACCAATTGAACTTTTGATTTTATCTGTGCACAAAAATCCCGTAGGGAGGCTTGTTGAGTTCGTTTCGAAGCACAGCCGCCTACTTTTAGTTTTCGGTATCAAGAAGTCTGGAAGCCGCTCTAAAACTTTGAAATTTAGATTTAGGGTAATGCCATGATGACGCAGGTACGAACTGCGTCTCTCTAGCATTTTTAGTTCCAGAATGATTCAAAAGCATAGCTGAAAGTTTTTTCAAGTCCGGGCTTTTTTTTTAACGCATGTATTTGTTTTCTCCAATAATCACCACATGCCGTGTATATCATGCATTAAATGTCCCAAATTTATGGGGTGTGTATGGTCTACTCCCTGGCCTGTAGCCTCGCTTTGGGAATCCCCATAGCACTAATTTTGGTACGATAAGAAAGCCCTTGAAATTCTCCATCCAATGGTGCTAAACTTGTTTACATTGAGTAATGATTGTGGGTCAAATTGACCCGTTGAACTTTTGATTTTCTCTGTGCACAAAAATCCCTTAGGGAGGCTTGTTGAGTTCGTTTCGATGCACAGCCGCCTTCATTTAATTTTCGGTATCAAGAAGTCTGGAAGCCGCTCTAAAACTTTGAAATTTGACGTTAGGGACATGTCAGAATGACGCAGGTACAAACTGCGTCTCTCTAGCGTTTTTAGTTCCAGAGTGATTCAAAAGCATAGCTGAAAGTTTTTTCAAGTCCGGGCTTTTTTTTTTAACGCATGTATTTGTTTTCTCCAATAATCACCACATGCCGTGTATATCATGCATTAAATGTCCCAAATTTATGGGGTGTGTATGGTCTACTCCCTGGCCTGTAGTCTCGCTTTGAGAATCCCCATAGCACTAATTTTGGTACGAGAGGAAAGCCCTTGAAATTTTCCATCCAATGGTGCTAAACCTGTTTAGATTGAGTAATGATTGTGGGTCAAATTGACCCGTTGAACTTTTGATTTTCTCTGTGCACAAAAATCCCTTAGGGAGGCTTGTTGAGTTCGTTTCGAAGCACAGCCGCCTAATTTTAATTTTCGGTATCAAGAAGTCTGGAAGCCGCTCTAAAACTTTGAAATTTAGATTTAGGGTAATGCCATGATGACGCAGGTAGAAACTGCGTCTCTCTAGCATTTTTAGTTCCAGAATGATTCAAAAGCATAGCTGAAAGTTTTTTCAAGTCCGGGCTTTTTTTTTAACGCATGTATTTGTTTTCTCCAATAATCACCACATGCCGTGTATATCATGCATTAAATGTCCCAAATTTATGGGGTGTGTATGGTCTACTCCCTGGCCTGTAGCCTCGCTTTGAGAATCCCCATAGCACTAATTTTGGTACGAGAGGAAAGCCCTTGAAATTCTCTATCCAATGGTGCTAAACTTGTTTAGATTGAGTAATGATTGTGGGTCAAATTGACCAATTGAACTTTTGATTTTCTCTGTGCACAAAAATCCCGTAGGGAGGCTTGTTGAGTTCGTTTCGGAGCACAGCCGCCTACTTTTAATTATCGGTATCAAGAAGTCTGGAAGCCGCTCTAAAACTTTGAAATTTAGATTAAGGGACATGCCATGATGACGCAGGTACAAACTGCGTCTCTCTAGCATTTTTAGTTCCAGAATGATTCAAAAGCATAGCTGAAGTTTTTTCAAGTCCGGGCTATTTTTTAACGCATGTATTTGTTTTCTCCAATAATCACCACATGCCGTGTATATCATGCATTAAATGTCCCAAATTTATGGGGTGTGTATGGTCTACTCCCTGGCCTTTAGCTTCGTTTTGAGAATCCGCATAGCACTAATTTTGGTACGATAAGAAAGCCCTTGAAATTCTCCATCCAATGGTGCTAAACTTGTTTAGATTGAGTAATGATTGTGGGTCAAATTGACCCGTTGAACTTTTGATTTTCTCTATGCACAAAAAACCCTTAGGGAGGCTTGTTGAGTTCGTTTCGAAGCAACGCCGCCTACTTTTAGTTTTCGGTATCAAGAAGTCCGGAAGCCGCTCTAAAACTTTGAAATTTAGATTAAGGGACATGCCATGATGACGCAGGTGCAAACTGCGTCTCTCTAGCATTTTTAGTTCCAGAATGATTCAAAAGCATAGCTGAAGTTTTTTCAAGTCCGGGCTATTTTTTAACGCATGTATTTGTTTTCTCCAATAATCACCACATGCCGTGTATATCATGCATTAAATGTCCCAAATTTATGGGGTGTGTATGGTCTACTCCCTGGCCTGTAGCCTCGCTTTAAGAATCCCCATAGCACTAATTTGGTACGAGACGAAAGCCCTTGAAATTCTACATCCAATGGTGCTAAACATGTTTAGATTGAGTAATAATTGTGGGTAAAATTGACCCGTTGAATTTTTGATTTTCTCTGTGCACAAAAATCCCGTAGGGAGGCTTGTTGAGTTCGTTTCGAAGCACAGCCGCCTACTTTTAGTTTTCGGTATCAAGAAGTCTGGAAGCCGCTCTAAAACTTTGAAATTTAGATTTAGGGTAATGCCATGATGACGCAGGTACAAACTGCGTCTCTCTAGCAGTTTTAGTTCCAGAATGATTCAAAAGCATAGCTGAAGTTTTTTCAAGTCCGGGCTATTTTTTAACGCATGTATTTGTTTTCTCCAATAATCACCACATGCCGTGTATATCATGCATTAAATGTCCCAAATTTATGGGGTGTGTATGGTCTACTCCCTGGCCTGTAGCCTCGCTTTGAGAATCCCCATAGCACTAATTTTGGTACGATAAGAAAGCCCTTGAAATTCTCCATCCAATGGTGCTAAACTTGTTTACATTGAGTAATGATTGTGGGTCAAATTGACCCGTTGAACTTTTGATTTTCTCTGTGCACAAAAATCCCTTAGGGAGGCTTGTTGAGTTCGTTTCGAAGCACAGCCGCCTTCATTTAATTTTCGGTATCAAGAAGTCTGGAAGCCGCTCTAAAACTTTGAAATTTGACGTTAGGGACATGTCAGAATGACGCAGGTACAAACTGCGTCTCTCTAGCATTTTTAGTTCCAGAATGATTCAAAAGCATAGCTGAAAGTTTTTTCAAGTCCGGGCTATTTTTTAACGCATGTATTTGTTTTCTCCAATAATCACCACATGCCGTGTACATCATGCATTAAATGTCCCAAATTTATGGGGTGTGTATGGTCTACTCCCTGGCCTGTAGCCTCGCTTTAAGAATCCCCATAGCACTAATTTGGTACGAGACGAAAGCCCTTGAAATTCTACATCCAATGGTGCTAAACTTGTTTAGATTGAGTAATAATTGTGGGTAAAATTGACCCGTTGAACTTTTGATTTTCTCTGTGCACAAAAATCCCGTAGGGAGGCTTGTTGAGTTCGTTTCGAAGAACAGCCGCCTACTTTTAGTTTTCGGTATCAAGAAGTCTGGAAGCCGCTCTAAAACTTTGAAATTTAGATTTAGGGTAATGCCATGATGACGCAGGTACAAACTGCGTCTCTCTAGCAGTTTTAGTTCCAGAATGATTCAAAAGCATAGCTGAAGTTTTTTCAAGTCCGGGCTATTTTTTAACGCATGTATTTGTTTTCTCCAATAATCACCACATGCCGTGTATATCATGCATTAAATGTCCCAAATTTATGGGGTGTGTAAGGTCTACTCCCTGGCCTCTAGCGTCGCTTTGATAATCCCCATAGGACTAATGTTGGTACGAGAGGAAAGCCCTTGAAATTCTCCATCCAATGGTGCTAAACTTGTTTAGATTGAGTAATGATTGTGGGTCAAATTGACCAATTGAACTTTTGATTTTATCTGTGCACAAAAATCCCGTAGGGAGGCTTGTTGAGTTCGTTTCGAAGCACAGCCGCCTACTTTTAGTTTTCGGTATCAAGAAGTCTGGAAGCCGCTCTAAAACTTTGAAATTTAGATTTAGGGTAATGCCATGATGACGCAGGTACAAACTGCGTCTCTCTAGCATTTTTAGTTCCAGAATGATTCAAAAGCATAGCTGAAAGTTTTTTCAAGTCCGGGCTTTTTTTTTAACGCATGTATTTGTTTTCTCCAATAATCACCACATGCCGTGTATATCATGCATTAAATGTCCCAAATTTATGGGGTGTGTATGGTCTACTCCCTGGCCTGTAGCCTCGCTTTGAGAATCCCCATAGCACTAATTTTGGTACGATAAGAAAGCCCTTGAAATTCTCCATCCAATGGTGCTAAACTTGTTTACATTGAGTAATGATTGTGGGTCAAATTGACCCGTTGAACTTTTGATTTTCTCTGTGCACAAAAATCCCTTAGGGAGGCTTGTTGAGTTCGTTTCGATGCACAGCCGCCTTCATTTAATTTTCGGTATCAAGAAGTCTGGAAGCCGCTCTAAAACTTTGAAATTTGACGTTAGGGACATGTCAGAATGACGCAGGTACAAACTGCGTCTCTCTAGCGTTTTTAGTTCCAGAGTGATTCAAAAGCATAGCTGAAAGTTTTTTCAAGTCCGGGCTTTTTTTTTTAACGCATGTATTTGTTTTCTCCAATAATCACCACATGCCGTGTATATCATGCATTAAATGTCCCAAATTTATGGGGTGTGTATGGTCTACTCCCTGGCCTGTAGTCTCGCTTTGAGAATCCCCATAGCACTAATTTTGGTACGAGAGGAAAGCCCTTGAAATTTTCCATCCAATGGTGCTAAACCTGTTTAGATTGAGTAATGATTGTGGGTCAAATTGACCCGTTGAACTTTTGATTTTCTCTGTGCACAAAAATCCCTTAGGGAGGCTTGTTGAGTTCGTTTCGAAGCACAGCCGCCTAATTTTAATTTTCGGTATCAAGAAGTCTGGAAGCCGCTCTAAAACTTTGAAATTTAGATTTAGGGTAATGCCATGATGACGCAGGTAGAAACTGCGTCTCTCTAGCATTTTTAGTTCCAGAATGATTCAAAAGCATAGCTGAAAGTTTTTTCAAGTCCGGGCTTTTTTTTTAACGCATGTATTTGTTTTCTCCAATAATCACCACATGCCGTGTATATCATGCATTAAATGTCCCAAATTTATGGGGTGTGTATGGTCTACTCCCTGGCCTTTAGCTTCGTTTTGAGAATCCGCATAGCACTAATTTTGGTACGATAAGAAAGCCCTTGAAATTCTCCATCCAATGGTGCTAAACCTGTTTAGATTGAGTAATGATTGTGGGTAAAATTGACCCGTTGAACTTTTGATTTTCTCTGTGCACAAAAATCCCTTAGGGAGGCTTGTTGAGTTCGTTTCGAAGCACAGCCGCCTTCATTTAGTTTTCGGTATCAAGAAGTCTGGAAGCCGCTCTAAAACTTTGAAATTTAGATTCAGGGTAATGCCATGATGACGCAAGTACAAACTGCGTCTCTCTAGCATTTTTAGTTCCAGAATGATTCAAAAGCATAGCTGAAAGTTTTTTCAAGTCCTGGCTTTTTTTTTAACGCATGTATTTGTTTCTCCAAAAATCACCACATGCCGTGTATATCATGCATTAAATGTCCCAAATTTATGAGGTGTGTATGGTCTACTCCCTGGCCTCTAGCCTCGCTTTGAGAATCCCAATAGCACTAATTTTGGTACGATAAGAAAGCCCTTGAAATTCTCCATCCAATGGTGCTAAACTTGTTTAGATTGAGTAATGATTGTGGGTCAAATTGACCCGTTGAACTTTTGATTTTCTCTATGCACAAAAAACCCTTAGGGAGGCTTGTTGAGTTCGTTTCGAAGCACAGCCGCCTACTTTTAGTTTTCGGTATCAAGAAGTCCGCAAGCCGCTCTAAAACTTTGAAATTTAGATTAAGGGACATGCCATGATGACGCAGGTGCAAACTGCGTCTCTCTAGCATTTTTAGTTCCAGAATGATTCAAAAGCATAGCTGAAGTTTTTTCAAGTCCGGGCTATTTTTTAACGCATGTATTTGTTTTCTCCAATAATCACCACATGCCGTGTATATCATGCATTAAATGTCCCAAATTTATGGGGTGTGTATGGTCTACTCCCTGGCCTGTAGCCTCGCTTTAAGAATCCCCATAGCACTAATTTGGTACGAAACGAAAGCCCTTGAAATTCTACATCCAATGGTGCTAAACTTGTTTAGATTGAGTAATAATTGTGGGTAAAATTGACCCGTTGAACTTTTGATTTTCTCTGTGCACAAAAATCCCGTAGGGAGGCTTGTTGAGTTCGTTTCGAAGCACAGCCGCCTACTTTTAGTTTTCGGTATCAAGAAGTCTGGAAGCCGCTCTAAAACTTTGAAATTTAGATTTAGGGTAATGCCATGATGACGCAGGTACAAACTGCGTCTCTCTAGCAGTTTTAGTTCCAGAATGATTCAAAAGCATAGCTGAAGTTTTTTCAAGTCCGGGCTATTTTTTAACGCATGTATTTGTTTTCTCCAATAATCACCACATGCCGTGTATATCATGCATTAAATGTCCCAAATTTATGGGGTGTGTATGGTCTACTCCCTGGCCTCTAGCGTCGCTTTGATAATCCCAATAGGACTAACGTTGGTACGAGAGGAAAGCCCTTGAAATTCTCCATCCAATGGTGCTAAACTTGTTTAAATTGAGTAATGATTGTGGGTCAAATTGACCAATTGAACTTTTGATTTTCTCTGTGCACAAAAATCCCGTAGGGAGGCTTGTTGAGTTCGTTTCGAAGCACAGCCGCCTACTTTTAGTTTTCGGTATCAAGAAGTCTGGAAGCCGCTCTAAAACTTTGAAATTTAGATTTAGGGTAATGCCATGATGACGCAGGTACAAACTGCGTCTCTCTAGCATTTTTAGTTCCAGAATGATTCAAAAGCATAGCTGAAAGTTTTTTCAAGTCCGGGCTTTTTTTTTAACGCATGTATTTGTTTTCTCCAATAATCACCACATGCCGTGTATATCATGCATTAAATGTCCCAAATTTATGGGGTGTGTATGGTCTACTCCCTGGCATTAAGCTTCGTTTTGAGAATCCGCATAGCACTAATTTTGGTACGATAAGAAAGCCCTTGAAATTCTCCATCCAATGGTGCTAAACTTGTTTAGATTGAGTAATGATTGTGGGTCAAATTGACCCGTTGAACTTTTGATTTTCTCTATGCACAAAAAACCCTTAGGGAGGCTTGTTGAGTTCGTTTCGAAGCACAGCCGCCTACTTTTAGTTTTCGGTATCAAGAAGTCCGGAAGCCGCTCTAAAACTTTGAAATTTAGATTAAGGGACATGCCATGATGACGCAGGTGCAAACTGCGTCTCTCTAGCATTTTTAGTTCCAGAATGATTCAAAAGCATAGCTGAAGTTTTTTCAAGTCCGGGCTATTTTTTAACGCATGTATTTGTTTTCTCCAATAATCACCACATGCCGTGTATATCATGCATTAAATGTCCCAAATTTATGGGGTGTGTATGGTCTACTCCCTGGCCTGTAGCCTCGCTTTGAGAATCCCCATAGCACTAATTTTGGTACGATAAGAAAGCCCTTGAAATTCTCCATCCAATGGTGCTAAACTTGTTTACATTGAGTAATGATTGTGGGTCAAATTGACCCGTTGAACTTTTGATTTTCTCTGTGCACAAAAATCCCTTAGGGAGGCTTGTTGAGTTCGTTTCGAAGCACAGCCGCCTTCATTTAATTTTCGGTATCAAGAAGTCTGGAAGCCGCTCTAAAACTTTGAAATTTGACGTTAGGGACATGTCAGAATGACGCAGGTACAAACTGCGTCTCTCTAGCATTTTTAGTTCCAGAATGATTCAAAAGCATAGCTGAAAGTTTTTTCAAGTCCGGGCTATTTTTTAACGCATGTATTTGTTTTCTCCAATAATCACCACATGCCGTGTATATCATGCATTAAATGTCCCAAATTTATGGGGTGTGTATGGTCTACTCCCTGGCCTGTAGCCTCGCTTGAAGAATCCCCATAGCACTAATTTGGTACGAGACGAAAGCCCTTGAAATTCTACATCCAATGGTGCTAAACTTGTTTAGATTGAGTAATAATTGTGGGTAAAATTGACCCGTTGAACTTTTGATTTTCTCTGTGCACAAAAATCCCGTAGGGAGGCTTGTTGAGTTCGTTTCGAAGCACAGCCGCCTACTTTTAGTTTTCGGTATCAAGAAGTCTGGAAGCCGCTCTAAAACTTTGAAATTTAGATTTAGGGTAATGCCATGATGACGCAGGTACAAACTGCGTCTCTCTAGCAGTTTTAGTTCCAGAATGATTCAAAAGCATAGCTGAAGTTTTTTCAAGTCCGGGCTATTTTTTAACGCATGTATTTGTTTTCTCCAATAATCACCACATGCCGTGTATATCATGCATTAAATGTCCCAAATTTATGGGGTGTGTATGGTCTACTCCCTGGCCTCTAGCGTCGCTTTGATAATCCCCATAGGACTAATTTGGTACGAGACGAAAGCCCTTGAAATTCTACATCCAATGGTGCTAAACTTGTTTAGATTGAGTAATAATTGTGGGTAAAATTGACCCGTTGAACTTTTGATTTTCTCTGTGCACAAAAATCCCGTAGGGAGGCTTGTTGAGTTCGTTTCGAAGCACAGCCGCCTACTTTTAGTTTTCGGTATCAAGAAGTCTGGAAGCCGCTCTAAAACTTTGAAATTTAGATTAAGGGTAATGCCATGATGACGCAGTTACAAACTGCGTCTCTCTAGCAGTTTTAGTTCCAGAATGATTCAAAAGCATAGCTGAAGTTTTTTCAAGTCCGGGCTATTTTTTAACGCATGTATTTGTTTTCTCCAATAATCACCACATGCCGTGTATATCATGCATTAAATGTCCCAAATTTATGGGGTGTGTATGGTCTACTCCCTGGCCTGTAGCCTCGCTTTGAGAATCCCCATAGCACTAATTTTGGTACGATAAGAAAGCCCTTGAAATTCTCCATCCAATGGTGCTAAACTTGTTTACATTGAGTAATGATTGTGGGTCAAATTGACCCGTTGAACTTTTGATTTTCTCTGTGCACAAAAATCCCTTAGGGAGGCTTGTTGAGTTCGTTTCGAAGCACAGCCGCCTTCATTTAATTTTCGGTATCAAGAAGTCTGGAAGCACCTCTAAAACTTTGAAATTTGACGTTAGGGACATGTCAGAATGACGCAGGTACAAACTGCGTCTCTCTAGCATTTTTAGTTCCAGAATGATTCAAAAGCATAGCTGAAAGTTTTTTCAAGTCCGGGCTATTTTTTAACGCATGTATTTGTTTTCTCCAATAATCACCACATGCCGTGTATATCATGCATTAAATGTCCCAAATTTATGGGGTGTGTATGGTCTACTCCCTGGCCTGTAGCCTCGCTTTAAGAATCCCCATAGCACTAATTTGGTACGAGACGAAAGCCCTTGAAATTCTACATCCAATGGTGCTAAACTTGTTTAGATTGAGTAATAATTGTGGGTAAAATTGACCCGTTGAACTTTTGATTTTCTCTGTGCACAAAAATCCCGTAGGGAGGCTTGTTGAGTTCGTTTCGAAGCACAGCCGCCTACTTTTAGTTTTCGGTATCAAGAAGTCTGGAAGCCGCTCTAAAACTTTGAAATTTAGATTTAGGGTAATGTCATGATGACGCAGGTACAAACTGCGTCTCTCTAGCAGTTTTAGTTCCAGAATGATTCAAAAGCATAGCTGAAGTTTTTTCAAGTCCGGGCTATTTTTTAACGCATGTATTTGTTTTCTCCAATAATCACCACATGCCGTGTATATCATGCATTAAATGTCCCAAATTTATGGGGTGTGTATGGTCTACTCCCTGGCCTCTAGCGTCGCTTTGATAATCCCCATAGGACTAATGTTGGTACGAGAGGAAAGCCCTTGAAATTCTCCATCCAATGGTGCTAAACTTGTTTAGATTGAGTAATGATTGTGGGTCAAATTGACCAATTGAACTTTTGATTTTATCTGTGCACAAAAATCCCGTAGGGAGGCTTGTTGAGTTCGTTTCGAAGCACAGCCGCCTACTTTTAGTTTTCGGTATCAAGAAGTCTGGAAGCCGCTCTAAAACTTTGAAATTTAGATTTAGGGTAATGCCATGATGACGCAGGTACAAACTGCGTCTCTCTAGCATTTTTAGTTCCAGAATGATTCAAAAGCATAGCTGAAAGTTTTTTCAAGTCCGGGCTTTTTTTTAACGCATGTATTTGTTTTCTCCAATAATCACCACATACCGTGTATATCATGCATTAAATGTCCCAAATTTATGGGGTGTGTATGGTCTACTCCCTGGCCTGTAGCCTCGCTTTGAGAATCCCCATAGCACTAATTTTGGTACGATAAGAAAGCCCTTGAAATTCTCCATCCAATGGTGCTAAACTTGTTTACATTGAGTAATGATTGTGGGTCAAATTGACCCGTTGAACTTTTGATTTTCTCTGTGCACAAAAATCCCTTAGGGAGGCTTGTTGAGTTCGTTTCGATGCACAGCCGCCTTCATTTAATTTTCGGTATCAAGAAGTCTGGAAGCACCTCTAAAACTTTGAAATTTGACGTTAGGGACATGTCAGAATGACGCAGGTACAAACTGCGTCTCTCTAGCGTTTTTAGTTCCAGAATGATCCAAAAGCATAGCTGAAAGTTTTTTCAAGTCCGGGCTTTTTTTAACGCATGTATTTGTTTTCTACAATAATCACCACATGCCGTGTATATCATGCATTAAATGTCCCAAATTTATGGGGTGTGTATGGTCTACTCCCTGGCCTTTAGCTTCGTTTTTAGAATCCGCATAGCACTAATTTTGGTACGATAAGAAAGCCCTTGAAATTCTCCATCCAATGGTGCTAAACTTGTTTAGATTGAGTAATGATTGTGGGTCAAATTGACCCTTTTGAACTTTTGATTTTTGATTTTCTCTGTGCACAAAAAACCCTTAGGGAGGCTTGTTGAGTTCGTTTCGAAGCACAGCCGCCTACTTTTAGTTTTCGGTATCAAGAAGTCCGGAAGCCGCTCTAAAACTTTGAAATTTAGATTAAGGGACATGCCATGATGACGCAGGTGCAAACTGCGTCTCTCTAGCATTTTTAGTTCCAGAATGATTCAAAAGCATAGCTGAAGTTTTTTCAAGTCCGGGCTATTTTTTAACGCATGTATTTGTTTTCTCCAATAATCACCACATGCCGTGTATATCATGCATTAAATGTCCCAAATTTATGGGGTGTGTATGGTCTACTCCCTGGCCTTTAGCTTCGTTTTGAGAATCCGCATAGCACTAATTTTGGTACGATAAGAAAGCCCTTGAAATTCTCCATCCAATGGTGCTAAACTTGTTTAGATTGAGTAATGATTGTGGGTCAAATTGACCCGTTGAACTTTTGATTTTCTCTATGCACAAAAAACCCTTAGGGAGGCTTGTTGAGTTCGTTTCGAAGCACAGCCGCCTACTTTTAGTTTTCGGTATCAAGAAGTCCGGAAGCCGCTCTAAAACTTTGAAATTTAGATTAAGGGACATGCCATGATGACGCAGGTGCAAACTGCGTCTCTCTAGCATTTTTAGTTCCAGAATGATTCAAAAGCATAGCTGAAGTTTTTTCAAGTCCGGGCTATTTTTTAACGCATGTATTTGTTTTCTCCAATAATCACCACATGCCGTGTATATCATGCATTAAATGTCCCAAATTTATGGGGTGTGTATGGTCTACTCCCTGGCCTGTAGCCTCGCTTTAAGAATCCCCATAGCACTAATTTGGTACGAGACGAAAGCCCTTGAAATTCTACATCCAATGGTGCTAAACTTGTTTAGATTGAGTAATAATTGTGGGTAAAATTGACCCGTTGAACTTTTGATTTTCTCTGTGCACAAAAATCCCGTAGGGAGGCTTGTTGAGTTCGTTTCGAAGCACAGCCGCCTACTTTTAGTTTTCGGTATCAAGAAGTCTGGAAGCCGCTCTAAAACTTTGAAATTTAGATTTAGGGTAATGCCATGATGACGCAGGTACAAACTGCGTCTCTCTAGCAGTTTTAGTTCCAGAATGATTCAAAAGCATAGCTGAAGTTTTTTCAAGTCCGGGCTATTTTTTAACGCATGTATTTGTTTTCTCCAATAATCACCACATGCCGTGTATATCATGCAATAAATGTCCCAAATTTATGGGGTGTGTATGGTCTACTCCCTGGCCTGTAGCCTCGCTTTGAGAATCCCCACAGCACTAATTTTGGTACGATAAGAAAGCCCTTGAAATTCTCCATCCAATGGTGCTAAACTTGTTTAGATTGAGTAATAATTGTGGGTAAAATTGACCCGTTGAACTTTTGATTTTCTCTGTGCACAAAAATCCCGTAGGGAGGCTTGTTGAGTTCGTTTCGAAGCACAGCCGCCTACTTTTAGTTTTCGGTATCAAGAAGTCTGGAAGCCGCTCTACAACTTTGAAATTTAGATTTAGGGTAATGCCATGATGACGCAGGTACAAACTGCGTCTCTCTAGCATTTTTAGTTCCAGAATGATTCAAAAGCATAGCTGAAAGTTTTTTCAAGTCCGGGCTTTTTTTTAACGCATGTATTTGTTTTCTCCAATAATCACCACATGCCGTGTATATCATGCATTAAATGTCCCAAATTTATGGGGTGTGTATGGTCTACTCCCTGGCCTTTAGCTTCGTTTTTAGAATCCGCATAGCACTAATTTTGGTACGATAAGAAAGCCCTTGAAATTCTCCATCCAATGGTGCTAAACTTGTTTAGATTGAGTAATGATTGTGGGTCAAATTGACCCGTTGAACTTTTGATTTTCTCTGTGCACAAAAAACCCTTAGGGAGGCTTGTTGAGTTCGTTTCGAAGCACAGCCGCCTACTTTTAGTTTTCGGTATCAAGAAGTCCGGAAGCCGCTCTAAAACTTTGAAATTTAGATTAAGGGACATGCCATGATGACGCAGGTGCAAACTGCGTCTCTCTAGCATTTTTAGTTCCAGAATGATTCAAAAGCATAGCTGAAGTTTTTTCAAGTCCGGGCTATTTTTTAACGCATGTATTTGTTTTCTCCAATAATCACCACATGCCGTGTATATCATGCATTAAATGTCCCAAATTTATGGGGTGTGTATGGTCTACTCCCTGGCCTTTAGCTTCGTTTTGAGAATCCGCATAGCACTAATTTTGGTACGATAAGAAAGCCCTTGAAATTCTCCATCCAATGGTGCTAAACTTGTTTAGATTGAGTAATGATTGTGGGTCAAATTGACCCGTTGAACTTTTGATTTTCTCTATGCACAAAAAACCCTTAGGGAGGCTTGTTGAGTTCGTTTCGAAGCACAGCCGCCTACTTTTAGTTTTCGGTATCAAGAAGTCCGGAAGCCGCTCTAAAACTTTGAAATTTAGATTAAGGGACATGCCATGATGACGCAGGTGCAAACTGCGTCTCTCTAGCATTTTTAGTTCCAGAATGATTCAAAAGCATAGCTGAAGTTTTTTCAAGTCCGGGCTATTTTTTAATGCATGTATTTGTTTTCTCCAATAATCACCACATGCCGTGTATATCATGCATTAAATGTCCCAAATTTATGGGGTGTGTATGGTCTACTCCCTGGCCTGTAGCCTCGCTTTAAGAATCCCCATAGCACTAATTTGGTACGAGACGAAAGCCCTTGAAATTCTACATCCAATGGTGCTAAACTTGTTTAGATTGAGTAATAATTGTGGTAAAATTGACCCGTTGAACTTTTGATTTTCTCTGTGCACAAAAATCCCGTAGGGAGGCTTGTTGAGTTCGTTTCGAAGCACAGCCGCCTACTTTTAGTTTTCGGTATCAAGAAGTCTGGAAGCCGCTCTAAAACTTTGAAATTTAGATTTAGGGTAATGCCATGATGACGCAGGTACAAACTGCGTCTCTCTAGCAGTTTTAGTTCCAGAATGATTCAAAAGCATAGCTGAAGTTTTTTCAAGTCCGGGCTATTTTTTAACGCATGTATTTGTTTTCTCCAATAATCACCACATGCCGTGTATATCATGCATTAAATGTCCCAAATTTATGGGGTGTGTATGGTCTACTCCCTGGCCTGTAGCCTCGCTTTGAGAATCCCCATAGCACTAATTTTGGTACGATAAGAAAGCCCTTGAAATTCTCCATCCAATGGTGCTAAACTTGTTTAGATTGAGTAATGATTGTGGGTCAAATTGACCCGTTGAACTTTTGATTTTCTCTGTGCACAAAAATCCCGTAGGGAGGCTTGTTGAGTTCGTTTCGGAGCACAGCCGTCTGCTTTTAATTTTCGGTATCAAGAAGTCTGGAAGCCGCTCTACAACTTTGAAATTTAGATTGAGGGACATGCCATGATGACGCAGGTACAAACTGCGTCTCTCTAGCATTTTTAGTTCCAGAATGATTCAAAAGCATAGCTGAAAGTTTATTCATGTCCGGGCTTTTTTTTAACGCATGTATTTGTTTTCTCCAATAATCACCGCATGCCGTGTATATCATGCATTAAATGTCCCAAATTTATGGGGTGTGTATGGTCTACTCCCTGGCCTCTAGCTTCGTTTTGAGAATCCCCATAGCACTAATTTTGGTACGATAAGAAAGCCCTTGAAATTCTCCATCCAATGGTGCTAAACTTGTTTAGATTGAGTAATGATTGTGGGTCAAATTGACCCTTTTGAACTTTTGATTTTCTCTGTGCACAAAAATCCCGTAGGGAGGCTTGTTGAGTTCGTTTCGGAGCACAGCCGTCTGCTTTTAATTTTCGGTATCAAGAAGTCTGGAAGCCGCTCTAAAACTTTGAAATTTAGATTTAGGATAATGCCATGATGACGCAGGTACAAACTGCGTCTCTCTAGCATTTTTAGTTCCAGAATGATTCAAAAGCATAGCTGAAAGTTTTTTCAAGTCCGGGCTTTTTTTTAACGCATGTATTTGTTTTCTCCAACAATCACCACACGCCGTGTATATCATGCATTAAATGTCCCAAATTTATGGGGTGTGTATGGTCTACTCACTGGCCTCTAGCCTCGCTTTGAGAATTCGCATAGCACTAATTTTGGTACGATAGGAAAGCCCTTGAAATTCTCCATCCAATGGTGCTAAACTTGTTTAGATTGAGTAATGATTGTGGGTCAAATTGACCCGTTGAACTTTTGATTTTCTCTATGCACAAAAAACCCTTAAGGAGGCTTGTTGAGTTCGTTTCGAAGCACAGCCGCCTTCATTTAATTTTCGGTATCAAGAAGTCTGGAAGCCGCTCTAAAACTTTGAAATTTGACGTTAGGGACATGTCAGAATGACGCAGGTACAAACTGCGTCTCTCTAGCATTTTTAGTTCCAGAATGATTCAAAAGCATAGCTGAAAGTTTTTTCAAGTCCGGGCTATTTTTTAACGCATGTATTTGTTTTCTCCAATAATCACCACATGCCGTGTATATCATGCATTAAATGTCCCAAATTTATGGGGTGTGTATGGTCTACTCCCTGGCCTGTAGCCTCGCTTTAAGAATCCCCATAGCACTAATTTGGTACGAGACGAAAGCCCTTGAAATTCTCCATCCAATGGTGCTAAACTTGTTTAGATTGAGTAATGATTGTGGGTCAAATTGACCCTTTTGAACTTTTGATTTTCTCTGTGCACAAAAATCCCGTAGGGAGGCTTGTTGAGTTCGTTTCGGAGCACAGCCGTCTGCTTTTAATTTTCGGTATCAAGAAGTCTGGAAGCCGCTCTAAAACTTTGAAATTTAGATTTAGGATAA
Source organism: Asterias amurensis (assembly GCF_032118995.1). Classification (NCBI taxonomy): domain Eukaryota; kingdom Metazoa; phylum Echinodermata; class Asteroidea; order Forcipulatida; family Asteriidae; genus Asterias; species Asterias amurensis. The sequence goes on from NC_092660.1 coordinate 11,741,990, forward strand.
TGCCATGATGACGCAGGTACAAACTGCGTCTCTCTAGCATTTTTAGTTCCAGAATGATTCAAAAGCATAGCTGAAAGTTTTTTCAAGTCCGGGCTTTTTTTTAACGCATGTATTTGTTTTCTCCAACAATCACCACACGCCGTGTATATCATGCATTAAATGTCCCAAATTTATGGGGTGTGTATGGTCTACTCACTGGCCTCTAGCCTCGCTTTGAGAATCCGCATAGCACTAATTTTGGTACGATAGGAAAGCCCTTGAAATTCTCCATCCAATGGTGCTAAACTTGTTTAGATTGAGTAATGATTGTGGGTCAAATTGACCCGTTGAACTTTTGATTTTCTCTATGCACAAAAAACCCTTAGGGAGGCTTGTTGAGTTCGTTTCGAAGCACAGCCGCCTTCATTTAATTTTCGGTATCAAGAAGTCTGGAAGCCGCTCTAAAACTTTGAAATTTGACGTTAGGGACATGTCAGAATGACGCAGGTACAAACTGCGTCTCTCTAGCATTTTTAGTTCCAGAATGATTCAAAAGCATAGCTGAAAGTTTTTTCAAGTCCGGGCTATTTTTTAACGCATGTATTTGTTTTCTCCAATAATCACCACATGCCGTGTATATCATGCATTAAATGTCCCAAATTTATGGGGTGTGTATGGTCTACTCCCTGGCCTGTAGCCTCGCTTTAAGAATCCCCATAGCACTAATTTGGTACGAGACGAAAGCCCTTGAAATTCTCCATCCAATGGTGCTAAACTTGTTTAGATTGAGTAATGATTGTGGGTCAAATTGACCCTTTTGAACTTTTGATTTTCTCTGTGCACAAAAATCCCGTAGGGAGGCTTGTTGAGTTCGTTTCGGAGCACAGCCGTCTGCTTTTAATTTTCGGTATCAAGAAGTCTGGAAGCCGCTCTAAAACTTTGAAATTTAGATTTAGGATAATGCCATGATGACGCAGGTACAAACTGCGTCTCTCTAGCATTTTTAGTTCCAGAATGATTCAAAAGCATAGCTGAAAGTTTTTTCAAGTCCGGGCTTTTTTTTAACGCATGTATTTGTTTTCTCCAACAATCACCACACGCCGTGTATATCATGCATTAAATGTCCCAAATTTATGGGGTGTGTATGGTCTACTCACTGGCCTCTAGCCTCGCTTTGAGAATCCGCATAGCACTAATTCTGGTACGATAGGAAAGCCCTTGAAATTCTCCATCCAATGGTGCTAAACTTGTTTAGATTGAGTAATGATTGTGGGTCAAATTGACCCGTTGAACTTTTGATTTTCTCTATGCACAAAAAACCCTTAGGGAGGCTTGTTGAGTTCGTTTCGAAGCACAGCCGCCTTCATTTAATTTTCGGTATCAAGAAGTCTGGAAGCCGCTCTAAAACTTTGAAATTTGACGTTAGGGACATGTCAGAATGACGCAGGTACAAACTGCGTCTCTCTAGCATTTTTAGTTCCAGAATGATTCAAAAGCATAGCTGAAAGTTTTTTCAAGTCCGGGCTATTTTTTAACGCATGTATTTGTTTTCTCCAATAATCACCACATGCCGTGTATATCATGCATTAAATGTCCCAAATTTATGGGGTGTGTATGGTCTACTCCCTGGCCTGTAGCCTCGCTTTAAGAATCCCCATAGCACTAATTTGGTACGAGACGAAAGCCCTTGAAATTCTACATCCAATGGTGCTAAACTTGTTTAGATTGAGTAATAATTGTGGGTAAAATTGACCCGTTGAACTTTTGATTTTCTCTGTGCACAAAAATCCCGTAGGGAGGCTTGTTGAGTTCGTTTCGAAGCACAGCCGCCTACTTTTAGTTTTCGGTATCAAGAAGTCTGGAAGCCGCTCTAAAACTTTGAAATTTGGATTTAGGGTAATGCCATGATGACGCAGGTACAAACTGCGTCTCTCTAGCAGTTTTAGTTCCAGAATGATTCAAAAGCATAGCTGAAGTTTTTTCAAGTCCGGGCTATTTTTTAACGCATGTATTTGTTTTCTCCAATAATCACCACATGCCGTGTATATCATGCATTAAATGTCCCAAATTTATGGGGTGTGTATGGTCTACTCCCTGGCCTCTAGCGTCGCTTTGATAATCCCCATAGGACTAATGTTGGTACGAGAGGAAAGCCCTTGAAATTCTCCATCCAATGGTGCTAAACTTGTTTAGATTGAGTAATGATTGTGGGTCAAATTGACCAATTGAACTTTTGATTTTATCTGTGCACAAAAATCCCGTAGGGAGGCTTGTTGAGTTCGTTTCGAAGCACAGCCGCCTACTTTTAGTTTTCGGTATCAAGAAGTCTGGAAGCCGCTCTAAAACTTTGAAATTTAGATTTAGGGTAATGCCATGATGACGCAGGTACAAACTGCGTCTCTCTAGCATTTTTAGTTCCAGAATGATTCAAAAGCATAGCTGAAAGTTTTTTCAAGTCCGGGCTTTTTTTTAACGCATGTATTTGTTTTCTCCAATAATCACCGCATGCCGTGTATATCATGCATTAAATGTCCCAAATTTATGGGGTGTGTATGGTTTACTCCCTGGCCTGTAGCCTCGCTTTGAGAATCCCCTTAGCATTAATTTTGGTACGAGAGGAAAGCCCTTGAAATTCTCCATCCAATGGTGCTAAACTTTGTTTAGATTGAGTAATGATTGTGGGTAAAATTGACCCGTTGAACTTTTGATTTCCTCTGTGCACAAAAATCCCTTAGGGAGGCTTGTTGAGTTCGTTTCCAAGCACAGCCGCCTACTTTTTATTTTCGGTATCAAGAAGTCTGGAAGCCGCTCTAAAACTTTGAAATTTAGGTTTAGGGTAATGCCATGATGACGCAGGTACAAACTGCGTCTCTCTAGCATTTTTAGTTTCAGAATGATTCAAAAGCATAGCTGAAAGTTTTTTCAAGTCCGGGCTTTTTTTTAACGCATGTATTTGTTTTCTCCAATAATCACCACATGCCGTGTATATCATGCATTAAATGTCCCAAGTTTATGGAGTGTGTATGGTCTACTCCCTGGCCTCTAGGTTCGTTTTGAGAATCCGCATAGCACTAATTTTGGTACGATAGGAAAGCCCTTGAAATTCTCCATCCAATGGTGCTAGACTTGTTTAGATTGAGCAATGATTGTGGGTCAAATTGACCCGTTGTACTTTGGATTTTCTCTGTGCACAAAAATCCCGTAGGGAGGCTTGTTGAGTTCGTTTCGGAGCACAGCCGCCTACTTTTAATTTTCGGTATCAAAAAACCCGGAAGCTGCTCTAAAACATTGAAATTTGAATTAAGGGACATGCCATGATGACGCAGGTACAAACTGCGTCTCTCTAGCGTTTTTATTCCAGATTGATTCAAAGCATAGCTGTAAGTTTTTTCAAGTCCGGGCTTTTTTTTAACGCATATATTTGTTTTCTCCAATAATCACCACATGCCGTGTATATCATGCATTAAATGTCCCAAATTTAAGGGGTGTGTCGGGTCTACTCCCTGGCCTCTAGCGTCGCCTTGAAAATCCCATAGCACTGATGTTTATACGAGAGGAAAGCCCTTGGAATTGTCCATCCAATGGTGCTAAACTTGTTTAGATTAAGCAATGATTTGGGGTCAAAATGACCCGTTGTACTTTTGATTTTCTCTGTGCACAAAAATCCCGTAGGGGAGGCTTGTTGAGTTCGTTTCGGAGCACAGCCGCCTACTCTTAATTTTCGGTATCAGAGTGGAGGTTGTTGAAATCGTTTCTGAGCAACCCGCAAGAGCGATAGATTGAATTTCATTTTTTCTGTCTGAGTTTTATTCCCGTCTTCATTAAAAAAAAAATTCAAAAGTGAATACATCAAATGTTGGGACATGCATCCAGGTAATGACAATATTCGAGTGTTTTCCATAACATTTACCTAATTGCTATAGGTAATATTTATGCGTGAAACTTTACATCAACAGTTCGGCTACGAAAGTATCCCATTCCGTGTGTGCTATACATTTGCGCATTGAAACCGACTTAAAAAAACACAACCTTCAAGGAAAAACGTATATAGGACTTAAAATGGCGGCCATATTGAATTTTGCTAGATATTTTAAACAGCTGGAGTTTGATTATTTTTTTTTACCCGTATTCCCCTTAACCTTAACTTGTTTTGGGGCGGGGCCTATAGCCCCCCCTCCCCCATTAGAACCGATCCTCTCTTTAACCAATCCTCTTCTAAAATCCCCGAAAAAATTAATTTCTAAGTTCCACAGAACACAGCGAAGACAAAATATGGGGGGGGGGTAACACATATTTCGATCAACGATTGGCTCTGCATTGAAGGGGTGGGGGTAAATGCTCTTGCTTTTACAATTTGCAGCTTCTTCAGGAGATTTGTATTTACAATATTAGCAGCAAAATCATTACAACGAGGGCAATGAAACCACACTTTCCGTGCATAAACACTTGACATCGTGGTAACATTCTCGTGGAATTTCCTATAGTTGGGTGACTGTAAGGTCCGTAAGGTCTCAAATAATGACAAAATCCGGAATATTCTTCGAATTGAGTCTTTATTGAGCCAGAAATTGCAACAGTAATCGTGTCTTCTTATAGCACGTTTATATGCAGTACGCCGTGTTTGTTTACATTTCACCCACTATGTCACGTGAGGCACGGAGCGCAATCGGTCTATTGATTATGACCATGAAAACACCAGTTTTTAAGCACCAACACTGTAGCGCAGTGCGTAAGGTGCTGGGACTGTTTCAGCAACTCGGATCACCCGGTCCGGGTTCGAATACCGTCTGTCTCTAATATAGATTCAAGGCTTTTTGCTGCCCCTGATAGGACAGTGTGATTGGGATCTGCCTTGTTTTCTCCCCTAAAGGGACAGGGCCCGCGTGGTGGCTAGGGTTCGAAGCAGGGGGGGATGTGCTCTGGGTCGGATGCAAATCCTGAAGGGTTCTATATGGCAAAGGGGAGGGGCCAGTGTGTGCCATTAACTGAACCGGCGCCTGAATGCCTGACACTTCCGGAGCGTAACCTTTTATATTTTTCCACCAGATTAAATTTGCATTCTTCAATTTCTTTATTGTTCTATTTGTCTTACCCGCTGCCAAAACATTAGGACTCAAACTTCCTCTAGTTATCGGGCAACGTCGGTAGCCTAGTTGACAACACACTGCTCTTGAACTTCAGGGGTCCCGGGTTCGAATCCCACCCGAGGAACATGATATTTTGTTCACGGAATATTTTTGTTCACGGGACTCGGGAACGTATCCTGAGTTTACAGTGCTAACACACATCGGTGTATGGGTCAAAAACAAAATTAATTTTCTCTATAATATTTATTTGTATAATGTTATTATTGTTGTTATTATTTATAACGCTTACTGGTATAACTGGTATGTATCTGGTAACTGTTTTAAACAGTGTTTACATCAATTAACTAGGTCAGACTTGTTCTCTCTAATCCGAAGGCGGGTTCACTTATGTTTGAAAAGGAGGGAGCTACTGCCTTAGTTAAAAGACATTGTTTTCGTATCTACTCTTGTTAGAAACTCTTGTTTTTTTTGTATAGATTAGTATCCTGTTTAAAGGAACGTTACAGAATTGGTAAGAAACAAAATCGTGAAAATCACAGATGTACATAAAACTTACACGGTCTAATGATAATGATTGTTGAAAACATCCCTTGAAGTATTTATGTCTGAAGTCTCATATTTGTTAAGAAATAAATAATTTAACCTTGCGTTTGTTATTTTTTTTGTTTGCATCAATGTCATGCAAAATGTGTAATCGTTTTTTGACTATTATTTTTCTCGTGACCCAGATGGCCGATCAGTTTGAAACTTTAACGGATTTGTCAGTTCATGTATATGGTGGATTACATAAAGTGCTTACACTGCCAGCAACTATTTTGATTTTAAGATCAAAAGGGGGCCCTTGATATTAAAAGGAACAGTTTTGTTTTAATTTGTTTTAAGGATCTGTGTTGAGAATATTGAAAGAAATACAGGATTATTGTTTGTTTGCGGAAAAAAAAAATATACTAATTTCTGTCAAAAAACAAGGTTTGATGATGACGAAATACAGTTCATGCGTCATTAATTTATCTTTGGTACGAGAAGAAAGCCCTTGAAAATGGCGATCCGATTGTGGTAAAATTGTTAAGATTGAGCATGAAACTGGGATCGAATTATCCGTTTTTTTTTTTTTTTTTTTTTTTTTTTTTTTTTTGTCAGACAGCTCTGTGCACAAAACTCTCATAGGGCATGCTGTTGAAATCGTGTCTGAGCAACCCCGCTTACTGGAGCTTTTTGTTATCATGAAGTGTATAAGTCGCCCTATACTTTTGAAAAACGGATGCAGGGACATGCCAGAATGACTCAGTTACAAACTTCATCTCTTTAGCATTTTTAGCTACATAATTATTTCAGAGCATGGCTGAAATATTTATTTTTTCGGGCCAATTTTTGAATGAATATCAATGTAAACAGCTGGATCGTGATTTTTAACCAAGATTCCTAGTTTTGTTTCTTATCAAGTTTATTTGCCTGAAAATTTGCCCACATTTTCCTCCCCTAGTTTTATGCAAAATGGCGGCCACATTGAATTTTGAAATACTTTAAGTGTAAAAAAGTACCAACCTAACTTTATTAGCAACATTTTGGCAGTCGGCTTGTTCTTTGTAGTTATGTCAATGAGAGATTTGTGTACGGTTTCAGGGGAAAAACGGTGGCCATTTTGTTTTTTACGTAAAAATGCACTTTCGCCGGATAAATATGCAAATTGCTAAATATTCAAAAATACACAAAAAATACTTAAAAGTCTTATAGCCTTGAAATGGAAAACTATTGATAGATTCTTGAAATCTTTATTCTCTGCTTAATTTTATATGGGGAGTCCCTGGGCCCGTCGAGTTATTCTCCCTCCAAGAAAAAACACCCCTTCACAAGTTTAATTTTAAAAACGTCAACAACCCCCAGGTCACAATTGGGCAACATTTTTGTACATTGAAACACCTTCTGGGGGCTCTCAAATCTGTCTTATATAGAATATTAGGTGGTTGAAATCGTTTCTGAGCAACCCCGCCTACTTGAGTTTTTTTCTATCAAGAAGTGTGCAAGTCGCCCTGAACCTTTAAGAAATAGACGCAGGAACATGCCAAATGACTAAGGTACAAACTGCATCTCCCTAGCATTTTTTGTTCCAGGGTTATTCCAGAGTGTTGCTGAACGTTTTTAATTGTCCGGGCCTATTTTTTGAATGACCCCCTTTTTGTTGGTTGGAATCCTGACTGCGCCGTGTCTTGGTGTACGTTTTATACACGCACAGTGTACGTCAATTTCTAATGGGTGCCTGCTCGCGCCGTGTGCAAGTCGCCCTAAACCTTTAAAAAATGGACGTAGGAACATTCCTGGAAGAGGAGAGGAAAGCCCTTGAACATGGCAATCCTGTGGTGTTAAAATTTTGAAGATTGAGCATGAAACTGGGATCGAAATTACCCGTTGTACATGTTGTTTTTCTCTCCGACAGCTCTGTGCACAAAACTCACATAGTGGAGGTTGTTGAAATCGTTTCTGAGCAACCCCGCAAGGCGGGACAAACTGTAACAGTATACTGTTCAGCTTCATCAAAGGTCTTAGCATCCGTCACAAAGAGGGAGCAATGATCACCAAAACTTGTCTATGGACTGATGCAGAACATGCATGGATATACCATCAGGAAATGCGTCTGAAGGAGAGCTGAAACAGTGAAGTTTGCCGCCATTTTGAGCGCCGAGTGATAGCGTCTGAAGACGGCAGGACGTTTCTAACTCAACAAGTGGTAAGCTGTTGTAAGCCGTAACCCTGCCTGTCTATACTCTAAGTTAACTGTTTTAAATGTATTTTATTTCATTCTGAAACGGGGAGGGTAACATTGTAATAAAAAATAACAATAATTTAGAAATGGTTTAGACAATGGTTTAGACAGATGTTTTAAAAGTAGAATACAATGATCTACACACATTTGTCACAAAATTGCATGGTTTTTTCTACTACTTAACGAACTAACACGGTCGGCCATTTATGGAAGCAAAACATTTTGACTCCCAAAAATGGCCGGCCGTGTTTGTCGACAAGTTATAAAAGGAAACCCACGCAATGAGTGGTTACTTGGAGTGATACTTGTGTGGATCATTATGTTCCACTTTTAAAATATATTTATAATCATATGTAATAAGACCAACTCGACTGATCCAAGGCAACGTGTTCCTTTAACTAATAACAAAACACATACATTGGTAAAGCCTTGTTCACACAGTTTGATTTTTTAGACGGTAAATAAAAATACATACTTTGCAACGCAATGAATTATAGCTTCATCAGGAGTGTCCATAAAAAAAATTACATCTATCTTCCCTACAAAGAATTTTAAAAGTCTTTGTTTTATCAATAACATAAACCAACATAATATTCATAAGGTCGTTGTTTAATGGGCAATTTCAGGCACAAAATGGATTTCTGTATCAACATCAAGGTGACAATGAGGGCAAATTTTTTGGATAATGGAAACTTTAAGGAAACTTTTTGCCAATTATTTGGCTTGACTCTAATTTTATTTATTTTATTTTATTTATTTCTTGTTTATCCTGGGAAATCCATTCAGTAAGAAAAACTCACTGATCTCCCATGGATCCCAGCTAATAACAAACTACAGAAGTGAACTTAAGATAAAAATATTACAAATTTACACAGAAAAACATTGCACATACATTTAAAAAAGCACTAGATCCAAGCATGCACATACTAGAAGAACACTTATAATAAAACACGTTGACTTAAAAAGGGTGAAAAATTACGGGAAAAGCAGGAGCTATATAAAATGGCTGCCTGCAGTAGAATGGCGCCCTCTCAGTCCCAGCAAACCTCCCTAGAGTTCAATAAGTAGGTTGAGTGAAGAGCATCTGAATTGGGCCAAAGAACGGCGATATTATAATTAACACAACGTAAATATAACTGAAACTCAAACTGGGTTTGAAGATACGGTACGGATATGTCCTGAGCTTATTCCTTTGGCCAGAACTAGTTACATAGCCATTATGCAATCTATTGTACCAATTAGAGCTAAACACGTAACGTTTCACATTCCTTTGGCTATATAGATGGCACAGTTCCTATTAAGCATGAGAAATACCGATGTTTTGTGGCCAAGCCCTTGTGTTTGATCACAGAGAATGTACAGCATTGTTATCACTCCATTTCAACCAGTTTAAACTTAGCATATGTACAAAGGAAAACGACAAAATTCGTCCCGGAATAAATCGGGTGTACGTATGGCTAACCGATGACGCGGTAAACTTGTAGAGATTGGGCATTAATCTGGAGTCGAAACGACCTTAACAAATCTGCGAACTTTTATTAGACAGCTCTGTGCACAAAAATCCCTTTTGGGAGACTGTTGAGCACAGTTCTGATTCCCCTTTACTTGTTGTTTTCCGCTATCAAGAAATTGTCCAAGCCGCCCTAAAACTTTTACAATTTGGATACAGGGATATGCCAGGTAGAGTCGGGTACAACGACTCCGTGTCTGTAGCATGTTTAATTTCAGAGTTATTGAAGAGTTCGTCTCAGATTTATTTTAAAACCATTCAACAAAACAAACCGTCTGCTTTTTCTGTATAGCCCATGCATACAACTTTGGGGTGGTACTACTCCCTGGCTTCTAGCGTCGCCTTGAGAATCTCCATAGCACTAATTTTTGTACGAGAGGAAAGCCCTTGAAATTGTCAATCCAATGGTGCTAAACTTGTTTAGATTGAGCAAAGATTTTTGGTTAAATTGACCCGTTGTACTTTTGATTTTCTCTGTGCACAAAAATCCCGTAGGGAGGCTTGTTGAGTTCGTTTCGGAGCACAGCCGCCTACTTTAATTTTCGGTATCAAGAAGTCTGGAAGCCGCTCTAAAACTTTGAAATTTAGATTAAGGGACATGCCATGATGACGCAGGTTTAAACTGCGTCTCTCTAGCTTTTTTAGTTCCAGAATGATTCAAAAGCATAGCTGAAAGTTTTTTCAAGTCCGGGCTTTTTTTAACGCATGTATTTGTTTTCTCCAATAATCACCACATGCCGTGTATATCATGCATTAAATGTCCCAAATTTATGGGGTGTGTATGGTCTACTCCCTGGCCTGTAGCCTCGCTTTGAGAATCCGCATAGCACTAATTTTGGTACGAGAGGAAAGCCCTTGAAATTCTACATCCAATGGTGCTAAACTTGTTTAGATTGAGTAATGATTGTGGGTCAAATTTACCCGTTGAACTTTTCATTTTCTCTGTGCACAAAAATCCCGTAGGGAGGCTTGTTGAGTTCGTTTCGGAGCACAGCCGCCTACTTTTAATTATCGGTATCAAGAAGTCTGGAAGCCGCTCTAAAACTTTGAAATTTAGATTTAGGGACATGCCATGATGACGCAGGTACAAACTGCGTCTCTCTAGCATTTTTAGTTCCAGAATGATTCAAAAGCATAGCTGAAGTTTGTTCAAGTCCGGGCTATTTTTTAACGCATGTATTTGTTTTCTCCAATAATCACCACATGCCGTGTATATCATGCATTAAATGTCCCAAATTTATGGGGTGTGTATGGTCTACTCCCTGGCCTCTAGCGTCGCTTTGATAATCCCCATAGCACTAATGTTGGTACGAGAGGAAAGCCCTTGAAATTCTCCATCCAATGGTGCTAAACTTGTTTAGATTGAGTAATAATTGTGAGTAAAATTGACCCGTTGAACTTTTGATTTTCTCTGTGCACAAAAATCCCTTAGGGAGGCTTGTTGAGTTCGTTTCGAAGCAGAGCCGCCTTCATTTAATTTTCGGTATCAAGAAGTCTGGAAGCCGCTCTAAAACTTTGAAATTTGACGTTAGGGACATGTCAGAATGACGCAGGTACAAACTGCGTCTCTCTAGCGTTTTTAGTTCCAGAATGATTCAAAAGCATAACTGAAAGTTTTTTCAAGTCCGGGCTTTTTTTAACGCATGTATTTGTTTTCTCCAATAATCACCACATGCCGTGTATATCATGCATTAAATGTCCCAAATTTATGGGGTGTTTATGGTCTACTCCCTGGCCTGTAGCCTCGCTTTGAGAATCCGCATAGCACTAATTTTGGTACGAGAGGAAAGCCCGTGAAATTCTCCATCCAATGGTGCTAAACTTGTTTAGATTGAGTAATGATTGTGGGTCAAATTGACCCGTTGAACTTTTGATTTTCTCTGTGCACAAAAAACCCTTAGGGAGGCTTGTTGAGTTCGTTTCGAAGCACAGCCGCCTACTTTTAGTTTTCGGTATCAAGAAGTCCGGAAGCCGCTCTAAAACTTTGAAATTTAGAATAAGGGCCATGCCATGATGACGCAGGTGCAAACTGCGTTTCTCTAGCATTTTTAGTTCCAGAATGATTCAAAAGCATAGCTGAAGTTTTTTCGAGTCCGGGCTATTTTTTAACGCATGTATTTGTTTTCTCCAATAATCACCACATGCCGTGTATATCATGCATTAAATGTCCCAAATTTATGGGGTGTTTATGGTCTACTCCCTGGCCTGTAGCCTCGCTTTAAGAATCCGCATAGCACTAATTTTGGTACGATAAGAAAGCCCTTGAAATTCTCCATCCAATGGTGCTAAACTTGTTTAGATTGAGTAATAATTGTGGGTAAAATTGACCAATTGAACTTTTGATTTTCTCTGTGCACAAAAATCCCGTAGGGAGGCTTGTTGAGTTCGTTTCGGAGCACAGCCGCCTACTTTTAATTATCGGTATCAAGAAGTCTGGAAGCCGCTCTAAAACTTTGAAATTTAGATTTAGGGTAATGCCATGATGACGCAGGTACAAACTGCGTCTCTCTAGCTTTTTTAGTTCCAGAATGATTCAAAAGCATAGCTGAAAGTTTTTTCAAGTCCGGGCTTTTTTTAACGCATGTATTTGTTTTCTCCAATAATCACCACATGCCGTGTATATCATGCATTAAATGTCCCAAATTTATGGGGTGTGTATGGTCTACTCCCTGGCCTGTAGCCTCGCTTTGAGAATCCGCATAGCACTAATTTTGGTACGAGAGGAAAGCCCTTGAAATTCTACATCCAATGGTGCTAAACTTGTTTAGATTGAGTAATGATTGTGGGTCAAATTGACCCGTTGAACTTTTCATTTTCTCTGTGCACAAAAATCCCGTAGGGAGGCTTGTTGAGTTCGTTTCGGAGCACAGCCGCCTACTTTTAATTTTCGGTATCAAGAAGTCTGGAAGCCGCTCTAAAACTTTGAAATTTAGATTAAGGGACATGCCATGATGACGCAGGTACAAACTGCGTCTCTCTTGCATTTTTAGTTCCAGAATGATTCAAAAGCATAGCTGAAAGTTTTTTCAAGTCCGGGCTTTTTTTTAACGCATGTATTTGTTTTCTCCAACAATCACCACATGCCGTGTATATCATGCATTAAATGTCCCAAATTTATGGGGTGTGTATGGTCTACTCCCTGGCCTGTAGCCTCGCTTTGAGAATACCCATAGCACTAATTTTGGTACGATAAGAAAGCCCTTGAAATTCTCCATCCAATGGTGCTAAACTTGTTTACATTGAGTAATAATTGTGGGTAAAATTGACCCGTTGAACTTTTGATTTTCTCTGTGCACAAAAATCCCGTAGGGAGGCTTGTTGAGTTCGTTTCGAAGCACAGCCGCCTACTTTTAATTTTCGGTATCAAGAAGTCTGGAAGCCGCTCTAAAACTTTGAAATTTAGATTTAGGGTAATGCCATGATGACGCAGGTACAAACTGCGTCTCTCTAGCAGTTTTAGTTCCAGAATGATTCAAAAGCATAGCTGAAGTTTTTTCAAGTCCGGGCTATTTTTTAACGCATGTATTTGTTTTCTCCAATAATCACCACATGCCGTGTATATCATGCATTAAATGTCCCAAATTTATGGGGTGTGTATGGTCTACTCCCTGGCCTGTAGCCTCGCTTTAAGAATCCCCATAGCACTAATTTGGTACGTGAGGAAAGCCCTTGAAATTCTACATCCAATGGTGCTAAACTTGTTTAGATTGAGTAATAATTGTGGGTAAAATTGACCCGTTGAACTTTAAATTTTCTCTGTGCACAAAAATCCCGTAGGAGGCTTGTTGAGTTCGTTTCGGAGCACAGCCGCCTACTTTTAATTATCGGTATCAAGAAGTCTGGAAGCCGCTCTAAAACTTTGAAATTTGACGTTAGGGACATGTCAGAATGACGCAGGTACAAACTGCGTCTCTCTAGCGTTTTTAGTTCCAGAATGATCCAAAAGCATAGCTGAAAGTTTTTTCAAGTCCGGGCTGTTTTTAACGCATGTGTTTGTTTTCTCCAATAATCACCACATGCCGTGTATATCATGCATTAAGTTTCCCAAATTTATGGGGTGTGTATGGTCTACTCCCTGGCCTTTAGCTTCGTTTTTAGAATCCGCATAGCACTAATTTTGGTACGATAAGAAAGCCCTTGAAATTCTCCATCCAATGGTGCTAAACTTGTTTAGATTGAGTAATGATTGTGGGTCAAATTGACCCGTTGAACTTTTGATTTTCTCTGTGCACAAAAAACCCTTAGGGAGGCTTGTTGAGTTCGTTTCGAAGCATAGCCGCCTACTTTTAGTTTTCGGTATCAAGAAGTCCGGAAGCCGCTCTAAAACTTTGAAATTTAGATTAAGGGACATGCCATGATGACGCAGGTGCAAACTGCGTCTCTCTAGCATTTTTAGTTCCAGAATGATTCAAAAGCATAGCTGAAGTTTTTTCAAGTCCGGGCTATTTTTTAACGCATGTATTTGTTTTCTCCAATAATCACCACATGCCGTGTATATCATGCATTAAATGTCCCAAATTTATGGGGTGTGTATGGTCTACTCCCTGGCCTGTAGCCTCGCTTTAAGAATCCCCATAGCACTAATTTGGTACGAGAGGAAAGCCCTTGAAATTCTACATCCAATGTTGCTAAACTTGTTTAGATTGAGTAATAATTGTGGGTAAAATTGACCCGTTGAACTTTTGATTTTCTCTGTGCACAAAAATCCCGTAGGGAGGCTTGTTGAGTTCGTTTCGAAGCACAGCCGCCTACTTTTAGTTTTCGGTATCAAGAAGTCTGGAAGCCGCTCTAAAACTTTGAAATTTAGATTAAGGGTAATGCCATGATGACGCAGGTACAAACTGCGTCTCTCTAGCATTTTTAGTTCCAGAATGATTCAAAAGCATAGCTGAAAGTTTTTTCAAGTCCGGGCTTTTTTTTAACGCATGTATTTGTTTTCTCCAATAATCACCACATGCCGTGTATATCATGCATTAAATGTCCCAAATTTATGGGGTGTGTATGGTCTACTCCCTGGCCTGTAGCCTCGCTTTGAGAATCCCCATAGCACTAATTTTGGTACGATAAGAAAGCCCTTGAAATTCTCCATCCAATGGTGCTAAACTTGTTTACATTGAGTAATGATTGTGGGTCAAATTGACCCGTTGAACTTTTGAATTTCTCTGTGCACAAAAATCCCTTAGGGAGGCTTGTTGAGTTCGTTTAAAAGCACAGCCGCCTTCATTTAATTTTCGGTATCAAGAAGTCTGGAAGCCGCTCTAAAACTTTGAAATTTGACGTTAGGGACATGTCAGAATGACGCAGGTACAAACTGCGTCTCTCTAGCGTTTTTAGTTCCAGAATGATCCAAAAGCATAGCTGAAAGTTTTTTCAAGTCCGGGCTTTTTTTAACGCATGTATTTGTTTTCTCCAATAATCACCACATGCCGTGTATCTCATGCATTAAATGTCCCAAATTTATGGGGTGTGTATGGTCTACTCCCTGGCCTTTAGCTTCGTTTTTAGAATCCGCATAGCACTAATTTTGGTACGATAAGAAAGCCCTTGAAATTCTCCATCCAATGGTGCTAAACTTGTTTAGATTGAGTAATGATTGTGGGTCAAATTGACCCGTTGAACTTTTGATTTTCTCTGTGCACAAAAATCCCTTAGGGAGGCTTGTTGAGTTCGTTTCGAAGCACAGCCGCCTTCATTTAGTTTTCGGTATCAAGAAGTCTGGAAGCCGCTCTAAAACTTTGAAATTTAGATTCAGGGTAATGCCATGATGACGCAGGTACAAACTGCGTCTCTCTAGCATTTTTAGTTCCAGAATGATTCAAAAGCATAGCTGAAAGTTTTTTCAAGTCCGGGCTTTTTTTTAACGCATGTATTTGTTTTCTCCAATAATCACCACATGCCGTGTATATCATGCATTAAATGTCCCAAATTTATGGGGTGTGTATGGTCTACTCCCTGGCCTCTAGCCTCGCTTTGAGAATCCCAATAGCACTAATTTTGGTACGATAAGAAAGCCCTTGAAATTCTCCATCCAATGGTGCTAAACTTGTTTAGATTGAGTAATGATTGTGGGTCAAATTGACCCGTTGAACTTTTGATTTTCTCTGTGCACAAAAATCCCGTAGGGAGGCTTGTTGAGTTCGTTTCGGAGCACAGCCGTCTGCTTTTAATTTTCGGTATCAAGAAGTCTGGAAGCCGCTCTACAACTTTGAAATTTAGATTTAGGATAATGCCATGATGACGCAGGTACAAACTGCGTCTCTCTAGCAGTTTTAGTTCCAGAATGATTCAAAAGCATAGCTGAAAGTTTTTTCAAGTCCGGGCTTTTTTTTTAACGCATGTATTTGTTTTCTCCAATAATCACCACATGCCGTGTATATCATGCATTAAATGTCCCAAATTTATGGGGTGTGTATGGTCTACTCCCTGGCCTCTAGCCTCGGTTTGAGAATCCCCATAGCACTAATTTTGGTACGATAAGAAAGCCCTTGAAATTCTCCATCCAATGGTGCTAAACTTGTTTAGATTGAGTAATGATTGTGGGTCAAATTGACCCTTTTGAACTTTTGATTTTCTCTGTGCACAAAAATCCCGTAGGGAGGCTTGTTGAGTTCGTTTCGGAGCACAGCCGCCTGCTTTTAATTTTCGGTATCAAGAAGTCTGGAAGCCGCTCTAAAACTTTGAAATTTAGATTTAGGATAATGCCATGATGACGCAGGTACAAACTGCGTCTCTCTAGCATTTTTAGTTCCAGAATGATTCAAAAGCATAGCTGAAAGTTTTTTCAAGTCCGGGCTATTTTTTAACGCATGTATTTGTTTTCTCCAATAATCACCACATGCCGTGTATATCATGCATTAAATGTCCCAAATTTATGGGGTGTGTATGGTCTACTCCCTGGCCTTTAGCTTCGTTTTGAGAATCCGCATAGCACTAATTTTGGTACGATAAGAAAGCCCTTGAAATTCTCCATCCAATGGTGCTAAACCTGTTTAGATTGAGTAATGATTGTGGGTAAAATTGACCCGTTGAACTTTTGATTTTCTCTGTGCACAAAAATCCCTTAGGGAGGCTTGTTGAGTTCGTTTCGAAGCACAGCCGCCTTCATTTAGTTTTCGGTATCAAGAAGTCTGGAAGCCGCTCTAAAACTTTGAAATTTAGATTCAGGGTAATGCCATGATGACGCAGGTACAAACTGCGTCTCTCTAGCATTTTTAGTTCCAGAATGATTCAAAAGCATAGCTGAAAGTTTTTTCAAGTCCGGGCTTTTTTTTAACGCATGTATTTGTTTTCTCCAATAATCACCACATGCCGTGTATATCATGCATTAAACGTCCCAAATTTATGGGGTGTGTATGGTCTACTCCCTGGCCTCTAGCCTCGCTTTGAGAATCCCAATAGCACTAATTTTGGTACGATAAGAAAGCCCTTGAAATTCTCCATCCAATGGTGCTAAACTTGTTTAGATTGAGTAATGATTGTGGGTCAAATTGACCCGTTGAACTTTTGATTTTCTCTGTGCACAAAAAACCCTTAGGGAGGCTTGTTGAGTTCGTTTCGAAGCACAGCCGCCTACTTTTAGTTTTCGGTATCAAGAAGTCCGGAAGCCGCTCTAAAACTTTGAAATTTGACGTTAGGGACATGTCAGAATGACGCAGGTACAAACTGCGTCTCTCTAGCGTTTTTAGTTCCAGAATGATCCAAAAGCATAGCTGAAAGTTTTTTCAAGTCCGGGCTTTTTTTAACGCATGTATTTGTTTTCTCCAATAATCACCACATGCCGTGTATCTCATGCATTAAATGTCCCAAATTTATGGGGTGTGTATGGTCTACTCCCTGGCCTTTAGCTTCGTTTTTAGAATCCGCATAGCACTAATTTTGGTACGATAAGAAAGCCCTTGAAATTCTCCATCCAATGGTGCTAAACTTGTTTAGATTGAGTAATGATTGTGGGTCAAATTGACCCGTTGAACTTTTGATTTTCTCTGTGCACAAAAATCCCTTAGGGAGGCTTGTTGAGTTCGTTTCGAAGCACAGCCGCCTTCATTTAGTTTTCGGTATCAAGAAGTCTGGAAGCCGCTCTAAAACTTTGAAATTTAGATTCAGGGTAATGCCATGATGACGCAGGTACAAACTGCGTCTCTCTAGCATTTTTAGTTCCAGAATGATTCAAAAGCATAGCTGAAAGTTTTTTCAAGTCCGGGCTTTTTTTTAACGCATGTATTTGTTTTCTCCAATAATCACCACATGCCGTGTATATCATGCATTAAATGTCCCAAATTTATGGGGTGTGTATGGTCTACTCCCTGGCCTCTAGCCTCGCTTTGAGAATCCCAATAGCACTAATTTTGGTACGATAAGAAAGCCCTTGAAATTCTCCATCCAATGGTGCTAAACTTGTTTAGATTGAGTAATGATTGTGGGTCAAATTGACCCGTTGAACTTTTGATTTTCTCTGTGCACAAAAATCCCGTAGGGAGGCTTGTTGAGTTCGTTTCGGAGCACAGCCGTCTGCTTTTAATTTTCGGTATCAAGAAGTCTGGAAGCCGCTCTACAACTTTGAAATTTAGATTTAGGATAATGCCATGATGACGCAGGTACAAACTGCGTCTCTCTAGCAGTTTTAGTTCCAGAATGATTCAAAAGCATAGCTGAAAGTTTTTTCAAGTCCGGGCTTTTTTTTTAACGCATGTATTTGTTTTCTCCAATAATCACCACATGCCGTGTATATCATGCATTAAATGTCCCAAATTTATGGGGTGTGTATGGTCTACTCCCTGGCCTCTAGCCTCGGTTTGAGAATCCCCATAGCACTAATTTTGGTACGATAAGAAAGCCCTTGAAATTCTCCATCCAATGGTGCTAAACTTGTTTAGATTGAGTAATGATTGTGGGTCAAATTGACCCTTTTGAACTTTTGATTTTCTCTGTGCACAAAAATCCCGTAGGGAGGCTTGTTGAGTTCGTTTCGGAGCACAGCCGCCTGCTTTTAATTTTCGGTATCAAGAAGTCTGGAAGCCGCTCTAAAACTTTGAAATTTAGATTTAGGATAATGCCATGATGACGCAGGTACAAACTGCGTCTCTCTAGCATTTTTAGTTCCAGAATGATTCAAAAGCATAGCTGAAAGTTTTTTCAAGTCCGGGCTATTTTTTAACGCATGTATTTGTTTTCTCCAATAATCACCACATGCCGTGTATATCATGCATTAAATGTCCCAAATTTATGGGGTGTGTATGGTCTACTCCCTGGCCTTTAGCTTCGTTTTGAGAATCCGCATAGCACTAATTTTGGTACGATAAGAAAGCCCTTGAAATTCTCCATCCAATGGTGCTAAACCTGTTTAGATTGAGTAATGATTGTGGGTAAAATTGACCCGTTGAACTTTTGATTTTCTCTGTGCACAAAAATCCCTTAGGGAGGCTTGTTGAGTTCGTTTCGAAGCACAGCCGCCTTCATTTAGTTTTCGGTATCAAGAAGTCTGGAAGCCGCTCTAAAACTTTGAAATTTAGATTCAGGGTAATGCCATGATGACGCAGGTACAAACTGCGTCTCTCTAGCATTTTTAGTTCCAGAATGATTCAAAAGCATAGCTGAAAGTTTTTTCAAGTCCGGGCTTTTTTTTAACGCATGTATTTGTTTTCTCCAATAATCACCACATGCCGTGTATATCATGCATTAAACGTCCCAAATTTATGGGGTGTGTATGGTCTACTCCCTGGCCTCTAGCCTCGCTTTGAGAATCCCAATAGCACTAATTTTGGTACGATAAGAAAGCCCTTGAAATTCTCCATCCAATGATGCTAAACTTGTTTAGATTGAGTAATGATTGTGGGTCAAATTGACCCGTTGAACTTTTGATTTTCTCTGTGCACAAAAAACCCTTAGGGAGGCTTGTTGAGTTCGTTTCGAAGCACAGCCGCCTACTTTTAGTTTTCGGTATCAAGAAGTCCGGAAGCCGCTCTAAAACTTTGAAATTTAGATTAAGGGACATGCCATGATGACGCAGGTGCAAACTGCGTCTCTCTAGCATTTTTAGTTCCAGAATGATTCAAAAGCATAGCTGAAGTTTTTTCAAGTCCGGGCTATTTTTTAACGCATGTATTTGTTTTCTCCAATAATCACCACATGCCGTGTATATCATGCATTAAATGTCCCAAATTTATGGGGTGTGTATGGTCTACTCCCTGGCCTGTAGCCTCGCTTTAAGAATCCCCATAGCACTAATTTGGTACGAGAGGAAAGCCCTTGAAATTCTACATCCAATGGTGCTAAACTTGTTTAGATTGAGTAATGATTGTGGGTAAAATTGACCCGTTGAACTTTTGATTTTCTCTGTGCACAAAAATCCCGTAGGGAGGCTTGTTGAGTTCGTTTCGAAGCACAGCCGCCTACTTTTAGTTTTCGGTATCAAGAAGTCTGGAAGCCGCTCTAAAACTTTGAAATTTAGATTTAGGGTAATGCCATGATGACGCAGGTACAAACTGCGTCTCTCTAGCAGTTTTAGTTCCAGAATGATTCAAAAGCATAGCTGAAGTTTTTTCAAGTCCGGGCTATTTTTTAACGCATGTATTTGTTTTCTCCAATAATCACCACATGCCGTGTATATCATGCATTAAATGTCCCAAATTTATGGGGTGTGTATGGTCTACTCCCTGGCCTCTAGCGTCGCTTTGATAATCCCCATAGCACTAATGTTGGTACGAGAGGAAAGCCCTTGAAATTCTCCATCCAATGGTGCTAAACTTGTTTAGATTGAGTAATGATTGTGGGTCAAATTGACCAATTGAACTTTTGATTTTCTCTGTGCACAAAAATCCCGTAGGGAGGCTTGTTGAGTTCGTTTCGGAGCACAGCCGCCTACTTTTAATTATCGGTATCAAGAAGTCTGGAAGCCGCTCTAAAACTTTGAAATTTAGATTTAGGGTAATGCTATGATGACGCAGGTACAAACTGCGTCTCTCTAGCATTTTTAGTTCCAGAATGATTAAAAAGCATAGCTGAAAGTTTTTTCAAGTCCGGGCTTTTTTTTAACGCATGTATTTGTTTTCTCCAATAATCACCACATGCCGTGTATATCATGCATTAAATGTCCCAAATTTATGGGGTGTGTATGGTCTACTCCCTGGCCTGTAGCCTCGCTTTGAGAATCCCCATAGCACTAATTTTGGTACGATAAGAAAGCCCTTGAAATTCTCCATCCAATGGTGCTAAACTTGTTTACATTGAGTAATGATTGTGGGTCAAATTGACCAATTGAACTTTTGATTTTCTCTGTGCACAAAAATCCCGTAGGGAGGCTTGTTGAGTTCGTTTCGGAGCACAGCCGCCTACTTTTAATTATCGGTATCAAGAAGTCTGGAAGCCGCTCTAAAACTTTGAAATTTAGATTTAGGGTAATGCTATGATGACGCAGGTACAAACTGCGTCTCTCTAGCATTTTTAGTTCCAGAATGATTCAAAAGCATAGCTGAAAGTTTTTTCAAGTCCGGGCTTTTTTTTAACGCATGTATTTGTTTTCTCCAATAATCACCACATGCCGTGTATATCATGCATTAAATGTCCCAAATTTATGGGGTGTGTATGGTCTACTCCCTGGCCTGTAGCCTCGCTTTGAGAATCCCCATAGCACTAATTTTGGTACGATAAGAAAGCCCTTGAAATTCTCCATCCAATGGTGCTAAACTTGTTTACATTGAGTAATGATTGTGGGTCAAATTGACCCGTTGAACTTTTGATTTTCTCTGTGCACAAAAATCCCTTAGGGAGGCTTGTTGAGTTCGTTTCGAAGCACAGCCGCCTTCATTTAATTTTCGGTATCAAGAAGTCTGGAAGCCGCTCTAAAACTTTGAAATTTGACGTTAGGGACATGTCAGAATGACGCAGGTACAAACTGCGTCTCTCTAGCGTTTTTAGTTCCAGAATGATCCAAAAGCATAGCTGAAGTTTTTTCGAGTCCGGGCTATTTTTTAACGCATGTATTTGTTTTCTCCAATAATCACCACATGCCGTGTATATCATGCATTAAATATCCCAAATTTATGGGGTGTGTATGGTCTACTCCCTGGCCTCTAGCCTCGCTTTGAGAATCCCAATAGCACTAATTTTGGTACGATAAGAAAGCCCTTGAAATTCTCCATCCAATGGTGCTAAACTTGTTTAGATTGAGTAATGATTGTGGGTCAAATTGACCCGTTGAACTTTTGATTTTCTCTGTGCACAAAAATCCCGTAGGGAGGCTTGTTGAGTTCGTTTCGGAGCACAGCCGCCTACTTTTAATTATCGGTATCAAGAAGTCTGGAAGCCGCTCTAAAACTTTGAAATTTAGATTAAGGGTAATGCTATGATGACGCAGGTACAAACTGCGTCTCTCTAGCATTTTTAGTTCCAGAATGATTCAAAAGCATAGCTGAAAGTTTTTTCAAGTCCGGGCTTTTTTTTAACGCATGTATTTGTTTTCTCCAATAATCACCACATGCCGTGTATATCATGCATTAAATGTCCCAAATTTATGGGGTGTGTATGGTCTACTCCCTGGCCTGTAGCCTCGCTTTGAGAATCCCCATAGCACTAATTTTGGTACGATAAGAAAGCCCTTGAAGTTCTCCATCCAATGGTGCTAAACTTGTTTACATTGAGTAATGATTGTGGGTCAAATTGACCCGTTGAACTTTTGATTTTCTCTGTGCACAAAAATCCCTTAGGGAGGCTTGTTGAGTTCGTTTCGAAGCACAGCCGCCTTCATTTAATTTTCGGTATCAAGAAGTCTGGAAGCCGCTCTAAAACTTTGAAATTTGACGTTAGGGACATGTCAGAATGACGCAGGTACAAACTGCGTCTCTCTAGCGTTTTTAGTTCCAGAATGATCCAAAAGCATAGCTGAAGTTTTTTCGAGTCCGGGCTATTTTTTAACGCATGTATTTGTTTTCTCCAATAATCACCACATGCCGTGTATATCATGCATTAAATGTCCCAAATTTATGGGGTGTGTATGGTCTACTCCCTGGCCTCTAGCCTCGCTTTGAGAATCCCAATAGCACTAATTTTGGTACGATAAGAAAGCCCTTGAAATTCTCCATCCAATGGTGCTAA
Organism: Asterias amurensis; assembly: GCF_032118995.1. Classification (NCBI taxonomy): domain Eukaryota; kingdom Metazoa; phylum Echinodermata; class Asteroidea; order Forcipulatida; family Asteriidae; genus Asterias; species Asterias amurensis. Next base: position 11,764,416 of record NC_092660.1, read on the forward strand.
ACTTGTTTAGATTGAGTAATGATTGTGGGTCAAATTGACCCGTTGAACTTTTGATTTTCTCTGTGCACAAAAAACCCGTAGGGAGGCTTGTTGAGTTCGTTTCGGAGCACAGCCGTCTGCTTTTAATTTTCGGTATCAAGAAGTCTGGAAGCCGCTCTACAACTTTGAAATTTAGATTTAGGATAATGCCATGATGACGCAGGTACAAACTGCGTCTCTCTAGCAGTTTTAGTTCCAGAATGATTCAAAAGCATAGCTGAAAGTTTTTTCAAGTCCGGGCTTTTTTTTTAACGCATGTATTTGTTTTCTCCAATAATCACCACATGCCGTGTATATCATGCATTAAATGTCCCAAATTTATGGGGTGTGTATGGTCTACTCCCTGGCCTCTAGCCTCGCTTTGAGAATCCCCATAGCACTAATTTTGGTACGATAAGAAAGCCCTTGAAATTCTCCATCCAATGGTGCTAAACTTGTTTAGATTGAGTAATGATTGTGGGTCAAATTGACCCTTTTGAACTTTTGATTTTCTCTGTGCACAAAAATCCCGTAGGGAGGCTTGTTGAGTTCGTTTCGGAGCACAGCCGCCTGCTTTTAATTTTCGGTATCAAGAAGTCTGGAAGCCGCTCTAAAACTTTGAAATTTAGATTTAGGATAATGCCATGATGACGCAGGTACAAACTGCGTCTCTCTAGCATTTTTAGTTCCAGAATGATTCAAAAGCATAGCTGAAAGTTTTTTCAAGTCCGGGCTATTTTTTAACGCATGTATTTGTTTTCTCCAATAATCACCACATGCCGTGTATATCATGCATTAAATGTCCCAAATTTATGGGGTGTGTATGGTCTACTCCCTGGCCTTTAGCTTCGTTTTGAGAATCCGCATAGCACTAGATTTGGTACGATAAGAAAGCCCTTGAAATTCTCCATCCAATGGTGCTAAACCTGTTTAGATTGAGTAATGATTGTGGGTAAAATTGACCCGTTGAACTTTTGATTTTCTCTGTGCACAAAAATCCCTTAGGGAGGCTTGTTGAGTTCGTTTCGAAGCACAGCCGCCTTCATTTAGTTTTCGGTATCAAGAAGTCTGGAAGCCGCTCTAAAACTTTGAAATTTAGATTCAGGGTAATGCCATGATGACGCAGGTACAAACTGCGTCTCTCTAGCATTTTTAGTTCCAGAATGATTCAAAATCATAGCTGAAAGTTTTTTCAAGTCCGGGCTTTTTTTTTAACGCATGTATTTGTTTTCTCCAATAATCACCACATGCCGTGTATATCATGCATTAAATGTCCCAAATTTATGGGGTGTGTATGGTCTACTCCCTGGCCTCTAGCCTCGCTTTGAGAATCCCCATAGCACTAATTATGGTACGATAAGAAAGCCCTTGAAATTCTCCATCCAATGGTGCTAAACTTGTTTAGATTGAGTAATGATTGTGGGTCAAATTGACCCTTTTGAACTTTTGATTTTCTCTGTGCACAAAAATCCCGTTGGGAGGCTTGTTGAGTTCGTTTCGGAGCACAGCCGCCTTCATTTAGTTTTCGGTATCAAGAAGTCTGGAAGCCGCTCTAAAACTTTGAAATTTAGATTCAGGGTAATGCCATGATGACGCAGGTACAAACTGCGTCTCTCTAGCATTTTTAGTTCCAGAATGATTCAAAAGCATAGCTGAAAGTTTTTTCAAGTCCGGGCTTTTTTTTAACGCATGTATTTGTTTTCTCCAATAATCACCACATGCCGTGTATATCATGCATTAAATTATCCCAAATTTATGGGGTGTGTATGGTCTACTCCCTGGCCTCTAGCCTCGCTTTGAGAATCCCCATAGCACAAATTATGGTACGATAAGAAAGCCCTTGAAATTCTCCATCCAATGGTGCTAAACTTGTTTAGATTGAGTAATGATTGTGGGTCAAATTGACCCGTTGAACTTTTGATTTTCTCTGTGCACAAAAATCCCGTAGGGAGGCTTGTTGAGTTCGTTTCGGAGCACAGCCGCCTGCTTTTAATTTTCGGTATCAAGAAGTCTGGAAGCCGCTCTACAACTTTGAAATTTAGATTTAGGATAATGCCATGATGACGCAGGTACAAACTGCGTCTCTCTAGCATTTTTAGTTCCAGAATGATTCAAAAGCATAGCTGAAAGTTTTTTCAAGTTCGGGCTTTTTTTTAACGCATGTATTTGTTTTCTCCAATAATCACCACATGCCGTGTATATCATGCATTAAATGTCCCAAATTTATGGGGTGTGTATGGTCTACTCCCTGGCCTCTAGCCTCGCTTTGAGAATCCCAATAGCACTAATTTTGGTACGATAAGAAAGCCCTTGAAACTCTCCATCCAATGGTGCTAAACTTGTTTAGATTGAGTAATGATTGTGGGTCAAATTGACCCGTTGAACTTTTGATTTTCTCTGTGCACAAAAATCCCGTAGGGAGGCTTGTTGAGTTCGTTTCGGAGCACAGCCGTCTGCTTTTAATTTTCGGTATCAAGAAGTCTGGAAGCCGCTCTACAACTTTGAAATTTAGATTCAGGGTAATGCCATGATGACGCAGGTACAAACTGCGTCTCTCTAGCATTTTTAGTTCCAGAATGATTCAAAAGCATAGCTGAAAGTTTTCTCAAGTCCGGGCTTTTTTTTAACGCATGTATTTGTTTTCTCCAATAATCAACACATGCCGTGTATATCATGCATTAAATGTCCCAGATTTAAGGGGTGTGTCGGGTCTACTCCCTGGCCTCTAGCGTCGCCTTGAAAATCCCCATAGCACTGATGTTTATACGAGAGGAAAGCCCTTGGAATTGTCCATCCAATGGTGCTAAACTTGTTTAGATTAAGCAATGATTTTGGGTCAAAATGACCCGTTGTACTTTTGATTTTCTCTGTGCACAAAAATCCCGTAGGGGAGGCTTGTTGAGTTCGTTTCGGAGCACAGCCGCCTACTCTTAATTTTCGGTATCAGAGTGGAGGTTGTTGAAATCGTTTCTGAGCAACCCGCAAGAGCGATAGATTGAATTTCATTTTTTCTGTCTGAGTTTTATTCCCGTCTTCATTAAAAAAAAAAATTCAAAAGTGAATACATCAAATGTTGGGACATGCATCCAGGTAATGACAATATTCGAGTGTTTTCCATAACATTTACCTAATTGCTATATAGGTAATATTTATGCGTGAAACTTTACATCAACAGTTCGGCTACGAAAGTATCCCATTCCGTGTGTGCTATACATTTGCGCATTGAAACCGACTTAAAAAAACACAACCTTCAAGGAAAAACGTATTTAGGACTTAAAATGGCGGCCATATTGAATTTTGCTAGATATTTTAAACAGCTGGAGTTTGATTATTTTTTTTTACCCGTATTCCCCTTAACCTTAACTTGTTTTGGGGCGGGGCCTATAGCCCCCCCTCCCCCATTAGAACCGATCCTCTCTTTAACCAATCCTCTTCTAAAATCCCCGAAAAAATTAATTTCTAAGTTCCACAGAACACAGCGAAGACAAAATATGGGGGGGGGGTAACACATATTTCGATCAACGATTGGCTCTGCATTGAAGGGGTGGGGGTAATTGCTCTTGCTTTTACAATTTGCAGCTTCTTCAGGAGATTTGTATTTACAATATTAGCAGCAAAATCATTACAACGAGGGCAATGAAACCACACTTTCCGTGCATAAACACTTGACATCGTGGTAACATTCTCGTGGAATTTCCTATAGTTGGGTGACTGTAAGGTCCGTAAGGTCTCAAATAATGACAAAATCCGGAATATTCTTCGAATTGAGTCTTTATTGAGCCAGAAATTGCAACAGTAGTCGTGTCTTCTTATAGCACGTTTATATGCAGTACGCCGTGTTTGTTTACATTTCACCCACTATGTCACGTGAGGCACGTAGCGCAATCGGTCTATTGATTATGACCATGAAAACACCAGTTTTTAAGCACCAACACTGTAGCGCAGTGCGTAAGGTGCTGGGACTGTTTCAGCAACTCGGATCACCCGGTCCGGGTTCGAATACCGTCTGTCTCTAATATAGATTCAAGGCTTTTTGCTGCCCCTGATAGGACAGTGTGATTGGGATCTGCCTTGTTTTCTCCCCTAAAGGGACAGGGCCCGCGTGGTGGCTAGGGTTCGAAGCAGGGGGGGATGTGCTCTGGGTCGGATGCAAATCCTGAAGGGTTCTATATGGCAAAGGGGAGGGGCCAGTGTGTGCCATTAACTGAACCGGCGCCTGAATGCCTGACACTTCCGGAGCGTAACCTTTTATATTTTTCCACCAGATTAAATTTGCATTCTTCAATTTCTTTATTGTTCTATTTGTCTTACCCGCTGCCAAAACATTAGGACTCAAACTTCCTCTAGTTATCGGGCAACGTCGGTAGCCTAGTTGACAACACACTGCTCTTGAACTACAGGGGTCCCGGGTTCGAATCCCACCCGAGGAACATGATATTTTGTTCACGGAATATTTTTGTTCACGGGACTCGGGAAAGTATCCTGAGTTTACAGTGCTAACACACATCGGTGTATGGGTCAAAAACAAAATTAATTTTCTCTATAATATTTATTTGTATAATGTTATTATTGTTGTTATTATTTATAACGCTTACTGGTATAACTGGTATGTATCTGGTAACTGTTTTAAACAGTGTTTACATCAATTAACTAGGTCAGACTTGTTCTCTCTAATCCGAAGGCGGGTTCACTTATGTTTGAAAAGGAGGGAGCTACTGCCTTAGTTAAAAGACATTGTTTTCGTATCTACTCTTGTTAGAAACTCTTGTTTTTTTTGTATAGATTAGTATCCTGTTTAAAGGAACGTTACAGAATTGGTAAGAAACAAAATTGTGAAAATCACAGATGTACATAAAACTTACACGGTCTAATGATAATGATTGTTGAAAACATCCCTTGAAGTATTTATGTCTGAAGTCTCATATTTGTTAAGAAATAAATAATTTAACCTTGCGTTTGTTATTTTTTTTGTTTGCATCAATGTCATGCAAAATGTGTAATCGTTTTTTGACTATTATTTTTCTCGTGACCCAGATGGCCGATCAGTTTGAAACTTTAACGGATTTGTCAGTTCATGTATATGGTGGATTACATAAAGTGCTTACACTGCCAGCAACTATTTTGATTTTAAGATCAAAAGGGGGCCCTTGATATTAAAAGGAACAGTTTTGTTTTAATTTGTTTTAAGGATCTGTGTTGAGAATATTGAAAGAAATACAGGATTATTGTTTGTTTGCGGAAAAAAAAAATATACTAATTTCTGTCAAAAAACAAGGTTTGATGATGACGAAATACAGTTCATGCGTCATTAATTTATCTTTGGTACGAGAAGAAAGCCCTTGAAAATGGCGATCCGATTGTGGTAAAATTGTTAAGATTGAGCATGAAACTGGGATCGAATTATCCGTTCAAACTGTTTTTTTTTTTTTTTTTTTTTTTTTTTTGTCAGACAGCTCTGTGCACAAAACTCTCAAGGGCATGCTGTTGAAATCGTGTCTGAGCAACCCCGCTTACTGGAGCTTTTTGTTATCACGAAGTGTATAAGTCGCCCTATACTTTTGAAAAACGGATGCAGGGACATGCCAGAATGACTCAGTTACAAACTTCATCTCTTTAGCATTTTTAGCTACATAATTATTTCAGAGCATGGCTGAAATATTTATTTTTCGGGCCAATTTTTGAATGAATATCAATGTAAACAGCTGGATCGTGATTTTTAACCAAGATTCCTAGTTTTGTTTCTTATCAAGTTTATTTGCCTGAAAATTTGCCCACATTTTCCTCCCCTAGTTTTATGCAAAATGGCGGCCACATTGAATTTTGAAATACTTTAAGTGTAAAAAAGTACCAACCTAACTTTATTAGCAACATTTTGGCAGTCGGCTTGTTCTTTGTAGTTATGTCAATGAGAGATTTGTGTACGGTTTCAGGGGAAAAACGGTGGCCATTTTGTTTTTTACGTAAAAATGCACTTTCGCCGGATAAATATGCAAATTGCTAAATATTCAAAAATACACAAAACATACTTAAAAGTCTTATAGCCTTGAAATGGAAAACTATTGATAGATTCTTGAAATCTTTATTCTCTGCTTAATTTTATATGGGGAGTCCCTGGGCCCGTCGAGTTATTCTCCCTCCAAGAAAAAACACCCCTTCACAAGTTTAATTTTAAAAACGTCAACAACCCCCAGGTCACAATTGGGCAACATTTTTGTACATTGAAACACCTTCTGGGGGCTCTCAAATCTGTCTTATATAGAATATTAGGTGGTTGAAATCGTTTCTGAGCAACCCCGCCTACTTGAGTTTTTTTCTATCAAGAAGTGTGCAAGTCGCCCTGAACCTTTAAAAAATAGACGCAGGAACATGCCAAATGACTAAGGTACAAACTGCATCTCCCTAGCATTTTTTGTTCCAGGGTTATTCCAGAGTGTTGCTGAACGTTTTTAATTGTCCGGGCCTATTTTTTGAATGACCCCCTTATTGTTGGTTGGAATCCTGACTGCGCCGTGTCTTGGTGTACGTTTTATACACGCACAGTGTACGTCAATTTCTAATGGGTGCCTGCTCGCGCCGTATGCAAGTCGCCCTAAACCTTTAAAAAATGGACGTAGGAACATTCCTGGAAGAGGAGAGGAAAGCCCTTGAACATGGCAATCCTGTGGTGTTAAAATTTTGAAGATTGAGCATGAAACTGGGATCGAAATTACCCGTTGTACATGTTGTTTTTCTCTCCGACAGCTCTGTGCACAAAACTCACATAGTGGAGGTTGTTGAAATCGTTTCTGAGCAACCCCGCAAGGCGGGACAAACTGTAACAGTATACTGTTCAGCTTCATCAAAGGTCTTAGCATCCGTCACAAACAGGGAGCAATGATCACCAAAACTTGTCTATGGACTGATGCAGAACATGCATGGATATACCATCAGGAAATGCGTCTGAAGGAGAGCTGAAACAGTGAAGTTTGCCGCCATTTTGAGCGCCGAGTGATAGCGTCTGAAGACGGCAGGACGTTTCTAACTCAACAAGTGGTAAGCTGTTGTAAGCCGTAACCCCGCCTGTCTATACTCTAAGTTAACTGTTTTAAATGTATTTTATTTCATTCCGAAACGGGGAGGGTAACATTGTAATAAAAAATAACAATAATTTAGAAATGGTTTAGACAATGGTTTAGACAGATGTTTTAAAAGTAGAATACAATGATCTACACACATTTGTCACAAAATTGCATGGTTTTTTCTACTACTTAACGAACTAACACGGTCGGCCATTTATGGAAGCAAAACATTTTGACTCCCAAAAATGGCCGGCCGTGTTTGTCGACAAGTTATAAAAGGAAACCCACGCAATGAGTGGTTACTTGGAGTGATACTTGTGTGGATCATTATGTTCCACTTTTAAAATATATTTATAATCATATGTAATAAGACCAACTCGACTGATCCAAGGCAACGTGTTCCTTTAACTAATAACAAAACACATACATTGGTAAAGCCTTGTTCACACAGTTTGATTTTTTAGACGGTAAATAAAAAGACATACTTTGCAACGCAATGAATTATAGCTTCATCAGGAGTGTCCATAAAAAAAATTACATCTATCTTCCCTACAAAGAATTTTAAAAGTCTTTGTTTTATCAATAACATAAACCAACATAATATTCATAAGGTCGTTGTTTAATGGGCAATTTCAGGCACAAAATGGATTTCTGTATCAACATCAAGGTGACAATGAGGGCAAATTTTTTGGATAATGGAAACTTTAAGGAAACTTTTTGCCAATTATTTGGCTTGACTCTAACCCAGCAAACCTCCCTAGAGTTCAATAAGTAGGTTGAGTGAAGAGCATCTGAATTGGGCCAAAGAACGGCGATATTATAATTAACACAACGTAAATATAACTGAAACTCAAACTGGGTTTGAAGATACGGTACGGATATGTCCTGAGCTTATTCCTTTGGCCAGAACTAGTTATATAGCCATTATGCAATCTATTGTACCAATTAGAGTTAAACACGTAACGTTTCACATTCCTTTGGCTATATAGATGGCACAGTTCCTATTAAGCATGAGAAATACCGATGTTTTGTGGCCAAGCCCTTGTGTTTGATCACAGAGAATGTACAGAATTGTTATCGCTCCATTTCAACCAGTTTAAACTTAGCATATGTACAAAGGAAAACGACAAAATTCGTCCCGGAATAAATCGGGTGTACGTATGGCTAACCGATGACGCGGTAAACTTGTAGAGATTGGGCATTAATCTGGAGTCGAAACGACCTTAACAAATCTGCGAACTTTTATTAGACAGCTCTGTGCACAACAATCCCTTTTGGGAGACTGTTGAGCACAGTTCTGATTCCCCTTTACTTGTTGTTTTCCGCTATCAAGAAATTGTCCAAGCCGCCCTAAAACTTTTACAATTTGGATACAGGGATATGCCAGGTAGAGTCGGGTACAACGACTCCGTGTCTGTAGCATGTTTAATTTCAGAGTTATTGAAGAGTTCGTCTCAGATTTATTTTAAAACCATTCAACAAAACAATCCGTCTGCTTTTTCTGTATAGCCCATGCATACAACTTTGGGGTGGTACTACTCCCTGGCTTCTAGCGTCGCCTTGAGAATCTCCATAGCACTAATTTTTGTACGAGAGGAAAGCCCTTGAAATTGTCAATCCAATGGTGCTAAACTTGTTTAGATTGAGCAAAGATTTTTGGTTAAATTGACCCGTTGTACTTTTGATTTTCTCTGTGCACAAAAATCCCGTAGGGAGGCTTGTTGAGTTCGTTTCGGAGCACAGCCGCCTACTTTAATTTTCGGTATCAAGAAGTCTGGAAGCCGCTCTAAAACTTTGAATGTTAGATTTAGGGACATGCCATGATGACGCAGGTACAAACTGCGTCTCTCTAGCATTTTTAGTTCCAGAATGATTCAAAAGCATAGCTGAAAGTTTTTTCAAGTCCGGGCTTTTTTTAACGCATGTATTTGTTTTCTCCAATAATCACCACATGCCGTGTATATCATGCATTAAATGTCCCAAATTTATGGGGTGTGTATGGTCTACTCCCTGGCCTCTAGCGTCGCTTTGATAATCCCCATAGCACTAATGTTGGTACGAGAGGAAAGCCCTTGAAATTCTCCATCCAATGGTGCTAAACTTGTTTAGATTGAGTAATGATTGTGGGTCAAATTGACCCGTTGAACTTTTGATTTTCTCTGTGCACAAAAATCCCGTAGGGAGGCAGGCTTGTTGAGTTCGTTTCGGAGCACAGCCGCCTGCTTTTAATTTTCGGTGTCAAGAAGTCTGGAAGCCGCTCTAAAACTTTGAATGTTAGATTTAGGGACATGCCATGATGACGCAGGTACAAACTGCGTCTCTCTAGCATTTTTAGTTCCAGAATGATTCAAAAGCATAGCTGAAAGTTTATTCATGTCCGGGCTTTTTTTAACGCATGTATTTGTTTTCTCCAATAATCACCGCATGCCGTGTATATCATGCATTAAATGTCCCAAATTTATGGGGTGTGTATGGTTTACTCCCTGGCCTGTAGCCTCGCTTTGAGAATCCCCTTAGCATTAATTTTGGTACGAGAGGAAAGCCCTTGAAATTCTCCATCCAATGGTGCTAAACTTTGTTTAGATTGAGTAATGATTGTGGGTCAAATTGACCCGTTGAACTTTTGATTTCCTCTGTGCACAAAAATCCCTTAGGGAGGCTTGTTGAGTTCGTTTCCAAGCACAGCCGCCTACTTTTTATTTTCGGTATCAAGAAGTCTGGAAGCCGCTCTAAAACTTTGAAATTTAGGTTTAGGGTAATGCCATGATGACGCAGGTACAAACTGCGTCTCTCTAGCATTTTTAGTTCCAGAATGATTCAAAAGCATAGCTGAAAGTTTTTTCAAGTCCGGGCTTTTTTTAACGCATGTATTTGTTTTCTCCAATAATCACCACATGCCGTGTATATCATGCATTAAATGTCCCAAATTTATGGGGTGTGTATGGTCTACTCACTGGCCTCTAGCCTCGCTTTGAGAATCCGCATAGCACTAATTTTGGTACGAGAGGAAAGCCCTTGAAATTCTCCATTCAATGGTGCTAAACTTGTTTAGATTGAGTAATGATTGTGGGTCAAATTGCCCGTTGAACTTTTGATTTTCTCTGTGCACAAAAATCCCGTAGGGAGGCAGGCTTGTTGAGTTCGTTTCGGAGCACAGCCGCCTGCTTTTAATTTTCGGTGTCAAGAAGTCTGGAAGCCGCTCTAAAACTTTGAATGTTAGATTTAGGGACATGCCATGATGACGCAGGTACAAACTGCGTCTCTCTAGCATTTTTAGTTCCAGAATGATTCAAAAGCATAGCTGAAAGTTTATTCATGTCCGGGCTTTTTTTAACGCATGTATTTGTTTTCTCCAATAATCACCGCATGCCGTGTATATCATGCATTAAATGTCCCAAATTTATGGGGTGTGTATGGTTTACTCCCTGGCCTGTAGCCTCGCTTTGAGAATCCCCTTAGCATTAATTTTGGTACGATAAGAAAGCCCTTGAAATTCTCCATCCAATGGTGCTAAACTTGTTTAGATTGAGTAATGATTGTGGGTCAAATTGACCCTTTTGAACTTTTGATTTTCTCTGTGCACAAAAATCCCGTAGGGAGGCTTGTTGAGTTCGTTTCGGAGCACAGCCGTCTGCTTTTAATTTTCGGTATCAAGAAGTCTGGAAGCCGCTCTAAAACTTTGAAATTTAAGTTTAGGGTAATGCCATGATGACGCAGGTACAAACTGCGTCTCTCTAGCATTTTTAGTTCCAGAATGATTCAAAAGCATAGCTGAAAGTTTTTTCAAGTCCGAGCTTTTTTTAACGCATGTATTTGTTTTCTCCAATAATCACCACATGCCGTATATATCATGCATTAAATGTCCCAAATTTATGGGGTGTGTATGGTCTACTCCCTGGCCTGTAGCCTCGCTTTGAGAATCCCCATAGCACTAATTTTGGTACGATAAGAAAGCCCTTGAAATTCTCCATCCAATGGTGCTAAACTTGTTTACATTGAGTAATGATTGTGGGTCAAATTGACCCTTTTGAACTTTTGATTTTCTCTGTGCACAAAAATCCCGTAGGGAGGCTTGTTGAGTTCGTTTCGGAGCACAGCCGTCTGCTTTTTATTTTCGGTATCAAGAAGTCTGGAAGCCGCTCTAAAACTTTGAAATTTAGGTTTAGGGTAATGCCATGATGACGCAGGTACAAACTGCGTCTCTCTAGCATTTTTAGTTCCAGAATGATTCAAAAGCATAGCTGAAAGTTTTTTCAAGTCCGGGCTTTTTTTAACGCATGTATTTGTTTTCTCCAATAATCACCACATGCCGTGTATATCATGCATTAAATGTCCCAAATTTATGGGGTGTGTATGGTCTACTCACTGGCCTCTAGCCTCGCTTTGAGAATCCGCATAGCACTAATTTTGGTACGAGAGGAAAGCCCTTGAAATTCTCCATCCAATGGTGCTAAACTTGTTTAGATTGAGTAATGATTGTGGGTCAAATTGACCCTTTTGAACTTTTGATTTTCTCTGTGCACAAAAATCCCGTAGGGAGGCTTGTTGAGTTCGTTTCGGAGCACAGCCGTCTGCTTTTAATTTTCGGTATCAAGAAGTCTGGAAGCCGCTCTAAAACTTTGAAATTTAGGTTTAGGGTAATGCCATGATGACGCAGGTACACACTGCGTCTCTCTAGCATTTTTAGTTCCAGAATGATTCAAAAGCATAGCTGAAAGTTTATTTATGTCCGGGCTTTTTTTAACGCATGTATTTGTTTTCTCCAATAATCACCGCATGCCGTGTATATCATGCATTAAATGTCCAAAATTTATGGGGTGTGTATGGTTTACTCCCTGGCCTGTAGCCTCGCTTTGAGAATCCCCTTAGCATTAATTTTGGTACGATAAGAAAGCCCTTGAAATTCTCCATCCAATGGTGCTAAACTTGTTTAGATTGAGTAATGATTGTGGGTAAAATTGACCCGTTGAACTTTTGATTTTCTCTGTGCACAAAAATCCCTTAGGGAGGCTTGTTGAGTTCGTTTCGAAGCACAGCCGCCTTCATTTAATTTTCGGTATCAAGAAGTCTGGAAGCCGCTCTAAAACTTTGAAATTTGACGTTAGGGACATGTCAGAATGACGCAGGTACAAACTGCGTCTCTCTAGCGTTTTTAGTTCCAGAATGATTCAAAAGCATAGCTGAAAGTTTTTTCAAGTCCGGGCTTTTTTTAACGCATGTATTTGTTTTCTCCAATAATCACCACATGCCGTGTATATCATGCATTAAATGTCCCAAATTTATGGGGTGTGTATGGTCTACTCCCTGGCCTTTAGCTTCGTTTTTAGAATCCGCATAGCACTAATTTTGGTACGATAAGAAAGCCCTTGAAATTCTCCATCCAATGGTGCTAAACTTGTTTAGATTGAGTAATGATTGTGGGTCAAATTGACCCGTTGAACTTTTGATTTTCTCTGTGCACAAAAAACCCTTAGGGAGGCTTGTTGAGTTCGTTTCGAAGCACAGCCGCCTACTTTTAGTTTTCGGTATCAAGAAGTCCGGAAGCCGCTCTAAAACTTTGAAATTTAGATTAAGGGACATGCCATGATGACGCAGGTGCAAATTGCGTCTCTCTAGCATTTTTAGTTCCTGAATGATTCAAAAGCATAGCTGAAGTTTTTTCAAGTCCGGGCTATTTTTTAACGCATGTATTTGTTTTCTCCAATAATCACCACATGCCGTGTATATCATGCATTAAATGTCCCAAATTTATGGGGTGTGTATGGTCTACTCACTGGCCTCTAGCCTCGCTTTGAGAATCCGCATAGCACTAATTTTGGTACGAGAGGAAAGCCCTTCAAATTCTCCATCCAATGGTGCTAAACTTGTTTAGATTGAGTAATGATTGTGGGTCAAATTGACCCTTTTGAACTTTTGATTTTCTCTGTGCACAAAAATCCCGTAGTGAGGCTTGTTGAGTTCGTTTCGGAGCACAGCCGTCTGCTTTTAATTTTCGGTATCAAGAAGTCTGGAAGCCGCTCTAAAACTTTGAATGTTAGATTTAGGGACATGCCATGATGACGCAGGTACAAACTGCGTCTCTCTAGCAGTTTTAGTTCCAGAATGATTCAAAAGCATAGCTGAAAGTTTTTTCAAGTCCGGGCTTTTTTTTAACGCATGTATTTGTTTTCTCCAATAATCACCACATGCCGTGTATATCATGCATTAAATGTCCCAAATTTATGGGGTGTGTATGGTCTACTCCCTGGCCTGTAGCCTCGCTTTGAGAATCCCCATAGCACTAATTTTGGTACGATAAGAAAGCCCTTGAAATTCTCCATCCAATGGTGCTAAACTTGTTTAGATTGAGTAATGATTGTGGGTCAAATTGACCCGTTGAACTTTTGATTTTCTCTGTGCACAAAAATCCCGTAGGGAGGCTTGTTGAGTTCGTTTCGGAGCACAGCCGTCTGCTTTTAATTTTCGGTATCAAGAAGTCTGGAAGCCGCTCTACAACTTTGAAATTTAGATTAAGGGACATGCCATGATGACGCAGGTACAAACTGCGTCTCTCTAGCATTTTTAGTTCCAGAATGATTCAAAAGCATAGCTGAAAGTTTATTCATGTCCGGGCTTTTTTTTAACGCATGTATTTGTTTTCTCCAATAATCACCGCATGCCGTGTATATCATGCATTAAATGTCCCAAATTTATGGGGTGTGTATGGTTTACTCCCTGGCCTGTAGCCTCGCTTTGAGAATCCCCTTAGCATTAATTTTGGTACGAGAGGAAAGCCCTTGAAATTCTCCATCCAATGGTGCTAAACTTTGTTTAGATTGAGTAATGATTGTGGGTAAAATTGACCCGTTGAACTTTTGATTTCCTCTGTGCACAAAAATCCCTTAGGGAGGCTTGTTGAGTTCGTTTCCAAGCACAGCCGCCTACTTTTTATTTTCGGTATCAAGAAGTCTGGAAGCCGCTCTAAAACTTTGAAATTTAGGTTTAGGGTAATGCCATGATGACGCAGGTACAAACTGCGTCTCTCTAGCGTTTTTAGTTCCAGAATGATTCAAAAGCATAGCTGAAAGTTTTTTCAAGTCCGGGCTTTTTTTTTAACGCATGTATTTGTTTTCTCCAATAATCACCACATGCCGTGTATATCATGCATTAAATGTCCCAAATTTATGGGGTGTGTATGGTCTACTCCCTGGCCTGTAGCCTCGCTTTGAGAATCCCCATAGCACTAATTTTGGTACGAGAGGAAAGCCCTTGAAATTTTCCATCCAATGGTGCTAAACCTGTTTAGATTGAGTAATGATTGTGGGTCAAATTGACCCGTTGAACTTTTGATTTTCTCTGTGCACAAAAATCCCTTAGGGAGGCTTGTTGAGTTCGTTTCGAAGCACAGCCGCCTAATTTTAATTTTCGGTATCAAGAAGTCTGGAAGCCGCTCTAAAACTTTGAAATTTAGATTTAGGGTAATGCCATGATGACGCAGGTAGAAACTGCGTCTCTCTAGCATTTTTAGTTCCAGAATGATTCAAAAGCATAGCTGAAGTTTTTTCAAGTCCGGGCTATTTTTTAACGCATGTATTTGTTTTCTCCAATAATCACCACATGCCGTGTATATCATGCATTAAATGTCCCAAATTTATGGGGTGTGTATGGTCTACTCACTGGCCTCTAGCCTCGCTTTGAGAATCCGCATAGCACTAATTTTGGTACGAGAGGAAAGCCCTTGAAATTCTCCATCCAATGGTGCTAAACTTGTTTAGATTGAGTAATGATTGTGGGTCAAATTGACCCTTTTGAACTTTTGATTTTCTCTGTGCACAAAAATCCCGTAGTGAGGCTTGTTGAGTTCGTTTCGGAGCACAGCCGTCTGCTTTTAATTTTCGGTATCAAGAAGTCTGGAAGCCGCTCTAAAACTTTGAATGTTAGATTTAGGGACATGCCATGATGACGCAGGTACAAACTGCGTCTCTCTAGCAGTTTTAGTTCCAGAATGATTCAAAAGCATAGCTGAAAGTTTTTTCAAGTCCGGGCTTTTTTTTAACGCATGTATTTGTTTTCTCCAATAATCACCACATGCCGTGTATATCATGCATTAAATGTCCCAAATTTATGGGGTGTGTATGGTCTACTCCCTGGCCTGTAGCCTCGCTTTGAGAATCCCCATAGCACTAATTTTGGTACGATAAGAAAGCCCTTGAAATTCTCCATCCAATGGTGCTAAACTTGTTTAGATTGAGTAATGATTGTGGGTCAAATTGACCCGTTGAACTTTTGATTTTCTCTGTGCACAAAAATCCCGTAGGGAGGCTTGTTGAGTTCGTTTCGGAGCACAGCCGTCTGCTTTTAATTTTCGGTATCAAGAAGTCTGGAAGCCGCTCTACAACTTTGAAATTTAGATTAAGGGACATGCCATGATGACGCAGGTACAAACTGCGTCTCTCTAGCATTTTTAGTTCCAGAATGATTCAAAAGCATAGCTGAAAGTTTATTCATGTCCGGGCTTTTTTTTAACGCATGTATTTGTTTTCTCCAATAATCACCGCATGCCGTGTATATCATGCATTAAATGTCCCAAATTTATGGGGTGTGTATGGTTTACTCCCTGGCCTGTAGCCTCGCTTTGAGAATCCCCTTAGCATTAATTTTGGTACGAGAGGAAAGCCCTTGAAATTCTCCATCCAATGGTGCTAAACTTTGTTTAGATTGAGTAATGATTGTGGGTAAAATTGACCCGTTGAACTTTTGATTTCCTCTGTGCACAAAAATCCCTTAGGGAGGCTTGTTGAGTTCGTTTCCAAGCACAGCCGCCTACTTTTTATTTTCGGTATCAAGAAGTCTGGAAGCCGCTCTAAAACTTTGAAATTTAGGTTTAGGGTAATGCCATGATGACGCAGGTACAAACTGCGTCTCTCTAGCGTTTTTAGTTCCAGAATGATTCAAAAGCATAGCTGAAAGTTTTTTCAAGTCCGGGCTTTTTTTTTAACGCATGTATTTGTTTTCTCCAATAATCACCACATGCCGTGTATATCATGCATTAAATGTCCCAAATTTATGGGGTGTGTATGGTCTACTCCCTGGCCTGTAGCCTCGCTTTGAGAATCCCCATAGCACTAATTTTGGTACGAGAGGAAAGCCCTTGAAATTTTCCATCCAATGGTGCTAAACCTGTTTAGATTGAGTAATGATTGTGGGTCAAATTGACCCGTTGAACTTTTGATTTTCTCTGTGCACAAAAATCCCTTAGGGAGGCTTGTTGAGTTCGTTTCGAAGCACAGCCGCCTAATTTTAATTTTCGGTATCAAGAAGTCTGGAAGCCGCTCTAAAACTTTGAAATTTAGATTTAGGGTAATGCCATGATGACGCAGGTAGAAACTGCGTCTCTCTAGCATTTTTAGTTCCAGAATGATTCAAAAGCATAGCTGAAAGTTTTTTCAAGTCCGGGCTTTTTTTTTAACGCATGTATTTGTTTTCTCCAATAATCACCACATGCCGTGTATATCATGCATTAAATGTCCCAAATTTATGGGGTGTGTATGGTCTACTCCCTGGCCTGTAGCCTCGCTTTAATAATCCCCATAGCACTAATTTTGGTACGAGATGAAAGCCCTTGAAATTCTCCATCCAATGGTGCTAAACTTGTTTAGATTGAGTAATGATTGTGGGTCAAATTGACCAATTGAACTTTTGATTTTCTCTGTGCACAAAAATCCCGTAGGGAGGCTTGTTGAGTTCGTTTCGGAGCACAGCCGCCTACTTTTAATTATCGGTATCAAGAAGTCTGGAAGCCGCTCTAAAACTTTGAAATTTAGATTAAGGGACATGCCATGATGACGCAGGTACAAACTGCGTCTCTCTAGCATTTTTAGTTCCAGAATGATTCAAAAGCATAGCTGAAGTTTTTTCAAGTCCGGGCTATTTTTTAACGCATGTATTTGTTTTCTCCAATAATCACCACATGCCGTGTATATCATGCATTAAATGTCCCAAATTTATGGGGTGTGTATGGTCTACTCCCTGGCCTCTAGCGTCGCTTTGATAATCCCCATAGCACTAATTTTGGTACGATAAGAAAGCCCTTGGAATTCTCCATCCAATGGTGCTAAACTTGTTTACATTGAGTAATGATTGTGGGTCAAATTGACCCGTTGAATTTTTGATTTTCTCTGTGCACAAAAATCCCTTAGGGAGGCTTGTTGAGTTCGTTTCGAAGCACAGCCGCCTTCTTTTAATTTTCGGTATCAAGAAGTCTGGAAGCCGCTCTAAAACTTTGAAATTTGACGTTAGGGACATGTCAGAATGACGCAGGTACAAACTGCGTCTCTCTAGCGTTTTTAGTTCCAGAATGATTCAAAAGCATAGCTGAAAGTTTTTTCAAGTCCGGGCTTTTTTTAACGCATGTATTTGTTTTCTCCAATAATCACCACATGCCGTGTATATCATGCATTAAATGTCCCAAATTTATGGGGTGTGTATGGTCTACTCCCTGGCCTTTAGCTTCGTTTTTAAAATCCGCATAGCACTAATTTTGGTACGATAAGAAAGCCCTTGAAATTCTCCATCCAATGGTGCTAAACTTGTTTAGATTGAGTAATGATTGTGGGTCAAATTGACCCGTTGAACTTTTGATTTTCTCTGTGCACAAAAAACCCTTAGGGAGGCTTGTTGAGTTCGTTTCGAAGCACAGCCGCCTACTTTTAGTTTTCGGTATCAGGAAGTCCGGAAGCCGCTCTAAAACTTTGAAATTTAGATTAAGGGACATGCCATGATGACGCAGGTGCAAACTGCGTCTCTCTAGCAGTTTTAGTTCCAGAATGATTCAAAAGCATAGCTGAAAGTTTTTTCAAGTCCGGGCTTTTTTTTAACGCATGTATTTGTTTTCTCCAATAATCACCACATGCCGTGTATATCATGCATTAAATGTCCCAAATTTATGGGGTGTGTATGGTCTACTCCCTGGCCTCTAGCCTCGCTTTGAGAATCCCCATAGCACTAATTTTGGTACGATAAGAAAGCCCTTGAAATTCTCCATCCAATGGTGCTAAACTTGTTTAGATTGAGTAATGATTGTGGGTCAAATTGACCCTTTTGAACTTTTGATTTTCTCTGTGCACAAAAATCCCGTAGGGAGGCTTGTTGAGTTCGTTTCGGAGCACAGCCGCCTGCTTTTAATTTTCGGTATCAAGAAGTCTGGAAGCCGCTCTAAAACTTTGAAATTTAGATTTAGGATAATGCCATGATGACGCAGGTACAAACTGCGTCTCTCTAGCATTTTTAGTTCCAGAATGATTCAAAAGCATAGCTGAAAGTTTTTTCAA
The DNA here is from genome assembly GCF_032118995.1 of Asterias amurensis. Lineage (NCBI taxonomy): Eukaryota > Metazoa > Echinodermata > Asteroidea > Forcipulatida > Asteriidae > Asterias > Asterias amurensis. The sequence goes on from NC_092660.1 coordinate 11,782,801, forward strand.
GTCCGGGCTATTTTTTAACGCATGTATTTGTTTTCTCCAATAATCACCACATGCCGTGTATATCATGCATTAAATGTCCCAAATTTATGGGGTGTGTATGGTCTACTCCCTGGCCTTTAGCTTCGTTTTGAGAATCCGCATAGCACTAATTTTGGTACGATAAGAAAGCCCTTGAAATTCTCCATCCAATGGTGCTAAACCTGTTTAGATTGAGTAATGATTGTGGGTAAAATTGACCCGTTGAACTTTTGATTTTCTCTGTGCACAAAAATCCCTTAGGGAGGCTTGTTGAGTTCGTTTCGAAGCACAGCCGCCTTCATTTAGTTTTCGGTATCAAGAAGTCTGGAAGCCGCTCTAAAACTTTGAAATTTAGATTCAGGGTAATGCCATGATGACGCAAGTACAAACTGCGTCTCTCTAGCATTTTTAGTTCCAGAATGATTCAAAAGCATAGCTGAAAGTTTTTTCAAGTCCTGGCTTTTTTTTAACGCATGTATTTGTTTCTCCAATAATCACCACATGCCGTGTATATCATGCATTAAATGTCCCAAATTTATGGGGTGTGTATGGTCTACTCCCTGGCCTCTAGCCTCGCTTTGAGAATCCCAATAGCACTAATTTTGGTACGATAAGAAAGCCCTTGAAATTCTCCATCCAATGGTGCTAAACTTGTTTAGATTGAGTAATGATTGTGGGTCAAATTGACCCGTTGAACTTTTGATTTTCTCTATGCACAAAAAACCCTTAGGGAGGCTTGTTGAGTTCGTTTCGAAGCACAGCCGCCTACTTTTAGTTTTCGGTATCAAGAAGTCCGGAAGCCGCACTAAAACTTTGAAATTTAGATTAAGGGACATGCCATGATGACGCAGGTGCAAACTGCGTCTCTCTAGCATTTTTAGTTCCAGAATGATTCAAAAGCATAGCTGAAGTTTTTTCAAGTCCGGGCTATTTTTTAACGCATGTATTTGTTTTCTCCAATAATCACCACATGCCGTGTATATCATGCATTAAATGTCCCAAATTTATGGGGTGTGTATGGTCTACTCCCTGGCCTGTAGCCTCGCTTTAAGAATCCCAATAGCACTAATTTTGGTACGATAAGAAAGCCCTTGAAATTCTCCATCCAATGGTGCTAAACTTGTTTAGATTGAGTAATGATTGTGGGTCAAATTGACCCGTTGAACTTTTGATTTTCTCTATGCACAAAAAACCCTTAGGGAGGCTTGTTGAGTTCGTTTCGAAGCAACGCCGCCTACTTTTAGTTTTCGGTATCAAGAAGTCCGGAAGCCGCTCTAAAACTTTGAAATTTAGATTAAGGGACATGCCATGATGACGCAGGTGCAAACTGCGTCTCTCTAGCATTTTTAGTTCCAGAATGATTCAAAAGCATAGCTGAAGTTTTTTCAAGTCCGGGCTATTTTTTAACGCATGTATTTGTTTTCTCCAATAATCACCACATGCCGTGTATATCATGCATTAAATGTCCCAAATTTATGGGGTGTGTATGGTCTACTCCCTGGCCTGTAGCCTCGCTTTAAGAATCCCAATAGCACTAATTTTGGTACGATATGAAAGCCCTTGAAATTCTCCATCCAATGGTGCTAAACTTGTTTAGATTGAGTAATAATTGTGGGTAAAATTGACCCGTTGAACTTTTGATTTTCTCTGTGCACAAAAATCCCGTAGGGAGGCTTGTTGAGTTCGTTTCGAAGCACAGCCGCCTACTTTTAGTTTTCGGTATCAAGAAGTCCGGAAGCCGCTCTAAAACTTTGAAATTTAGATTAAGGGACATGCCATGATGACGCAGGTGCAAACTGCGTCTCTCTAGCAGTTTTAGTTCCAGAATGATTCAAAAGCATAGCTGAAGTTTTTTCAAGTCCGGGCTATTTTTTAACGCATGTATTTGTTTTCTCCAATAATCACCACATGCCGTGTATATCATGCATTAAATGTCCCAAATTTATGGGGTGTGTATGGTCTACTCCCTGGCCTGTAGCCTCGCTTTAAGAATCCCCATAGCACTAATTTGGTACGAGACGAAAGCCCTTGAAATTCTACATCCAATGGTGCTAAACTTGTTTAGATTGAGTAATAATTGTGGGTAAAATTGACCCGTTGAACTTTTGATTTTCTCTGTGCACAAAAATCCCGTAGGGAGGCTTGTTGAGTTCGTTTCGAAGCACAGCCGCCTACTTTTAGCTTTCGGTATCAAGAAGTCTGGAAGCCGCTCTAAAACTTTGAAATTTAGATTTAGGGTAATGCCATGATGACGCAGGTACAAACTGCGTCTCTCTAGCAGTTTTAGTTCCAGAATGATTCAAAAGCATAGCTGAAGTTTTTTCAAGTCCGGGCTATTTTTTAACGCATGTATTTGTTTTCTCCAATAATCACCACATGCCGTGTATATCATGCATTAAATGTCCCAAATTTATGGGGTGTGTATGGTCTACTCCCTGGCCTGTAGCCTCGCTTTAAGAATCCCAATAGCACTAATTTTGGTACGATAAGAAAGCCCTTGAAATTCTCCATCCAATGGTGCTAAACTTGTTTAGATTGAGTAATGATTGTGGGTCAAATTGACCCGTTGAACTTTTGATTTTCTCTATGCACAAAAAACCCTTAGGGAGGCTTGTTGAGTTCGTTTCGAAGCACAGCCGCCTACTTTTAGTTTTCGGTATCAAGAAGTCCGGAAGCCGCTCTAAAACTTTGAAATTTAGATTAAGGGACATGCCATGATGACGCAGGTGCAAACTGCGTCTCTCTAGCATTTTTAGTTCCAGAATGATTCAAAAGCATAGCTGAAGTTTTTTCAAGTCCGGGCTATTTTTTAACGCATGTATTTGTTTTCTCCAATAATCACCACATGCCGTGTATATCATGCATTAAATGTCCCAAATTTATGGGGTGTGTATGGTCTACTCCCTGGCCTGTAGCCTCGCTTTAAGAATCCCAATAGCACTAATTTTGGTACGATATGAAAGCCCTTGAAATTCTCCATCCAATGGTGCTAAACTTGTTTAGATTGAGTAATAATTGTGGGTAAAATTGACCCGTTGAACTTTTGATTTTCTCTGTGCACAAAAATCCCGTAGGGAGGCTTGTTGAGTTCGTTTCGAAGCACAGCCGCCTACTTTTAGTTTTCGGTATCAAGAAGTCCGGAAGCCGCTCTAAAACTTTGAAATTTAGATTAAGGGACATACCATGATGACGCAGGTGCAAACTGCGTCTCTCTAGCAGTTTTAGTTCCAGAATGATTCAAAAGCATAGCTGAAGTTTTTTCAAGTCCGGGCTATTTTTTAACGCATGTATTTGTTTTCTCCAATAATCACCACATGCCGTGTATATCATGCATTAAATGTCCCAAATTTATGGGGTGTGTATGGTCTACTCCCTGGCCTGTAGCCTCGCTTTAAGAATCCCCATAGCACTAATTTGGTACGAGACGAAAGCCCTTGAAATTCTACATCCAATGGTGCTAAACTTGTTTAGATTGAGTAATAATTGTGGGTAAAATTGACCCGTTGAACTTTTGATTTTCTCTGTGCACAAAAATCCCGTAGGGAGGCTTGTTGAGTTCGTTTCGAAGCACAGCCGCCTACTTTTAGCTTTCGGTATCAAGAAGTCTGGAAGCCGCTCTAAAACTTTGAAATTTAGATTTAGGGTAATGCCATGATGACGCAGGTACAAACTGCGTCTCTCTAGCAGTTTTAGTTCCAGAATGATTCAAAAGCATAGCTGAAGTTTTTTCAAGTCCGGGCTATTTTTTAACGCATGTATTTGTTTTCTCCAATAATCACCACATGCCGTGTATATCATGCATTAAATGTCCCAAATTTATGGGGTGTGTATGGTCTACTCCCTGGCCTCTAGCGTCGCTTTGATAATCCCAATAGGACTAATGTTGGTACGAGAGGAAAGCCCTTGAAATTCTCCATCCAATGGTGCTAAACTTGTTTAGATTGAGTAATGATTGTGGGTCAAATTGACCAATTGAACTTTTGATTTTCTCTGTGCACAAAAATCCCGTAGGGAGGCTTGTTGAGTTCGTTTCGAAGCACAGCCGCCTACTTTTAGTTTTCGGTATCAAGAAGTCTGGAAGCCGCTCTAAAACTTTGAAATTTAGATTTAGGGTAATGCCATGATGACGCAGGTACAAACTGCGTCTCTCTAGCATTTTTAGTTCCAGAATGATTCAAAAGCATAGCTGAAAGTTTTTTCAAGTCCGGGCTTTTTTTTTAACGCATGTATTTGTTTTCTCCAATAATCACCACATGCCGTGTATATCATGCATTAAATGTCCCAAATTTATGGGGTGTGTATGGTCTACTCCCTGGCCTTTAGCTTCGTTTTGAGAATCCGCATAGCACTAATTTTGGTACGATAAGAAAGCCCTTGAAATTCTCCATCCAATGGTGCTAAACTTGTTTAGATTGAGTAATGATTGTGGGTCAAATTGACCCGTTGAACTTTTGATTTTCTCTATGCACAAAAAACCCTTAGGGAGGCTTGTTGAGTTCGTTTCGAAGCAACGCCGCCTACTTTTAGTTTTCGGTATCAAGAAGTCCGGAAGCCGCTCTAAAACTTTGAAATTTAGATTAAGGGACATGCCATGATGACGCAGGTGCAAACTGCGTCTCTCTAGCATTTTTAGTTCCAGAATGATTCAAAAGCATAGCTGAAGTTTTTTCAAGTCCGGGCTATTTTTTAACGCATGTATTTGTTTTCTCCAATAATCACCACATGCCGTGTATATCATGCATTAAATGTCCCAAATTTATGGGGTGTGTATGGTCTACTCCCTGGCCTGTAGCCTCGCTTTAAGAATCCCCATAGCACTAATTTGGTACGAGACGAAAGCCCTTGAAATTCTACATCCAATGGTGCTAAACATGTTTAGATTGAGTAATAATTGTGGGTAAAATTGACCCGTTGAACTTTTGATTTTCTCTGTGCACAACAATCCCGTAGGGAGGCTTGTTGAGTTCGTTTCGAAGCACAGCCGCCTACTTTTAGTTTTCGGTATCAAGAAGTCTGGAAGCCGCTCTAAAACTTTGAAATTTAGATTTAGGGTAATGCCATGATGACGCAGGTACAAACTGCGTCTCTCTAGCAGTTTTAGTTCCAGAATGATTCAAAAGCATAGCTGAAGTTTTTTCAAGTCCGGGCTATTTTTTAACGCATGTATTTGTTTTCTCCAATAATCACCACATGCCGTGTATATCATGCATTAAATGTCCCAAATTTATGGGGTGTGTATGGTCTACTCCCTGGCCTGTAGCCTCGCTTTGAGAATCCCCATAGCACTAATTTTGGTACGATAAGAAAGCCCTTGAAATTCTCCATCCAATGGTGCTAAACTTGTTTACATTGAGTAATGATTGTGGGTCAAATTGACCCGTTGAACTTTTGATTTTCTCTGTGCACAAAAATCCCTTAGGGAGGCTTGTTGAGTTCGTTTCGAAGCACAGCCGCCTTCATTTAATTTTCGGTATCAAGAAGTCTGGAAGCCGCTCTAAAACTTTGAAATTTGACGTTAGGGACATGTCAGAATGACGCAGGTACAAACTGCGTCTCTCTAGCATTTTTAGTTCCAGAATGATTCAAAAGCATAGCTGAAAGTTTTTTCAAGTCCGGGCTATTTTTTAACGCATGTATTTGTTTTCTCCAATAATCACCACATGCCGTGTACATCATGCATTAAATGTCCCAAATTTATGGGGTGTGTATGGTCTACTCCCTGGCCTGTAACCTGGCCTTAAGAATCCCCATAGCACTAATTTGGTACGAGACGAAAGCCCTTGAAATTCTACATCCAATGGTGCTAAACTTGTTTAGATTGAGTAATAATTGTGGGTAAAATTGACCCGTTGAACTTTTGATTTTCTCTGTGCAAAAAAATCCCGTAGGGAGGCTTGTTGAGTTCGTTTCGAAGCACAGCCGCCTACTTTTAGTTTTCGGTATCAAGAAGTCTGGAAGCCGCTCTAAAACTTTGAAATTTAGATTTAGGGTAATGCCATGATGACGCAGGTACAAACTGCGTCTCTCTAGCATTTTTAGTTCCAGAATGATTCAAAAGCATAGCTGAAAGTTTTTTCAAGTCCGGGCTTTTTTTTTAACGCATGTATTTGTTTTCTCCAATAATCACCACATGCCGTGTATATCATGCATTAAATGTCCCAAATTTATGGGGTGTGTATGGTCTACTCCCTGGCCTGTAGCCTCGCTTTGAGAATCCCCATAGCACTAATTATGGTACGATAAGAAAGCCCTTGAAATTCTCCATCCAATGGTGCAAAACTTGTTTACATTGAGTAATGATTGTGGGTCAAATTGACCCGTTGAACTTTTGATTTTCTCTGTGCACAAAAATCCCTTAGGGAGGCTTGTTGAGTTCGTTTCGATGCACAGCCGCCTTCATTTAATTTTCGGTATCAAGAAGTCTGGAAGCCGCTCTAAAACTTTGAAATTTGACGTTAGGGACATGTCAGAATGACGCAGGTACAAACTGCGTCTCTCTAGCGTTTTTAGTTCCAGAGTGATTCAAAAGCATAGCTGAAAGTTTTTTCAAGTCCGGGCTTTTTTTTTTAACGCATGTATTTGTTTTCTCCAATAATCACCACATGCCGTGTATATCATGCATTAAATGTCCCAAATTTATGGGGTGTGTATGGTCTACTCCCTGGCCTGTAGTCTCGCTTTGAGAATCCCCATAGCACTAATTTTGGTACGAGAGGAAAGCCCTTGAAATTTTCCATCCAATGGTGCTAAACCTGTTTAGATTGAGTAATGATTGTGGGTCAAATTGACCCGTTGAACTTTTGATTTTCTCTGTGCACAAAAATCCCTTAGGGAGGCTTGTTGAGTTCGTTTCGAAGCACAGCCGCCTAATTTTAATTTTCGGTATCAAGAAGTCTGGAAGCCGCTCTAAAACTTTGAAATTTAGATTTAGGGTAATGCCATGATGACGCAGGTAGAAACTGCGTCTCTCTAGCATTTTTAGTTCCAGAATGATTCAAAAGCATAGCTGAAAGTTTTTTCAAGTCCGGGCTTTTTTTTTAACGCATCACTCATATCCATATTGGAGTCGAATTACTCTGTACGCAGAGTAAACAACATTTTACTCTCATTAAGGGTCAATTGGACTACAATCAGAGTCATTTTGGCTCCGGCCCAGAGTCGTATTGGCGGGCTTGCAAAGTTAGTGAACTTTTGTCAGAAATTTCGCGCGCGCGCAGTAGCCGTAGTGGTCTGGTCACTAACTCTATACCTAATCTAGCAATGAGAGCTGGCAGCGGTATCCAGACGTACGTTCGTTGCTATGTTGGTTGACATCTTGGATTTCCGATGATAAGAAGAAAGTCATTGCCAATGTCATTGCTGTAACTCAAACTACTTGATTGTCGGTGGAGTCAAATTGCACTTTTTGTAAGTTATGAAAAAACATGTAATTGTTATGTGGTGTTGAGTAGGCCTAGCGTTTAGACATGTTAGAGTAGAAGTGGTGGGAGACAAACAAAATATCCTGGGTACGATCGGTAGGATTCGATCGGGAGCTAGCCTTCCGGATGGACACACACAAGGCATTCATGCAGTCTTGCATTGTCATTGCCACAGCTAACGTTCATGACGTTATGCTTATTATTTAATAAGTTAATTACGGGGATGTTTTTATTTAACATTTAGGCTGACAAGGCTGAGCATTTCATTCAAAAAATGGCCCAGCCCCGTACAGTACCAGTTTTTAAATGCAGCCATTGTACATAACACACTACCCGTCAATTCAAGTGTATGTTGAAACATTATGACCTTGTACACACAACAGAACGTAACTTTAAATTCAGTTGTGGGGTCACAAATTGTCCAAAGATGTATAAAAGTGTGCGATCACATTGTAAAAAAAAAAATTGTAGCAAAGGGGGGGGGGGTGTCAAAATGGTAGTCTGATTTTATATAGGGGAGAGATTTTTTTGACTAGATTTTAAGAAACTTGTATGTAAATCTGTGCTCAGTTTTACGGTGCTGCTTACTATAAGCCAAAAATAGGTGCTTATGTATAAATGTAAGTATATTTCATGGGTTAGTATGGAATGTTCACTTGTGTATGGTGTGTACTTCATGATACCCGGCTTACTGCAGAACTTTGGCTCTAACCCTCTACTAAGTGAAGAATGATTAAGTCATTGCCCTTTGCCCAATTTTCTTAGAGCTTTTAAGCATTACATATTGCTTGAAATTTATTCAAAGTAAGTAAAACAATTGCGGGGAACCAGTTACATGGCATTTTGACTGGTAACCTCCATCTGCTGAGTAACATTTTTCTGTGCTTTGCGAACTTGGGCGCTTAGCCGCTTTATGAAATTGGGCCCTGGTAAGCAAGCAATCTTGTATGAAAACTGGTTTCCATATTGTTTACTTGAAAAATAGCTACCTGGACAACACAGAGTACAACATCATCGCTCGTTCAATTTTGCAAGATTACCCACACTTGACGGAGGGATTGAAATATACAGATACAGTGGTAAGTATTGCAAAAGCTTGCTGTGAAGTCTCTTGGGTTACCCATGTCTATGTGATTAAAAAGATTACATTTGGTGGGTTCTAGATAAATAGAAAAATAGCATGACCTTCAGCATTTTTTTTATTTGTGACATAAATGTATGTCAAGATCTATAACAAAATAGTGTATGGAATAAATCGTGATGGAAATTGGTCTCATGCATTTAGAATGTGTTTGGCAGAACAAAGCCAGCGTATTAAGGAAAAGCCATAAATTATGTTTACTGTCCAATGCTGCTGGTTTTCCCTTTACAAAAACATCTAACAGGCTTTTCAATCATAGCAGATTTAAGCTTAAGATCTCCATCTTGTTTTTCACTGTGCCTTAATAGAGAGGATTGATTACCCAAAAAGCTGTCATGACATGGTTGGTACTTATCTTACCTGTTACAACTCCAAAATAACATGTTTGTTTTTCATTTTGTATCATTTAGTACATGTGGCATCAACGTATAAAGGACAAATTTAAAAATTCCAGGAAGCGTGGAGACAGAGATCAACCACAAGTTGTTAAACGTCTTGCTGCCTCATCAGCTACACCAAGTGGCAAGAGTGCTGTGAAAAATGTATGGGGACTAGTTCATTTTCTACCTGAAAGGAGTGCAGCTGACTGACGATACAATACAACAATTCATCAAGCAACTCCAGGTACAGTACATATTATGCAGGGCATTTTGTTAATAGTATTGTTCGCAACGGTGTAACTGTATTTTGCATTGGGTATTTTTTTCCCCAATATTATTGTTGGATTGTTTGAACCAGTGGGAACTATATATATTTATATTTTTTTCAACAACTTCACTCCTCCTTATACCTCTTACTTTGCACCAAACTGCTGACACAATGAACCCATTTACTTGCCTGTTTTCTTCTTCCTACCACCAACTCGGATACTTAAAAATCTTGTTCTCGCTTCCTACATTGTACCTTGACTTTCTAGTTTCTACCCTTTCTTTTGTTCATCTCTAGGCAGTTCTTCCACCTCAGTGTATATGCACCTGCAGTCCATAGTTGTTATGTAAAGTTCCAGTTATACTTTACTACTTACAATTACATTTTGTCTTTTTATTTGGTGACACACTCTGGACCAATATAATGAGTAGAATTTATGGATGATGTGGTATTTTGTAACAATGAAAATATTATTAAGTAATGGTTGTCTTTACTTTATTCTTATTTAGAGACAGAGCCAACTGAAAAAAGACAAACGTGACCAGGAACTAATAACATCAAGAATGGACAGTACCTTCGCTGACAGACGTCAAGAAATAGTTGTTAAGAATAAGTCGGTGGCATCTATCAAGGACACCTATCCGATTTTATTCAATGAGCAAGAGGTAAGTTTTGATTGATGTATCAAAGGTGTGTGTGTGTGTGTCTTGCATTTGATTTGCAGATTTAGGGTATATGTGCTGCTTGAAATAATACAAGTCCAACCTCGTTCTCATTTTCAAAACAGATCACCAGAGAATTTATGAGACTATCAGAGAGAAGCTTGGGAGATTTCACCAATGGTGTGAAGAAGTATTCAGACAGACTGATCTGCTTGAAGTCGGCAAGGGGGAAACTTCCAGAGTTAGCCACTGAATGTATGGAAATGGCCCGGGCTTCAGAGCCACCAATAAAATAATTCCAATGAAATCATTCGAATACAAAAACTGGTGCTGTATTTAAATTTTAAGATAAGAGCAATGGCACATTATGCTTATTTAACTTATTTTTATCCAAGCAACCAATGAAATAATTCAAATGAAATAATCCAAATACAAAAACTTGTGTTTTTATTTTATTTTAACAATATGTAAGAGCCATGTCACATTTTAACAAAGAGCAATGTCACATTATGCTAAAAGTAATTTTTGTTTCGTGCAATTTAATTTTCCCCTTAGCATTACTTTTTAATTTGTACAATGTTAGTTCTAACATCGCATTTGAAGTTAATGCAAACAGTTATAATAAAACCATTGAGAGCTATGTATAAGTTAGCCGAAAGAAAATGTTGTTCATATGTCACATACTTATGATTTGCCCCATCCAAAACTATATAAGAATATTATGTGTCACTAGTATTGCAAAATGTTCGCATCATGATTCTGTGGTCCATGTCCCCCCCCCCCCCCCCCGTTACCCCGTTACCACCCCCCCGGTTCTTTTGCAAATGCAATTGACTCCACTAGACAAGTCACCATGACTCGTGAACAGAGTCATTTGACCCCTAAAAGGAATCGCTGAAGAGAGTTACCATGACTCTTCAAGAGTCGTTATGACCCTTCCAAAGGAATGGCACTTGACTCTAATGAGTGTCAGTCGAACCTTATAATAGAGTCATTTTAGACATAGTTGCTGGACTCCATTTAGAGAGTAGGCTTGACTCTGTTTTGGATATGAGTGATGTATTTGTTTTCTCCAATAATCACCACATGCCGTGTATATCATGCATTAAATGTCCCAAATTTATGGGGTGTGTATGGTCTACTCCCTGGCCTGTAGCCTCGCTTTGAGAATCCCCATAGCACTAATTTTGGTACGAGAGGAAAGCCCTTGAAATTCTCTATCTAATGGTGCTAAACTTGTTTAGATTGAGTAATGATTGTGGGTCAAATTGACCAATTGAACTTTTGATTTTCTCTGTGCACAAAAATCCCGTAGGGAGGCTTGTTGAGTTCGTTTCGGAGCACAGCCGCCTACTTTTAATTATCGGTATCAAGAAGTCTGGAAGCCGCTCTAAAACTTTGAAATTTAGATTAAGGGACATGCCATGATGACGCAGGTACAAACTGCGTCTCTCTAGCATTTTTAGTTCCAGAATGATTCAAAAGCATAGCTGAAGTTTTTTCAAGTCCGGGCTATTTTTTAACGCATGTATTTGTTTTCTCCAATAATCACCACATGCCGTGTATATCATGCATTAAATGTCCCAAATTTATGGGGTGTGTATGGTCTACTCCCTGGCCTCTAGCGTCGCTTTGATAATCCCCATAGCACTAATTTTGGTACGATAAGAAAGCCCTTGGAATTCTCCATCCAATGGTGCTAAACTTGTTTACATTGAGTAATGATTGTGGGTCAAATTGACCCGTTGAATTTTTGATTTTCTCTGTGCACAAAAATCCCTTAGGGAGGCTTGTTGAGTTCGTTTCGAAGCACAGCCGCCTACTTTTAGTTTTCGGTATCAAGAAGTCCGGAAGCCGCTCTAAAACTTTGAAATTTAGATTAAGGGACATGCCATGATGACGCAGGTGCAAACTGCGTCTCTCTAGCAGTTTTAGTTCCAGAATGATTCAAAAGCATAGCTGAAAGTTTGTTCAAGTCCGGGCTTTTTTTTAACGCATGTATTTGTTTTCTCCAATAATCACCACATGCCGTGTATATCATGCATTAAATGTCCCAAATTTATGGGGTGTGTATGGTCTACTCCCTGGCCTTTAGCTTCGTTTTGAGAATCCGCATAGCACTAATTTTGGTACGATAAGAAAGCCCTTGAAATTCTCCATCCAATGGTGCTAAACCTGTTTAGATTGAGTAATGATTGTGCGTAAAATTGACCCGTTGAACTTTTGATTTTCTCTGTGCACAAAAATCCCTTAGGGAGGCTTGTTGAGTTCGTTTCGAAGCACAGCCGCCTTCATTTAGTTTTCGGTATCAAGAAGTCTGGAAGCCGCTCTAAAACTTTGAAATTTAGATTCAGGGTAATGCCATGATGACGCAAGTACAAACTGCGTCTCTCTAGCATTTTTAGTTCCAGAATGATTCAAAAGCATAGCTGAAAGTTTTTTCAAGTCCTGGCTTTTTTTTAACGCATGTATTTGTTTCTCCAAAAATCACCACATGCCGTGTATATCATGCATTAAATGTCCCAAATTTATGAGGTGTGTATGGTCTACTCCCTGGCCTCTAGCCTCGCTTTGAGAATCCCAATAGCACTAATTTTGGTACGATAAGAAAGCCCTTGAAATTCTCCATCCAATGGTGCTAAACTTGTTTAGATTGAGTAATGATTGTGGGTCAAATTGACCCGTTGAACTTTTGATTTTCTCTATGCACAAAAAACCCTTAGGGAGGCTTGTTGAGTTCGTTTCGAAGCACAGCCGCCTACTTTTAGTTTTCGGTATCAAGAAGTCCGCAAGCCGCTCTAAAACTTTGAAATTTAGATTAAGGGACATGCCATGATGACGCAGGTGCAAACTGCGTCTCTCTAGCATTTTTAGTTCCAGAATGATTCAAAAGCATAGCTGAAGTTTTTTCAAGTCCGGGCTATTTTTTAACGCATGTATTTGTTTTCTCCAATAATCACCACATGCCGTGTATATCATGCATTAAATGTCCCAAATTTATGGGGTGTGTATGGTCTACTCCCTGGCCTGTAGCCTCGCTTTAAGAATCCCCATAGCACTAATTTGGTACGAGACGAAAGCCCTTGAAATTCTACATCCAATGGTGCTAAACTTGTTTAGATTGAGTAATAATTGTGGGTAAAATTGACCCGTTGAACTTTTGATTTTCTCTGTGCACAAAAATCCCGTAGGGAGGCTTGTTGAGTTCGTTTCGAAGCACAGCCGCCTACTTTTAGTTTTCGGTATCAAGAAGTCTGGAAGCCGCTCTAAAACTTTGAAATTTAGATTTAGGGTAATGCCATGATGACGCAGGTACAAACTGCGTCTCTCTAGCAGTTTTAGTTCCAGAATGATTCAAAAGCATAGCTGAAGTTTTTTCAAGTCCGGGCTATTTTTTAACGCATGTATTTGTTTTCTCCAATAATCACCACATGCCGTGTATATCATGCATTAAATGTCCCAAATTTATGGGGTGTGTATGGTCTACTCCCTGGCCTCTAGCGTCGCTTTGATAATCCCAATAGGACTAATGTTGGTACGAGAGGAAAGCCCTTGAAATTCTCCATCCAATGGTGCTAAACTTGTTTAAATTGAGTAATGATTGTGGGTCAAATTGACCAATTGAACTTTTGATTTTCTCTGTGCACAAAAATCCCGTAGGGAGGCTTGTTGAGTTCGTTTCGAAGCACAGCCGCCTACTTTTAGTTTTCGGTATCAAGAAGTCTGGAAGCCGCTCTAAAACTTTGAAATTTAGATTTAGGGTAATGCCATGATGACGCAGGTACAAACTGCGTCTCTCTAGCATTTTTAGTTCCAGAATGATTCAAAAGCATAGCTGAAAGTTTTTTCAAGTCCGGGCTTTTTTTTTAACGCATGTATTTGTTTTCTCCAATAATCACCACATGCCGTGTATATCATGCATTAAATGTCCCAAATTTATGGGGTGTGTATGGTCTACTCCCTGGCCTTTAGCTTCGTTTTGAGAATCCGCATAGCACTAATTTTGGTACGATAAGAAAGCCCTTGAAATTCTCCATCCAATGGTGCTAAACTTGTTTAGATTGAGTAATGATTGTGGGTCAAATTGACCCGTTGAACTTTTGATTTTCTCTATGCACAAAAAACCCTTAGGGAGGCTTGTTGAGTTCGTTTCGAAGCACAGCCGCCTACTTTTAGTTTTCGGTATCAAGAAGTCCGGAAGCCGCTCTAAAACTTTGAAATTTAGATTAAGGGACATGCCATGATGACGCAGGTGCAAACTGCGTCTCTCTAGCATTTTTAGTTCCAGAATGATTCAAAAGCATAGCTGAAGTTTTTTCAAGTCCGGGCTATTTTTTAACGCATGTATTTGTTTTCTCCAATAATCACCACATGCCGTGTATATCATGCATTAAATGTCCCAAATTTATGGGGTGTGTATGGTCTACTCCCTGGCCTGTAGCCTCGCTTTAAGAATCCCCATAGCACTAATTTGGTACGAGACGAAAGCCCTTGAAATTCTACATCCAATGGTGCTAAACTTGTTTAGATTGAGTAATAATTGTGGGTAAAATTGACCCGTTGAACTTTTGATTTTCTCTGTGCACAAAAATCCCGTAGGGAGGCTTGTTGAGTTCGTTTCGAAGCACAGCCGCCTACTTTTAGTTTTCGGTATCAAGAAGTCTGGAAGCCGCTCTAAAACTTTGAAATTTAGATTAAGGGTAATGCCATGATGACGCAGGTACAAACTGCGTCTCTCTAGCAGTTTTAGTTCCAGAATGATTCAAAAGCATAGCTGAAAGTTTTTTCAAGTCCGGGCTATTTTTTAACGCATGTATTTGTTTTCTCCAATAATCACCACATGCCGTGTATATCATGCATTAAATGTCCCAAATTTATGGGGTGTGTATGGTCTACTCCCTGGCCTGTAGCCTCGCTTTGAGAATCCCCATAGCACTAATTTTGGTACGATAAGAAAGCCCTTGAAATTCTCCATCCAATGGTGCTAAGCTTGTTTACATTGAGTAATGATTGTGGGTCAAATTGACCCGTTGAACTTTTGATTTTCTCTGTGCACAAAAATCCCTTAGGGAGGCTTGTTGAGTTCGTTTCGAAGCACAGCCGCCTTCATTTAATTTTCGGTATCAAGAAGTCTGGAAGCACCTCTAAAACTTTGAAATTTGACGTTAGGGACATGTCAGAATGACGCAGGTACAAACTGCGTCTCTCTAGCATTTTTAGTTCCAGAATGATTCAAAAGCATAGCTGAAAGTTTTTTCAAGTCCGGGCTATTTTTTAACGCATGTATTTGTTTTCTCCAATAATCACCACATGCCGTGTATATCATGCATTAAATGTCCCAAATTTATGGGGTGTGTATGGTCTACTCCCTGGCCTGTAGCCTCGCTTTAAGAATCCCCATAGCACTAATTTGGTACGAGACGAAAGCCCTTGAAATTCTACATCCAATGGTGCTAAACTTGTTTAGATCGAGTAATAATTGTGGGTAAAATTGACCCGTTGAACTTTTGATTTTCTCTGTGCACAAAAATCCCGTAGGGAGGCTTGTTGAGTTCGTTTCGAAGCACAGCCGCCTACTTTTAGTTTTCGGTATCAAGAAGTCTGGAAGCCGCTCTAAAACTTTGAAATTTAGATTTAGGGTAATGCCATGATGACGCAGGTACAAACTGCGTCTCTCTAGCAGTTTTAGTTCCAGAATGATTCAAAAGCATAGCTGAAAGTTTTTTCAAGTCCGGGCTATTTTTTAACGCATGTATTTGTTTTCTCCAATAATCACCACATGCCGTGTATATCATGCATTAAATGTCCCAAATTTATGGGGTGTGTATGGTCTACTCCCTGGCCTGTAGCCTCGCTTTAAGAATCCCCATAGCACTAATTTGGTACGAGACGAAAGCCCTTGAAATTCTCCATCCAATGGTGCTAAACTTGTTTAGATTGAGTAATAATTGTGGGTAAAATTGACCCGTTGAACTTTTGATTTTCTCTGTGCACAAAAATCCCGTAGGGAGGCTTGTTGAGTTCGTTTCGAAGCACAGCCGCCTACTTTTAGTTTTCGGTATCAAGAAGTCTGGAAGCCGCTCTAAAACTTTGAAATTTAGATTTAGGGTAATGCCATGATGACGCAGGTACAAACTGCGTCTCTCTAGCAGTTTTAGTTCCAGAATGATTCAAAAGCATAGCTGAAGTTTTTTCAAGTCCGGGCTATTTTTTAACGCATGTATTTGTTTTCTCCAATAATCACCACATGCCGTGTATATCATGCAATAAATGTCCCAAATTGATGGGGTGTGTATGGTCTACTCCCTGGCCTGTAGCCTCGCTTTGAGAATCCCCACAGCACTAATTTTGGTACGATAAGAAAGCCCTTGAAATTCTCCATCCAATGGTGCTAAACTTGTTTAGATTGAGTAATGATTGTGGGTCAAATTGACCCGTTGAACTTTTGATTTTCTCTATGCACAAAAAACCCTTAGGGAGGCTTGTTGAGTTCGTTTCGAAGCACAGCCGCCTTCATTTAATTTTCGGTATCAAGAAGTCTGGAAGCCGCTCTAAAACTTTGAAATTTGACGTTAGGGACATGTCAGAATGACGCAGGTACAAACTGCGTCTCTCTAGCATTTTTAGTTCCAGAATGATTCAAAAGCATAGCTGAAAGTTTTTTCAAGTCCGGGCTATTTTTTAACGCATGTATTTGTTTTCTCCAATAATCACCACATGCCGTGTATATCATGCATTAAATGTCCCAAATTTATGGGGTGTGTATGGTCTACTCCCTGGCCTGTAGCCTCGCTTTAAGAATCCCCATAGCACTAATTTGGTACGAGACGAAAGCCCTTGAAATTCTCCATCCAATGGTGCTAAACTTGTTTAGATTGAGTAATGATTGTGGGTCAAATTGACCCTTTTGAACTTTTGATTTTCTCTGTGCACAAAAATCCCGTAGGGAGGCTTGTTGAGTTCGTTTCGGAGCACAGCCGTCTGCTTTTAATTTTCGGTATCAAGAAGTCTGGAAGCCGCTCTAAAACTTTGAAATTTAGATTTAGGATAATGCCATGATGACGCAGGTACAAACTGCGTCTCTCTAGCATTTTTAGTTCCAGAATGATTCAAAAGCATAGCTGAAAGTTTTTTCAAGTCCGGGCTTTTTTTTAACGCATGTATTTGTTTTCTCCAACAATCACCACACGCCGTGTATATCATGCATTAAATGTCCCAAATTTATGGGGTGTGTATGGTCTACTCACTGGCCTCTAGCCTCGTTTTGAGAATCCGCATAGCACTAATTTGGTACGAGACGAAAGCCCTTGAAATTCTACATCCAATGGTGCTAAACTTGTTTAGATTGAGTAATAATTGTGGGTAAAATTGACCCGTTGAACTTTTGATTTTCTCTGTGCACAAAAATCCCGTAGGGAGGCTTGTTGAGTTCGTTTCGAAGCACAGCCGCCTACTTTTAGTTTTCGGTATCAAGAAGTCTGGAAGCCGCTCTAAAACTTTGAAATTTAGATTTAGGGTAATGCCATGATGACGCAGGTACAAACTGCGTCTCTCTAGCAGTTTTAGTTCCAGAATGATTCAAAAGCATAGCTGAAGTTTTTTCAAGTCCGGGCTATTTTTTAACGCATGTATTTGTTTTCTCCAATAATCACCACATGCCGTGTATATCATGCATTAAATGTCCCAAATTTATGGGGTGTGTATGGTCTACTCCCTGGCCTCTAGCGTCGCTTTGATAATCCCCATAGGACTAATGTTGGTACGAGAGGAAAGCCCTTGAAATTCTCCATCCAATGGTGCTAAACTTGTTTAGATTGAGTAATGATTGTGGGTCAAATTGACCAATTGAACTTTTGATTTTATCTGTGCACAAAAATCCCGTAGGGAGGCTTGTTGAGTTCGTTTCGAAGCACAGCCGCCTACTTTTAGTTTTCGGTATCAAGAAGTCTGGAAGCCGCTCTAAAACTTTGAAATTTAGATTTAGGGTAATGCCATGATGACGCAGGTACAAACTGCGTCTCTCTAGCATTTTTAGTTCCAGAATGATTCAAAAGCATAGCTGAAAGTTTTTTTCAAGTCCGGGCTTTTTTTTAACGCATGTATTTGTTTTCTCCAACAATCACCACACGCCGTGTATATCATGCATTAAATGTCCCAAATTTATGGGGTGTGTATGGTCTACTCACTGGCCTCTAGCCTCGCTTTGAGAATCCGCATAGCACTAATTTTGGTACGATAGGAAAGCCCTTGAAATTCTCCATCCAATGGTGCTAAACTTGTTTAGATTGAGTAATGATTGTGGGTCAAATTGACCCGTTGAACTTTTGATTTTCTCTATGCACAAAAAACCCTTAGGGAGGCTTGTTGAGTTCGTTTCGAAGCACAGCCGCCTTCATTTAATTTTCGGTATCAAGAAGTCTGGAAGCCGCTCTAAAACTTTGAAATTTGACGTTAGGGACATGTCAGAATGACGCAGGTACAAACTGCGTCTCTCTAGCATTTTTAGTTCCAGAATGATTCAAAAGCATAGCTGAAAGTTTTTTCAAGTCCGGGCTATTTTTTAACGCATGTATTTGTTTTCTCCAATAATCACCACATGCCGTGTATATCATGCATTAAATGTCCCAAATTTATGGGGTGTGTATGGTCTACTCCCTGGCCTGTAGCCTCGCTTTAAGAATCCCCATAGCACTAATTTGGTACGAGACGAAAGCCCTTGAAATTCTCCATCCAATGGTGCTAAACTTGTTTAGATTGAGTAATGATTGTGGGTCAAATTGACCCTTTTGAACTTTTGATTTTCTCTGGGCACAAAAATCCCGTAGGGAGGCTTGTTGAGTTCGTTTCGGAGCACAGCCGTCTGCTTTTAATTTTCGGTATCAAGAAGTCTGGAAGCCGCTCTAAAACTTTGAAATTTAGATTTAGGATAATGCCATGATGACGCAGGTACAAACTGCGTCTCTCTAGCATTTTTAGTTCCAGAATGATTCAAAAGCATAGCTGAAAGTTTTTTCAAGTCCGGGCTTTTTTTTAACGCATGTATTTGTTTTCTCCAACAATCACCACACGCCGTGTATATCATGCATTAAATGTCCCAAATTTATGGGGTGTGTATGGTCTACTCACTGGCCTCTAGCCTCGTTTTGAGAATCCGCATAGCACTAATTTGGTACGAGACGAAAGCCCTTGAAATTCTACATCCAATGGTGCTAAACTTGTTTAGATTGAGTAATAATTGTGGGTAAAATTGACCCGTTGAACTTTTGATTTTCTCTGTGCACAAAAATCCCGTAGGGAGGCTTGTTGAGTTCGTTTCGAAGCACAGCCGCCTACTTTTAGTTTTCGGTATCAAGAAGTCTGGAAGCCGCTCTAAAACTTTGAAATTTAGATTTAGGGTAATGCCATGATGACGCAGGTACAAACTGCGTCTCTCTAGCAGTTTTAGTTCCAGAATGATTCAAAAGCATAGCTGAAGTTTTTTCAAGTCCGGGCTATTTTTTAACGCATGTATTTGTTTTCTCCAATAATCACCACATGCCGTGTATATCATGCATTAAATGTCCCAAATTTATGGGGTGTGTATGGTCTACTCCCTGGCCTCTAGCGTCGCTTTGATAATCCCCATAGCACTAATTTTGGTACGATAAGAAAGCCCTTGAAATTCTCCATCCAATGGTGCTAAACTTGTTTACATTGAGTAATGATTGTGGGTCAAATTGACCCGTTGAACTTTTGATTTTCTCTGTGCACAAAAAACCCTTAGGGAGGCTTGTTGAGTTCGTTTCGAAGCACAGCCGCCTTCATTTAGTTTTCGGTATCAAGAAGTCTGGAAGCCGCTCTAAAACTTTGAAATTTAGATTCAGGGTAATGCCATGATGACGCAGGTACAAACTGCGTCTCTCTAGCATTTTTAGTTCCAGAATGATTCAAAAGCATAGCTGAAAGTTTTTTCAAGTCCGGGCTTTTTTTTAACGCATGTATTTGTTTTCTCCAATAATCACCACATGCCGTGTATATCATGCATTAAATGTCCCAAATTTATGGGGTGTGTATGGTCTACTCCCTGGCCTCTAGCCTCGCTTTGCGAATCCCAATAGCACTAATTTTGGTACGATAAGAAAGCCCTTGAAATTCTCCATCCAATGGTGCTAAACTTGTTTAGATTGAGTAATGATTGTGGGTCAAATTGACCCGTTGAACTTTTGATTTTCTCTGTGCACAAAAATCCCGTAGGGAGGCTTGTTGAGTTCGTTTCGGAGCACAGCCGTCTGCTTTTAATTTTCGGTATCAAGAAGTCTGGAAGCCGCTCTACAACTTTGAAATTTAGATTGAGGGACATGCCATGATGACGCAGGTACAAACTGCGTCTCTCTAGCATTTTTAGTTCCAGAATGATTCAAAAGCATAGCTGAAAGTTTATTCATGTCCGGGCTTTTTTTTAACGCATGTATTTGTTTTCTCCAATAATCACCGCATGCCGTGTATATCATGCATTAAATGTCCCAAATTTATGGGGTGTGTATGGTTTACTCCCTGGCCTGTAGCCTCGCTTTGAGAATCCCCTTAGCATTAATTTTGGTACGAGAGGAAAGCCCTTGAATATCTCCATCCAATGGTGCTAAACTTTGTTTAGATTGAGTAATGATTGTGGGTAAAATTGACCCGTTGAACTTTTGATTTCCTCTGTGCACAAAAATCCCTTAGGGAGGCTTGTTGAGTTCGTTTCCAAGCAGAGCCGCCTACTTTTTATTTTCGGTATCAAGAAGTCTGGAAGCCGCTCTAAAACTTTGAAATTTAGGTTTAGGGTAATGCCATGATGACGCAGGTACAAACTGCGTCTCTCTAGCATTTTTAGTTTCAGAATGATTCAAAAGCATAGCTGAAAGTTTTTTCAAGTCCGGGCTTTTTTTTAACGCATGTATTTGTTTTCTCCAATAATCACCACATGCCGTGTATATCATGCATTAAATGTCCCAAGTTTATGGAGTGTGTATGGTCTACTCCCTGGCCTCTAGGTTCGTTTTGAGAATCCGCATAGCACTAATTTTGGTACGATAGGAAAGCCCTTGAAATTCTCCATCCAATGGTGCTAGACTTGTTTAGATTGAGCAATGATTGTGGGTCAAATTGACCCGTTGTACTTTGGATTTTCTCTGTGCACAAAAATCCCGTAGGGAGGCTTGTTGAGTTCGTTTCGGAGCACAGCCGCCTACTTTTAATTTTCGGTATCAAAAAACCCGGAAGCTGCTCTAAAACATTGAAATTTGAATTAAGGGACATGCCATGATGACGCAGGTACAAACTGCGTCTCTCTAGCGTTTTTATTCCAGATTGATTCAAAGCATAGCTGTAAGTTTTTTCAAGTCCGGGCTTTTTTTTAACGCATATATTTGTTTTCTCCAATAATCACCACATGCCGTGTATATCATGCATTAAATGTCCCAAATTTAAGGGGTGTGTCGGGTCTACTCCCTGGCCTCTAGCGTCGCCTTGAAAATCCCCATAGCACTGATGTTTATACGAGAGGAAAGCCCTTGGAATTGTCCATCCAATGGTGCTAAACTTGTTTAGATTAAGCAATGATTTTGGGTCAAAATGACCCGTTGTACTTTTGATTTTCTCTGTGCACAAAAATCCCGTAGGGGAGGCTTGTTGAGTTCGTTTCGGAGCACAGCCGCCTACTCTTAATTTTCGGTATCAGAGTGGAGGTTGTTGAAATCGTTTCTGAGCAACCCGCAAGAGCGATAGATTGAATTTCATTTTTTCTGTCTGAGTTTTATTCCCGTCTTCTTTAAAACAAAAATTCAAAAGTGAATACATCAAATGTTGGGACATGCATCCAGGTAATGACAATATTCGAGTGTTTTCCATAACATTTACCTAATTGCTATAGGTAATATTTATGCGTGAAACTTTACATCAACAGTTCGGCTACGAAAGTATCCCATTCCGTGTGTGCTATACATTTGCGCATTGAAACCGACTTAAAAAAACACAACCTTCAAGGAAAAACGTATATAGGACTTAAAATGGCGGCCATATTGAATTTTGCTAGATATTTTAAACAGCTGGAGTTTGATTATTTTTTTTTACCCGTATTCCCCTTAACCTTAACTTGTTTTGGGGCGGGGCCTATAGCCCCCCCTCCCCCATTAGAACCGATCCTCTCTTTAACCAATCCTCTTCTAAAATCCCCGAAAAAATTAATTTCTAAGTTCCACAGAACACAGCGAAGACAAAATATGGGGGGGGGGTAACACATATTTCGATCAACGATTGGCTCTGCATTGAAGGGGTGGGGGTAAATGCTCTTGCTTTTACAATTTGCAGCTTCTTCAGGAGATTTGTATTTACAATATTAGCAGCAAAATCATTACAACGAGGGCAATGAAACCACACTTTCCGTGCATAAACACTTGACATCGTGGTAACATTCTCGTGGAATTTCCTATAGTTGGGTGACTGTAAGGTCCGTAAGGTCTCAAATAATGACAAAATCCGGAATATTCTTCGAATTGAGTCTTTATTGAGCCAGAAATTGCAACAGTAATCGTGTCTTCTTATAGCACGTTTATATGCAGTACGCCGTGTTTGTTTACATTTCACCCACTATGTCACGTGAGGCACGGAGCGCAATCGGTCTATTGATTATGACCATGAAAACACCAGTTTTTAAGCACCAACACTGTAGCGCAGTGCGTAAGGTGCTGGGACTGTTTCAGCAACTCGGATCACCCGGTCCGGGTTCGAATACCGTCTGTCTCTAATATAGATTCAAGGCTTTTTGCTGCCCCTGATAGGACAGTGTGATTGGGATCTGCCTTGTTTTCTCCCCTAAAGGGACAGGGCCCGCGTGGTGGCTAGGGTTCGAAGCAGGGGGGGATGTGCTCTGGGTCGGATGCAAATCCTGAAGGGTTCTATATGGCAAAGGGGAGGGGCCAGTGTGTGCCATTAACTGAACCGGCGCCTGAATGCCTGACACTTCCGGAGCGTAACCTTTTATATTTTTCCACCAGATTAAATTTGCATTCTTCAATTTCTTTATTGTTCTATTTGTCTTACCCGCTGCCAAAACATTAGGACTCAAACTTCCTCTAGTTATCGGGCAACGTCGGTAGCCTAGTTGACAACACACTGCTCTTGAACTTCAGGGGTCCCGGGTTCGAATCCCACCCGAGGAACATGATATTTTGTTCACGGAATATTTTTGTTCACGGGACTCGGGAAAGTATCCTGAGTTTACAGTGCTAACACACATCGGTGTATGGGTCAAAAACAAAATTAATTTTCTCTATAATATTTATTTGTATAATGTTATTATTGTTGTTATTATTTATAACGCTTACTGGTATAACTGGTATGTATCTGGTAACTGTTTTAAACAGTGTTTACATCAATTAACTAGGTCAGACTTGTTCTCTCTAATCCGAAGGCGGGTTCACTTATGTTTGAAAAGGAGGGAGCTACTGCCTTAGTTAAAATACATTGTTTTCGTATCTACTCTTGTTAGAAACTCTTGTTTTTTTTGTATAGATTAGTATCCTGTTTAAAGGAACGTTACAGAATTGGTAAGAAACAAAATCGTGAAAATCACAGATGTACATAAAACTTACACGGTCTAATGATAATGATTGTTGAAAACATCCCTTGAAGTATTTATGTCTGAAGTCTCATATTTGTTAAGAAATAAATAATTTAACCTTGCGTTTGTTATTTTTTTTGTTTGCATCAATGTCATGCAAAATGTGTAATCGTTTTTTGACTATTATTTTTCTCGTGACCCAGATGGCCGATCAGTTTGAAACTTTAACGGATTTGTCAGTTCATGTATATGGTGGATTACATAAAGTGCTTACACTGCCAGCAACTATTTTGATTTTAAGATCAAAAGGGGGCCCTTGATATTAAAAGGAACAGTTTTGTTTTAATTTGTTTTAAGGATCTGTGTTGAGAATATTGAAAGAAATACAGGATTATTGTTTGTTTGCGGAAAAAAAAAATATACTAATTTCTGTCAAAAAACAAGGTTTGATGATGACGAAATACAGTTCATGCGTCATTAATTTATCTTTGGTACGAGAAGAAAGCCCTTGAAAATGGCGATCCGATTGTGGTAAAATTGTTAAGATTGAGCATGAAACTGGGATCGAATTATCCGTTCAAACTGTTTTTTTTTTTTTTTTTTTTTTTTGTCAGACAGCTCTGTGCACAAAACTCTCATAGGGCATGCTGTTGAAATCGTGTCTGAGCAACCCCGCTTACTGGAGCTTTTTGTTATCATGAAGTGTATAAGTCGCCCTATACTTTTGAAAAACGGATGCAGGGACATGCCAGAATGACTCAGTTACAAACTTCATCTCTTTAGCATTTTTAGCTACATAATTATTTCAGAGCATGGCTGAAATATTTATTTTTTCGGGCCAATTTTTGAATGAATATCAATGTAAACAGCTGGATCGTGATTTTTAACCAAGATTCCTAGTTTTGTTTCTTATCAAGTTTATTTGCCTGAAAATTTGCCCACATTTTCCTCCCCTAGTTTTATGCAAAATGGCGGCCACATTGAATTTTGAAATACTTTAAGTGTAAACAAGTACCAACCTAACTTTATTAGCTACATTTTGGCAGTCGGCTTGTTCTTTGTAGTTATGTCAATGAGAGATTTGTGTACGGTTTCAGGGGAAAAACGGTGGCCATTTTGTTTTTTACGTAAAAATGCACTTTCGCCGGATAAATATGCAAATTGCTAAATATTCAAAAATACACAAAAAATACTTAAAAGTCTTATAGCCTTGAAATGGAAAACTATTGATAGATTCTTGAAATCTTTATTCTCTGCTTAATTTTATATGGGGAGTCCCTGGGCCCGTCGAGTTATTCTCCCTCCAAGAAAAAACACCCCTTCACAAGTTTAATTTTAAAAACGTCAACAACCCCCAGGTCACAATTGGGCAACATTTTTGTACATTGAAACACCTTCTGGGGGCTCTCAAATCTGTCTTATATAGAATATTAGGTGGTTGAAATCGTTTCTGAGCAACCCCGCCTACTTGAGTTTTTTTCTATCAAGAAGTGTGCAAGTCGCCCTGAACCTTTAAGAAATAGACGCAGGAACATGCCAAATGACTAAGGTACAAACTGCATCTCCCTAGCATTTTTTGTTCCAGGGTTATTCCAGAGTGTTGCTGAACGTTTTTAATTGTCCGGGCCTATTTTTTGAATGACCCCCTTATTGTTGGTTGGAATCCTGACTGCGCCGTGTCTTGGTGTACGTTTTATACACGCACAGTGTACGTCAATTTCTAATGGGTGCCTGCTCGCGCCGTGTGCAAGTCGCCCTAAACCTTTAAAAAATGGACGTAGGAACATTCCTGGAAGAGGAGAGGAAAGCCCTTGAACATGGCAATCCTGTGGTGTTAAAATTTTGAAGATTGAGCATGAAACTGGGATCGAAATTACCCGTTGTACATGTTGTTTTTCTCTCCGACAGCTCTGTGCACAAAACTCACATAGTGGAGGTTGTTGAAATCGTTTCTGAGCAACCCCGCAAGGCGGGACAAACTGTAACAGTATACTGTTCAGCTTCATCAAAGGTCTTAGCATCCGTCACAAAGAGGGAGCAATGATCACCAAAACTTGTCTATGGACTGATGCAGAACATGCATGGATATACCATCAGGAAATGCGTCTGAAGGAGAGCTGAAACAGTGAAGTTTGCCGCCATTTTGAGCGCCGAGTGATAGCGTCTGAAGACGGCAGGACGTTTCTAACTCAACAAGTGGTAAGCTGTTGTAAGCCGTAACCCTGCCTGTCTATACTCTAAGTTAACTGTTTTAAATGTATTTTATTTCATTCTGAAACGGGGAGGGTAACATTGTAATAAAAAATAACAATAATTTAGAAATGGTTTAGACAATGGTTTAGACAGATGTTTTAAAAGTAGAATACAATGATCTACACACATTTGTCACAAAATTGCATGGTTTTTTCTACTACTTAACGAACTAACACGGTCGGCCATTTATGGAAGCAAAACATTTTGACTCCCAAAAATGGCCGGCCGTGTTTGTCGACAAGTTATAAAAGGAAACCCACGCAATGAGTGGTTACTTGGAGTGATACTTGTGTGGATCATTATGTTCCACTTTTAAAATATATTTATAATCATATGTAATAAGACCAACTCGACTGATCCAAGGCAACGTGTTCCTTTAACTAATAACAAAACACATACATTGGTAAAGCCTTGTTCACACAGTTTGATTGTTTAGACGGTAAATAAAAATACATACTTTGCAACGCAATGAATTATAGCTTCATCAGGAGTGTCCATAAAAAAAATTACATCTATCTTCCCTACAAAGAATTTTAAAAGTCTTTGTTTTATCAATAACATAAACCAACATAATATTCATAAGGTCGTTGTTTAATGGGCAATTTCAGGCACAAAATGGATTTCTGTATCAACATCAAGGTGACAATGAGGGCAAATTTTTTGGATAATGGAAACTTTAAGGAAACTTTTTGCCAATTATTTGGCTTGACTCTAATTTTATTTATTTTATTTTATTTATTTCTTGTTTATCCTGGGAAATCCATTCAGTAAGAAAAACTCACTGATCTCCCATGGATCCCAGCTAATAACAAACTACAGAAGTGAACTTAAGATAAAAATATTACAAATTTACACAGAAAAACATTGCACATACATTTAAAAAAGCACTAGATCCAAGCATGCACATACTAGAAGAACACTTATAATAAAACACGTTGACTTAAAAAGGGTGAAAAATTACGGGAAAAGCAGGAGCTATATAAAATGGCTGCCTGCAGTAGAATGGCGCCCTCTCAGTCCCAGCAAACCTCCCTAGAGTTCAATAAGTAGGTTGAGTGAAGAGCATCTGAATTGGGCCAAAGAACGGCGATATTATAATTAACACAACGTAAATATAACTGAAACTCAAACTGGGTTTGAAGATACGGTACGGATATGTCCTGAGCTTATTCCTTTGGCCAGAACTAGTTACATAGCCATTATGCAATCTATTGTACCAATTAGAGTTAAACACGTAACGTTTCACATTCCTTTGGCTATATAGATGGCACAGTTCCTATTAAGCATGAGAAATACCAATGTTTTGTGGCCAAGCCCTTGTGTTTGATCACAGAGAATGTACAGAATTGTTATCGCTCCATTTCAACCAGTTTAAACTTAGCATATGTACAAAGGAAAACGACAAAATTCGTCCCGGAATAAATCGGGTGTACGTATGGCTAACCGATGACGCGGTAAACTTGTAGAGATTGGGCATTAATCTGGAGTCGAAACGACCTTAACAAATCTGCGAACTTTTATTAGACAGCTCTGTGCACAAAAATCCCTTTTGGGAGACTGTTGAGCACAGTTCTGATTCCCCTTTACTTGTTGTTTTCCGCTATCAAGAAATTGTCCAAGCCGCCCTAAAACTTTTACAATTTGGATACAGGGATATGCCAGGTAGAGTCGGGTACAACGACTCCGTGTCTGTAGCATGTTTAATTTCAGAGTTATTGAAGAGTTCGTCTCAGATTTATTTTAAAACCATTCAACAAAACAATCCGTCTGCTTTTTCTGTATAGCCCATGCATACAACTTTGGGGTGGTACTACTCCCTGGCTTCTAGCGTCGCCTTGAGAATCTCCATAGCACTAATTTTTGTACGAGAGGAAAGCCCTTGAAATTGTCAATCCAATGGTGCTAAACTTGTTTAGATTGAGCAAAGATTTTTGGTTAAATTGACCCGTTGTACTTTTGATTTTCTCTGTGCACAAAAATCCCGTAGGGAGGCTTGTTGAGTTCGTTTCGGAGCACAGCCGCCTACTTTAATTTTCGGTATCAAGAAGTCTGGAAGCCGCTCTAAAACTTTGAAATTTAGATTAAGGGACATGCCATGATGACGCAGGTTTAAACTGCGTCTCTCTAGCTTTTTTAGTTCCAGAATGATTCAAAAGCATAGCTGAAAGTTTTTTCAAGTCCGGGCTTTTTTTAACGCATGTATTTGTTTTCTCCAATAATCACCACATGCCGTGTATATCATGCATTAAATGTCCCAAATTTATGGGGTGTGTATGGTCTACTCCCTGGCCTGTAGCCTCGCTTTGAGAATCCGCATAGCACTAATTTTGGTACGAGAGGAAAGCCCTTGAAATTCTACATCCAATGGTGCTAAACTTGTTTAGATTGAGTAATGATTGTGGGTCAAATTGACCCGTTTAACTTTTCATTTTCTCTGTGCACAAAAATCCCGTAGGGAGGCTTGTTGAGTTCGTTTCGGAGCACAGCCGCCTACTTTTAATTATCGGTATCAAGAAGTCTGGAAGCCGCTCTAAAACTTTGAAATTTAGATTTAGGGACATGCCATGATGACGCAGGTACAAACTGCGTCTCTCTAGCATTTTTAGTTCCAGAATGATTCAAAAGCATAGCTGAAGTTTGTTCAAGTCCGGGCTATTTTTTAACGCATGTATTTGTTTTCTCCAATAATCACCACATGCCGTGTATATCATGCATTAAATGTCCCAAATTTATGGGGTGTGTATGGTCTACTCCCTGGCCTCTAGCGTCGCTTTGATAATCCCCATAGCACTAATGTTGGTACGAGAGGAAAGCCCTTGAAATTCTCCATCCAATGGTGCTAAACTTGTTTAGATTGAGTAATAATTGTGGGTCAAATTGACCCGTTGAACTTTTGATTTTCTCTGTGCACAAAAATCCCTTAGGGAGGCTTGTTGAGTTCGTTTCGAAGCAGAGCCGCCTTCATTTAATTTTCGGTATCAAGAAGTCTGGAAGCCGCTCTAAAACTTTGAAATTTGACGTTAGGGACATGTCAGAATGACGCAGGTACAAACTGCGTCTCTCTAGCGTTTTTAGTTCCAGAATGATTCAAAAGCATAACTGAAAGTTTTTTCAAGTCCGGGCTTTTTTTAACGCATGTATTTGTTTTCTCCAATAATCACCACATGCCGTGTATATCATGCATTAAATGTCCCAAATTTATGGGGTGTGTATGGTCTACTCCCTGGCCTGTAGCCTCGCTTTGAGAATCCGCATAGCACTAATTTTGGTACGAGAGGAAAGCCCGTATAATTCTCCATCCAATGGTGCTAAACTTGTTTAGATTGAGTAATGATTGTGGGTAAAATTGACCCGTTGAACTTTTGATTTTCTCTGTGCACAAAAAACCCTTAGGGAGGCTTGTTGAGTTCGTTTCGAAGCACAGCCGCCTACTTTTAGTTTTCGGTATCAAGAAGTCCGGAAGCCGCTCTAAAACTTTGAAATTTAGAATAAGGGCCATGCCATGATGACGCAGGTGCAAACTGCGTTTCTCTAGCATTTTTAGTTCCAGAATGATTCAAAAGCATAGCTGAAGTTTTTTCGAGTCCGGGCTATTTTTTAACGCATGTATTTGTTTTCTCCAATAATCACCACATGCCGTGTATATCATGCATTAAATACCCAAATTTATGGGGTGTTTATGGTCTACTCCCTGGCCTGTAGCCTCGCTTTAAGAATCCGCATAGCACTAATTTTGGTACGATAAGAAAGCCCTTGAAATTCTCCATCCAATGGTGCTAAACCTGTTTAGATTGAGTAATGATTGTGGGTCAAATTGACCCGTTGAACTTTTGATTTTCTCTGTGCACAAAAATCCCGTAGGGAGGCTTGTTGAGTTCGTTTCGGAGCACAGCCGTCTGCTTTTAATTTTCGGTATCAAGAAGTCTGGAAGCCGCTCTACAACTTTGAAATTTAGATTTAGGATAATGCCATGATGACGCAGGTACAAACTGCGTCTCTCTAGCTTTTTTAGTTCCAGAATGATTCAAAAGCATAGCTGAAAGTTTTTTCAAGTCCGGGCTATTTTTTAACACATGTATTTGTTTTCTCCAATAATCACCACATGCCGTGTATATCATGCATTAAATGTCCCAAATTTATGGGGTGTGTATGGTCTACTCCCTGGCCTGTAGCCTCGCTTTAAGAATCCCCATAGCACTAATTTGGTACGAGAGGAAAGCCCTTGAAATTCTACATCCAATGGTGCTAAACTTGTTTAGATTGAGTAATAATTGTGGGTAAAATTGACCAATTGAACTTTTGATTTTCTCTGTGCACAAAAATCCCGTAGGGAGGCTTGTTGAGTTCGTTTCGAAGCACAGCCGCCTACTTTTAATTTTCGGTATCAAGAAGTCTGGAAGCCGCTCTAAAACTTTGAAATATAGATTAAGGGACATGCCATGATGACGCAGGTACAAACTGCGTCTCTCTAGCAGTTTTAGTTCCAGAATGATTCAAAAGCATAGCTGAAGTTTTTTCAAGTCCGGGCTATTTTTTAACGCATGTATTTGTTTTCTCCAATAATCACCACATGCCGTGTATATCATGCATTAAATGTCCCAAATTTATGGGGTGTGTATGGTCTACTCCCTGGCCTCTAGCGTCGCTTTGATAATCCCCATAGCACTAATGTTGGTACGAGAGGAAAGCCCTTGAAATTCTCCATCCAATGGTGCTAAACTTGTTTAGATTGAGTAATGATTGTGGGTCAAATTGACCAATTGAACTTTTGATTTTCTCTGTGCACAAAAATCCCTTAGGGAGGCTTGTTGAGTTCGTTTCGGAGCACAGCCGCCTTCATTTAATTATCGGTATCAAGAAGTCTGGAAGCCGCTCTAAAACTTTGAAATTTAGATTTAGGGTAATGCCATGATGACGCAGGTACAAACTGCGTCTCTCTTGCATTTTTAGTTCCAGAATGATTCAAAAGCATAGCTGAAAGTTTTTTCAAGTCCGGGCTTTTTTTTAACGCATGTATTTGTTTTCTCCAACAATCACCACATGCCGTGTATATCATGCATTAAATGTCCCAAATTTATGGGGTGTGTATGGTCTACTCCCTGGCCTGTAGCCTCGCTTTGAGAATACCCATAGCACTAATTTTGGTACGATAAGAAAGCCCTTGAAATTCTCCATCCAATGGTGCTAAACTTGTTTACATTGAGTAATGATTGTGGGTCAAATTGACCCGTTGAACTTTTGATTTTCTCTGTGCACAAAAATCCCTTAGGGAGGCTTGTTGAGTTCGTTTCGAAGCACAGCCGCCTTCATTTAATTTTCGGTATCAAGAAGTCTGGAAGCCGCTCTAAAACTTTGAAATTTGACGTTAGGGACATGTCAGAATGACACAGGTACAAACTGCGTCTCTCTAGCGTTTTTAGTTCCAGAATGATTCAAAAGCATAGCTGAAAGTTTTTTCAAGTCCGGGCTTTTTTTAACGCATGTATTTGTTTTCTCCAATAATCACCACATGCCGTGTATATCATGCATTAAATGTCCCAAATTTATGGGGTGTGTATGGTCTACTCCCTGGCCTTTAGCTTCGTTTTGAGAATCCGCATAGCACTAATTTTGGTACGATAAGAAAGCCCTTGAAATTCTCCATCCAATGGTGCTAAACTTGTTTAGATTGAGTAATGATTGTGGGTCAAATTGACCCGTTGAACTTTTGATTTTCTCTGTGCACAAAAAACCCTTAGGGAGGCTTGTTGAGTTCGTTTCGAAGCACAGCCGCCTTCATTTAGTTTTCGGTATCAAGAAGTCTGGAAGCCGCTCTAAAACTTTGAAATTTAGATTAAGGGACATGCCATGATGACGCAGGTGCAAACTGCGTCTCTCTAGCATTTTTAGTTCCAGAATGATTCAAAAGCATAGCTGAAGTTTTTTCAAGTCCGGGCTATTTTTTAACGCATGTATTTGTTTTCTCCAATAATCACCACATGCCGTGTATATCATGCATTAAATGTCCCAAATTTATGGGGTGTGTATGGTCTACTCCCTGGCCTGTAGCCTCGCTTTAAGAATCCCCATAGCACTAATTTGGTACGAGAGGAAAGCCCTTGAAATTCTACATCCAATGGTGCTAAACTTGTTTAGATTGAGTAATAATTGTGGGTAAAATTGACCCGTTGAACTTTTGATTTTCTCTGTGCACAAAAATCCCGTAGGGAGGCTTGTTGAGTTCGTTTCGAAGCACAGCCGCCTACTTTTAATTTTCGGTATCAAGAAGTCTGGAAGCCGCTCTAAAACTTTGAAATTTAGATTTAGGGTAATGCCATGATGACGCAGGTACAAACTGCGTCTCTCTAGCAGTTTTAGTTCCAGAATGATTCAAAAGCATAGCTGAAGTTTTTTCAAGTCCGGGCTATTTTTTAACGCATGTATTTGTTTTCTCCAATAATCACCACATGCCGTGTATATCATGCATTAAATGTCCCAAATTTATGGGGTGTGTATGGTCTACTCCCTGGCCTGTAGCCTCGCTTTAAGAATCCCCATAGCACTAATTTGGTACGTGAGGAAAGCCCTTGAAATTCTACATCCAATGGTGCTAAACTTGTTTAGATTGAGTAATAATTGTGGGTAAAATTGACCCGTTGAACTTTTGATTTTCTCTGTGCACAAAAATCCCGTAGGGAGGCTTGTTGAGTTCGTTTCGAAGCACAGCCGCCTACTTTTAATTTTCGGTATCAAGAAGTCTGGAAGCCGCTCTAAAACTTTGAAATTTAGATTTAGGGTAATGCCATGATGACGCAGGTACAAACTGCGTCTCTCTAGCAGTTTTAGTTCCAGAATGATTCAAAAGCATAGCTGAAGTTTTTTCAAGTCCGGGCTATTTTTTAACGCATGTATTTGTTTTCTCCAATAATCACCACATGCCGTGTATATCATGCATTAAATGTCCCAAATTTATGGGGTGTGTATGGTCTACTCCCTGGCCTCTAGCGTCGCTTTGATAATCCCCATAGCACTAATGTTGGTACGAGAGGAAAGCCCTTGAAATTCTCCATCCAATGGTGCTAAACTTGTTTAGATTGAGTAATGATTTTGGGTCAAATTGACCAATTGAACTTTTGATTTTCTCTGTGCACAAAAATCCCGTAGGGAGGCTTGTTGAGTTCGTTTCGGAGCACAGCCGCCTACTTTTAATTATCGGTATCAAGAAGTCTGGAAGCCGCTCTAAAACTTTGGAATTTGACGTTAGGGACATGTCAGAATGACGCAGGTACAAACTGCGTCTCTCTAGCGTTTTTAGTTCCAGAATGATCCAAAAGCATAGCTGAAAGTTTTTTCAAGTCCGGGCTTTTTTTAACGCATGTGTTTGTTTTCTCCAATAATCACCACATGCCGTGTATATCATGCATTAAATGTCCCAAATTTATGGGGTGTGTATGGTCTACTCCCTGGCCTTTAGCTTCGTTTTTAGAATCCGCATAGCACTAATTTTGGTACGATAAGAAAGCCCTTGAAATTCTCCATCCAATGGTGCTAAACTTGTTTAGATTGAGTAATGATTGTGGGTCAAATTGACCCGTTGAACTTTTGATTTTCTCTGTGCACAAAAAACCCTTAGGGAGGCTTGTTGAGTTCGTTTCGAAGCATAGCCGCCTACTTTTAGTTTTCGGTATCAAGAAGTCCGGAAGCCGCTCTAAAACTTTGAAATTTAGATTAAGGGACATGCCATGATGACGCAGGTGCAAACTGCGTCTCTCTAGCATTTTTAGTTCCAGAATGATTCAAAAGCATAGCTGAAGTTTTTTCAAGTCCGGGCTATTTTTTAACGCATGTATTTGTTTTCTCCAATAATCACCACATGCCGTGTATATCATGCATTAAATGTCCCAAATTTATGGGGTGTGTATGGTCTACTCCCTGGCCTGTAGCCTCGCTTTAAGAATCCCCATAGCAC
Source organism: Asterias amurensis (assembly GCF_032118995.1). NCBI lineage: Eukaryota > Metazoa > Echinodermata > Asteroidea > Forcipulatida > Asteriidae > Asterias > Asterias amurensis. Next base: position 11,816,474 of record NC_092660.1, read on the forward strand.
TAATTTGGTACGAGAGGAAAGCCCTTGAAATTCTACATCCAATGGTGCTAAACTTGTTTAGATTGAGTAATAATTGTGGGTAAAATTGACCCGTTGAACTTTTGATTTTCTCTGTGCACAAAAATCCCGTAGGGAGGCTTGTTGAGTTCGTTTAAAAGCACAGCCGCCTTCATTTAATTTTCGGTATCAAGAAGTCTGGAAGCCGCTCTAAAACTTTGAAATTTGACGTTAGGGACATGTCAGAATGACGCAGGTACAAACTGCGTCTCTCTAGCGTTTTTAGTTCCAGAATGATCCAAAAGCATAGCTGAAAGTTTTTTCAAGTCCGGGCTTTTTTTAACGCATGTATTTGTTTTCTCCAATAATCACCACATGCCGTGTATATCATGCATTAAATGTCCCAAATTTATGGGGTGTGTATGGTCTACTCCCTGGCCTTTAGCTTCGTTTTTAGAATCCGCATAGCACTACTTTTGGTACGATAAGAAAGCCCTTGAAATTCTCCATCCAATGGTGCTAAACTTGTTTAGATTGAGTAATGATTGTGGGTCAAATTGACCCGTTGAACTTTTGATTTTCTCTGTGCTCAAAAATCCCTTAGGGAGGCTTGTTGAGTTCGTTTCGAAGCACAGCCGCCTTCATTTAGTTTTCGGTATCAAGAAGTCTGGAAGCCGCTCTAAAACTTTGAAATTTAGATTCAGGGTAATGCCATGATGACGCAGGTACAAACTGCGTCTCTCTAGCATTTTTAGTTCCAGAATGATTCAAAAGCATAGCTGAAAGTTTTTTCAAGTCCGGGCTTTTTTTTAACGCATGTATTTGTTTTCTCCAATAATCACCACATGCCGTGTATATCATGCATTAAATGTCCCAAATTTATGGGGTGTGTATGGTCTACTCCCTGGCCTCTAGCCTCGCTTTGAGAATCCCAATAGCACTAATTTTGGTACGATAAGAAAGCCCTTGAAATTCTCCATCCAATGGTGCTAAACTTGTTTAGATTGAGTAATGATTGTGGGTCAAATTGACCCGTTGAACTTTTGATTTTCTCTGTGCACAAAAATCCCGTAGGGAGGCTTGTTGAGTTCGTTTCGGAGCACAGCCGTCTGCTTTTAATTTTCGGTATCAAGAAGTCTGGAAGCCGCTCTACAACTTTGAAATTTAGATTTAGGATAATGCCATGATGACGCAGGTACAAACTGCGTCTCTCTAGCAGTTTTAGTTCCAGAATGATTCAAAAGCATAGCTGAAAGTTTTTTCAAGTCCGGGCTTTTTTTTTAACGCATGTATTTGTTTTCTCCAATAATCACCACATGCCGTGTATATCATGCATTAAATGTCCCAAATTTATGGGGTGTGTATGGTCTACTCCCTGGCCTCTAGCTTCGGTTTGAGAATCCCCATAGCACTAATTTTGGTACGATAAGAAAGCCCTTGAAATTCTCCATCCAATGGTGCTAAACTTGTTTAGATTGAGTAATGATTGTGGGTCAAATTGACCCGTTGAACTTTTGATTTTCTCTGTGCACAAAAATCCCGTAGGGAGGCTTGTTGAGTTCGTTTCGGAGCACAGCCGCCTACTTTTAATTTTCGGTATCAAGAAGTCTGGAAGCCGCTCTAAAACTTTGAAATTTAGATTTAGGATAATGCCATGATGACGCAGGTACAAACTGCGTCTCTCTAGCATTTTTAGTTCCAGAATGATTCAAAAGCATAGCTGAAAGTTTTTTCAAGTCCGGGCTATTTTTTAACGCATGTATTTGTTTTCTCCAATAATCACCACATGCCGTGTATATCATGCATTAAATGTCCCAAATTTATGGGGTGTGTATGGTCTACTCCCTGGCCTTTAGCTTCGTTTTGAGAATCCGCATAGCACTAATTTTGGTACGATAAGAAAGCCCTTGAAATTCTCCATCCAATGGTGCTAAACCTGTTTAGATTGAGTAATGATTGTGGGTAAAATTGACCCGTTGAACTTTTGATTTTCTCTGTGCACAAAAATCCCTTAGGGAGGCTTGTTGAGTTCGTTTCGAAGCACAGCCGCCTTCATTTAGTTTTCGGTATCAAGAAGTCTGGAAGCCGCTCTAAAACTTTGAAATTTAGATTCAGGGTAATGCCATGATGACGCAGGTACAAACTGCGTCTCTCTAGCATTTTTAGTTCCAGAATGATTCAAAAGCATAGCTGAAAGTTTTTTCAAGTCCGGGCTTTTTTTTAACGCATGTATTTGTTTTCTCCAATAATCACCACATGCCGTGTATATCATGCATTAAACGTCCCAAATTTATGGGGTGTGTATGGTCTACTCCCTGGCCTCTAGCCTCGCTTTGAGAATCCCAATAGCACTAATTTTGGTACGATAAGAAAGCCCTTGAAATTCTCCATCCAATGGTGCTAAACTTGTTTAGATTGAGTAATGATTGTGGGTCAAATTGACCCGTTGAACTTTTGATTTTCTCTGTGCACAAAAATCCCTTAGGGAGGCTTGTTGAGTTCGTTTCGAAGCACAGCCGCCTTCATTTAATTTTCGGTATCAAGAAGTCTGGAAGCCGCTCTAAAACTTTGAAATTTGACGTTAGGGACATGTCAGAATGACGCAGGTACAAACTGCGTCTCTCTAGCGTTTTTAGTTCCAGAATGATCCAAAAGCATAGCTGAAGTTTTTTCGAGTCCGGGCTATTTTTTAACGCATGTATTTGTTTTCTCCAATAATCACCACATGCCGTGTATATCATGCATTAAATGTCCCAAATTTATGGGGTGTGTATGGTCTACTCCCTGGCCTCTAGCCTCGCTTTGAGAATCCCAATAGCACTAATTTTGGTACGATAAGAAAGCCTCTGAAATTCTCCATCCAATGGTGCTAAACTTGTTTAGATTGAGTAATGATTGTGGGTCAAATTGACCCGTTGAACTTTTGATTTTCTCTGTGCACAAAAAACCCGTAGGGAGGCTTGTTGAGTTCGTTTCGGAGCACAGCCGTCTGCTTTTAATTTTCGGTATCAAGAAGTCTGGAAGCCGCTCTACAACTTTGAAATTTAGATTTAGGATAATGCCATGATGACGCAGGTACAAACTGCGTCTCTCTAGCATTTTTAGTTCCAGAATGATTCAAAAGCATAGCTGAAAGTTTTTTCAAGTCCGGGCTTTTTTTTAACGCATGTATTTGTTTTCTCCAATAATCACCACATGCCGTGTATATCATGCATTAAATGTCCCAAATTTATGGGGTGTGTATGGTCTACTCCCTGGCCTGTAGCCTCGCTTTGAGAATCCCCATAGCACTAATTTTGGTACGATAAGAAAGCCCTTGAAATTCTCCATCCAATGGTGCTAAACTTGTTTACATTGAGTAATGATTGTGGGTCAAATTGACCCGTTGAACTTTTGATTTTCTCTGTGCACAAAAATCCCTTAGGGAGGCTTGTTGAGTTCGTTTCGAAGCACAGCCGCCTTCATTTAATTTTCGGTATCAAGAAGTCTGGAAGCCGCTCTAAAACTTTGAAATTTGACGTTAGGGACATGTCAGAATGACGCAGGTACAAACTGCGTCTCTCTAGCGTTTTTAGTTCCAGAATGATCCAAAAGCATAGCTGAAGTTTTTTCGAGTCCGGGCTATTTTTTAACGCATGTATTTGTTTTCTCCAATAATCACCACATGCCGTGTATATCATGCATTAAATGTCCCAAATTTATGGGGTGTGTATGGTCTACTCCCTGGCCTCTAGCCTCGCTTTGAGAATCCCAATAGCACTAATTTTGGTACGATAAGAAAGCCTCTGAAATTCTCCATCCAATGGTGCTAAACTTGTTTAGATTGAGTAATGATTGTGGGTCAAATTGACCCGTTGAACTTTTGATTTTCTCTGTGCACAAAAATCCCGTAGGGAGGCTTGTTGAGTTCGTTTCGGAGCACAGCCGCCTGCTTTTAATTTTCGGTATCAAGAAGTCTGGAAGCCGCTCTACAACTTTGAAATTTAGATTTAGGATAATGCCATGATGACGCAGGTACAAACTGCGTCTCTCTAGCATTTTTAGTTCCAGAATGATTCAAAAGCATAGCTGAAAGTTTTTTCAAGTTCGGGCTTTTTTTTTAACGCATGTATTTGTTTTCTCCAATAATCACCACATGCCGTGTATATCATGCATTAAATGTCCCAAATTTATGGGGTGTGTATGGTCTACTCCCTGGCCTCTAGCCTCGCTTTGAGAATCCCAATAGCACTAATTTTGGTACGATAAGAAAGCCCTTGAAATTCTCCATCCAATGGTGCTAAACTTGTTTAGATTGAGTAATGATTGTGGGTCAAATTGACCCGTTGAACTTTTGATTTTCTCTGTGCACAAAAATCCCGTAGGGAGGCTTGTTGAGTTCGTTTCGGAGCACAGCCGTCTGCTTTTAATTTTCGGTATCAAGAAGTCTGGAAGCCGCTCTACAACTTTGAAATTTAGATTCAGGGTAATGCCATGATGACGCAGGTACAAACTGCGTCTCTCTAGCATTTTTAGTTCCAGAATGATTCAAAAGCATAGCTGAAAGTTTTCTCAAGTCCGGGCTTTTTTTTAACGCATGTATTTGTTTTCTCCAATAATCAACACATGCCGTGTATATCATGCATTAAATGTCCCAAATTTAAGGGGTGTGTCGGGTCTACTCCCTGGCCTCTAGCGTCGCCTTGAAAATCCCCATAGCACTGATGTTTATACGAGAGGAAAGCCCTTGGAATTGTCCATCCAATGGTGCTAAACTTGTTTAGATTAAGCAATGATTTTGGGTCAAAATGACCCGTTGTACTTTTGATTTTCTCTGTGCACAAAAATCCCGTAGGGGAGGCTTGTTGAGTTCGTTTCGGAGCACAGCCGCCTACTCTTAATTTTCGGTATCAGAGTGGAGGTTGTTGAAATCGTTTCTGAGCAACCCGCAAGAGCGATAGATTGAATTTCATTTTTTCTGTCTGAGTTTTATTCCCGTCTTCATTAAAAAAAAAAATTCAAAAGTGAATACATCAAATGTTGGGACATGCATCCAGGTAATGACAATATTCGAGTGTTTTCCATAACATTTACCTAATTGCTATATAGGTAATATTTATGCGTGAAACTTTACATCAACAGTTCGGCTACGAAAGTATCCCATTCCGTGTGTGCTATACATTTGCGCATTGAAACCGACTTAAAAAAACACAACCTTCAAGGAAAAACGTATTTAGGACTTAAAATGGCGGCCATATTGAATTTTGCTAGATATTTTAAACAGCTGGAGTTTGATTATTTTTTTTTACCCGTATTCCCCTTAACCTTAACTTGTTTTGGGGCGGGGCCTATAGCCCCCCCTCCCCCATTAGAACCGATCCTCTCTTTAACCAATCCTCTTCTAAAATCCCCGAAAAAATTAATTTCTAAGTTCCACAGAACACAGCGAAGACAAAATATGGGGGGGGGGTAACACATATTTCGATCAACGATTGGCTCTGCATTGAAGGGGTGGGGGTAATTGCTCTTGCTTTTACAATTTGCAGCTTCTTCAGGAGATTTGTATTTACAATATTAGCAGCAAAATCATTACAACGAGGGCAATGAAACCACACTTTCCGTGCATAAACACTTGACATCGTGGTAACATTCTCGTGGAATTTCCTATAGTTGGGTGACTGTAAGGTCCGTAAGGTCTCAAATAATGACAAAATCCGGAATATTCTTCGAATTGAGTCTTTATTGAGCCAGAAATTGCAACAGTAGTCGTGTCTTCTTATAGCACGTTTATATGCAGTACGCCGTGTTTGTTTACATTTCACCCACTATGTCACGTGAGGCACGGAGCGCAATCGGTCTATTGATTATGACCATGAAAACACCAGTTTTTAAGCACCAACACTGTAGCGCAGTGCGTAAGGTGCTGGGACTGTTTCAGCAACTCGGATCACCCGGTCCGGGTTCGAATACCGTCTGTCTCTAATATAGATTCAAGGCTTTTTGCTGCCCCTGATAGGACAGTGTGATTGGGATCTGCCTTGTTTTCTCCCCTAAAGGGACAGGGCCCGCGTGGTGGCTAGGGTTCGAAGCAGGGGGGGATGTGCTCTGGGTCGGATGCAAATCCTGAAGGGTTCTATATGGCAAAGGGGAGGGGCCAGTGTGTGCCATTAACTGAACCGGCGCCTGAATGCCTGATATTTTTCCACCAGATTAAATTTGCATTCTTCAATTTCTTTATTGTTCTATTTGTCTTACCCGCTGCCAAAACATTAGGACTCAAACTTCCTCTAGTTATCGGGCAACGTCGGTAGCCTAGTTGACAACACACTGCTCTTGAACTACAGGGGTCCCGGGTTCGAATCCCACCCGAGGAACATGATATTTTGTTCACGGAATATTTTTGTTCACGGGACTCGGGAAAGTATCCTGAGTTTACAGTGCTAACACACATCGGTGTATGGGTCAAAAACAAAATTAATTTTCTCTATAATATTTATTTGTATAATGTTATTATTGTTGTTATTATTTATAACGCTTACTGGTATAACTGGTATGTATCTGGTAACTGTTTTAAACAGTGTTTACATCAATTAACTAGGTCAGACTTGTTCTCTCTAATCCGAAGGCGGGTTCACTTATGTTTGAAAAGGAGGGAGCTACTGCCTTAGTTAAAAGACATTGTTTTCGTATCTACTCTTGTTAGAAACTCTTGTTTTTTTTGTATAGATTAGTATCCTGTTTAAAGGAACGTTACAGAATTGGTAAGAAACAAAATTGTGAAAATCACAGATGTACATAAAACTTACACGGTCTAATGATAATGATTGTTGAAAACATCCCTTGAAGTATTTATGTCTGAAGTCTCATATTTGTTAAGAAATAAATAATTTAACCTTGCGTTTGTTATTTTTTTTGTTTGCATCAATGTCATGCAAAATGTGTAATCGTTTTTTGACTATTATTTTTCTCGTGACCCAGATGGCCGATCAGTTTGAAACTTTAACGGATTTGTCAGTTTATGTATATGGTGGATTACATAAAGTGCTTACACTGCCAGCAACTATTTTGATTTTAAGATCAAAAGGGGGCCCTTGATATTAAAAGGAACAGTTTTGTTTTAATTTGTTTTAAGGATCTGTGTTGAGAATATTGAAAGAAATACAGGATTATTGTTTGTTTGCGGGAAAAAAAAATATACTAATTTCTGTCAAAAAACAAGGTTTGATGATGACGAAATACAGTTCATGCGTCATTAATTTATCTTTGGTACGAGAAGAAAGCCCTTGAAAATGGCGATCCGATTGTGGTAAAATTGTTAAGATTGAGCATGAAACTGGGATCGAATTATCCGTTCAAACTGTTTTTTTTTTTTTTTTTTTTTTTTTTTTGTCAGACAGCTCTGTGCACAAAACTCTCAAGGGCATGCTGTTGAAATCGTGTCTGAGCAACCCCGCTTACTGGAGCTTTTTGTTATTATGAAGTGTATAAGTCGCCCTATACTTTTGAAAAACGGATGCAGGGACATGCCAGAATGACTCAGTTACAAACTTCATCTCTTTAGCATTTTTAGCTACATAATTATTTCAGAGCATGGCTGAAATATTTATTTTTCGGGCCAATTTTTGAATGAATATCAATGTAAACAGCTGGATCGTGATTTTTAACCAAGATTCCTAGTTTTGTTTCTTATCAAGTTTATTTGCCTGAAAATTTGCCCACATTTTCCTCCCCTAGTTTTATGCAAAATGGCGGCCACATTGAATTTTGAAATACTTTAAGTGTAAAAAAGTACCAACCTAACTTTATTAGCAACATTTTGGCAGTCGGCTTGTTCTTTGTAGTTATGTCAATGAGAGATTTGTGTACGGTTTCAGGGGAAAAACGGTGGCCATTTTGTTTTTTACGTAAAAATGCACTTTCGCCGGATAAATATGCAAATTGCTAAATATTCAAAAATACACAAAACATACTTAAAAGTCTTATAGCCTTGAAATGGAAAACTATTGATAGATTCTTGAAATCTTTATTCTCTGCTTAATTTTATATGGGGAGTCCCTGGGCCCGTCGAGTTATTCTCCCTCCAAGAAAAAACACCCCTTCACAAGTTTAATTTTAAAAACGTCAACAACCCCCAGGTCACAATTGGGCAACATTTTTGTACATTGAAACACCTTCTGGGGGCTCTCAAATCTGTCTTATATAGAATATTAGGTGGTTGAAATCGTTTCTGAGCAACCCCGCCTACTTGAGTTTTTTTCTATCAAGAAGTGTGCAAGTCGCCCTGAACCTTTAAAAAATAGACGCAGGAACATGCCAAATGACTAAGGTACAAACTGCATCTCCCTAGCATTTTTTGTTCCAGGGTTATTCCAGAGTGTTGCTGAACGTTTTTAATTGTCCGGGCCTATTTTTTGAATGACCCCCTTATTGTTGGTTGGAATCCTGACTGCGCCGTGTCTTGGTGTACGTTTTATACACGCACAGTGTACGTCAATTTCTAATGGGTGCCTGCTCGCGCCGTGTGCAAGTCGCCCTAAACCTTTAAAAAATGGACGTAGGAACATTCCTGGAAGAGGAGAGGAAAGCCCTTGAACATGGCAATCCTGTGGTGTTAAAATTTTGAAGATTGAGCATGAAACTGGGATCGAAATTACCCGTTGTACATGTTGTTTTTCTCTCCGACAGCTCTGTGCACAAAACTCACATAGTGGAGGTTGTTGAAATCGTTTCTGAGCAACCCCGCAAGGCGGGACAAACTGTAACAGTATACTGTTCAGCTTCATCAAAGGTCTTAGCATCCGTCACAAAGAGGGAGCAATGATCACCAAAACTTGTCTATGGACTGATGCAGAACATGCATGGATATACCATCAGGAAATGCGTCTGAAGGAGAGCTGAAACAGTGAAGTTTGCCGCCATTTTGAGCGCCGAGTGATAGCGTCTGAAGACGGCAGGACGTTTCTAACTCAACAAGTGGTAAGCTGTTGTAAGCCGTAACCCCGCCTGTCTATACTCTAAGTTAACTGTTTTAAATGTATTTTATTTCATTCCGAAACGGGGAGGGTAACATTGTAATAAAAAATAACAATAATTTAGAAATGGTTTAGACAATGGTTTAGACAGATGTTTTAAAAGTAGAATACAATGATCTACACACATTTGTCACAAAATTGCATGGTTTTTTCTACTACTTAACGAACTAACACGGTCGGCCATTTATGGAAGCAAAACATTTTGACTCCCAAAAATGGCCGGCCGTGTTTGTCGACAAGTTATAAAAGGAAACCCACGCAATGAGTGGTTACTTGGAGTGATACTTGTGTGGATCATTATGTTCCACTTTTAAAATATATTTATAATCATATGTAATAAGACCAACTCGACTGATCCAAGGCAACGTGTTCCTTTAACTAATAACAAAACACATACATTGGTAAAGCCTTGTTCACACAGTTTGATTTTTTAGACGGTAAATAAAAAGACATACTTTGCAACGCAATGAATTATAGCTTCATCAGGAGTGTCCATAAAAAAAATTACATCTATCTTCCCTACAAAGAATTTTAAAAGTCTTTGTTTTATCAATAACATAAACCAACATAATATTCATAAGGTCGTTGTTTAATGGGCAATTTCAGGCACAAAATGGATTTCTGTATCAACATCAAGGTGACAATGAGGGCAAATTTTTTGGATAATGGAAACTTTAAGGAAACTTTTTGCCAATTATTTGGCTTGACTCTAACCCAGCAAACCTCCCTAGAGTTCAATAAGTAGGTTGAGTGAAGAGCATCTGAATTGGGCCAAAGAACGGCGATATTATAATTAACACAACGTAAATATAACTGAAACTCAAACTGGGTTTGAAGATACGGTACGGATATGTCCTGAGCTTATTCCTTTGGCCAGAACTAGTTATATAGCCATTATGCAATCTATTGTACCAATTAGAGTTAAACACGTAACGTTTCACATTCCTTTGGCTATATAGATGGCACAGTTCCTATTAAGCATGAGAAATACCGATGTTTTGTGGCCAAGCCCTTGTGTTTGATCACAGAGAATGTACAGAATTGTTATCGCTCCATTTCAACCAGTTTAAACTTAGCATATGTACAAAGGAAAACGACAAAATTCGTCCCGGAATAAATCGGGTGTACGTATGGCTAACCGATGACGCGGTAAACTTGTAGAGATTGGGCATTAATCTGGAGTCGAAACGACCTTAACAAATCTGCGAACTTTTATTAGACAGCTCTGTGCACAAAAATCCCTTTTGGGAGACTGTTGAGCACAGTTCTGATTCCCCTTTACTTGTTGTTTTCCGCTATCAAGAAATTGTCCAAGCCGCCCTAAAACTTTTACAATTTGGATACAGGGATATGCCAGGTAGAGTCGGGTACAACGACTCCGTGTCTGTAGCATGTTTAATTTCAGAGTTATTGAAGAGTTCGTCTCAGATTTATTTTAAAACCATTCAACAAAACAATCCGTCTGCTTTTTCTGTATAGCCCATGCATACAACTTTGGGGTGGTACTACTCCCTGGCTTCTAGCGTCGCCTTGAGAATCTCCATAGCACTAATTTTTGTACGAGAGGAAAGCCCTTGAAATTGTCAATCCAATGGTGCTAAACTTGTTTAGATTGAGCAAAGATTTTTGGTTAAATTGACCCGTTGTACTTTTGATTTTCTCTGTGCACAAAAATCCCGTAGGGAGGCTTGTTGAGTTCGTTTCGGAGCACAGCCGCCTACTTTAATTTTCGGTATCAAGAAGTCTGGAAGCCGCTCTAAAACTTTGAAATTTAGATTAAGGGACATGCCATGATGACGCAGGTTTAAACTGCGTCTCTCTACCTTTTTTAGTTCCAGAATGATTCAAAAGCATAGCTGAAAGTTTTTTCAAGTCCGGGCTTTTTTTAACGCATGTATTTGTTTTCTCCAATAATCACCACATGCCGTGTATATCATGCATTAAATGTCCCAAATTTATGGGGTGTGTATGGTCTACTCCCTGGCCTGTAGCCTCGCTTTGAGAATCCGCATAGCACTAATTTTGGTACGAGAGGAAAGCCCTTGAAATTCTACATCCAATGGTGCTAAACTTGTTTAGATTGAGTAATGATTGTGGGTCAAATTTACCCGTTGAACTTTTCATTTTCTCTGTGCACAAAAATCCCGTAGGGAGGCTTGTTGAGTTCGTTTCGGAGCACAGCCGCCTACTTTTAATTTTCGGTATCAAGAAGTCTGGAAGCCGCTCTAAAACTTTGAAATTTGACGTTAGGGACATGTCAGAATGACGCAGGTACAAACTGCGTCTCTCTAGCGTTTTTAGTTCCAGAATGATTCAAAAGCATAGCTGAAAGTTTTTTCAAGTCCGGGCTTTTTTTAACGCATGTATTTGTTTTCTCCAATAATCACCACATGCCGTGTATATCATGCATTAAATGTCCCAAATTTATGGGGTGTGTATGGTCTACTCCCTGGCCTTTAGCTTCGTTTTTAGAATCCGCATAGCACTAATTTTGGTACGATAAGAAAGCCCTTGAAATTCTCCATCCAATGGTGCTAAACTTGTTTAGATTGAGTAATGATTGTGGGTCAAATTGACCCGTTGAACTTTTGATTTTCTCTGTGCACAAAAATCCCTTAGGGAGGCTTGTTGAGTTCGTTTCGAAGCACAGCCGCCTTCATTTAATTTTCGGTATCAAGAAGTCTGGAAGCCGCTCTAAAACTTTGAAATTTGACGTTAGGGACATGTCAGAATGACGCAGGTACAAACTGCGTCTCTCTAGCGTTTTTAGTTCCAGAATGATTCAAAAGCATAGCTGAAAGTTTTTTCAAGTCCGGGCTTTTTTTAACGCATGTATTTGTTTTCTCCAATAATCACCACATGCCGTGTATATCATGCATTAAATGTCCCAAATTTATGGGGTGTGTATGGTCTACTCCCTGGCCTTTAGCTTCGTTTTTAGAATCCGCATAGCACTAATTTTGGTACGATAAGAAAGCCCTTGAAATTCTCCATCCAATGGTGCTAAACTTGTTTAGATTGAGTAATGATTGTGGGTCAAATTGACCCGTTGAACTTTTGATTTTCTCTGTGCACAAAAAACCCTTAGGGAGGCTTGTTGAGTTCGTTTCGAAGCACAGCCGCCTACTTTTAGTTTTCGGTAACAAGAAGTCCGGAAGCCGCTCTAAAACTTTGAAATTTAGATTAAGGGACATGCCATGATGACGCAGGTGCAAATTGCGTCTCTCTAGCATTTTTAGTTCCAGAATGATTCAAAAGCATAGCTGAAGTTTTTTCAAGTCCGGGCTATTTTTTAACGCATGTATTTGTTTTCTCCAATAATCACCACATGCCGTGTATATCATGCATTAAATGTCCCAAATTTATGGGGTGTGTATGGTCTACTCACTGGCCTCTAGCCTCGCTTTGAGAATCCGCATAGCACTAATTTTGGTACGAGAGGAAAGCCCTTGAAATTCTCCATCCAATGGTGCTAAACTTGTTTAGATTGAGTAATGATTGTGGGTCAAATTGACCCTTTTGAACTTTTGATTTTCTCTGTGCACAAAAATCCCGTAGTGAGGCTTGTTGAGTTCGTTTCGGAGCACAGCCGTCTGCTTTTAATTTTCGGTATCAAGAAGTCTGGAAGCCGCTCTAAAACTTTGAATGTTAGATTTAGGGACATGCCATGATGACGCAGGTACAAACTGCGTCTCTCTAGCAGTTTTAGTTCCAGAATGATTCAAAAGCATAGCTGAAAGTTTTTTCAAGTCCGGGCTTTTTTTTAACGCATGTATTTGTTTTCTCCAATAATCACCACATGCCGTGTATATCATGCATTAAATGTCCCAAATTTATGGGGTGTGTATGGTCTACTCCCTGGCCTGTAGCCTCGCTTTGAGAATCCCCATAGCACTAATTTTGGTACGATAAGAAAGCCCTTGAAATTCTCCATCCAATGGTGCTAAACTTGTTTACATTGAGTAATGATTGTGGGTCAAATTGACCCTTTTGAACTTTTGATTTTCTCTGTGCACAAAAATCCCGTAGGGAGGCTTGTTGAGTTCGTTTCGGAGCACAGCCGTCTGCTTTTTATTTTCGGTATCAAGAAGTCTGGAAGCCGCTCTAAAACTTTGAAATTTAGGTTTAGGGTAATGCCATGATGACGCAGGTACAAACTGCGTCTCTCTAGCATTTTTAGTTCCAGAATGATTCAAAAGCATAGCTGAAAGTTTTTTCAAGTCCGGGCTTTTTTTAACGCATGTATTTGTTTTCTCCAATAATCACCACATGCCGTGTATATCATGCATTAAATGTCCCAAATTTATGGGGTGTGTATGGTCTACTCACTGGCCTCTAGCCTCGCTTTGAGAATCCGCATAGCACTAATTTTGGTACGAGAGGAAAGCCCTTGAAATTCTCCATCCAATGGTGCTAAACTTGTTTAGATTGAGTAATGATTGTGGGTCAAATTGCCCGTTGAACTTTTGATTTTCTCTGTGCACAAAAATCCCGTAGGGAGGCAGGCTTGTTGAGTTCGTTTCGGAGCACAGCCGCCTGCTTTTAATTTTCGGTGTCAAGAAGTCTGGAAGCCGCTCTAAAACTTTGAATGTTAGATTTAGGGACATGCCATGATGACGCAGGTACAAACTGCGTCTCTCTAGCATTTTTAGTTTCAGAATGATTCAAAAGCATAGCTGAAAGTTTATTTATGTCCGGGCTTTTTTTAACGCATGTATTTGTTTTCTCCAATAATCACCGCATGCCGTGTATATCATGCATTAAATGTCCCAAATTTATGGGGTGTGTATGGTTTACTCCCTGGCCTGTAGCCTCGCTTTGAGAATCCCCTTAGCATTAATTTTGGTACGATAAGAAAGCCCTTGAAATTCTCCATCCAATGGTGCTAAACTTGTTTAGATTGAGTAATGATTGTGGGTAAAATTGACCCGTTGAACTTTTGATTTTCTCTGTGCACAAAAATCCCTTAGGGAGGCTTGTTGAGTTCGTTTCGAAGCACAGCCGCCTTCATTTAATTTTCGGTATCAAGAAGTCTGGAAGCCGCTCTAAAACTTTGAAATTTGACGTTAGGGACATGTCAGAATGACGCAGGTACAAACTGCGTCTCTCTAGCGTTTTTAGTTCCAGAATGATTCAAAAGCATAGCTGAAAGTTTTTTCAAGTCCGGGCTTTTTTTAACGCATGTATTTGTTTTCTCCAATAATCACCACATGCCGTGTATATCATGCATTAAATGTCCCAAATTTATGGGGTGTGTATGGTCTACTCCCTGGCCTTTAGCTTCGTTTTTAGAATCCGCATAGCACTAATTTTGGTACGATAAGAAAGCCCTTGAAATTCTCCATCCAATGGTGCTAAACTTGTTTAGATTGAGTAATGATTGTGGGTCAAATTGACCCGTTGAACTTTTGATTTTCTCTGTGCACAAAAAACCCTTAGGGAGGCTTGTTGAGTTCGTTTCGAAGCACAGCCGCCTACTTTTAGTTTTCGGTATCAAGAAGTCCGGAAGCCGCTCTAAAACTTTGAAATTTAGATTAAGGGACATGCCATGATGACGCAGGTGCAAATTGCGTCTCTCTAGCATTTTTAGTTCCAGAATGATTCAAAAGCATAGCTGAAGTTTTTTCAAGTCCGGGCTATTTTTTAACGCATGTATTTGTTTTCTCCAATAATCACCACATGCCGTGTATATCATGCATTAAATGTCCCAAATTTATGGGGTGTGTATGGTCTACTCACTGGCCTCTAGCCTCGCTTTGAGAATCCGCATAGCACTAATTTTGGTACGAGAGGAAAGCCCTTGAAATTCTCCATCCAATGGTGCTAAACTTGTTTAGATTGAGTAATGATTGTGGGTCAAATTGACCCTTTTGAACTTTTGATTTTCTCTGTGCACAAAAATCCCGTAGTGAGGCTTGTTGAGTTCGTTTCGGAGCACAGCCGTCTGCTTTTAATTTTCGGTATCAAGAAGTCTGGAAGCCGCTCTAAAACTTTGAATGTTAGATTTAGGGACATGCCATGATGACGCAGGTACAAACTGCGTCTCTCTAGCAGTTTTAGTTCCAGAATGATTCAAAAGCATAGCTGAAAGTTTTTTCAAGTCCGGGCTTTTTTTTAACGCATGTATTTGTTTTCTCCAATAATCACCACATGCCGTGTATATCATGCATTAAATGTCCCAAATTTATGGGGTGTGTATGGTCTACTCCCTGGCCTGTAGCCTCGCTTTGAGAATCCCCATAGCACTAATTTTGGTACGATAAGAAAGCCCTTGAAATTCTCCATCCAATGGTGCTAAACTTGTTTAGATTGAGTAATGATTGTGGGTCAAATTGACCCGTTGAACTTTTGATTTTCTCTGTGCACAAAAATCCCGTAGGGAGGCTTGTTGAGTTCGTTTCGGAGCACAGCCGTCTGCTTTTAATTTTCGGTATCAAGAAGTCTGGAAGCCGCTCTACAACTTTGAAATTTAGATTTAGGATAATGCCATGATGACGCAGGTACAAACTGCGTCTCTCTAGCAGTTTTAGTTCCAGAATGATTCAAAAGCATAGCTGAAAGTTTTTTCAAGTCCGGGCTTTTTTTTAACGCATGTATTTGTTTTCTCCAATAATCACCACATGCCGTGTATATCATGCATTAAACTTCCCAAATTTATGGGGTGTGTATGGTCTACTCCCTGGCCTGTAGCCTCGCTTTGAGAATCCCCATAGCACTAATTTTGGTACGATAAGAAAGCCCTTGAAATTCTCCATCCAATGGTGCTAAACTTGTTTACATTGAGTAATGATTGTGGGTAAAATTGACCCGTTGAACTTTTGATTTTCTCTGTGCACAAAAATCCCTTAGGGAGGCTTGTTGAGTTCGTTTCGAAGCACAGCCGCCTTCATTTAATTTTCGGTATCAAGAAGTCTGGAAGCCGCTCTAAAACTTTGAAATTTGACGTTAGGGACATGTCAGAATGACGCAGGTACAAACTGCGTCTCTCTAGCGTTTTTAGTTCCAGAATGATTCAAAAGCATAGCTGAAAGTTTTTTCAAGTCCGGGCTTTTTTTAACGCATGTATTTGTTTTCTCCAATAATCACCACATGCCGTGTATATCATGCATTAAATGTCCCAAATTTATGGGGTGTGTATGGTCTACTCCCTGGCCTTTAGCTTCGTTTTTAGAATCCGCATAGCACTAATTTTGGTACGATAAGAAAGCCCTTGAAATTCTCCATCCAATGGTGCTAAACTTGTTTAGATTGAGTAATGATTGTGGGTCAAATTGACCCGTTGAACTTTTGATTTTCTCTGTGCACAAAAAACCCTTAGGGAGGCTTGTTGAGTTCGTTTCGAAGCACAGCCGCCTACTTTTAGTTTTCGGTATCAAGAAGTCCGGAAGCCGCTCTAAAACTTTGAAATTTAGATTAAGGGACATGCCATGATGACGCAGGTGCAAACTGCGTCTCTCTAGCATTTTTAGTTCCAGAATGATTCAAAAGCATAGCTGAAGTTTTTTCAAGTCCGGGCTATTTTTTAACGCATGTATTTGTTTTCTCCAATAATCACCACATGCCGTGTATATCATGCATTAAATGTCCCAAATTTATGGGGTGTGTATGGTCTACTCACTGGCCTCTAGCCTCGCTTTGAGAATCCGCATAGCACTAATTTTGGTACGAGAGGAAAGCCCTTGAAATTCTCCATCCAATGGTGCTAAACTTGTTTAGATTGAGTAATGATTGTGGGTCAAATTGACCCGTTGAACTTTTGATTTTCTCTGTGCACAAAAATCCCGTAGGGAGGCAGGCTTGTTGAGTTCGTTTCGGAGCACAGCCGCCTGCTTTTAATTTTCGGTGTCAAGAAGTCTGGAAGCCGCTCTAAAACTTTGAATGTTAGATTTAGGGACATGCCATGATGACGCAGGTACAAACTGCGTCTCTCTAGCATTTTTAGTTCCAGAATGATTCAAAAGCATAGCTGAAAGTTTATTCATGTCCGGGCTTTTTTTAACGCATGTATTTGTTTTCTCCAATAATCACCGCATGCCGTGTATATCATGCATTAAATGTCCCAAAATTATGGGGTGTGTATGGTTTACTCCCTGGCCTGTAGCCTCGCTTTGAGAATCCCCTTAGCATTAATTTTGGTACGAGAGGAAAGCCCTTGAAATTCTCCATCCAATGGTGCTAAACTTTGTTTAGATTGAGTAATGATTGTGGGTCAAATTGACCCGTTGAACTTTTGATTTCCTCTGTGCACAAAAATCCCTTAGGGAGGCTTGTTGAGTTCGTTTCCAAGCACAGCCGCCTACTTTTTATTTTCGGTATCAAGAAGTCTGGAAGCCGCTCTAAAACTTTGAAATTTAGGTTTAGGGTAATGCCATGATGACGCAGGTACAAACTGCGTCTCTCTAGCATTTTTAGTTCCAGAATGATTCAAAAGCATAGCTGAAAGTTTTTTCAAGTCCGGGCTTTTTTTAACGCATGTATTTGTTTTCTCCAATAATCACCACATGCCGTGTATATCATGCATTAAATGTCCCAAATTTATGGGGTGTGTATGGTCTACTCACTGGCTTCTAGCCTCGCTTTGAGAATCCGCATAGCACTAATTTTGGTACGAGAGGAAAGCCCTTGAAATTCTCCATCCAATGGTGCTAAACTTGTTTAGATTGAGTAATGATTGTGGGTCAAATTGACCCGTTGAACTTTTGATTTTCTCTGTGCACAAAAATCCCGTAGGGAGGCAGGCTTGTTGAGTTCGTTTCGGAGCACAGCCGCCTGCTTTTAATTTTCGGTGTCAAGAAGTCTGGAAGCCGCTCTAAAACTTTGAATGTTAGATTTAGGGACATGCCATGATGACGCAGGTACAAACTGCGTCTCTCTAGCATTTTTAGTTCCAGAATGATTCAAAAGCATAGCTGAAAGTTTATTCATGTCCGGGCTTTTTTTAACGCATGTATTTGTTTTCTCCAATAATCACCGCATGCCGTGTATATCATGCATTAAATGTCCCAAAATTATGGGGTGTGTATGGTTTACTCCCTGGCCTGTAGCCTCGCTTTGAGAATCCCCTTAGCATTAATTTTGGTACGAGAGGAAAGCCCTTGAAATTCTCCATCCAATGGTGCTAAACTTTGTTTAGATTGAGTAATGATTGTGGGTCAAATTGACCCGTTGAACTTTTGATTTCCTCTGTGCACAAAAATCCCTTAGGGAGGCTTGTTGAGTTCGTTTCCAAGCACAGCCGCCTACTTTTTATTTTCGGTATCAAGAAGTCTGGAAGCCGCTCTAAAACTTTGAAATTTAGGTTTAGGGTAATGCCATGATGACGCAGGTACAAACTGCGTCTCTCTAGCATTTTTAGTTCCAGAATGATTCAAAAGCATAGCTGAAAGTTTTTTCAAGTCCGGGCTTTTTTTAACGCATGTATTTGTTTTCTCCAATAATCACCACATGCCGTGTATATCATGCATTAAATGTCCCAAATTTATGGGGTGTGTATGGTCTACTCACTGGCTTCTAGCCTCGCTTTGAGAATCCGCATAGCACTAATTTTGGTACGAGAGGAAAGCCCTTGAAATTCTCCATCCAATGGTGCTAAACTTGTTTAGATTGAGTAATGATTGTGGGTCAAATTGACCCGTTGAACTTTTGATTTTCTCTGTGCACAAAAATCCCGTAGGGAGGCAGGCTTGTTGAGTTCGTTTCGGAGCACAGCCGCCTGCTTTTAATTTTCGGTGTCAAGAAGTCTGGAAGCCGCTCTAAAACTTTGAATGTTAGATTTAGGGACATGCCATGATGACGCAGGTACAAACTGCGTCTCTCTAGCATTTTTAGTTCCAGAATGATTCAAAAGCATAGCTGAAAGTTTATTCATGTCCGGGCTTTTTTTAACGCATGTATTTGTTTTCTCCAATAATCACCGCATGCCGTGTATATCATGCATTAAATGTCCCAAAATTATGGGGTGTGTATGGTTTACTCCCTGGCCTGTAGCCTCGCTTTGAGAATCCCCTTAGCATTAATTTTGGTACGAGAGGAAAGCCCTTGAAATTCTCCATCCAATGGTGCTAAACTTTGTTTAGATTGAGTAATGATTGTGGGTCAAATTGACCCGTTGAACTTTTGATTTCCTCTGTGCACAAAAATCCCTTAGGGAGGCTTGTTGAGTTCGTTTCCAAGCACAGCCGCCTACTTTTTATTTTCGGTATCAAGAAGTCTGGAAGCCGCTCTAAAACTTTGAAATTTAGGTTTAGGGTAATGCCATGATGACGCAGGTACAAACTGCGTCTCTCTAGCATTTTTAGTTCCAGAATGATTCAAAAGCATAGCTGAAAGTTTTTTCAAGTCCGGGCTTTTTTTAACGCATGTATTTGTTTTCTCCAATAATCACCACATGCCGTGTATATCATGCATTAAATGTCCCAAATTTATGGGGTGTGTATGGTCTACTCACTGGCTTCTAGCCTCGCTTTGAGAATCCGCATAGCACTAATTTTGGTACGAGAGGAAAGCCCTTGAAATTCTCCATCCAATGGTGCTAAACTTGTTTAGATTGAGTAATGATTGTGGGTCAAATTGCCCGTTGAACTTTTGATTTTCTCTGTGCACAAAAATCCCTTAGGGAGGCAGGCTTGTTGAGTTCGTTTCGGAGCACAGCCGCCTGCTTTTAATTTTCGGTGTCAAGAAGTCTGGAAGCCGCTCTAAAACTTTGAATGTTAGATTTAGGGACATGCCATGATGACGCAGGTACATACTGCGTCTCTCTAGCAT
The DNA here is from genome assembly GCF_032118995.1 of Asterias amurensis. Classification (NCBI taxonomy): domain Eukaryota; kingdom Metazoa; phylum Echinodermata; class Asteroidea; order Forcipulatida; family Asteriidae; genus Asterias; species Asterias amurensis. The sequence goes on from NC_092660.1 coordinate 11,836,246, forward strand.
TTTTAGTTCCAGAATGATTCAAAAGCATAGCTGAAAGTTTATTCATGTCCGGGTTTTTTTTAACGCATGTATTTGTTTTCTCCAATAATCACCGCATGCCGTGTATATCATGCATTAAATGTCCCAAATTTATGAGGTGTGTATGGTTTACTCCCTGGCCTGTAGCCTCGCTTTGAGAATCCCCTTAGCATTAATTTTGGTACGATAAGAAAGCCCTTGAAATTCTCCATCCAATGGTGCTAAACTTGTTTAGATTGAGTAATGATTGTGGGTCAAATTGACCCTTTTGAACTTTTGATTTTCTCTGTGCACAAAAATCCCGTAGGGAGGCTTGTTGAGTTCGTTTCGGAGCACAGCCGTCTGCTTTTAATTTTCGGTATCAAGAAGTCTGGAAGCCGCTCTAAAACTTTGGTTTAGGTTTAGGGTAATGCCATGATGACGCAGGTACAAACTGCGTCTCTCTAGCATTTTTAGTTCCAGAATGATTCAAAAGCATAGCTGAAAGTTTTTTCAAGTCCGGGCTTTTTTTAACGCATGTATTTGTTTTCTCCAATAATCACCACATGCCGTGTATATCATGCAATAAATGTCCCAAATTTATGGGGTGTGTATGGTCTACTCCCTGGCCTCTAGCTTCGTTTTGAGAATCCGCATAGCACTAATTTTGGTACGAGAGGAAAGCCCTTGAAATTCTCCATCCAATGGTGCTAAACTTGTTTAGATTGAGTAATGATTGTGGGTCAAATTGACCCGTTGAACTTTTGATTTTCTCTGTGCACAAAAATCCCGTAGGGAGGCTTGTTGAGTTCGTTTCGGAGCACAGCCGTCTGCTTTTAATTTCGGTATCAAGAAGTCTGGAAGCCGCTCTACAACTTTGAAATTCTAGATTGAGGGACATGCCATGATGACGCAGGTACAAACTGCGTCTCTCTAGCATTTTTAGTTCCAGAATGATTCAAAAGCATAGCTGAAAGTTTATTCATTATTTCGTGAAAATGTAACGCTAAAGGTTTTTTTTTTTTTTTTTTTTTTTTTTTTTTTTTATATTTGTATATACTAGAATATTTATTTAATGTTCGTTTTTGCTATGTAATAGCATTATTTAGTATGATTCTTTATTAATGTGGATTGAGTGATGTATGTTGTCATTTGTAGAATAAACGGAGTAGAATAACTCCAATCGAAAGAAAAAAAAAATCGTGACTTCTTATAGCACGTTTATATGCAGTACGCCGTGTTTGTTTACATTTCACCCACTATGTCACGTGAGGCACGGAGCGCAATCGGTCTATTGATTATGACCATGAAAACACCAGTTTTTAAGCACCAACACTGTAGCGCAGTGCGTAAGGTGCTGGGACTGTTTCAGCAACTCGGATCACCCGGTCCGGGTTCGAATACCGTCTGTCTCTAATATAGATTCAAGGCTTTTTGCTGCCCCTGATAGGACAGTGTGATTGGGATCTGCCTTGTTTTCTCCCCTAAAGGGACAGGGCCCGCGTGGTGGCTAGGGTTCGAAGCAGGGGGGGATGTGCTCTGGGTCGGATGCAAATCCTGAAGGGTTCTATATGGCAAAGGGGAGGGGCCAGTGTGTGCCATTAACTGAACCGGCGCCTGAATGCCTGACACTTCCGGAGCGTAACCTTTTATATTTTTCCACCAGATTAAATTTGCATTCTTCAATTTCTTTATTGTTCTATTTGTCTTACCCGCTGCCAAAACATTAGGACTCAAACTTCCTCTAGTTATCGGGCAACGTCGGTAGCCTAGTTGACAACACACTGCTCTTGAACTTCAGGGGTCCCGGGTTCGAATCCCACCCGAGGAACATGATATTTTGTTCACGGAATATTTTTGTTCACGGGACTCGGGAAAGTATCCTGAGTTTACAGTGCTAACACACATCGGTGTATGGGTCAAAAACAAAATTAATTTTCTCTATAATATTTATTTGTATAATGCTATTATTGTTGTTATTATTTATAACGCTTACTGGTATAACTGGTATGTATCTGGTAACTGTTTTAAACAGTGTTTACATCAATTAACTAGGTCAGACTTGTTCTCTCTAATCCGAAGGCGGGTTCACTTGTTAGAAACTCTTGTTTTTTTTGTATAGATTAGTATCCTGTTTAAAGGAACGTTACAGAATTGGTAAGAAACAAAATCGTGAAAATCACAGATGTACATAAAACTTACACGGTCTAATGATAATGATTGTTGAAAACATCCCTTGAAGTATTTATGTCTGAAGTCTCATATTTGTTAAGAAATAAATAATTTAACCTTGCGTTTGTTATTTTTTTTGTTTGCATCAATGTCATGCAAAATGTGTAATCGTTTTTTGACTATTATTTTTCTCGTGACCCAGATGGCCGATCAGTTTGAAACTTTAACGGATTTGTCAGTTCATGTATATGGTGGATTACATAAAGTGCTTACACTGCCAGCAACTATTTTGATTTTAAGATCAAAAGGGGGCCCTTGATATTAAAAGGAACAGTTTTGTTTTAATTTGTTTTAAGGATCTGTGTTGAGAATATTGAAAGAAATACAGGATTATTGTTTGTTTGCGGAAAAAAAAAATATACTAATTTCTGTCAAAAAACAAGGTTTGATGATGACGAAATACAGTTCATGCGTCATTAATGTATCTTTGGTACGAGAAGAAAGCCCTTGAAAATGGCGATCCGATTGTGGTAAAATTGTTAAGATTGAGCATGAAACTGGGATCGAATTATCCGTTCAAACTGTTTTTTTTTTTTTTTTTTTTTTTTTTTGTCAGACAGCTCTGTGCACAAAACTCTCATAGGGCATGCTGTTGAAATCGTGTCTGAGCAACCCCGCTTACTGGAGCTTTTTGTTATCATGAAGTGTATAAGTCGCCCTATACTTTTGAAAAACGGATGCAGGGACATGCCAGAATGACTCAGTTACAAACTTCATCTCTTTAGCATTTTTAGCTACATAATTATTTCAGAGCATGGCTGAAATATTTATTTTTCGGGCCAATTTTTGAATGAATATCAATGTAAACAGCTGGATCGTGATTTTTAACCAAGATTCCTAGTTTTGTTTCTTATCAAGTTTATTTGCCTGAAAATTTGCCCACATTTTCCTCCCCTAGTTTTATGCAAAATGGCGGCCACATTGAATTTTGAAATACTTTAAGTGTAAAAAAGTACCAACCTAACTTTATTAGCAACATTTTGGCAGTCGGCTTGTTCTTTGTAGTTATGTCAATGAGAGATTTGTGTACGGTTTCAGGGGAAAAACGGTGGCCATTTTGTTTTTTACGTAAAAATGCACTTTCGCCGGATAAATATGCAAATTGCTAAATATTCAAAAATACACAAAAAATACTTAAAAGTCTTATAGCCTTGAAATGGAAAACTATTGATAGATTCTTGAAATCTTTATTCTCTGCTTAATTTTATATGGGGAGTCCCTGGGCCCTTCGAGTTATTCTCCCTCCAAGAAAAAACACCCCTTCACAAGTTTAATTTTAAAAACGTCAACAACCCCCAGGTCACAATTGGGCAACATTTTTGTACATTGAAACACCTTCTGGGGGCTCTCAAATCTGTCTTATATAGAATATTAGGTGGTTGAAATCGTTTCTGAGCAACCCCGCCTACTTGAGTTTTTTTCTATCAAGAAGTGTGCAAGTCGCCCTGAACCTTTAAAAAATAGACGCAGGAACATGCCAAATGACTAAGGTACAAACTGCATCTCCCTAGCATTTTTTGTTCCAGGGTTTTTCCAGAGTGTTGCTGAACGTTTTTAATTGTCCGGGCCTATTTTTTGAATGACCCCCTTATTGTTGGTTGGAATCCTGACTGCGCCGTGTCTTGGTGTACGTTTTATACACGCACAGTGTACGTCAATTTCTAATGGGTGCCTGCTCGCGCCGTGTGCAAGTCGCCCTAAACCTTTAAAAAATGGACGTAGGAACATTCCTGGAAGAGGAGAGGAAAGCCCTTGAACATGGCAATCCTGTGGTGTTAAAATTTTGAAGATTGAGCATGAAACTGGGATCGAAATTACCCGTTGTACATGTTGTTTTTCTCTCCGACAGCTCTGTGCACAAAACTCACATAGTGGAGGTTGTTGAAATCGTTTCTGAGCAACCCCGCAAGGCGGGACAAACTGTAACAGTATACTGTTCAGCTTCATCAAAGGTCTTAGCATCCGTCACAAACAGGGAGCAATGATCACCAAAACTTGTCTATGGACTGATGCAGAACATGCATGGATATACCATCAGGAAATGCGTCTGAAGGAGAGCTGAAACAGTGAAGTTTGCCGCCATTTTGAGCGCCGAGTGATAGCGTCTGAAGACGGCAGGACGTTTCTAACTCAACAAGTGGTAAGCTGTTGTAAGCCGTAACCCCGCCTGTCTATACTCTAAGTTAACTGTTTTAAATGTATTTTATTTCATTCCGAAACGGGGAGGGTAACATTGTAATAAAAAATAACAATAATTTAGAAATGGTTTAGACAATGGTTTAGACAGATGTTTTAAAAGTAGAATACAATGATCTACACACATTTGTCACAAAATTGCATGGTTTTTTCTACTACTTAACGAACTAACACGGTCGGCCATTTATGGAAGCAAAACATTTTGACTCCCAAAAATGGCCGGCCGTGTTTGTCGACAAGTTATAAAAGGAAACCCACGCAATGAGTGGTTACTTGGAGTGATACTTGTGTGGATCATTATGTTCCACTTTTAAAATATATTTATAATCATATGTAATAAGACCAACTCGACTGATCCAAGGCAACGTGTTCCTTTAACTAATAACAAAACACATACATTGGTAAAGCCTTGTTCACACAGTTTGATTTTTTAGACGGTAAATAAAAAGACATACTTTGCAACGCAATGAATTAAAGCTTCATCAGGAGTGTCCATAAAAAAAATTACATCTATCTTCCCTACAAAGAATTTTAAAAGTCTTTGTTTTATCAATAACATAAACCAACATAATATTCATAAGGTCGTTGTTTAATGGGCAATTTCAGGCACAAAATGGATTTCTGTATCAACATCAAGGTGACAATGAGGGCAAATTTTTTGGATAATGGAAACTTTAAGGAAACTTTTTGCCAATTATTTGGCTTGACTCTAACCCAGCAAACCTCCCTAGAGTTCAATAAGTAGGTTGAGTGAAGAGCATCTGAATTGGGCCAAAGAACGGCGATATTATAATTAACACAACGTAAATATAACTGAAACTCAAACTGGGTTTGAAGATACGGTACGGATATGTCCTGAGCTTATTCCTTTGGCCAGAACTAGTTATATAGCCATTATGCAATCTATTGTACCAATTAGAGTTAAACACGTAACGTTTCACATTCCTTTGGCTATATAGATGGCACAGTTCCTATTAAGCATGAGAAATACCGATGTTTTGTGGCCAAGCCCTTGTGTTTGATCACAGAGAATGTACAGCATTGTTATCACTCCATTTCAACCAGTTTAAACTTAGCATATGTACAAAGGAAAACGACAAAATTCGTCCCGGAATAAATCGGGTGTACGTATGGCTAACCGATGACGCGGTAAACTTGTAGAGATTGGGCATTAGTCTGGAGTCGAAATGACCTTAACAAATCTGTGAACTTTTATTAGACAGCTCTGTGCACAAAAATCCCTTTGGGAGACTGTTGAGCACAGTTCTGATTCCCCTTTACTTGTTGTTTTCCGCTATCGAGAAAATGTCCAAACCGCCCTAAAACTTTTACAATTCGGATACAGGGATATGCCAGGTAGAGTCGGGTACAACGACTCCGTGTCTGTAGCATGTTTAATTTCAGAGTAATTGAAGAGTTCGTCTCAGATTTATTTTAAAACCATTAAACAAAACAATTCGTCTGCTTTTTCTGTATAGCCCATGCATACAACTTTTGGGTGGTACTAATCCCTGGCCTCTAGCGTCACCTTGAGAATCTCAATAGCACTAATTTTTGTACGAGAGGAAAGCCCTTGAAGTTGTCCATCCAATGGAGATAAACTTGTTTCAATTGAGCAATGATTTGGACTTAAATTGACCCGTTGTACTTTGGATTTTCTCTGTGCTCAAAAATCCCGTTGGGAGGCTTGTTGAGTTCGTTTCGGAGCACAGCCGCCTACTTTAAATTTTCGGTATCAAGAAAACTGGAAGCCGCTCTAAAACTTTGAAATTTGAAGTTAGGGACATGCCATGATGACGCAGGTACAAACTGCGTCTCTCTGGCGTTTTTAGTTCCAGAATGATTCAAAAGCATAGATGAAAGTTTTTTCAAGTCCGGGTTTTTTTTTTAACGCATGTATTTGTTTTCGACAATAATCACCACATGCCGTGTATATCATGCAATAAATGTCCCAAATTTATGGGGTGTGTATGGTCTACTCCCTGGCCTGTAGCCTCGCTTTGAGAATCTTCATAGCACTAATTTTGGTACGAGACGAAAGCCCTTGAAATTCTACATCCAATGGTGCTAAACTTGTTTAGATTGAGTAATGATTGTGGGTAAAATTGACCCGTTGAACTTTTGATTTTCTCTGTGCACAAAAATCCCCCAGGGAGGCTTGTTGAGTTCGTTTCGAAGCACAGCCGCCTTCATTTAATTTTCGGTATCAAGAAGTCTGGAAGCCGCTCTAAAACTTTGAAATTTGAAGTTAGGGACATGTCAGAATGACGCAGGTACAAACTGCGTCTCTCTAGCGTTTTTAGTTCCAGAATGATTCAAAAGCATAGCTGAAAGTTTTTTCAAGTCCGGGCTTTTTTTTAACGCATGTATTTGTTTTCTCCAATAATCACCACATGCCGTGTATATCATGCATTAAATGTCCCAAATTTATGGGGTGTGTATGGTCTACTCCCTGGCCTTTAGCTTCGTTTTGAGAATCCGCATAGCACTAATTTTGGTACGAGAGGAAAGCCCTTGAAATTTTCCATCCAATGGTGCTAAACCTGTTTAGATTGAGTAATGTTTGTGGGTCAAATTGACCCGTTGAACTTTTGATTTTCTCTGTGCACAAAAATCCCTTAGGGAGGCTTGTTGAGTTCGTTTCGAAGCACAGCCGCCTACTTTTAGTTTTCGGTATCAAGAAGTCTGGAAGCCGCTCTAAAACTTTGAAATTTAAATTTAGGATAATGCCATGATGACGCAGGTACAAACTGCGTCTCTCTAGCAGTTTTAGTTCCAGAATGATTCAAAAGCATAGCTGAAAGTTTTTTCAAGTCCGGGCTTTTTTTAACGCATGTATTTGTTTTCTCCAATAATCACCACATGCCGTGTATATCATGCATTAAATGTCCCAAATTTATGGGGTGTGTATGGTCTACTCCCTGGCCTTTAGCTTCGTTTTGAGAATCCGCATAGCACTAATTTTGGTACGAGAGGAAAGCCCTTGAAATTCTCCATCCAATGGTGCTAAAGTTGTTTATATTGAGTAATGATTTTGGCTCAAATTGACCCGTTGAACTTTTGATTTTCTCTGTAGACAAACATCCCGTAGGGAGGCTTGTTGAGTTCGTTTCGGATCACAGCCGTCTACTTTTAATTTTCGGTATCAAGAAGTCTGGAAGCCGCTCTAAAACTTTGAAATTTGAAGTTAGGGACATGTCAGAATGACGCAGGTACAAACTGCGTCTCTCTAGCGTTTTTAGTTCCAGAGTGATTCAAAAGCATAGCTGAAAGTTTTTTCAAGTCCGGGCTTTTTTTTTTAACGCATGTATTTGTTTTCTCCAATAATCACCACATGCCGTGTATATCATGCATTAAATGTCCCAAATTTATGGGGTGTGTCTGGTCTACTCCCTGGCCTGTAGTCTCGCTTTGAGAATCCCCATAGCACTAATTTTGGTACGAGAGGAAAGCCCTTGAAATTTTCCATCCAATGGTGCTAAACCTGTTTAGATTGAGTAATGATTGTGGGTCAAATTGACCCGTTGAACTTTGGATTTTCTCTGTGCACAAAAATCCCTTAGGGAGGCTTGTTGAGTTCGTTTCGAAGCACAGCCGCCTAATTTTAATTTTCGGTATCAAGAAGTCTGGAAGCCGCTCTAAAACTTTGAAATTTAAATTTAGGGTAATGCCATGATGACGCAGGTAGAAACTGCGTCTCTCTAGCATTTTTAGTTCCAGAATGATTCAAAAGCATAGCTGAAAGTTTTTTTCAAGTCCGGGCTTTTTTTTTAACGCATGTATTTGTTTTCTCCAATAATCACCACATGCCGTGTATATCATGCATTAAATGTCCCAAATTTATGGGGTGTGTATGGTCTACTCCCTGGCCTGTAGTCTCGCTTTGAGAATCCCCATAGCACTAATTTTGGTACGAGAGGAAAGCCCTTGAAATTCTCTATCCAATGGTGCTAAACTTGTTTAGATTGAGTAATGATTGTGGGTCAAATTGACCAATTGAACTTTTGATTTTCTCTGTGCACAAAAATCCCGTAGGGAGGCTTGTTGAGTTCGTTTCGAAGCACAGCCGCCTTCATTTAATTTTCGGTATCAAGAAGTCTGGAAGCCGCTCTAAAACTTTGAAATTTGAAGTTAAGGACACGTCAGAATGACGCAGGTACAAACTGCGTCTCTCTAGCGTTTTTAGTTCCAGAATGATTCAAAAGCATAGCTGAAAGTTTTTTCAAGTCCGGGCTTTTTTTTAACGCATGTATTTGTTTTCTCCAATAATCACCACATGCCGTGTATATCATGCATTAAATGTCCCAAATTTATGGGGTGTGTATGGTCTACTCCCTGGCCTTTAGCTTCGTTTTGAGAATCCGCATAGCACTAATTTTGGTACGATAAGAAAGCCCTTGAAATTCTCCATCTACTGGTGCTAAACTTGTTTAGATTGAGTAATGATTGTGGGTAAAATTGACACGTTGAACTTTTGATTTTCTCTGTGCACAAAAATCCCTTAGGGAGGCTTGTTGAGTTCGTTTCGAAGCACAGCCGCCTACTTTTAGTTTTCGGTATCAAGAAGTCTGGAAGCCGCTCTAAAACTTTGAAATTTAAATTTAGGATAATGCCATGATGACGCAGGTACAAACTGCGTCTCTCTAGCAGTTTTAGTTCCAGAATGATTCAAAAGCATAGCTGAAAGTTTTTTCAAGTCCGGGCTTTTTTTAACGCATGTATTTGTTTTCTCCAATAATCACCACATGCCGTGTATATCATGCATTAAATGTCCCAAATTTATGGGGTGTGTATGGTCTACTCCCTGGCCTTTAGCTTCGTTTTGAGAATCCGCATAGCACTAATTTTGGTACGAGAGGAAAGCCCTTGAAATTCTCCATCCAATGGTGCTAAAGTTGTTTATATTGAGTAATGATTTTGGCTCAAATTGACCCGTTGAACTTTTGATTTTCTCTGTAGACAAACATCCCGTAGGGAGGCTTGTTGAGTTCGTTTCGGATCACAGCCGTCTACTTTTAATTTTCGGTATCAAGAAGTCTGGAAGCCGCTCTAAAACTTTGAAATTTGAAGTTAGGGACATGTCAGAATGACGCAGGTACAAACTGCGTCTCTCTAGCGTTTTTAGTTCCAGAGTGATTCAAAAGCATAGCTGAAAGTTTTTTCAAGTCCGGGCTTTTTTTTTTAACGCATGTATTTGTTTTCTCCAATAATCACCACATGCCGTGTATATCATGCATTAAATGTCCCAAATTTATGGGGTGTGTATGGTCTACTCCCTGGCCTGTAGCCTCGCTTTGAGAATCCCCATAGCACTAATTTTGGTACGAGAGGAAAGCCCTTGAAATTCTCTATCCAATGGTGCTAAACTTGTTTAGATTGAGTAATGATTGTGGGTCAAATTGACCAATTGAACTTTTGATTTTCTCTGTGCACAAAAATCCCGTAGGGAGGCTTGTTGAGTTCGTTTCGGAGCACAGCCGCCTACTTTTAATTATCGGTATCAAGAAGTCTGGAAGCCGCTCTACAACTTTGAAATTTAGATTAAGGGACATGCCATGATGACGCAGGTACAAACTGCGTCTCTCTAGCATTTTTAGTTCCAGAATTATTCAAAAGCATAGCTGAAGTTTTTTCAAGTCCGGGCTATTTTTTAACGCATGTATTTGTTTTCTCCAATAATCACCACATGCCGTGTATATCATGCATTAAATGTCCCAAATTTATGGGGTGTGTATGGTCTACTCCCTGGCCTCTAGCGTCGCTTTGATAATCCCCATAGGTCTAATGATGGTACGAGAGGAAACCCCTTGAAATTCTCCATCCAATGGTGCTAAACTTGTTTAGATTGAGTAATGATTGTGGGTCAAATTGACCCGTTGAACTTTTGATTTTCTCTGTGCACAAAAATCCCGTAGGGAGGCTTGTTGAGTTCGTTTCGGAGCACAGCCGTCTGCTTTTAATTTTCGGTATCAAGAAGTCTGGAAGCCGCTCTAAAACTTTGAAATTTAGATTCAGGGTAATGCCATGATGACGCAGGTACAAACTGCGTCTCTCTAGCATTTTTAGTTCCAGAATGATTCAAAAGCATAGCTGAAAGTTTTTTCAAGTCCGGGCTTTTTTTTAACGCATGTATTTGTTTTCTCCAATAATCACCACATGCCGTGTATATCATGCATTAAATGTCCCAAATTTATGGGGTGTGTATGGTCTACTCCCTGGCCTCTAGCCTCGCTTTGAGAATCCCAATAGCACTAATTTTGGTACGATAAGAAAGCCCTTGAAATTCTCCATCCAATGGTGCTAAACTTGTTTAGATTGAGTAATGATTGTGGGTCAAATTGACCCGTTGAACTTTTGATTTTCTCTGTGCACAAAAATCCCGTAGGGAGGCTTGTTGAGTTCGTTTCGGAGCACAGCCGTCTGCTTTTAATTTTCGGTATCAAGAAGTCTGGAAGCCGCTCTACAACTTTGAAATTTAGATTTAGGATAATGCCATGATGACGCAGGTACAAACTGCGTCTCTCTAGCAGTTTTAGTTCCAGAATGATTCAAAAGCATAGCTGAAAGTTTTTTCAAGTCCGGGCTTTTTTTTAACGCATGTATTTGTTTTCTCCAACAATCACCACACGCCGTGTATATCATGCATTAAATGTCCCAAATTTATGGGGTGTGTATGGTCTACTCACTGGCCTCTAGCCTCGCTTTGAGAATCCGCATAGCACTAATTTTGGTACGATAGGAAAGCCCTTGAAATTCTCCATCCAATGGTGCTAAACTTGTTTAGATTGAGTAATGATTGTGGGTCAAATTGACCCGTTGAACTTTTGATTTTCTCTATGCACAAAAAACCCTTAGGGAGGCTTGTTGAGTTCGTTTCGAAGCACAGCCGCCTACTTTTAGTTTCTGTATCAAGAAGTCCGGAAGCCGCTCTAAAACTTTGAAATTTAGATTAAGGGACATGCCATGATGACGCAGGTGCAAACTGCGTCTCTCTAGCATTTTTAGTTCCAGAATGATTCAAAAGCATAGCTGAAGTTTTTTCAAGTCCGGGCTATTTTTTAACGCATGTATTTGTTTTCTCCAATAATCACCACATGCCGTGTATATCATGCATTAAATGTCCCAAATTGATGGGGTGTGTATGGTCTACTCCCTGGCCTGTAGCCTCGCTTTAAGAATCCCCATAGCACTAATTTGGTACGAGACGAAAGCCCTTGAAATTCTACATCCAATGGTGCTAAACTTGTTTAGATTGAGTAATAATTGTGGGTAAAATTGACCCGTTGAACGTTTGATTTTTCTCTGTGCACAAAAATCCCGTAGGGAGGCTTGTTGAGTTCGTTTCGAAGCACAGCCGCCTACTTTTAGTTTTCGGTATCAAGAAGTCTGGAAGCCGCTCTAAAACTTTGAAATTTAGATTAAGGGACATGCCATGATGACGCAGGTGCAAACTGCGTCTCTCTAGCATTTTTACTTCCAGAATGATTCAAAAGCATAGCTGAAGTTTTTTCAAGTCCGGGCTATTTTTTAACGCATGTATTTGTTTTCTCCAATAATCACCACATGCCGTGTATATCATGCATTAAATGTCCCAAATTTATGGGGTGTGTATGGTCTACTCCCTGGCCTGTAGCCTCGCTTTAAGAATCCCCATAGCACTAATTTGGTACGAGACGAAAGCCCTTGAAATTCTACATCCAATGGTGCTAAACTTGTTTAGATTGAGTAATAATTGTGGGTAAAATTGACCCGTTGAACTTTTGATTTTTCTCTGTGCACAAAAATCCCGTAGGGAGGCTTGTTGAGTTCGTTTCGAAGCACAGCCGCCTACTTTTAGTTTTCGGTATCAAGAAGTCTGGAAGCCGCTCTAAAACTTTGAAATTTAGATTTAGGGTAATGCCATGATGACGCAGGTACAAACTGCGTCTCTCTAGCAGTTTTAGTTCCAGAATGATTCAAAAGCATAGCTGAAGTTTTTTCAAGTCCGGGCTATTTTTTAACGCATGTATTTGTTTTCTCCAATAATCACCACATGCCGTGTATATCATGCATTAAATGTCCCAAATTTATGGGGTGTGTATGGTCTACTCCCTGGCCTCTAGCGTCGCTTTGATAATCCCCATAGGACTAATGTTGATACGAGAGGAAAGCCCTTGAAATTCTCCATCCAATGGTGCTAAACTTGTTTAGATTGAGTAATGATTGTGGGTCAAATTGACCAATTGAACTTTTGATTTTCTCTGTGCACAAAAATCCCGTAGGGAGGCTTGTTGAGTTCGTTTCCAAGCACAGCCGCCTACTTTTAGTTTTCGGTATCAAGAAGTCCGGAAGCCGCTCTAAAACTTTGAAATTTAGATTAAGGGACATGCCATGATGACGCAGGTGCAAACTGCGTCTCTCTAGCATTTTTAGTTCCAGAATGATTCAAAAGCATAGCTGAAGTTTTTTAAGTCCGGGCTATTTTTTAACGCATGTATTTGTTTTCTCCAATAATCACCACATGCCGTGTATATCATGCATTAAATGTCCCAAATTTATGGGGTGTGTATGGTCTACTCCCTGGCCTCTAGCGTCGCTTTGATAATCCCCATAGGACTAATGTTGGTAAGAGAGGAAAGCCCTTGAAATTATCCATCCAATGGTGCTAAACTTGTTTAGATTGAGTAATGATTGTGGGTCAAATTGACCAATTGAACTTTTGATTTTCTCTGTGCACAAAAATCCCTTAGGGAGGCTTGTTGAGTTCGTTTCGAAGCACAGCCGCCTTCATTTAATTTTCGGTATCAAGAAGTCTGGAAGCCGCTCTAAAACTTTGAAATTTGACGTTAGGGACATGTCAGAATGACGCAGGTACAAACTGCGTCTCTCTAGCCTTTTTAGTTCCAGAATGATTCAAAAGCATAGCTGAAAGTTTTTTCAAGTCCGGGCTATTTTTTAACGCATGTATTTGTTTTCTCCAATAATCACCACATGCCGTGTATATCATGCATTAAATGTCCCAAATTTATGGGGTGTGTATGGTCTACTCCCTGGCCTGTAGCCTCGCTTTAAGAATCCCCATAGCACTAATTTGGTACGAGACGAAAGCCCTTGAAATTCTACATCCAATGGTGCTAAACTTGTTTAGATTGAGTAATAATTGTGGGTAAAATTGACCCGTTGAACTTTTGATTTTCTCTGTGCACAAAAATCCCGTAGGGAGGCTTGTTGAGTTCGTTTCCAAGCACAGCCGCCTACTTTTAGTTTTCGGTATCAAGAAGTCTGGAAGCCGCTCTAAAACTTTGAAATTTAAATTTAGGGTAATGCCATGATGACGCAGGTACAAACTGCGTCTCTCTAGCATTTTTAGTTCCAGAATGATTCAAAAGCATAGCTGAAAGTTTTTTCAAGTCCGGGCTTTTTTTTAACGCATGTATTTGTTTTCTCCAATAATCACCACATGCCGTGTATATCATGCATTAAATGTCCCACATTTATGGGGTGTGTATGGTCTACTCCCTGGCCTCTAGCCTCGCTTTGCGAATCCCAATAGCACTAATTTTGGTACGATAAGAAAGCCCTTGAAATTCTCCATCCAATGGTGCTAAACTTGTTTAGATTGAGTAATGATTGTGGGTCAAATTGACCCGTTGAACTTTTGATTTTCTCTGTGCACAAAAATCCCGTAGGGAGGCTTGTTGAGTTCGTTTCGGAGCACAGCCGTCTGCTTTTAATTTTCGGTATCAAGAAGTCTGGAAGCCGCTCTACAACTTTGAAATTTAGATTAAGGGACATGCCATGATGACGCAGGTACAAACTGCGTCTCTCTAGCATTTTTAGTTCCAGAATGATTCTAAAGCATAGCTGAAAGTTTATTCATGTCCGGGCTTTTTTTTAACGCATGTATTTGTTTTCTCCAATAATCACCGCATGCCGTGTATATCATGCATTAAATGTCCCAAATTTATGGGGTGTGTATGGTTTACTCCCTGGCCTGTAGCCTCGCTTTGAGAATCCCCTTAGCATTAATTTTGGTACGAGAGGAAAGCCCTTGAAATTCTCCATCCAATGGTGCTAAACTTTGTTTAGATTGAGTAATGATTGTGGGTAAAATTGACCCGTTGAACTTTTGATTTCCTCTGTGCACAAAAATCCCTTAGGGAGGCTTGTTGAGTTCGTTTCCAAGCACAGCCGCCTACTTTTTATTTTCGGTATCAAGAAGTCTGGAAGCCGCTCTAAAACTTTGAAATTTAGGTTTAGGGTAATGCCATGATGACGCAGGTACAAACTGCGTCTCTCTAGCGTTTTTAGTTCCAGAATGATTCAAAAGCATAGCTGAAAGTTTTTTCAAGTCCGGGCTTTTTTTAACGCATGTATTTGTTTTCTCCAATAATCACCACATGCCGTGTATATCATGCATTAAATGTCCCAAATTTATGGGGTGTGTATGGTCTACTCCCTGGCCTTTAGCTTCGTTTTTAGAATCCGCATAGCACTAATTTTGGTACGATAAGAAAGCCCTTGAAATTCTCCATCCAATGGTGCTAAACTTGTTTAGATTGAGTAATGATTGTGGGTCAAATTGACCCGTTGAACTTTTGATTTTCTCTGTGCACAAAAAACCCTTAGGGAGGCTTGTTGAGTTCGTTTCGAAGCACAGCCGCCTACTTTTAGTTTTCGGTATCAAGAAGTCTGGAAGCCGCTCTAAAACTTTGAAATTTAGATTTAGGGTAATGCCATGATGACGCAGGTACAAACTGCGTCTCTCTAGCATTTTTAGTTCCAGAATGATTCAAAAGCATAGCTGAAAGTTTTTTCAAGTCCGGGCTTTTTTTTAACGCATGTATTTGTTTTCTCCAATAATCACCACATGCCGTGTATATCATGCATTAAATGTCCCAAATTTATGGGGTGTGTATGGTCTACTCCCTGGCCTCTAGCGTCGCTTTGATAATTCCCATAGCACTAATGTTGGTACGAGAGGAAAGCCCTTGAAATTCTCCATCCAATGGTGCTAAACTTGTTTAGATTGAGTAATGATTGTGGGTCAAATTGACCAATTGAACTTTTGATTTTATCTGTGCACAAAAATCCCGTAGGGAGGCTTGTTGAGTTCGTTTCGAAGCAGAGCCGCCTACTTTTAGTTTTCGGTATCAAGAAGTCTGGAAGCCGCTCTAAAACTTTGAAATTTAGATTTAGGGTAATGCCATGATGACGCAGGTACAAACTGCGTCTCTCTAGCATTTTTAGTTCCAGAATGATTCAAAAGCATAGCTGAAAGTTTTTTCAAGTCCGGGCTTTTTTTTTAACGCATGTATTTGTTTTCTCCAATAATCACCACATGCCGTGTATATCATGCATTAAATGTCCCAAATTTATGGGGTGTGTATGGTCTACTCCCTGGCCTCTAGCCTCGCTTTGCGAATCCCAATAGCACTAATTTTGGTACGATAAGAAAGCCCTTGAAATTCTCCATCCAATGGTGCTAAACTTGTTTATATTGAGTAATGATTGTGGGTCAAATTGACCCGTTGAACTTTTGATTTTCTCTGTGCACAAAAATCCCGTAGGGAGGCTTGTTGAGTTCGTTTCGGAGCACAGCCGTCTGCTTTTAATTTTCGGTATCAAGAAGTCTGGAAGCCGCTCTACAACTTTGAAATTTAGATTAAGGGACATGCCATGATGACGCAGGTACAAACTGCGTCTCTCTAGCATTTTTAGTTCCAGAATGATTCAAAAGCATAGCTGAAAGTTTATTCATGTCCGGGCTTTTTTTTAACGCATGTATTTGTTTTCTCCAATAATCACCGCATGCCGTGTATATCATGCATTAAATGTCCCAAATTTATGGGGTGTGTATGGTTTACTCCCTGGCCTGTAGCCTCGCTTTGAGAATCCCCTTAGCATTAATTTTGGTACGAGAGGAAAGCCCTTGAAATTCTCCATCCAATGGTGCTAAACTTTGTTTAGATTGAGTAATGATTGTGGGTAAAATTGACCCGTTGAACTTTTGATTTCCTCTGTGCACAAAAATCCCTTAGGGAGGCTTGTTGAGTTCGTTTCCAAGCACAGCCGCCTACTTTTTATTTTCGGTATCAAGAAGTCTGGAAGCCGCTCTAAAACTTTGAAATTTAGGTTTAGGGTAATGCCATGATGACGCAGGTACAAACTGCGTCTCTCTAGCGTTTTTAGTTCCAGAATGATTCAAAAGCATAGCTGAAAGTTTTTTCAAGTCCGGGCTTTTTTTAACGCATGTATTTGTTTTCTCCAATAATCACCACATGCCGTGTATATCATGCATTAAATGTCCCAAATTTATGGGGTGTGTATGGTCTACTCCCTGGCCTTTAGCTTCGTTTTTAGAATCCGCATAGCACTAATTTTGGTACGATAAGAAAGCCCTTGAAATTCTCCATCCAATGGTGCTAAACTTGTTTAGATTGAGTAATGATTGTGGGTCAAATTGACCCGTTGAACTTTTGATTTTCTCTGTGCACAAAAAACCCTTAGGGAGGCTTGTTGAGTTCGTTTCGAAGCACAGCCGCCTACTTTTAGTTTTCGGTATCAAGAAGTCTGGAAGCCGCTCTAAAACTTTGAAATTTAGATTTAGGGTAATGCCATGATGACGCAGGTACAAACTGCGTCTCTCTAGCCGTTTTAGTTCCAGAATGATTCAAAAGCATAGCTGAAGTTTTTTCAAGTCCGGGCTATTTTTTAACGCATGTATTTGTTTTCTCCAATAATCACCACATGCCGTGTATATCATGCATTAAATGTCCCAAATTTATGGGGTGTGTATGGTCTACTCCCTGGCCTCTAGCGTCGCTTTGATAATTCCCATAGCACTAATGTTGGTACGAGAGGAAAGCCCTTGAAATTCTCCATCCAATGGTGCTAAACTTGTTTAGATTGAGTAATGATTGTGGGTAAAATTGACCTGTTGAACTTTTGATTTCCTCTGTGCACAAAAATCCCGTAGGGAGGCTTGTTGATTTCGTTTCGGAGCAACGCCGCCTACTTTTAATTTTCGGTATCAAGAAGTCTGGAAGCCGCTCTAAAACTTTGAAATTTAGATTTAGGGTAATGCCATGATGACGCAGGTACAAACTGCGTCTCTCTAGCATTTTTAGTTCCAGAATGATTCAAAAGCACAGCTGAAAGTTTTTTCAAGTCCGGGCTTTTTTTTAACGCATGTATTTGTTTTCTCCAATAATCACCACATGCCGTGTATATCATGCATTAAATGTCCCAAATTTATGGGGTATGTATGGTCTACTCCCTGGCCTCTAGCTTCGCTTTAAGAATCTCCATAGCACTAATTTTGGTACGAGAGGAAAGCCCTTGAAATACTCCATCCAATGGTGCTAAACTTGTTCAGATTGAGCAATGATTGTGGGTCAAATTGACCAGTTGAACTTTGGATTTTCTCTGTGCACAAAAATCCCGTAGGGAGGCTTGTTGAGTTCGTTTCGGAGCACAGCCGCCTACTTTTAATTTTCGGTATCAAGAAGTCTGGAAGCCGCTCTAAAACTTTGAAATTTGAAGTTAGGGACATGTCAGAATGACGCAGGTACAAACTGCGTCTCTCTAGCGTTTTTAGTTCCAGAGTGATTCAAAAGCATAGCTGAAAGTTTTTTCAAGTCCGGGCTTTTTTTTTTTAACGCATGTATTTGTTTTCTCCAATAATCACCACATGCCGTGTATATCATGCATTAAATGTCCCAAATTTAAGGGGTGTGTCGGGTCTACTCCCTGGCCTCTAGCGTCGCCTTGAAAATCCCCATAGCACTGATGTTTATACGAGAGGAAAGCCCTTGGAATTGTCCATCCAATGGTGCTAAACTTGTTTAGATTAAGCAATGATTTTGGGTCAAAATGACCCGTTGTACTTTTGATTTTCTCTGTGCACAAAAATCCCGTAGGGGAGGCTTGTTGAGTTCGTTTCGGAGCACAGCCGCCTACTCTTAATTTTCGGTATCAGAGTGGAGGTTGTTGAAATCGTTTCTGAGCAACCCGCAAGAGCGATAGATTGAATTTCATTTTTTCTGTCTGAGTTTTATTCCCGTCTTCATTAAAAAAAAAATTCAAAAGTGAATACATCAAATGTTGGGACATGCATCCAGGTAATGACAATATTCGAGTGTTTTCCATAACATTTACCTAATTGCTATAGGTAATATTTATGCGTGAAACTTTACATCAACAGTTCGGCTACGAAAGTATCCCATTCCGTGTGTGCTATACATTTGCGCATTGAAACCGACTTAAAAAAACACAACCTTCAAGGAAAAACGTATTTAGGACTTAAAATGGCGGCCATTTTGAATTTTGCTAGATATTTTAAACAGCTGGAGTTTGATTATTTTGTTTTACCCGTATTCCCCTTAACCTTAACTTGTTTTGGGGCGGGGCCTATAGCCCCCCCCCCTCCCCCATTAGAACCGATCCTCTCTTTAACCAATCCTCTTCTAAAATCCCCGAAAAAATTAATTTCTAAGTTCCACAGAACACAGCGAAGACAAAATATGGGGGGGGGGGGGTAACACATATTTCGATCAACGATTGGCTCTGCATTGAAGGGGTGGGGGTAATTGCTCTTGCTTTTACAATTTGCAGCTTCTTCAGGAGATTTGTATTTACAATATTAGCAGCAAAATCATTACAACGAGGGCAATGAAACCACACTTTCCGTGCATAAACACTTGAAATCGTGGTAACATTCTCGTGGAATTTCCTATAGTTGGGTGACTGTAAGGTCCGTAAGGTCTCAAATAATGACAAAATCCGGAATATTCTTCGAATTGAGTCTTTATTGAGCCAGAAATTGCAACAATAATCGTGTCTTCTTATAGCACGTTTATATGCAGTACGCCGTGTTTGTTTACATTTCACCCACTATGTCACGTGAGGCACGGAGCGCAATCGGTCTATTGATTATGACCATGAAAACACCAGTTTTTAAGCACCAACACTGTAGCGCAGTGCGTAAGGTGCTGGGACTGTTTCAGCAACTCGGATCACCCGGTCCGGGTTCGAATACCGTCTGTCTCTAATATAGATTCAAGGCTTTTTGCTGCCCCTGATAGGACAGTGTGATTGGGATCTGCCTTGTTTTCTCCCCTAAAGGGACAGGGCCCGCGTGGTGGCTAGGGTTCGAAGCAGGGGGGGATGTGCTCTGGGTCGGATGCAAATCCTGAAGGGTTCTATATGGCAAAGGGGAGGGGCCAGTGTGTGCCATTAACTGAACCGGCGCCTGAATGCCTGACACTTCCGGAGCGTAACCTTTTATATTTTTCCACCAGATTAAATTTGCATTCTTCAATTTCTTTATTGTTCTATTTGTCTTACCCGCTGCCAAAACATTAGGACTCAAACTTCCTCTAGTTATCGGGCAACGTCGGTAGCCTAGTTGACAACACACTGCTCTTGAACTTCAGGGGTCCCGGGTTCGAATCCCACCCGAGGAACATGATATTTTGTTCACGGAATATTTTTGTTCACGGGACTCGGGAAAGTATCCTGAGTTTACAGTGCTAACACACATCGGTGTATGGGTCAAAAACAAAATTAATTTTCTCTATAATATTTATTTGTATAATGTTATTATTGTTGTTATTATTTATAACGCTTACTGGTATAACTGGTATGTATCTGGTAACTGTTTTAAACAGTGTTTACATCAATTAACTAGGTCAGACTTGTTCTCTCTAATCCGAAGGCGGGTTCACTTATGTTTGAAAAGGAGGGAGCTACTGCCTTAGTTAAAAGACATTGTTTTCGTATCTACTCTTGTTAGAAACTCTTGTTTTTTTTGTATAGATTAGTATCCTGTTTAAAGGAACGTTACAGAATTGGTAAGAAACAAAATCGTGAAATAAATAATTTAACCTTGCGTTTGTTATTTTTTTTGTTTGCATCAATGTCATGCAAAATGTGTAATCGTTTTTTGACTATTATTTTTCTCGTGACCCAGATGGCCGATCAGTTTGAAACTTTAACGGATTTGTCAGTTCATGTATATGGTGGATTACATAAA
This sequence comes from Asterias amurensis, assembly GCF_032118995.1. Lineage (NCBI taxonomy): Eukaryota > Metazoa > Echinodermata > Asteroidea > Forcipulatida > Asteriidae > Asterias > Asterias amurensis. The sequence goes on from NC_092660.1 coordinate 11,856,686, forward strand.
GTGCTTACACTGCCAGCAACTATTTTGATTTTAAGATCAAAAGGGGGCCCTTGATATTAAAAGGAACAGTTTTGTTTTAATTTGTTTTAAGGATCTGTATTAGAATATTGAAAGAAATACAGGATTATTGTTTGTTTGCGGAAAAAAAAAATATACTAATTTCTGTCAAAAAACAAGGTTTGATGATGACGAAATACAGTTCATGCGTCATTAATTTATCTTTGGTACGAGAAGAAAGCCCTTGAAAATGGCGATCCGATTGTGGTAAAATTGTTAAGATTGAGCATGAAACTGGGATCGAATTATCCGTTCAAACTGTTTTTTTTTTTTTTTTTTTTTTTTGTCAGACAGCTCTGTGCACAAAACTCTCATAGGGCATGCTGTTGAAATCGTGTCTGAGCAACCCCGCTTACTGGAGCTTTTTGTTATCATGAAGTGTATAAGTCGCCCTATACTTTTGAAAAACGGATGCAGGGACATGCCAGAATGACTCAGTTACAAACTTCATCTCTTTAGCATTTTTAGCTACATAATTATTTCAGAGCATGGCTGAAATATTTATTTTTCGGGCCAATTTTTGAATGAATATCAATGTAAACAGCTGGATCGTGATTTTTAACCAAGATTCCTAGTTTTGTTTCTTATCAAGTTTATTTGCCTGAAAATTTGCCCACATTTTCCTCCCCTAGTTTTATGCAAAATGGCGGCCACATTGAATTTTGAAATACTTTAAGTGTAAAAAAGTACCAACCTAACTTTATTAGCAACATTTTGGCAGTCGGCTTGTTCTTTGTAGTTATGTCAATGAGAGATTTGTGTACGGTTTCAGGGGGAAAACGGTGGCCATTTTGTTTTTTACGTAAAAATGCACTTTCGCCGGATAAATATGCAAATTGCTAAATATTCAAAAATACACAAAACATACTTAAAAGTCTTATAGCCTTGAAATGGAAAACTATTGATAGATTCTTGAAATCTTTATTCTCTGCTTAATTTTATATGGGGAGTCCCTGGGCCCGTCGAGTTATTCTCCCTCCAAGAAAAAACACCCCTTCACAAGTTTAATTTTAAAAAGGTCAACAACCCCCAGGTCACAATTGGGCAACATTTTTGTACATTGAAACACCTTCTGGGGGCTCTCAAATCTGTCTTATATAGAATATTAGGTGGTTGAAATCGTTTCTGAGCAACCCCGCCTACTTGAGTTTTTTTCTATCAAGAAGTGTGCAAGTCGCCCTGAACCTTTAAAAAATAGACGCAGGAACATGCCAAATGACTAAGGTACAAACTGCATCTCCCTAGCATTTTTTGTTCCAGGGTTATTCCAGAGTGTTGCTGAACGTTTTTAATTGTCCGGGCCTATTTTTTGAATGACCCCCTTATTGTTGGTTGGAATCCTGACTGCGCCGTGTCTTGGTGTACGTTTTATACACGCACAGTGTACGTCAATTTCTAATGGGTGCCTGCTCGCGCCGTGTGCAAGTCGCCCTAAACCTTTAAAAAATGGACGTAGGAACATTCCTGGAAGAGGAGAGGAAAGCCCTTGAACATGGCAATCCTGTGGTGTTAAAATTTTGAAGATTGAGCATGAAACTGGGATCGAAATTACCCGTTGTACATGTTGTTTTTCTCTCCGACAGCTCTGTGCACAAAACTCACATAGTGGAGGTTGTTGAAATCGTTTCTGAGCAACCCCGCAAGGCGGGACAAACTGTAACAGTATACTGTTCAGCTTCATCAAAGGTCTTAGCATCCGTCACAAACAGGGAGCAATGATCACCAAAACTTGTCTATGGACTGATGCAGAACATGCATGGATATACCATCAGGAAATGCGTCTGAAGGAGAGCTGAAACAGTGAAGTTTGCCGCCATTTTGAGCGCCGAGTGATAGCGTCTGAAGACGGCAGGACGTTTCTAACTCAACAAGTGGTAAGCTGTTGTAAGCCGTAACCCTGCCTGTCTATACTCTAAGTTAACTGTTTTAAATGTATTTTATTTCATTCTGAAACGGGGAGGGTAACATTGTAATAAAAAATAACAATAATTTAGAAATGGTTTAGACAATGGTTTAGACAGATGTTTTAAAAGTAGAATACAATGATCTACACACATTTGTCACAAAATTGCATGGTTTTTTCTACTACTTAACGAACTAACACGGTCGGCCATTTATGGAAGCAAAACATTTTGACTCCCAAAAATGGCCGGCCGTGTTTGTCGACAAGTTATAAAAGGAAACCCACGCAATGAGTGGTTACTTGGAGTGATACTTGTGTGGATCATTATGTTCCACTTTTAAAATATATTTATAATCATATGTAATAAGACCAACTCGACTGATCCAATGCAACGTGTTCCTTTAACTAATAACAAAGCACATACATTGGTAAAGCCTTGTTCACACAGTTTGATTTTTTAGACGGTAAATAAAAATACATACTTTGCAACGCAATGAATTATAGCTTCATCAGGAGTGTCCATAAAAAAAATTACATCTATCTTCCCTACAAAGAATTTTAAAAGTCTTTGTTTTATCAATAACATAAACCAACATAATATTCATAAGGTCGTTGTTTAATGGGCAATTTCAGGCACAAAATGGATTTCTGTATCAACATCAAGGTGACAATGAGGGCAAATTTTTTGGATAATGGAAACTTTAAGGAAACTTTTTGCCAATTATTTGGCTTGACTCTAATTTTATTTATTTTATTTTATTTATTTCTTGTTTATCCTGGGAAATCCATTCAGTAAGAAAAACTCACTGATCTCCCATGGATCCCAGCTAATAACAAACTACAGAAGTGAACTTAAGATAAAAATATTACAAATTTACACAGAAAAACATTGCACATACATTTAAAAAAGCACTAGATCCAAGCATGCACATACTAGAAGAACACTTATAATAAAACACGTTGACTTAAAAAGGGTGAAAAATTACGGGAAAAGCAGGAGCTATATAAAATGGCTGCCTGCAGTAGAATGGCGCCCTCTCAGTCCCAGCAAACCTCCCTAGAGTTCAATAAGTAGGTTGAGTGAAGAGCATCTGAATTGGGCCAAAGAACGGCGATATTATAATTAACACAACGTAAATATAACTGAAACTCAAACTGGGTTTGAAGATACGGTACGGATATGTCCTGAGCTTATTCCTTTGGCCAGAACTAGTTACATAGCCATTATGCAATCTATTGTACCAATTAGAGTTAAACACGTAACGTTTCACATTCCTTTGGCTATATAGATGGCACAGTTCCTATTAAGCATGAGAAATACCGATGTTTTGTGGCCAAGCCCTTGTGTTTGATCACAGAGAATGTACAGAATTGTTATCGCTCCATTTCAACCAGTTTAAACTTAGCATATGTACAAAGGAAAACGACAAAATTCGTCCCGGAATAAATCGGGTGTACGTATGGCTAACCGATGACGCGGTAAACTTGTAGAGATTGGGCATTAATCTGGAGTCGAAACGACCTTAACAAATCTGCGAACTTTTATTAGACAGCTCTGTGCACAAAAATCCCTTTTGGGAGACTGTTGAGCACAGTTCTGATTCCCCTTTACTTGTTGTTTTCCGCTATCAAGAAATTGTCCAAGCCGCCCTAAAACTTTTACAATTTGGATACAGGGATATGCCAGGTAGAGTCGGGTACAACGACTCCGTGTCTGTAGCATGTTTAATTTCAGAGTTATTGAAGAGTTCGTCTCAGATTTATTTTAAAACCATTCAACAAAACAATCCGTCTGCTTTTTCTGTATAGCCCATGCATACAACTTTGGGGTGGTACTACTCCCTGGCTTCTAGCGTCGCCTTGAGAATCTCCATAGCACTAATTTTTGTACGAGAGGAAAGCCCTTGAAATTGTCAATCCAATGGTGCTAAACTTGTTTAGATTGAGCAAAGATTTTTGGTTAAATTGACCCGTTGTACTTTTGATTTTCTCTGTGCACAAAAATCCCGTAGGGAGGCTTGTTGAGTTCGTTTCGGAGCACAGCCGCCTACTTTTAATTATCGGTATCAAGAAGTCTGGAAGCCGCTCTAAAACTTTGAAATTTAGATTTAGGGACATGCCATGATGACGCAGGTACAAACTGCGTTTCTCTAGCATTTTTAGTTCCAGAATGATTCAAAAGCATAGCTGAAGTTTGTTCAAGTCCGGGCTATTTTTTAACGCATGTATTTGTTTTCTCCAATAATCACCACATGCCGTGTATATCATGCATTAAATGTCCCAAATTTATGGGGTGTGTATGGTCTACTCCCTGGCCTCTAGCGTCGCTTTGATAATCCCCATAGCACTAATGTTGGTACGAGAGGAAAGCCCTTGAAATTCTCCATCCAATGGTGCTAAACTTGTTTAGATTGAGTAATGATTGTGGGTCAAATTGACCAATTGAACTTTTGATTTTCTCTGTGCACAAAAATCCCGTAGGGAGGCTTGTTGAGTTCGTTTCGAAGCACAGCCGCCTACTTTTAATTTTCGGTATCAAGAAGTCTGGAAGCCGCTCTAAAACTTTGAAATTTAGATTTAGGGTAATGCCATGATGACGCAGGTACAAACTGCGTCTCTCTAGCAGTTTTAGTTCCAGAATGATTCAAAAGCATAGCTGAAGTTTTTTCAAGTCCGGGCTATTTTTTAACGCATGTATTTGTTTTCTCCAATAATCACCACATGCCGTGTATATCATGCATTAAATGTCCCAAATTTATGGGGTGTGTATGGTCTACTCCCTGGCCTGTAGCCTCGCTTTGAGAATACCCAAAGCACTAATTTGGTACGATAAGAAAGCCCTTGAAATTCTCCATCCAATGGTGCTAAACTTGTTTAGATTGAGTAATGATTGTGGGTCAAATTGACCCGTTGAACTTTTGATTTTCTCTGTGCACAAAAATCCCGTAGGGAGGCAGGCTTGTTGAGTTCGTTTCGGAGCACAGCCGCCTGCTTTTAATTTTCGGTATCAAGAAGTCTGGAAGCCGCTCTAAAACTTTGAAATTTGACGTTAGGGACATGTCAGAATGACGCAGGTACAAACTGCGTCTCTCTAGCGTTTTTAGTTCCAGAATGATTCAAAAGCATAACTGAAAGTTTTTTCAAGTCCGGGCTTTTTTTAACGCATGTATTTGTTTTCTCCAATAATCACCACATGCCGTGTATATCATGCATTAAATGTCCCAAATTTATGGGGTGTGTATGGTCTACTCCCTGGCCTTTAGCTTCGTTTTTAGAATCCGCATAGCACTAATTTTGGTACGATAAGAAAGCCCTTGAAATTCTCCATCCAATGGTGCTAAACTTGTTTAGATTGAGTAATGATTGTGGGTCAAATTGACCCGTTGAACTTTTGATTTTCTCTGTGCACAAAAAACCCTAAGGGAGGCTTGTTGAGTTCGTTTCGAAGCACAGCCGCCTACTTTTAGTTTTCGGTATCAAGAAGTCCGGAAGCCGCTCTAAAACTTTGAAATTTAGATTAAGGGACATGCCATGATGACGCAGGTGCAAACTGCGTCTCTCTAGCATTTTTAGTTCCAGAATGATTCAAAAGCATAGCTGAAGTTTTTTCAAGTCCGGGCTATTTTTTAACGCATGTATTTGTTTTCTCCAATAATCACCACATGCCGTGTATATCATGCATTAAATGTCCCAAATTTATGGGGTGTGTATGGTCTACTCCCTGGCCTGTAGCCTCGCTTTAAGAATCCCCATAGCACTAATTTGGTACGAGAGGAAAGCCCTTGAAATTCTCCATCCAATGGTGCTAAACTTGTTTAGATTGAGTAATGATTGTGGGTCAAATTGACCAATTGAACTTTTGATTTTCTCTGTGCACAAAAATCCCTTAGGGAGGCTTGTTGAGTTCGTTTCGGAGCACAGCCGCCTACTTTTAATTATCGGTATCAAGAAGTCTGGAAGCCGCTCTAAAACTTTGAAATTTAGATTTAGGGTAATGCCATGATGACGCAGGTACAAACTGCGTCTCTCTAGCATTTTTAGTTCCAGAATGATTCAAAAGCATAGCTGAAAGTTTTTTCAAGTCCGGGCTTTTTTTTAACGCATGTATTTGTTTTCTCCAATAATCACCACATGCCGTGTATATCATGCATTAAATGTCCCAAATTTATGGGGTGTGTATGGTCTACTCCCTGGCCTGTAGCCTCGCTTTGAGAATCCCCATAGCACTAATTTTGGTACGATAAGAAAGCCCTTGAAATTCTCCATCCAATGGTGCTAAACTTGTTTACATTGAGTAATGATTGTGGGTCAAATTGACCCGTTGAACTTTTGATTTTCTCTGTGCACAAAAATCCCTTAGGGAGGCTTGTTGAGTTCGTTTCGAAGCACAGCCGCCTTCATTTAATTTTCGGTATCAAGAAGTCTGGAAGCCGCTCTAAAACTTTGAAATTTGACGTTAGGGACATGTCAGAATGACGCAGGTACAAACTGCGTCTCTCTAGCGTTTTTAGTTCCAGAATGATCCAAAAGCATAGCTGAAAGTTTTTTCAAGTCCGGGCTTTTTTTAACGCATGTATTTGTTTTCTCCAATAATCACCACATGCCGTGTATATCATGCATTAAATGTCCCAAATTTATGGGGTGTGTATGGTCTACTCCCTGGCCTTTAGCTTCGTTTTTAGAATCCGCATAGCACTAATTTTGGTACGATAAGAAAGCCCTTGAAATTCTCCATCCAATGGTGCTTAACTTGTTTAGATTGAGTAATGATTGTGGGTCAAATTGACCCGTTGAACTTTTGATTTTCTCTGTGCACAAAAATCCCTTAGGGAGGCTTGTTGAGTTCGTTTCGAAGCACAGCCGCCTTCATTTAGTTTTCGGTATCAAGAAGTCTGGAAGCCGCTCTAAAACTTTGAAATTTAGATTCAGGGTAATGCCATGATGACGCAGGTACAAACTGCGTCTCTCTAGCATTTTTAGTTCCAGAATGATTCAAAAGCATAGCTGAAAGTTTTTTCAAGTCCGGGCTTTTTTTTAACGCATGTATTTGTTTTCTCCAATAATCACCACATGCCGTGTATATCATGCATTAAATGTCCCAAATTTATGGGGTGTGTATGGTCTACTCCCTGGCCTCTAGCCTCGCTTTGAGAATCCCAATAGCACTAATTTTGGTACGATAAGAAAGCCCTTGAAATTCTCCATCCAATGGTGCTAAACTTGTTTAAATTGAGTAATGATTGTGGGTCAAATTGACCCGTTGAACTTTTGATTTTCTCTGTGCACAAAAATCCCGTAGGGAGGCTTGTTGAGTTCGTTTCGGAGCACAGCCGTCTGCTTTTAATTTTCGGTATCAAGAAGTCTGGAAGCCGCTCTACAACTTTGAAATTTAGATTTAGGATAATGCCATGATGACGCAGGTACAAACTGCGTCTCTCTAGCAGTTTTAGTTCCAGAATGATTCAAAAGCATAGCTGAAAGTTTTTTCAAGTCCGGGCTTTTTTTTAACGCATGTATTTGTTTTCTCCAATAATCACCACATGCCGTGTATATCATGCATTAAATGTCCCAAATTTATGGGGTGTGTATGGTCTACTCCCTGGCCTCTAGCCTCGCTTTGAGAATCCCCATAGCACTAATTTTGGTACGATAAGAAAGCCCTTGAAATTCTCCATCCAATGGTGCTAAACTTGTTTAGATTGAGTAATGATTGTGGGTCAAATTGACCCTTTTGAACTTTTGATTTTCTCTGTGCACAAAAATCCCGTAGGAGCACAGCCGCCTGCTTTTAATTTTCGGTATCAAGAAGTCTGGAAGCCGCTCTAAAACTTTGAAATTTAGATTTAGGATAATGCCATGATGACGCAGGTACAAACTGCGTCTCTCTAGCATTTTTAGTTCCAGAATGATTCAAAAGCATAGCTGAAAGTTTTTTCAAGTCCGGGTTTTTTTTTAACGCATGTATTTGTTTTCTCCAATAATCACCACATGCCGTGTATATCATGCATTAAATGTCCCAAATTTATGGGGTGTGTATGGTCTACTCCCTGGCCTCTAGCCTCGCTTTGAGAATCCCAATAGCACTAATTTTGGTACGATAAGAAAGCCCTTGAAATTCTCCATCCAATGGTGCTAAACTTGTTTAGATTGAGTAATGATTGTGGGTCAAATTGACCCGTTGAACTTTTGATTTTCTCTGTGCACAAAAAACCCTTAGGGAGGCTTGTTGAGTTCGTTTCGAAGCACAGCCGCCGACTTTTAGTTTTCGGTATCAAGAAGTCCGGAAGCCGCTCTAAAACTTTGAAATTTAGATTAAGGGACATGCCATGATGACGCAGGTGCAAACTGCGTCTCTCTAGCATTTTTAGTTCCAGAAGGATTCAAAAGCATAGCTGAAGTTTTTTCAAGTCCGGGCTATTTTTTAACGCATGTATTTGTTTTCTCCAATAATCACCACATGCCGTGTATATCATGCATTAAATGTCCCAAATTTATGGGGTGTGTATGGTCTACTCCCTGGCCTGTAGCCTCGCTTTAAGAATCCCCATAGCACTAATTTGGTACGAGAGGAAAGCCCTTGAAATTCTACATCCAATGGTGCTAAACTTGTTTAGATTGAGTAATAATTGTGGGTAAAATTGACCCGTTGAACTTTTGATTTTCTCTGTGCACAAAAATCCCGTAGGGAGGCTTGTTGAGTTCGTTTCGAAGCACAGCCGCCTGCTTTTAATTTTCGGTATCAAGAAGTCTGGAAGCCGCTCTAAAACTTTGAAATTTAGATTTAGGATAATGCCATGATGACGCAGGTACAAACTGCGTCTCTCTAGCATTTTTAGTTCCAGAATGATTCAAAAGCATAGCTGAAAGTTTTTTCAAGTCCGGGTTTTTTTTTAACGCATGTATTTGTTTTCTCCAATAATCACCACATGCCGTGTATATCATGCATTAAATGTCCCAAATTTATGGGGTGTGTATGGTCTACTCCCTGGCCTTTAGCTTCGTTTTGAGAATCCGCATAGCACTAATTTTGGTACGATAAGAAAGCCCTTGAAATTCTCCATCCAATGGTGCTAAACCTGTTTAGATTGAGTAATGATTGTGGGTAAAATTGACCCGTTGAACTTTTGATTTTCTCTGTGCACAAAAATCCCTTAGGGAGGCTTGTTGAGTTCGTTTCGAAGCACAGCCGCCTTCATTTAGTTTTCGGTATCAAGAAGTCTGGAAGCCGCTCTAAAACTTTGAAATTTAGATTTAGGATAATGCCATGATAACGCAGGTACAAACTGCGTCTCTCTAGCATTTTTAGTTCCAGAATGATTCAAAAGCATAGCTGAAAGTTTTTTCAAGTCCGGGCTTTTTTTTAACGCATGTATTTGTTTTCTCCAATAATCACCACGTGCCGTGTATATCATGCATTAAATGTCCCAAATTTATGGGGTGTGTATGGTCTACTCCCTGGCCTCTAGCCTCGCTTTGAGAATCCCAATAGCACTAATTTTGGTACGATAAGAAAGCCCTTGAAATTATCCATCCAATGGTGCTAAACTTGTTTAGATTGAGTAATGATTGTGGGTCAAATTGACCCTTTTGAACTTTTGATTTTCTCTGTGCACAAAAATCCCGTAGGGAGGCTTGTTGAGTTCGTTTCGGAGCACAGCCGTCTGCTTTTAATTTTCGGTATCAAGAAGTCTGGAAGCCGCACTACAACTTTGAAATTTAGATTTAGGATAATGCCATGATGACGCAGGTACAAACTGCGTCTCTCTAGCATTTTTAGTTCCAGAATGATTCAAAAGCATAGCTGAAAGTTTTTTCAAGTCCGGGTTTTTTTTTAACGCATGTATTTGTTTTCTCCAATAATCACCACATGCCGTGTATATCATGCATTAAATGTCCCAAATTTATGGGGTGTGTATCGTCTACTCCCTGGCCTTTAGCTTCGTTTTGAGAATCCGCATAGCACTAATTTTGGTACGATAAGAAAGCCCTTGAAATTCTCCATCCAATGGTGCTAAACCTGTTTAGATTGAGTAATGATTGTGGGTAAAATTGACCCGTTGAACTTTTGATTTTCTCTGTGCACAAAAATCCCTTAGGGAGGCTTGTTGAGTTCGTTTCGAAGCACAGCCGCCTTCATTTAGTTTTCGGTATCAAGAAGTCTGGAAGCCGCTCTAAAACTTTGAAATTTAGATTCAGGGTAATGCCATGATGACGCAGGTACAAACTGCGTCTCTCTAGCATTTTTAGTTCCAGAATGATTCAAAAGCATAGCTGAAAGTTTTTTCAAGTCCGGGCTTTTTTTTAACGCATGTATTTGTTTTCTCCAATAATCACCACATGCCGTGTATATCATGCATTAAATGTCCCAAATTTATGGGGTGTGTATGGTCTACTCCCTGGCCTCTAGCCTCGCTTTGAGAATCCCAATAGCACTAATTTTGGTACGATAAGAAAGCCCTTGAAATTCTCCATCCAATGGTGCTAAACTTGTTTAGATTGAGTAATGATTGTGGGTCAAATTGACCCGTTGAACTTTTGATTTTCTCTGTGCACAAAAAACCCTTAGGGAGGCTTGTTGAGTTCGTTTCGAAGCACAGCCGCCGACTTTTAGTTTTCGGTATCAAGAAGTCCGGAAGCCGCTCTAAAACTTTGAAATTTAGATTAAGGGACATGCCATGATGACGCAGGTGCAAACTGCGTCTCTCTAGCATTTTTAGTTCCAGAAGGATTCAAAAGCATAGCTGAAGTTTTTTCAAGTCCGGGCTATTTTTTAACGCATGTATTTGTTTTCTCCAATAATCACCACATGCCGTGTATATCATGCATTAAATGTCCCAAATTTATGGGGTGTGTATGGTCTACTCCCTGGCCTGTAGTCTCGCTTTAAGAATCCCCATAGCACTAATTTGGTACGAGAGGAAAGCCCTTGAAATTCTACATCCAATGGTGCTAAACTTGTTTAGATTGAGTAATAATTGTGGGTAAAATTGACCCGTTGAACTTTTGATTTTCTCTGTGCACAAAAATCCCGTAGGGAGGCTTGTTGAGTTCGTTTCGAAGCACAGCCGCCTGCTTTTAATTTTCGGTATCAAGAAGTCTGGAAGCCGCTCTAAAACTTTGAAATTTAGATTTAGGATAATGCCATGATGACGCAGGTACAAACTGCGTCTCTCTAGCATTTTTAGTTCCAGAATGATTCAAAAGCATAGCTGAAAGTTTTTTCAAGTCCGGGTTTTTTTTTAACGCATGTATTTGTTTTCTCCAATAATCACCACATGCCGTGTATATCATGCATTAAATGTCCCAAATTTATGAGGTGTGTATGGTCTACTCCCTGGCCTTTAGCTTCGTTTTGAGAATCCGCATAGCACTAATTTTGGTACGATAAGAAAGCCCTTGAAATTCTCCATCCAATGGTGCTAAACCTGTTTAGATTGAGTAATGATTGTGGGTAAAATTGACCCGTTGAACTTTTGATTTTCTCTGTGCACAAAAATCCCTTAGGGAGGCTTGTTGAGTTCGTTTCGAAGCACAGCCGCCTTCATTTAGTTTTCGGTATCAAGAAGTCTGGAAGCCGCTCTAAAACTTTGAAATTTAGATTTAGGATAATGCCATGATAACGCAGGTACAAACTGCGTCTCTCTAGCATTTTTAGTTCCAGAATGATTCAAAAGCATAGCTGAAAGTTTTTTCAAGTCCGGGCTTTTTTTTAACGCATGTATTTGTTTTCTCCAATAATCACCACATGCCGTGTATATCATGCATTAAATGTCCCAAATTTATGGGGTGTGTATGGTCTACTCCCTGGCCTCTAGCCTCGCTTTGAGAATCCCAATAGCACTAATTTTGGTACGATAAGAAAGCCCTTGAAATTCTCCATCCAATGGTGCTAAACTTGTTTAGATTGAGTAATGATTGTGGGTCAAATTGACCCTTTTGAACTTTTGATTTTCTCTGTGCACAAAAATCCCGTAGGGAGGCTTGTTGAGTTCGTTTCGAAGCACAGCCGCCTGCTTTTAATTTTCGGTATCAAGAAGTCTGGAAGCCGCTCTAAAACTTTGAAATTTAGATTTAGGATAATGCCATGATGACGCAGGTACAAACTGCGTCTCTCTAGCATTTTTAGTTCCAGAATGATTCAAAAGCATAGCTGAAAGTTTTTTCAAGTCCGGGTTTTTTTTTAACGCATGTATTTGTTTTCTCCAATAATCACCACATGCCGTGTATATCATGCATTAAATGTCCCAAATTTATGGGGTGTGTATGGTCTACTCCCTGGCCTTTAGCTTCGTTTTGAGAATCCGCATAGCACTAATTTTGGTACGATAAGAAAGCCCTTGAAATTCTCCATCCAATGGTGCTAAACCTGTTTAGATTGAGTAATGATTGTGGGTAAAATTGACCCGTTGAACTTTTGATTTTCTCTGTGCACAAAAATCCCTTAGGGAGGCTTGTTGAGTTCGTTTCGAAGCACAGCCGCCTTCATTTAGTTTTCGGTATCAAGAAGTCTGGAAGCCGCTCTAAAACTTTGAAATTTAGATTTAGGATAATGCCATGATAACGCAGGTACAAACTGCGTCTCTCTAGCATTTTTAGTTCCAGAATGATTCAAAAGCATAGCTGAAAGTTTTTTCAAGTCCGGGCTTTTTTTTAACGCATGTATTTGTTTTCTCCAATAATCACCACATGCCGTGTATATCATGCATTAAATGTCCCAAATTTATGGGGTGTGTATGGTCTACTCCCTGGCCTCTAGCCTCGCTTTGAGAATCCCAATAGCACTAATTTTGGTACGATAAGAAAGCCCTTGAAATTCTCCATCCAATGGTGCTAAACTTGTTTAGATTGAGTAATGATTGTGGGTCAAATTGACCCTTTTGAACTTTTGATTTTCTCTGTGCACAAAAATCCCGTAGGGAGGCTTGTTGAGTTCGTTTCGGAGCACAGCCGTCTGCTTTTAATTTTCGGTATCAAGAAGTCTGGAAGCCGCACTACAACTTTGAAATTTAGATTTAGGATAATGCCATGATGACGCAGGTACAAACTGCGTCTCTCTAGCATTTTTAGTTCCAGAATGATTCAAAAGCATAGCTGAAAGTTTTTTCAAGTCCGGGCTTTTTTTTAACGCATGTATTTGTTTTCTCCAATAATCACCACATGCCGTGTATATCATGCATTAAATGTCCCAAATTTATGGGGTGTGTATGGTCTACTCCCTGGCCTCTAGCCTCGCTTTGAGAATCCCAATAGCACTAATCTTGGTACGATAAGAAAGCCCTTGAAATTCTCCATCCAATGGTGCTAAACTTGTTTAGATTGAGTAATGATTGTGGGTCAAATTGACCCTTTTGAACTTTTGATTTTCCCTGTGCACAAAAATCCCGTAGGGAGGCTTGTTGAGTTCGTTTCGGAGCACAGCCGCCTGCTTTTAATTTTCGGTATCAAGAAGTCTGGAAGCCGCTCTAAAACTTTGAAATTTAGATTTAGGATAATGCCATGATGACGCAGGTACAAACTGCGTCTCTCTAGCATTTTTAGTTCCAGAATGATTCAAAAGCATAGCTGAAAGTTTTTTCAAGTCCGGGCTTTTTTTTAACGCATGTATTTGTTTTCTCCAATAATCACCACATGCCGTGTATATCATGCATTAAATGTCCCAAATTTATGGGGTGTGTATGGTCTACTCCCTGGCCTGTAGCCTCGCTTTGAGAATCCCAATAGCACTAATTTTGGTACGATAAGAAAGCCCTTGAAATTCTCCATCCAATGGTGCTAAACTTGTTTAGATTGAGTAATGATTGTGGGTCAAATTGACCCGTTGAACTTTTGATTTTCTCTGTGCACAAAAATCCCGTAGGGAGGCTTGTTGAGTTCGTTTCGGAGCACAGCCGTCTGCTTTTAATTTTCGGTATCAAGAAGTCTGGAAGCCGCTCTACAACTTTGAAATTTAGATTCAGGGTAATGCCATGATGACGCAGGTACAAACTGCGTCTCTCTAGCATGTTTAGTTCCAGAATGATTCAAAAGCATAGCTGAAAGTTTTTTCAAGTCCGGGCTTTTTTTTAACGCATGTATTTGTTTTCTCCAATAATCACCACATGCCGTGTATATCATGCATTAAATGTCCCAAATTTATGGGGTGTGTATGGTCTACTCCCTGGCCTCTAGCCTCGCTTTGAGAATCCCAATAGCACTAATTTTGGTACGATAAGAAAGCCCTTGAAATTCTCCATCCAATGGTGCTAAACTTGTTTAGATTGAGTAATGATTGTGGGTCAAATTGACCCGTTGAACTTTTGATTTTCTCTGTGCACAAAAATCCCGTAGGGAGGCTTGTTGAGTTCGTTTCGGAGCACAGCCGTCTGCTTTTAATTTTCGGTATCAAGAAGTCTGGAAGCCGCTCTACAACTTTGAAATTTAGATTTAGGATAATGCCATGATGACGCAGGTACAAACTGCGTCTCTCTAGCATTTTTAGTTCCAGAATGATTCAAAAGCATAGCTGAAAGTTTTTTCAAGTCCGGGCTATTTTTTAACGCATGTATTTGTTTTCTCCAATAATCACCACATGCCGTGTATATCATGCATTAAATGTCCCAAATTTATGTGGTGTGTATGGTCTACTCCCTGGCCTTTAGCTTCGTTTTGAGAATCCGCATAGCACTAATTTTGGTACGATAAGAAAGCCCTTGAAATTCTCCATCCAATGGTGCTAAACCTGTTTAGATTGAGTAATGATTGTGGGTAAAATTGACCCGTTGAACTTTTGATTTTCTCTGTGCACAAAAATCCCTTAGGGAGGCTTGTTGAGTTCGTTTCGAAGCACAGCCGCCTTCATTTAGTTTTCGGTATCAAGAAGTCTGGAAGCCGCTCTAAAACTTTGAAATTTAGATTCAGGGTAATGCCATGATGACGCAGGTACAAACTGCGTCTCTCTAGCATTTTTAGTTCCAGAATGATTCAAAAGCATAGCTGAAAGTTTTTTCAAGTCCGGGCTTTTTTTTAACGCATGTATTTGTTTTCTCCAATAATCACCACATGCCGTGTATATCATGCATTAAATGTCCCAAATTTATGGGGTGTGTATGGTCTACTCCCTGGCCTCTAGCCTCGCTTTGAGAATCCCCATAGCACTAATTATGGTACGATAAGAAAGCCCTTGAAATTCTCCATCCAATGGTGCTAAACTTGTTTAGATTGAGTAATGATTGTTGGTCAAATTGACCCTTTTGAACTTTTGATTTTCTCTGTGCACAAAAATCCCGTAGGGAGGCTTGTTGAGTTCGTTTCGGAGCACAGCCGCCTGCTTTTAATTTTCGGTATCAAGAAGTCTGGAAGCCGCTCTAAAACTTTGAAATTTAGATTTAGGATAATGCCATGATGACGCAGGTACAAACTGCGTCTCTCTAGCATTTTTAGTTCCAGAATGATTCAAAAGCATAGCTGAAAGTTTTTTCAAGTCCGGGCTTTTTTTTAACGCATGTATTTGTTTTCTCCAATAATCACCACATGCCGTGTATATCATGCATTAAATGTCCCAAATTTATGGGGTGTGTATGGTCTACTCCCTGGCCTGTAGCCTCGCTTTGAGAATCCCAATAGCACTAATCTTGGTACGATAAGAAAGCCCTTGAAATTCTCCATCCAATGGTGCTAAACTTGTTTAGATTGAGTAATGATTGTGGGTCAAATTGACCCGTTGAACTTTTGATTTTCTCTGTGCACAAAAATCCCGTAGGGAGGCTTGTTGAGTTCGTTTCGGAGCACAGCCGTCTGCTTTTAATTTTCGGTATCAAGAAGTCTGGAAGCCGCTCTACAACTTTGAAATTTAGATTTAGGATAATGCCATGATGACGCAGGTACAAACTGCGTCTCTCTAGCAGTTTTAGTTCCAGAATGATTCAAAAGCATAGCTGAAAGTTTTTTCAAGTCCGGGCTTTTTTTAACGCATGTATTTGTTTTCTCCAATAATCACCACATGCCGTGTATATCATGCATTAAATGTCCCAAATTGTTTGGGTGTGTAAGGTCTACTCCCTGGCCTCTAGCATCGCTTTGAGAATCCCCATAGCACTAATTTTGGTACGATAAGAAAGCCCTTGAAATTCTACATCCAATGGTGCTAAACTTGTTTAGATTGAGTAATGATTTTGGGTCAAATTGACCCTTTTGAACTTTTGATTTTCTCTGTGCACAAAAATCCCGTAGGGAGGCTTGTTGAGTTCGTTTCGGAGCACAGCCGCCTGCTTTTAATTTTCGGTATCAAGAAGTCTGGAAGCCGCTCTAAAACTTTGAAATTTAGATTTAGGATAATGCCATGATGACGCAGGTACAAACTGCGTCTCTCTAGCATTTTTAGTTCCAGAATGATTCAAAAGCATAGCTGAAAGTTTTTTCGAGTCCGGGCTTTTTTTTAACGCATGTATTTGTTTTCTCCAACAATCACCACACGCCGTGTATATCATGCATTAAATGTCCCAAATTTATGGGGTGTGTATGGTCTACTCCCTGGCCTCTAGCCTCGCTTTGATAATCCGCATAGCACTAATTTTGGTACGAGAGGAAAGCCCTTGAAATTCTCCATCCAATGGTGCTAAACTTGTTTAGATTGAGTAATGATTGTGGGTCAAATTGACCCGTTGAACTTTTGATTTTCTCTGTGCACAAAAATCCCGTAGGGAGGCAGGCTTGTTGAGTTCGTTTCGGAGCACAGCCGCCTGCTTTTAATTTTCGGTATCAAGAAGTCTGGAAGCCGCTCTAAAACTTTGAAATTTAGATTCAGGGTAATGCCATGATGACGCAGGTACAAACTGCGTCTCTCTAGCATTTTTAGTTCCAGAATGATTCAAAAGCATAGCTGAAAGTTTTTTCAAGTCCGGGCTTTTTTTTAACGCATGTATTTGTTTTCTCCAATAATCACCACATGCCGTGTATATCATGCATTAAATGTCCCAAATTTATGGGGTGTGTATGGTCTACTCCCTGGCCTGTAGCCTCGCTTTGAGAATCCCAATAGCACTAATCTTGGTACGATAAGAAAGCCCTTGAAATTCTCCATCCAATGGTGCTAAACTTGTTTAGATTGAGTAATGATTGTGGGTCAAATTGACCCGTTGAACTTTTGATTTTCTCTGTGCACAAAAATCCCGTAGGGAGGCTTGTTGAGTTCGTTTCGGAGCACAGCCGTCTGCTTTTAATTTTCGGTATCAAGAAGTCTGGAAGCCGCTCTACAACTTTGAAATTTAGATTTAGGATAATGCCATGATGACGCAGGTACAAACTGCGTCTCTCTAGCAGTTTTAGTTCCAGAATGATTCAAAAGCATAGCTGAAAGTTTTTTCAAGTCCGGGCTTTTTTTAACGCATGTATTTGTTTTCTCCAATAATCACCACATGCCGTGTATATCATGCATTAAATGTCCCAAATTTTTTGGGTGTGTAAGGTCTACTCCCTGGCCTCTAGCATCGCTTTGAGAATCCCCATAGCACTAATTTTGGTACGATAAGAAAGCCCTTGAAATTCTACATCCAATGGTGCTAAACTTGTTTAGATTGAGTAATGATTTTGGGTCAAATTGACCCTTTTGAACTTTTGATTTTCTCTGTGCACAAAAATCCCGTAGGGAGGCTTGTTGAGTTCGTTTCGGAGCACAGCCGCCTGCTTTTAATTTTCGGTATCAAGAAGTCTGGAAGCCGCTCTAAAACTTTGAAATTTAGATTTAGGATAATGCCATGATGACGCAGGTACAAACTGCGTCTCTCTAGCATTTTTAGTTCCAGAATGATTCAAAAGCATAGCTGAAAGTTTTTTCGAGTCCGGGCTTTTTTTTAACGCATGTATTTGTTTTCTTCAACAATCACCACACGCCGTGTATATCATGCATTAAATGTCCCAAATTTATGGGGTGTGTATGGTCTACTCCCTGGCCTCTAGCCTCGCTTTGATAATCCGCATAGCACTAATTTTGGTACGAGAGGAAAGCCCTTGAAATTCTCCATCCAATGGTGCTAAACTTGTTTAGATTGAGTAATGATTGTGGGTCAAATTGACCCGTTGAACTTTTGATTTTCTCTGTGCACAAAAATCCCGTAGGGAGGCAGGCTTGTTGAGTTCGTTTCGGAGCACAGCCGCCTGCTTTTAATTTTCGGTATCAAGAAGTCTGGAAGCCGCTCTAAAACTTTGAAATTTAGATTGAGGGACATGCCATGATGACGCAGGTACAAACTGCGTCTCTCTAGCATTTTTAGTTCCAGAATGATTCAAAAGCATAGCTGAAAGTTTATTCACGTCCGGGCTTTTTTTTAACGCATGTATTTGTTTTCTCCAATAATCACCGCATGCCGTGTATATCATGCATTAAATGTCCCAAATTTATGGGGTGTGTATGGTTTACTCCCTGGCCTGTAGCCTCGCTTTGAGAATCCCCTTAGCATTAATTTTGGTACGAGAGGAAAGCCCTTGAAATTTTCCATCCAATGGTGCTAAACTTTGTTTAGATTGAGTAATGATTGTGGGTCAAATTGACCCGTTGAACTTTTGATTTCCTCTGTGCACAAAAATCCCTTAGGGAGGCTTGTTGAGTTCGTTTCCAAGCACAGCCGCCTACTTTTTATTTTCGGTATCAAGAAGTCTGGAAGCCGCTCTAAAACTTTGAAATTTAGGTTTAGGGACATGCCATGATGACGCAGGTACAAACTGCGTCTCTCTAGCATTTTTAGTTTCAGAATGATTCAAAAGCATAGCTGAAAGTTTTTTCAAGTCCGGGCTTTTTTTTAACGCATGTATTTGTTTTCTCCAATAATCACCACATGCCGTGTATATCATGCATTAAATGTCCCAAGTTTATGGAGTGTGTATGGTCTACTCCCTGGCCTCTAGGTTCGTTTTGAGAATCCGCATAGCACTAATTTTGGTACGATAGGAAAGCCCTTGAAATTCTCCATCTAATGGTGCTAAACTTGTTTAGATTGAGTAATGATTGTGGGTAAAATTGACCCGTTGAACTTTTGATTTCCTCTGTGCACAAAAATCCCGTAGGGAGGCTTGTTGATTTCGTTTCGGAGCAACGCCGCCTACTTTTAATTTTCGGTATCAAGAAGTCTGGAAGCCGCTCTAAAACTTTGAAATTTAGGTTTAGGGTAATGCCATGATGACGCAGGTACTAACTGCGTCTCTCTAGCATTTTTAGTTCCAGAATGATTCAAAAGCACAGCTGAAAGTTTTTTCAAGTCCGGGCTTTTTTTTTAACGCATGTATTTGTTTTCTCCAATAATCACCACATGCCGTGTATATCATGCATTAAATGTCCCAAATTTATGGGGTGTGTATGGTCTACTCCCTGGCCTCTAGCTTCGCTTTAAGAATCTCCATAGCACTAATTTTGGTACGAGAGGAAAGCCCTTGAAATACTCCATCCAATGGTGCTAAACTTGTTCAGATTGAGCAATGATTGTGGGTCAAATTGACCCGTTGAACTTTGGATTTTCTCTGTGCACAAAAATCCCGTAGGGAGGCTTGTTGAGTTCGTTTCGGAGCACAGCCGCCTACTTTTAATTTTCGGTATCAAGAAGTCTGGAAGCCGCTCTAAACTTTGAAATTTAGATTAAGGGACATGCCATGATGACGCAGGTACAAACTGCGTCTCTCTAGCATTTTTAGTTCCAGAATGATTCAAAAGCATAGCTGAAAGTTTTTTCAAGTCCGGGCTTTTTTTAACGCATGTATTTGTTTTCTCCAATAATCACCACATGCCGTGTATATCATGCATTAAATGTCCCAAATTTAAGGGGTGTGTCGGGTCTACTCCCTGGCCTCTAGCGTCGCCTTGAAAATCCCCATAGCACTGATGTTTATACGAGAGGAAAGCCCTTGGAATTGTCCATCCAATGGTGCTAAACTTGTTTAGATTAAGCAATGATTTTGGGTCAAAATGACCCGTTGTACTTTTGATTTTCTCTGTGCACAAAAATCCCGTAGTGGAGGCTTGTTGAGTTCGTTTCGGAGCACAGCCGCCTACTCTTAATTTTCGGTATCAGAGTGGAGGTTGTTGAAATCGTTTCTGAGCAACCCGCAAGAGCGATAGATTGAATTTCATTTTTTCTGTCTGAGTTTTATTCCCGTCTTCATTAAAAAAAAAAATTCAAAAGTGAATACATCAAATGTTGGGACATGCATCCAGGTAATGACAATATTCGAGTGTTTTCCATAACATTTACCTAATTGCTATAGGTAATATTTATGCGTGAAACTTTACATCAACAGTTCGGCTACGAAAGTATCCCATTCCGTGTGTGCTATACATTTGCGCATTGAAACCGACTTAAAAAAACACAACCTTCAAGGAAAAACGTATTTAGGACTTAAAATGGCGGCCATATTGAATTTTGCTAGATATTTTAAACAGCTGGAGTTTGATTACTTTTTTTTACCCGTATTCCCCTTAACCTTAACTTGTTTTGGGGCGGGGCCTATAGCCCCCCCTCCCCCATTAGAACCGATCCTCTCTTTAACCAATCCTCTTCTAAAATCCCCGAAAAAATTAATTTCTAAGTTCCACAGAACACAGCGAAGACAAAATATGGGGGGGGGGGTAACAAATATTTCGATCAACGATTGGCTCTGCATTGAAGGGGTGGGGGTAATTGCTCTTGCTTTTACAATTTGCAGCTTCTTCAGGAGATTTGTATTTACAATATTAGCAGCAAAATCATTACAACGAGGGCAATGAAACCACACTTTCCGTGCATAAACACTTGACATCGTGGTAACATTCTCGTGGAATTTCCTATAGTTGGGTGACTGTAAGGTCCGTAAGGTCTCAAATAATGACAAAATCCGGAATATTCTTCGAATTGAGTCTTTATTGAGCCAGAAATTGCAACAGTAATCGTGTCTTCTTATAGCACGTTTATATGCAGTACGCCGTGTTTGTTTACATTTCACCCACTATGTCACGTGAGGCACGGAGCGCAATCGGTCTATTGATTATGACCATGAAAACACCAGTTTTTAAGCACCAACACTGTAGCGCAGTGCGTAAGGTGCTGGGACTGTTTCAGCAACTCGGATCACCCGGTCCGGGTTCGAATACCGTCTGTCTCTAATATAGATTCAAGGCTTTTTGCTGCCCCTGATAGGACAGTGTGATTGGGATCTGCCTTGTTTTCTCCCCTAAAGGGACAGGGCCCGCGTGGTGGCTAGGGTTCGAAGCAGGGGGGGATGTGCTCTGGGTCGGATGCAAATCCTGAAGGGTTCTATATGGCAAAGGGGAGGGGCCAGTGTGTGCCATTAACTGAACCGGCGCCTGAATGCCTGACACTTCCGGAGCGTAACCTTTTATATTTTTCCACCAGATTAAATTTGCATTCTTCAATTTCTTTATTGTTCTATTTGTCTTACCCGCTGCCAAAACATTAGGACTCAAACTTCCTCTAGTTATCGGGCAACGTCGGTAGCCTAGTTGACAACACACTGCTCTTGAACTTCAGGGGTCCCGGGTTCGAATCCCACCCGAGGAACATGATATTTTGTTCACGGAATATTTTTGTTCACGGGACTCGGGAAAGTATCCTGAGTTTACAGTGCTAACACACATCGGTGTATGGGTCAAAAACAAAATTAATTTTCTCTATAATATTTATTTGTATAATGTTATTATTGTTGTTATTATTTATAACGCTTACTGGTATAACTGGTATGTATCTGGTAACTGTTTTAAACAGTGTTTACATCAATTAACTAGGTCAGACTTGTTCTCTCTAATCCGAAGGCGGGTTCACTTATGTTTGAAAAGGAGGGAGCTACTGCCTTAGTTAAAAGACATTGTTTTCGTATCTACTCTTGTTAGAAACTCTTGTTTTTTTTGTATAGATTAGTATCCTGTTTAAAGGAACGTTACAGAATTGGTAAGAAACAAAATCGTGAAAATCACAGATGTACATAAAACTTACACGGTCTAATGATAATGATTGTTGAAAACATCCCTTGAAGTATTTATGTCTGAAGTCTCATATTTGTTAAGAAATAAATAATTTAACCTTGCGTTTGTTATTTTTTTTGTTTGCATCAATGTCATGCAAAATGTGTAATCGTTTTTTGACTATTATTTTTCTCGTGACCCAGATGGCCGATCAGTTTGAAACTTTAACGGATTTGTCAGTTCATGTATATGGTGGATTACATAAAGTGCTTACACTGCCAGCAACTATTTTGATTTTAAGATCAAAAGGGGGCCCTTGATATTAAAAGGAACAGTTTTGTTTTAATTTGTTTTAAGGATCTGTGTTGAGAATATTGAAAGAAATACAGGATTATTGTTTGTTTGCGGAAAAAAAAATATACTAATTTCTGTCAAAAAACAAGGTTTGATGATGACGAAATACAGTTCATGCGTCATTAATTTATCTTTGGTACGAGAAGAAAGCCCTTGAAAATGGCGATCCGATTGTGGTAAAATTGTTAAGATTGAGCATGAAACTGGGATCGAATTATCCGTTCAAACTGTTTTTTTTTCTTTTCTTTTTTTTGTCAGACAGCTCTGTGCACAAAACTCTCATAGGGCATGCTGTTGAAATCGTGTCTGAGCAACCCCGCTTACTGGAGCTTTTTGTTATCATGAAGTGTATAAGTCGCCCTATACTTTTGAAAAACGGATGCAGGGACATGCCAGAATGACTCAGTTACAAACTTCATCTCTTTAGCATTTTTAGCTACATAATTATTTCAGAGCATGGCTGAAATATTTATTTTTCGGGCCAATTTTTGAATGAATATCAATGTAAACAGCTGGATCGTGATTTTTAACCAAGATTCCTAGTTTTGTTTCTTATCAAGTTTATTTGCCTGAAAATTTGCCCACATTTTCCTCCCCTAGTTTTATGCAAAATGGCGGCCACATTGAATTTTGAAATACTTTAAGTGTAAAAAAGTACCAACCTAACTTTATTAGCAACATTTTGGCAGTCGGCTTGTTCTTTGTAGTTATGTCAATGAGAGATTTGTGTACGGTTTCAGGGGAAAAACGGTGGCCATTTTGTTTTTTACGTAAAAATGCACTTTCGCCGGATAAATATGCAAATTGCTAAATATTCAAAAATACACAAAAAATACTTAAAAGTCTTATAGCCTTGAAATGGAAAACTATTGATAGATTCTTGAAATCTTTATTCTCTGCTTAATTTTATATGGGGAGTCCCTGGGCCCGTCGAGTTATTCTCCCTCCAAGAAAAAACACCCCTTCACAAGTTTAATTTTAAAAACGTCAACAACCCCCAGGTCACAATTGGGCAACATTTTTGTACATTGAAACACCTTCTGGGGGCTCTCAAATCTGTCTTATATAGAATATTAGGTGGTTGAAATCGTTTCTGAGCAACCCCGCCTACTTGAGTTTTTTTCTATCAAGAAGTGTGCAAGTCGCCCTGAACCTTTAAAAATAGACGCAGGAACATGCCAAATGACTAAGGTACAAACTGCATCTCCCTAGCATTTTTTGTTCCAGGGTTATTCCAGAGTGTTGCTGAACGTTTTTAATTGTCCGGGCCTATTTTTTGAATGACCCCCTTATTGTTGGTTGGAATCCTGACTGCGCCGTGTCTTGGTGTACGTTTTATACACGCACAGTGTACGTCAATTTCTAATGGGTGCCTGCTCGCGCCGTGTGCAAGTCGCCCTAAATCTTTAAAAAATGGACGTAGGAACATTCCTGGAAGAGGAGAGGAAAGCCCTTGAACATGGCAATCCTGTGGTGTTAAAATTTTGAAGATTGAGCATGAAACTGGGATCGAAATTACCCGTTGTACATGTTGTTTTTCTCTCCGACAGCTCTGTGCACAAAACTCACATAGTGGAGGTTGTTGAAATCGTTTCTGAGCAACCCCGCAAGGCGGGACAAACTGTAACAGTATACTGTTCAGCTTCATCAAAGGTCTTAGCATCCGTCACAAAGAGGGAGCAATGATCACCAAAACTTGTCTATGGACTGATGCAGAACATGCATGGATATACCATCAGGAAATGCGTCTGAAGGAGAGCTGAAACAGTGAAGTTTGCCGCCATTTTGAGCGCCGAGTGATAGCGTCTGAAGACGGCAGGACGTTTCTAACTCAACAAGTGGTAAGCTGTTGTAAGCCGTAACCCCGCCTGTCTATACTCTAAGTTAACTGTTTTAAATGTATTTTATTTCATTCCGAAACGGGGAGGGTAACATTGTAATAAAAAATAACAATAATTTAGAAATGGTTTAGACAATGGTTTAGACAGATGTTTTAAAAGTAGAATACAATGATCTACACACATTTGTCACAAAATTGCATGGTTTTTTCTACTACTTAACGAACTAACACGGTCGGCCATTTATGGAAGCAAAACATTTTGACTCCCAAAAATGGCCGGCCGTGTTTGTCGACAAGTTATAAAAGGAAACCCACGCAATGAGTGGTTACTTGGAGTGATACTTGTGTGGATCATTATGTTCCACTTTTAAAATATATTTATAATCATATGTAATAAGACCAACTCGACTGATCCAAGGCAACGTGTTCCTTTAACTAATAACAAAACACATACATTGGTAAAGCCTTGTTCACACAGTTTGATTTTTTAGACGGTAAATAAAAAGACATACTTTGCAACGCAATGAATTATAGCTTCATCAGGAGTGTCCATAAAAAAAATTACATCTATCTTCCCTACAAAGAATTTTAAAAGTCTTTGTTTTATCAATAACATAAACCAACATAATATTCATAAGGTCGTTGTTTAATGGGCAATTTCAGGCACAAAATGGATTTCTGTATCAACATCAAGGTGACAATGAGGGCAAATTTTTTGGATAATGGAAACTTTAAGGAAACCTTTTGCCAATTATTTGGCTTGACTCTAACCCAGCAAACCTCCCTAGAGTTCAATAAGTAGGTTGAGTGAAGAGCATCTGAATTGGGCCAAAGAACGGCGATATTATAATTAACACAACGTAAATATAACTGAAACTCAAACTGGATTTGAAGATACGGTACGGATATGTCCTGAGCTTATTCCTTTGGCCTCAACTAGTTATATAGCCATTATGCAATCTATTGTACCAATTAGAGTTAAACACGTAACGTTTCACATTCCTTTGGCTATATAGATGGCACAGTTCCTATTAAGCATGATAAATACCGATGTTTTGTGGCCAAGCCCTTGTGTTTGATCACAGAGAATGTACAGAATTGTTATCGCTCCATTTCAACCAGTTTAAACTTAGCATATGTACAAAGGAAAACGACAAAATTCGTCCCGGAATAAATCGGGTGTACGTATGGCTAACCGATGACGCGGTAAACTTGTAGAGATTGGGCATTAATCTGGAGTCGAAACGACCTTAACAAATCTGCGAACTTTTATTAGACAGCTCTGTGCACAAAAATCCCTTTTGGGAGACTGTTGAGCACAGTTCTGATTCCCCTTTACTTGTTGTTTTCCGCTATCAAGAAATTGTCCAAGCCGCCCTAAAACTTTTACAATTTGGATACAGGGATATGCCAGGTAGAGTCGGGTACAACGACTCCGTGTCTGTAGCATGTTTAATTTCAGAGTTATTGAAGAGTTCGTCTCAGATTTAGTTTAAAACCATTCAACAAAACAATCCGTCTGCTTTTTCTGTATAGCCCATGCATACAACTTTGGGGTGGTACTACTCCCTGGCTTCTAGCGTCGCCTTGAGAATCTCCATAGCACTAATTTTTGTACGAGAGGAAAGCCCTTGAAATTGTCAATCCAATGGTGCTAAACTTGTTTAGATTGAGCAAAGATTTTTGGTTAAATTGACCCGTTGTACTTTTGATTTTCTCTGTGCACAAAAATCCCGTAGGGAGGCTTGTTGAGTTCGTTTCGGAGCACAGCCGCCTACTTTTAATTATCGGTATCAAGAAGTCTGGAAGCCGCTCTAAAACTTTGAAATTTAGATTTAGGGACATGCCATGATGACGCAGGTACAAACTGCGTTTCTCTAGCATTTTTAGTTCCAGAATGATTCAAAAGCATAGCTGAAGTTTGTTCAAGTCCGGGCTATTTTTTAACGCATGTATTTGTTTTCTCCAATAATCACCACATGCCGTGTATATCATGCATTAAATGTCCCAAATTTATGGGGTGTGTATGGTCTACTCCCTGGCCTCTAGCGTCGCTTTGATAATCCCCATAGCACTAATGTTGGTACGAGAGGAAAGCCCTTGAAATTTTCCATCCAATGGTGCTAAACTTGTTTAGATTGAGTAATGATTGTGGGTCAAATTGACCAATTGAACTTTTGATTTTCTCTGTGCACAAAAATCCCGTAGGGAGGCTTGTTGAGTTCGTTTCGAAGCACAGCCGCCTACTTTTAATTTTCGGTATCAAGAAGTCTGGAAGCCGCTCTAAAACTTTGAAATTTAGATTTAGGGTAATGCCATAATGACGCAGGTACAAACTGCGTCTCTCTAGCAGTTTTAGTTCCAGAATGATTCAAAAGCATAGCTGAAGTTTTTTCAAGTCCGGGCTATTTTTTAACGCATGTATTTGTTTTCTCCAATAATCACCACATGCCGTGTATATCATGCATTAAATGTCCCAAATTTATGGGGTGTGTATGGTCTACTCCCTGGCCTGTAGCCTCGCTTTGAGAATACCCAAAGCACTAATTTGGTACGATAAGAAAGCCCTTGAAATTCTACATCCAATGGTGCTAAACTTGTTTAGATTGAGTAATGATTGTGGGTCAAATTGACCCGTTGAACTTTTGATTTTCTCTGTGCACAAAAATCCCTTAGGGAGGCTTGTTGAGTTCGTTTCGAAGCACAGCCGCCTTCATTTAATTTTCGGTATCAAGAAGTCTGGAAGCCGCTCTAAAACTTTGAAATTTGACGTTAGGGACATGTCAGAATGACGCAGGTACAAACTGCGTCTCTCTAGCGTTTTTAGTTCCAGAATGATTCAAAAGCATAACTGAAAGTTTTTTCAAGTCCGGGCTTTTTTTAACGCATGTATTTGTTTTCTCCAATAATCACCACATGCCGTGTATATCATGCATTAAATGTCCCAAATTTATGGGGTGTGTATGGTCTACTCCCTGGCCTTTAGCTTCGTTTTTAGAATCCGCATAGCACTAATTTTGGTACGATAAGAAAGCCCTTGAAATTCTCCATCCAATGGTGCTAAACTTGTTTAGATTGAGTAATGATTGTGGGTCAAATTGACCCGTTGAACTTTTGATTTTCTCTGTGCACAAAAAACCCTAAGGGAGGCTTGTTGAGTTCGTTTCGAAGCACAGCCGCCTACTTTTAGTTTTCGGTATCAAGAAGTCCGGAAGCCGCTCTAAAACTTTGAAATTTAGATTAAGGGACATGCCATGATGACGCAGGTGCAAACTGCGTCTCTCTAGCATTTTTAGTTCCAGAATGATTCAAAAGCATAGCTGAAGTTTTTTCAAGTCCGGGCTATTTTTTAACACATGTATTTGTTTTCTCCAATAATCACCACATGCCGTGTATATCATGCATTAAATGTCCCAAATTTATGGGGTGTGTATGGTCTACTCCCTGGCCTGTAGCCTCGCTTTAAGAATCCCCATAGCACTAATTTGGTACGAGAGGAAAGCCCTTGAAATTCTCCATCCAATGGTGCTAAACTTGTTTAGATTGAGTAATGATTGTGGGTCAAATTGACCAATTGAACTTTTGATTTTCTCTGTGCACAAAAATCCCGTAGGGAGGCTTGTTGAGTTCGTTTCGGAGCACAGCCGCCTTCATTTAATTATCGGTATCAAGAAGTCTGGAAGCCGCTCTAAAACTTTGAAATTTAGATTTAGGGTAATGCCATGATGACGCAGGTACAAACTGCGTCTCTCTTGCATTTTTAGTTCCAGAATGATTCAAAAGCATAGCTGAAAGTTTTTTCAAGTCCGGGCTTTTTTTTAACGCATGTATTTGTTTTCTCCAACAATCACCACATGCCGTGTATATCATGCATTAAATGTCCCAAATTTATGGGGTGTGTATGGTCTACTCCCTGGCCTGTAGCCTCGCTTTGAGAATACCCATAGCACTAATTTTGGTACGATAAGAAAGCCCTTGAAATTCTCCATCCAATGGTGCTAAACTTGTTTACATTGAGTAATAAATGATTGTGGGTCAAATTGACCCGTTGAACTTTTGATTTTCTCTGTGCACAAAAATCCCTTAGGGAGGCTTGTTGAGTTCGTTTCGAAGCACAGCCTTCTTCATTTAATTTTCGGTATCAAGAAGTCTGGAAGCCGCTCTAAAACTTTGAAATTTGACGTTAGGGACATGTCAGAATGACGCAGGTACAAACTGCGTCTCTCTAGCATTTTTAGTTTCAGAATGATCCAAAAGCATAGCTGAAAGTCTTTTCAAGTCCGGGCTTTTTTTAACGCATGTATTTGTTTTCTCCAATAATCACCACATGCCGTGTATATCATGCATTAAATGTCCCAAATTTATGGGGTGTGTATGGTCTACTCCCTGGCCTTTAGCCTCGCTTTAAGAATCCCCATAGCACTAATTTGGTACGAGAGGAAAGCCCTTGAAATTCTACATCCAATGGTGCTAAACTTGTTTAGATTGAGTAATAATTGTGGGTAAAATTGACCCGTTGAACTTTTGATTTTCTCTGTGCACAAAAATCCCGTAGGGAGGCTTGTTGAGTTCGTTTCGAAGCACAGCCGCCTACTTTTAGTTTTCGGTATCAAGAAGTCTGGAAGCCGCTCTAAAACTTTGAAATTTAGATTTAGGGTAATGCCATGATGACGCAGGTACAAACTGCGTCTCTCTAGCAGTTTTAGTTCCAGAATGATTCAAAAGCATAGCTGAAGTTTTTTCAAGTCCGGGCTATTTTTTAACGCATGTATTTGTTTTCTCCAATAATCACCACATGCCGTGTATATCATGCATTAAATGTCCCAAATTTATGGGGTGTGTATGGTCTACTCCCTGGCCTCTAGCCTCGCTTTGATAATCCCCATAGCACTAATGTTGGTACGAGAGGAAAGCCCTTGAAATTCTCCATCCAATGGTGCTAAACTTGTTTAGATTGAGTAATGATTGCGGGTCAAATTGACCAATTGAACTTTTGATTTTCTCTGTGCACAAAAATCCTGTAGGGAGGCTTGTTGAGTTCGTTTCGGAGCACAGCCGCCTACTTTTAATTATCGGTATCAAGAAGTCTGGAAGCCGCTCTAAAACTTTGAAATTTAGATTAAGGGTAATGCCATGATGACGCAGGTACAAACTGCGTCTCTCTAGCATTTTTAGTTCCAGAATGATTCAAAAGCATAGCTGAAAGTTTTTTCAAGTCCGGGCTTTTTTTTAACGCATGTATTTGTTTTCTCCAATAATCACCACATGCCGTGTATATCATGCATTAAATGTCCCAAATTTATGGGGTGTGTATGGTCTACTCCCTGGCCTGTAGCCTCGCTTTGAGAATCCCCATAGCACTAATTTTGGTACGATAAGAAAGCCCTTGAAATTCTCCATCCAATGGTGCTAAACTTGTTTACATTGAGTAATGATTGTGGGTCAAATTGACCCGTTGAACTTTTGATTTTCTCTGTGCACAAAAATCCCTTAGGGAGGCTTGTTGAGTTCGTTTCGAAGCACAGCCGCCTTCATTTAATTTTCGGTATCAAGAAGTCTGGAAGCCGCTCTAAAACTTTGAAATTTGACGTTAGGGACATGTCAGAATGACGCAGGTACAAACTGCGTCTCTCTAGCGTTTTTAGTTCCAGAATGATCCAAAAGCATAGCTGAAAGTTTTTTCAAGTCCGGGCTTTTTTTAACGCATGTATTTGTTTTCTCCAATAATCACCACATGCCGTGTATATCATGCATTAAATGTCCCAAATTTATGGGGTGTGTATGGTCTACTCCCTGGCCTTTAGCTTCGTTTTTAGAATCCGCATAGCACTAATTTTGGTACGATAAGAAAGCCCTTGAAATTCTCCATCCAATGGTGCTAAACTTGTTTAGATTGAGTAATGATTGTGGGTCAAATTGACCCGTTGAACTTTTGATTTTCTCTGTGCACAAAAAACCCTTAGGGAGGCTTGTTGAGTTCGTTTCGAAGCACAGCCGCCTACTTTTAGTTTTCGGTATCAAGAAGTCCGGAAGCCGCTCTAAAACTTTGAAATTTAGATTAAGGGACATGCCATGATGACGCAGGTGCAAACTGCGTCTCTCTAGCATTTTTAGTTCCAGAATGATTCAAAAGCATAGCTGAAGTTTTTTCGAGTCCGGGCTATTTTTTAACGCATGTATTTGTTTTCTCCAATAATCACCACATGCCGTGTATATCATGCATTAAATGTCCCAAATTTATGGGGTGTTTATGGTCTACTCCCTGGCCTGTAGCCTCGCTTTAAGAATCCGCATAGCACTAATTTTGGTACGATAAGAAAGCCCTTGAAATTCTCCATCCAATGGTGCTAAACCTGTTTAGATTGAGTAATGATTGTGGGTCAAATTGACCCGTTGAACTTTTGATTTTCTCTGTGCACAAAAATCCCGTAGGGAGGCTTGTTGAGTTCGTTTCGGAGCACAGCCGTCTGCTTTTAATTTTCGGTATCAAGAAGTCTGGAAGCCGCTCTACAACTTTGAAATTTAGATTTAGGATAATGCCATGATGACGCAGGTACAAACTGCGTCTCTCTAGCAGTTTTAGTTCCAGAATGATTCAAAAGCATAGCTGAAAGTTTTTTCAAGTCCGGGCTTTTTTTTTAACGCATGTATTTGTTTTCTCCAATAATCACCACATGCCGTGTATATCATGCATTAAATGTCCCAAATTTATGGGGTGTGTATGGTCTACTCCCTGGCCTCTAGCCTCGCTTTGAGAATCCCCATAGCACTAATTTTGGTACGATAAGAAAGCCCTTGAAATTCTCCATCCAATGGTGCTAAACTTGTTTAGATTGAGTAATGATTGTGGGTCAAATTGACCCTTTTGAACTTTTGATTTTCTCTGTGCACAAAAATCCCGTAGGGAGGCTTGTTGAGTTCGTTTCGGAGCACAGCCGCCTGCTTTTAATTTTCGGTATCAAGAAGTCTGGAAGCCGCTCTAAAACTTTGAAATTTAGATTTAGGATAATGCCATGATGACGCAGGTACAAACTGCGTCTCTCTAGCATTTTTAGTTCCAGAATGATTCAAAAGCATAGCTGAAAGTTTTTTCAAGTCCGGGTTTTTTTTTAACGCATGTATTTGTTTTCTCCAATAATCACCACATGCCGTGTATATCATGCATTAAATGTCCCAAATTTATGGGGTGTGTATGGTCTACTCCCTGGCCTTTAGCTTCGTTTTTAGAATCCGCATAGCACTAATTTTGGTACGATAAGAAAGCCCTTGAAATTCTCCATCCAATGGTGCTAAACTTGTTTAGATTGAGTAATGATTGTGGGTCAAATTGACCCGTTGAACTTTGGATTTTCTCTGTGCACAAAAAACCCTTAGGGAGGCTTGTTGAGTTCGTTTCGAAGCACAGCCGCCTACTTTTAGTTTTCGGTATCAAGAAGTCCGGAAGCCGCTCTAAAACTTTGAAATTTAGATTAAGGGACATGCCATGATGACGCAGGTGCAAACTGCGTCTCTCTAGCATTTTTAGTTCCAGAATGATTCAAAAGCATAGCTGAAGTTTTTTCGAGTCCGGGCTATTTTTTAACGCATGTATTTGTTTTCTCCAATAATCACCACATGCCGTGTATATCATGCATTAAATGTCCCAAATTTATGGGGTGTTTATGGTCTACTCCCTGGCCTGTAGCCTCGCTTTAAGAATCCGCATAGCACTAATTTTGGTACGATAAGAAAGCCCTTGAAATTCTCCATCCAATGGTGCTAAACCTGTTTAGATTGAGTAATGATTGTGGGTCAAATTGACCCGTTGAACTTTTGATTTTCTCTGTGCACAAAAATCCCGTAGGGAGGCTTGTTGAGTTCGTTTCGGAGCACAGCCGTCTGCTTTTAATTTTCGGTATCAAGAAGTCTGGAAGCCGCTCTACAACTTTGAAATTTAGATTTAGGATAATGCCATGATGACGCAGGTACAAACTGCGTCTCTCTAGCAGTTTTAGTTCCAGAATGATTCAAAAGCATAGCTGAAAGTTTTTTCAAGTCCGGGTTTTTTTTTAACGCATGTATTTGTTTTCTCCAATAATCACCACATGCCGTGTATATCATGCATTAAATGTCCCAAATTTATGGGGTGTGTATGGTCTACTCCCTGGCCTCTAGCCTCGCTTTGAGAATCCCCATAGCACTAATTTTGGTACGATAAGAAAGCCCTTGAAATTCTCCATCCAATGGTGCTAAACTTGTTTAGATTGAGTAATGATTGTGGGTCAAATTGACCCTTTTGAACTTTTGATTTTCTCTGTGCACAAAAATCCCGTAGGGAGGCTTGTTGAGTTCGTTTCGGAGCACAGCCGCCTGCTTTTAATTTTCGGTATCAAGAAGTCTGGAAGCCGCTCTAAAACTTTGAAATTTAGATTTAGGATAATGCCATGATGACGCAGGTACAAACTGCGTCTCTCTAGCATTTTTAGTTCCAGAATGATTCAAAAGCATAGCTGAAAGTTTTTTCAAGTCCGGGTTTTTTTTTAACGCATGTATTTGTTTTCTCCAATAATCACCACATGCCGTGTATATCATGCATTAAATGTCCCAAATTTATGGGGTGTGTATGGTCTACTCCCTGGCCTTTAGCTTCGTTTTGAGAATCCGCATAGCACTAATTTTGGTACGATAAGAAAGCCCTTGAAATTCTCCATCCAATGGTGCTAAACCTGTTTAGATTGAGTAATGATTGTGGGTAAAATTGACCCGTTGAACTTTTGATTTTCTCTGTGCACAAAAATCCCTTAGGGAGGCTTGTTGAGTTCGTTTCGAAGCACAGCCGCCTTCATTTAGTTTTCGGTATCAAGAAGTCTGGAAGCCGCTCTAAAACTTTGAAATTTAGATTCAGGGTAATGCCATGATGACGCAGGTACAAACTGCGTCTCTCTAGCATTTTTAGTTCCAGAATGATTCAAAAGCATAGCTGAAAGTTTTTTCAAGTCCGGGCTTTCTTTTAACGCATGTATTTGTTTTCTCCAATAATCACCACATGCCGTGTATATCATGCATTAAATGTCCCAAATTTATGGGGTGTGTATGGTCTACTCCCTGGCCTCTAGCCTCGCTTTGAGAATCCCAATAGCACTAATTTTGGTACGATAAGAAAGCCCTTGAAATTCTCCATCCAATGGTGCTAAACTTGTTTAGATTGAGTAATGATTGTGGGTAAAATTGACCCGTTGAACTTTTGATTTTCTCTGTGCACAAAAATCCCGTAGGGAGGCTTGTTGAGTTCGTTTCGAAGCACAGCCGCCTACTTTTAGTTTTCGGTATCAAGAAGTCTGGAAGCCGCTCTAAAACTTTGAAATTTAGATTTAGGGTAATGCCATGATGACGCAGGTACAAACTGCGTCTCTCTAGCAGTTTTAGTTCCAGAATGATTCAAAAGCATAGCTGAAGTTTTTTCAAGTCCGGGCTATTTTTTAACGCATGTATTTGTTTTCTCCAATAATCACCACATGCCGTGTATATCATGCATTAAATGTCCCAAATTTATGGGGTGTGTATGGTCTACTCCCTGGCCTCTAGCGTCGCTTTGATAATCCCCATAGCACTAATGTTGGTACGAGAGGAAAGCCCTTGAAATTCTCCATCCAATGGTGCTAAACTTGTTTAGATTGAGTAATGATTGTGGGTCAAATTGACCAATTGAACTTTTGATTTTCTCTGTGCACAAAAATCCCGTAGGGAGGCTTGTTGAGTTCGTTTCGGAGCACAGCCGCGTACTTTTAATTATCGGTATCAAGAAGTCTGGAAGCCGCTCTAAAACTTTGAAATTTAGATTTAGCGTAATGCCATGATGACGCAGGTACAAACTGCGTCTCTCTAGCATTTTTAGTTCCAGAATGATTCAAAAGCATAGCTGAAAGTTTTTTCAAGTCCGGGCTATTTTTTAACGCATGTATTTGTTTTCTCCAATAATCACCACATGCCGTGTATATCATGCATTAAATGTCCCAAATTTATGGGGTGTGTATGGTCTACTCCCTGGCCTTTAGCTTCGTTTTGAGAATCCGCATAGCACTAATTTTGGTACGATAAGAAAGCCCTTGAAATTCTCCATCCAATGGTGCTAAACCTGTTTAGATTGAGTAATGATTGTGGGTAAAATTGACCCGTTGAACTTTTGATTTTCTCTGTGCACAAAAATCCCTTAGGGAGGCTTGTTGAGTTCGTTTCGAAGCACAGCCGCCTTCATTTAGTTTTCGGTATCAAGAAGTCTGGAAGCCGCTCTAAAACTTTGAAATTTAGATTTAGGATAATGCCATGATGACGCAGGTACAAACTGCGTCTCTCTAGCATTTTTAGTTCCAGAATGATTCAAAAGCATAGCTGAAAGTTTTTTCAAGTCCGGGTTTTTTTTTAACGCATGTATTTGTTTTCTCCAATAATCACCACATGCCGTGTATATCATGCATTAAATGTCCCAAATTTATGGGGTGTGTATGGTCTACTCCCTGGCCTTTAGCTTCGTTTTGAGAATCCGCATAGCACTAATTTTGGTACGATAAGAAAGCCCTTGAAATTCTCCATCCAATGGTGCTAAACCTGTTTAGATTGAGTAATGATTGTGGGTAAAATTGACCCGTTGAACTTTTGATTTTCTCTGTGCACAAAAATCCCTTAGGGAGGCTTGTTGAGTTCGTTTCGAAGCACAGCCGCCTTCATTTAGGTTTCGGTATCAAGAAGTCTGGAAGCCGCTCTAAAACTTTGAAATTTAGATTCAGGGTAATGCCATGATGACGCAGGTACAAACTGCGTCTCTCTAGCATTTTTAGTTCCAGAATGATTCAAAAGCATAGCTGAAAGTTTTTTCAAGTCCGGGCTTTTTTTTAACGCATGTATTTGTTTTCTCCAATAATCACCACATGCCGTGTATATCATGCATTAAATGTCCCAAATTTATGGGGTGTGTATGGTCTACTCCCTGGCCTCTAGCCTCGCTTTGAGAATCCCAATAGCACTAATTTTGGTACGATAAGAAAGCCCTTGAAATTCTCCATCCAATGGTGCTAAACTTGTTTAGATTGAGTAATGATTGTGGGTCAAATTGACCCGTTGAACTTTTGATTTTCTCTGTGCACAAAAAACCCTTAGGGAGGCTTGTTGAGTTCGTTTCGAAGCACAGCCGCCTACTTTTAGTTTTCGGTATCAAGAAGTCCGGAAGCCGCTCTAAAACTTAGAAATTTAGATTAAGGGACATGCCATGATGACGCAGGTGCAAACTGCGTCTCTAGCATTTTTAGTTCCAGAATGATTCAAAAGCATAGCTGAAGTTTTTTCGAGTCCGGGCTATTTTTTAACGCATGTATTTGTTTTCTCCAATAATCACCACATGCCGTGTATATCATGCATTAAATGTCCCAAATTTATGGGGTGTGTATGGTCTACTCCCTGGCCTCTAGCCTCGCTTTGAGAATCCCAATAGCACTAATTTTGGTACGATAAGAAAGCCCTTGAAATTCTCCATCCAATGGTGCTAAACTTGTTTAGATTGAGTAATGATTGTGGGTCAAATTGACCCGTTGAACTTTTGATTTTCTCTGTGCACAAAAAACCCTTAGGGAGGCTTGTTGAGTTCGTTTCGAAGCACAGCCGCCTACTTTTAGTTTTCGGTATCAAGAAGTCCGGAAGCCGCTCTAAAACTTTGAAATTTAGATTAAGGGACATGCCATGATGACGCAGGTGCAAACTGCGTCTCTCTAGCATTTTTAGTTCCAGAATGATTCAAAAGCATAGCTGAAGTTTTTTCGAGTCCGGGCTATTTTTTAACGCATGTATTTGTTTTCTCCAATAATCACCACATGCCGTGTATATCATGCATTAAATGTCCCAAATTTATGGGGTGTGTATGGTCTACTCCCTGGCCTTTAGCTTCGTTTTGAGAATCCGCATAGCACTAATTTTGGTACGATAAGAAAGCCCTTGAAATTCTCCATCCAATGGTGCTAAACCTGTTTAGATTGAGTAATGATTGTGGGTCAAATTGACCCGTTGAACTTTTGATTTTCTCTGTGCACAAAAATCCCGTAGGGAGGCTTGTTGAGTTCGTTTCGGAGCACAGCCGTCTGCTTTTAATTTTCGGTATCAAGAAGTCTGGAAGCCGCTCTACAACTTTGAAATTTAGATTTAGGATAATGCCATGATGACGCAGGTACAAACTGCGTCTCTCTAGCAGTTTTAGTTCCAGAATGATTCAAAAGCATAGCTGAAAGTTTTTTCAAGTCCGGGCTTTTTTTTTAACGCATGTATTTGTTTTCTCCAATAATCACCACATGCCGTGTATATCATGCATTAAATGTCCCAAATTTATGGGGTGTGTATGGTCTACTCCCTGGCCTCTAGCCTCGCTTTGAGAATCCCCATAGCACTAATTTTGGTACGATAAGAAAGCCCTTGAAATTCTCCATCCAATGGTGCTAAACCTGTTTAGATTGAGTAATGATTGTGGGTCAAATTGACCCTTTTGAACTTTTGATTTTCTCTGTGCACAAAAATCCCGTAGGGAGGCTTGTTGAGTTCGTTTCGGAGCACAGCCGCCTGCTTTTAATTTTCGGTATCAAGAAGTCTGGAAGCCGCTCTAAAACTTTGAAATTTAGATTTAGGATAATGCCATGATGACGCAGGTACAAACTGCGTCTCTCTAGCATTTTTAGTTCCAGAATGATTCAAAAGCATAGCTGAAAGTTTTTTCAAGTCCGGGTTTTTTTTTAACGCATGTATTTGTTTTCTCCAATAATCACCACATGCCGTGTATATCATGCATTAAATGTCCCAACTTTATGGGGTGTGTATGGTCTACTCCCTGGCCTGTAGCCTCGCTTTAAGAATCCCCATAGCACTAATTTGGTACGATAAGAAAGCCCTTGAAATTCTACATCCAATGGTGCTAAACTTGTTTAGATTGAGTAATAATTGTGGGTAAAATTGACCCGTTGAACTTTTGATTTTCTCTGTGCACAAAAATCCCGTAGGGAGGCTTGTTGAGTTCGTTTCGAAGCACAGCCGCCTGCTTTTAATTTTCGGTATCAAGAAGTCTGGAAGCCGCTCTAAAACTTTGAAATTTAGATTTAGGATAATGCCATGATGACGCAGGTACAAACTGCGTCTCTCTAGCATTTTTAGTTCCAGAATGATTCAAAAGCATAGCTGAAAGTTTTTTCAAGTCCGGGTTTTTTTTTAACGCATGTATTTGTTTTCTCCAATAATCACCACATGCTGTGTATATCATGCATTAAATGTCCCAAATTTATGGGGTGTGTATGGTCTACTCCCTGGCCTTTAGCTTCGTTTTGAGAATCCGCATAGCACTAATTTTGGTACGATAAGAAAGCCCTTGAAATTCTCCATCCAATGGTGCTAAACCTGTTTAGATTGAGTAATGATTGTGGGTAAAATTGACCCGTTGAACTTTTGATTTTCTCTGTGCACAAAAATCCCTTAGGGAGGCTTGTTGAGTTCGTTTCGAAGCACAGCCGCCTTCATTTAGTTTTCGGTATCAAGAAGTCTGGAAGCCGCTCTAAAACTTTGAAATTTAGATTCAGGGTAATGCCATGATGACGCAGGTACAAACTGCGTCTCTCTAGCATTTTTAGTTCCAGAATGATTCAAAAGCATAGCTGAAATTGTTTTCAAGTCCGGGCTTTTTTTTAACGCATGTATTTGTTTTCTCCAATAATCACCACATGCCGTGTATATCATGCATTAAATGTCCCAAATTTATGGGGTGTGTATGGTCTACTCCCTGGCCTCTAGCCTCGCTTTGAGAATCCCAATAGCACTAATTTTGGTACGATAAGAAAGCCCTTGAAATTCTCCATCCAATGGTGCTAAACCTGTTTAGATTGAGTAATGATTGTGGGTAAAATTGACCCGTTGAACTTTTGATTTTCTCTGTGCACAAAAAACCCTTAGGGAGGCTTGTTGAGTTCGTTTCGAAGCACAGCCGCCGACTTTTAGTTTTCGGTATCAAGAAGTCCGGAAGCCGCTCTAAAACTTTGAAATTTAGATTACGGGACATGCCATGATGACGCAGGTGCAAACTGCGTCTCTCTAGCATTTTTAGTTCCAGAAGGATTCAAAAGCATAGCTGAAGTTTTTTCAAGTCCGGGCTATTTTTTAACGCATGTATTTGTTTTCTCCAATAATCACCACATGCCGTGTATATCATGCATTAAATGTCCCAACTTTATGGGGTGTGTATGGTCTACTCCCTGGCCTGTAGCCTCGCTTTAAGAATCCCCATAGCACTAATTTGGTACGATAAGAAAGCCCTTGAAATTCTCCATCCAATGGTGCTAAACCTGTTTAGATTGAGTAATGATTGTGGGTCAAATTGACCCGTTGAACTTTTGATTTTCTCTGTGCACAAAAATCCCGTAGGGAGGCTTGTTGAGTTCGTTTCGGAGCACAGCCGTCTGCTTTTAATTTTCGGTATCAAGAAGTCTGGAAGCCGCTCTACAACTTTGAAATTTAGATTTAGGATAATGCCATGATGACGCAGGTACAAACTGCGTCTCTCTAGCAGTTTTAGTTCCAGAATGATTCAAAAGCATAGCTGAAAGTTTTTTCAAGTCCGGGCTTTTTTTTTAACGCATGTATTTGTTTTCTCCAATAATCACCACATGCCGTGTATATCATGCATTAAATGTCCCAAATTTATGGGGTGTGTATGGTCTACTCCCTGGCCTCTAGCCTCGCTTTGAGAATCCCCATAGCACTAATTTTGGTACGATAAGAAAGCCCTTGAAATTCTCCATCCAATGGTGCTAAACCTGTTTAGATTGAGTAATGATTGTGGGTCAAATTGACCCTTTTGAACTTTTGATTTTCTCTGTGCACAAAAATCCCGTAGGGAGGCTTGTTGAGTTCGTTTCGGAGCACAGCCGCCTGCTTTTAATTTTCGGTATCAAGAAGTCTGGAAGCCGCTCTAAAACTTTGAAATTTAGATTTAGGATAATGCCATGATGACGCAGGTACAAACTGCGTCTCTCTAGCATTTTTAGTTCCAGAATGATTCAAAAGCATAGCTGAAAGTTTTTTCAAGTCCGGGTTTTTTTTTAACGCATGTATTTGTTTTCTCCAATAATCACCACATGCCGTGTATATCATGCATTAAATGTCCCAACTTTATGGGGTGTGTATGGTCTACTCCCTGGCCTGTAGCCTCGCTTTAAGAATCCCCATAGCACTAATTTGGTACGATAAGAAAGCCCTTGAAATTCTACATCCAATGGTGCTAAACTTGTTTAGATTGAGTAATAATTGTGGGTAAAATTGACCCGTTGAACTTTTGATTTTCTCTGTGCACAAAAATCCCGTAGGGAGGCTTGTTGAGTTCGTTTCGAAGCACAGCCGCCTGCTTTTAATTTTCGGTATCAAGAAGTCTGGAAGCCGCTCTAAAACTTTGAAATTTAGATTTAGGATAATGCCATGATGACGCAGGTACAAACTGCGTCTCTCTAGCATTTTTAGTTCCAGAATGATTCAAAAGCATAGCTGAAAGTTTTTTCAAGTCCGGGTTTTTTTTTAACGCATGTATTTGTTTTCTCCAATAATCACCACATGCTGTGTATATCATGCATTAAATGTCCCAAATTTATGGGGTGTGTATGGTCTACTCCCTGGCCTTTAGCTTCGTTTTGAGAATCCGCATAGCACTAATTTTGGTACGATAAGAAAGCCCTTGAAATTCTCCATCCAATGGTGCTAAACCTGTTTAGATTGAGTAATGATTGTGGGTAAAATTGACCCGTTGAACTTTTGATTTTCTCTGTGCACAAAAATCCCTTAGGGAGGCTTGTTGAGTTCGTTTCGAAGCACAGCCGCCTTCATTTAGTTTTCGGTATCAAGAAGTCTGGAAGCCGCTCTAAAACTTTGAAATTTAGATTCAGGGTAATGCCATGATGACGCAGGTACAAACTGCGTCTCTCTAGCATTTTTAGTTCCAGAATGATTCAAAAGCATAGCTGAAATTGTTTTCAAGTCCGGGCTTTTTTTTAACGCATGTATTTGTTTTCTCCAATAATCACCACATGCCGTGTATATCATGCATTAAATGTCCCAAATTTATGGGGTGTGTATGGTCTACTCCCTGGCCTCTAGCCTCGCTTTGAGAATCCCAATAGCACTAATTTTGGTACGATAAGAAAGCCCTTGAAATTCTCCATCCAATGGTGCTAAACCTGTTTAGATTGAGTAATGATTGTGGGTAAAATTGACCCGTTGAACTTTTGATTTTCTCTGTGCACAAAAAACCCTTAGGGAGGCTTGTTGAGTTCGTTTCGAAGCACAGCCGCCGACTTTTAGTTTTCGGTATCAAGAAGTCCGGAAGCCGCTCTAAAACTTTGAAATTTAGATTACGGGACATGCCATGATGACGCAGGTGCAAACTGCGTCTCTCTAGCATTTTTAGTTCCAGAAGGATTCAAAAGCATAGCTGAAGTTTTTTCAAGTCCGGGCTATTTTTTAACGCATGTATTTGTTTTCTCCAATAATCACCACATGCCGTGTATATCATGCATTAAATGTCCCAACTTTATGGGGTGTGTATGGTCTACTCCCTGGCCTGTAGCCTCGCTTTAAGAATCCCCATAGCACTAATTTGGTACGATAAGAAAGCCCTTGAAATTCTCCATCCAATGGTGCTAAACTTGTTTAGATTGAGTAATAATTGTGGGTAAAATTGACCCGTTGAACTTTTGATTTTCTCTGTGCACAAAAATCCCGTAGGGAGGCTTGTTGAGTTCGTTTCGAAGCACAGCCGCCTGCTTTTAATTTTCGGTATCAAGAAGTCTGGAAGCCGCTCTAAAACTTTGAAATTTAGATTTAGGATAATGCCATGATGACGCAGGTACAAACTGCGTCTCTCTAGCATTTTTAGTTCCAGAATGATTCAAAAGCATAGCTGAAAGTTTTTTCAAGTCCGGGTTTTTTTTTAACGCATGTATTTGTTTTCTCCAATAATCACCACATGCTGTGTATATCATGCATTAAATGTCCCAAATTTATGGGGTGTGTATGGTCTACTCCCTGGCCTTTAGCTTCGTTTTGAGAATCCGCATAGCAC
The DNA here is from genome assembly GCF_032118995.1 of Asterias amurensis. Classification (NCBI taxonomy): domain Eukaryota; kingdom Metazoa; phylum Echinodermata; class Asteroidea; order Forcipulatida; family Asteriidae; genus Asterias; species Asterias amurensis. The sequence goes on from NC_092660.1 coordinate 11,897,862, forward strand.
TAATTTTGGTACGATAAGAAAGCCCTTGAAATTCTCCATCCAATGGTGCTAAACCTGTTTAGATTGAGTAATGATTGTGGGTAAAATTGACCCGTTGAACTTTTGATTTTCTCTGTGCACAAAAATCCCTTAGGGAGGCTTGTTGAGTTCGTTTCGAAGCACAGCCGCCTTCATTTAGTTTTCGGTATCAAGAAGTCTGGAAGCCGCTCTAAAACTTTGAAATTTAGATTCAGGGTAATGCCATGATGACGCAGGTACAAACTGCGTCTCTCTAGCATTTTTAGTTCCAGAATGATTCAAAAGCATAGCTGAAATTGTTTTCAAGTCCGGGCTTTTTTTTAACGCATGTATTTGTTTTCTCCAATAATCACCACATGCCGTGTATATCATGCATTAAATGTCCCAAATTTATGGGGTGTGTATGGTCTACTCCCTGGCCTCTAGCCTCGCTTTGAGAATCCCAATAGCACTAATTTTGGTACGATAAGAAAGCCCTTGAAATTCTCCATCCAATGGTGCTAAACCTGTTTAGATTGAGTAATGATTGTGGGTAAAATTGACCCGTTGAACTTTTGATTTTCTCTGTGCACAAAAAACCCTTAGGGAGGCTTGTTGAGTTCGTTTCGAAGCACAGCCGCCGACTTTTAGTTTTCGGTATCAAGAAGTCCGGAAGCCGCTCTAAAACTTTGAAATTTAGATTACGGGACATGCCATGATGACGCAGGTGCAAACTGCGTCTCTCTAGCATTTTTAGTTCCAGAAGGATTCAAAAGCATAGCTGAAGTTTTTTCAAGTCCGGGCTATTTTTTAACGCATGTATTTGTTTTCTCCAATAATCACCACATGCCGTGTATATCATGCATTAAATGTCCCAACTTTATGGGGTGTGTATGGTCTACTCCCTGGCCTGTAGCCTCGCTTTAAGAATCCCCATAGCACTAATTTGGTACGATAAGAAAGCCCTTGAAATTCTCCATCCAATGGTGCTAAACTTGTTTAGATTGAGTAATAATTGTGGGTAAAATTGACCCGTTGAACTTTTGATTTTCTCTGTGCACAAAAATCCCGTAGGGAGGCTTGTTGAGTTCGTTTCGAAGCACAGCCGCCTGCTTTTAATTTTCGGTATCAAGAAGTCTGGAAGCCGCTCTAAAACTTTGAAATTTAGATTTAGGATAATGCCATGATGACGCAGGTACAAACTGCGTCTCTCTAGCATTTTTAGTTCCAGAATGATTCAAAAGCATAGCTGAAAGTTTTTTCAAGTCCGGGTTTTTTTTTAACGCATGTATTTGTTTTCTCCAATAATCACCACATGCCGTGTATATCATGCATTAAATGTCCCAAATTTATGGGGTGTGTATGGTCTACTCCCTGGCCTTTAGCTTCGTTTTGAGAATCCGCATAGCGCTAATTTTGGTACGATAAGAAAGCCCTTGAAATTCTCCATCCAATGGTGCTAAACCTGTTTAGATTGAGTAATGATTGTGGGTAAAATTGACCCGTTGAACTTTTGATTTTCTCTGTGCACAAAAATCCCTTAGGGAGGCTTGTTGAGTTCGTTTCGAAGCACAGCCGCCTTCATTTAGTTTTCGGTATCAAGAAGTCTGGAAGCCGCTCTAAAACTTTGAAATTTAGATTCAGGGTAATGCCATGATGACGCAGGTACAAACTGCGTCTCTCTAGCATTTTTAGTTCCAGAATGATTCAAAAGCATAGCTGAAATTTTTTTCAAGTCCGGGCTTTTTTTTAACGCATGTATTTGTTTTCTCCAATAATCACCACATGCCGTGTATATCATGCATTAAATGTCCCAAATTTATGGGGTGTGTATGGTCTACTCCCTGGCCTCTAGCCTCGCTTTGAGAATCCCAATAGCACTAATTTTGGTACGATAAGAAAGCCCTTGAAATTCTCCATCCAATGGTGCTAAACTTGTTTAGATTGAGTAATGATTGTGGGTCAAATTGACCCGTTGAACTTTTGATTTTCTCTGTGCACAAAAAACCCTCAGGGAGGCTTGTTGAGTTCGTTTCGAAGCACAGCCGCCTACTTTTAGTTTTCGGTATCAAGAAGTCCGGAAGCCGCTCTAAAACTTTGAAATTTAGATTAAGGGACATGCCATGATGACGCAGGTGCAAACTGCGTCTCTCTAGCATTTTTAGTTCCAGAATGATTCAAAAGCATAGCTGAAGTTTTTTCGAGTCCGGGCTATTTTTTAACGCATGTATTTGTTTTCTCCAATAATCACCACATGCCGTGTATATCAAGCATTAAATGTCCCAAATTTATGGGGTGTTTATGGTCTACTCCCTGGCCTGTAGCCTCGCTTTAAGAATCCGCATAGCACTAATTTTGGTACGATAAGAAAGCCCTTGAAATTCTCCATCCAATGGTGCTAAACCTGTTTAGATTGAGTAATGATTGTGGGTCAAATTGACCCGTTGAACTTTTGATTTTCTCTGTGCACAAAAATCCCGTAGGGAGGCTTGTTGAGTTCGTTTCGGAGCACAGCCGTCTGCTTTTAATTTTCGGTATCAAGAAGTCTGGAAGCCGCTCTACAACTTTGAAATTTAGATTTAGGATAATGCCATGATGACGCAGGTACAAACTGCGTCTCTCTAGCAGTTTTAGTTCCAGAAGGATTCAAAAGCATAGCTGAAGTTTTTTCAAGTCCGGGCTATTTTTTAACGCATGTATTTGTTTTCTCCAATAATCACCACATGCCGTGTATATCATGCATTAAATGTCCCAAATTTATGGGGTGTGTATGGTCTACTCCCTGGCCTGTAGCCTCGCTTTAAGAATCCCCATAGCACTAATTTGGTACGAGAGGAAAGCCCTTGAAATTCTACATCCAATGGTGCTAAACTTGTTTAGATTGAGTAATAATTGTGGGTAAAATTGACCCGTTGAACTTTTGATTTTCTCTGTGCACAAAAATCCCGTAGGGAGGCTTGTTGAGTTCGTTTCGAAGCACAGCCGCCTGCTTTTAATTTTCGGTATCAAGAAGTCTGGAAGCCGCTCTAAAACTTTGAAATTTAGATTTAGGATAATGCCATGATGACGCAGGTACAAACTGCGTCTCTCTAGCATTTTTAGTTCCAGAATGATTCAAAAGCATAGCTGAAAGTTTTTTCAAGTCCGGGTTTTTTTTTAACGCATGTATTTGTTTTCTCCAATAATCACCACATGCCGTGTATATCATGCATTAAATGTCCCAAATTTATGGGGTGTGTATGGTCTACTCCCTGGCCTCTAGCCTCGCTTTGAGAATCCCAATAGCACTAATTTTGGTACGATAAGAAAGCCCTTGAAATTCTCCATCCAATGGTGCTAAACTTGTTTAGATTGAGTAATGATTGTGGGTCAAATTGACCCGTTGAACTTTTGATTTTCTCTGTGCACAAAAATCCCGTAGGGAGGCTTGTTGAGTTCGTTTCGGAGCACAGCCGTCTGCTTTTAATTTTCGGTATCAAGAAGTCTGGAAGCCGCTCTACAACTTTGAAATTTAGATTTAGGATAATGCCATGATGACGCAGGTACAAACTGCGTCTCTCTAGCAGTTTTAGTTCCAGAATGATTCAAAAGCATAGCTGAAAGTTTTTTCAAGTCCGGGCTTTTTTTTTAACGCATGTATTTGTTTTCTCCAATAGTCACCACATGCCGTGTATATCATGCATTAAATGTCCCAAATTTATGGGGTGTGTATGGTCTACTCCCTGGCCTCTAGCCTCGCTTTGAGAATCCCCATAGCACTAATTATGGTACGATAAGAAAGCCCTTGAAATTCTCCATCCAATGGTGCTAAACTTGTTTAGATTGAGTAATGATTGTGGGTCAAATTGACCCTTTTGAACTTTTGATTTTCTCTGTGCACAAAAATCCCGTAGGGAGGCTTGTTGAGTTCGTTTCGGAGCACAGCCGCCTGCTTTTAATTTTCGGTATCAAGAAGTCTGGAAGCCGCTCTAAAACTTTGAAATTTAGATTTAGGATAATGCCATGATGACGCAGGTACAAACTGCGTCTCTCTAGCAGTTTTAGTTCCAGAAGGATTCAAAAGCATAGCTGAAGTTTTTTCAAGTCCGGGCTATTTTTTAACGCATGTATTTGTTTTCTCCAATAATCACCACATGCCGTGTATATCATGCATTAAATGTCCCAAATTTATGGGGTGTGTATGGTCTACTCCCTGGCCTGTAGCCTCGCTTTAAGAATCCCCATAGCACTAATTTGGTACGAGAGGAAAGCCCTTGAAATTCTACATCCAATGGTGCTAAACTTGTTTAGATTGAGTAATAATTGTGGGTAAAATTGACCCGTTGAACTTTTGATTTTCTCTGTGCACAAAAATCCCGTAGGGAGGCTTGTTGAGTTCGTTTCGAAGCACAGCCGCCTGCTTTTAATTTTCGGTATCAAGAAGTCTGGAAGCCGCTCTAAAACTTTGAAATTTAGATTTAGGATAATGCCATGATGACGCAGGTACAAACTGCGTCTCTCTAGCATTTTTAGTTCCAGAATGATTCAAAAGCATAGCTGAAAGTTTTTTCAAGTCCGGGTTTTTTTTTAACGCATGTATTTGTTTTCTCCAATAATCACCACATGCCGTGTATATCATGCATTAAATGTCCCAAATTTATGGGGTGTGTATGGTCTACTCCCTGGCCTCTAGCCTCGCTTTGAGAATCCCAATAGCACTAATTTTGGTACGATAAGAAAGCCCTTGAAATTCTCCATCCAATGGTGCTAAACTTGTTTAGATTGAGTAATGATTGTGGGTCAAATTGACCCGTTGAACTTTTGATTTTCTCTGTGCACAAAAATCCCGTAGGGAGGCTTGTTGAGTTCGTTTCGGAGCACAGCCGTCTGCTTTTAATTTTCGGTATCAAGAAGTCTGGAAGCCGCTCTACAACTTTGAAATTTAGATTTAGGATAATGCCATGATGACGCAGGTACAAACTGCGTCTCTCTAGCAGTTTTAGTTCCAGAATGATTCAAAAGCATAGCTGAAAGTTTTTTCAAGTCCGGGCTTTTTTTTTAACGCATGTATTTGTTTTCTCCAATAGTCACCACATGCCGTGTATATCATGCATTAAATGTCCCAAATTTATGGGGTGTGTATGGTCTACTCCCTGGCCTCTAGCCTCGCTTTGAGAATCCCCATAGCACTAATTATGGTACGATAAGAAAGCCCTTGAAATTCTCCATCCAATGGTGCTAAACTTGTTTAGATTGAGTAATGATTGTGGGTCAAATTGACCCTTTTGAACTTTTGATTTTCTCTGTGCACAAAAATCCCGTAGGGAGGCTTGTTGAGTTCGTTTCGGAGCACAGCCGCCTGCTTTTAATTTTCGGTATCAAGAAGTCTGGAAGCCGCTCTAAAACTTTGAAATTTAGATTTAGGATAATGCCATGATGACGCAGGTACAAACTGCGTCTCTCTAGCATTTTTAGTTCCAGAATGATTCAAAAGCATAGCTGAAAGTTTTTTCAAGTCCGGGCTTTTTTTTAACGCATGTATTTGTTTTCTCCAATAATCACCACATGCCGTGTATATCATGCATTAAATGTCCCAAATTTATGGGGTGTGTATGGTCTACTCCCTGGCCTCTAGCCTCGCTTTGAGAATCCCAATAGCACTAATTTTGGTACGATAAGAAAGCCCTTGAAATTCTCCATCCAATGGTGCTAAACTTGTTTAGATTGAGTAATGATTGTGGGTCAAATTGACCCTTTTGAACTTTTGATTTTCTCTGTGCACAAAAATCCCGTAGGGAGGCTTGTTGAGTTCGTTTCGGAGCACAGCCGTCTGCTTTTAATTTTCGGTATCAAGAAGTCTGGAAGCCGCACTACAACTTTGAAATTTAGATTTAGGATAATGCCATGATGACGCAGGTACAAACTGCGTCTCTCTAGCATTTTTAGTTCCAGAATGATTCAAAAGCATAGCTGAAAGTTTTTTCAAGTCCGGGCTTTTTTTTAACGCATGTATTTGTTTTCTCCAATAATCACCACATGCCGTGTATATCATGCATTAAATGTCCCAAATTTATGGGGTGTGTATGGTCTACTCCCTGGCCTCTAGCCTCGCTTTGAGAATCCCAATAGCACTAATTTTGGTACGATAAGAAAGCCCTTGAAATTCTCCATCCAATGGTGCTAAACTTGTTTAGATTGAGTAATGATTGTGGGTCAAATTGACCCGTTGAACTTTTGATTTTCTCTGTGCACAAAAATCCCGTAGGGAGGCTTGTTGAGTTCGTTTCGGAGCACAGCCGTCTGCTTTTAATTTTCGGTATCAAGAAGTCTGGAAGCCGCTCTACAACTTTGAAATTTAGATTTAGGATAATGCCATGATGACGCAGGTACAAACTGCGTCTCTCTAGCAGTTTTAGTTCCAGAATGATTCAAAAGCATAGCTGAAAGTTTTTTCAAGTCCGGGCTTTTTTTTTAACGCATGTATTTGTTTTCTCCAATAGTCACCACATGCCGTGTATATCATGCATTAAATGTCCCAAATTTATGGGGTGTGTATGGTCTACTCCCTGGCCTCTAGCCTCGCTTTGAGAATCCCCATAGCACTAATTATGGTACGATAAGAAAGCCCTTGAAATTCTCCATCCAATGGTGCTAAACTTGTTTAGATTGAGTAATGATTGTGGGTCAAATTGACCCTTTTGAACTTTTGATTTTCTCTGTGCACAAAAATCCCGTAGGGAGGCTTGTTGAGTTCGTTTCGGAGCACAGCCGCCTGCTTTTAATTTTCGGTATCAAGAAGTCTGGAAGCCGCTCTAAAACTTTGAAATTTAGATTTAGGATAATGCCATGATGACGCAGGTACAAACTGCGTCTCTCTAGCATTTTTAGTTCCAGAATGATTCAAAAGCATAGCTGAAAGTTTTTTCAAGTCCGGGCTTTTTTTTAACGCATGTATTTGTTTTCTCCAATAATCACCACATGCCGTGTATATCATGCATTAAATGTCCCAAATTTATGGGGTGTGTATGGTCTACTCCCTGGCCTCTAGCCTCGCTTTGAGAATCCCAATAGCACTAATTTTGGTACGATAAGAAAGCCCTTGAAATTCTCCATCCAATGGTGCTAAACTTGTTTAGATTGAGTAATGATTGTGGGTCAAATTGACCCTTTTGAACTTTTGATTTTCTCTGTGCACAAAAATCCCGTAGGGAGGCTTGTTGAGTTCGTTTCGGAGCACAGCCGTCTGCTTTTAATTTTCGGTATCAAGAAGTCTGGAAGCCGCACTACAACTTTGAAATTTAGATTTAGGATAATGCCATGATGACGCAGGTACAAACTGCGTCTCTCTAGCATTTTTAGTTCCAGAATGATTCAAAAGCATAGCTGAAAGTTTTTTCAAGTCCGGGCTTTTTTTTAACGCATGTATTTGTTTTCTCCAATAATCACCACATGCCGTGTATATCATGCATTAAATGTCCCAAATTTATGGGGTGTGTATGGTCTACTCCCCGGACTCTAGCCTCGCTTTGAGAATCCCAATAGCACTAATCTTGGTACGATAAGAAAGCCCTTGAAATTCTCCATCCAATGGTGCTAAACTTGTTTAGATTGAGTAATGATTGTGGGTCAAATTGACCCTTTTGAACTTTTGATTTTCTCTGTGCACAAAAATCCCGTAGGGAGGCTTGTTGAGTTCGTTTCGGAGCACAGCCGTCTGCTTTTAATTTTCGGTATCAAGAAGTCTGGAAGCCGCACTACAACTTTGAAATTTAGATTTAGGATAATGCCATGATGACGCAGGTACAAACTGCGTCTCTCTAGCATTTTTAGTTCCAGAATGATTCAAAAGCATAGCTGAAAGTTTTTTCAAGTCCGGGCTTTTTTTTAACGCATGTATTTGTTTTCTCCAATAATCACCACATGCCGTGTATATCATGCATTAAATGTCCCAAATTTATGGGGTGTGTATGGTCTACTCCCTGGCCTCTAGCCTCGCTTTGAGAATCCCAATAGCACTAATTTTGGTACGATAAGAAAGCCCTTGAAATTCTCCATCCAATGGTGCTAAACTTGTTTAGATTGAGTAATGATTGTGGGTCAAATTGACCCTTTTGAACTTTTGATTTTCTCTGTGCACAAAAATCCCGTAGGGAGGCTTGTTGAGTTCGTTTCGGAGCACAGCCGCCTGCTTTTAATTTTCGGTATCAAGAAGTCTGGAAGCCGCTCTAAAACTTTGAAATTTAGATTTAGGATAATGCCATGATGACGCAGGTACAAACTGCGTCTCTCTAGCATTTTTAGTTCCAGAATGATTCAAAAGCATAGCTGAAAGTTTTTTCAAGTCCGGGCTTTTTTTTAACGCATGTATTTGTTTTCTCCAATAATCACCACATGCCGTGTATATCATGCATTAAATGTCCCAAATTTATGGGGTGTGTATGGTCTACTCCCTGGCCTGTAGCCTCGCTTTGAGAATCCCAATAGCACTAATCTTGGTACGATAAGAAAGCCCTTGAAATTCTCCATCCAATGGTGCTAAACTTGTTTAGATTGAGTAATGATTGTGGGTCAAATTGACCCTTTTGAACTTTTGATTTTCTCTGTGCACAAAAATCCCGTAGGGAGGCTTGTTGAGTTCGTTTCGGAGCACAGCCGTCTGCTTTTAATTTTCGGTATCAAGAAGTCTGGAAGCCGCACTACAACTTTGAAATTTAGATTTAGGATAATGCCATGATGACGCAGGTACAAACTGCGTCTCTCTAGCATTTTTAGTTCCAGAATGATTCAAAAGCATAGCTGAAAGTTTTTTCAAGTCCGGGCTTTTTTTTAACGCATGTATTTGTTTTCTCCAATAATCACCACATGCCGTGTATATCATGCATTAAATGTCCCAAATTTATGGGGTGTGTATGGTCTACTCCCTGGACTCTAGCCTCGCTTTGAGAATCCCAATAGCACTAATCTTGGTACGATAAGAAAGCCCTTGAAATTCTCCATCCAATGGTGCTAAACTTGTTTAGATTGAGTAATGATTGTGGGTCAAATTGACCCTTTTGAACTTTTGATTTTCTCTGTGCACAAAAATCCCGTAGGGAGGCTTGTTGAGTTCGTTTCGGAGCACAGCCGTCTGCTTTTAATTTTCGGTATCAAGAAGTCTGGAAGCCGCTCTACAACTTTGAAATTTAGATTTAGGATAATGCCATGATGACGCAGGTACAAACTGCGTCTCTCTAGCAGTTTTAGTTCCAGAATGATTCAAAAGCATAGCTGAAAGTTTTTTCAAGTCCGGGCTTTTTTTTTAACGCATGTATTTGTTTTCTCCAATAATCACCACATGCCGTGTATATCATGCATTAAATGTCCCAAATTTTTTGGGTGTGTAAGGTCTACTCCCTGGCCTCTAGCATCGCTTTGAGAATCCCCATAGCACTAATTTTGGTACGATAAGAAAGCCCTTGAAATTCTACATCCAATGGTGCTAAACTTGTTTAGATTGAGTAATGATTTTGGGTCAAATTGACCCTTTTGAACTTTTGATTTTCTCTGTGCACAAAAATCCCGTAGGGAGGCTTGTTGAGTTCGTTTCGGAGCACAGCCGCCTGCTTTTAATTTTCGGTATCAAGAAGTCTGGAAGCCGCTCTAAAACTTTGAAATTTAGATTTAGGATAATGCCATGATGACGCAGGTACAAACTGCGTCTCTCTAGCATTTTTAGTTCCAGAATGATTCAAAAGCATAGCTGAAAGTTTTTTCGAGTCCGGGCTTTTTTTTAACGCATGTATTTGTTTTCTCCAACAATCACCACACGCCGTGTATATCGTGCATTAAATGTCCCAAATTTATGGGGTGTGTATGGTCTACTCACTGGCCTCTAGCCTCGCTTTGAGAATCCGCATAGCACTAATTTTGGTACGAGAGGAAAGCCCTTGAAATTCTCCATCCAATGGTGCTAAACTTGTTTAGATTGAGTAATGATTGTGGGTCAAATTGACCCTTTTGAACTTTTGATTTTCTCTGTGCACAAAAATCCCGTAGGGAGGCTTGTTGAGTTCGTTTCGGAGCACAGCCGCCTGCTTTTAATTTTCGGTATCAAGAAGTCTGGAAGCCGCTCTAAAACTTTGAAATTTAGATTTAGGATAATGCCATAATGACGCAGGTACAAACTGCGTCTCTCTAGCATTTTTAGTTCCAGAATGATTCAAAAGCATAGCTGAAAGTTTTTTCAAGTCCGGGCTTTTTTTTAACGCATGTATTTGTTTTCTCCAATAATCACCACATGCCGTGTATATCATGCATTAAATGTCCCAAATTTATGGGGTGTGTATGGTCTACTCCCTGGCCTCTAGCCTCGCTTTGAGAATCCCAATAGCACTAATCTTGGTACGATAAGAAAGCCCTTGAAATTCTCCATCCAATGGTGCTAAACTTGTTTAGATTGAGTAATGATTGTGGGTCAAATTGACCCGTTGAACTTTTGATTTTCTCTGTGCACAAAAATCCCGTAGGGAGGCTTGTTGAGTTCGTTTCGGAGCACAGCCGTCTGCTTTTAATTTTCGGTATCAAGAAGTCTGGAAGCCGCTCTACAACTTTGAAATTTAGATTTAGGATAATGCCATGATGACGCAGGTACAAACTGCGTCTCTCTAGCATTTTTAGTTCCAGAATGATTCAAAAGCATAGCTGAAAGTTTTTTCAAGTCCGGGCTATTTTTTAACGCATGTATTTGTTTTCTCCAATAATCACCACATGCCGTGTATATCATGCATTAAATGTCCCAAATTTATGGGGTGTGTATGGTCTACTCCCTGGCCTTTAGCTTCGTTTTGAGAATCCGCATAGCACTAATTTTGGTACGATAAGAAAGCCCTTGAAATTCTCCATCCAATGGTGCTAAACCTGTTTAGATTGAGTAATGATTGTGGGTAAAATTGACCCGTTGAACTTTTGATTTTCTCTGTGCACAAAAATCCCTTAGGGAGGCTTGTTGAGTTCGTTTCGAAGCACAGCCGCCTTCATTTAGTTTTCGGTATCAAGAAGTCTGGAAGCCGCTCTAAAACTTTGAAATTTAGGTTCAGGGTAATGCCATGATGACGCAGGTACAAACTGCGTCTCTCTAGCATTTTTAGTTCCAGAATGATTCAAAAGCATAGCTGAAAGTTTTTTCAAGTCCGGGCTTTTTTTTAACGCATGTATTTGTTTTCTCCAATAATCACCACATGCCGTGTATATCATGCATTAAATGTCCCAAATTTATGGGGTGTGTATGGTCTACTCCCTGGCCTCTAGCCTCGCTTTGAGAATCCCCATAGCACTAATTATGGTACGATAAGAAAGCCCTTGAAATTCTCCATCCAATGGTGCTAAACTTGTTTAGATTGAGTAATGATTGTGGGTCAAATTGACCCTTTTGAACTTTTGATTTTCTCTGTGCACAAAAATCCCGTAGGGAGGCTTGTTGAGTTCGTTTCGGAGCACAGCCGTCTGCTTTTAATTTTCGGTATCAAGAAGTCTGGAAGCCGCTCTACAACTTTGAAATTTAGATTTAGGATAATGCCATGATGACGCAGGTACAAACTGCGTCTCTCTAGCAGTTTTAGTTCCAGAATGATTCAAAAGCATAGCTGAAAGTTTTTTCAAGTCCGGGCTTTTTTTTTAACGCATGTATTTGTTTTCTCCAATAATCACCACATGCCGTGTATATCATGCATTAAATGTCCCAAATTTTTTGGGTGTGTAAGGTCTACTCCCTGGCCTCTAGCATCGCTTTGAGAATCCCCATAGCACTAATCTTGGTACGATAAGAAAGCCCTTGAAATTCTACATCCAATGGTGCTAAACTTGTTTAGATTGAGTAATGATTTTGGGTCAAATTGACCCTTTTGAACTTTTGATTTTCTCTGTGCACAAAAATCCCGTAGGGAGGCTTGTTGAGTTCGTTTCGGAGCACAGCCGCCTGCTTTTAATTTTCGGTATCAAGAAGTCTGGAAGCCGCTCTAAAACTTTGAAATTTAGATTTAGGATAATGCCATGATGACGCAGGTACAAACTGCGTCTCTCTAGCATTTTTAGTTCCAGAATGATTCAAAAGCATAGCTGAAAGTTTTTTCGAGTCCGGGCTTTTTGTTAACGCATGTATTTGTTTTCTCCAACAATCACCACACGCCGTGTATATCATGCATTAAATGTCCCAAATTTATGGGGTGTGTATGGTCTACTCACTGGCCTCTAGCCTCGCTTTGAGAATCCGCATAGCACTAATTTTGGTACGAGAGGAAAGCCCTTGAAATTCTCCATCCAATGGTGCTAAACTTGTTTAGATTGAGTAATGATTGTGGGTCAAATTGACCCGTTGAACTTTTGATTTTCTCTGTGGACAAAAATCCCGTAGGGAGGCAGGCTTGTTGAGTTCGTTTCGGAGCACAGCCGCCTGCTTTTAATTTTCGGTATCAAGAAGTCTGGAAGCCGCTCTACAACTTTGAAATTTAAATTTAGGATAATGCCATGATGACGCAGGTACAAAGTGCGTCTCTCTAGCAGTTTTAGTTCCAGAATGATTCAAAAGCATAGCTGAAAGTTTTTTCAAGTCCGGGCTTTTTTTTTAACGCATGTATTTGTTTTCTCCAATAATCACCACATGCCGTGTATATCATGCATTAAATGTCCCAAATTTATGGGGTGTGTATGGTCTACTCCCTGGCCTCTAGCATCGCTTTGAGAATCCCCATAGCACTAATTTTGGTACGATAAGAAAGCCCTTGAAATTCTCCATCCAATGGTGCTAAACTTGTTTAGATTGAGTAATGATTGTGGGTCAAATTGACCCGTTGAACTTTTGATTTTCTCTGTGCACAAAAATCCCGTAGGGAGGCAGGCTTGTTGAGTTCGTTTCGGAGCACAGCCGCCTGCTTTTAATTTTCGGTATCAAGAAGTCTGGAAGCCGCTCTAAAACTTTGAAATTTAGATTGAGGGACATGCCATGATGACGCAGGTACAAACTGCGTCTCTCTAGCATTTTTAGTACCAGAATGATTCAAAAGCATAGCTGAAAGTTTATTCACGTCCGGGCTTTTTTTTAACGCATGTATTTGTTTTCTCCAATAATCACCGCATGCCGTGTATATCATGCATTAAATGTCCCAAATTTATGGGGTGTGTATGGTTTACTCCCTGGCCTGTAGCCTCGCTTTGAGAATCCCCTTAGCATTAATTTTGGTACGAGAGGAAAGCCCTTGAAATTCTCCATCCAATGGTGCTAAACTTTGTTTAGATTGAGTAATGATTGTGGGTCAAATTGACCCGTTGAACTTTTGATTTCCTCTGTGCACAAAAATCCCTTAGGGAGGCTTGTTGAGTTCGTTTCCAAGCACAGCCGCCTACTTTTTATTTTCGGTATCAAGAAGTCTGGAAGCCGCTCTAAAACTTTGAAATTTAGGTTTAGGGACATGCCATGATGACGCAGGTACAAACTGCGTCTCTCTAGCATTTTTAGTTTCAGAATGATTCAAAAGCATAGCTGAAAGTTTTTTCAAGTCCGGGCTTTTTTTTAACGCATGTATTTGTTTTCTCCAATAATCACCACATGCCGTGTATATCATGCATTAAATGTCCCAAGTTTATGGAGTGTGTATGGTCTACTCCCTGGCCTCTAGGTTCGTTTTGAGAATCCGCATAGCACTAATTTTGGTACGATAGGAAAGCCCTTGAAATTCTCCATCTAATGGTGCTAAACTTGTTTAGATTGAGTAATGATTGTGGGTAAAATTGACCCGTTGAACTTTTGATTTCCTCTGTGCACAAAAATCCCGTAGGGAGGCTTGTTGATTTCGTTTCGGAGCAACGCCGCCTACTTTTAATTTTCGGTATCAAGAAGTCTGGAAGCCGCTCTAAAACTTTGAAATTTAGGTTTAGGGTAATGCCATGATGACGCAGGTACAAACTGCGTCTCTCTAGCATTTTTAGTTCCAGAATGATTCAAAAGCACAGCTGAAAGTTTTTTCAAGTCCGGGCTTTTTTTTTAACGCATGTATTTGTTTTCTCCAATAATCACCACATGCCGTGTATATCATGCATTAAATGTCCCAAATTTATGGGGTGTGTATGGTCTACTCCCTGGCCTCTAGCTTCGCTTTAAGAATCTCCATAGCACTAATTTTGGTACGAGAGGAAAGCCCTTGAAATACTCCATCCAATGGTGCTAAACTTGTTCAGATTGAGCAATGATTGTGGGTCAAATTGACCCGTTGAACTTTGGATTTTCTCTGTGCACAAAAATCCCGTAGGGAGGCTTGTTGAGTTCGTTTCGGAGCACAGCCGCCTACTTTTAATTTTCGGTATCAAGAAGTCTGGAAGCCGCTCTAAACTTTGAAATTTAGATTAAGGGACATGCCATGATGACGCAGGTACAAACTGCGTCTCTCTAGCATTTTTAGTTCCAGAATGATTCAAAAGCATAGCTGAAAGTTTTTTCAAGTCCGGGCTTTTTTTAACGCATGTATTTGTTTTCTCCAATAATCACCACATGCCGTGTATATCATGCATTAAATGTCCCAAATTTAAGGGGTGTGTCGGGTCTACTCCCTGGCCTCTAGCGTCGCCTTGAAAATCCCCATAGCACTGATGTTTATACGAGAGGAAAGCCCTTGGAATTGTCCATCCAATGGTGCTAAACTTGTTTAGATTAAGCAATGATTTTGGGTCAAAATGACCCGTTGTACTTTTGATTTTCTCTGTGCACAAAAATCCCGTAGGGGAGGCTTGTTGAGTTCGTTTCGGAGCACAGCCGCCTACTCTTAATTTTCGGTATCAGAGTGGAGGTTGTTGAAATCGTTTCTGAGCAACCCGCAAGAGCGATAGATTGAATTTCATTTTTTCTGTCTGAGTTTTATTCCCGTCTTCATTAAAAAAAAAATTCAAAAGTGAATACATCAAATGTTGGGACATGCATCCAGGTAATGACAATATTCGAGTGTTTTCCATAACATTTACCTAATTGCTATAGGTAATATTTATGCGTGAAACTTTACATCAACAGTTCGGCTACGAAAGTATCCCATTCCGTGTGTGCTATACATTTGCGCATTGAAACCGACTTAAAAAAACACAACCTTCAAGGAAAAACGTATTTAGGACTTAAAATGGCGGCCATATTGAATTTTGCTAGATATTTTAAACAGCTGGAGTTTGATTATTTTTTTTTACCCGTATTCCCCTTAACCTTAACTTGTTTTGGGGCGGGGCCTATAGCCCCCCCTCCCCCATTAGAACCGATCCTCTCTTTAACCAATCCTCTTCTAAAATCCCCGAAAAAATTAATTTCTAAGTTCCACAGAACACAGCGAAGACAAAATATGGGGGGGGGTAACACATATTTCGATCAACGATTGGCTCTGCATTGAAGGGGTGGGGGTAATTGCTCTTGCTTTTACAATTTGCAGCTTCTTCAGGAGATTTGTATTTACAATATTAGCAGCAAAATCATTACAACGAGGGCAATGAAACCACACTTTCCGTGCATAAACACTTGACATCGTGGTAACATTCTCGTGGAATTTCCTATAGTTGGGTGACTGTAAGGTCCGTAAGGTCTCAAATAATGACAAAATCCGGAATATTCTTCGAATTGAGTCTTTATTGAGCCAGAAATTGCAACAGTAATCGTGTCTTCTTATAGCACGTTTATATGCAGTACGCCGTGTTTGTTTACATTTCACCCACTATGTCACGTGAGGCACGGAGCGCAATCGGTCTATTGATTATGACCATGAAAACACCAGTTTTTAAGCACCAACACTGTAGCGCAGTGCGTAAGGTGCTGGGACTGTTTCAGCAACTCGGATCACCCGGTCCGGGTTCGAATACCGTCTGTCTCTAATATAGATTCAAGGCTTTTTGCTGCCCCTGATAGGACAGTGTGATTGGGATCTGCCTTGTTTTCTCCCCTAAAGGGACAGGGCCCGCGTGGTGGCTAGGGTTCGAAGCAGGGGGGGATGTGCTCTGGGTCGGATGCAAATCCTGAAGGGTTCTATATGGCAAAGGGGAGGGGCCAGTGTGTGCCATTAACTGAACCGGCGCCTGAATGCCTGACACTTCCGGAGCGTAACCTTTTATATTTTTCCACCAGATTAAATTTGCATTCTTCAATTTCTTTATTGTTCTATTTGTCTTACCCGCTGCCAAAACATTAGGACTCAAACTTCCTCTAGTTATCGGGCAACGTCGGTAGCCTAGTTGACAACACACTGCTCTTGAACTTCAGGGGTCCCGGGTTCGAATCCCACCCGAGGAACATGATATTTTGTTCACGGAATATTTTTGTTCACGGGACTCGGGAAAGTATCCTGAGTTTACAGTGCTAACACACATCGGTGTATGGGTCAAAAACAAAATTAATTTTCTCTATAATATTTATTTGTATAATGTTATTATTGTTGTTATTATTTATAACGCTTACTGGTATAACTGGTATGTATCTGGTAACTGTTTTAAACAGTGTTTACATCAATTAACTAGGTCAGACTTGTTCTCTCTAATCCGAAGGCGGGTTCACTTATGTTTGAAAAGGAGGGAGCTACTGCCTTAGTTAAAAGACATTGTTTTCGTATCTACTCTTGTTAGAAACTCTTGTTTTTTTTGTATAGATTAGTATCCTGTTTAAAGGAACGTTACAGAATTGGTAAGAAACAAAATCGTGAAAATCACAGATGTACATAAAACTTACACGGTCTAATGATAATGATTGTTGAAAACATCCCTTGAAGTATTTATGTCTGAAGTCTCATATTTGTTAAGAAATAAATAATTTAACCTTGCGTTTGTTATTTTTTTTGTTTGCATCAATGTCATGCAAAATGTGTAATCGTTTTTTGACTATTATTTTTCTCGTGACCCAGATGGCCGATCAGTTTGAAACTTTAACGGATTTGTCAGTTCATGTATATGGTGGATTACATAAAGTGCTTACACTGCCAGCAACTACTTTGATTCTAAGATCAAAAGGGGGCCCTTGATATTAAAAGGAACAGTTTTGTTTTAATTTGTTTTAAGGATCTGTGTTGAGAATATTGAAAGAAATACAGGATTATTGTTTGTTTGCGGAAAAAAAAATATACTAATTTCTGTCAAAAAACAAGGTTTGATGATGACGAAATACAGTTCATGCGTCATTAATTTATCTTTGGTACGAGAAGAAAGCCCTTGAAAATGGCGATCCGATTGTGGTAAAATTGTTAAGATTGAGCATGAAACTGGGATCGAATTATCCGTTCAAACTGTTTTTTTTTTCTTTTTCTTTTTTGTCAGACAGCTCTGTGCACAAAACTCTCATAGGGCATGCTGTTGAAATCGTGTCTGAGCAACCCCGCTTACTGGAGCTTTTTGTTATCATGAAGTGTATAAGTCGCCCTATACTTTTGAAAAACGGATGCAGGGACATGCCAGAATGACTCAGTTACAAACTTCATCTCTTTAGCATTTTTAGCTACATAATTATTTCAGAGCATGGCTGAAATATTTATTTTTCGGGCCAATTTTTGAATGAATATCAATGTAAACAGCTGGATCGTGATTTTTAACCAAGATTCCTAGTTTTGTTTCTTATCAAGTTTATTTGCCTGAAAATTTGCCCACATTTTCCTCCCCTAGTTTTATGCAAAATGGCGGCCACATTGAATTTTGAAATACTTTAAGTGTAAAGAAGTACCAACCTAACTTTATTAGCAACATTTTGGCAGTCGGCTTGTTCTTTGTAGTTATGTCAATGAGAGATTTGTGTACGGTTTCAGGGGAAAAACGGTGGCCATTTTGTTTTTTACGTAAAAATGCACTTTCGCCGGATAAATATGCAAATTGCTAAATATTCAAAAATACACAAAAAATACTTAAAAGTCTTATAGCCTTGAAATGGAAAACTATTGATAGATTCTTGAAATCTTTATTCTCTGCTTAATTTTATATGGGGAGTCCCTGGGCCCGTCGAGTTATTCTCCCTCCAAGAAAAAACACCCCTTCACAAGTTTAATTTTAAAAACGTCAACAACCCCCAGGTCACAATTGGGCAACATTTTTGTACATTGAAACACCTTCTGGGGGCTCTCAAATCTGTCTTATATAGAATATTAGGTGGTTGAAATCGTTTCTGAGCAACCCCGCCTACTTGAGTTTTTTTCTATCAAGAAGTGTGCAAGTCGCCCTGAACCTTTAAAAAATAGACGCAGGAACATGCCAAATGACTAAGGTACAAACTGCATCTCCCTAGCATTTTTTGTTCCAGGGTTATTCCAGAGTGTTGCTGAACGTTTTTAATTGTCCGGGCCTATTTTTTGAATGACCCCCTTATTGTTGGTTGGAATCCTGACTGCGCCGTGTCTTGGTGTACGTTTTATACACGCACAGTGTACGTCAATTTCTAATGGGTGCCTGCTCGCGCCGTGTGCAAGTCGCCCTAAATCTTTAAAAAATGGACGTAGGAACATTCCTGGAAGAGGAGAGGAAAGCCCTTGAACATGGCAATCCTGTGGTGTTAAAATTTTGAAGATTGAGCATGAAACTGGGATCGAAATTACCCGTTGTACATGTTGTTTTTCTCTCCGACAGCTCTGTGCACAAAACTCACATAGTGGAGGTTGTTGAAATCGTTTCTGAGCAACCCCGCAAGGCGGGACAAACTGTAACAGTATACTGTTCAGCTTCATCAAAGGTCTTAGCATCCGTCACAAAGAGGGAGCAATGATCACCAAAACTTGTCTATGGACTGATGCAGAACATGCATGGATATACCATCAGGAAATGCGTCTGAAGGAGAGCTGAAACAGTGAAGTTTGCCGCCATTTTGAGCGCCGAGTGATAGCGTCTGAAGACGGCAGAACGTTTCTAACTCAACAAGTGGTAAGCTGTTGTAAGCCGTAACCCCGCCTGTCTATACTCTAAGTTAACTGTTTTAAATGTATTTTATTTCATTCCGAAACGGGGAGGGTAACATTGTAATAAAAAATAACAATAATTTAGAAATGGTTTAGACAATGGTTTAGACAGATGTTTTAAAAGTAGAATACAATGATCTACACACATTTGTCACAAAATTGCATGGTTTTTTCTACTACTTAACGAACTAACACGGTCGGCCATTTATGGAAGCAAAACATTTTGACTCCCAAAAATGGCCGGCCGTGTTTGTCGACAAGTTATAAAAGGAAACCCACGCAATGAGTGGTTACTTGGAGTGATACTTGTGTGGATCATTATGTTCCACTTTTAAAATATATTTATAATCATATGTAATAAGACCAACTCGACTGATCCAAGGCAACGTGTTCCTTTAACTAATAACAAAACACATACATTGGTAAAGCCTTGTTCACACAGTTTGATTTTTTAGACGGTAAATAAAAAGACATACTTTGCAACGCAATGAATTATAGCTTCATCAGGAGTGTCCATAAAAAAAATTACATCTATCTTCCCTACAAAGAATTTTAAAAGTCTTTGTTTTATCAATAACATAAACCAACATAATATTCATAAGGTCGTTGTTTAATGGGCAATTTCAGGCACATAATGGATTTCTGTATCAACATCAAGGTGACAATGAGGGCAAATTTTTTGGATAATGGAAACTTTAAGGAAACTTTTTGCCAATTATTTGGCTTGACTCTAACCCAGCAAACCTCCCTAGAGTTCAATAAGTAGGTTGAGTGAAGAGCATCTGAATTGGGCCAAAGAACGGCGATATTATAATTAACACAACGTAAATATAACTGAAACTCAAACTGGATTTGAAGATACGGTACGGATATGTCCTGAGCTTATTCCTTTGGCCAGAACTAGTTATATAGCCATTATGCAATCTATTGTACCAATTAGAGTTAAACACGTAACGTTTCACATTCCTTTGGCTATATAGATGGCACAGTTCCTATTAAGCATGAGAAATACCGATGTTTTGTGGCCAAGCCCTTGTGTTTGATCACAGAGAATGTACAGAATTGTTATCGCTCCATTTCAACCAGTTTAAACTTAGCATATGTACAAAGGAAAACGACAAAATTCGTCCCGGAATAAATCGGGTGTACGTATGGCTAACCGATGACGCGGTAAACTTGTAGAGATTGGGCATTAATCTGGAGTCGAAACGACCTTAACAAATCTGCGAACTTTTATTAGACAGCTCTGTGCACAAAAATCCCTTTTGGGAGACTGTTGAGCACAGTTCTGATTCCCCTTTACTTGTTGTTTTCCGCTATCAAGAAATTGTTCAAGCCGCCCTAAAACTTTTACAATTTGGATACAGGGATATGCCAGGTAGAGTCGGGTACAACGACTCCGTGTCTGTAGCATGTTTAATTTCAGAGTTATTGAAGAGTTCGTCTCAGATTTATTTTAAAACCATTCAACAAAACAATCCGTCTGCTTTTTCTGTATAACCCATGCATACAACTTTGGGGTGGTACTACTCCCTGGCTTCTAGCGTCGCCTTGAGAATCTCCATAGCACTAATTTTTGTACGAGAGGAAAGCCCTTGAAATTGTCAATCCAATGGTGCTAAACTTGTTTAGATTGAGCAAAGATTTTTGGTTAAATTGACCCGTCGTACTTTTGATTTTCTCTGTGCACAAAAATCCCGTAGGGAGGATTGTTGAGTTCGTTTCGGAGCACAGCCGCCTACTTTTAATTTTCGGTATCAAGAAGTCTGGAAGCCGCTCTAAAACTTTGCAATTTAGATTAAGGGACATGCCATGATGACGCAGGTTTAAACTGCGTCTCTCTAGCTTTTTTAGTTCCAGAATGATTCAAAAGCATAGCTAAAAGTTTTTTCAAGTCCGGGCTTTTTTTAACGCATGTACTTGTTTTCTCCAATAATCACCACATGCCGTGTATATCATGCATTAATAGTCCCAAATTTATGGGGTGTGTATGGTCTACTCCCTGGTCTGTAGCCTCGCTTTGAGAATCCGCATAGCACTAATTTTGGTACGAGAGGAAAGCCCTTGAAATTCTACATCCAATGGTGCTAAACTTGTTTAGATTGAGTAATGATTGTGGGTCAAATTGACCAATTGAACTTTTGATTTTCTCTGTGCACAAAAATCCCGTAGGGAGGCTTGTTGAGTTCGTTTCGGAGCACAGCCGCCTACTTTTAATTATCGGTATCAAGAAGTCTGGAAGCCGCTCTAAAACTTTGAAATTTAGATTTAGGGTAATGCCATGATGACGCAGGTACAAACTGCGTCTCTCTAGCATTTTTAGTTCCAGAATGATTCAAAAGCATAGCTGAAAGTTTTTTCAAGTCCGGGCTTTTTTTTAACGCATGTATTTGTTTTCTCCAATAATCACCTCATGCTGTGTATATCATGCATTAAATGTCCCAAATTTATGGGGTGTGTATGGTCTACTCCCTGGCCTGTAGCCTCGTATTGAGAATCCCCATAGCACTAATTTTGGTACGAGAGGAAAGCCCTTGAAATTCTCCATCCAATGGTGCTAAACTTGTTTACATTGAGTAATGATTGTGGGTAAAATTGACCCGTTGAACTTTTGATTTTCTCTGTGCACAAAAATCCCTTAGGGAGGCTTGTTGAGTTCGTTTCGAAGCACAGCCGCCTTCATTAAATTTTCGGTATCAAGAAGTCTGGAAGCCGCTCTAAAACTTTGAAATTTGACGTTAGGGACATGTCAGAATGACGCAGGTACAAACTGCGTCTCTCTAGCGTTTTTAGTTCCAGAATGATTCAAAAGCATAGCTGAAAGTTTTTTCAAGTCCGGGCTTTTTTTAACGCATGTATTTGTTTTCTCCAATAATCACCACATGCCGTGTATATCATGCATTAAATGTCCCAAATTTATGGGGTGTGTATGGTCTACTCCCTGGCCTTTAGCTTCGTTTGTAGAATCCGCATAGCACTAATTTTGGTACGATAAGAAAGCCCTTGAAATTCTCCATCCAATGGTGCTAAACTTGTTTAGATTGAGCAATGATTGTGGGTCAAATTGACCCGTTGAACTTTTGATTTTCTCTGTGCACAAAAAACCCTTAGGGAGGCTTGTTGAGTTCGTTTCGAAGCACAGCCGCCTACTTTTTGTTTTCGGTATCAAGAAGTCCGGAAGCCGCTCTAAAACTTTGAAATTTAGATTAAGGGACATGCCATGATGACGCAGGTGCAAACTGCGTCTCTCTAGCATTTTTAGTTCCAGAATGATTCAAAAGCATAGCTGAAGTTTTTTCAAGTCCGGGCTATTTTTTAACGCATGTATTTGTTTTCTCCAATAATCACCACATGCCGTGTATATCATGCATTAACTGTCCCAAATTTATGGGGTGTGTATGGTCTACTCCCTGGCCTGTAGCCTCGTATTGAGAATCCCCATAGCACTAATTTTGGTACGAGAGGAAAGCCCTTGAAATTCTCCATCCAATGGTGCTAAACTTGTTTACATTGAGTAATGATTGTGGGTAAAATTGACCCGTTGAACTTTTGATTTTCTCTGTGCACAAAAATCCCTTAGGGAGGCTTGTTGAGTTCGTTTCGAAGCACAGCCGCCTTCATTAAATTTTCGGTATCAAGAAGTCTGGAAGCCGCTCTAAAACTTTGAAATTTGACGTTAGGGACATGTCAGAATGACGCAGGTACAAACTGCGTCTCTCTAGCGTTTTTAGTTCCAGAATGATTCAAAAGCATAGCTGAAAGTTTTTTCAAGTCCGGGCTTTTTTTAACGCATGTATTTGTTTTCTCCAATAATCACCACATGCCGTGTATATCATGCATTAAATGTCCCAAATTTATGGGGTGTGTATGGTCTACTCCCTGGCCTTTAGCTTCGTTTGTAGAATCCGCATAGCACTAATTTTGGTACGATAAGAAAGCCCTTGAAATTCTCCATCCAATGGTGCTAAACTTGTTTAGATTGAGCAATGATTGTGGGTCAAATTGACCCGTTGAACTTTTGATTTTCTCTGTGCACAAAAAACCCTTAGGGAGGCTTGTTGAGTTCGTTTCGAAGCACAGCCGCCTACTTTTTGTTTTCGGTATCAAGAAGTCCGGAAGCCGCTCTAAAACTTTGAAATTTAGATTAAGGGACATGCCATGATGACGCAGGTGCAAACTGCGTCTCTCTAGCATTTTTAGTTCCAGAATGATTCAAAAGCATAGCTGAAGTTTTTTCAAGTCCGGGCTATTTTTTAACGCATGTATTTGTTTTCTCCAATAATCACCACATGCCGTGTATATCATGCATTAACTGTCCCAAATTTATGGGGTGTGTATGGTCTACTCCCTGGCCTCTAGCCTCGCTTTGAGAATCTCCATAGCACTAATTTTGGTACGATAAGAAAGCCCTTGAAATTCTCCATCCAATGGTGCTAAACTTGTTTAGATTGAGTAATGATTGTGGGTCAAATTGACCCTTTTGAACTTTTGATTTTCTCTGTGCACAAAAATCCCGTAGGGAGGCTTGTTGAGTTCGTTTCGGAGCACAGCCGCCTGCTTTTAATTTTCGGTATCAAGAAGTCTGGAAGCCGCTCTAAAACTTTGAAATTTAGATTTAGGATAATGCCATGATGACGCAGGTACAAACTGCGTCTCTCTAGCATTTTTAGTTCCAGAATGATTCAAAAGCATAGCTGAAAGTTTTTTCAAGTCCGGGCTTTTTTTTAACGCATGTATTTGTTTTCTCCAACAATCACCACATGCCGTGTATATCATGCATTAAATGTCCCAAATTTATGGGGTGTGTATGGTCTACTCACTGGCCTCTAGCCTCGCTTTGAGAATCCGCATAGCACTAATTTTGGTACGAGAGGAAAGCCCTTGAAATTCTCCATCCAATGGTGCTAAACTTGTTTAGATTGAGTAATGATTGTGGGTCAAATTGACCCGTTGAACTTTTGATTTTCTCTGTGCACAAAAATCCCGTAGGGAGGCAGGCTTGTTGAGTTCGTTTTGGAGCACAGCCGCCTGCTTTTAATTTTCGGTGTCAAGAAGTCTGGAAGCCGCTCTAAAACTTTGAATGTTAGATTTAGGGACATGCCATGATGACGCAGGTACAAACTGCGTCTCTCTAGCATTTTTAGTTACAGAATGATTCAAAAGCATAGCTGAAAGTTTATTCATGTCCGGGCTTTTTTTAACGCATGTATTTGTTTTCTCCAATAATCACCACATGCCGTGTATATCATGCATTAAATGTCCCAAATTTATGGGGTGTGTATGGTCTACTCCCTGGCCTCTAGCCTCGCTTTGAGAATCCCCATAGCACTAATTTTGGTACGATAAGAAAGCCCTTGAAATTCTCCATCCAATGGTGCTAAACTTGTTTAGATTGAGTAATGATTGTGGGTCAAATTGACCCTTTTGAACTTTTGATTTTCTCTGTGCACAAAAATCCCGTAGGGAGGCTTGTTGAGTTCGTTTCGGAGCACAGCCGCCTGCTTTTAATTTTCGGTATCAAGAAGTCTGGAAGCCGCTCTAAAACTTTGAAATTTAGATTTAGGATAATGCCATGATGACGCAGGTACAAACTGCGTCTCTCTAGCATTTTTAGTTCCAGAATGATTCAAAAGCATAGCTGAAAGTTTTTTCAAGTCCGGGCTATTTTTTAACGCATGTATTTGTTTTCTCCAATAATCACCACATGCCGTGTATATCATGCATTAAATGTCCCAAATTTATGGGGTGTGTATGGTCTACTCCCTGGCCTTTAGCTTCGTTTTGAGAATCCGCATAGCACTAATTTTGGTACGATAAGAAAGCCCTTGAAATTCTCCATCCAATGGTGCTAAACCTGTTTAGATTGAGTAATGATTGTGGGTCAAATTGACCCGTTGAACTTTTGATTTTCTCTGTGCACAAAAATCCCTTAGGGAGGCTTGTTGAGTTCGTTTCGAAGCACAGCCGCCTTCATTTAGTTTTCGGTATCAAGAAGTCTGGAAGCCGCTCTAAAACTTTGAAATTTAGATTCAGGGTAATGCCATGATGACGCAAGTACAAAATGCGTCTCTCTAGCATTTTTAGTTCCAGAATGATTCAAAAGCATAGCTGAAAGTTTTTTCAAGTCCTGGCTTTTTTTTAACGCATGTATTTGTTTCTCCAATAATCACCACATGCCGTGTATATCATGCATTAAATGTCCCAAATTTATGGGGTGTGTATGGTCTACTCCCTGGCCTCTAGCCTCGCTTTGAGAATCCCAATAGCACTAATTTTGGTACGATAAGAAAGCCCTTGAAATTCTCCATCCAATGGTGCTAAACTTGTTTAGATTGAGTAATGATTGTGGGTCAAATTGACCCGTTGAACTTTTGATTTTCTCTATGCACAAAAAACCCTTAGGGAGGCTTGTTGAGTTCGTTTCGAAGCACAGCCGCCTACTTTTAGTTTTCGGTATCAAGAAGTCTGGAAGCCGCTCTAAAACTTTGAAATTTAGATTTAGGGTAATGCCATGATGACGCAGGTACAAACTGCGTCTCTCTAGCATTTTTAGTTCCAGAATGATTCAAAAGCATAGCTGAAAGTTTTTTCAAGTCCGGGCTTTTTTTTTAACGCATGTATTTGTTTTCTCCAATAATCACCACATGCCGTGTATATCATGCATTACATGTCCCAAATTTATGGGGTGTGTATGGTCTACTCCCTGGCCTGTAGCCTCGCTTTGAGAATCCCCATAGCACTAATTTTGGTACGATAAGAAAGCCCTTGAAATTCTCCATCCAATGGTGCTAAACTTGTTTAGATTGAGTAATGATTGTGGGTCAAATTGACCCGTTGAACTTTTGATTTTCTCTGTGCACAAAAAACCCTTAGGGAGGCTTGTTGAGTTCGTTTCGAAGCACAGCCGCCTACTTTTAGTTTTCGGTATCAAGAAGTCCGGAAGCCGCTCTAAAACTTTGAAATTTAGATTAAGGGACATGCCATGATGACGCAGGTGCAAACTGCGTCTCTCTAGCATTTTTAGTTCCAGAATGATTCAAAAGCATAGCTGAAGTTTTTTCAAGTCCGGGCTATTTTTTAACGCATGTATTTGTTTTCTCCAATAATCACCACATGCCGTGTATATCATGCATTAAATGTCCCAAATTTATGGGGTGTGTATGGTCTACTCCCTGGCCTTTAGCTTCGTTTTGAGAATCCGCATAGCACTAATTTTGGTACGATAAGAAAGCCCTTGAAATTCTCCATCCAATGGTGCTAAACTTGTTTAGATTGAGTAATGATTGTGGGTCAAATTGACCCGTTGAACTTTTGATTTTCTCTATGCACAAAAAACCCTTAGGGAGGCTTGTTGAGTTCGTTTCGAAGCACAGCCGCCTACTTTTAGTTTTCGGTATCAAGAAGTCCGGAAGCCGCTCTAAAACTTTGAAATTTAGATTAAGGGACATGCCATGATGACGCAGGTGCAAACTGCGTCTCTCTAGCATTTTTAGTTCCAGAATGATTCAAAAGCATAGCTGAAGTTTTTTCAAGTCCGGGCTATTTTTTAACGCATGTATTTGTTTTCTCCAATAATCACCACATGCCGTGTATATCATGCATTAAATGTCCCAAATTTATGGGGTGTGTATGGTATACTCCCTGGCCTGTAGCCTCGCTTTAAGAATCCCCATAGCACTAATTTGGTACGAGACGAAAGCCCTTGAAATTCTACATCCAATGGTGCTAAACTTGTTTAGATTGAGTAATAATTGTGGTAAAATTGACCCGTTGAACTTTTGATTTTCTCTGTGCACAAAAATCCCGTAGGGAGGCTTGTTGAGTTCGTTTCGAAGCACAGCCGCCTACTTTTAGTTTTCGGTATCAAGAAGTCTGGAAGCCGCTCTAAAACTTTGAAATTTAGATTTAGGGTAATGCCATGATGACGCAGGTACAAACTGCGTCTCTCTAGCAGTTTTAGTTCCAGAATGATTCAAAAGCATAGCTGAAGTTTTTTCAAGTCCGGGCTATTTTTTAACGCATGTATTTGTTTTCTCCAATAATCACCACATGCCGTGTATATCATGCATTAAATGTCCCAAATTTATGGGGTGTGTATGGTCTACTCCCTGGCCTGTAGCCTCGCTTTGAGAATCCCCATAGCACTAATTTTGGTACGATAAGAAAGCCCTTGAAATTCTCCATCCAATGGTGCTAAACTTGTTTAGATTGAGTAATGATTGTGGGTCAAATTGACCCGTTGAACTTTTGATTTTCTCTGTGCACAAAAATCCCGTAGGGAGGCTTGTTGAGTTCGTTTCGGAGCACAGCCGTCTGCTTTTAATTTTCGGTA
Source organism: Asterias amurensis (assembly GCF_032118995.1). Taxonomy (NCBI): domain Eukaryota; kingdom Metazoa; phylum Echinodermata; class Asteroidea; order Forcipulatida; family Asteriidae; genus Asterias; species Asterias amurensis. The sequence continues at coordinate 11,925,087 of NC_092660.1, forward strand.
TCAAGAAGTCTGGAAGCCGCTCTACAACTTTGAAATTTAGATTGAGGGACATGCCATGATGACGCAGGTACAAACTGCGTCTCTCTAGCATTTTTAGTTCCAGAATGATTCAAAAGCATAGCTGAAAGTTTATTCATGTCCGGGCTTTTTTTTAACGCATGTATTTGTTTTCTCCAATAATCACCGCATGCCGTGTATATCATGCATTAAATGTCCCAAATTTATGGGGTGTGTATGGTCTACTCCCTGGCCTCTAGCTTCGTTTTGAGAATCCCCATAGCACTAATTTTGGTACGATAAGAAAGCCCTTGAAATTCTCCATCCAATGGTGCTAAACTTGTTTAGATTGAGTAATGATTGTGGGTCAAATTGACCCTTTTGAACTTTTGATTTTCTCTGTGCACAAAAATCCCGTAGGGAGGCTTGTTGAGTTCGTTTCGGAGCACAGCCGTCTGCTTTTAATTTTCGGTATCAAGAAGTCTGGAAGCCGCTCTAAAACTTTGAAATTTAGATTTAGGATAATGCCATGATGACGCAGGTACAAACTGCGTCTCTCTAGCATTTTTAGTTCCAGAATGATTCAAAAGCATAGCTGAAAGTTTTTTTCAAGTCCGGGCTTTTTTTTAACGCATGTATTTGTTTTCTCCAACAATCACCACACGCCGTGTATATCATGCATTAAATGTCCCAAATTTATGGGGTGTGTATGGTCTACTCACTGGCCTCTAGCCTCGCTTTGAGAATTCGCATAGCACTAATTTTGGTACGATAGGAAAGCCCTTGAAATTCTCCATCCAATGGTGCTAAACTTGTTTAGATTGAGTAATGATTGTGGGTCAAATTGACCCGTTGAACTTTTGATTTTCTCTATGCACAAAAAACCCTTAGGGAGGCTTGTTGAGTTCGTTTCGAAGCACAGCCGCCTTCATTTAATTTTCGGTATCAAGAAGTCTGGAAGCCGCTCTAAAACTTTGAAATTTGACGTTAGGGACATGTCAGAATGACGCAGGTACAAACTGCGTCTCTCTAGCATTTTTAGTTCCAGAATGATTCAAAAGCATAGCTGAAAGTTTTTTCAAGTCCGGGCTATTTTTTAACGCATGTATTTGTTTTCTCCAATAATCACCACATGCCGTGTATATCATGCATTAAATGTCCCAAATTTATGGGGTGTGTATGGTCTACTCCCTGGCCTGTAGCCTCGCTTTAAGAATCCCCATAGCACTAATTTGGTACGAGACGAAAGCCCTTGAAATTCTACATCCAATGGTGCTAAACTTGTTTAGATTGAGTAATAATTGTGGGTAAAATTGACCCGTTGAACTTTTGATTTTCTCTGTGCACAAAAATCCCGTAGGGAGGCTTGTTGAGTTCGTTTCGAAGCACAGCCGCCTACTTTTAGTTTTCGGTATCAAGAAGTCTGGAAGCCGCTCTAAAACTTTGAAATTTAGATTTAGGGTAATGCCATGATGACGCAGGTACAAACTGCGTCTCTCTAGCAGTTTTAGTTCCAGAATGATTCAAAAGCATAGCTGAAGTTTTTTCAAGTCCGGGCTATTTTTTAACGCATGTATTTGTTTTCTCCAATAATCACCACATGCCGTGTATATCATGCATTAAATGTCCCAAATTTATGGGGTGTGTATGGTCTACTCCCTGGCCTCTAGCGTCGCTTTGATAATCCCCATAGGACTAATGTTGGTACGAGAGGAAAGCCCTTGAAATTCTCCATCCAATGGTGCTAAACTTGTTTAGATTGAGTAATGATTGTGGGTCAAATTGACCAATTGAACTTTTGATTTTATCTGTGCACAAAAATCCCGTAGGGAGGCTTGTTGAGTTCGTTTCGAAGCACAGCCGCCTACTTTTAGTTTTCGGTATCAAGAAGTCTGGAAGCCGCTCTAAAACTTTGAAATTTAGATTTAGGGTAATGCCATGATGACGCAGGTACAAACTGCGTCTCTCTAGCATTTTTAGTTCCAGAATGATTCAAAAGCATAGCTGAAAGTTTTTTCAAGTCCGGGCTTTTTTTTAACGCATGTATTTGTTTTCTCCAATAATCACCACATGCCGTGTATATCATGCATTAAATGTCCCAAATTTATGGGGTGTGTATGGTTTACTCCCTGGCCTGTAGCCTCGCTTTGAGAATCCCCATAGCACTAATTTTGGTACGATAAGAAAGCCCTTGAAATTCTCCATCCAATGGTGCTAAACTTGTTTACATTGAGTAATGATTGTGGGTCAAATTGACCCGTTGAACTTTTGATTTTCTCTGTGCACAAAAAACCCTTAGGGAGGCTTGTTGAGTTCGTTTCGAAGCACAGCCGCCTTCATTTAGTTTTCGGTATCAAGAAGTCTGGAAGCCGCTCTAAAACTTTGAAATTTAGATTCAGGGTAATGCCATGATGACGCAGGTACAAACTGCGTCTCTCTAGCATTTTTAGTTCCAGAATGATTCAAAAGCATAGCTGAAAGTTTTTTCAAGTCCGGGCTTTTTTTTAACGCATGTATTTGTTTTCTCCAATAATCACCACATGCCGTGTATATCATGCATTAAATGTCCCAAATTTATGGGGTGTGTATGGTCTACTCCCTGGCCTCTAGCCTCGCTTTGCGAATCCCAATAGCACTAATTTTGGTACGATAAGAAAGCCCTTGAAATTCTCCATCCAATGGTGCTAAACTTGTTTAGATTGAGTAATGATTGTGGGTCAAATTGACCCGTTGAACTTTTGATTTTCTCTGTGCACAAAAATCCCGTAGGGAGGCTTGTTGAGTTCGTTTCGAAGCACAGCCGCCTACTTTTAGTTTTCGGTATCAAGAAGTCTGGAAGCCGCTCTAAAACTTTGAAATTTAGATTTAGGGTAATGCCATGATGACGCAGGTACAAACTGCGTCTCTCTAGCAGTTTGAGTTCCAGAATGATTCAAAAGCATAGCTGAAGTTTTTTCAAGTCCGGGCTATTTTTTAACGCATGTATTTGTTTTCTCCAATAATCACCACATGCCGTGTATATCATGCATTAAACGTCCCAAATTTATGGGGTGTGTATGGTCTACTCCCTGGCCTCTAGCGTCGCTTTGATAATCCCCATAGGACTAATGTTGGTACGAGAGGAAAGCCCTTGAAATTCTCCATCCAATGGTGCTAAACTTGTTTAGATTGAGTAATGATTGTGGGTCAAATTGACCAATTGAACTTTTGATTTTATCTGTGCACAAAAATCCCGTAGGGAGGCTTGTTGAGTTCGTTTCGAAGCACAGCCGCCTACTTTTAGTTTTCGGTATCAAGAAGTCTGGAAGCCGCTCTAAAACTTTGAAATTTAGATTTAGGGTAATGCCATGATGACGCAGGTACAAACTGCGTCTCTCTAGCATTTTTAGTTCCAGAATGATTCAAAAGCATAGCTGAAAGTTTTTTCAAGTCCGGGCTTTTTTTTAACGCATGTATTTGTTTTCTCCAATAATCACCACATGCCGTGTATATCATGCATTAAATGTCCCAAATTTATGGGGTGTGTATGGTTTACTCCCTGGCCTGTAGCCTCGCTTTGAGAATCCCCATAGCACTAATTTTGGTACGATAAGAAAGCCCTTGAAATTCTCCATCCAATGGTGCTAAACTTGTTTACATTGAGTAATGATTGTGGGTCAAATTGACCCGTTGAACTTTTGATTTTCTCTGTGCACAAAAAACCCTTAGGGAGGCTTGTTGAGTTCGTTTCGAAGCACAGCCGCCTTCATTTAGTTTTCGGTATCAAGAAGTCTGGAAGCCGCTCTAAAACTTTGAAATTTAGATTCAGGGTAATGCCATGATGACGCAGGTACAAACTGCGTCTCTCTAGCATTTTTAGTTCCAGAATGATTCAAAAGCATAGCTGAAAGTTTTTTCAAGTCCGGGCTTTTTTTTAACGCATGTATTTGTTTTCTCCAATAATCACCACATGCCGTGTATATCATGCATTAAATGTCCCAAATTTATGGGGTGTGTATGGTCTACTCCCTGGCCTCTAGCCTCGCTTTGCGAATCCCAATAGCACTAATTTTGGTACGATAAGAAAGCCCTTGAAATTCTCCATCCAATGGTGCTAAACTTGTTTAGATTGAGTAATGATTGTGGGTCAAATTGACCCGTTGAACTTTTGATTTTCTCTGTGCACAAAAATCCCGTAGGGAGGCTTGTTGAGTTCGTTTCGGAGCACAGCCGTCTGCTTTTAATTTTCGGTATCAAGAAGTCTGGAAGCCGCTCTAAAACTTTGAAATTTAGATTCAGGGTAATGCCATGATGACGCAGGTACAAACTGCGTCTCTCTAGCATTTTTAGTTCCAGAATGATTCAAAAGCATAGCTGAAAGTTTTTTCAAGTCCGGGCTTTTTTTTAACGCATGTATTTGTTTTCTCCAATAATCACCGCATGCCGTGTATATCATGCATTAAATGTCCCAAATTTATGGGGTGTGTATGGTTTACTCCCTGGCCTGTAGCCTCGCTTTGAGAATCCCCTTAGCATTAATTTTGGTACGAGAGGAAAGCCCTTGAAATTCTCCATCCAATGGTGCTAAACTTTGTTTAGATTGAGTAATGATTGTGGGTAAAATTGACCCGTTGAACTTTTGATTTCCTCTGTGCACAAAAATCCCTTAGGGAGGCTTGTTGAGTTCGTTTCCAAGCACAGCCGCCTACTTTTTAATTTCGGTATCAAGAAGTCTGGAAGCCGCTCTAAAACTTTGAAATTTAGGTTTAGGGTAATGCCATGATGACGCAGGTACAAACTGCGTCTCTCTAGCATTTTTAGTTTCAGAATGATTCAAAAGCATAGCTGAAAGTTTTTTCAAGTCCGGGCTTTTTTTTAACGCATGTATTTGTTTTCTCCAATAATCACCACATGCCGTGTATATCATGCATTAAATGTCCCAAGTTTATGGAGTGTGTATGGTCTACTCCCTGGCCTCTAGGTTCGTTTTGAGAATCCGCATAGCACTAATTTTGGTACGATAGGAAAGCCCTTGAAATTCTCCATCCAATGGTGCTAGACTTGTTTAGATTGAGCAATGATTGTGGGTCAAATTGACCCGTTGTACTTTGGATTTTCTCTGTGCACAAAAATCCCGTAGGGAGGCTTGTTGAGTTCGTTTCGGAGCACAGCCGCCTACTTTTAATTTTCGGCATCAAAAAACCCGGAAGCTGCTCTAAAACATTGAAATTTGAATTAAGGGACATGCCATGATGACGCAGGTACAAACTGCGTCTCTCTAGCGTTTTTATTCCAGATTGATTCAAAGCATAGCTGTAAGTTTTTTCAAGTCCGGGCTTTTTTTTAACGCATATATTTGTTTTCTCCAATAATCACCACATGCCGTGTATATCATGCATTAAATGTCCCAAATTTAAGGGGTGTGTCGGGTCTACTCCCTGGCCTCTAGCGTCGCCTTGAAAATCCCCATAGCACTGATGTTTATACGAGAGGAAAGCCCTTGGAATTGTCCATCCAATGGTGCTAAACTTGTTTAGATTAAGCAATGATTTGGGGTCAAAATGACCCGTTGTACTTTTGATTTTCGCTGTGCACAAAAATCCCGTAGGGGAGGCTTGTTGAGTTCGTTTCGGAGCACAGCCGCCTACTCTTAATTTTCGGTATCAGAGTGGAGGTTGTTGAAATCGTTTCTGAGCAACCCGCAAGAGCGATAGATTGAATTTCATTTTTTCTGTCTGAGTTTTATTCCCGTCTTCATTAAAAAAAAAATTCAAAAGTGAATACATCAAATGTTGGGACATGCATCCAGGTAATGACAATATTCGAGTGTTTTCCATAACATTTACCTAATTGCTATAGGTAATATTTATGCGTGAAACTTTACATCAACAGTTCGGCTACGAAAGTATCCCATTCCGTGTGTGCTATACATTTGCGCATTGAAACCGACTTAAAAAAACACAACCTTCAAGGAAAAACGTATATAGGACTTAAAATGGCGGCCATATTGAATTTTGCTAGATATTTTAAACAGCTGGAGTTTGATTATTTTTTTTTACCCGTATTCCCCTTAACCTTAACTTGTTTTGGGGCGGGGCCTATAGCCCCCCCTCCCCCATTAGAACCGATCCTCTCTTTAACCAATCCTCTTCTAAAATCCCCGAAAAAATTAATTTCTAAGTTCCACAGAACACAGCGAAGACAAAATATGGGGGGGGGTAACACATATTTCGATCAACGATTGGCTCTGCATTGAAGGGGTGGGGGTAAATGCTCTTGCTTTTACAATTTGCAGCTTCTTCAGGAGATTTGTATTTACAATATTAGCAGCAAAATCATTACAACGAGGGCAATGAAACCACACTTTCCGTGCATAAACACTTGACATCGTGGTAACATTCTCGTGGAATTTCCTATAGTTGGGTGACTGTAAGGTCCGTAAGGTCTCAAATAATGACAAAATCCGGAATATTCTTCGAATTGAGTCTTTATTGAGCCAGAAATTGCAACAGTAGTCGTGTCTTCTTATAGCACGTTTATATGCAGTACGCCGTGTTTGTTTACATTTCACCCACTATGTCACGTGAGGCACGGAGCGCAATCGGTCTATTGATTATGACCATGAAAACACCAGTTTTTAAGCACCAACACTGTAGCGCAGTGCGTAAGGTGCTGGGACTGTTTCAGCAACTCGGATCACCCGGTCCGGGTTCGAATACCGTCTGTCTCTAATATAGATTCAAGGCTTTTTGCTGCCCCTGATAGGACAGTGTGATTGGGATCTGCCTTGTTTTCTCCCCTAAAGGGACAGGGCCCGCGTGGTGGCTAGGGTTCGAAGCAGGGGGGGATGTGCTCTGGGTCGGATGCAAATCCTGAAGGGTTCTATATGGCAAAGGGGAGGGGCCAGTGTGTGCCATTAACTGAACCGGCGCCTGAATGCCTGACACTTCCGGAGCGTAACCTTTTATATTTTTCCACCAGATTAAATTTGCATTCTTCAATTTCTTTATTGTTCTATTTGTCTTACCCGCTGCCAAAACATTAGGACTCAAACTTCCTCTAGTTATCGGGCAACGTCGGTAGCCTAGTTGACAACACACTGCTCTTGAACTTCAGGGGTCCCGGGTTCGAATCCCACCCGAGGAACATGATATTTTGTTCACGGAATATTTTTGTTCACGGGACTCGGGAAAGTATCCTGAGTTTACAGTGCTAACACACATCGGTGTATGGGTCAAAAACAAAATTAATTTTCTCTATAATATTTATTTGTATAATGTTATTATTGTTGTTATTATTTATAACGCTTACTGGTATAACTGGTATGTATCTGGTAACTGTTTTAAACAGTGTTTACATCAATTAACTAGGTCAGACTTGTTCTCTCTAATCCGAAGGCGGGTTCACTTATGTTTGAAAAGGAGGGAGCTACTGCCTTAGTTAAAAGACATTGTTTTCGTATCTACTCTTGTTAGAAACTCTTGTTTTTTTTGTATAGATTAGTATCCTGTTTAAAGGAACGTTACAGAATTGGTAAGAAACAAAATCGTGAAAATCACAGATGTACTTAAAACTTACACGGTCTAATGATAATGATTGTTGAAAACATCCCTTGAAGTATTTATGTCTGAAGTCTCATATTTGTTAAGAAATAAATAATTTAACCTTGCGTTTGTTATTTTTTTTGTTTGCATCAATGTCATGCAAAATGTGTAATCGTTTTTTGACTATTATTTTTCTCGTGACCCAGATGGCCGATCAGTTTGAAACTTTAACGGATTTGTCAGTTCATGTATATGGTGGATTACATAAAGTGCTTACACTGCCAGCAACTATTTTGATTTTAAGATCAAAAGGGGGCCCTTGATATTAAAAGGAACAGTTTTGTTTTAATTTGTTTTAAGGATCTGTGTTGAGAATATTGAAAGAAATACAGGATTATTGTTTGTTTGCGGAAAAAAAAAATATACTAATTTCTGTCAAAAAACAAGGTTTGATGATGACGAAATACAGTTCATGCGTCATTAATTTATCTTTGGTACGAGAAGAAAGCCCTTGAAAATGGCGATCCGATTGTGGTAAAATTGTTAAGATTGAGCATGAAACTGGGATCGAATTATCCGTTCAAACTGTTTTTTTTTTTTTTTTTTTTTTTTTGTCAGACAGCTCTGTGCACAAAACTCTCATAGGGCATGCTGTTGAAATCGTGTCTGAGCAACCCCGCTTACTGGAGCTTTTTGTTATCATGAAGTGTATAAGTCGCCCTATACTTTTGAAAAACGGATGCAGGGACATGCCAGAATGACTCAGTTACAAACTTCATCTCTTTAGCATTTTTAGCTACATAATTATTTCAGAGCATGGCTGAAATATTTATTTTTTCGGGCCAATTTTTGAATGAATATCAATGTAAACAGCTGGATCGTGATTTTTAACCAAGATTCCTAGTTTTGTTTCTTATCAAGTTTATTTGCCTGAAAATTTGCCCACATTTTCCTCCCCTAGTTTTATGCAAAATGGCGGCCACATTGAATTTTGAAATACTTTAAGTGTAAACAAGTACCAACCTAACTTTATTAGCAACATTTTGGCAGTCGGCTTGTTCTTTGTAGTTATGTCAATGAGAGATTTGTGTACGGTTTCAGGGGAAAAACGGTGGCCATTTTGTTTTTTACGTAAAAATGCACTTTCGCCGGATAAATATGCAAATTGCTAAATATTCAAAAATACACAAAAAATACTTAAAAGTCTTATAGCCTTGAAATGGAAAACTATTGATAGATTCTTGAAATCTTTATTCTCTGCTTAATTTTATATGGGGAGTCCCTGGGCCCGTCGAGTTATTCTCCCTCCAAGAAAAAACACCCCTTCACAAGTTTAATTTTAAAAACGTCAACAACCCCCAGGTCACAATTGGGCAACATTTTTGTACATTGAAACACCTTCTGGGGGCTCTCAAATCTGTCTTATATAGAATATTAGGTGGTTGAAATCGTTTCTGAGCAACCCCGCCTACTTGAGTTTTTTTCTATCAAGAAGTGTGCAAGTCGCCCTGAACCTTTAAGAAATAGACGCAGGAACATGCCAAATGACTAAGGTACAAACTGCATCTCCCTAGCATTTTTTGTTCCAGGGTTATTCCAGAGTGTTGCTGAACGTTTTTAATTGTCCGGGCCTATTTTTTGAATGACCCCCTTATTGTTGGTTGGAATCCTGACTGCGCCGTGTCTTGGTGTACGTTTTATACACGCACAGTGTACGTCAATTTCTAATGGGTGCCTGCTCGCGCCGTGTGCAAGTCGCCCTAAACCTTTAAAAAATGGACGTAGGAACATTCCTGGAAGAGGAGAGGAAAGCCCATGAACATGGCAATCCTGTGGTGTTAAAATTTTGAAGATTGAGCATGAAACTGGGATCGAAATTACCCGTTGTACATGTTGTTTTTCTCTCCGACAGCTCTGTGCACAAAACTCACATAGTGGAGGTTGTTGAAATCGTTTCTGAGCAACCCCGCAAGGCGGGACAAACTGTAACAGTATACTGTTCAGCTTCATCAAAGGTCTTAGCATCCGTCACAAAGAGGGAGCAATGATCACCAAAACTTGTCTATGGACTGATGCAGAACATGCATGGATATACCATCAGGAAATGCGTCTGAAGGAGAGCTGAAACAGTGAAGTTTGCCGCCATTTTGAGCGCCGAGTGATAGCGTCTGAAGACGGCAGGACGTTTCTAACTCAACAAGTGGTAAGCTGTTGTAAGCCGTAACCCTGCCTGTCTATACTCTAAGTTAACTGTTTTAAATGTATTTTATTTCATTCTGAAACGGGGAGGGTAACATTGTAATAAAAAATAACAATAATTTAGAAATGGTTTAGACAATGGTTTAGACAGATGTTTTAAAAGTAGAATACAATGATCTACACACATTTGTCACAAAATTGCATGGTTTTTTCTACTACTTAACGAACTAACACGGTCGGCCATTTATGGAAGCAAAACATTTTGACTCCCAAAAATGGCCGGCCGTGTTTGTCGACAAGTTATAAAAGGAAACCCACGCAATGAGTGGTTACTTGGAGTGATACTTGTGTGGATCATTATGTTCCACTTTTAAAATATATTTATAATCATATGTAATAAGACCAACTCGACTGATCCAAGGCAACGTGTTCCTTTAACTAATAACAAAACACATACATTGGTAAAGCCTTGTTCACACAGTTTGATTTTTTAGACGGTAAATAAAAATACATACTTTGCAACGCAATGAATTATAGCTTCATCAGGAGTGTCCATAAAAAAAATTACATCTATCTTCCCTACAAAGAATTTTAAAAGTCTTTGTTTTATCAATAACATAAACCAACATAATATTCATAAGGTCGTTGTTTAATGGGCAATTTCAGGCACAAAATGGATTTCTGTATCAACATCAAGGTGACAATAAGGGCAAATTTTTTGGATAATGGAAACTTTAAGGAAACTTTTTGCCAATTATTTGGCTTGACTCTAATTTTATTTATTTTATTTTATTTATTTCTTGTTTATCCTGGGAAATCCATTCAGTAAGAAAAACTCACTGATCTCCCATGGATCCCAGCTAATAACAAACTACAGAAGTGAACTTAAGATAAAAATATTACAAATTTACACAGAAAAACATTGCACATACATTTAAAAAAGCACTAGATCCAAGCATGCACATACTAGAAGAACACTTATAATAAAACACGTTGACTTAAAAAGGGTGAAAAATTACGGGAAAAGCAGGAGCTATATAAAATGGCTGCCTGCAGTAGAATGGCGCCCTCTCAGTCCCAGCAAACCTCCCTAGAGTTCAATAAGTAGGTTGAGTGAAGAGCATCTGAATTGGGCCAAAGAACGGCGATATTATAATTAACACAACGTAAATATAACTGAAACTCAAACTGGGTTTGAAGATACGGTACGGATATGTCCTGAGCTTATTCCTTTGGCCAGAACTAGTTACATAGCCATTATGCAATCTATTGTACCAATTAGAGTTAAACACGTAACGTTTCACATTCCTTTGGCTATATAGATGGCACAGTTCCTATTAAGCATGAGAAATACCGATGTTTTGTGGCCAAGCCCTTGTGTTTGATCACAGAGAATGTACAGCATTGTTATCACTCCATTTCAACCAGTTTAAACTTAGCATATGTACAAAGGAAAACGACAAAATTCGTCCCGGAATAAATCGGGTGTACGTATGGCTAACCGATGACGCGGTAAACTTGTAGAGATTGGGCATTAATCTGGAGTCGAAACGACCTTAACAAATCTGCGAACTTTTATTAGACAGCTCTGTGCACAAAAATCCCTTTTGGGAGACTGTTGAGCACAGTTCTGATTCCCCTTTACTTGTTGTTTTCCGCTATCAAGAAATTGTCCAAGCCGCCCTAAAACTTTTACAATTTGGATACAGGGATATGCCAGGTAGAGTCGGGTACAACGACTCCGTGTCTGTAGCATGTTTAATTTCAGAGTTATTGAAGAGTTCGTCTCAGATTTATTTTAAAACCATTCAACAAAACAATCCGTCTGCTTTTTCTGTATAGCCCATGCATACAACTTTGGGGTGGTACTACTCCCTGGCTTCTAGCGTCGCCTTGAGAATCTCCATAGCACTAATTTTTGTACGAGAGGAAAGCCCTTGAAATTGTCAATCCAATGGTGCTAAACTTGTTTAGATTGAGCAAAGATTTTTGGTTAAATTGACCCGTTGTACTTTTGATTTTCTCTGTGCACAAAAATCCCGTAGGGAGGCTTGTTGAGTTCGTTTCGGAGCACAGCCGCCTACTTTAATTTTCGGTATCAAGAAGTCTGGAAGCCGCTCTAAAACTTTGAAATTTAGATTAAGGGACATGCCATGATGACGCAGGTTTAAACTGCGTCTCTCTAGCTTTTTTAGTTCCAGAATGATTCAAAAGCATAGCTGAAAGTTTTTTCAAGTCCGGGCTTTTTTTAACGCATGTATTTGTTTTCTCCAATAATCACCACATGCCGTGTATATCATGCATTAAATGTCCCAAATTTATGGGGTGTGTATGGTCTACTCCCTGGCCTGTAGCCTCGCTTTGAGAATCCGCATAGCACTAATTTTGGTACGAGAGGAAAGCCCTTGAAATTCTACATCCAATGGTGCTAAACTTGTTTAGATTGAGTAATGATTGTGGGTCAAATTTACCCGTTGAACTTTTCATTTTCTCTGTGCACAAAAATCCCGTAGGGAGGCTTGTTGAGTTCGTTTCGGAGCACAGCCGCCTACTTTTAATTATCGGTATCAAGAAGTCTGGAAGCCGCTCTAAAACTTTGAAATTTAGATTTAGGGACATGCCATGATGACGCAGGTACAAACTGCGTCTCTCTAGCATTTTTAGTTCCAGAATGATTCAAAAGCATAGCTGAAGTTTGTTCAAGTCCGGGCTATTTTTTAACGCATGTATTTGTTTTCTCCAATAATCACCACATGCCGTGTATATCATGCATTAAATGTCCCAAATTTATGGGGTGTGTATGGTCTACTCCCTGGCCTCTAGCGTCGCTTTGATAATCCCCATAGCACTAATGTTGGTACGAGAGGAAAGCCCTTGAAATTCTCCATCCAATGGTGCTAAACTTGTTTAGATTGAGTAATAATTGTGGGTCAAATTGACCCGTTGAACTTTTGATTTTCTCTGTGCACAAAAATCCCTTAGGGAGGCTTGTTGAGTTCGTTTCGAAGCAGAGCCGCCTTCATTTAATTTTCGGTATCAAGAAGTCTGGAAGCCGCTCTAAAACTTTGAAATTTGACGTTAGGGACATGTCAGAATGACGCAGGTACAAACTGCGTCTCTCTAGCGTTTTTAGTTCCAGAATGATTCAAAAGCATAACTGAAAGTTTTTTCAAGTCCGGGCTTTTTTTAACGCATGTATTTGTTTTCTCTAATAATCACCACATGCCGTGTATATCATGCATTAAATGTCCCAAATTTATGGGGTGTTTATGGTCTACTCCCTGGCCTGTAGCCTCGCTTTGAGAATCCGCATAGCACTAATTTTGGTACGAGAGGAAAGCCCGTGAAATTCTCCATCCAATGGTGCTAAACTTGTTTAGATTGAGTAATGATTGTGGGTCAAATTGACCCGTTGAACTTTTGATTTTCTCTGTGCACAAAAAACCCTTAGGGAGGCTTGTTGAGTTCGTTTCGAAGCACAGCCGCCTACTTTTAGTTTTCGGTATCAAGAAGTCCGGAAGCCGCTCTAAAACTTTGAAATTTAGAATAAGGGCCATGCCATGATGACGCAGGTGCAAACTGCGTTTCTCTAGCATTTTTAGTTCCAGAATGATTCAAAAGCATAGCTGAAGTTTCTTCGAGTCCGGGCTATTTTTTAACGCATGTATTTGTTTTCTCCAATAATCACCACATGCCGTGTATATCATGCATTAAATGTCCCAAATTTATGGGGTGTTTATGGTCTACTCCCTGGCCTGTAGCCTCGCTTTAAGAATCCGCATAGCACTAATTTTGGTACGATAAGAAAGCCCTTGAAATTCTCCATCCAATGGTGCTAAACTTGTTTAGATTGAGTAATAATTGTGGGTAAAATTGACCAATTGAACTTTTGATTTTCTCTGTGCACAAAAATCCCGTAGGGAGGCTTGTTGAGTTCGTTTCGGAGCACAGCCGCCTACTTTTAATTATCGGTATCAAGAAGTCTGGAAGCCGCTCTAAAACTTTGAAATTTAGATTTAGGGTAATGCCATGATGACGCAGGTACAAACTGCGTCTCTCTAGCTTTTTTAGTTCCAGAATGATTCAAAAGCATAGCTGAAAGTTTTTTCAAGTCCGGGCTTTTTTTAACGCATGTATTTGTTTTCTCCAATAATCACCACATGCCGTGTATATCATGCATTAAATGTCCCAAATTTATGGGGTGTGTATGGTCTACTCCCTGGCCTGTAGCCTCGCTTTGAGAATCCGCATAGCACTAATTTTGGTACGAGAGGAAAGCCCTTGAAATTCTACATCCAATGGTGCTAAACTTGTTTAGATTGAGTAATGATTGTGGGTCAAATTGACCCGTTGAACTTTTCATTTTCTCTGTGCACAAAAATCCCGTAGGGAGGCTTGTTGAGTTCGTTTCGGAGCACAGCCGCCTACTTTTAATTTTCGGTATCAAGAAGTCTGGAAGCCGCTCTAAAACTTTGAAATTTAGATTAAGGGACATGCCATGATGACGCAGGTACAAACTGCGTCTCTCTTGCATTTTTAGTTCCAGAATGATTCAAAAGCATAGCTGAAAGTTTTTTCAAGTCCGGGCTTTTTTTTAACGCATGTATTTGTTTTCTCCAACAATCACCACATGCCGTGTATATCATGCATTAAATGTCCCAAATTTATGGGGTGTGTATGGTCTACTCCCTGGCCTGTAGCCTCGCTTTGAGAATACCCATAGCACTAATTTTGGTACGATAAGAAAGCCCTTGAAATTCTCCATCCAATGGTGCTAAACTTGTTTACATTGAGTAATAATTGTGGGTAAAATTGACCCGTTGAACTTTTGATTTTCTCTGTGCACAAAAATCCCGTAGGGAGGCTTGTTGAGTTCGTTTCGAAGCACAGCCGCCTACTTTTAATTTTCGGTATCAAGAAGTCTGGAAGCCGCTCTAAAACTTTGAAATTTAGATTTAGGGTAATGCCATGATGACGCAGGTACAAACTGCGTCTCTCTAGCAGTTTTAGTTCCAGAATGATTCAAAAGCATAGCTGAAGTTTTTTCAAGTCCGGGCTATTTTTTAACGCATGTATTTGTTTTCTCCAATAATCACCACATGCCGTGTATATCATGCATTAAATGTCCCAAATTTATGGGGTGTGTATGGTCTACTCCCTGGCCTGTAGCCTCGCTTTAAGAATCCCCATAGCACTAATTTGGTACGATAAGAAAGCCCTTGAAATTCTACATCCAATGGTGCTAAACTTGTTTAGATTGAGTAATAATTGTGGGTAAAATTGACCCGTTGAACTTTTGATTTTCTCTGTGCACAAAAATCCCGTAGGGAGGCTTGTTGAGTTCGTTTCGGAGCACAGCCGCCTACTTTTAATTATCGGTATCAAGAAGTCTGGAAGCCGCTCTAAAACTTTGAAATTTGACGTTAGGGACATGTCAGAATGACGCAGGTACAAACTGCGTCTCTCTAGCGTTTTTAGTTCCAGAATGATCCAAAAGCATAGCTGAAAGTTTTTTCAAGTCCGGGCTTTTTTTAACGCATGTGTTTGTTTTCTCCAATAATCACCACATGCCGTGTATATCATGCATTAAATGTCCCAAATTTATGGGGTGTGTATGGTCTACTCCCTGGCCTTTAGCTTCGTTTTTAGAATCCGCATAGCACTAATTTTGGTACGATAAGAAAGCCCTTGAAATTCTCCATCCAATGGTGCTAAACTTGTTTAGATTGAGTAATGATTGTGGGTCAAATTGACCCGTTGAACTTTTGATTTTCTCTGTGCACAAAAAACCCTTAGGGAGGCTTGTTGAGTTCGTTTCGAAGCATAGCCGCCTACTTTTAGTTTTCGGTATCAAGAAGTCCGGAAGCCGCTCTAAAACTTTGAAATTTAGATTAAGGGACATGCCATGATGACGCAGGTGCAAACTGCGTCTCTCTAGCATTTTTAGTTCCAGAATGATTCAAAAGCATAGCTGAAGTTTTTTCAAGTCCGGGCTATTTTTTAACGCATGTATTTGTTTTCTCCAATAATCACCACATGCCGTGTATATCATGCATTAAATGTCCCAAATTTATGGGGTGTGTATGGTCTACTCCCTGGCCTGTAGCCTCGCTTTAAGAATCCCCATAGCACTAATTTGGTACGAGAGGATAGCCCTTGAAATTCTACATCCAATGGTGCTAAACTTGTTTAGATTGAGTAATAATTGTGGGTAAAATTGACCCGTTGAACTTTTGATTTTCTCTGTGCACAAAAATCCCGTAGGGAGGCTTGTTGAGTTCGTTTCGAAGCACAGCCGCCTACTTTTAGTTTTCGGTATCAAGAAGTCTGGAAGCCGCTCTAAAACTTTGAAATTTAGATTAAGGGTAATGCCATGATGACGCAGGTACAAACTGCGTCTCTCTAGCATTTTTAGTTCCAGAATGATTCAAAAGCATAGCTGAAAGTTTTTTCAAGTCCGGGCTTTTTTTTAACGCATGTATTTGTTTTCTCCAATAATCACCACATGCCGTGTATATCATGCATTAAATGTCCCAAATTTATGGGGTGTGTATGGTCTACTCCCTGGCCTGTAGCCTCGCTTTGAGAATCCCCATAGCACTAATTTTGGTACGATAAGAAAGCCCTTGAAATTCTCCATCCAATGGTGCTAAACTTGTTTACATTGAGTAATGATTGTGGGTCAAATTGACCCGTTGAACTTTTGATTTTCTCTGTGCACAAAAATCCCTTAGGGAGGCTTGTTGAGTTCGTTTAAAAGCACAGCCGCCTTCATTTAATTTTCGGTATCAAGAAGTCTGGAAGCCGCTCTAAAACTTTGAAATTTGACGTTAGGGACATGTCAGAATGACGCAGGTACAAACTGCGTCTCTCTAGCGTTTTTAGTTCCAGAATGATCCAAAAGCATAGCTGAAAGTTTTTTCAAGTCCGGGCTTTTTTTAACGCATGTATTTGTTTTCTCCAATAATCACCACATGCCGTGTATCTCATGCATTAATTGTCCCAAATTTATGGGGTGTGTATGGTCTACTCCCTGGCCTTTAGCTTCGTTTTTAGAATCCGCATAGCACTAATTTTGGTACGATAAGAAAGCCCTTGAAATTCTCCATCCAATGGTGCTAAACTTGTTTAGATTGAGTAATGATTGTGGGTCAAATTGACCCGTTGAACTTTTGATTTTCTCTGTGCACAAAAATCCCTTAGGGAGGCTTGTTGAGTTCGTTTCGAAGCACAGCCGCCTTCATTTAGTTTTCGGTATCAAGAAGTCTGGAAGCCGCTCTAAAACTTTGAAATTTAGATTCAGGGTAATGCCATGATGACGCAGGTACAAACTGCGTCTCTCTAGCATTTTTAGTTCCAGAATGATTCAAAAGCATAGCTGAAAGTTTTTTCAAGTCCGGGCTTTTTTTTAACGCATGTATTTGTTTTCTCCAATAATCACCACATGCCGTGTATATCATGCATTAAATGTCCCAAATTTATGGGGTGTGTATGGTCTACTCCCTGGCCTCTAGCCTCGCTTTGAGAATCCCAATAGCACTAATTTTGGTACGATAAGAAAGCCCTTGAAATTCTCCATCCAATGGTGCTAAACTTGTTTAGATTGAGTAATGATTGTGGGTCAAATTGACCCTTTTGAACTTTTGATTTTCTCTGTGCACAAAAATCCCGTAGGGAGGCTTGTTGAGTTCGTTTCGGAGCACAGCCGCCTGCTTTTAATTTTCGGTATCAAGAAGTCTGGAAGCCGCTCTAAAACTTTGAAATTTAGATTTAGGATAATGCCATGATGACGCAGGTACAAACTGCGTCTCTCTAGCATTTTTAGTTCCAGAATGATTCAAAAGCATAGCTGAAAGTTTTTTCAAGTCCGGGCTATTTTTTAACGCATGTATTTGTTTTCTCCAATAATCACCACATGCCGTGTATATCATGCATTAAATGTCCCAAATTTATGGGGTGTGTATGGTCTACTCCCTGGCCTTTAGCTTCGTTTTGAGAATCCGCATAGCACTAATTTTGGTACGATAAGAAAGCCCTTGAAATTCTCCATCCAATGGTGCTAAACCTGTTTAGATTGAGTAATGATTGTGGGTAAAATTGACCCGTTGAACTTTTGATTTTCTCTGTGCACAAAAATCCCTTAGGGAGGCTTGTTGAGTTCGTTTCGAAGCACAGCCGCCTTCATTTAGTTTTCGGTATCAAGAAGTCTGGAAGCCGCTCTAAAACTTTGAAATTTAGATTCAGGGTAATGCCATGATGACGCAGGTACAAACTGCGTCTCTCTAGCATTTTTAGTTCCAGAATGATTCAAAAGCATAGCTGAAAGTTTTTTCAAGTCCGGGCTTTTTTTTAACGCATGTATTTGTTTTCTCCAATAATCACCACATGCCGTGTATATCATGCATTAAACGTCCCAAATTTATGGGGTGTGTATGGTCTACTCCCTGGCCTCTAGCCTCGCTTTGAGAATCCCAATAGCACTAATCTTGGTACGATAAGAAAGCCCTTGAAATTCTCCATCCAATGGTGCTAAACTTGTTTAGATTGAGTAATGATTGTGGGTCAAATTGACCCGTTGAACTTTTGATTTTCTCTGTGCACAAAAAACCCTTAGGGAGGCTTGTTGAGTTCGTTTCGAAGCACAGCCGCCTACTTTTAGTTTTCGGTATCAAGAAGTCCGGAAGCCGCTCTAAAACTTTGAAATTTAGATTAAGGGACATGCCATGATGACGCAGGTGCAAACTGCGTCTCTCTAGCATTTTTAGTTCCAGAATGATTCAAAAGCATAGCTGAAGTTTTTTCAAGTCCGGGCTATTTTTTAACGCATGTATTTGTTTTCTCCAATAATCACCACATGCCGTGTATATCATGCATTAAATGTCCCAAATTTATGGGGTGTGTATGGTCTACTCCCTGGCCTGTAGCCTCGCTTTAAGAATCCCCATAGCACTAATTTGGTACGAGAGGAAAGCCCTTGAAATTCTCCATCCAATGGTGCTAAACTTGTTTAGATTGAGTAATAATTGTGGGTAAAATTGACCAATTGAACTTTTGATTTTCTCTGTGCACAAAAATCCCGTAGGGAGGCTTGTTGAGTTCGTTTCGGAGCACAGCCGCCTACTTTTAATTATCGGTATCAAGAAGTCTGGAAGCCGCTCTAAAACTTTGAAATTTAGATTTAGGGTAATGCCATGATGACGCAGGTACAAACTGCGTCTCTCTAGCTTTTTTAGTTCCAGAATGATTCAAAAGCATAGCTGAAAGTTTTTTCAAGTCCGGGCTTTTTTTAACGCATGTATTTGTTTTCTCCAATAATCACCACATGCCGTGTATATCATGCATTAAATGTCCCAAATTTATGGGGTGTGTATGGTCTACTCCCTGGCCTGTAGCCTCGCTTTGAGAATCCGCATAGCACTAATTTTGGTACGAGAGGAAAGCCCTTGAAATTCTACATCCAATGGTGCTAAACTTGTTTAGATTGAGTAATGATTGTGGGTCAAATTGACCCGTTGAACTTTTCATTTTCTCTGTGCACAAAAATCCCGTAGGGAGGCTTGTTGAGTTCGTTTCGGAGCACAGCCGCCTACTTTTAATTTTCGGTATCAAGAAGTCTGGAAGCCGCTCTAAAACTTTGAAATTTAGATTAAGGGACATGCCATGATGACGCAGGTACAAACTGCGTCTCTCTTGCATTTTTAGTTCCAGAATGATTCAAAAGCATAGCTGAAAGTTTTTTCAAGTCCGGGCTTTTTTTTAACGCATGTATTTGTTTTCTCCAACAATCACCACATGCCGTGTATATCATGCATTAAATGTCCCAAATTTATGGGGTGTGTATGGTCTACTCCCTGGCCTGTAGCCTCGCTTTGAGAATACCCATAGCACTAATTTTGGTACGATAAGAAAGCCCTTGAAATTCTCCATCCAATGGTGCTAAACTTGTTTACATTGAGTAATAATTGTGGGTAAAATTGACCCGTTGAACTTTTGATTTTCTCTGTGCACAAAAATCCCGTAGGGAGGCTTGTTGAGTTCGTTTCGAAGCACAGCCGCCTACTTTTAATTTTCGGTATCAAGAAGTCTGGAAGCCGCTCTAAAACTTTGAAATTTAGATTTAGGATAATGCCATGATGACGCAGGTACAAACTGCGTCTCTCTAGCAGTTTTAGTTCCAGAATGATTCAAAAGCATAGCTGAAGTTTTTTCAAGTCCGGGCTATTTTTTAACGCATGTATTTGTTTTCTCCAATAATCACCACATGCCGTGTATATCATGCATTAAATGTCCCAAATTTATGGGGTGTGTATGGTCTACTCCCTGGCCTGTAGCCTCGCTTTAAGAATCCCCATAGCACTAATTTGGTACGTGAGGAAAGCCCTTGAAATTCTACATCCAATGGTGCTAAACTTGTTTAGATTGAGTAATAATTGTGGGTAAAATTGACCCGTTGAACTTTTGATTTTCTCTGTGCACAAAAATCCCGTAGGGAGGCTTGTTGAGTTCGTTTCGGAGCACAGCCGCCTACTTTTAATTATCGGTATCAAGAAGTCTGGAAGCCGCTCTAAAACTTTGAAATTTGACGTTAGGGACATGTCAGAATGACGCAGGTACAAACTGCGTCTCTCTAGCGTTTTTAGTTCCAGAATGATCCAAAAGCATAGCTGAAAGTTTTTTCAAGTCCGGGCTTTTTTTAACGCATGTGTTTGTTTTCTCCAATAATCACCACATGCCGTGTATATCATGCATTAAATGTCCCAAATTTATGGGGTGTGTATGGTCTACTCCCTGGCCTTTAGCTTCGTTTTTAGAATCCGCATAGCACTAATTTTGGTACGATAAGAAAGCCCTTGAAATTCTCCATCCAATGGTGCTAAACTTGTTTAGATTGAGTAATGATTGTGGGTCAAATTGACCCGTTGAACTTTTGATTTTCTCTGTGCACAAAAAACCCTTAGGGAGGCTTGTTGAGTTCGTTTCGAAGCATGGCCGCCTACTTTTAGTTTTCGGTATCAAGAAGTCCGGAAGCCGCTCTAAAACTTTGAAATTTAGATTAAGGGACATGCCATGATGACGCAGGTGCAAACTGCGTCTCTCTAGCATTTTTAGTTCCAGAATGATTCAAAAGCATAGCTGAAGTTTTTTCAAGTCCGGGCTATTTTTTAACGCATGTATTTGTTTTCTCCAATAATCACCACATGCCGTGTATATCATGCATTAAATGTCCCAAATTTATGGGGTGTGTATGGTCTACTCCCTGGCCTGTAGCCTCGCTTTAAGAATCCCCATAGCACTAATTTGGTACGAGAGGAAAGCCCTTGAAATTCTACATCCAATGGTGCTAAACTTGTTTAGATTGAGTAATAATTGTGGGTAAAATTGACCCGTTGAACTTTTGATTTTCTCTGTGCACAAAAATCCCGTAGGGAGGCTTGTTGAGTTCGTTTCGAAGCACAGCCGCCTACTTTTAGTTTTCGGTATCAAGAAGTCTGGAAGCCGCTCTAAAACTTTGAAATTTAGATTAAGGGTAATGCCATGATGACGCAGGTACAAACTGCGTCTCTCTAGCATTTTTAGTTCCAGAATGATTCAAAAGCATAGCTGAAAGTTTTTTCAAGTCCGGGCTTTTTTTTAACGCATGTATTTGTTTTCTCCAATAATCACCACATGCCGTGTATATCATGCATTAAATGTCCCAAATTTATGGGGTGTGTATGGTCTACTCCCTGGCCTGTAGCCTCGCTTTGAGAATCCCCATAGCACTAATTTTGGTACGATAAGAAAGCCCTTGAAATTCTCCATCCAATGGTGCTAAACTTGTTTACATTGAGTAATGATTGTGGGTCAAATTGACCCGTTGAACTTTTGATTTTCTCTGTGCACAAAAATCCCTTAGGGAGGCTTGTTGAGTTCGTTTAAAAGCACAGCCGCCTTCATTTAATTTTCGGTATCAAGAAGTCTGGAAGCCGCTCTAAAACTTTGAAATTTGACGTTAGGGACATGTCAGAATGACGCAGGTACAAACTGCGTCTCTCTAGCGTTTTTAGTTCCAGAATGATCCAAAAGCATAGCTGAAAGTTTTTTCAAGTCCGGGCTTTTTTTAACGCATGTATTTGTTTTCTCCAATAATCACCACATGCCGTGTATCTCATGCATTAAATGTCCCAAATTTATGGGGTGTGTATGGTCTACTCCCTGGCCTTTAGCTTCGTTTTTAGAATCCGCATAGCACTAATTTTGGTACGATAAGAAAGCCCTTGAAATTCTCCATCCAATGGTGCTAAACTTGTTTAGATTGAGTAATGATTGTGGGTCAAATTGACCCGTTGAACTTTTGATTTTCTCTGTGCACAAAAATCCCTTAGGGAGGCTTGTTGAGTTCGTTTCGAAGCACAGCCGCCTTCATTTAGTTTTCGGTATCAAGAAGTCTGGAAGCCGCTCTAAAACTTTGAAATTTAGATTCAGGGTAATGCCATGATGACGCAGGTACAAACTGCGTCTCTCTAGCATTTTTAGTTCCAGAATGATTCAAAAGCATAGCTGAAAGTTTTTTCAAGTCCGGGCTTTTTTTTAACGCATGTATTTGTTTTCTCCAATAATCACCAAATGCCGTGTATATCATGCATTAAATGTCCCAAATTTATGGGGTGTGTATGGTCTACTCCCTGGCCTCTAGCCTCGGTTTGAGAATCCCCATAGCACTAATTTTGGTACGATAAGAAAGCCCTTGAAATTCTCCATCCAATGGTGCTAAACTTGTTTAGATTGAGTAATGATTGTGGGTCAAATTGACCCTTTTGAACTTTTGATTTTCTCTGTGCACAAAAATCCCGTAGGGAGGCTTGTTGAGTTCGTTTCGGAGCACAGCCGCCTGCTTTTAATTTTCGGTATCAAGAAGTCTGGAAGCCGCTCTAAAACTTTGAAATTTAGATTTAGGATAATGCCATGATGACGCAGGTACAAACTGCGTCTCTCTAGCATTTTTAGTTCCAGAATGATTCAAAAGCATAGCTGAAAGTTTTTTCAAGTCCGGGCTATTTTTTAACGCATGTATTTGTTTTCTCCAATAATCACCACATGCCTTGTATATCATGCATTAAATGTCCCAAATTTATGGGGTGTGTATGGTCTACTCCCTGGCCTTTAGCTTCGTTTTGAGAATCCGCATAGCACTAATTTTGGTACGATAAGAAAGCCCTTGAAATTCTCCATCCAATGGTGCTAAACCTGTTTAGATTGAGTAATGATTGTGGGTAAAATTGACCCGTTGAACTTTTGATTTTCTCTGTGCACAAAAATCCCTTAGGGAGGCTTGTTGAGTTCGTTTCGAAGCACAGCCGCCTTCATTTAGTTTTCGGTATCAAGAAGTCTGGAAGCCGCTCTAAAACTTTGAAATTTAGATTCAGGGTAATGCCATGATGACGCAGGTACAAACTGCGTCTCTCTAGCATTTTTAGTTCCAGAATGATTCAAAAGCATAGCTGAAAGTTTTTTCAAGTCCGGGCTTTTTTTTAACGCATGTATTTGTTTTCTCCAATAATCACCACATGCCGTGTATATCATGCATTAAACGTCCCAAATTTATGGGGTGTGTATGGTCTACTCCCTGGCCTCTAGCCTCGCTTTGAGAATCCCAATAGCACTAATTTTGGTACGATAAGAAAGCCCTTGAAATTCTCCATCCAATGGTGCTAAACTTGTTTAGATTGAGTAATGATTGTGGGTCAAATTGACCCGTTGAACTTTTGATTTTCTCTGTGCACAAAAAACCCTTAGGGAGGCTTGTTGAGTTCGTTTCGAAGCACAGCCGCCTACTTTTAGTTTTCGGTATCAAGAAGTCCGGAAGCCGCTCTAAAACTTTGAAATTTAGATTAAGGGACATGCCATGATGACGCAGGTGCAAACTGCGTCTCTCTAGCATTTTTAGTTCCAGAATGATTCAAAAGCATAGCTGAAGTTTTTTCAAGTCCGGGCTATTTTTTAACGCATGTATTTGTTTTCTCCAATAATCACCACATGCCGTGTATATCATGCATTAAATGTCCCAAATTTATGGGGTGTGTATGGTCTACTCCCTGGCCTGTAGCCTCGCTTTAAGAATCCCCATAGCACTAATTTGGTACGAGAGGAAAGCCCTTGAAATTCTACATCCAATGGTGCTAAACTTGTTTAGATTGAGTAATGATTGTGGGTAAAATTGACCCGTTGAACTTTTGATTTTCTCTGTGCACAAAAATCCCGTAGGGAGGCTTGTTGAGTTCGTTTCGAAGCACAGCCGCCTACTTTTAGTTTTCGGTATCAAGAAGTCTGGAAGCCGCTCTAAAACTTTGAAATTTAGATTTAGGGTAATGCCATGATGACGCAGGTACAAACTGCGTCTCTCTAGCAGTTTTAGTTCCAGAATGATTCAAAAGCATAGCTGAAGTTTTTTCAAGTCCGGGCTATTTTTTAACGCATGTATTTGTTTTCTCCAATAATCACCACATGCCGTGTATATCATGCATTAAATGTCCCAAATTTATGGGGTGTGTATGGTCTACTCCCTGGCCTCTAGCGTCGCTTTGATAATCCCCATAGCACTAATGTTGGTACGAGAGGAAAGCCCTTGAAATTCTCCATCCAATGGTGCTAAACTTGTTTAGATTGAGTAATGATTGTGGGTCAAATTGACCAATTGAACTTTTGATTTTCTCTGTGCACAAAAATCCCGTAGGGAGGCTTGTTGAGTTCGTTTCGGAGCACAGCCGCCTACTTTTAATTATCGGTATCAAGAAGTCTGGAAGCCGCTCTAAAACTTTGAAATTTAGATTTAGGGTAATGCTATGATGACGCAGGTACAAACTGCGTCTCTCTAGCATTTTTAGTTCCAGAATGATTAAAAAGCATAGCTGGAAGTTTTTTTCAAGTCCGGGCTTTTTTTTAACGCATGTATTTGTTTTCTCCAATAATCACCACATGCCGTGTATATCATGCATTAAATGTCCCAAATTTATGGGGTGTGTATGGTCTACTCCCTGGCCTGTAGCCTCGCTTTGAGAATCCCCATAGCACTAATTTTGGTACGATAAGAAAGCCCTTGAAATTCTCCATCCAATGGTGCTAAACTTGTTTACATTGAGTAATGATTGTGGGTCAAATTGACCAATTGAACTTTTGATTTTCTCTGTGCACAAAAATCCCGTAGGGAGGCTTGTTGAGTTCGTTTCGGAGCACAGCCGCCTACTTTTAATTATCGGTATCAAGAAGTCTGGAAGCCGCTCTAAAACTTTGAAATTTAGATTTAGGGTAATGCTATGATGACGCAGGTACAAACTGCGTCTCTCTAGCATTTTTAGTTCCAGAATGATTCAAAAGCATAGCTGAAAGTTTTTTTCAAGTCCGGGCTTTTTTTTAACGCATGTATTTGTTTTCTCCAATAATCACCACATGCCGTGTATATCATGCATTAAATGTCCCAAATTTATGGGGTGTGTATGGTCTACTCCCTGGCCTGTAGCCTCGCTTTGAGAATCCCCATAGCACTAATTTTGGTACGATAAGAAAGCCCTTGAAATTCTCCATCCAATGGTGCTAAACTTGTTTACATTGAGTAATGATTGTGGGTCAAATTGACCCGTTGAACTTTTGATTTTCTCTGTGCACAAAAATCCCTTAGGGAGGCTTGTTGAGTTCGTTTCGAAGCACAGCCGCCTTCATTTAATTTTCGGTATCAAGAAGTCTGGAAGCCGCTCTAAAACTTTGAAATTTGACGTTAGGGACATGTCAGAATGACGCAGGTACAAACTGCGTCTCTCTAGCGTTTTTAGTTCCAGAATGATCCAAAAGCATAGCTGAAGTTTTTTCGAGTCCGGGCTATTTTTTAACGCATGTATTTGTTTTCTCCAATAATCACCACATGCCGTGTATATCATGCATTAAATGTCCCAAATTTATGGGGTGTGTATGGTCTACTCCCTGGCCTCTAGCCTCGCTTTGAGAATCCCCATAGCACTAATTTTGGTACGATAAGAAAGCCCTTGAAATTCTCCATCCAATGGTGCTAAACTTGTTTAGATTGAGTAATGATTGTGGGTCAAATTGACCAATTGAACTTTTGATTTTCTCTGTGCACAAAAATCCCGTAGGGAGGCTTGTTGAGTTCGTTTCGGAGCACAGCCGCCTACTTTTAATTATCGGTATCAAGAAGTCTGGAAGCCGCTCTAAAACTTTGAAATTTAGATTTAGGGTAATGCTATGATGACGCAGGTACAAACTGCGTCTCTCTAGCATTTTTAGTTCCAGAATGATTCAAAAGCATAGCTGAAAGTTTTTTTCAAGTCCGGGCTTTTTTTTAACGCATGTATTTGTTTTCTCCAATAATCACCACATGCCGTGTATATCATGCATTAAATGTCCCAAATTTATGGGGTGTGTATGGTCTACTCCCTGGCCTGTAGCCTCGCTTTGAGAATCCCCATAGCACTAATTTTGGTACGATAAGAAAGCCCTTGAAATTCTCCATCCAATGGTGCTAAACTTGTTTACATTGAGTAATGATTGTGGGTCAAATTGACCCGTTGAACTTTTGATTTTCTCTGTGCACAAAAATCCCTTAGGGAGGCTTGTTGAGTTCGTTTCGAAGCACAGCCGCCTTCATTTAATTTTCGGTATCAAGAAGTCTGGAAGCCGCTCTAAAACTTTGAAATTTGACGTTAGGGACATGTCAGAATGACGCAGGTACAAACTGCGTCTCTCTAGCGTTTTTAGTTCCAGAATGATCCAAAAGCATAGCTGAAGTTTTTTCGAGTCCGGGCTATTTTTTAACGCATGTATTTGTTTTCTCCAATAATCACCACATGCCGTGTATATCATGCATTAAATGTCCCAAATTTATGGGGTGTGTATGGTCTACTCCCTGGCCTCTAGCCTCGCTTTGAGAATCCCAATAGCACTAATTTTGGTACGATAAGAAAGCCCTTGAAATTCTCCATCCAATGGTGCTAAACTTGTTTAGATTGAGTAATGATTGTGGGTCAAATTGACCCGTTGAACTTTTGATTTTCTCTGTGCACAAAAATCCCGTAGGGAGGCTTGTTGAGTTCGTTTCGGAGCACAGCCGCCTACTTTTAATTATCGGTATCAAGAAGTCTGGAAGCCGCTCTAAAACTTTGAAATTTAGATTTAGGGTAATGCTATGATGACGCAGGTACAAACTGCGTCTCTCTAGCATTTTTAGTTCCAGAATGATTCAAAAGCATAGCTGAAAGTTTTTTCAAGTCCGGGCTTTTTTTTAACGCATGTATTTGTTTTCTCCAATAATCACCACATGCCGTGTATATCATGCATTAAATGTCCCAAATTTATGGGGTGTGTATGGTCTACTCCCTGGCCTGTAGCCTCGCTTTGAGAATCCCCATAGCACTAATTTTGGTACGATAAGAAAGCCCTTGAAATTCTCCATCCAATGGTGCTAAACTTGTTTACATTGAGTAATGATTGTGGGTCAAATTGACCCGTTGAACTTTTGATTTTCTCTGTGCACAAAAATCCCTTAGGGAGGCTTGTTGAGTTCGTTTCGAAGCACAGCCGCCTTCATTTAGTTTTCGGTATCAAGAAGTCTGGAAGCCGCTCTAAAACTTTGAAATTTGACGTTAGGGACATGTCAGAATGACGCAGGTACAAACTGCGTCTCTCTAGCGTTTTTAGTTCCAGAATGATCCAAAAGCATAGCTGAAGTTTTTTCGAGTCCGGGCTATTTTTTAACGCATGTATTTGTTTTCTCCAATAATCACCACATGCCGTGTATATCATGCATTAAATGTCCCAAATTTATGGGGTGTGTATGGTCTACTCCCTGGCCTCTAGCCTCGCTTTGAGAATCCCAATAGCACTAATTTTGGTACGATAAGAAAGCCCTTGAAATTCTCCATCCAATGGTGCTAAACTTGTTTAGATTGAGTAATGATTGTGGGTCAAATTGACCCGTTGAACTTTTGATTTTCTCTGTGCACAAAAAACCCGTATGGAGGCTTGTTGAGTTCGTTTCGGAGCACAGCCGTCTGCTTTTAATTTTCGGTATCAAGAAGTCTGGAAGCCGCTCTACAACTTTGAAATTTAGATTTAGGATAATGCCATGATGACGCAGGTACAAACTGCGTCTCTCTAGCAGTTTTAGTTCCAGAATGATTCAAAAGCATAGCTGAAAGTTTTTTCAAGTCCGGGCTTTTTTTTTAACGCATGTATTTGTTTTCTCCAATAATCACCACATGCCGTGTATATCATGCATTAAATGTCCCAAATTTATGGGGTGTGTATGGTCTACTCCCTGGCCTCTAGCCTCGCTTTGAGAATCCCCATAGCACTAATTTTGGTACGATAAGAAAGCCCTTGAAATTCTCCATCCAATGGTGCTAAACTTGTTTAGATTGAGTAATGATTGTGGGTCAAATTGACCCTTTTGAACTTTTGATTTTCTCTGTGCACAAAAATCCCGTAGGGAGGCTTGTTGAGTTCGTTTCGGAGCACAGCCGCCTGCTTTTAATTTTCGGTATCAAGAAGTCTGGAAGCCGCTCTAAAACTTTGAAATTTAGATTTAGGATAATGCCATGATGACGCAGGTACAAACTGCGTCTCTCTAGCATTTTTAGTTCCAGAATGATTCAAAAGCATAGCTGAAAGTTTTTTCAAGTCCGGGCTATTTTTTAACGCATGTATTTGTTTTCTCCAATAATCACCACATGCCGTGTATATCATGCATTAAATGTCCCAAATTTATGGGGTGTGTATGGTCTACTCCCTGGCCTTTAGCTTCGTTTTGAGAATCCGCATAGCACTAATTTTGGTACGATAAGAAAGACCTTGAAATTCTCCATCCAATGGTGCTAAACCTGTTTAGATTGAGTAATGATTGTGGGTAAAATTGACCCGTTGAACTTTTGATTTTCTCTGTGCACAAAAATCCCTTAGGGAGGCTTGTTGAGTTCGTTTCGAAGCACAGCCGCCTTCATTTAGTTTTCGGTATCAAGAAGTCTGGAAGCCGCTCTAAAACTTTGAAATTTAGATTCAGGGTAATGCCATGATGACGCAGGTACAAACTGCGTCTCTCTAGCATTTTTAGTTCCAGAATGATTCAAAATCATAGCTGAAAGTTTTTTCAAGTCCGGGCTTTTTTTTTAACGCATGTATTTGTTTTCTCCAATAATCACCACATGCCGTGTATATCATGCATTAAATGTCCCAAATTTATGGGGTGTGTATGGTCTACTCCCTGGCCTCTAGCCTCGCTTTGAGAATCCCCATAGCACTAATTATGGTACGATAAGAAAGCCCTTGAAATTCTCCATCCAATGGTGCTAAACTTGTTTAGATTGAGTAATGATTGTGGGTCAAATTGACCCTTTTGAACTTTTGATTTTCTCTGTGCACAAAAATCCCGTTGGGAGGCTTGTTGAGTTCGTTTCGGAGCACAGCCGCCTTCATTTAGTTTTCGGTATCAAGAAGTCTGGAAGCCGCTCTAAAACTTTGAAATTTAGATTCAGGGTAATGCCATGATGACGCAGGTACAAACTGCGTCTCTCTAGCATTTTTAGTTCCAGAATGATTCAAAAGCATAGCTGAAAGTTTTTTCAAGTCCGGGCTTTTTTTTAACGCATGTATTTGTTTTCTCCAATAATCACCACATGCCGTGTATATCATGCATTAAATTATCCCAAATTTATGGGGTGTGTATGGTCTACTCCCTGGCCTCTAGCCTCGCTTTGAGAATCCCCATAGCACAAATTATGGTACGATAAGAAAGCCCTTGAAATTCTCCATCCAATGGTGCTAAACTTGTTTAGATTGAGTAATGATTGTGGGTCAAATTGACCCGTTGAACTTTTGATTTTCTCTGTGCACAAAAATCCCGTAGGGAGGCTTGTTGAGTTCGTTTCGGAGCACAGCCGCCTGCTTTTAATTTTCGGTATCAAGAAGTCTGGAAGCCGCTCTACAACTTTGAAATTTAGATTTAGGATAATGCCATGATGACGCAGGTACAAACTGCGTCTCTCTAGCATTTTTAGTTCCAGAATGATTCAAAAGCATAGCTGAAAGTTTTTTCAAGTTCGGGCTTTTTTTTAACGCATGTATTTGTTTTCTCCAATAATCACCACATGCCGTGTATATCATGCATTAAATGTCCCAAATTTATGGGGTGTGTATGGTCTACTCCCTGGCCTCTAGCCTCGCTTTGAGAATCCCAATAGCACTAATTTTGGTACGATAAGAAAGCCCTTGAAATTCTCCATCCAATGGTGCTAAACTTGTTTAGATTGAGTAATGATTGTGGGTCAAATTGACCCGTTGAACTTTTGATTTTCTCTGTGCACAAAAATCCCGTAGGGAGGCTTGTTGAGTTCGTTTCGGAGCACAGCCGTCTGCTTTTAATTTTCGGTATCAAGAAGTCTGGAAGCCGCTCTACAACTTTGAAATTTAGATTCAGGGTAATGCCATGATGACGCAGGTACAAACTGCGTCTCTCTAGCATTTTTAGTTCCAGAATGATTCAAAAGCATAGCTGAAAGTTTTCTCAAGTCCGGGCTTTTTTTTAACGCATGTATTTGTTTTCTCCAATAATCAACACATGCCGTGTATATCATGCATTAAATGTCCCAAATTTAAGGGGTGTGTCGGGTCTACTCCCTGGCCTCTAGCGTCGCCTTGAAAATCCCCATAGCACTGATGTTTATACGAGAGGAAAGCCCTTGGAATTGTCCATCCAATGGTGCTAAACTTGTTTAGATTAAGCAATGATTTTGGGTCAAAAGTCAAAATTCAAAAGTGAATACATCAAATGTTGGGACATGCATCCAGGTAATGACAATATTCGAGTGTTTTCCATAACATTTACCTAATTGCTATAGGTAATATTTATGCGTGAAACTTTACATCAACAGTTCGGCTACGAAAGTATCCCATTCCGTGTGTGCTATACATTTGCGCATTGAAACCGACTTAAAAAAACACAACCTTCAAGGAAAAACGTATTTAGGACTTAAAATGGCGGCCATATTGAATTTTGCTAGATATTTTAAACAGCTGGAGTTTGATTATTTTTTTTTACCCGTATTCCCCTTAACCTTAACTTGTTTTGGGGCGGGGCCTATAGCCCCCCCTCCCCCATTAGAACCGATCCTCTCTTTAACCAATCCTCTTCTAAAATCCCCGAAAAAATTAATTTCTAAGTTCCACAGAACACAGCGAAGACAAAATATGGGGGGGGGGTAACACATATTTCGATCAACGATTGGCTCTGCATTGAAGGGGTGGGGGTAATTGCTCTTGCTTTTACAATTTGCAGCTTCTTCAGGAGATTTGTATTTACAATATTAGCAGCAAAATCATTACAACGAGGGCAATGAAACCACACTTTCCGTGCATAAACACTTGACATCGTGGTAACATTCTCGTGGAATTTCCTATAGTTGGGTGACTGTAAGGTCCGTAAGGTCTCAAATAATGACAAAATCCGGAATATTCTTCGAATTGAGTCTTTATTGAGCCAGAAATTGCAACAGTAGTCGTGTCTTCTTATAGCACGTTTATATGCAGTACGCCGTGTTTGTTTACATTTCACCCACTATGTCACGTGAGGCACGGAGCGCAATCGGTCTATTGATTATGACCATGAAAACACCAGTTTTTAAGCACCAACACTGTAGCGCAGTGCGTAAGGTGCTGGGACTGTTTCAGCAACTCGGATCACCCGGTCCGGGTTCGAATACCGTCTGTCTCTAATATAGATTCAAGGCTTTTTGCTGCCCCTGATAGGACAGTGTGATTGGGATCTGCCTTGTTTTCTCCCCTAAAGGGACAGGGCCCGCGTGGTGGCTAGGGTTCGAAGCAGGGGGGGATGTGCTCTGGGTCGGATGCAAATCCTGAAGGGTTCTATATGGCAAAGGGGAGGGGCCAGTGTGTGCCATTAACTGAACCGGCGCCTGAATGCCTGACACTTCCGGAGCGTAACCTTTTATATTTTTCCACCAGATTAAATTTGCATTCTTCAATTTCTTTATTGTTCTATTTGTCTTACCCGCTGCCAAAACATTAGGACTCAAACTTCCTCTAGTTATCGGGCAACGTCGGTAGCCTAGTTGACAACACACTGCTCTTGAACTACAGGGGTCCCGGGTTCGAATCCCACCCGAGGAACATGATATTTTGTTCACGGAATATTTTTGTTCACGGGACTCGGGAAAGTATCCTGAGTTTACAGTGCTAACACACATCGGTGTATGGGTCAAAAACAAAATTAATTTTCTCTATAATATTTATTTGTATAATGTTATTATTGTTGTTATTATTTATAACGCTTACTGGTATAACTGGTATGTATCTGGTAACTGTTTTAAACAGTGTTTACATCAATTAACTAGGTCAGACTTGTTCTCTCTAATCCGAAGGCGGGTTCACTTATGTTTGAAAAGGAGGGAGCTACTGCCTTAGTTAAAAGACATTGTTTTCGTATCTACTCTTGTTAGAAACTCTTTTTTTTTTGTATAGATTAGTATCCTGTTTAAAGGAACGTTACAGAATTGGTAAGAAACAAAATTGTGAAAATCACAGATGTACATAAAACTTACACGGTCTAATGATAATGATTGTTGAAAACATCCCTTGAAGTATTTATGTCTGAAGTCTCATATTTGTTAAGAAATAAATAATTTAACCTTGCGTTTGTTATTTTTTTTGTTTGCATCAATGTCATGCAAAATGTGTAATCGTTTTTTGACTATTATTTTTCTCGTGACCCAGATGGCCGATCAGTTTGAAACTTTAACGGATTTGTCAGTTCATGTATATGGTGGATTACATAAAGTGCTTACACTGCCAGCAACTATTTTGATTTTAAGATCAAAAGGGGGCCCTTGATATTAAAAGGAACAGTTTTGTTTTAATTTGTTTTAAGGATCTGTGTTGAGAATATTGAAAGAAATACAGGATTATTGTTTGTTTGCGGAAAAAAAAAATATACTAATTTCTGTCAAAAAACAAGGTTTGATGATGACGAAATACAGTTCATGCGTCATTAATTTATCTTTGGTACGAGAAGAAAGCCCTTGAAAATGGCGATCCGATTGTGGTAAAATTGTTAAGATTGAGCATGAAACTGGGATCGAATTATCCGTTCAAACTGTTTTTTTTTTTTTTTTTTTTTTTTTTTTGTCAGACAGCTCTGTGCACAAAACTCTCAAGGGCATGCTGTTGAAATCGTGTCTGAGCAACCCCGCTTACTGGAGCTTTTTGTTATCACGAAGTGTATAAGTCGCCCTATACTTTTGAAAAACGGATGCAGGGACATGCCAGAATGACTCAGTTACAAACTTCATCTCTTTAGCATTTTTAGCTACATAATTATTTCAGAGCATGGCTGAAATATTTATTTTTCGGGCCAATTTTTGAATGAATATCAATGTAAACAGCTGGATCGTGATTTTTAACCAAGATTCCTAGTTTTGTTTCTTATCAAGTTTATTTGCCTGAAAATTTGCCCACATTTTCCTCCCCTAGTTTTATGCAAAATGGCGGCCACATTGAATTTTGAAATACTTTAAGTGTAAAAAAGTACCAACCTAACTTTATTAGCAACATTTTGGCAGTCGGCTTGTTCTTTGTAGTTATGTCAATGAGAGATTTGTGTACGGTTTCAGGGGAAAAACGGTGGCCATTTTGTTTTTTACGTAAAAATGCACTTTCGCCGGATAAATATGCAAATTGCTAAATATTCAAAAATACACAAAACATACTTAAAAGTCTTATAGCCTTGAAATGGAAAACTATTGATAGATTCTTGAAATCTTTATTCTCTGCTTAATTTTATATGGGGAGTCCCTGGGCCCGTCGAGTTATTCTCCCTCCAAGAAAAAACACCCCTTCACAAGTTTAATTTTAAAAACGTCAACAACCCCCAGGTCACAATTGGGCAACATTTTTGTACATTGAAACACCTTCTGGGGGCTCTCAAATCTGTCTTATATAGAATATTAGGTGGTTGAAATCGTTTCTGAGCAACCCCGCCTACTTGAGTTTTTTTCTATCAAGAAGTGTGCAAGTCGCCCTGAACCTTTAAAAAATAGACGCAGGAACATGCCAAATGACTAAGGTACAAACTGCATCTCCCTAGCATTTTTTGTTCCAGGGTTATTCCAGAGTGTTGCTGAACGTTTTTAATTGTCCGGGCCTATTTTTTGAATGACCCCCTTATTGTTGGTTGGAATCCTGACTGCGCCGTGTCTTGGTGTACGTTTTATACACGCACAGTGTACGTCAATTTCTAATGGGTGCCTGCTCGCGCCGTGTGCAAGTCGCCCTAAACCTTTAAAAAATGGACGTAGGAACATTCCTGGAAGAGGAGAGGAAAGCCCTTGAACATGGCAATCCTGTGGTGTTAAAATTTTGAAGATTGAGCATGAAACTGGGATCGAAATTACCCGTTGTACATGTTGTTTTTCTCTCCGACAGCTCTGTGCACAAAACTCACATAGTGGAGGTTGTTGAAATCGTTTCTGAGCAACCCCGCAAGGCGGGACAAACTGTAACAGTATACTGTTCAGCTTCATCAAAGGTCTTAGCATCCGTCACAAAGAGGGAGCAATGATCACCAAAACTTGTCTATGGACTGATGCAGAACATGCATGGATATACCATCAGGAAATGCGTCTGAAGGAGAGCTGAAACAGTGAAGTTTGCCGCCATTTTGAGCGCCGAGTGATAGCGTCTGAAGACGGCAGGACGTTTCTAACTCAACAAGTGGTAAGCTGTTGTAAGCCGTAACCCCGCCTGTCTATACTCTAAGTTAACTGTTTTAAATGTATTTTATTTCATTCCGAAACGGGGAGGGTAACATTGTAATAAAAAATAACAATAATTTAGAAATGGTTTAGACAATGGTTTAGACAGATGTTTTAAAAGTAGAATACAATGATCTACACACATTTGTCACAAAATTGCATGGTTTTTTCTACTACTTAACGAACTAACACGGTCGGCCATTTATGGAAGCAAAACATTTTGACTCCCAAAAATGGCCGGCCGTGTTTGTCGACAAGTTATAAAAGGAAACCCACGCAATGAGTGGTTACTTGGAGTGATACTTGTGTGGATCATTATGTTCCACTTTTAAAATATATTTATAATCATATGTAATAAGACCAACTCGACTGATCCAAGGCAACGTGTTCCTTTAACTAATAACAAAACACATACATTGGTAAAGCCTTGTTCACACAGTTTGATTTTTTAGACGGTAAATAAAAAGACATACTTTGCAACGCAATGAATTATAGCTTCATCAGGAGTGTCCATAAAAAAAATTACATCTATCTTCCCTACAAAGAATTTTAAAAGTCTTTGTTTTATCAATAACATAAACCAACATAATATTCATAAGGTCGTTGTTTAATGGGCAATTTCAGGCACAAAATGGATTTCTGTATCAACATCAAGGTGACAATGAGGGCAAATTTTTTGGATAATGGAAACTTTAAGGAAACTTTTTGCCAATTATTTGGCTTGACTCTAACCCAGCAAACCTCCCTAGAGTTCAATAAGTAGGTTGAGTGAAGAGCATCTGAATTGGGCCAAAGAACGGCGATATTATAATTAACACAACGTAAATATAACTGAAACTCAAACTGGGTTTGAAGATACGGTACGGATATGTCCTGAGCTTATTCCTTTGGCCAGAACTAGTTATATAGCCATTATGCAATCTATTGTACCAATTAGAGTTAAACACGTAACGTTTCACATTCCTTTGGCTATATAGATGGCACAGTTCCTATTAAGCATGAGAAATACCGATGTTTTGTGGCCAAGCCCTTGTGTTTGATCACAGAGAATGTACAGAATTGTTATCGCTCCATTTCAACCAGTTTAAACTTAGCATATGTACAAAGGAAAACGACAAAATTCGTCCCGGAATAAATCGGGTGTACGTATGGCTAACCGATGACGCGGTAAACTTGTAGAGATTGGGCATTAATCTGGAGTCGAAACGACCTTAACAAATCTGCGAACTTTTATTAGACAGCTCTGTGCACAAAAATCCCTTTTGGGAGACTGTTGAGCACAGTTCTGATTCCCCTTTACTTGTTGTTTTCCGCTATCAAGAAATTGTCCAAGCCGCCCTAAAACTTTTACAATTTGGATACAGGGATATGCCAGGTAGAGTCGGGTACAACGACTCCGTGTCTGTAGCATGTTTAATTTCAGAGTTATTGAAGAGTTCGTCTCAGATTTATTTTAAAACCATTCAACAAAACAATCCGTCTGCTTTTTCTGTATAGCCCATGCATACAACTTTGGGGTGGTACTACTCCCTGGCTTCTAGCGTCGCCTTGAGAATCTCCATAGCACTAATTTTTGTACGAGAGGAAAGCCCTTGAAATTGTCAATCCAATGGTGCTAAACTTGTTTAGATTGAGCAAAGATTTTTGGTTAAATTGACCCGTTGTACTTTTGATTTTCTCTGTGCACAAAAATCCCGTAGGGAGGCTTGTTGAGTTCGTTTCGGAGCACAGCCGCCTACTTTAATTTTCGGTATCAAGAAGTCTGGAAGCCGCTCTAAAACTTTGAATGTTAGATTTAGGGACATGCCATGATGACGCAGGTACAAACTGCGTCTCTCTAGCATTTTTAGTTCCAGAATGATTCAAAAGCATAGCTGAAAGTTTATTCATGTCCGGGCTTTTTTTAACGCATGTATTTGTTTTCTCCAATAATCACCGCATGCCGTGTATATCATGCATTAAATGTCCCAAATTTATGGGGTGTGTATGGTTTACTCCCTGGCCTGTAGCCTCGCTTTGAGAATCCCCTTAGCATTAATTTTGGTACGAGAGGAAAGCCCTTGAAATTCTCCATCCAATGGTGCTAAACTTTGTTTAGATTGAGTAATGATTGTGGGTCAAATTGACCCGTTGAACTTTTGATTTCCTCTGTGCACAAAAATCCCTTAGGGAGGCTTGTTGAGTTCGTTTCCAAGCACAGCCGCCTACTTTTTATTTTCGGTATCAAGAAGTCTGGAAGCCGCTCTAAAACTTTGAAATTTAGGTTTAGGGTAATGCCATGATGACGCAGGTACAAACTGCGTCTCTCTAGCATTTTTAGTTCCAGAATGATTCAAAAGCATAGCTGAAAGTTTTTTCAAGTCCGGGCTTTTTTTAACGCATGTATTTGTTTTCTCCAATAATCACCACATGCCGTGTATATCATGCATTAAATGTCCCAAATTTATGGGGTGTGTATGGTCTACTCACTGGCCTCTAGCCTCGCTTTGAGAATCCGCATAGCACTAATTTTGGTACGAGAGGAAAGCCCTTGAAATTCTCCATCCAATGGTGCTAAACTTGTTTAGATTGAGTAATGATTGTGGGTCAAATTGCCCGTTGAACTTTTGATTTTCTCTGTGCACAAAAATCCCGTAGGGAGGCAGGCTTGTTGAGTTCGTTTCGGAGCACAGCCGCCTGCTTTTAATTTTCGGTGTCAAGAAGTCTGGAAGCCGCTCTAAAACTTTGAATGTTAGATTTAGGGACATGCCATGATGACGCAGGTACAAACTGCGTCTCTCTAGCATTTTTAGTTCCAGAATGATTCAAAAGCATAGCTGAAAGTTTATTCATGTCCGGGCTTTTTTTAACGCATGTATTTGTTTTCTCCAATAATCACCGCATGCCGTGTATATCATGCATTAAATGTCCCAAATTTATGGGGTGTGTATGGTTTACTCCCTGGCCTGTAGCCTCGCTTTGAGAATCCCCTTAGCATTAATTTTGGTACGATAAGAAAGCCCTTGAAATTCTCCATCCAATGGTGCTAAACTTGTTTAGATTGAGTAATGATTGTGGGTCAAATTGACCCTTTTGAACTTTTGATTTTCTCTGTGCACAAAAATCCCGTAGGGAGGCTTGTTGAGTTCGTTTCGGAGCACAGCCGTCTGCTTTTAATTTTCGGTATCAAGAAGTCTGGAAGCCGCTCTAAAACTTTGAAATTTAAGTTTAGGGTAATGCCATGATGACGCAGGTACAAACTGCGTCTCTCTAGCATTTTTAGTTCCAGAATGATTCAAAAGCATAGCTGAAAGTTTTTTCAAGTCCGGGCTTTTTTTAACGCATGTATTTGTTTTCTCCAATAATCACCACATGCCGTATATATCATGCAATAAATGTCCCAAATTTATGGGGTGTGTATGGTCTACTCCCTGGCCTGTAGCCTCGCTTTGAGAATCCCCATAGCACTAATTTTGGTACGATAAGAAAGTCCTTGAAATTCTCCATCCAATGGTGCTAAACTTGTTTACATTGAGTAATGATTGTGGGTCAAATTGACCCTTTTGAACTTTTGATTTTCTCTGTGCACAAAAATCCCGTAGGGAGGCTTGTTGAGTTCGTTTCGGAGCACAGCCGTCTGCTTTTTATTTTCGGTATCAAGAAGTCTGGAAGCCGCTCTAAAACTTTGAAATTTAGGTTTAGGGTAATGCCATGATGACGCAGGTACAAACTGCGTCTCTCTAGCATTTTTAGTTCCAGAATGATTCAAAAGCATAGCTGAAAGTTTTTTCAAGTCCGGGCTTTTTTTAACGCATGTATTTGTTTTCTCCAATAATCACCACATGCCGTGTATATCATGCATTAAATGTCCCAAATTTATGGGGTGTGTATGGTCTACTCACTGGCCTCTAGCCTCGCTTTGAGAATCCGCATAGCACTAATTTTGGTACGAGAGGAAAGCCCTTGAAATTCTCCATCCAATGGTGCTAAACTTGTTTAGATTGAGTAATGATTGTGGGTCAAATTGACCCTTTTGAACTTTTGATTTTCTCTGTGCACAAAAATCCCGTAGGGAGGCTTGTTGAGTTCGTTTCGGAGCACAGCCGTCTGCTTTTAATTTTCGGTATCAAGAAGTCTGGAAGCCGCTCTAAAACTTTGAAATTTAGGTTTAGGGTAATGCCATGATGACGCAGGTACACACTGCGTCTCTCTAGCATTTTTAGTTCCAGAATGATTCAAAAGCATAGCTGAAAGTTTATTTATGTCCGGGCTTTTTTTAACGCATGTATTTGTTTTCTCCAATAATCACCGCATGCCGTGTATATCATGCATTAAATGTCCCAAATTTATGGGGTGTGTATGGTTTACTCCCTGGCCTGTAGCCTCGCTTTGAGAATCCCCTTAGCATTAATTTTGGTACGATAAGAAAGCCCTTGAAATTCTCCATCCAATGGTGCTAAACTTGTTTAGATTGAGTAATGATTGTGGGTCAAATTGACCCTTTTGAACTTTTGATTTTCTCTGTGCACAAAAATCCCTTAGGGAGGCTTGTTGAGTTCGTTTCGAAGCACAGCCGCCTTCATTTAATTTTCGGTATCAAGAAGTCTGGAAGCCGCTCTAAAACTTTGAAATTTGACGTTAGGGACATGTCAGAATGACGCAGGTACAAACTGCGTCTCTCTAGCGTTTTTAGTTCCAGAATGATTCAAAAGCATAGCTGAAAGTTTTTTCAAGTCCGGGCTTTTTTTAACGCATGTATTTGTTTTCTCCAATAATCACCACATGCCGTGTATATCATGCATTAAATGTCCCAAATTTATGGGGTGTGTATGGTCTACTCACTGGCCTCTAGCCTCGCTTTGAGAATCCGCATAGCACTAATTTTGGTACGAGAGGAAAGCCCTTGAAATTCTCCATCCAATGGTGCTAAACTTGTTTAGATTGAGTAATGATTGTGGGTCAAATTGACCCTTTTGAACTTTTGATTTTCTCTGTGCACAAAAATCCCGTAGTGAGGCTTGTTGAGTTCGTTTCGGAGCACAGCCGTCTGCTTTTAATTTTCGGTATCAAGAAGTCTGGAAGCCGCTCTAAAACTTTGAATGTTAGATTTAGGGACATGCCATGATGACGCAGGTACAAACTGCGTCTCTCTAGCAGTTTTAGTTCCAGAATGATTCAAAAGCATAGCTGAAAGTTTTTTCAAGTCCGGGCTTTTTTTTAACGCATGTATTTGTTTTCTCCAATAATCACCACATGCCGTGTATATCATGCATTAAATGTCCCAAATTTATGGGGTGTGTATGGTCTACTCCCTGGCCTGTAGCCTCGCTTTGAGAATCCCCATAGCACTAATTTTGGTACGATAAGAAAGCCCTTGAAATTCTCCATCCAATGGTGCTAAACTTGTTTACATTGAGTAATGATTGTGGGTCAAATTGACCCTTTTGAACTTTTGATTTTCTCTGTGCACAAAAATCCCTTAGGGAGGCTTGTTGAGTTCGTTTCGGAGCACAGCCGTCTGCTTTTAATTTTCGGTATCAAGAAGTCTGGAAGCCGCTCTAAAACTTTGAAATTTAGATTTAGGATAATGCCATGATGACGCAGGTACAAACTGCGTCTCTCTAGCAGTTTTAGTTCCAGAATGATTCAAAAGCATAGCTGAAAGTTTTTTCAAGTCCGGGCTTTTTTTTTAACGCATGTATTTGTTTTCTCCAATAATCACCACATGCCGTTTATATCATGCATTAAATGTCCCAAATTTATGGGGTGTGTATGGTCTACTCCCTGGCCTGTAGCCTCGCTTTGAGAATCCCCATAGCACTAATTTTGGTACGATAAGAAAGCCCTTGAAATTCTCCATCCAATGGTGCTAAACTTGTTTACATTGAGTAATGATTGTGGGTAAAATTGACCCGTTGAACTTTTGATTTTCTCTGTGCACAAAAATCCCTTAGGGAGGCTTGTTGAGTTCGTTTCGAAGCACAGCCGCCTTCATTTAATTTTCGGTATCAAGAAGTCTGGAAGCCGCTCTAAAACTTTGAAATTTGACGTTAGGGACATGTCAGAATGACGCAGGTACAAACTGCGTCTCTCTAGCGTTTTTAGTTCCAGAATGATTCAAAAGCATAGCTGAAAGTTTTTTCAAGTCCGGGCTTTTTTTAACGCATGTATTTGTTTTCTCCAATAATCACCACATGCCGTGTATATCATGCATTAAATGTCCCAAATTTATGGGGTGTGCATGGTCTACTCCCTGGCCTTTAGCTTCGTTTTTAGAATCCGCATAGCACTAATTTTGGTACGATAAGAAAGCCCTTGAAATTCTCCATCCAATGGTGCTAAACTTGTTTAGATTGAGTAATGATTGTGGGTCAAATTGACCCGTTGAACTTTTGATTTTCTCTGTGCACAAAAAACCCTTAGGGAGGCTTGTTGAGTTCGTTTCGAAGCACAGCCGCCTACTTTTAGTTTTCGGTATCAAGAAGTCCGGAAGCCGCTCTAAAACTTTGAAATTTAGATTAAGGGACATGCCATGATGACGCAGGTGCAAATTGCGTCTCTCTAGCATTTTTAGTTCCAGAATGATTCAAAAGCATAGCTGAAGTTTTTTCAAGTCCGGGCTATTTTTTAACGCATGTATTTGTTTTCTCCAATAATCACCACATGCCGTGTATATCATGCATTAAATGTCCCAAATTTATGGGGTGTGTATGGTCTACTCACTGGCCTCTAGCCTCGCTTTGAGAATCCGCATAGCACTAATTTTGGTACGAGAGGAAAGCCCTTGAAATTCTCCATCCAATGGTGCTAAACTTGTTTAGATTGAGTAATGATTGTGGGTCAAATTGACCCTTTTGAACTTTTGATTTTCTCTGTGCACAAAAATCCCGTAGTGAGGCTTGTTGAGTTCGTTTCGGAGCACAGCCGTCTGCTTTTAATTTTCGGTATCAAGAAGTCTGGAAGCCGCTCTAAAACTTTGAATGTTAGATTTAGGGACATGCCATGATGACGCAGGTACAAACTGCGTCTCTCTAGCAGTTTTAGTTCCAGAATGATTCAAAAGCATAGCTGAAAGTTTTTTCAAGTCCGGGCTTTTTTTTAACGCATGTATTTGTTTTCTCCAATAATCACCACATGCCGTGTATATCATGCATTAAATGTCCCAAATTTATGGGGTGTGTATGGTCTACTCCCTGGCCTGTAGCCTCGCTTTGAGAATCCCCATAGCACTAATTTTGGTACGATAAGAAAGCCCTTGAAATTCTCCATCCAATGGTGCTAAACTTGTTTACATTGAGTAATGATTGTGGGTCAAATTGACCCTTTTGAACTTTTGATTTTCTCTGTGCACAAAAATCCCTTAGGGAGGCTTGTTGAGTTCGTTTCGGAGCACAGCCGTCTGCTTTTAATTTTCGGTATCAAGAAGTCTGGAAGCCGCTCTAAAACTTTGAAATTTAGATTTAGGATAATGCCATGATGACGCAGGTACAAACTGCGTCTCTCTAGCAGTTTTAGTTCCAGAATGATTCAAAAGCATAGCTGAAAGTTTTTTCAAGTCCGGGCTTTTTTTTAACGCATGTATTTGTTTTCTCCAATAATCACCACATGCCGTTTATATCATGCATTAAATGTCCCAAATTTATGGGGTGTGTATGGTCTACTCCCTGGCCTGTAGCCTCGCTTTGAGAATCCCCATAGCACTAATTTTGGTACGATAAGAAAGCCCTTGAAATTCTCCATCCAATGGTGCTAAACTTGTTTACATTGAGTAATGATTGTGGGTAAAATTGACCCGTTGAACTTTTGATTTTCTCTGTGCACAAAAATCCCTTAGGGAGGCTTGTTGAGTTCGTTTCGAAGCACAGCCGCCTTCATTTAATTTTCGGTATCAAGAAGTCTGGAAGCCGCTCTAAAACTTTGAAATTTGACGTTAGGGACATGTCAGAATGACGCAGGTACAAACTGCGTCTCTCTAGCGTTTTTAGTTCCAGAATGATTCAAAAGCATAGCTGAAAGTTTTTTCAAGTCCGGGCTTTTTTTAACGCATGTATTTGTTTTCTCCAATAATCACCACATGCCGTGTATATCATGCATTAAATGTCCCAAATTTATGGGGTGTGTATGGTCTACTCCCTGGCCTTTAGCTTCGTTTTTAGAATCCGCATAGCACTAATTTTGGTACGATAAGAAAGCCCTTGAAATTCTCCATCCAATGGTGCTAAACTTGTTTAGATTGAGTAATGATTGTGGGTCAAATTGACCCGTTGAACTTTTGATTTTCTCTGTGCACAAAAAACCCTTAGGGAGGCTTGTTGAGTTCGTTTCGAAGCACAGCCGCCTACTTTTAGTTTTCGGTATCAAGAAGTCCGGAAGCCGCTCTAAAACTTTGAAATTTAGATTAAGGGACATGCCATGATGACGCAGGTGCAAATTGCGTCTCTCTAGCATTTTTAGTTCCAGAATGATTCAAAAGCATAGCTGAAGTTTTTTCAAGTCCGGGCTATTTTTTAACGCATGTATTTGTTTTCTCCAATAATCACCACATGCCGTGTATATCATGCATTAAATGTCCCAAATTTATGGGGTGTGTATGGTCTACTCACTAGCCTCTAGCCTCGCTTTGAGAATCCGCATAGCACTAATTTTGGTACGAGAGGAAAGCCCTTGAAATTCTCCATCCAATGGTGCTAAACTTGTTTAGATTGAGTAATGATTGTGGGTCAAATTGACCCTTTTGAACTTTTGATTTTCTCTGTGCACAAAAATCCCGTAGTGAGGCTTGTTGAGTTCGTTTCGGAGCACAGCCGTCTGCTTTTAATTTTCGGTATCAAGAAGTCTGGAAGCCGCTCTAAAACTTTGAATGTTAGATTTAGGGACATGCCATGATGACGCAGGTACAAACTGCGTCTCTCTAGCAGTTTTAGTTCCAGAATGATTCAAAAGCATAGCTGAAAGTTTTTTCAAGTCCGGGCTTTTTTTTAACGCATGTATTTGTTTTCTCCAATAATCACCACATGCCGTGTATATCATGCATTAAATGTCCCAAATTTATGGGGTGTGTATGGTCTACTCCCTGGCCTGTAGCCTCGCTTTGAGAATCCCCATAGCACTAATTTTGGTACGATAAGAAAGCCCTTGAAATTCTCCATCCAATGGTGCTAAACTTGTTTACATTGAGTAATGATTGTGGGTCAAATTGACCCTTTTGAACTTTTGATTTTCTCTGTGCACAAAAATCCCTTAGGGAGGCTTGTTGAGTTCGTTTCGGAGCACAGCCGTCTGCTTTTAATTTTCGGTATCAAGAAGTCTGGAAGCCGCTCTAAAACTTTGAAATTTAGATTTAGGATAATGCCATGATGACGCAGGTACAAACTGCGTCTCTCTAGCAGTTTTAGTTCCAGAATGATTCAAAAGCATAGCTGAAAGTTTTTTCAAGTCCGGGCTTTTTTTTAACGCATGTATTTGTTTTCTCCAATAATCACCACATGCCGTTTATATCA
The DNA here is from genome assembly GCF_032118995.1 of Asterias amurensis. Taxonomy (NCBI): domain Eukaryota; kingdom Metazoa; phylum Echinodermata; class Asteroidea; order Forcipulatida; family Asteriidae; genus Asterias; species Asterias amurensis. The sequence continues at coordinate 11,969,091 of NC_092660.1, forward strand.
TGCATTAAATGTCCCAAATTTATGGGGTGTGTATGGTCTACTCCCTGGCCTGTAGCCTCGCTTTGAGAATCCCCATAGCACTAATTTTGGTACGATAAGAAAGCCCTTGAAATTCTCCATCCAATGGTGCTAAACTTGTTTACATTGAGTAATGATTGTGGGTAAAATTGACCCGTTGAACTTTTGATTTTCTCTGTGCACAAAAATCCCTTAGGGAGGCTTGTTGAGTTCGTTTCGAAGCACAGCCGCCTTCATTTAATTTTCGGTATCAAGAAGTCTGGAAGCCGCTCTAAAACTTTGAAATTTGACGTTAGGGACATGTCAGAATGACGCAGGTACAAACTGCGTCTCTCTAGCGTTTTTAGTTCCAGAATGATTCAAAAGCATAGCTGAAAGTTTTTTCAAGTCCGGGCTTTTTTTAACGCATGTATTTGTTTTCTCCAATAATCACCACATGCCGTGTATATCATGCATTAAATGTCCCAAATTTATGGGGTGTGTATGGTCTACTCCCTGGCCTTTAGCTTCGTTTTTAGAATCCGCATAGCACTAATTTTGGTACGATAAGAAAGCCCTTGAAATTCTCCATCCAATGGTGCTAAACTTGTTTAGATTGAGTAATGATTGTGGGTCAAATTGACCCGTTGAACTTTTGATTTTCTCTGTGCACAAAAAACCCTTAGGGAGGCTTGTTGAGTTCGTTTCGAAGCACAGCCGCCTACTTTTAGTTTTCGGTATCAAGAAGTCCGGAAGCCGCTCTAAAACTTTGAAATTTAGATTAAGGGACATGCCATGATGACGCAGGTGCAAATTGCGTCTCTCTAGCATTTTTAGTTCCAGAATGATTCAAAAGCATAGCTGAAGTTTTTTCAAGTCCGGGCTATTTTTTAACGCATGTATTTGTTTTCTCCAATAATCACCACATGCCGTGTATATCATGCATTAAATGTCCCAAATTTATGGGGTGTGTATGGTCTACTCACTGGCCTCTAGCCTCGCTTTGAGAATCCGCATAGCACTAATTTTGGTACGAGAGGAAAGCCCTTGAAATTCTCCATCCAATGGTGCTAAACTTGTTTAGATTGAGTAATGATTGTGGGTCAAATTGACCCGTTGAACTTTTGATTTTCTCTGTGCACAAAAATCCCGTAGGGAGGCAGGCTTGTTGAGTTCGTTTCGGAGCACAGCCGCCTGCTTTTAATTTTCGGTGTCAAGAAGTCTGGAAGCCGCTATAAAACTTTGAATGTTAGATTTAGGGACATGCCATGATGACGCAGGTACAAACTGCGTCTCTCTAGCATTTTTAGTTCCAGAATGATTCAAAAGCATAGCTGAAAGTTTATTCATGTCCGGGCTTTTTTTAACGCATGTATTTGTTTTCTCCAATAATCACCGCATGCCGTGTATATCATGCATTAAATGTCCCAAAATTATGGGGTGTGTATGGTTTACTCCCTGGCCTGTAGCCTCGCTTTGAGAATCCCCTTAGCATTAATTTTGGTACGAGAGGAAAGCCCTTGAAATTCTCCATCCAATGGTGCTAAACTTTGTTTAGATTGAGTAATGATTGTGGGTCAAATTGACCCGTTGAACTTTTGATTTCCTCTGTGCACAAAAATCCCTTAGGGAGGCTTGTTGAGTTCGTTTCCAAGCACAGCCGCCTACTTTTTATTTTCGGTATCAAGAAGTCTGGAAGCCGCTCTAAAACTTTGAAATTTAGGTTTAGGGTAATGCCATGATGACGCAGGTACAAACTGCGTCTCTCTAGCATTTTTAGTTCCAGAATGATTCAAAAGCATAGCTGAAAGTTTTTTCAAGTCCGGGCTTTTTTTAACGCATGTATTTGTTTTCTCCAATAATCACCACATGCCGTGTATATCATGCATTAAATGTCCCAAATTTATGGGGTGTGTATGGTCTACTCACTGGCTTCTAGCCTCGCTTTGAGAATCCGCATAGCACTAATTTTGGTACGAGAGGAAAGCCCTTGAAATTCTCCATCCAATGGTGCTAAACTTGTTTAGATTGAGTAATGATTGTGGGTCAAATTGCCCGTTGAACTTTTGATTTTCTCTGTGCACAAAAATCCCTTAGGGAGGCAGGCTTGTTGAGTTCGTTTCGGAGCACAGCCGCCTGCTTTTAATTTTCGGTGTCAAGAAGTCTGGAAGCCGCTCTAAAACTTTGAATGTTAGATTTAGGGACATGCCATGATGACGCAGGTACAAACTGCGTCTCTCTAGCATTTTTAGTTCCAGAATGATTCAAAAGCATAGCTGAAAGTTTATTCATGTCCGGGCTTTTTTTAACGCATGTATTTGTTTTCTCCAATAATCACCGCATGCCGTGTATATCATGCATTAAATGTCCCAAATTTATGGGGTGTGTATGGTTTACTCCCTGGCCTGTAGCCTCGCTTTGAGAATCCCCTAAGCATTAATTTTGGTACGATAAGAAAGCCCTTGAAATTCTCCATCCAATGGTGCTAAACTTGTTTAGATTGAGTAATGATTGTGGGTCAAATTGACCCTTTTGAACTTTTGATTTTCTCTGTGCACAAAAATCCCGTAGGGAGGCTTGTTGAGTTCGTTTCGGAGCACAGCCGTCTGCTTTTAATTTTCGGTATCAAGAAGTCTGGAAGCCGCTCTAAAACTTTGGTTTAGGTTTAGGGTAATGCCATGATGACGCAGGTACAAACTGCGTCTCTCTAGCATTTTTAGTTCCAGAATGATTCAAAAGCATAGCTGAAAGTTTTTTCAAGTCCGGGCTTTTTTTAACGCATGTATTTGTTTTCTCCAATAATCACCACATGCCGTGTATATCATGCAATAAATGTCCCAAATTTATGGGGTGTGTATGGTCTACTCCCTGGCCTCTAGCTTCGTTTTGAGAATCCGCATAGCACTAATTTTGGTACGAGAGGAAAGCCCTTGAAATTTTCCATCCAATGGTGCTAAACTTGTTTAGATTGAGTAATGATTGTGGGTCAAATTGACCCGTTGAACTTTTGATTTTCTCTGTGCACAAAAATCCCGTAGGGAGGCTTGTTGAGTTCGTTTCGGAGCACAGCCGTCTGCTTTTAATTTTCGGTATCAAGAAGTCTGGAAGCCGCTCTACAACTTTGAAATTTAGATTGAGGGACATGCCATGATGACGCAGGTACAAACTGCGTCTCTCTAGCATTTTTAGTTCCAGAATGATTCAAAAGCATAGCTGAAAGTTTGTTCATTATTTCGTGAAAATGTAACGCTAAAGGTTTTTTTTTTTTTTTTTTTTTTTTTTTTATTTTTTTTTTTTATATTTGTATATACTAGAATATTTATTTAATGTTCGTTTTTGCTATGTAATAGCATTATTTAGTATGATTCTTTATTAATGTGGATTGAGTGATGTATGTTGTCATTTGTAGAATAAACGGAGTAGAATAACTCCAATCGAAAGAAAAAAAAAATCGTGACTTCTTATAGCACGTTTATATGCAGTACGCCGTGTTTGTTTACATTTCACCCACTATGTCACGTGAGGCACGGAGCGCAATCGGTCTATTGATTATGACCATGAAAACACCAGTTTTTAAGCACCAACACTGTAGCGCAGTGCATAAGGTGCTGGGACTGTTTCAGCAACTCGGATCACCCGGTCCGGGTTCGAATACCGTCTGTCTCTAATATAGATTCAAGGCTTTTTGCTGCCCCTGATAGGACAGTGTGATTGGGATCTGCCTTGTTTTCTCCCCTAAAGGGACAGGGCCCGCGTGGTGGCTAGGGTTCGAAGCAGGGGGGGATGTGCTCTGGGTCGGATGCAAATCCTGAAGGGTTCTATATGGCAAAGGGGAGGGGCCAGTGTGTGCCATTAACTGAACCGGCGCCTGAATGCCTGACACTTCCGGAGCGTAACCTTTTATATTTTTCCACCAGATTAAATTTGCATTCTTCAATTTCTTTATTGTTCTATTTGTCTTACCCGCTGCCAAAACATTAGGACTCAAACTTCCTCTAGTTATCGGGCAACGTCGGTAGCCTAGTTGACAACACACTGCTCTTGAACTTCAGGGGTCCCGGGTTCGAATCCCACCCGAGGAACATGATATTTTGTTCACGGAATATTTTTGTTCACGGGACTCGGGAAAGTATCCTGAGTTTACAGTGCTAACACACATCGGTGTATGGGTCAAAAACAAAATTAATTTTCTCTATAATATTTATTTGTATAATGTTATTATTGTTGTTATTATTTATAACGCTTACTGGTATAACTGGTATGTATCTGGTAACTGTTTTAAACAGTGTTTACATCAATTAACTAGGTCAGACTTGTTCTCTCTAATCCGAAGGCGGGTTCACTTATGTTTGAAAAGGAGGGAGCTACTGCCTTAGTTAAAAGACATTGTTTTCGTATCTACTCTTGTTAGAAACTCTTGTTTTTTTTGTATAGATTAGTATCCTGTTTAAAGGAACGTTACAGAATTGGTAAGAAACAAAATCGTGAAAATCACAGATGTACATAAAACTTACACGGTCTAATGATAATGATTGTTGAAAACATCCCTTGAAGTATTTATGTCTGAAGTCTCATATTTGTTAAGAAATAAATAATTTAACCTTGCGTTTGTTATTTTTTTTGTTTGCATCAATGTCATGCAAAATGTGTAATCGTTTTTTGACTATTATTTTTCTCGTGACCCAGATGGCCGATCAGTTTGAAACTTTAACGGATTTGTCAGTTCATGTATATGGTGGATTACATAAAGTGCTTACACTGCCAGCAACTATTTTGATTTTAAGATCAAAAGGGGGCCCTTGATATTAAAAGGAACAGTTTTGTTTTAATTTGTTTTAAGGATCTGTGTTGAGAATATTGAAAGAAATACAGGATTATTGTTTGTTTGCGGAAAAAAAAATATACTAATTTCTGTCAAAAAACAAGGTTTGATGATGACGAAATACAGTTCATGCGTCATTAATTTATCTTTGGTACGAGAAGAAAGCCCTTGAAAATGGCGATCCGATTGTGGTAAAATTGTTAAGATTGAGCATGAAACTGGGATCGAATTATCCGTTCAAACTGTTTTTTTTTCTTTTTTTTTTTGTCAGACAGCTCTGTGCACAAAACTCTCATAGGGCATGCTGTTGAAATCGTGTCTGAGCAACCCCGCTTACTGGAGCTTTTTGTTATCATGAAGTGTATAAGTCGCCCTATACTTTTGAAAAACGGATGCAGGGACATGCCAGAATGACTCAGTTACAAACTTCATCTCTTTAGCATTTTTAGCTACATAATTATTTCAGAGCATGGCTGAAATATTTATTTTTCGGGCCAATTTTTGAATGAATATCAATGTAAACAGCTGGATCGTGATTTTTAACCAAGATTCCTAGTTTTGTTTCTTATCAAGTTTATTTGCCTGAAAATTTGCCCACATTTTCCTCCCCTAGTTTTATGCAAAATGGCGGCCACATTGAATTTTGAAATACTTTAAGTGTAAAAAAGTACCAACCTAACTTTATTAGCAACATTTTGGCAGTCGGCTTGTTCTTTGTAGTTATGTCAATGAGAGATTTGTGTACGGTTTCAGGGGAAAAACGGTGGCCATTTTGTTTTTTACGTAAAAATGCACTTTCGCCGGATAAATATGCAAATTGCTAAATATTCAAAAATACACAAAAAATACTTAAAAGTCTTATAGCCTTGAAATGGAAAACTATTGATAGATTCTTGAAATCTGTATTCTCTGCTTAATTTTATATGGGGAGTCCCTGGGCCCGTCGAGTTATTCTCCCTCCAAGAAAAAACACCCCTTCACAAGTTTAATTTTAAAAACGTCAACAACCCCCAGGTCACAATTGGGCAACATTTTTGTACATTGAAACACCTTCTGGGGGCTCTCAAATCTGTCTTATATAGAATATTAGGTGGTTGAAATCGTTTCTGAGCAACCCCGCCTACTTGAGTTTTTTTCTATCAAGAAGTGTGCAAGTCGCCCTGAACCTTTAAAAAATAGACGCAGGAACATGCCAAATGACTAAGGTACAAACTGCATCTCCCTAGCATTTTTTGTTCCAGGGTTTTTCCAGAGTGTTGCTGAACGTTTTTAATTGTCCGGGCCTATTTTTTGAATGACCCCCTTATTGTTGGTTGGAATCCTGACTGCGCCGTGTCTTGGTGTACGTTTTATACACGCACAGTGTACGTCAATTTCTAATGGGTGCCTGCTCGCGCCGTGTGCAAGTCGCCCTAAACCTTTAAAAAATGGACGTAGGAACATTCCTGGAAGAGGAGAGGAAAGCCCTTGAACATGGCAATCCTGTGGTGTTAAAATTTTGAAGATTGAGCATGAAACTGGGATCGAAATTACCCGTTGTACATGTTGTTTTTCTCTCCGACAGCTCTGTGCACAAAACTCACATAGTGGAGGTTGTTGAAATCGTTTCTGAGCAACCCCGCAAGGCGGGACAAACTGTAACAGTATACTGTTCAGCTTCATCAAAGGTCTTAGCATCCGTCACAAACAGGGAGCAATGATCACCAAAACTTGTCTATGGACTGATGCAGAACATGCATGGATATACCATCAGGAAATGCGTCTGAAGGAGAGCTGAAACAGTGAAGTTTGCCGCCATTTTGAGCGCCGAGTGATAGCGTCTGAAGACGGCAGGACGTTTCTAACTCAACAAGTGGTAAGCTGTTGTAAGCCGTAACCCCGCCTGTCTTTACTCTAAGTTAACTGTTTTAAATGTATTTTATTTCATTCCGAAACGGGGAGGGTAACATTGTAATAAAAAATAACAATAATTTAGAAATGGTTTAGACAATGGTTTAGACAGATGTTTTAAAAGTAGAATACAATGATCTACACACATTTGTCACAAAATTGCATGGTTTTTTCTACTACTTAACGAACTAACACGGTCGGCCATTTATGGAAGCAAAACATTTTGACTCCCAAAAATGGCCGGCCGTGTTTGTCGACAAGTTATAAAAGGAAACCCACGCAATGAGTGGTTACTTGGAGTGATACTTGTGTGGATCATTATGTTCCACTTTTAAAATATATTTATAATCATATGTAATAAGACCAACTCGACTGATCCAAGGCAACGTGTTCCTTTAACTAATAACAAAACACATACATTGGTAAAGCCTTGTTCACACAGTTTGATTTTTTAGACGGTAAATAAAAAGACATACTTTGCAACGCAATGAATTATAGCTTCATCAGGAGTGTCCATAAAAAAAATTACATCTATCTTCCCTACAAAGAATTTTAAAAGTCTTTGTTTTATCAATAACATAAACCAACATAATATACATAAGGTCGTTGTTTAATGGGCAATTTCAGGCACAAAATGGATTTCTGTATCAACATCAAGGTGACAATGAGGGCAAATTTTTTGGATAATGGAAACTTTAAGGAAACTTTTTGCCAATTATTTGGCTTGACTCTAACCCAGCAAACCTCCCTAGAGTTCAATAAGTAGGTTGAGTGAAGAGCATCTGAATTGGGCCAAAGAACGGCGATATTATAATTAACACAACGTAAATATAACTGAAACTCAAACTGGGTTTGAAGATACGGTACGGATATGTCCTGAGCTTATTCCTTTGGCCAGAACTAGTTATATAGCCATTATGCAATCTATTGTACCAGTTAGAGTTAAACACGTAACGTTTCACATTCCTTTGGCTATATAGATGGCACAGTTCCTATTAAGCATGAGAAATACCGATGTTTTGTGGCCAAGCCCTTGTGTTTGATCACAGAGAATGTACAGCATTGTTCTCACTCCATTTCAACCAGTTTAAACTTAGCATATGTACAAAGGAAAACGACAAATTTCGTCCCGGAATAAATCGGGTGTACGTATGGCTAACCGATGACGCGGTAAACTTGTAGAGATTGGGCATTAGTCTGGAGTCGAAATGACCTTAACAAATCTGTGAACTTTTATTAGACAGCTCTGTGCACAAAAATCCTTTTGGGAGACTGTTGAGCACAGTTCTGATTCCCCTTTACTTGTTGTTTTCCGCTATCGAGAAAATGTCCAAACCGCCCTAAAACTTTTACAATTCGGATACAGGGATATGCCAGGTAGAGTCGGGTACAACGACTCCGTGTCTGTAGCATGTTTAATTTCAGAGTAATTGAAGAGTTCGTCTCAGATTTATTTTAAAACCATTAAACAAAACAATTCGTCTGCTTTTTCTGTATAGCCCATGCATACAACTTTTGGGTGGTACTAATCCCTGGCCTCTAGCGTCACCTTGAGAATCTCAATAGCACTAATTTTTGTACGAGAGGAAAGCCCTTGAAGTTGTCCATCCAATGGAGATAAACTTGTTTCAATTGAGCAATGATTTGGGGTTAAATTGACCCGTTGTACTTTGGATTTTCTCTGTGCTCAAAAATCCCGTTGGGAGGCTTGTTGAGTTCGTTTCGGAGCACAGCCGCCTACTTTAAATTTTCGGTATCAAGAAAACTGGAAGCCGCTCTAAAACTTTGAAATTTGAAGTTAGGGACATGCCATGATGACGCAGGTACAAACTGCGTCTCTCTGGCGTTTTTAGTTCCAGAATGATTCAAAAGCATAGATGAAAGTTTTTTCAAGTCCGGGTTTTTTTTTTAACGCATGTATTTGTTTTCGACAATAATCACCACATGCCGTGTATATCATGCAATAAATGTCCCAAATTTATGGGGTGTGTATGGTCTACTCCCTGGCCTGTAGCCTCGCTTTGAGAATCCCCATAGCACTAATTTTGGTACGATACGAAAGCCCTTGAAATTCTACATCCAATGGTGCTAAACTTGTTTAGATTGAGTAATGATTGTGGGTAAAATTGACCCGTTGAACTTTTGATTTTCTCTGTGCACAAAAATCCCCCAGGGAGGCTTGTTGAGTTCGTTTCGAAGCACAGCCGCCTTCATTTAATTTTCGGTATCAAGAAGTCTGGAAGCCGCTCTAAAACTTTGAAATTTGAAGTTAGGGACATGTCAGAATGACGCAGGTACAAACTGCGTCTCTCTAGCGTTTTTAGTTCCAGAATGATTCAAAAGCATAGCTGAAAGTTTTTTCAAGTCCGGGCTTTTTTTTAACGCATGTATTTGTTTTCTCCAATAATCACCACATGCCGTGTATATCATGCATTAAATGTCCCAAATTTATGGGGTGTGTATGGTCTACTCCCTGGCCTTTAGCTTCGTTTTGAGAATCCGCATAGCACTAATTTTGGTACGAGAGGAAAGCCCTTGAAATTTTCCATCCAATGGTGCTAAACCTGTTTAGATTGAGTAATGTTTGTGGGTCAAATTGACCCGTTGAACTTTTGATTTTCTCTGTGCACAAAAATCCCTTAGGGAGGCTTGTTGAGTTCGTTTCGAAGCACAGCCGCCTACTTTTAATTTTCGGTATCAAGAAGTCTGGAAGCCGCTCTAAAACTTTGAAATTTAAATTTAGGGTAATGCCATGATGACGCAGGTAGAAACTGCGTCTCTCTAGCATTTTTAGTTCCAGAATGATTCAAACGCATAGCTGAAAGTTTTTTCAAGTCCGGGCTTTTTTTTTAACGCATGTATTTGTTTTCTCCAATAATCACCACATGCCGTGTATATCATGCATTAAATGTCCCAAATTTATGGGGTGTGTATGGTCTACTCCCTGGCCTGTAGTCTCGCTTTGAGAATCCCCATAGCACTAATTTTGGTACGAGACGAAAGCCCTTGAAATTCTACATCCAATGGTGCTAAACTTGTTTAGATTGAGTAATGATTGTGGGTAAAATTGACCCGTTGAACTTTTGATTTTCTCTGTGCACAAAAATCCCCCAGGGAGGCTTGTTGAGTTCGTTTCGAAGCACAGCCGCCTTCATTTAATTTTCGGTATCAAGAAGTCTGGAAGCCGCTCTAAAACTTTGAAATTTGAAGTTAGGGACATGTCAGAATGACGCAGGTACAAACTGCGTCTCTCTAGCGTTTTTAGTTCCAGAATGATTCAAAAGCATAGCTGAAAGTTTTTTCAAGTCCGGGCTTTTTTTTAACGCATGTATTTGTTTTCTCCAATAATCACCACATGCCGTGTATATCATGCATTAAATGTCCCAATTTATGGGGTGTGTATGGTCTACTCCCTGGCCTTTAGCTTCGTTTTGAGAATCCGCATAGCACTAATTTTGGTACGATAAGAAAGCCCTTGAAATTCTCCATCTACTGGTGCTAAACTTGTTTAGATTGAGTAATGATTGTGGGTAAAATTGACCCGTTGAACTTTTGATTTTCTCTGTGCACAAAAATCCCTTAGGGAGGCTTGTTGAGTTCGTTTCGAAGCACAGCCGCCTACTTTTAGTTTTCGGTATCAAGAAGTCTGGAAGCCGCTCTAAAACTTTGAAATTTAAATTTAGGATAATGCCATGATGACGCAGGTAGAAACTGCGTCTCTCTAGCAGTTTTAGTTCCAGAATGATTCAAAAGCATAGCTGAAAGTTTTTTCAAGTCCGGGCTTTTTTTAACGCATGTATTTGTTTTCTCCAATAATCACCACATGCCGTGTATATCATGCATTAAATGTCCCAAATTTATGGGGTGTGTATGGTCTACTCCCTGGCCTTTAGCTTCGTTTTGAGAATCCGCATAGCACTAATTTTGGTACGAGAGGAAAGCCCTTGAAATTCTCCATCCAATGGTGCTAAAGTTGTTTATATTGAGTAATGATTTTGGCTCAAATTGACCCGTTGAACTTTTGATTTTCTCTGTAGACAAACATCCCGTAGGGAGGCTTGTTGAGTTCGTTTCGGATCACAGCCGTCTACTTTTAATTTTCGGTATCAAGAAGTCTGGAAGCCGCTCTAAAACTTTGAAATTTGAAGTTAGGGACATGTCAGAATGACGCAGGTACAAACTGCGTCTCTCTAGCGTTTTTAGTTCCAGAGTGATTCAAAAGCATAGCTGAAAGTTTTTTCAAGTCCGGGCTTTTTTTTTTAACGCATGTATTTGTTTTCTCCAATAATCACCACATGCCGTGTATATCATGCATTAAATGTCCCAAATTTATGGGGTGTGTCTGGTCTACTCCCTGGCCTGTAGTCTCGCTTTGAGAATCCCCATAGCACTAATTTTGGTACGAGAGGAAAGCCCTTGAAATTTTCCATCCAATGGTGCTAAACCTGTTTAGATTGAGTAATGATTGTGGGTCAAATTGACCCGTTGAACTTTGGATTTTCTCTGTGCACAAAAATCCCTTAGGGAGGCTTGTTGAGTTCGTTTCGAAGCACAGCCGCCTAATTTTAATTTTCGGTATCAAGAAGTCTGGAAGCCGCTCTAAAACTTTGAAATTTGAAGTTAGGGACATGTCAGAATGACGCAGGTACAAACTGCGTCTCTCTAGCGTTTTTAGTTCCAGAGTGATTCAAAAGCATAGCTGAACGTTTTTTCAAGTCCGGGCTTTTTTTTTTAACGCATGTATTTGTTTTCTCCAATAATTACCACATGCCGTGTATATCATGCATTAAATGTCCCAAATTTATGGGGTGTGTCTGGTCTACTCCCTGGCCTGTAGTCTCGCTTTGAGAATCCCCATAGCACTAATTTTGGTACGAGAGGAAAGCCCTTGAAATTTTCCATCCAATGGTGCTAAACCTGTTTAGATTGAGTAATGATTGTGGGTCAAATTGACCCGTTGAACTTTGGATTTTCTCTGTGCACAAAAATCCCTTAGGGAGGCTTGTTGAGTTCGTTTCGAAGCACAGCCGCCTAATTTTAATTTTCGGTATCAAGAAGTCTGGAAGCCGCTCTAAAACTTTGAAATTTAGATTTAGGGTAATGCCATGATGACGCAGGTAGAAACTGCGTCTCTCTAGCATTTTTAGTTCCAGAATGATTCAAAAGCATAGCTGAAAGTTTTTTCAAGTCCGGGCTTTTTTTTTAACGCATGTATTTGTTTTCTCCAATAATCACCACATGCCGTGTATATCATGCATTAAATGTCCCAAATTTATGGGGTGTGTATGGTCTACTCCCTGGCCTGTAGCCTCGCTTTGAGAATCCCCATAGCACTAATTTTGGTACGAGAGGAAAGCCCTTGAAATTCTCTATCCAATGGTGCTAAACTTGTTTAGATTGAGTAATGATTGTGGGTCAAATTGACCAATTGAACTTTTGATTTTCTCTGTGCACAAAAATCCCGTAGGGAGGCTTGTTGAGTTCGTTTCGGAGCACAGCCGTCTGCTTTTAATTTTCGGTATCAAGAAGTCTGGAAGCCGCTCTACAACTTTGAAATTTAGATTTAGGGTAATGCCATGATGACGCAGGTACAAACTGCGTCTCTCTAGCATTTTTAGTTCCAGAATGATTCAAAAGCATAGCTGAAAGTTTTTTCAAGTCCGGGCTTTTTTTTTAACGCATGTATTTGTTTTCTCCAATAATCACCACATGCCGTGTATATCATGCATTAAATGTCCCAAATTTATGGGGTGTGTCTGGTCTACTCCCTGGCCTGTAGTCTCGCTTTGAGAATCCCCATAGCACTAATTTTGGTACGAGAGGAAAGCCCTTGAAATTTTCCATCCAATGGTGCTAAACCTGTTTAGATTGAGTAATGATTGTGGGTCAAATTGACCCGTTGAACTTTGGATTTTCTCTGTGCACAAAAATCCCTTAGGGAGGCTTGTTGAGTTCGTTTCGAAGCACAGCCGCCTAATTTTAATTTTCGGTATCAAGAAGTCTGGAAGCCGCTCTAAAACTTTGAAATTTGAAGTTAGGGACATGTCAGAATGACGCAGGTACAAACTGCGTCTCTCTAGCGTTTTTAGTTCCAGAGTGATTCAAAAGCATAGCTGAAAGTTTTTTCAAGTCCGGGCTTTTTTTTTTAACGCATGTATTTGTTTTCTCCAATAATCACCACATGCCGTGTATATCATGCATTAAATGTCCCAAATTTATGGGGTGTGTCTGGTCTACTCCCTGGCCTGTAGTCTCGCTTTGAGAATCCCCATAGCACAAATTTTGGTACGAGAGGAAAGCCCTTGAAATTTTCCATCCAATGGTGCTAAACCTGTTTAGATTGAGTAATGATTGTGGGTCAAATTGACCCGTTGAACTTTGGATTTTCTCTGTGCACAAAAATCCCTTAGGGAGGCTTGTTGAGTTCGTTTCGAAGCACAGCCGCCTAATTTTAATTTTCGGTATCAAGAAGTCTGGAAGCCGCTCTAAAACTTTGAAATTTAGATTTAGGGTAATGCCATGATGACGCAGGTAGAAACTGCGTCTCTCTAGCATTTTTAGTTCCAGAATGATTCAAAAGCATAGCTGAAAGTTTTTTCAAGTCCGGGCTTTTTTTTTAACGCATGTATTTGTTTTCTCCAATAATCACCACATGCCGTGTATATCATGCATTAAATGTCCCAAATTTATGGGGTGTGTATGGTCTACTCCCTGGCCTGTAGCCTCGCTTTGAGAATCCCCATAGCACTAATTTTGGTACGAGAGGAAAGCCCTTGAAATTCTCTATCCAATGGTGCTAAACTTGTTTAGATTGAGTAATGATTGTGGGTCAAATTGACCAATTGAACTTTTGATTTTCTCTGTGCACAAAAATCCCGTAGGGAGGCTTGTTGAGTTCGTTTCGGAGCACAGCCGTCTGCTTTTAATTTTCGGTATCAAGAAGTCTGGAAGCCGCTCTACAACTTTGAAATTTAGATTTAGGGTAATGCCATGATGACGCAGGTACAAACTGCGTCTCTCTAGCATTTTTAGTTCCAGAATGATTCAAAAGCATAGCTGAAAGTTTTTTCAAGTCCGGGCTTTTTTTTTAACGCATGTATTTGTTTTCTCCAATAATCACCACATGCCGTGTATATCATGCATTAAATGTCCCAAATTTATGGGGTGTGTATGGTCTACTCCCTGGCCTTTAGCTTCGTTTTGAGAATCCGCATAGCACTAATTTTGGTACGATAAGAAAGCCCTTGAAATTCTCCATCCAATGGTGCTAAACTTGTTTAGATTGAGTAATGATTGTGGGTCAAATTGACCCGTTGAACTTTTGATTTTCTCTGTGCACAAAAAACCTTAGGGAGGCTTGTTGAGTTCGTTTCGAAGCACAGCCGCCTACTTTTAGTTTTCGGTATCAAGAAGTCCGGAAGCCGCTCTAAAACTTTGAAATTTAGATTAAGGGACATGCCATGATGACGCAGGTGCAAACTGCGTCTCTCTAGCATTTTTAGTTCCAGAATGATTCAAAAGCATAACTGAAGTTTTTTAAGTCCGGGCTATTTTTTAACGCATGTATTTGTTTTCTCCAATAATCACCACATGCCGTGTATATCATGCATTAAATGTCCTAAATTTATGGGGTGTGTATGGTCTACTCCCTGGCCTCTAGCGTCGCTTTGATAATCCCCATAGGACTAATGTTGGTACGAGAGGAAAGCCCTTGAAATTATCCATCCAATGGTGCTAAACTTGTTTAGATTGAGTAATGATTGTGGGTCAAATTGACCAATTGAACTTTTGATTTTCTCTGTGCACAAAAATCCCTTAGGGAGGCTTGTTGAGTTCGTTTCGAAGCACAGCCGCCTTCATTTAATTTTCGGTATCAAGAAGTCTGGAAGCCGCTCTAAAACTTTGAAATTTGACGTTAGGGACATGTCAGAATGACGCAGGTACAAACTGCGTCTCTCTAGCCTTTTTAGTTCCAGAATGATTCAAAAGCATAGCTGAAAGTTTTTTCAAGTCCGGGCTATTTTTTAACGCATGTATTTGTTTTCTCCAATAATCACCACATGCCGTGTATATCATGCATTAAATGTCCCAAATTTATGGGGTGTGTATGGTCTACTCCCTGGCCTGTAGCCTCGCTTTAAGAATCCCCATAGCACTAATTTGGTACGAGACGAAAGCCCTTGAAATTCTACATCCAATGGTGCTAAACTTGTTTAGATTGAGTAATAATTGTGGGTAAAATTGACCCGTTGAACTTTTGATTTTCTCTGTGCACAAAAATCCCGTAGGGAGGCTTGTTGAGTTCGTTTCCAAGCACAGCCGCCTACTTTTAGTTTTCGGTATCAAGAAGTCTGGAAGCCGCTCTAAAACTTTGAAATTTAGATTTAGGGTAATGCCATGATGACGCAGGTACAAACTGCGTCTCTCTAGCAGTTTTAGTTCCAGAATGATTCAAAAGCATAGCTGAAGTTTTTTCAAGTCCGGGCTATTTTTTAACGCATGTATTTGTTTTCTCCAATAATCACCACATGCCGTGTATATCATGCATTAAATGTCCCAAATTTATGGGGTGTGTATGGTCTACTCCCTGGCCTCTAGCGTCGCTTTGATAATCCCCATAGGTCTAATGTTGGTACGAGAGGAAAGCCCTTGAAATTCTCCATCCAATGGTGCTAAACTTGTTTAGATTGAGTAATGATTGTGGGTCAAATTGACCAATTGAACTTTTGATTTTATCTGTGCACAAAAATCCCGTAGGGAGGCTTGTTGAGTTCGTTTCGAAGCACAGCCGCCTACTTTTAGTTTTCGGTATCAAGAAGTCTGGAAGCCGCTCTAAAACTTTGAAATTTAGATTTAGGGTAATGCCATGATGACGCAGGTACAAACTGCGTCTCTCTAGCATTTTTAGTTCCAGAATGATTCAAAAGCATAGCTGAAAGTTTTTTCAAGTCCGGGCTTTTTTTTAACGCATGTATTTGTTTTCTCCAATAATCACCACATGCCGTGTATATCATGCATTAAATGTCCCAAATTTATGGGGTGTGTATGGTCTACTCCCTGGCCTCTAGCCTCGCTTTGCGAATCCCAATAGCACTAATTTTGGTACGATAAGAAAGCCCTTGAAATTCTCCATCCAATGGTGCTAAACTTGTTTAGATTGAGTAATGATTGTGGGTCAAATTGACCCGTTGAACTTTTGATTTTCTCTGTGCACAAAAATCCCGTAGGGAGGCTTGTTGAGTTCGTTTCGGAGCACAGCCGTCTGCTTTTAATTTTCGGTATCAAGAAGTCTGGAAGCAGCTCTACAACTTTGAAATTTAGATTAAGGGACATGCCATGATGACGCAGGTACAAACTGCGTCTCTCTAGCATTTTTAGTTCCAGAATGATTCAAAAGCATAGCTGAAAGTTTATTCATGTCCGGGCTTTTTTTTAACGCATGTATTTGTTTTCTCCAATAATCACCGCATGCCGTGTATATCATGCATTAAATGTCCCAAATTTATGGGGTGTGTATGGTTTACTCCCTGGCCTGTAGCCTCGCTTTGAGAATCCCCTTAGCATTAATTTTGGTACGAGAGGAAAGCCCTTGAAATTCTCCATCCAATGGTGCTAAACTTTGTTTAGATTGAGTAATGATTGTGGGTAAAATTGACCCGTTGAACTTTTGATTTCCTCTGTGCACAAAAATCCATTAGGGAGGCTTGTTGAGTTCGTTTCCAAGCACAGCCGCCTACTTTTTATTTTCGGTATCAAGAAGTCTGGAAGCCGCTCTAAAATTTTGAAATTTAGGTTTAGGGTAATGCCATGATGACGCAGGTACAAACTGCGTCTCTCTAGCGTTTTTAGTTCCAGAATGATTCAAAAGCATAGCTGAAAGTTTTTTCAAGTCCGGGCTTTTTTTAACGCATGTATTTGTTTTCTCCAATAATCACCACATGCCGTGTATATCATGCATTAAATGTCCCAAATTTATGGGGTGTGTATGGTCTACTCCCTGGCCTCTAGCGTCGCTTTGATAATTCCCATAGCACTAATGTTGGTACGAGAGGAAAGCCCTTGAAATTCTCCATCCAATGGTGCTAAACTTGTTTAGATTGAGTAATGATTGTGGGTAAAATTGACCTGTTGAACTTTTGATTTCCTCTGTGCACAAAAATCCCGTAGGGAGGCTTGTTGATTTCGTTTCGGAGCAACGCCGCCTACTTTTAATTTTCGGTATCAAGAAGTCTGGAAGCCGCTCTAAAACTTTGAAATTTAGATTTAGGGTAATGCCATGATGACGCAGGTACAAACTGCGTCTCTCTAGCATTTTTAGTTCCAGAATGATTCAAAAGCACAGCTGAAAGTTTTTTCAAGTCCGGGCTTTTTTTTAACGCATGTATTTGTTTTCTCCAATAATCACCACATGCCGTGTATATCATGCATTAAATGTCCCAAATTTATGGGGTGTGTATGGTCTACTCCCTGGCCTCTAGCTTCGCTTTAAGAATCTCCATAGCACTAATTTTGGTACGAGAGGAAAGCCCTTGAAATACTCCATCCAATGGTGCTAAACTTGTTCAGATTGAGCAATGATTGTGGGTCAAATTGACCAGTTGAACTTTGGATTTTCTCTGTGCACAAAAATCCCGTAGGGAGGCTTGTTGAGTTCGTTTCGGAGCACAGCCGCCTACTTTTAATTTTCGGTATCAAGAAGTCTGGAAGCCGCTCTAAAACTTTGAAATTTGAAGTTAGGGACATGTCAGAATGACGCAGGTACAAACTGCGTCTCTCTAGCGTTTTTAGTTCTAGAGTGATTCAAAAGCATAGCTGAAAGTTTTTTCAAGTCCGGGCTTTTTTTTTTAACGCATGTATTTGTTTTCTCCAATAATCACCACATGCCGTGTATATCATGCATTAAATGTCCCAAATTTAAGGGGTGTGTCGGGTCTACTCCCTGGCCTCTAGCGTCGCCTTGAAAATCCCCATAGCACTGATGTTTATACGAGAGGAAAGCCCTTGGAATTGTCCATCCAATGGTGCTAAACTTGTTTAGATTAAGCAATGATTTTGGGTCAAAATGACCCGTTGTACTTTTGATTTTCTCTGTGCACAAAAATCCCGTAGGGGAGGCTTGTTGAGTTCGTTTCGGAGCACAGCCGCCTACTCTTAATTTTCGGTATCAGAGTGGAGGTTGTTGAAATCGTTTCTGAGCAACCCGCAAGAGCGATAGATTGAATTTCATTTTTTCTGTCTGAGTTTTATTCCCGTCTTCATTAAAAAAAAAATTCAAAAGTGAATACATCAAATGTTGGGACATGCATCCAGGTAATGACAATATTCGAGTGTTTTCCATAACATTTACCTAATTGCTATAGGTAATATTTATGCGTGAAACTTTACATCAACAGTTCGGCTACGAAAGTATCCCATTCCGTGTGTGCTATACATTTGCGCATTGAAACCGACTTAAAAAAACACAACCTTCAAGGAAAAACGTATTTAGGACTTAAAATGGCGGCCATTTTGAATTTTGCTAGATATTTTAAACAGCTGGAGTTTGATTATTTTTTTTTACCCGTATTCCCCTTAACCTTAACTTGTTTTGGGGCGGGGCCTATAGCCCCCCTCCCCCATTAGAACCGATCCTCTCTTTAACCAATCCTCTTCTAAAATCCCCGAAAAAATTAATTTCTATTAAGTTCCACAGAACACAGCGAAGACAAAATATGGGGGGGGGGGGGGTAACACATATTTCGATCAACGATTGGCTCTGCATTGAAGGGGTGGGGGTAATTGCTCTTGCTTTTACAATTTGCAGCTTCTTCAGGAGATTTGTATTTACAATATTAGCAGCAAAATCATTACAACGAGGGCAATGAAACCACACTTTCCGTGCATAAACACTTGAAATCGTGGTAACATTCTCGTGGAATTTCCTATAGTTGGGTGACTGTAAGGTCCGTAAGGTCTCAAATAATGACAAAATCCGGAATATTCTTCGAATTGAGTCTTTATTGAGCCAGAAATTGCAACAGTAATCGTGTCTTCTTATAGCACGTTTATATGCAGTACGCCGTGTTTGTTTACATTTCACCCACTATGTCACGTGAGGCACGGAGCGCAATCGGTCTATTGATTATGACCATGAAAACACCAGTTTTTAAGCACCAACACTGTAGCGCAGTGCGTAAGGTGCTGGGACTGTTTCAGCAACTCGGATCACCCGGTCCGGGTTCGAATACCGTCTGTCTCTAATATAGATTCAAGGCTTTTTGCTGCCCCTGATAGGACAGTGTGATTGGGATCTGCCTTGTTTTCTCCCCTAAAGGGACAGGGCCCGCGTGGTGGCTAGGGTTCGAAGCAGGGGGGGATGTGCTCTGGGTCGGATGCAAATCCTGAAGGGTTCTATATGGCAAAGGGGAGGGGCCAGTGTGTGCCATTAACTGAACCGGCGCCTGAATGCCTGACACTTCCGGAGCGTAACCTTTTATATTTTTCCACCAGATTAAATTTGCATTCTTCAATTTCTTTATTGTTCTATTTGTCTTACCCGCTGCCAAAACATTAGGACTCAAACTTCCTCTAGTTATCGGGCAACGTCGGTAGCCTAGTTGACAACACACTGCTCTTGAACTTCAGGGGTCCCGGGTTCGAATCCCACCCGAGGAACATGATATTTTGTTCACGGAATATTTTTGTTCACGGGACTCGGGAAAGTATCCTGAGTTTACAGTGCTAACACACATCGGTGTATGGGTCAAAAACAAAATTAATTTTCTCTATAATATTTATTTGTATAATGTTATTATTGTTGTTATTATTTATAACGCTTACTGGTATAACTGGTATGTATCTGGTAACTGTTTTAAACAGTGTTTACATCAATTAACTAGGTCAGACTTGTTCTCTCTAATCCGAAGGCGGGTTCACTTATGTTTGAAAAGGAGGGAGCTACTGCCTTAGTTAAAAGACATTGTTTTCGTATCTACTCTTGTTAGAAACTCTTGTTTTTTTTGTATAGATTAGTATCCTGTTTAAAGGAACGTTACAGAATTGGTAAGAAACAAAATCGTGAAAATCACAGATGTACATAAAACTTACACGGTCTAATGATAATGATTGTTGAAAACATCCCTTGAAGTATTTATGTCTGAAGTCTCATATTTGTTAAGAAATAAATAATTTAACCTTGCGTTTGTTATTTTTTTTGTTTGCATCAATGTCATGCAAAATGTGTAATCGTTTTTTGACTATTATTTTTCTCGTGACCCAGATGGCCGATCAGTTTGAAACTTTAACGGATTTGTCAGTTCATGTATATGGTGGATTACATAAAGTGCTTACACTGCCAGCAACTATTTTGATTTTAAGATCAAAAGGGGGCCCTTGATATTAAAAGGAACAGTTTTGTTTTAATTTGTTTTAAGGATCTGTGTTGAGAATATTGAAAGAAATACAGGATTATTGTTTGTTTGCGGAAAAAAAAATATACTAATTTCTGTCAAAAAACAAGGTTTGATGATGACGAAATACAGTTCATGCGTCATTAATTTATCTTTGGTACGAGAAGAAAGCCCTTGAAAATGGCGATCCGATTGTGGTAAAATTGTTAAGATTGAGCATGAAACTGGGATCGAATTATCCGTTCAAACTGTTTTTTTTTCTTTTTTTTTTTTGTCAGATAGCTCTGTGCACAAAACTCTCATAGGGCATGCTGTTGAAATCGTGTCTGAGCAACCCCGCTTACTGGAGCTTTTTGTTATCATGAAGTGTATAAGTCGCCCTATACTTTTGAAAAACGGATGCAGGGACATGCCAGAATGACTCAGTTACAAACTTCATCTCTTTAGCATTTTTAGCTACATAATTATTTCAGAGCATGGCTGAAATATTTATTTTTCGGGCCAATTTTTGAATGAATATCAATGTAAACAGCTGGATCGTGATTTTTAACCAAGATTCCTAGTTTTGTTTCTTATCAAGTTTATTTGCCTGAAAATTTGCCCACATTTTCCTCCCCTAGTTTTATGCAAAATGGCGGCCACATTGAATTTTGAAATACTTTAAGTGTAAAAAAGTACCAACCTAACTTTATTAGCAACATTTTGGCAGTCGGCTTGTTCTTTGTAGTTATGTCAATGAGAGATTTGTGTACGGTTTCAGGGGAAAAACGGTGGCCATTTTGTTTTTTACGTAAAAATGCACTTTCGCCGGATAAATATGCAAATTGCTAAATATTCAAAAATACACAAAAAATACTTAAAAGTCTTATAGCCTTGAAATGGAAAACTATTGATAGATTCTTGAAATCTTTATTCTCTGCTTAATTTTATATGGGGAGTCCCTGGGCCCGTCGAGTTATTCTCCCTCCAAGAAAAAACACCCCTTCACAAGTTTAATTTTAAAAACGTCAACAACCCCCAGGTAACAATTGGGCAACATTTTTGTACATTGAAACACCTTCTGGGGGCTCTCAAATCTGTCTTATATAGAATATTAGGTGGTTGAAATCGTTTCTGAGCAACCCCGCCTACTTGAGTTTTTTTCTATCAAGAAGTGTGCAAGTCGCCCTGAACCTTTAAAAAATAGACGCAGGAACATGCCAAATGACTAAGGTACAAACTGCATCTCCCTAGCATTTTTTGTTCCAGGGTTGTTCCAGAGTGTTGCTGAACGTTTTTAAATGTCCGGGCCTATTTTTTGAATGACCCCCTTATTGTTGGTTGGAATCCTGACTGCGCCGTGTCTTGGTGTACGTTTTATACACGCACAGTGTACGTCAATTTCTAATGGGTGCCTGCTCGCGCCGTGTGCAAGTCGCCCTAAATCTTTAAAAAATGGACGTAGGAACATTCCTGGAAGAGGAGAGGAAAGCCCTTGAACATGGCAATCCTGTGGTGTTAAAATTTTGAAGATTGAGCATGAAACTGGGATCGAAATTACCCGTTGTACATGTTGTTTTTCTCTCCGACAGCTCTGTGCACAAAACTCACATAGTGGAGGTTGTTGAAATCGTTTCTGAGCAACCCCGCAAGGCGGGACAAACTGTAACAGTATACTGTTCAGCTTCATCAAAGGTCTTAGCATCCGTCACAAAGAGGGAGCAATGATCACCAAAACTTGTCTATGGACTGATGCAGAACATGCATGGATATACCATCAGGAAATGCGTCTGAAGGAGAGCTGAAACAGTGAAGTTTGCCGCCATTTTGAGCGCCGAGTGATAGCGTCTGAAGACGGCAGGACGTTTCTAACTCAACAAGTGGTAAGCTGTTGTAAGCCGTAACCCCGCCTGTCTATACTCTAAGTTAACTGTTTTAAATGTATTTTATTTCATTCCGAAACGGGGAGGGTAACATTGTAATAAAAAATAACAATAATTTAGAAATGGTTTAGACAATGGTTTAGACAGATGTTTTAAAAGTAGAATACAATGATCTACACACATTTGTCACAAAATTGCATGGTTTTTTCTACTACTTAACGAACTAACACGGTCGGCCATTTATGGAAGCAAAACATTTTGACTCCCAAAAATGGCCGGCCGTGTTTGTCGACAAGTTATAAAAGGAAACCCACGCAATGAGTGGTTACTTGGAGTGATACTTGTGTGGATCATTATGTTCCACTTTTAAAATATATTTATAATCATATGTAATAAGACCAACTCGACTGATCCAAGGCAACGTGTTCCTTTAACTAATAACAAAACACATACATTGGTAAAGCCTTGTTCACACAGTTTGATTTTTTAGACGGTAAATAAAAAGACATACTTTGCAACGCAATGAATTATAGCTTCATCAGGAGTGTCCATAAAAAAAATTACATCTATCTTCCCTACAAAGAATTTTAAAAGTCTTTGTTTTATCAATAACATAAACCATCATAATATTCATAAGGTCGTTGTTTAATGGGCAATTTCAGGCACAAAATGGATTTCTGTATCAACATCAAGGTGACAATGAGGGCAAATTTTTTGGATAATGGAAACTTTAAGGAAACTTTTTGCCAATTATTTGGCTTGACTCTAACCCAGCAAACCTCCCTAGAGTTCAATAAGTAGGTTGAGTGAAGAGCATCTGAATTGGGCCAAAGAACGGCGATATTATAATTAACACAACGTAAATATAACTGAAACTCAAACTGGATTTGAAGATACGGTACGGATATGTCCTGAGCTTATTCCTTTGGCCTCAACTAGTTATATAGCCATTATGCAATCTATTGTACCAATTAGAGTTAAACACGTAACGTTTCACATTCCTTTGGCTATATAGATGGCACAGTTCCTATTAAGCATGAGAAATACCGATGTTTTGTGGCCAAGCCCTTGTGTTTGATCACAGAGAATGTACAGAATTGTTATCGCTCCATTTCAACCAGTTTAAACTTAGCATATGTACAAAGGAAAACGACAAAATTCGTCCCGGAATAAATCGGGTGTACGTATGGCTAACCGATGACGCGGTAAACTTGTAGAGATTGGGCATTAATCTGGAGTCGAAACGACCTTAACAAATCTGCGAACTTTTATTAGACAGCTCTGTGCACAAAAATCCCTTTTGGGAGACTGTTGAGCACAGTTCTGATTCCCCTTTACTTGTTGTTTTCCGCTATCAAGAAATTGTCCAAGCCGCCCTAAAACTTTTACAATTTGGATACAGGGATATGCCAGGTAGAGTCGGGTACAACGACTCCGTGTCTGTAGCATGTTTAATTTCAGAGTTATTGAAGAGTTCGTCTCAGATTTATTTTAAAACCATTCAACAAAACAATCCGTCTGCTTTTTCTGTATAACCCATGCATACAACTTTGGGGTGGTACTACTCCCTGGCTTCTAGCGTCGCCTTGAGAATCTCCATAGCACTAATTTTTGTACGAGAGGAAAGCCCTTGAAATTGTCAATCCAATGGTGCTAAACTTGTTTAGATTGAGCAAAGATTTTTGGTTAAATTGACCCGTCGTACTTTTGATTTTCTCTGTGCACAAAAATCCCGTAGGGAGGATTGTTGAGTTCGTTTCGGAGCACAGCCGCCTACTTTTAATTTTCGGTATCAAGAAGTCTGGAAGCCGCTCTAAAACTTTGCAATTTAGATTAAGGGACATGCCATGATGACGCAGGTTTAAACTGCGTCTCTCTAGCTTTTTTAGTTCCAGAATGATTCAAAAGCATAGCTGACAGTTTTTTCAAGTCCGGGCTTTTTTTAACGCATGTACTTGTTTTCTCCAATAATCACCACATGCCGTGTATATCATGCATTAATAGTCCCAAATTTATGGGGTGTGTATGGTCTACTCCCTGGTCTGTAGCCTCGCTTTGAGAATCCGCATAGCACTAATTTTGGTACGAGAGGAAAGCCCTTGAAATTCTACATCCAATGGTGTTAAACTTGTTTAGATTGAGTAATGATTGTGGGTCAAATTGACCAATTGAACTTTTGATTTTCTCTGTGCACAAAAATCCCGTAGGGAGGCTTGTTGAGTTCGTTTCGGAGCACAGCCGCCTACTTTTAATTATCGGTATCAAGAAGTCTGGAAGCCGCTCTAAAACTTTGAAATTTAGATTTAGGGTAATGCCATGATGACGCAGGTACAAACTGCGTCTCTCTAGCATTTTTAGTTCCAGAATGATTCAAAAGCATAGCTGAAAGTTTTTTCAAGTCCGGGCTTTTTTTTAACGCATGTATTTGTTTTCTCCAATAATCACCTCATGCCGTGTATATCATGCATTAAATGTCCCAAATTTATGGGGTGTGTATGGTCTACTCCCTGGCCTGTAGCCTCGTATTGAGAATCCCCATAGCACTAATTTTGGTACGATAAGAAAGCCCTTGAAATTCTCCATCCAATGGTGCTAAACTTGTTTACATTGAGTAATGATTGTGGGTAAAATTGACCCGTTGAACTTTTGATTTTCTCTGTGCACAAAAATCCCTTAGGGAGGCTTGTTGAGTTCGTTTCGAAGCACAGCCGCCTTCATTTAATTTTCGGTATCAAGAAGTCTGGAAGCCGCTCTAAAACTTTGAAATTTGACGTTAGGGACATGTCAGAATGACGCAGGTACAAACTGCGTCTCTCTAGCGTTTTTAGTTCCAGAATGATTCAAAAGCATAGCTGAAAGTTTTTTCAAGTCCGGGCTTTTTTTAACGCATGTATTTGTTTTCTCCAATAATCACCACATGCCGTGTATATCATGCATTAAATGTCCCAAATTTATGGGGTGTGTATGGTCTACTCCCTGGCCTTTAGCTTCGTTTTTAGAATCCGCATAGCACTAATTTTGGTACGATAAGAAAGCCCTTGAAATTCTCCATCCAATGGTGCTAAACTTGTTTAGATTGAGCAATGATTGTGGGTCAAATTGACCCGTTGAACTTTTGATTTTCTCTGTGCACAAAAAACCCTTAGGGAGGCTTGTTGAGTTCGTTTCGAAGCACAGCCGCCTACTTTTTGTTTTCGGTATCAAGAAGTCCGGAAGCCGCTCTAAAACTTTGAAATTTAGATTAAGGGACATGCCATGATGACGCAGGTGCAAACTGCGTCTCTCTAGCATTTTTAGTTCCAGAATGATTCAAAAGCATAGCTGAAGTTTTTTCAAGTCCGGGCTATTTTTTAACGCATGTATTTGTTTTCTCCAATAATCACCACATGCCGTGTATATCATGCATTAACTGTCCCAAATTTATGGGGTGTGTATGGTCTACTCCCTGGCCTCTAGCCTCGCTTTGAGAATCTCCATAGCACTAATTTTGGTACGATAAGAAAGCCCTTGAAATTCTCCATCCAATGGTGCTAAACTTGTTTAGATTGAGTAATGATTGTGGGTCAAATTGACCCTTTTGAACTTTTGATTTTCTCTGTGCACAAAAATCCCGTAGGGAGGCTTGTTGAGTTCGTTTCGGAGCACAGCCGCCTGCTTTTAATTTTCGGTATCAAGAAGTCTGGAAGCCGCTCTAAAACTTTGAAATTTAGATTTAGGGTAATGCCATGATGACGCAGGTACAAACTGCGTCTCTCTAGCATTTTTAGTTCCAGAATGATTCAAAAGCATAGCTGAAAGTTTTTTCAAGTTCGGGCTTTTTTTTAACGCATGTATTTGTTTTCTCCAACAATCACCACATGCCGTGTATATCATGCATTAAATGTCCCAAATTTATGGGGTGTGTATGGTCTACTCACTGGCCTCTAGCCTCGCTTTGAGAATCCGCATAGCACTAATTTTGGTACGAGAGGAAAGCCCTTGAAATTCTTCATCCAATGGTGCTAAACTTGTTTAGATTGAGTAATGATTGTGGGTCAAATTGACCCGTTGAACTTTTGATTTTCTCTGTGCACAAAAATCCCGTAGGGAGGCAGGCTTGTTGAGTTCGTTTCGGAGCACAGCCGCCTGCTTTTAATTTTCGGTGTCAAGAAGTCTGGAAGCCGCTCTAAAACTTTGAATGTTAGATTTAGGGACATGCCATGATGACGCAGGTACAAACTGCGTCTCTCTAGCATTTTTAGTTACAGAATGATTCAAAAGGATAGCTGAAAGTTTATTCATGTCCGGGCTTTTTTTAACGCATGTATTTGTTTTCTCCAATAATCACCACATGCCGTGTATATCATGCATTAAATGTCCCAAATTTATGGGGTGTGTATGGTCTACTCCCTGGCCTTTAGCTTCGTTTTTAGAATCCGCATAGCACTAATTTTGGTACGATAAGAAAGCCCTTGAAATTCTCCATCCAATGGTGCTAAACTTGTTTAGATTGAGCAATGATTGTGGGTCAAATTGACCCGTTGAACTTTTGATTTTCTCTGTGCACAAAAAACCCTTAGGGAGGCTTGTTGAGTTCGTTTCGAAGCACAGCCGCCTACTTTTTGTTTTCGGTATCAAGAAGTCCGGAAGCCGCTCTAAAACTTTGAAATTTAGATTAAGGGACATGCCATGATGACGCAGGTGCAAACTGCGTCTCTCTAGCATTTTTAGTTCCAGAATGATTCAAAAGCATAGCTGAAGTTTTTTCAAGTCCGGGCTATTTTTTAACGCATGTATTTGTTTTCTCCAATAATCACCACATGCCGTGTATATCATGCATTAACTGTCCCAAATTTATGGGGTGTGTATGGTCTACTCCCTGGCCTCTAGCCTCGCTTTGAGAATCTCCATAGCACTAATTTTGGTACGATAAGAAAGCCCTTGAAATTCTCCATCCAATGGTGCTAAACTTGTTTAGATTGAGTAATGATTGTGGGTCAAATTGACCCTTTTGAACTTTTGATTTTCTCTGTGCACAAAAATCCCGTAGGGAGGCTTGTTGAGTTCGTTTCGGAGCACAGCCGCCTGCTTTTAATTTTCGGTATCAAGAAGTCTGGAAGCCGCTCTAAAACTTTGAAATTTTGATTTAGGATAATGCCATGATGACGCAGGTACAAACTGCGTCTCTCTAGCATTTTTAGTTCCAGAATGATTCAAAAGCATAGCTGAAAGTTTTTTCAAGTCCGGGCTTTTTTTTAACGCATGTATTTGTTTTCTCCAACAATCACCACATGCCGTGTATATCATGCATTAAATGTCCCAAATTTATGGGGTGTGTATGGTCTACTCACTGGCCTCTAGCCTCGCTTTGAGAATCCGCATAGCACTAATTTTGGTACGAGAGGAAAGCCCTTGAAATTCTCCATCCAATGGTGCTAAACTTGTTTAGATTGAGTAATGATTGTGGGTCAAATTGACCCGTTGAACTTTTGATTTTCTCTGTGCACAAAAATCCCGTAGGGAGGCAGGCTTGTTGAGTTCGTTTCGGAGCACAGCCGCCTGCTTTTAATTTTCGGTGTCAAGAAGTCTGGAAGCCGCTCTAAAACTTTGAATGTTAGATTTAGGGACATGCCATGATGACGCAGGTACAAACTGCTTCTCTCTAGCATTTTTAGTTACAGAATGATTCAAAAGCATAGCTGAAAGTTTATTCATGTCCGGGCTTTTTTTAACGCATGTATTTGTTTTCTCCAATAATCACCGCATGCCGTGTATATCATGCATTTAATGTCCCAAATTTATGGGGTGTGTATGGTTTACTCCCTGGCCTGTAGCCTCGCTTTGAGAATCCCCTTAGCATTAATTTTGGTACGAGAGGAAAGCCCTTGAAATTCTCCATCCAATGGTGCTAAACTTTGTTTAGATTGAGTAATGATTGTGGGTCAAATTGACCCGTTGAACTTTTGATTTCCTCTGTGCACAAAAATCCCTTAGGGAGGCTTGTTGAGTTCGTTTCCAAGCACAGCCGCCTACTTTTTATTTTCGGTATCAAGAAGTCTGGAAGCCGCTCTAAAACTTTGAAATTTAGGTTTAGGGTAATGCCATGATGACGCAGGTACAAACTGCGTCTCTCTAGCATTTTTAGTTCCAGAATGATTCAAAAGCATAGCTGAAAGTTTTTTCAAGTCCGGGCTTTTTTTTAACGCATGTATTTGTTTTCTCCAACAATCACCACATGCCGTGTATATCATGCATTAAATGTCCCAAATTTATGGGGTGTGTATGGTCTACTCACTGGCCTCTAGCCTCGCTTTGAGAATCCACATAGCACTAATTTTGGTACGAGAGGAAAGCCCTTGAAATTCTCCATCCAATGGTGCTAAACTTGTTTAGATTGAGTAATGATTGTGGGTCAAATTGACCCGTTGAACTTTTGATTTTCTCTGTGCACAAAAATCCCGTAGGGAGGCAGGCTTGTTGAGTTCGTTTCGGAGCACAGCCGCCTGCTTTTAATTTTCGGTGTCAAGAAGTCTGGAAGCCGCTCTAAAACTTTGAATGTTAGATTTAGGGACATGCCATGATGACGCAGGTACAAACTGCGTCTCTCTAGCATTTTTAGTTACAGAATGATTCAAAAGCATAGCTGAAAGTTTATTCATGTCCGGGCTTTTTTTAACGCATGTATTTGTTTTCTCCAATAATCACCGCATGCCGTGTATATCATGCATTTAATGTCCCAAATTTATGGGGTGTGTATGGTTTACTCCCTGGCCTGTAGCCTCGCTTTGAGAATCCCCTTAGCATTAATTTTGGTACGAGAGGAAAGCCCTTGAAATTCTCCATCCAATGGTGCTAAACTTTGTTTAGATTGAGTAATGATTGTGGGTCAAATTGACCCGTTGAACTTTTGATTTCCTCTGTGCACAAAAATCCCTTAGGGAGGCTTGTTGAGTTCGTTTCCAAGCACAGCCGCCTACTTTTTATTTTCGGTATCAAGAAGTCTGGAAGCCGCTCTAAAACTTTGAAATTTAGGTTTAGGGTAATGCCATGATGACGCAGGTACAAACTGCGTCTCTCTAGCATTTTTAGTTCCAGAATGATTCAAAAGCATAGCTGAAAGTTTTTTCAAGTCCGGGCTTTTTTTAACGCATGTATTTGTTTTCTCCAACAATCACCACATGCCGTGTATATCATGCATTAAATGTCCCAAATTTATGGGGTGTGTATGGTCTACTCACTGGCCTCTAGCCTCGCTTTGAGAATCCGCATAGCACTAATTTTGGTACGAGAGGAAAGCCCTTGAAATTCTCCATCCAATGGTGCTAAACTTGTTTAGATTGAGTAATGATTGTGGGTCAAATTGACCCGTTGAACTTTTGATTTTCTCTGTGCACAAAAATCCCGTAGGGAGGCAGGCTTGTTGAGTTCGTTTCGGAGCACAGCCGCCTGCTTTTAATTTTCGGTGTCAAGAAGTCTGGAAGCCGCTCTAAAACTTTGAATGTTAGATTTAGGGACATGCCATGATGACGCAGGTACAAACTGCGTCTCTCTAGCATTTTTAGTTCCAGAATGATTCAAAAGCATAGCTGAAAGTTTATTCATGTCCGGGCTTTTTTTAACGCATGTATTTGTTTTCTCCAATAATCACCGCATGCCGTGTATATCATGCATTAAATGTCCCAAATTTATGGGGTGTGTATGGTCTACTCCCTGGCCTGTAGTCTCGCTTTGAGAATCCCATAGCACTAATTTTGGTACGAGAGGAAAGCCCTTGAAATTTTCCATCCAATGGTGCTAAACCTGTTTAGATTGAGTAATGATTGTGGGTCAAATTGACCCGTTGAACTTTTGATTTTCTCTGTGCACAAAAATCCCTTAGGGAGGCTTGTTGAGTTCGTTTCGAAGCACAGCCGCCTACTTTTAATTTTCGGTATCAAGAAGTCTAGAAGCCGCTCTAAAACTTTGAAATTTAAATTTAGGGTAATGCCATGATGACGCAGGTAGAAACTGCGTCTCTCTAGCATTTTTAGTTCCAGAATGATTCAAAAGCATAGCTGAAAGTTTTTTCAAGTCCGGGCTTTTTTTTTAACGCATGTATTTGTTTTCTCCAATAATCACCACATGCCGTGTATATCATGCATTAAATGTCCCAAATTTATGGGGTGTGTATGGTCTACTCCCTGGCCTGTAGCCTCGCTTTGAGAATCCCCATAGCACTAATTTTGGTACGAGAGGAAAGCCCTTGAAATTTTCCATCCAATGGTGCTAAACCTGTTTAGATTGAGTAATGATTGTGGGTCAAATTGACCCGTTGAACTTTTGATTTTCTCTGTGCACAAAAATCCCTTAGGGAGGCTTGTTGAGTTCGTTTCGAAGCACAGCCGCCTAATTTTAATTTTCGGTATCAAGAAGTCTGGAAGCCGCTCTAAAACTTTGAAATTTAGATTTAGGGTAATGCCATGATGACGCAGGTAGAAACTGCGTCTCTCTAGCATTTTTAGTTCCAGAATGATTCAAAAGCATAGCTGAAAGTTTTTTCAAGTCCGGGCTTTTTTTTTAACGCATGTATTTGTTTTCTCCAATAATCACCACATGCCGTGTATATCATGCATTAAATGTCCCAAATTTATGGGGTGTGTATGGTCTACTCCCTGGCCTGTAGCCTCGCTTTGAGAATCCCCATAGCACTAATTTTGGTACGAGATGAAAGCCCTTGAAATTCTCCATCCAATGGTGCTAAACTTGTTTAGATTGAGTAATGATTGTGGGTCAAATTGACCAATTGAACTTTTGATTTTCTCTGTGCACAAAAATCCCGTAGGGAGGCTTGTTGAGTTCGTTTCGGAGCACAGCCGCCTACTTTTAATTATCGGTATCAAGAAGTCTGGAAGCCGCTCTAAAACTTTGAAATTTAGATTAAGGGACATGCCATGATGACGCAGGTACAAACTGCGTCTCTCTAGCATTTTTAGTTCCAGAATGATTCAAAAGCATAGCTGAAGTTTTTTCAAGTCCGGGCTATTTTTTAACGCATGTATTTGTTTTCTCCAATAATCACCACATGCCGTGTATATCATGCATTAAATGTCCCAAATTTATGGGGTGTGTATGGTCTACTCCCTGGCCTCTAGCGTCGCTTTGATAATCCCCATAGCACTAATTTTGGTACGATAAGAAAGCCCTTGGAATTCTCCATCCAATGGTGCTAAACTTGTTTACATTGAGTAATGATTGTGGGTCAAATTGACCCGTTGAATTTTTGATTTTCTCTGTGCACAAAAATCCCTTAGGGAGGCTTGTTGAGTTCGTTTCGAAGCACAGCCGCCTTCTTTTAATTTTCGGTATTAAGAAGTCTGGAAGCCGCTCTAAAACTTTGAAATTTGACGTTAGGGACATGTCAGAATGACGCAGGTACAAACTGCGTCTCTCTAGCGTTTTTAGTTCCAGAATGATTCAAAAGCATAGCTGAAAGTTTTTTCAAGTCCGGGCTTTTTTTAACGCATGTATTTGTTTTCTCCAATAATCACCACATGCCGTGTATATCATGCATTAAATGTCCCAAATTTATGGGGTGTGTATGGTCTACTCCCTGGCCTTTAGCTTCGTTTTTAAAATCCGCATAGCACTAATTTTGGTACGATAAGAAAGCCCTTGAAATTCTCCATCCAATGGTGCTAAACTTGTTTAGATTGAGTAATGATTGTGGGTCAAATTGACCCGTTGAACTTTTGATTTTCTCTGTGCACAAAAAACCCTTAGGGAGGCTTGTTGAGTTCGTTTCGAAGCACAGCCGCCTACTTTTAGTTTTCGGTATCAGGAAGTCCGGAAGCCGCTCTAAAACTTTGAAATTTAGATTAAGGGACATGCCATGATGACGCATGTGCAAACTGCGTCTCTCTAGCAGTTTTAGTTCCAGAATGATTCAAAAGCATAGCTGAAAGTTTTTTCAAGTCCGGGCTTTTTTTTAACGCATGTATTTGTTTTCTCCAATAATCACCACATGCCGTGTATATCATGCATTAAATGTCCCAAATTTATGGGGTGTGTATGGTCTACTCCCTGGCCTGTAGCCTCGCTTTGAGAATCCCCATAGCACTAATTTTGGTACGATAAGAAAGCCCTTGAAATTCTCCATCCAATGGTGCTAAACTTGTTTAGATTGAGTAATGATTGTGGGTCAAATTGACCCTTTTGAACTTTTGATTTTCTCTGTGCACAAAAATCCCGTAGGGAGGCTTGTTGAGTTCGTTTCGGAGCACAGCCGCCTGCTTTTAATTTTCGGTATCAAGAAGTCTGGAAGCCGCTCTAAAACTTTGAAATTTGACGTTAGGGACATGTCAGAATGACGCAGGTACAAACTGCGTCTCTCTAGCATTTTTAGTTCCAGAATGATTCAAAAGCATAGCTGAAAGTTTTTTCAAGTCCGGGCTATTTTTTAACGCATGTATTTGTTTTCTCCAATAATCACCACATGCCGTGTATATCATGCATTAAATGTCCCAAATTTATGGGGTGTGTATGGTCTACTCCCTGGCCTTTAGCTTCGTTTTGAGAATCCGCATAGCACTAATTTTGGTACGATAAGAAAGCCCTTGAAATTCTCCATCCAATGGTGCTAAACCTGTTTAGATTGAGTAATGATTGTGGGTGAAATTGACCCGTTGAACTTTTGATTTTCTCTGTGCACAAAAATCCCTTAGGGAGGCTTGTTGAGTTCGTTTCGAAGCACAGCCGCCTTCATTTAGTTTTCGGTATCAAGAAGTCTGGAAGCCGCTCTAAAACTTTGAAATTTAGATTCAGGGTAATGCCATGATGACGCAAGTACAAACTGCGTCTCTCTAGCATTTTTAGTTCCAGAGTGATTCAAAAGCATAGCTGAAAGTTTTTTCAAGTCCTGGCTTTTTTTTAACGCATGTATTTGTTTCTCCAATAATCACCACATGCCGTGTATATCATGCATTAAATGTCCCAAATTTATGGGGTGTGTATGGTCTACTCCCTGGCCTCTAGCCTCGCTTTGAGAATCCCAATAGCACTAATTTTGGTACGATAAGAAAGCCCTTGAAATTCTCCATCCAATGGTGCTAAACTTGTTTAGATTGAGTAATGATTGTGGGTCAAATTGACCCGTTGAACTTTTGATTTTCTCTATGCACAAAAAACCCTTAGGGAGGCTTGTTGAGTTCGTTTCGAAGCACAGCCGCCTACTTTTAGTTTTCGGTATCAAGAAGTCCGGAAGCCGCTCTAAAACTTTGAAATTTAGATTAAGGGACATGCCATGATGACGCAGGTGCAAACTGCGTCTCTCTAGCATTTTTAGTTCCAGAATGATTCAAAAGCATAGCTGAAGTTTTTTCAAGTCCGGGCTATTTTTTAACGCATGTATTTGTTTTCTCCAATAATCACCACATGCCGTGTATATCATGCATTAAATGTCCCAAATTTATGGGGTGTGTATGGTCTACTCCCTGGCCTGTAGCCTCGCTTTAAGAATCCCAATAGCACTAATTTTGGTACGATAAGAAAGCCCTTGAAATTCTCCATCCAATGATGCTAAACTTGTTTAGATTGAGTAATGATTGTGGGTCAAATTGACCCGTTGAACTTTTGATTTTCTCTATGCACAAAAAACCCTTAGGGAGGCTTGTTGAGTTCGTTTCGAAGCACAGCCGCCTACTTTTAGTTTTCGGTATCAAGAAGTCCGGAAGCCGCTCTAAAACTTTGAAATTTAGATTAAGGGACATGCCATGATGACGCAGGTGCAAACTGCGTCTCTCTAGCATTTTTAGTTCCAGAATGATTCAAAAGCATAGCTGAAGTTTTTTCAAGTCCGGGCTATTTTTTAACGCATGTATTTGTTTTCTCCAATAATCACCACATGCCGTGTATATCATGCATTAAATGTCCCAAATTTATGGGGTGTGTATGGTCTACTCCCTGGCCTGTAGCCTCGCTTTAAGAATCACAATAGCACTAATTTTGGTACGATATGAAAGCCCTTGAAATTCTCCATCCAATGGTGCTAAACTTGTTTAGATTGAGTAATAATTGTGGGTAAAATTGACCCGTTGAACTTTTGATTTTCTCTGTGCACAAAAATCCCGTAGGGAGGCTTGTTGAGTTCGTTTCGAAGCACAGCCGCCTACTTTTAGTTTTCGGTATCAAGAAGTCCGGAAGCCGCTCTAAAACTTTGAAATTTAGATTAAGGGACATGCCATGATGACGCAGGTGCAAACTGCGTCTCTCTAGCAGTTTTAGTTCCAGAATGATTCAAAAGCATAGCTGAAGTTTTTTCAAGTCCGGGCTATTTTTTAACGCATGTATTTGTTTTCTCCAATAATCACCACATGCCGTGTATATCATGCATTAAATGTCCCAAATTTATGGGGTGTGTATGGTCTACTCCCTGGCCTGTAGCCTCGCTTTAAGAATCCCCATAGCACTAATTTGGTACGAGACGAAAGCCCTTGAAATTCTACATCCAATGGTGCTAAACTTGTTTAGATTGAGTAATAATTGTGGGTAAAATTGACCCGTTGAACTTTTGATTTTCTCTGTGCACAAAAATCCCGTAGGGAGGCTTGTTGAGTTCGTTTCATAGCACAGCCGCCTACTTTTAGCTTTCGGTATCAAGAAGTCTGGAAGCCGCTCTAAAACTTTGAAATTTAGATTTAGGGTAATGCCATGATGACGCAGGTACAAACTGCGTCTCTCTAGCAGTTTTAGTTCCAGAATGATTCAAAAGCATAGCTGAAGTTTTTTCAAGTCCGGGCTATTTTTTAACGCATGTATTTGTTTTCTCCAATAATCACCACATGCCGTGTATATCATGCATTAAATGTCCCAAATTTATGGGGTGTGTATGGTCTACTCCCTGGCCTCTAGCGTCGCTTTGATAATCCCAATAGGACTAATGTTGGTACGAGAGGAAAGCCCTTGAAATTCTCCATCCAATGGTGCTAAACTTGTTTAGATTGAGTAATGATTGTGGGTCAAATTGACCCGTTGAACTTTTGATTTTCTCTGTGCACAAAAATCCCGTAGGGAGGCAGGCTTGTTGAGTTCGTTTCGGAGCACAGCCGCCTGCTTTTAATTTTCGGTGTCAAGAAGTCTGGAAGCCGCTCTAAAACTTTGAATGTTAGATTTAGGGACATGCCATGATGACGCAGGTACAAACTGCGTCTCTCTAGCATTTTTAGTTACAGAATGATTCAAAAGCATAGCTGAAAGTTTATTCATGTCCGGGCTTTTTTTAACGCATGTATTTGTTTTCTCCAATAATCACCGCATGCCGTGTATATCATGCATTTAATGTCCCAAATTTATGGGGTTTGTATGGTTTACTCCCTGGCCTGTAGCCTCGCTTTGAGAATCCCCTTAGCATTAATTTTGGTACGAGAGGAAAGCCCTTGAAATTCTCCATCCAATGGTGCTAAACTTTGTTTAGATTGAGTAATGATTGTGGGTCAAATTGACCCGTTGAACTTTTGATTTCCTCTGTGCACAAAAATCCCTTAGGGAGGCTTGTTGAGTTCGTTTCCAAGCACAGCCGCCTACTTTTTATTTTCGGTATCAAGAAGTCTGGAAGCCGCTCTAAAACTTTGAAATTTAGGTTTAGGGTAATGCCATGATGACGCAGGTACAAACTGCGTCTCTCTAGCATTTTTAGTTCCAGAATGATTCAAAAGCATAGCTGAAAGTTTATTCATGTCCGGGCTTTTTTTAACGCATGTATTTGTTTTCTCCAATAATCACCGCATGCCGTGTATATCATGCATTAAATGTCCCAAATTTATGGGGTGTGTATGGTCTACTCCCTGGCCTGTAGTCTCGCTTTGAGAATCCCATAGCACTAATTTTGGTACGAGAGGAAAGCCCTTGAAATTTTCCATCCAATGGTGCTAAACCTGTTTAGATTGAGTAATGATTGTGGGTCAAATTGACCCGTTGAACTTTTGATTTTCTCTGTGCACAAAAATCCCTTAGGGAGGCTTGTTGAGTTCGTTTCGAAGCACAGCCGCCTACTTTTAATTTTCGGTATCAAGAAGTCTAGAAGCCGCTCTAAAACTTTGAAATTTAAATTTAGGGTAATGCCATGATGACGCAGGTAGAAACTGCGTCTCTCTAGCATTTTTAGTTCCAGAATGATTCAAAAGCATAGCTGAAAGTTTTTTCAAGTCCGGGCTTTTTTTTTAACGCATGTATTTGTTTTCTCCAATAATCACCACATGCCGTGTATATCATGCATTAAGTGTCCCAAATTTATGGGGTGTGTATGGTCTACTCCTTGGCCTGTAGCCTCGCTTTGAGAATCCCCATAGCACTAATTTTGGTACGAGAGGAAAGCCCTTGAAATTTTCCATCCAATGGTGCTAAACCTGTTTAGATTGAGTAATGATTGTGGGTCAAATTGACCCGTTGAACTTTTGATTTTCTCTGTGCACAAAAATCCCTTAGGGAGGCTTGTTGAGTTCGTTTCGAAGCACAGCCGCCTAATTTTAATTTTCGGTATCAAGAAGTCTGGAAGCCGCTCTAAAACTTTGAAATTTAGATTTAGGGTAATGCCATGATGACGCAGGTAGAAACTGCGTCTCTCTAGCATTTTTAGTTCCAGAATGATTCAAAAGCATAGCTGAAAGTTTATTCATGTCCGGGCTTTTTTTAACGCATGTATTTGTTTTCTCCAATAATCACCGCATGCCGTGTATATCATGCATTAAATGTCCCAAATTTATGGGGTGTGTATGGTCTACTCCCTGGCCTGTAGTCTCGCTTTGAGAATCCCATAGCACTAATTTTGGTACGAGAGGAAAGCCCTTGAAATTTTCCATCCAATGGTGCTAAACCTGTTTAGATTGAGTAATGATTGTGGGTCAAATTGACCCGTTGAACTTTTGATTTTCTCTGTGCACAAAAATCCCTTAGGGAGGCTTGTTGAGTTCGTTTCGAAGCACAGCCGCCTACTTTTAATTTTCGGTATCAAGAAGTCTAGAAGCCGCTCTAAAACTTTGAAATTTAAATTTAGGGTAATGCCATGATGACGCAGGTAGAAACTGCGTCTCTCTAGCATTTTTAGTTCCAGAATGATTCAAAAGCATAGCTGAAAGTTTTTTCAAGTCCGGGCTTTTTTTTTAACGCATGTATTTGTTTTCTCCAATAATCACCACATGCCGTGTATATCATGCATTAAATGTCCCAAATTTATGGGGTGTGTATGGTCTACTCCCTGGCCTGTAGCCTCGCTTTGAGAATCCCCATAGCACTAATTTTGGTACGAGAGGAAAGCCCTTGAAATTTTCCATCCAATGGTGCTAAACCTGTTTAGATTGAGTAATGATTGTGGGTCAAATTGACCCGTTGAACTTTTGATTTTCTCTGTGCACAAAAATCCCTTAGGGAGGCTTGTTGAGTTCGTTTCGAAGCACAGCCGCCTAATTTTAATTTTCGGTATCAAGAAGTCTGGAAGCCGCTCTAAAACTTTGAAATTTAGATTTAGGGTAATGCCATGATGACGCAGGTAGAAACTGCGTCTCTCTAGCATTTTTAGTTCCAGAATGATTCAAAAGCATAGCTGAAAGTTTTTTCAAGTCCGGGCTTTTTTTTTAACGCATGTATTTGTTTTCTCCAATAATCACCACATGCCGTGTATATCATGCATTAAATGTCCCAAATTTATGGGGTGTGTATGGTCTACTCCCTGGCCTGTAGCCTCGCTTTGAGAATCCCCATAGCACTAATTTTGGTACGAGATGAAAGCCCTTGAAATTCTCCATCCAATGGTGCTAAACTTGTTTAGATTGAGTAATGATTGTGGGTCAAATTGACCAATTGAACTTTTGATTTTCTCTGTGCACAAAAATCCCGTAGGGAGGCTTGTTGAGTTCGTTTCGGAGCACAGCCGCCTACTTTTAATTATCGGTATCAAGAAGTCTGGAAGCCGCTCTAAAACTTTGAAATTTAGATTAAGGGACATGCCATGATGACGCAGGTACAAACTGCGTCTCTCTAGCATTTTTAGTTCCAGAATGATTCAAAAGCATAGCTGAAGTTTTTTCAAGTCCGGGCTATTTTTTAACGCATGTATTTGTTTTCTCCAATAATCACCACATGCCGTGTATATCATGCATTAAATGTCCCAAATTTATGGGGTGTGTATGGTCTACTCCCTGGCCTCTAGCGTCGCTTTGATAATCCCCATAGCACTAATTTTGGTACGATAAGAAAGCCCTTGGAATTCTCCATCCAATGGTGCTAAACTTGTTTACATTGAGTAATGATTGTGGGTCAAATTGACCCGTTGAATTTTTGATTTTCTCTGTGCACAAAAATCCCTTAGGGAGGCTTGTTGAGTTCGTTTCGAAGCACAGCCGCCTTCTTTTAATTTTCGGTATCAAGAAGTCTGGAAGCCGCTCTAAAACTTTGAAATTTGACGTTAGGGACATGTCAGAATGACGCAGGTACAAACTGCGTCTCTCTAGCGTTTTTAGTTCCAGAATGATTCAAAAGCATAGCTGAAAGTTTTTTCAAGTCCGGGCTTTTTTTAACGCATGTATTTGTTTTCTCCAATAATCACCACATGCCGTGTATATCATGCATTAAATGTCCCAAATTTATGGGGTGTGTATGGTCTACTCCCTGGCCTTTAGCTTCGTTTTTAAAATCCGCATAGCACTAATTTTGGTACGATAAGAAAGCCCTTGAAATTCTCCATCCAATGGTGCTAAACTTGTTTAGATTGAGTAATGATTGTGGGTCAAATTGACCCGTTGAACTTTTGATTTTCTCTGTGCACAAAAAACCCTTAGGGAGGCTTGTTGAGTTCGTTTCGAAGCACAGCCGCCTACTTTTAGTTTTCGGTATCA
The DNA here is from genome assembly GCF_032118995.1 of Asterias amurensis. NCBI lineage: Eukaryota > Metazoa > Echinodermata > Asteroidea > Forcipulatida > Asteriidae > Asterias > Asterias amurensis. The sequence goes on from NC_092660.1 coordinate 12,007,891, forward strand.
GGAAGTCCGGAAGCCGCTCTAAAACTTTGAAATTTAGATTAAGGGACATGCCATGATGACGCAGGTGCAAACTGCGTCTCTCTAGCAGTTTTAGTTCCAGAATGATTCAAAAGCATAGCTGAAAGTTTTTTCAAGTCCGGGCTTTTTTTTAACGCATGTATTTGTTTTCTCCAATAATCACCACATGCCGTGTATATCATGCATTAAATGTCCCAAATTTATGGGGTGTGTATGGTCTACTCCCTGGCCTCTAGCCTCGCTTTGAGAATCCCCATAGCACTAATTTTGGTACGATAAGAAAGCCCTTGAAATTCTCCATCCAATGGTGCTAAACTTGTTTAGATTGAGTAATGATTGTGGGTCAAATTGACCCTTTTGAACTTTTGATTTTCTCTGTGCACAAAAATCCCGTAGGGAGGCTTGTTGAGTTCGTTTCGGAGCACAGCCGCCTGCTTTTAATTTTCGGTATCAAGAAGTCTGGAAGCCGCTCTAAAACTTTGAAATTTAGATTTAGGATAATGCCATGATGACGCAGGTACAAACTGCGTCTCTCTAGCATTTTTAGTTCCAGAATGATTCAAAAGCATAGCTGAAAGTTTTTTCAAGTCCGGGCTATTTTTTAACGCATGTATTTGTTTTCTCCAATAATCACCACATGCCGTGTATATCATGCATTAAATGTCCCAAATTTATGGGGTGTGTATGGTCTACTCCCTGGCCTTTAGCTTCGTTTTGAGAATCCGCATAGCACTAATTTTGGTACGATAAGAAAGCCCTTGAAATTCTCCATCCAATGGTGCTAAACCTGTTTAGATTGAGTAATGATTGTGGGTAAAATTGACCCGTTGAACTTTTGATTTTCTCTGTGCACAAAAATCCCTTAGGGAGGCTTGTTGAGTTCGTTTCGAAGCACAGCCGCCTTCATTTAGTTTTCGGTATCAAGAAGTCTGGAAGCCGCTCTAAAACTTTGAAATTTAGATTCAGGGTAATGCCATGATGACGCAAGTACAAACTGCGTCTCTCTAGCATTTTTAGTTCCAGAATGATTCAAAAGCATAGCTGAAAGTTTTTTCAAGTCCTGGCTTTTTTTTAACGCATGTATTTGTTTCTCCAATAATCACCACATGCCGTGTATATCATGCATTAAATGTCCCAAATTTATGGGGTGTGTATGGTCTACTCCCTGGCCTCTAGCCTCGCTTTGAGAATCCCAATAGCACTAATTTTGGTACGATAAGAAAGCCCTTGAAATTCTCCATCCAATGGTGCTAAACTTGTTTAGATTGAGTAATGATTGTGGGTCAAATTGACCCGTTGAACTTTTGATTTTCTCTATGCACAAAAAACCCTTAGGGAGGCTTGTTGAGTTCGTTTCGAAGCACAGCCGCCTACTTTTAGTTTTCGGTATCAAGAAGTCCGGAAGCCGCTCTAAAACTTTGAAATTTAGATTAAGGGACATGCCATGATGACGCAGGTGCAAACTGCGTCTCTCTAGCATTTTTAGTTCCAGAATGATTCAAAAGCATAGCTGAAGTTTTTTCAAGTCCGGGCTATTTTTTAACGCATGTATTTGTTTTCTCCAATAATCACCACATGCCGTGTATATCATGCATTAAATGTCCCAAATTTATGGGGTGTGTATGGTCTACTCCCTGGCCTGTAGCCTCGCTTTAAGAATCCCAATAGCACTAATTTTGGTACGATAAGAAAGCCCTTGAAATTCTCCATCCAATGGTGCTAAACTTGTTTAGATTGAGTAATGATTGTGGGTCAAATTGACCCGTTGAACTTTTGATTTTCTCTATGCACAAAAAACCCTTAGGGAGGCTTGTTGAGTTCGTTTCGAAGCACAGCCGCCTACTTTTAGTTTTCGGTATCAAGAAGTCCGGAAGCCGCTCTAAAACTTTGAAATTTAGATTAAGGGACATGCCATGATGACGCAGGTGCAAACTGCGTCTCTCTAGCATTTTTAGTTCCAGAATGATTCAAAAGCATAGCTGAAGTTTTTTCAAGTCCGGGCTATTTTTTAACGCATGTATTTGTTTTCTCCAATAATCACCACATGCCGTGTATATCATGCATTAAATGTCCCAAATTTATGGGGTGTGTATGGTCTACTCCCTGGCCTGTAGCCTCGCTTTAAGAATCCCAATAGCACTAATTTTGGTACGATATGAAAGCCCTTGAAATTCTCCATCCAATGGTGCTAAACTTGTTTAGATTGAGTAATAATTGTGGGTAAAATTGACCCGTTGAACTTTTGATTTTCTCTGTGCACAAAAATCCCGTAGGGAGGCTTGTTGAGTTCGTTTCGAAGCACAGCCGCCTACTTTTAGTTTTCGGTATCAAGAAGTCCGGAAGCCGCTCTAAAACTTTGAAATTTAGATTTAGGGTAATGCCATGATGACGCAGGTAGAAACTGCGTCTCTCTAGCAGTTTTAGTTCCAGAATGATTCAAAAGCATAGCTGAAGTTTTTTCAAGTCCGGGCTATTTTTTAACGCATGTATTTGTTTTCTCCAATAATCACCACATGCCGTGTATATCATGCATTAAATGTCCCAAATTTATGGGGTGTGTATGGTCTACTCCCTGGCCTGTAGCCTCGCTTTAAGAATCCCCATAGCACTAATTTGGTACGAGACGAAAGCCCTTGAAATTCTACATCCAATGGTGCTAAACTTGTTTAGATTGAGTAATAATTGTGGGTAAAATTGACCCGTTGAACTTTTGATTTTCTCTGTGCACAAAAATCCCGTAGGGAGGCTTGTTGAGTTCGTTTCGAAGCACAGCCGCCTACTTTTAGCTTTCGGTATCAAGAAGTCTGGAAGCCGCTCTAAAACTTTGAAATTTAGATTTAGGGTAATGCCATGATGACGCAGGTACAAACTGCGTCTCTCTAGCAGTTTTAGTTCCAGAATGATTCAAAAGCATAGCTGAAGTTTTTTCAAGTCCGGGCTATTTTTTAACGCATGTATTTGTTTTCTCCAATAATCACCACATGCCGTGTATATCATGCATTAAATGTCCCAAATTTATGGGGTGTGTATGGTCTACTCCCTGGCCTCTAGCGTCGCTTTGATAATCCCAATAGGACTAATGTTGGTACGAGAGGAAAGCCCTTGAAATTCTCCATCCAATGGTGCTAAACTTGTTTAGATTGAGTAATGATTGTGGGTCAAATTGACCAATTGAACTTTTGATTTTCTCTGTGCACAAAAATCCCGTAGGGAGGCTTGTTGAGTTCGTTTCGAAGCACAGCCGCCTACTTTTAGTTTTCGGTATCAAGAAGTCTGGAAGCCGCTCTAAAACTTTGAAATTTAGATTTAGGGTAATGCCATGATGACGCAGGTACAAACTGCGTCTCTCTAGCATTTTTAGTTCCAGAATGATTCAAAAGCATAGCTGAAAGTTTTTTCAAGTCCGGGCTTTTTTTTTAACGCATGTATTTGTTTTCTCCAATAATCACCACATGCCGTGTATATCATGCATTAAATGTCCCAAATTTATGGGGTGTGTATGGTCTACTCCCTGGCCTTTAGCTTCGTTTTGAGAATCCGCATAGCACTAATTTTGGTACGATAAGAAAGCCCTTGAAATTCTCCATCCAATGGTGCTAAACTTGTTTAGATTGAGTAATGATTGTGGGTCAAATTGACCCGTTGAACTTTTGATTTTCTCTATGCACAAAAAACCCTTAGGGAGGCTTGTTGAGTTCGTTTCGAAGCAACGCCGCCTACTTTTAGTTTTCGGTATCAAGAAGTCCGGAAGCCGCTCTAAAACTTTGAAATTTAGATTAAGGGACATGCCATGATGACGCAGGTGCAAACTGCGTCTCTCTAGCATTTTTAGTTCCAGAATGATTCAAAAGCATAGCTGAAGTTTTTTCAAGTCCGGGCTATTTTTTAACGCATGTATTTGTTTTCTCCAATAATCACCACATGCCGTGTATATCATGCATTAAATGTCCCAAATTTATGGGGTGTGTATGGTCTACTCCCTGGCCTGTAGCCTCGCTTTAAGAATCCCCATAGCACTAATTTGGTACGAGACGAAAGCCCTTGAAATTCTACATCCGATGGTGCTAAACATGTTTAGATTGAGTAATAATTGTGGGTAAAATTGACCCGTTGAACTTTTGATTTTCTCTGTGCACAAAAATCCCGTAGGGAGGCTTGTTGAGTTCGTTTCGAAGCACAGCCGCCTACTTTTAGTTTTCGGTATCAAGAAGTCTGGAAGCCGCTCTAAAACTTTGAAATTTAGATTTAGGGTAATGCCATGATGACGCAGGTACAAACTGCGTCTCTCTAGCAGTTTTAGTTCCAGAATGATTCAAAAGCATAGCTGAAGTTTTTTCAAGTCCGGGCTATTTTTTAACGCATGTATTTGTTTTCTCCAATAATCACCACATGCCGTGTATATCATGCATTAAATGTCCCAAATTTATGGGGTGTGTATGGTCTACTCCCTGGCCTGTAGCCTCGCTTTAAGAATCCCAATAGCACTAATTTTGGTACGATATGAAAGCCCTTGAAATTCTCCATCCAATGGTGCTAAACTTGTTTAGATTGAGTAATAATTGTGGGTAAAATTGACCCGTTGAACTTTTGATTTTCTCTGTGCACAAAAATCCCGTAGGGAGGCTTGTTGAGTTCGTTTCGAAGCACAGCCGCCTACTTTTAGTTTTCGGTATCAAGAAGTCCGGAAGCCGCTCTAAAACTTTGAAATTTAGATTAAGGGACATGCCATGATGACGCAGGTGCAAACTGCGTCTCTCTAGCAGTTTTAGTTCCAGAATGATTCAAAAGCATAGCTGAAGTTTTTTCAAGTCCGGGCTATTTTTTAACGCATGTATTTGTTTTCTCCAATAATCACCACATGCCGTGTATATCATGCATTAAATGTCCCAAATTTATGGGGTGTGTATGGTCTACTCCCTGGCCTGTAGCCTCGCTTTAAGAATCCCCATAGCACTAATTTGGTACGAGACGAAAGCCCTTGAAATTCTACATCCAATGGTGCTAAACTTGTTTAGATTGAGTAATAATTGTGGGTAAAATTGACCCGTTGAACTTTTGATTTTCTCTGTGCACAAAAATCCCGTAGGGAGGCTTGTTGAGTTCGTTTCGAAGCACAGCCGCCTACTTTTAGCTTTCGGTATCAAGAAGTCTGGAAGCCGCTCTAAAACTTTGAAATTTAGATTTAGGGTAATGCCATGATGACGCAGGTACAAACTGCGTCTCTCTAGCAGTTTTAGTTCCAGAATGATTCAAAAGCATAGCTGAAGTTTTTTCAAGTCCGGGCTATTTTTTAACGCATGTATTTGTTTTCTCCAATAATCACCACATGCCGTGTATATCATGCATTAAATGTCCCAAATTTATGGGGTGTGTATGGTCTACTCCCTGGCCTCTAGCGTCGCTTTGATAATCCCAATAGGACTAATGTTGGTACGAGAGGAAAGCCCTTGAAATTCTCCATCCAATGGTGCTAAACTTGTTTAGATTGAGTAATGATTGTGGGTCAAATTGACCAATTGAACTTTTGATTTTCTCTGTGCACAAAAATCCCGTAGGGAGGCTTGTTGAGTTCGTTTCGAAGCACAGCCGCCTACTTTTAGTTTTCGGTATCAAGAAGTCTGGAAGCCGCTCTAAAACTTTGAAATTTAGATTTAGGGTAATGCCATGATGACGCAGGTACAAACTGCGTCTCTCTAGCATTTTTAGTTCCAGAATGATTCAAAAGCATAGCTGAAAGTTTTTTCAAGTCCGGGCTTTTTTTTTAACGCATGTATTTGTTTTCTCCAATAATCACCACATGCCGTGTATATCATGCATTAAATGTCCCAAATTTATGGGGTGTGTATGGTCTACTCCCTGGCCTTTAGCTTCGTTTTGAGAATCCGCATAGCACTAATTTTGGTACGATAAGAAAGCCCTTGAAATTCTCCATCCAATGGTGCTAAACTTGTTTAGATTGAGTAATGATTGTGGGTCAAATTGACCCGTTGAACTTTTGATTTTCTCTATGCACAAAAAACCCTTAGGGAGGCTTGTTGAGTTCGTTTCGAAGCAACGCCGCCTACTTTTAGTTTTCGGTATCAAGAAGTCCGGAAGCCGCTCTAAAACTTTGAAATTTAGATTAAGGGACATGCCATGATGACGCAGGTGCAAACTGCGTCTCTCTAGCATTTTTAGTTCCAGAATGATTCAAAAGCATAGCTGAAGTTTTTTCAAGTCCGGGCTATTTTTTAACGCATGTATTTGTTTTCTCCAATAATCACCACATGCCGTGTATATCATGCATTAAATGTCCCAAATTTATGGGGTGTGTATGGTCTACTCCCTGGCCTGTAGCCTCGCTTTAAGAATCCCCATAGCACTAATTTGGTACGAGACGAAAGCCCTTGAAATTCTACATCCAATGGTGCTAAACATGTTTAGATTGAGTAATGATTGTGGGTCAAATTGACCCGTTGAACTTTTGATTTTCTCTATGCACAAAAAACCCTTAGGGAGGCTTGTTGAGTTCGTTTCGAAGCAACGCCGCCTACTTTTAGTTTTCGGTATCAAGAAGTCCGGAAGCCGCTCTAAAACTTTGAAATTTAGATTAAGGGACATGCCATGATGACGCAGGTGCAAACTGCGTCTCTCTAGCATTTTTAGTTCCAGAATGATTCAAAAGCATAGCTGAAGTTTTTTCAAGTCCGGGCTATTTTTTAACGCATGTATTTGTTTTCTCCAATAATCACCACATGCCGTGTATATCATGCATTAAATGTCCCAAATTTATGGGGTGTGTATGGTCTACTCCCTGGCCTGTAGCCTCGCTTTGAGAATCCCCATAGCACTAATTTTGGTACGATAAGAAAGCCCTTGAAATTCTCCATCCAATGGTGCTAAACTTGTTTACATTGAGTAATGATTGTGGGTCAAATTGACCCGTTGAACTTTTGATTTTCTCTGTGCACAAAAATCCCTTAGGGAGGCTTGTTGAGTTCGTTTCGAAGCACAGCCGCCTTCATTTAATTTTCGGTATCAAGAAGTCTGGAAGCCGCTCTAAAACTTTGAAATTTGACGTTAGGGACATGTCAGAATGACGCAGGTACAAACTGCGTCTCTCTAGCATTTTTAGTTCCAGAATGATTCAAAAGCATAGCTGAAAGTTTTTTCAAGTCCGGGCTATTTTTTAACGCATGTATTTGTTTTCTCCAATAATCACCACATGCCGTGTACATCATGCATTAAATGTCCCAAATTTATGGGGTGTGTATGGTCTACTCCCTGGCCTGTAACCTGGCCTTAAGAATCCCCATAGCACTAATTTGGTACGAGACGAAAGCCCTTGAAATTCTACATCCAATGGTGCTAAACTTGTTTAGATTGAGTAATAATTGTGGGTAAAATTGACCCGTTGAACTTTTGATTTTCTCTGTGCACAAAAATCCCGTAGGGAGGCTTGTTGAGTTCGTTTCGAAGCACAGCCGCCTACTTTTAGTTTTCGGTATCAAGAAGTCTGGAAGCCGCTCTAAAACTTTGAAATTTAGATTTAGGGTAATGCCATGATGACGCAGGTACAAACTGCGTCTCTCTAGCAGTTTTAGTTCCAGAATGATTCAAAAGCATAGCTGAAGTTTTTTCAAGTCCGGGCTATTTTTTAACGCATGTATTTGTTTTCTCCAATAATCACCACATGCCGTGTATATCATGCATTAAATGTCCCAAATTTATGGGGTGTGTATGGTCTACTCCCTGGCCTCTAGCGTCGCTTTGATAATCCCAATAGGACTAATGTTGGTACGAGAGGAAAGCCCTTGAAATTCTCCATCCAATGGTGCTAAACTTGTTTAGATTGAGTAATGATTGTGGGTCAAATTGACCAATTGAACTTTTGATTTTCTCTGTGCACAAAAATCCCGTAGGGAGGCTTGTTGAGTTCGTTTCGAAGCACAGCCGCCTACTTTTAGTTTTCGGTATCAAGAAGTCTGGAAGCCGCTCTAAAACTTTGAAATTTAGATTTAGGGTAATGCCATGATGACGCAGGTACAAACTGCGTCTCTCTAGCATTTTTAGTTCCAGAATGATTCAAAAGCATAGCTGAAAGTTTTTTCAAGTCCGGGCTTTTTTTTTAACGCATGTATTTGTTTTCTCCAATAATCACCACATGCCGTGTATATCATGCATTAAATGTCCCAAATTTATGGGGTGTGTATGGTCTACTCCCTGGCCTTTAGCTTCGTTTTGAGAATCCGCATAGCACTAATTTTGGTACGATAAGAAAGCCCTTGAAATTCTCCATCCAATGGTGCTAAACTTGTTTAGATTGAGTAATGATTGTGGGTCAAATTGACCCGTTGAACTTTTGATTTTCTCTATGCACAAAAAACCCTTAGGGAGGCTTGTTGAGTTCGTTTCGAAGCAACGCCGCCTACTTTTAGTTTTCGGTATCAAGAAGTCCGGAAGCCGCTCTAAAACTTTGAAATTTAGATTAAGGGACATGCCATGATGACGCAGGTGCAAACTGCGTCTCTCTAGCATTTTTAGTTCCAGAATGATTCAAAAGCATAGCTGAAGTTTTTTCAAGTCCGGGCTATTTTTTAACGCATGTATTTGTTTTCTCCAATAATCACCACATGCCGTGTATATCATGCATTAAATGTCCCAAATTTATGGGGTGTGTATGGTCTACTCCCTGGCCTGTAGCCTCGCTTTAAGAATCCCCATAGCACTAATTTGGTACGAGACGAAAGCCCTTGAAATTCTACATCCGATGGTGCTAAACATGTTTAGATTGAGTAATAATTGTGGGTAAAATTGACCCGTTGAACTTTTGATTTTCTCTGTGCACAAAAATCCCGTAGGGAGGCTTGTTGAGTTCGTTTCGAAGCACAGCCGCCTACTTTTAGTTTTCGGTATCAAGAAGTCTGGAAGCCGCTCTAAAACTTTGAAATTTAGATTTAGGGTAATGCCATGATGACGCAGGTACAAACTGCGTCTCTCTAGCAGTTTTAGTTCCAGAATGATTCAAAAGCATAGCTGAAGTTTTTTCAAGTCCGGGCTATTTTTTAACGCATGTATTTGTTTTCTCCAATAATCACCACATGCCGTGTATATCATGCATTAAATGTCCCAAATTTATGGGGTGTGTATGGTCTACTCCCTGGCCTGTAGCCTCGCTTTAAGAATCCCAATAGCACTAATTTTGGTACGATATGAAAGCCCTTGAAATTCTCCATCCAATGGTGCTAAACTTGTTTAGATTGAGTAATAATTGTGGGTAAAATTGACCCGTTGAACTTTTGATTTTCTCTGTGCACAAAAATCCCGTAGGGAGGCTTGTTGAGTTCGTTTCGAAGCACAGCCGCCTACTTTTAGTTTTCGGTATCAAGAAGTCCGGAAGCCGCTCTAAAACTTTGAAATTTAGATTAAGGGACATGCCATGATGACGCAGGTGCAAACTGCGTCTCTCTAGCAGTTTTAGTTCCAGAATGATTCAAAAGCATAGCTGAAGTTTTTTCAAGTCCGGGCTATTTTTTAACGCATGTATTTGTTTTCTCCAATAATCACCACATGCCGTGTATATCATGCATTAAATGTCCCAAATTTATGGGGTGTGTATGGTCTACTCCCTGGCCTGTAGCCTCGCTTTAAGAATCCCCATAGCACTAATTTGGTACGAGACGAAAGCCCTTGAAATTCTACATCCAATGGTGCTAAACTTGTTTAGATTGAGTAATAATTGTGGGTAAAATTGACCCGTTGAACTTTTGATTTTCTCTGTGCACAAAAATCCCGTAGGGAGGCTTGTTGAGTTCGTTTCGAAGCACAGCCGCCTACTTTTAGCTTTCGGTATCAAGAAGTCTGGAAGCCGCTCTAAAACTTTGAAATTTAGATTTAGGGTAATGCCATGATGACGCAGGTACAAACTGCGTCTCTCTAGCAGTTTTAGTTCCAGAATGATTCAAAAGCATAGCTGAAGTTTTTTCAAGTCCGGGCTATTTTTTAACGCATGTATTTGTTTTCTCCAATAATCACCACATGCCGTGTATATCATGCATTAAATGTCCCAAATTTATGGGGTGTGTATGGTCTACTCCCTGGCCTCTAGCGTCGCTTTGATAATCCCAATAGGACTAATGTTGGTACGAGAGGAAAGCCCTTGAAATTCTCCATCCAATGGTGCTAAACTTGTTTAGATTGAGTAATGATTGTGGGTCAAATTGACCAATTGAACTTTTGATTTTCTCTGTGCACAAAAATCCCGTAGGGAGGCTTGTTGAGTTCGTTTCGAAGCACAGCCGCCTACTTTTAGTTTTCGGTATCAAGAAGTCTGGAAGCCGCTCTAAAACTTTGAAATTTAGATTTAGGGTAATGCCATGATGACGCAGGTACAAACTGCGTCTCTCTAGCATTTTTAGTTCCAGAATGATTCAAAAGCATAGCTGAAAGTTTTTTCAAGTCCGGGCTTTTTTTTTAACGCATGTATTTGTTTTCTCCAATAATCACCACATGCCGTGTATATCATGCATTAAATGTCCCAAATTTATGGGGTGTGTATGGTCTACTCCCTGGCCTTTAGCTTCGTTTTGAGAATCCGCATAGCACTAATTTTGGTACGATAAGAAAGCCCTTGAAATTCTCCATCCAATGGTGCTAAACTTGTTTAGATTGAGTAATGATTGTGGGTCAAATTGACCCGTTGAACTTTTGATTTTCTCTATGCACAAAAAACCCTTAGGGAGGCTTGTTGAGTTCGTTTCGAAGCAACGCCGCCTACTTTTAGTTTTCGGTATCAAGAAGTCCGGAAGCCGCTCTAAAACTTTGAAATTTAGATTAAGGGACATGCCATGATGACGCAGGTGCAAACTGCGTCTCTCTAGCATTTTTAGTTCCAGAATGATTCAAAAGCATAGCTGAAGTTTTTTCAAGTCCGGGCTATTTTTTAACGCATGTATTTGTTTTCTCCAATAATCACCACATGCCGTGTATATCATGCATTAAATGTCCCAAATTTATGGGGTGTGTATGGTCTACTCCCTGGCCTGTAGCCTCGCTTTAAGAATCCCCATAGCACTAATTTGGTACGAGACGAAAGCCCTTGAAATTCTACATCCAATGGTGCTAAACATGTTTAGATTGAGTAATGATTGTGGGTCAAATTGACCCGTTGAACTTTTGATTTTCTCTATGCACAAAAAACCCTTAGGGAGGCTTGTTGAGTTCGTTTCGAAGCAACGCCGCCTACTTTTAGTTTTCGGTATCAAGAAGTCCGGAAGCCGCTCTAAAACTTTGAAATTTAGATTAAGGGACATGCCATGATGACGCAGGTGCAAACTGCGTCTCTCTAGCATTTTTAGTTCCAGAATGATTCAAAAGCATAGCTGAAGTTTTTTCAAGTCCGGGCTATTTTTTAACGCATGTATTTGTTTTCTCCAATAATCACCACATGCCGTGTATATCATGCATTAAATGTCCCAAATTTATGGGGTGTGTATGGTCTACTCCCTGGCCTGTAGCCTCGCTTTGAGAATCCCCATAGCACTAATTTTGGTACGATAAGAAAGCCCTTGAAATTCTCCATCCAATGGTGCTAAACTTGTTTACATTGAGTAATGATTGTGGGTCAAATTGACCCGTTGAACTTTTGATTTTCTCTGTGCACAAAAATCCCTTAGGGAGGCTTGTTGAGTTCGTTTCGAAGCACAGCCGCCTTCATTTAATTTTCGGTATCAAGAAGTCTGGAAGCCGCTCTAAAACTTTGAAATTTGACGTTAGGGACATGTCAGAATGACGCAGGTACAAACTGCGTCTCTCTAGCATTTTTAGTTCCAGAATGATTCAAAAGCATAGCTGAAAGTTTTTTCAAGTCCGGGCTATTTTTTAACGCATGTATTTGTTTTCTCCAATAATCACCACATGCCGTGTACATCATGCATTAAATGTCCCAAATTTATGGGGTGTGTATGGTCTACTCCCTGGCCTGTAACCTGGCCTTAAGAATCCCCATAGCACTAATTTGGTACGAGACGAAAGCCCTTGAAATTCTACATCCAATGGTGCTAAACTTGTTTAGATTGAGTAATAATTGTGGGTAAAATTGACCCGTTGAACTTTTGATTTTCTCTGTGCACAAAAATCCCGTAGGGAGGCTTGTTGAGTTCGTTTCGAAGCACAGCCGCCTACTTTTAGTTTTCGGTATCAAGAAGTCTGGAAGCCGCTCTAAAACTTTGAAATTTAGATTTAGGGTAATGCCATGATGACGCAGGTACAAACTGCGTCTCTCTAGCATTTTTAGTTCCAGAATGATTCAAAAGCATAGCTGAAAGTTTTTTCAAGTCCGGGCTTTTTTTTTAACGCATGTATTTGTTTTCTCCAATAATCACCACATGCCGTGTATATCATGCATTAAATGTCCCAAATTTATGGGGTGTGTATGGTCTACTCCCTGGCCTGTAGCCTCGCTTTGAGAATCCCCATAGCACTAATTTTGGTACGATAAGAAAGCCCTTGAAATTCTCCATCCAATGGTGCAAAACTTGTTTACATTGAGTAATGATTGTGGGTCAAATTGACCCGTTGAACTTTTGATTTTCTCTGTGCACAAAAATCCCTTAGGGAGGCTTGTTGAGTTCGTTTCGATGCACAGCCGCCTTCATTTAATTTTCGGTATCAAGAAGTCTGGAAGCCGCTCTAAAACTTTGAAATTTGACGTTAGGGACATGTCAGAATGACGCAGGTACAAACTGCGTCTCTCTAGCGTTTTTAGTTCCAGAGTGATTCAAAAGCATAGCTGAAAGTTTTTTCAAGTCCGGGCTTTTTTTTTTAACGCATGTATTTGTTTTCTCCAATAATCACCACATGCCGTGTATATCATGCATTAAATGTCCCAAATTTATGGGGTGTGTATGGTCTACTCCCTGGCCTGTAGTCTCGCTTTGAGAATCCCCATAGCACTAATTTTGGTACGAGAGGAAAGCCCTTGAAATTTTCCATCCAATGGTGCTAAACCTGTTTAGATTGAGTAATGATTGTGGGTCAAATTGACCCGTTGAACTTTTGATTTTCTCTGTGCACAAAAATCCCTTAGGGAGGCTTGTTGAGTTCGTTTCGAAGCACAGCCGCCTAATTTTAATTTTCGGTATCAAGAAGTCTGGAAGCCGCTCTAAAACTTTGAAATTTAGATATAGGGTAATGCCATGATGACGCAGGTAGAAACTGCGTCTCTCTAGCATTTTTAGTTCCAGAATGATTCAAAAGCATAGCTGAAAGTTTTTTCAAGTCCGGGCTTTTTTTTTAACGCATGTATTTGTTTTCTCCAATAATCACCACATGCCGTGTATATCATGCATTAAATGTCCCAAATTTATGGGGTGTGTATGGTCTACTCCCTGGCCTGTAGCCTCGCTTTGAGAATCCCCATAGCACTAATTTTGGTACGAGAGGAAAGCCCTTGAAATTCTCTATCTAATGGTGCTAAACTTGTTTAGATTGAGTAATGATTGTGGGTCAAATTGACCAATTGAACTTTTGATTTTCTCTGTGCACAAAAATCCCGTAGGGAGGCTTGTTGAGTTCGTTTCGGAGCACAGCCGCCTACTTTTAATTATCGGTATCAAGAAGTCTGGAAGCCGCTCTAAAACTTTGAAATTTAGATTAAGGGACATGCCATGATGACGCAGGTACAAACTGCGTCTCTCTAGCATTTTTAGTTCCAGAATGATTCAAAAGCATAGCTGAAGTTTTTTCAAGTCCGGGCTATTTTTTAACGCATGTATTTGTTTTCTCCAATAATCACCACATGCCGTGTATATCATGCATTAAATGTCCCAAATTTATGGGGTGTGTATGGTCTACTCCCTGGCCTCTAGCGTCGCTTTGATAATCCCCATAGCACTAATTTTGGTACGATAAGAAAGCCCTTGGAATTCTCCATCCAATGGTGCTAAACTTGTTTACATTGAGTAATGATTGTGGGTCAAATTGACCCGTTGAATTTTTGATTTTCTCTGTGCACAAAAATCCCTTAGGGAGGCTTGTTGAGTTCGTTTCGAAGCACAGCCGCCTACTTTTAGTTTTCGGTATCAAGAAGTCCGGAAGCCGCTCTAAAACTTTGAAATTTAGATTAAGGGACATGCCATGATGACGCAGGTGCAAACTGCGTCTCTCTAGCAGTTTTAGTTCCAGAATGATTCAAAAGCATAGCTGAAAGTTTGTTCAAGTCCGGGCTTTTTTTTAACGCATGTATTTGTTTTCTCCAATAATCACCACATGCCGTGTATATCATGCATTAAATGTCCCAAATTTATGGGGTGTGTATGGTCTACTCCCTGGCCTTTAGCTTCGTTTTGAGAATCCGCATAGCACTAATTTTGGTACGATAAGAAAGCCCTTGAAATTCTCCATCCAATGGTGCTAAACCTGTTTAGATTGAGTAATGATTGTGCGTAAAATTGACCCGTTGAACTTTTGATTTTCTCTGTGCACAAAAATCCCTTAGGGAGGCTTGTTGAGTTCGTTTCGAAGCACAGCCGCCTTCATTTAGTTTTCGGTATCAAGAAGTCTGGAAGCCGCTCTAAAACTTTGAAATTTAGATTCAGGGTAATGCCATGATGACGCAAGTACAAACTGCGTCTCTCTAGCATTTTTAGTTCCAGAATGATTCAAAAGCATAGCTGAAAGTTTTTTCAAGTCCTGGCTTTTTTTTAACGCATGTATTTGTTTCTCCAAAAATCACCACATGCCGTGTATATCATGCATTAAATGTCCCAAATTTATGAGGTGTGTATGGTCTACTCCCTGGCCTCTAGCCTCGCTTTGAGAATCCCAATAGCACTAATTTTGGTACGATAAGAAAGCCCTTGAAATTCTCCATCCAATGGTGCTAAACTTGTTTAGATTGAGTAATGATTGTGGGTCAAATTGACCCGTTGAACTTTTGATTTTCTCTATGCACAAAAAACCCTTAGGGAGGCTTGTTGAGTTCGTTTCGAAGCACAGCCGCCTACTTTTAGTTTTCGGTATCAAGAAGTCCGCAAGCCAATCTAAAACTTTGAAATTTAGATTAAGGGACATGCCATGATGACGCAGGTGCAAACTGCGTCTCTCTAGCATTTTTAGTTCCAGAATGATTCAAAAGCATAGCTGAAGTTTTTTCAAGTCCGGGCTATTTTTTAACGCATGTATTTGTTTTCTCCAATAATCACCACATGCCGTGTATATCTTGCATTAAATGTCCCAAATTTATGGGGTGTGTATGGTCTACTCCCTGGCCTGTAGCCTCGCTTTAAGAATCCCCATAGCACTAATTTGGTACGAGACGAAAGCCCTTGAAATTCTACATCCAATGGTGCTAAACATGTTTAGATTGAGTAATGATTGTGGGTCAAATTGACCCGTTGAACTTTTGATTTTCTCTATGCACAAAAAACCCTTAGGGAGGCTTGTTGAGTTCGTTTCGAAGCAACGCCGCCTACTTTTAGTTTTCGGTATCAAGAAGTCCGGAAGCCGCTCTAAAACTTTGAAATTTAGATTAAGGGACATGCCATGATGACGCAGGTGCAAACTGCGTCTCTCTAGCATTTTTAGTTCCAGAATGATTCAAAAGCATAGCTGAAGTTTTTTCAAGTCCGGGCTATTTTTTAACGCATGTATTTGTTTTCTCCAATAATCACCACATGCCGTGTATATCATGCATTAAATGTCCCAAATTTATGGGGTGTGTATGGTCTACTCCCTGGCCTGTAGCCTCGCTTTGAGAATCCCCATAGCACTAATTTTGGTACGATAAGAAAGCCCTTGAAATTCTCCATCCAATGGTGCTAAACTTGTTTACATTGAGTAATGATTGTGGGTCAAATTGACCCGTTGAACTTTTGATTTTCTCTGTGCACAAAAATCCCTTAGGGAGGCTTGTTGAGTTCGTTTCGAAGCACAGCCGCCTTCATTTAATTTTCGGTATCAAGAAGTCTGGAAGCCGCTCTAAAACTTTGAAATTTGACGTTAGGGACATGTCAGAATGACGCAGGTACAAACTGCGTCTCTCTAGCATTTTTAGTTCCAGAATGATTCAAAAGCATAGCTGAAAGTTTTTTCAAGTCCGGGCTATTTTTTAACGCATGTATTTGTTTTCTCCAATAATCACCACATGCCGTGTACATCATGCATTAAATGTCCCAAATTTATGGGGTGTGTATGGTCTACTCCCTGGCCTGTAACCTGGCCTTAAGAATCCCCATAGCACTAATTTGGTACGAGACGAAAGCCCTTGAAATTCTACATCCAATGGTGCTAAACTTGTTTAGATTGAGTAATAATTGTGGGTAAAATTGACCCGTTGAACTTTTGATTTTCTCTGTGCACAAAAATCCCGTAGGGAGGCTTGTTGAGTTCGTTTCGAAGCACAGCCGCCTACTTTTAGTTTTCGGTATCAAGAAGTCTGGAAGCCGCTCTAAAACTTTGAAATTTAGATTTAGGGTAATGCCATGATGACGCAGGTACAAAATGCGTCTCTCTAGCATTTTTAGTTCCAGAATGATTCAAAAGCATAGCTGAAAGTTTTTTCAAGTCCGGGCTTTTTTTTTAACGCATGTATTTGTTTTCTCCAATAATCACCACATGCCGTGTATATCATGCATTAAATGTCCCAAATTTATGGGGTGTGTATGGTCTACTCCCTGGCCTGTAGCCTCGCTTTGAGAATCCCCATAGCACTAATTTTGGTACGATAAGAAAGCCCTTGAAATTCTCCATCCAATGGTGCAAAACTTGTTTACATTGAGTAATGATTGTGGGTCAAATTGACCCGTTGAACTTTTGATTTTCTCTGTGCACAAAAATCCCTTAGGGAGGCTTGTTGAGTTCGTTTCGATGCACAGCCGCCTTCATTTAATTTTCGGTATCAAGAAGTCTGGAAGCCGCTCTAAAACTTTGAAATTTGACGTTAGGGACATGTCAGAATGACGCAGGTACAAACTGCGTCTCTCTAGCGTTTTTAGTTCCAGAGTGATTCAAAAGCATAGCTGAAAGTTTTTTCAAGTCCGGGCTTTTTTTTTTAACGCATGTATTTGTTTTCTCCAATAATCACCACATGCCGTGTATATCATGCATTAAATGTCCCAAATTTATGGGGTGTGTATGGTCTACTCCCTGGCCTGTAGTCTCGCTTTGAGAATCCCCATAGCACTAATTTTGGTACGAGAGGAAAGCCCTTGAAATTTTCCATCCAATGGTGCTAAACCTGTTTAGATTGAGTAATGATTGTGGGTCAAATTGACCCGTTGAACTTTTGATTTTCTCTGTGCACAAAAATCCCTTAGGGAGGCTTGTTGAGTTCGTTTCGAAGCACAGCCGCCTAATTTTAATTTTCGGTATCAAGAAGTCTGGAAGCCGCTCTAAAACTTTGAAATTTAGATATAGGGTAATGCCATGATGACGCAGGTAGAAACTGCGTCTCTCTAGCATTTTTAGTTCCAGAATGATTCAAAAGCATAGCTGAAAGTTTTTTCAAGTCCGGGCTTTTTTTTTAACGCATGTATTTGTTTTCTCCAATAATCACCACATGCCGTGTATATCATGCATTAAATGTCCCAAATTTATGGGGTGTGTATGGTCTACTCCCTGGCCTGTAGCCTCGCTTTGAGAATCCCCATAGCACTAATTTTGGTACGAGAGGAAAGCCCTTGAAATTCTCTATCTAATGGTGCTAAACTTGTTTAGATTGAGTAATGATTGTGGGTCAAATTGACCAATTGAACTTTTGATTTTCTCTGTGCACAAAAATCCCGTAGGGAGGCTTGTTGAGTTCGTTTCGGAGCACAGCCGCCTACTTTTAATTATCGGTATCAAGAAGTCTGGAAGCCGCTCTAAAACTTTGAAATTTAGATTAAGGGACATGCCATGATGACGCAGGTACAAACTGCGTCTCTCTAGCATTTTTAGTTCCAGAATGATTCAAAAGCATAGCTGAAGTTTTTTCAAGTCCGGGCTATTTTTTAACGCATGTATTTGTTTTCTCCAATAATCACCACATGCCGTGTATATCATGCATTAAATGTCCCAAATTTATGGGGTGTGTATGGTCTACTCCCTGGCCTCTAGCGTCGCTTTGATAATCCCCATAGCACTAATTTTGGTACGATAAGAAAGCCCTTGGAATTCTCCATCCAATGGTGCTAAACTTGTTTACATTGAGTAATGATTGTGGGTCAAATTGACCCGTTGAATTTTTGATTTTCTCTGTGCACAAAAATCCCTTAGGGAGGCTTGTTGAGTTCGTTTCGAAGCACAGCCGCCTACTTTTAGTTTTCGGTATCAAGAAGTCCGGAAGCCGCTCTAAAACTTTGAAATTTAGATTAAGGGACATGCCATGATGACGCAGGTGCAAACTGCGTCTCTCTAGCAGTTTTAGTTCCAGAATGATTCAAAAGCATAGCTGAAAGTTTGTTCAAGTCCGGGCTTTTTTTTAACGCATGTATTTGTTTTCTCCAATAATCACCACATGCCGTGTATATCATGCATTAAATGTCCCAAATTTATGGGGTGTGTATGGTCTACTCCCTGGCCTTTAGCTTCGTTTTGAGAATCCGCATAGCACTAATTTTGGTACGATAAGAAAGCCCTTGAAATTCTCCATCCAATGGTGCTAAACCTGTTTAGATTGAGTAATGATTGTGCGTAAAATTGACCCGTTGAACTTTTGATTTTCTCTGTGCACAAAAATCCCTTAGGGAGGCTTGTTGAGTTCGTTTCGAAGCACAGCCGCCTTCATTTAGTTTTCGGTATCAAGAAGTCTGGAAGCCGCTCTAAAACTTTGAAATTTAGATTCAGGGTAATGCCATGATGACGCAAGTACAAACTGCGTCTCTCTAGCATTTTTAGTTCCAGAATGATTCAAAAGCATAGCTGAAAGTTTTTTCAAGTCCTGGCTTTTTTTTAACGCATGTATTTGTTTCTCCAAAAATCACCACATGCCGTGTATATCATGCATTAAATGTCCCAAATTTATGAGGTGTGTATGGTCTACTCCCTGGCCTCTAGCCTCGCTTTGAGAATCCCAATAGCACTAATTTTGGTACGATAAGAAAGCCCTTGAAATTCTCCATCCAATGGTGCTAAACTTGTTTAGATTGAGTAATGATTGTGGGTCAAATTGACCCGTTGAACTTTTGATTTTCTCTATGCACAAAAAACCCTTAGGGAGGCTTGTTGAGTTCGTTTCGAAGCACAGCCGCCTACTTTTAGTTTTCGGTATCAAGAAGTCCGCAAGCCAATCTAAAACTTTGAAATTTAGATTAAGGGACATGCCATGATGACGCAGGTGCAAACTGCGTCTCTCTAGCATTTTTAGTTCCAGAATGATTCAAAAGCATAGCTGAAGTTTTTTCAAGTCCGGGCTATTTTTTAACGCATGTATTTGTTTTCTCCAATAATCACCACATGCCGTGTATATCTTGCATTAAATGTCCCAAATTTATGGGGTGTGTATGGTCTACTCCCTGGCCTGTAGCCTCGCTTTAAGAATCCCCATAGCACTAATTTGGTACGAGACGAAAGCCCTTGAAATTCTACATCCAATGGTGCTAAACTTGTTTAGATTGAGTAATAATTGTGGGTAAAATTGACCCGTTGAACTTTTGATTTTCTCTGTGCACAAAAATCCCGTAGGGAGGCTTGTTGAGTTCGTTTCGAAGCACAGCCGCCTACTTTTAGTTTTCGGTATCAAGAAGTCTGGAAGCCGCTCTAAAACTTTGAAATTTAGATTTAGGGTAATGCCATGATGACGCAGGTACAAACTGCGTCTCTCTAGCAGTTTTAGTTCCAGAATGATTCAAAAGCATAGCTGAAGTTTTTTCAAGTCCGGGCTATTTTTTAACGCATGTATTTGTTTTCTCCAATAATCACCACATGCCGTGTATATCATGCATTAAATGTCCCAAATTTATGGGGTGTGTATGGTCTACTCCCTGGCCTCTAGCGTCGCTTTGATAATCCCAATAGGACTAATTTGGTACGAGACGAAAGCCCTTGAAATTCTCCATCCAATGGTGCTAAACTTGTTTAAATTGAGTAATGATTGTGGGTCAAATTGACCAATTGAACTTTTGATTTTCTCTGTGCACAAAAATCCCGTAGGGAGGCTTGTTGAGTTCGTTTCGAAGCACAGCCGCCTACTTTTAGTTTTCGGTATCAAGAAGTCTGGAAGCCGCTCTAAAACTTTGAAATTTAGATTTAGGGTAATGCCATGATGACGCAGGTACAAACTGCGTCTCTCTAGCATTTTTAGTTCCAGAATGATTCAAAAGCATAGCTGAAAGTTTTTTCAAGTCCGGGCTTTTTTTTTAACGCATGTATTTGTTTTCTCCAATAATCACCACATGCCGTGTATATCATGCATTAAATGTCCCAAATTTATGGGGTGTGTATGGTCTACTCCCTGGCCTTTAGCTTCGTTTTGAGAATCCGCATAGCACTAATTTTGGTACGATAAGAAAGCCCTTGAAATTCTCCATCCAATGGTGCTAAACTTGTTTAGATTGAGTAATGATTGTGGGTCAAATTGACCCGTTGAACTTTTGATTTTCTCTATGCACAAAAAACCCTTAGGGAGGCTTGTTGAGTTCGTTTCGAAGCACAGCCGCCTACTTTTAGTTTTCGGTATCAAGAAGTCCGGAAGCCGCTCTAAAACTTTGAAATTTAGATTAAGGGACATGCCATGATGACGCAGGTGCAAACTGCGTCTCTCTAGCATTTTTAGTTCCAGAATGATTCAAAAGCATAGCTGAAGTTTTTTCAAGTCCGGGCTATTTTTTAACGCATGTATTTGTTTTCTCCAATAATCACCACATGCCGTGTATATCATGCATTAAATGTCCCAAATTTATGGGGTGTGTATGGTCTACTCCCTGGCCTGTAGCCTCGCTTTGAGAATCCCCATAGCACTAATTTTGGTACGATAAGAAAGCCCTTGAAATTCTCCATCCAATGGTGCTAAGCTTGTTTACATTGAGTAATGATTGTGGGTCAAATTGACCCGTTGAACTTTTGATTTTCTCTGTGCACAAAAATCCCTTAGGGAGGCTTGTTGAGTTCGTTTCGAAGCACAGCCGCCTTCATTTAATTTTCGGTATCAAGAAGTCTGGAAGCCGCTCTAAAACTTTGAAATTTGACGTTAGGGACATGTCAGAATGACGCAGGTACAAACTGCGTCTCTCTAGCATTTTTAGTTCCAGAATGATTCAAAAGCATAGCTGAAAGTTTTTTCAAGTCCGGGCTATTTTTTAACGCATGTATTTGTTTTCTCCAATAATCACCACATGCCGTGTATATCATGCATTAAATGTCCCAAATTTATGGGGTGTGTATGGTCTACTCCCTGGCCTGTAGCCTCGCTTTAAGAATCCCCATAGCACTAATTTGGTACGAGACGAAAGCCCTTGAAATTCTACATCCAATGGTGCTAAACTTGTTTAGATCGAGTAATAATTGTGGGTAAAATTGACCCGTTGAACTTTTGATTTTCTCTGTGCACAAAAATCCCGTAGGGAGGCTTGTTGAGTTCGTTTCGAAGCACAGCCGCCTACTTTTAGTTTTCGGTATCAAGAAGTCTGGAAGCCGCTCTAAAACTTTGAAATTTAGATTTAGGGTAATGCCATGATGACGCAGGTACAAACTGCGTCTCTCTAGCAGTTTTAGTTCCAGAATGATTCAAAAGCATAGCTGAAAGTTTTTTCAAGTCCGGGCTATTTTTTAACGCATGTATTTGTTTTCTCCAATAATCACCACATGCCGTGTATATCATGCATTAAATGTCCCAAATTTATGGGGTGTGTATGGTCTACTCCCTGGCCTGTAGCCTCGCTTTAAGAATCCCCATAGCACTAATTTGGTACGAGACGAAAGCCCTTGAAATTCTACATCCAATGGTGCTAAACTTGTTTAGATTGAGTAATAATTGTGGGTAAAATTGACCCGTTGAACTTTTGATTTTCTCTGTGCACAAAAATCCCGTAGGGAGGCTTGTTGAGTTCGTTTCGAAGCACAGCCGCCTACTTTTAGTTTTCGGTATCAAGAAGTCTGGAAGCCGCTCTAAAACTTTGAAATTTAGATTAAGGGTAATGCCATGATGACGCAGGTACAAACTGCGTCTCTCTAGCATTTTTAGTTCCAGAATGATTCAAAAGCATAGCTGAAAGTTTTTTCAAGTCCGGGCTTTTTTTTTAACGCATGTATTTGTTTTCTCCAATAATCACCACATGCCGTGTATATCATGCATTACATGTCCCAAATTTATGGGGTGTGTATGGTCTACTCCCTGGCCTGTAGCCTCGCTTTGAGAATCCCCATAGCACTAATTTTGGTACGATAAGAAAGCCCTTGAAATTCTCCATCCAATGGTGCTAAACTTGTTTACATTGAGTAATGATTGTGGGTCAAATTGACCCGTTGAACTTTTGATTTTCTCTGTGCACAAAAATCCCTTAGGGAGGCTTGTTGAGTTCGTTTCGAAGCACAGCCGCCTTCATTTAATTTTCGGTATCAAGAAGTCTGGAAGCCGCTCTAAAACTTTGAAATTTGACGTTAGGGACATGTCAGAATGACGCAGGTACAAACTGCGTCTCTCTAGCGTTTTTAGTTCCAGAATGATCCAAAAGCATAGCTGAAAGTTTTTTCAAGTCCGGGCTTTTTTTAACGCATGTATTTGTTTTCTACAATAATCACCACATGCCGTGTATATCATGCATTAAATGTCCCAAATTTATGGGGTGTGTATGGTCTACTCCCTGGCCTTTAGCTTCGTTTTTAGAATCCGCATAGCACTAATTTTGGTACGATAAGAAAGCCCTTGAAATTCTCCATCCAATGGTGCTAAACTTGTTTAGATTGAGTAATGATTGTGGGTCAAATTGACCCGTTGAACTTTTGATTTTCTCTGTGCACAAAAAACCCTTAGGGAGGCTTGTTGAGTTCGTTTCGAAGCACAGCCGCCTACTTTTAGTTTTCGGTATCAAGAAGTCCGGAAGCCGCTCTAAAACTTTGAAATTTAGATTAAGGGACATGCCATGATGACGCAGGTGCAAACTGCGTCTCTCTAGCATTTTTAGTTCCAGAATGATTCAAAAGCATAGCTGAAGTTTTTTCAAGTCCGGGCTATTTTTTAACGCATGTATTTGTTTTCTCCAATAATCACCACATGCCGTGTATATCATGCATTAAATGTCCCAAATTTATGGGGTGTGTATGTTCTACTCCCTGGCCTTTAGCTTCGTTTTGAGAATCCGCATAGCACTAATTTTGGTACGATAAGAAAGCCCTTGAAATTCTCCATCCAATGGTGCTAAACTTGTTTAGATTGAGTAATGATTGTGGGTCAAATTGACCCGTTGAACTTTTGATTTTCTCTATGCACAAAAAACCCTTAGGGAGGCTTGTTGAGTTCGTTTCGAAGCACAGCCGCCTACTTTTAGTTTTCGGTATCAAGAAGTCCGGAAGCCGCTCTAAAACTTTGAAATTTAGATTAAGGGACATGCCATGATGACGCAGGTGCAAACTGCGTCTCTCTAGCATTTTTAGTTCCAGAATGATTCAAAAGCATAGCTGAAGTTTTTTCAAGTCCGGGCTATTTTTTAACGCATGTATTTGTTTTCTCCAATAATCACCACATGCCGTGTATATCATGCATTAAATGTCCCAAATTTATGGGGTGTGTATGGTCTACTCCCTGGCCTGTAGCCTCGCTTTAAGAATCCCCATAGCACTAATTTGGTACGAGACGAAAGCCCTTGAAATTCTACATCCAATGGTGCTAAACTTGTTTAGATTGAGTAATAATTGTGGGTAAAATTGACCCGTTGAACTTTTGATTTTCTCTGTGCACAAAAATCCCGTAGGGAGGCTTGTTGAGTTCGTTTCGAAGCACAGCCGCCTACTTTTAGTTTTCGGTATCAAGAAGTCTGGAAGCCGCTCTAAAACTTTGAAATTTAGATTTAGGGTAATGCCATGATGACGCAGGTACAAACTGCGTCTCTCTAGCAGTTTTAGTTCCAGAATGATTCAAAAGCATAGCTGAAGTTTTTTCAAGTCCGGGCTATTTTTTAACGCATGTATTTGTTTTCTCCAATAATCACCACATGCCGTGTATATCATGCAATAAATGTCCCAAATTTATGGGGTGTGTATGGTCTACTCCCTGGCCTGTAGCCTCGCTTTGAGAATCCCCACAGCACTAATTTTGGTACGATACGAAAGCCCTTGAAATTCTCCATCCAATGGTGCTAAACTTGTTTAGATTGAGTAATAATTGTGGGTAAAATTGACCCGTTGAACTTTTGATTTTCTCTGTGCACAAAAATCCCGTAGGGAGGCTTGATGAGTTCGTTTCGAAGCACAGCCGCCTACTTTTAGTTTTCGGTATCAAGAAGTCTGGAAGCCGCTCTAAAACTTTGAAATTTAGATTTAGGGTAATGCCATGATGACGCAGGTACAAACTGCGTCTCTCTAGCATTTTTAGTTCCAGAATGATTCAAAAGCATAGCTGAAAGTTTTTTCAAGTCCGGGCTTTTTTTTAACGCATGTATTTGTTTTCTCCAATAATCACCACATGCCGTGTATATCATGCATTAAATGTCCCAAATTTATGGGGTGTGTATGGTCTACTCCCTGGCCTTTAGCTTCGTTTTTAGAATCCGCATAGCACTAATTTTGGTACGATAAGAAAGCCCTTGAAATTCTCCATCAAATGGTGCTAAACTTGTTTAGATTGAGTAATGATTGTGGGTCAAATTGACCCGTTGAACTTTTGATTTTCTCTGTGCACAAAAAACCCTTAGGGAGGCTTGTTGAGTTCGTTTCGAAGCACAGCCGCCTACTTTTAGTTTTCGGTATCAAGAAGTCCGGAAGCCGCTCTAAAACTTTGAAATTTAGATTAAGGGACATGCCA
This sequence comes from Asterias amurensis, assembly GCF_032118995.1. Lineage (NCBI taxonomy): Eukaryota > Metazoa > Echinodermata > Asteroidea > Forcipulatida > Asteriidae > Asterias > Asterias amurensis. The sequence goes on from NC_092660.1 coordinate 12,032,822, forward strand.
TGATGACGCAGGTGCAAACTGCGTCTCTCTAGCGTTTTTAGTTCCAGAATGATCCAAAAGCATAGCTGAAAGTTTTTTCAAGTCCGGGCTTTTTTTAACGCATGTATTTGTTTTCTACAATAATCACCACATGCCGTGTATATCATGCATTAAATGTCCCAAATTTATGGGGTGTGTATGGTCTACTCCCTGGCCTTTAGCTTCGTTTTTAGAATCCGCATAGCACTAATTTTGGTACGATAAGAAAGCCCTTGAAATTCTCCATCCAATGGTGCTAAACTTGTTTAGATTGAGTAATGATTGTGGGTCAAATTGACCCGTTGAACTTTTGATTTTCTCTATGCACAAAAAACCCTTAGGGAGGCTTGTTGAGTTCGTTTCGAAGCACAGCCGCCTACTTTTAGTTTTCGGTATCAAGAAGTCCGGAAGCCGCTCTAAAACTTTGAAATTTAGATTAAGGGACATGCCATGATGACGCAGGTGCAAACTGCGTCTCTCTAGCATTTTTAGTTCCAGAATGATTCAAAAGCATAGCTGAAGTTTTTTCAAGTCCGGGCTATTTTTTAACGCATGTATTTGTTTTCTCCAATAATCACCACATGCCGTGTATATCATGCATTAAATGTCCCAAATTTATGGGGTGTGTATGGTCTACTCCCTGGCCTGTAGCCTCGCTTTAAGAATCCCCATAGCACTAATTTGGTACGAGACGAAAGCCCTTGAAATTCTACATCCAATGGTGCTAAACTTGTTTAGATTGAGTAATAATTGTGGGTAAAATTGACCCGTTGAACTTTTGATTTTCTCTGTGCACAAAAATCCCGTAGGGAGGCTTGTTGAGTTCGTTTCGAAGCACAGCCGCCTACTTTTAGTTTTCGGTATCAAGAAGTCTGGAAGCCGCTCTAAAACTTTGAAATTTAGATTTAGGGTAATGCCATGATGACGCAGGTACAAACTGCGTCTCTCTAGCAGTTTTAGTTCCAGAATGATTCAAAAGCATAGCTGAAGTTTTTTCAAGTCCGGGCTATTTTTTAACGCATGTATTTGTTTTCTCCAATAATCACCACATGCCGTGTATATCATGCATTAAATGTCCCAAATTTATGGGGTGTGTATGGTCTACTCCCTGGCCTTTAGCTTCGTTTTGAGAATCCGCATAGCACTAATTTTGGTACGATAAGAAAGCCCTTGAAATTCTCCATCCAATGGTGCTAAACTTGTTTAGATTGAGTAATAATTGTGGGTAAAATTGACCCGTTGAACTTTTGATTTTCTCTGTGCACAAAAATCCCGTAGGGAGGCTTGTTGAGTTCGTTTCGAAGCACAGCCGCCTACTTTTAGTTTTCGGTATCAAGAAGTCTGGAAGCCGCTCTAAAACTTTGAAATTTAGATTGAGGGTAATGCCATGATGACGCAGGTACAAACTGCGTCTCTCTAGCAGTTTTAGTTCCAGAATGATTCAAAAGCATAGCTGAAAGTTTTTTCAAGTCCGGGCTTTTTTTTTAACGCATGTATTTGTTTTCTCCAATAATCACCACATGCCGTGTATATCATGCATTACATGTCCCAAATTTATGGGGTGTGTATGGTCTACTCCCTGGCCTGTAGCCTCGCTTTGAGAATCCCCATAGCACTAATTTTGGTACGATAAGAAAGCCCTTGAAATTCTCCATCCAATGGTGCTAAACTTGTTTACATTGAGTAATGATTGTGGGTCAAATTGACCCGTTGAACTTTTGATTTTCTCTGTGCACAAAAATCCCTTAGGGAGGCTTGTTGAGTTCGTTTCGATGCACAGCCGCCTTCATTTAATTTTCGGTATCAAGAAGTCTGGAAGCCGCTCTAAAACTTTGAAATTTGACGTTAGGGACATGTCAGAATGACGCAGGTACAAACTGCGTCTCTCTAGCGTTTTTAGTTCCAGAATGATCCAAAAGCATAGCTGAAAGTTTTTTCAAGTCCGGGCTTTTTTTAACGCATGTATTTGTTTTCTACAATAATCACCACATGCCGTGTATATCATGCATTAAATGTCCCAAATTTATGGGGTGTGTATGGTCTACTCCCTGGCCTTTAGCTTCGTTTTTAGAATCCGCATAGCACTAATTTTGGTACGATAAGAAAGCCCTTGAAATTCTCCATCCAATGGTGCTAAACTTGTTTAGATTGAGTAATGATTGTGGGTCAAATTGACCCGTTGAACTTTTGATTTTCTCTGTGCACAAAAAACCCTTAGGGAGGCTTGTTGAGTTCGTTTCGAAGCACAGCCGCCTACTTTTAGTTTTCGGTATCAAGAAGTCCGGAAGCCGCTCTAAAACTTTGAAATTTAGATTAAGGGACATGCCATGATGACGCAGGTGCAAACTGCGTCTCTCTAGCATTTTTAGTTCCAGAATGATTCAAAAGCATAGCTGAAAGTTTTTTCAAGTCCGGGCTTTTTTTTTAACGCATGTATTTGTTTTCTCCAATAATCACCACATGCCGTGTATATCATGCATTACATGTCCCAAATTTATGGGGTGTGTATGGTCTACTCCCTGGCCTGTAGCCTCGCTTTGAGAATCCCCATAGCACTAATTTTGGTACGATAAGAAAGCCCTTGAAATTCTCCATCCAATGGTGCTAAACTTGTTTACATTGAGTAATGATTGTGGGTCAAATTGACCCGTTGAACTTTTGATTTTCTCTGTGCACAAAAATCCCTTAGGGAGGCTTGTTGAGTTCGTTTCGATGCACAGCCGCCTTCATTTAATTTTCGGTATCAAGAAGTCTGGAAGCCGCTCTAAAACTTTGAAATTTGACGTTAGGGACATGTCAGAATGACGCAGGTACAAACTGCGTCTCTCTAGCGTTTTTAGTTCCAGAATGATCCAAAAGCATAGCTGAAAGTTTTTTCAAGTCCGGGCTTTTTTTAACGCATGTATTTGTTTTCTACAATAATCACCACATGCCGTGTATATCATGCATTAAATGTCCCAAATTTATGGGGTGTGTATGGTCTACTCCCTGGCCTTTAGCTTCGTTTTTAGAATCCGCATAGCACTAATTTTGGTACGATAAGAAAGCCCTTGAAATTCTCCATCCAATGGTGCTAAACTTGTTTAGATTGAGTAATGATTGTGGGTCAAATTGACCCGTTGAACTTTTGATTTTCTCTGTGCACAAAAAACCCTTAGGGAGGCTTGTTGAGTTCGTTTCGAAGCACAGCCGCCTACTTTTAGTTTTCGGTATCAAGAAGTCCGGAAGCCGCTCTAAAACTTTGAAATTTAGATTAAGGGACATGCCATGATGACGCAGGTGCAAACTGCGTCTCTCTAGCATTTTTAGTTCCAGAATGATTCAAAAGCATAGCTGAAGTTTTTTCAAGTCCGGGCTATTTTTTAACGCATGTATTTGTTTTCTCCAATAATCACCACATGCCGTGTATATCATGCATTAAATGTCCCAAATTTATGGGGTGTGTATGGTCTACTCCCTGGCCTTTAGCTTCGTTTTGAGAATCCGCATAGCACTAATTTTGGTACGATAAGAAAGCCCTTGAAATTCTCCATCCAATGGTGCTAAACTTGTTTAGATTGAGTAATGATTGTGGGTCAAATTGACCCGTTGAACTTTTGATTTTCTCTATGCACAAAAAACCCTTAGGGAGGCTTGTTGAGTTCGTTTCGAAGCACAGCCGCCTACTTTTAGTTTTCGGTATCAAGAAGTCCGGAAGCCGCTCTAAAACTTTGAAATTTAGATTAAGGGACATGCCATGATGACGCAGGTGCAAACTGCGTCTCTCTAGCATTTTTAGTTCCAGAATGATTCAAAAGCATAGCTGAAGTTTTTTCAAGTCCGGGCTATTTTTTAACGCATGTATTTGTTTTCTCCAATAATCACCACATGCCGTGTATATCATGCATTAAATGTCCCAAATTTATGGGGTGTGTATGGTCTACTCCCTGGCCTGTAGCCTCGCTTTGAGAATCCCCATAGCACTAATTTTGGTACGATAAGAAAGCCCTTGAAATTCTCCATCCAATGGTGCTAAACTTGTTTACATTGAGTAATGATTGTGGGTCAAATTGACCCGTTGAACTTTTGATTTTCTCTGTGCACAAAAATCCCTTAGGGAGGCTTGTTGAGTTCGTTTCGAAGCACAGCCGCCTTCATTTAATTTTCGGTATCAAGAAGTCTGGAAGCCGCTCTAAAACTTTGAAATTTGACGTTAGGGACATGTCAGAATGACGCAGGTACAAACTGCGTCTCTCTAGCGTTTTTAGTTCCAGAATGATCCAAAAGCATAGCTGAAGTTTTTTCGAGTCCGGGCTATTTTTTAACGCATGTATTTGTTTTCTCCAATAATCACCACATGCCGTGTATATCATGCATTAAATGTCCCAAATTTATGGGGTGTGTATGGTCTACTCCCTGGCCTCTAGCCTCGCTTTGAGAATCCCAATAGCACTAATTTTGGTACGATAAGAAAGCCTCTGAAATTCTCCATCCAATGGTGCTAAACTTGTTTAGATTGAGTAATGATTGTGGGTCAAATTGACCCGTTGAACTTTTGATTTTCTCTGTGCACAAAAAACCCGTAGGGAGGCTTGTTGAGTTCGTTTCGGAGCACAGCCGTCTGCTTTTAATTTTCGGTATCAAGAAGTCTGGAAGCCGCTCTACAACTTTGAAATTTAGATTTAGGATAATGCCATGATGACGCAGGTACAAACTGCGTCTCTCTAGCAGTTTTAGTTCCAGAATGATTCAAAAGCATAGCTGAAAGTTTTTTCAAGTCCGGGCTTTTTTTTTAACGCATGTATTTGTTTTCTCCAATAATCACCACATGCCGTGTATATCATGCATTAAATGTCCCAAATTTATGGGGTGTGTATGGTCTACTCCCTGGCCTCTAGCCTCGCTTTGAGAATCCCCATAGCACAAATTATGGTACGATAAGAAAGCCCTTGAAATTCTCCATCCAATGGTGCTAAACTTGTTTAGATTGAGTAATGATTGTGGGTCAAATTGACCCGTTGAACTTTTGATTTTCTCTGTGCACAAAAATCCCGTAGGGAGGCTTGTTGAGTTCGTTTCGGAGCACAGCCGTCTGCTTTTAATTTTCGGTATCAAGAAGTCTGGAAGCCGCTCTACAACTTTGAAATTTAGATTCAGGGTAATGCCATGATGACGCAGGTACAAACTGCGTCTCTCTAGCATTTTTAGTTCCAGAATGATTCAAAAGCATAGCTGAAAGTTTTCTCAAGTCCGGGCTTTTTTTTAACGCATGTATTTGTTTTCTCCAATAATCAACACATGCCGTGTATATCATGCATTAAATGTCCCAAATTTAAGGGGTGTGTCGGGTCTACTCCCTGGCCTCTAGCGTCGCCTTGAAAATCCCCATAGCACTGATGTTTATACGAGAGGAAAGCCCTTGGAATTGTCCATCCAATGGTGCTAAACTTGTTTAGATTAAGCAATGATTTTGGGTCAAAATGACCCGTTGTACTTTTGATTTTCTCTGTGCACAAAAATCCCGTAGGGGAGGCTTGTTGAGTTCGTTTCGGAGCACAGCCGCCTACTCTTAATTTTCGGTATCAGAGTGGAGGTTGTTGAAATCGTTTCTGAGCAACCCGCAAGAGCGATAGATTGAATTTCATTTTTTCTGTCTGAGTTTTATTCCCGTCTTCATTAAAAAAAAAAATTCAAAAGTGAATACATCAAATGTTGGGACATGCATCCAGGTAATGACAATATTCGAGTGTTTTCCATAACATTTACCTAATTGCTATAGGTAATATTTATGCGTGAAACTTTACATCAACAGTTCGGCTACGAAAGTATCCCATTCCGTGTGTGCTATACATTTGCGCATTGAAACCGACTTAAAAAAACACAACCTTCAAGGAAAAACGTATTTAGGACTTAAAATGGCGGCCATATTGAATTTTGCTAGATATTTTAAACAGCTGGAGTTTGATTATTTTTTTTTACCCGTATTCCCCTTAACCTTAACTTGTTTTGGGGCGGGGCCTATAGCCCCCCCTCCCCCATTAGAACCGATCCTCTCTTTAACCAATCCTCTTCTAAAATCCCCGAAAAAATTAATTTCTAAGTTCCACAGAACACAGCGAAGACAAAATATGGGGGGGGGGGGTAACACATATTTCGATCAACGATTGGCTCTGCATTGAAGGGGTGGGGGTAATTGCTCTTGCTTTTACAATTTGCAGCTTCTTCAGGAGATTTGTATTTACAATATTAGCAGCAAAATCATTACAACGAGGGCAATGAAACCACACTTTCCGTGCATAAACACTTGACATCGTGGTAACATTCTCGTGGAATTTCCTATAGTTGGGTGACTGTAAGGTCCGTAAGGTCTCAAATAATGACAAAATCCGGAATATTCTTCGAATTGAGTCTTTATTGAGCCAGAAATTGCAACAGTAGTCGTGTCTTCTTATAGCACGTTTATATGCAGTACGCCGTGTTTGTTTACATTTCACCCACTATGTCACGTGAGGCACGGAGCGCAATCGGTCTATTGATTATGACCATGAAAACACCAGTTTTTAAGCACCAACACTGTAGCGCAGTGCGTAAGGTGCTGGGACTGTTTCAGCAACTCGGATCACCCGGTCCGGGTTCGAATACCGTCTGTCTCTAATATAGATTCAAGGCTTTTTGCTGCCCCTGATAGGACAGTGTGATTGGGATCTGCCTTGTTTTCTCCCCTAAAGGGACAGGGCCCGCGTGGTGGCTAGGGTTCGAAGCAGGGGGGGATGTGCTCTGGGTCGGATGCAAATCCTGAAGGGTTCTATATGGCAAAGGGGAGGGGCCAGTGTGTGCCATTAACTGAACCGGCGCCTGAATGCCTGACACTTCCGGAGCGTAACCTTTTATATTTTTCCACCAGATTAAATTTGCATTCTTCAATTTCTTTATTGTTCTATTTGTCTTACCCGCTGCCAAAACATTAGGACTCAAACTTCCTCTAGTTATCGGGCAACGTCGGTAGCCTAGTTGACAACACACTGCTCTTGAACTACAGGGGTCCCGGGTTCGAATCCCACCCGAGGAACATGATATTTTGTTCACGGAATATTTTTGTTCACGGGACTCGGGAAAGTATCCTGAGTTTACAGTGCTAACACACATCGGTGTATGGGTCAAAAACAAAATTAATTTTCTCTATAATATTTATTTGTATAATGTTATTATTGTTGTTATTATTTATAACGCTTACTGGTATAACTGGTATGTATCTGGTAACTGTTTTAAACAGTGTTTACATCAATTAACTAGGTCAGACTTGTTCTCTCTAATCCGAAGGCGGGTTCACTTATGTTTGAAAAGGAGGGAGCTACTGCCTTAGTTAAAAGACATTGTTTTCGTATCTACTCTTGTTAGAAACTCTTGTTTTTTTTGTATAGATTAGTATCCTGTTTAAAGGAACGTTACAGAATTGGTAAGAAACAAAATCGTGAAAATCACAGATGTACATAAAACTTACACGGTCTAATGATAATGATTGTTGAAAACATCCCTTGAAGTATTTATGTCTGAAGTCTCATATTTGTTAAGAAATAAATAATTTAACCTTGCGTTTGTTATTTTTTTTGTTTGCATCAATGTCATGCAAAATGTGTAATCGTTTTTTGACTATTATTTTTCTCGTGACCCAGATGGCCGATCAGTTTGAAACTTTAACGGATTTGTCAGTTCATGTATATGGTGGATTACATAAAGTGCTTACACTGCCAGCAACTATTTTGATTTTAAGATCAAAAGGGGGCCCTTGATATTAAAAGGAACAGTTTTGTTTTAATTTGTTTTAAGGATCTGTGTTGAGAATATTGAAAGAAATACAGGATTATTGTTTGTTTGCGGAAAAAAAAAATATACTAATTTCTGTCAAAAAACAAGGTTTGATGATGACGAAATACAGTTCATGCGTCATTAATTTATCGTTGGTACGAGAAGAAAGCCCTTGAAAATGGCGATCCGATTGTGGTAAAATTGTTAAGATTGAGCATGAAACTGGGATCGAATTATCCGTTCAAACTGTTTTTTTTTTTTGTTTTTTTTTTTGTCAGACAGCTCTGTGCACAAAACTCTCATAGGGCATGCTGTTGAAATCGTGTCTGAGCAACCCCGCTTACTGGAGCTTTTTGTTATCATGAAGTGTATAAGTCGCCCTATACTTTTGAAAAACGGATGCAGGGACATGCCAGAATGACTCAGTTACAAACTTCATCTCTTTAGCATTTTTAGCTACATAATTATTTCAGAGCATGGCTGAAATATTTATTTTTTCGGGCCAATTTTTGAATGAATATCAATGTAAACAGCTGGATCGTGATTTTTAACCAAGATTCCTAGTTTTGTTTCTTATCAAGTTTATTTGCCTGAAAATTTGCCCACATTTTCCTCCCCTAGTTTTATGCAAAATGGCGGCCACATTGAATTTTGAAATACTTTAAGTGTAAACAAGTACCAACCTAACTTTATTAGCTACATTTTGGCAGTCGGCTTGTTCTTTGTAGTTATGTCAATGAGAGATTTGTGTACGGTTTCAGGGGAAAAACGGTGGCCATTTTGTTTTTTACGTAAAAATGCACTTTCGCCGGATAAATATGCAAATTGCTAAATATTCAAAAATACACAAAAAATACTTAAAAGTCTTATAGCCTTGAAATGGAAAACTATTGATAGATTCTTGAAATCTTTATTCTCTGCTTAATTTTATATGGGGAGTCCCTGGGCCCGTCGAGTTATTCTCCCTCCAAGAAAAAACACCCCTTCACAAGTTTAATTTTAAAAACGTCAACAACCCCCAGGTCACAATTGGGCAACATTTTTGTACATTGAAACACCTTCTGGGGGCTCTCAAATCTGTCTTATATAGAATATTAGGTGGTTGAAATCGTTTCTGAGCAACCCCGCCTACTTGAGTTTTTTTCTATCAAGAAGTGTGCAAGTCGCCCTGAACCTTTAAGAAATAGACGCAGGAACATGCCAAATGACTAAGGTACAAACTGCATCTCCCTAGCATTTTTTGTTCCAGGGTTATTCCAGAGTGTTGCTGAACGTTTTTAATTGTCCGGGCCTATTTTTTGAATGACCCCCTTATTGTTGGTTGGAATCCTGACTGCGCCGTGTCTTGGTGTACGTTTTATACACGCACAGTGTACGTCAATTTCTAATGGGTGCCTGCTCGCGCCGTGTGCAAGTCGCCCTAAACCTTTAAAAAATGGACGTAGGAACATTCCTGGAAGAGGAGAGGAAAGCCCTTGAACATGGCAATCCTGTGGTGTTAAAATTTTGAAGATTGAGCATGAAACTGGGATCGAAATTACCCGTTGTACATGTTGTTTTTCTCTCCGACAGCTCTGTGCACAAAACTCACATAGTGGAGGTTGTTGAAATCGTTTCTGAGCAACCCCGCAAGGCGGGACAAACTGTAACAGTATACTGTTCAGCTTCATCAAAGGTCTTAGCATCCGTCACAAAGAGGGAGCAATGATCACCAAAACTTGTCTATGGACTGATGCAGAACATGCATGGATATACCATCAGGAAATGCGTCTGAAGGAGAGCTGAAACAGTGAAGTTTGCCGCCATTTTGAGCGCCGAGTGATAGCGTCTGAAGACGGCAGGACGTTTCTAACTCAACAAGTGGTAAGCTGTTGTAAGCCGTAACCCTGCCTGTCTATACTCTAAGTTAACTGTTTTAAATGTATTTTATTTCATTCTGAAACGGGGAGGGTAACATTGTAATAAAAAATAACAATAATTTAGAAATGGTTTAGACAATGGTTTAGACAGATGTTTTAAAAGTAGAATACAATGATCTACACACATTTGTCACAAAATTGCATGGTTTTTTCTACTACTTAACGAACTAACACGGTCGGCCATTTATGGAAGCAAAACATTTTGACTCCCAAAAATGGCCGGCCGTGTTTGTCGACAAGTTATAAAAGGAAACCCACGCAATGAGTGGTTACTTGGAGTGATACTTGTGTGGATCATTATGTTCCACTTTTAAAATATATTTATAATCATATGTAATAAGACCAACTCGACTGATCCAAGGCAACGTGTTCCTTTAACTAATAACAAAACACATACATTGGTAAAGCCTTGTTCACACAGTTTGATTTTTTAGACGGTAAATAAAAATACATACTTTGCAACGCAATGAATTATAGCTTCATCAGGAGTGTCCATAAAAAAAATTACATCTATCTTCCCTACAAAGAATTTTAAAAGTCTTTGTTTTATCAATAACATAAACCAACATAATATTCATAAGGTCGTTGTTTAATGGGCAATTTCAGGCACAAAATGGATTTCTGTATCAACATCAAGGTGACAATGAGGGCAAATTTTTTGGATAATGGAAACTTTAAGGAAACTTTTTGCCAATTATTTGGCTTGACTCTAATTTTATTTATTTTATTTTATTTATTTCTTGTTTATCCTGGGAAATCCATTCAGTAAGAAAAACTCACTGATCTCCCATGGATCCCAGCTAATAACAAACTACAGAAGTGAACTTAAGATAAAAATATTACAAATTTACACAGAAAAACATTGCACATACATTTAAAAAAGCACTAGATCCAAGCATGCACATACTAGAAGAACACTTATAATAAAACACGTTGACTTAAAAAGGGTGAAAAATTACGGGAAAAGCAGGAGCTATATAAAATGGCTGCCTGCAGTAGAATGGCGCCCTCTCAGTCCCAGCAAACCTCCCTAGAGTTCAATAAGTAGGTTGAGTGAAGAGCATCTGAATTGGGCCAAAGAACGGCGATATTATAATTAACACAACGTAAATATAACTGAAACTCAAACTGGGTTTGAAGATACGGTACGGATATGTCCTGAGCTTATTCCTTTGGCCAGAACTAGTTACATAGCCATTATGCAATCTATTGTACCAATTAGAGTTAAACACGTAACGTTTCACATTCCTTTGGCTATATAGATGGCACAGTTCCTATTAAGCATGAGAAATACCAATGTTTTGTGGCCAAGCCCTTGTGTTTGATCACAGAGAATGTACAGAATTGTTATCGCTCCATTTCAACCAGTTTAAACTTAGCATATGTACAAAGGAAAACGACAAAATTCGTCCCGGAATAAATCGGGTGTACGTATGGCTAACCGATGACGCGGTAAACTTGTAGAGATTGGGCATTAATCTGGAGTCGAAACGACCTTAACAAATCTGCGAACTTTTATTAGACAGCTCTGTGCACAAAAATCCCTTTTGGGAGACTGTTGAGCACAGTTCTGATTCCCCTTTACTTGTTGTTTTCCGCTATCAAGAAATTGTCCAAGCCGCCCTAAAACTTTTACAATTTGGATACAGGGATATGCCAGGTAGAGTCGGGTACAACGACTCCGTGTCTGTAGCATGTTTAATTTCAGAGTTATTGAAGAGTTCGTCTCAGATTTATTTTAAAACCATTCAACAAAACAATCCGTCTGCTTTTTCTGTATAGCCCATGCATACAACTTTGGGGTGGTACTACTCCCTGGCTTCTAGCGTCGCCTTGAGAATCTCCATAGCACTAATTTTTGTACGAGAGGAAAGCCCTTGAAATTGTCAATCCAATGGTGCTAAACTTGTTTAGATTGAGCAAAGATTTTTGGTTAAATTGACCCGTTGTACTTTTGATTTTCTCTGTGCACAAAAATCCCGTAGGGAGGCTTGTTGAGTTCGTTTCGGAGCACAGCCGCCTACTTTAATTTTCGGTATCAAGAAGTCTGGAAGCCGCTCTAAAACTTTGAAATTTAGATTAAGGGACATGCCATGATGACGCAGGTTTAAACTGCGTCTCTCTAGCTTTTTTAGTTCCAGAATGATTCAAAAGCATAGCTGAAAGTTTTTTCAAGTCCGGGCTTTTTTTAACGCATGTATTTGTTTTCTCCAATAATCACCACATGCCGTGTATATCATGCATTAAATGTCCCAAATTTATGGGGTGTGTATGGTCTACTCCCTGGCCTGTAGCCTCGCTTTGAGAATCCGCATAGCACTAATTTTGGTACGAGAGGAAAGCCCTTGAAATTCTACATCCAATGGTGCTAAACTTGTTTAGATTGAGTAATGATTGTGGGTCAAATTGACCCGTTGAACTTTTCATTTTCTCTGTGCACAAAAATCCCGTAGGGAGGCTTGTTGAGTTCGTTTCGGAGCACAGCCGCCTACTTTTAATTATCGGTATCAAGAAGTCTGGAAGCCGCTCTAAAACTTTGAAATTTAGATTTAGGGACATGCCATGATGACGCAGGTACAAACTGCGTCTCTCTAGCATTTTTAGTTCCAGAATGATTCAAAAGCATAGCTGAAGTTTGTTCAAGTCCGGGCTATTTTTTAACGCATGTATTTGTTTTCTCCAATAATCACCACATGCCGTGTATATCATGCATTAAATGTCCCAAATTTATGGGGTGTGTATGGTCTACTCCCTGGCCTCTAGCGTCGCTTTGATAATCCCCATAGCACTAATGTTGGTACGAGAGGAAAGCCCTTGAAATTCTCCATCCAATGGTGCTAAACTTGTTTAGATTGAGTAATAATTGTGGGTCAAATTGACCCGTTGAACTTTTGATTTTCTCTGTGCACAAAAATCCCTTAGGGAGGCTTGTTGAGTTCGTTTCGAAGCAGAGCCGCCTTCATTTAATTTTCGGTATCAAGAAGTCTGGAAGCCGCTCTAAAACTTTGAAATTTGACGTTAGGGACATGTCAGAATGACGCAGGTACAAACTGCGTCTCTCTAGCGTTTTTAGTTCCAGAATGATTCAAAAGCATAACTGAAAGTTTTTTCAAGTCCGGGCTTTTTTTAACGCATGTATTTGTTTTCTCCAATAATCACCACATGCCGTGTATATCATGCATTAAATGTCCCAAATTTATGGGGTGTGTATGGTCTACTCCCTGGCCTGTAGCCTCGCTTTGAGAATCCGCATAGCACTAATTTTGGTACGAGAGGAAAGCCCGTATAATTCTCCATCCAATGGTGCTAAACTTGTTTAGATTGAGTAATGATTGTGGGTCAAATTGACCCGTTGAACTTTTGATTTTCTCTGTGCACAAAAAACCCTTAGGGAGGCTTGTTGAGTTCGTTTCGAAGCACAGCCGCCTACTTTTAGTTTTCGGTATCAAGAAGTCCGGAAGCCGCTCTAAAACTTTGAAATTTAGAATAAGGGCCATGCCATGATGACGCAGGTGCAAACTGCGTTTCTCTAGCATTTTTAGTTCCAGAATGATTCAAAAGCATAGCTGAAGTTTTTTCGAGTCCGGGCTATTTTTTAACGCATGTATTTGTTTTCTCCAATAATCACCACATGCCGTGTATATCATGCATTAAATACCCAAATTTATGGGGTGTTTATGGTCTACTCCCTGGCCTGTAGCCTCGCTTTAAGAATCCGCATAGCACTAATTTTGGTACGATAAGAAAGCCCTTGAAATTCTCCATCCAATGGTGCTAAACCTGTTTAGATTGAGTAATGATTGTGGGTCAAATTGACCCGTTGAACTTTTGATTTTCTCTGTGCACAAAAATCCCGTAGGGAGGCTTGTTGAGTTCGTTTCGGAGCACAGCCGTCTGCTTTTAATTTTCGGTATCAAGAAGTCTGGAAGCCGCTCTACAACTTTGAAATTTAGATTTAGGATAATGCCATGATGACGCAGGTACAAACTGCGTCTCTCTAGCTTTTTTAGTTCCAGAATGATTCAAAAGCATAGCTGAAAGTTTTTTCAAGTCCGGGCTATTTTTTAACACATGTATTTGTTTTCTCCAATAATCACCACATGCCGTGTATATCATGCATTAAATGTCCCAAATTTATGGGGTGTGTATGGTCTACTCCCTGGCCTGTAGCCTCGCTTTAAGAATCCCCATAGCACTAATTTGGTACGAGAGGAAAGCCCTTGAAATTCTACATCCAATGGTGCTAAACTTGTTTAGATTGAGTAATAATTGTGGGTAAAATTGACCAATTGAACTTTTGATTTTCTCTGTGCACAAAAATCCCGTAGGGAGGCTTGTTGAGTTCGTTTCGGAGCACAGCCGCCTACTTTTAATTATCGGTATCAAGAAGTCTGGAAGCCGCTCTAAAACTTTGAAATTTAGATTTAGGGTAATGCCATGATGACGCAGGTACAAACTGCGTCTCTCTAGCTTTTTTAGTTCCAGAATGATTCAAAAGCATAGCTGAAAGTTTTTTCAAGTCCGGGCTTTTTTTAACGCATGTATTTGTTTTCTCCAATAATCACCACATGCCGTGTATATCATGCATTAAATGTCCCAAATTTATGGGGTGTGTATGGTCTACTCCCTGGCCTGTAGCCTCGCTTTGAGAATCCGCATAGCACTAATTTTGGTACGAGAGGAAAGCCCTTGAAATTCTACATCCAATGGTGCTAAACTTGTTTAGATTGAGTAATGATTGTGGGTCAAATTGACCCGTTGAACTTTTCATTTTCTCTGTGCACAAAAATCCCGTAGGGAGGCTTGTTGAGTTCGTTTCGGAGCACAGCCGCCTACTTTTAATTTTCGGTATCAAGAAGTCTGGAAGCCGCTCTAAAACTTTGAAATATAGATTAAGGGACATGCCATGATGACGCAGGTACAAACTGCGTCTCTCTAGCAGTTTTAGTTCCAGAATGATTCAAAAGCATAGCTGAAGTTTTTTCAAGTCCGGGCTATTTTTTAACGCATGTATTTGTTTTCTCCAATAATCACCACATGCCGTGTATATCATGCATTAAATGTCCCAAATTTATGGGGTGTGTATGGTCTACTCCCTGGCCTCTAGCGTCGCTTTGATAATCCCCATAGCACTAATGTTGGTACGAGAGGAAAGCCCTTGAAATTATCCATCCAATGGTGCTAAACTTGTTTAGATTGAGTAATGATTGTGGGTCAAATTGACCAATTGAACTTTTGATTTTCTCTGTGCACAAAAATCCCTTAGGGAGGCTTGTTGAGTTCGTTTCGGAGCACAGCCGCCTTCATTTAATTATCGGTATCAAGAAGTCTGGAAGCCGCTCTAAAACTTTGAAATTTAGATTTAGGGTAATGCCATGATGACGCAGGTACAAACTGCGTCTCTCTTGCATTTTTAGTTCCAGAATGATTCAAAAGCATAGCTGAAAGTTTTTTCAAGTCCGGGCTTTTTTTTAACGCATGTATTTGTTTTCTCCAACAATCACCACATGCCGTGTATATCATGCATTAAATGTCCCAAATTTATGGGGTGTGTATGGTCTACTCCCTGGCCTGTAGCCTCGCTTTGAGAATACCCATAGCACTAATTTTGGTACGATAAGAAAGCCCTTGAAATTCTCCATCCAATGGTGCTAAACTTGTTTACATTGAGTAATGATTGTGGGTCAAATTGACCCGTTGAACTTTTGATTTTCTCTGTGCACAAAAATCCCTTAGGGAGGCTTGTTGAGTTCGTTTCGAAGCACAGCCGCCTTCATTTAATTTTCGGTATCAAGAAGTCTGGAAGCCGCTCTAAAACTTTGAAATTTGACGTTAGGGACATGTCAGAATGACACAGGTACAAACTGCGTCTCTCTAGCGTTTTTAGTTCCAGAATGATTCAAAAGCATAGCTGAAAGTTTTTTCAAGTCCGGGCTTTTTTTAACGCATGTATTTGTTTTCTCCAATAATCACCACATGCCGTGTATATCATGCATTAAATGTCCCAAATTTATGGGGTGTGTATGGTCTACTCCCTGGCCTTTAGCTTCGTTTTTAGAATCCGCATAGCACTAATTTTGGTACGATAAGAAAGCCCTTGAAATTCTCCATCCAATGGTGCTAAACTTGTTTAGATTGAGTAATGATTGTGGGTCAAATTGACCCGTTGAACTTTTGATTTTCTCTGTGCACAAAAAACCCTTAGGGAGGCTTGTTGAGTTCGTTTCGAAGCACAGCCGCCTTCATTTAGTTTTCGGTATCAAGAAGTCTGGAAGCCGCTCTAAAACTTTGAAATTTAGATTAAGGGACATGCCATGATGACGCAGGTGCAAACTGCGTCTCTCTAGCATTTTTAGTTCCAGAATGATTCAAAAGCATAGCTGAAGTTTTTTCAAGTCCGGGCTATTTTTTAACGCATGTATTTGTTTTCTCCAATAATCACCACATGCCGTGTATATCATGCATTAAATGTCCCAAATTTATGGGGTGTGTATGGTCTACTCCCTGGCCTGTAGCCTCGCTTTAAGAATCCCCATAGCACTAATTTGGTACGAGAGGAAAGCCCTTGAAATTCTACATCCAATGGTGCTAAACTTGTTTAGATTGAGTAATAATTGTGGGTAAAATTGACCCGTTGAACTTTTGATTTTCTCTGTGCACAAAAATCCCGTAGGGAGGCTTGTTGAGTTCGTTTCGAAGCACAGCCGCCTACTTTTAATTTTCGGTATCAAGAAGTCTGGAAGCCGCTCTAAAACTTTGAAATTTAGATTTAGGGTAATGCCATGATGACGCAGGTACAAACTGCGTCTCTCTAGCAGTTTTAGTTCCAGAATGATTCAAAAGCATAGCTGAAGTTTTTTCAAGTCCGGGCTATTTTTTAACGCATGTATTTGTTTTCTCCAATAATCACCACATGCCGTGTATATCATGCATTAAATGTCCCAAATTTATGGGGTGTGTATGGTCTACTCCCTGGCCTGTAGCCTCGCTTTGAGAATCCGCATAGCACTAATTTTGGTACGAGAGGAAAGCCCGTATAATTCTCCATCCAATGGTGCTAAACTTGTTTAGATTGAGTAATGATTGTGGGTCAAATTGACCCGTTGAACTTTTGATTTTCTCTGTGCACAAAAAACCCTTAGGGAGGCTTGTTGAGTTCGTTTCGAAGCACAGCCGCCTACTTTTAGTTTTCGGTATCAAGAAGTCCGGAAGCCGCTCTAAAACTTTGAAATTTAGAATAAGGGCCATGCCATGATGACGCAGGTGCAAACTGCGTTTCTCTAGCATTTTTAGTTCCAGAATGATTCAAAAGCATAGCTGAAGTTTTTTCGAGTCCGGGCTATTTTTTAACGCATGTATTTGTTTTCTCCAATAATCACCACATGCCGTGTATATCATGCATTAAATACCCAAATTTATGGGGTGTTTATGGTCTACTCCCTGGCCTGTAGCCTCGCTTTAAGAATCCGCATAGCACTAATTTTGGTACGATAAGAAAGCCCTTGAAATTCTCCATCCAATGGTGCTAAACCTGTTTAGATTGAGTAATGATTGTGGGTCAAATTGACCCGTTGAACTTTTGATTTTCTCTGTGCACAAAAATCCGTAGGGAGGCTTGTTGAGTTCGTTTCGGAGCACAGCCGTCTGCTTTTAATTTTCGGTATCAAGAAGTCTGGAAGCCGCTCTACAACTTTGAAATTTAGATTTAGGATAATGCCATGATGACGCAGGTACAAACTGCGTCTCTCTAGCTTTTTTAGTTCCAGAATGATTCAAAAGCATAGCTGAAAGTTTTTTCAAGTCCGGGCTATTTTTTAACACATGTATTTGTTTTCTCCAATAATCACCACATGCCGTGTATATCATGCATTAAATGTCCCAAATTTATGGGGTGTGTATGGTCTACTCCCTGGCCTGTAGCCTCGCTTTAAGAATCCCCATAGCACTAATTTGGTACGAGAGGAAAGCCCTTGAAATTCTACATCCAATGGTGCTAAACTTGTTTAGATTGAGTAATAATTGTGGGTAAAATTGACCAATTGAACTTTTGATTTTCTCTGTGCACAAAAATCCCGTAGGGAGGCTTGTTGAGTTCGTTTCGGAGCACAGCCGCCTACTTTTAATTATCGGTATCAAGAAGTCTGGAAGCCGCTCTAAAACTTTGAAATTTAGATTTAGGGTAATGCCATGATGACGCAGGTACAAACTGCGTCTCTCTAGCTTTTTTAGTTCCAGAATGATTCAAAAGCATAGCTGAAAGTTTTTTCAAGTCCGGGCTTTTTTTAACGCATGTATTTGTTTTCTCCAATAATCACCACATGCCGTGTATATCATGCATTAAATGTCCCAAATTTATGGGGTGTGTATGGTCTACTCCCTGGCCTGTAGCCTCGCTTTGAGAATCCGCATAGCACTAATTTTGGTACGAGAGGAAAGCCCTTGAAATTCTACATCCAATGGTGCTAAACTTGTTTAGATTGAGTAATGATTGTGGGTCAAATTGACCCGTTGAACTTTTCATTTTCTCTGTGCACAAAAATCCCGTAGGGAGGCTTGTTGAGTTCGTTTCGGAGCACAGCCGCCTACTTTTAATTTTCGGTATCAAGAAGTCTGGAAGCCGCTCTAAAACTTTGAAATATAGATTAAGGGACATGCCATGATGACGCAGGTACAAACTGCGTCTCTCTAGCAGTTTTAGTTCCAGAATGATTCAAAAGCATAGCTGAAGTTTTTTCAAGTCCGGGCTATTTTTTAACGCATGTATTTGTTTTCTCCAATAATCACCACATGCCGTGTATATCATGCATTAAATGTCCCAAATTTATGGGGTGTGTATGGTCTACTCCCTGGCCTCTAGCGTCGCTTTGATAATCCCCATAGCACTAATGTTGGTACGAGAGGAAAGCCCTTGAAATTCTCCATCCAATGGTGCTAAACTTGTTTAGATTGAGTAATGATTGTGGGTCAAATTGACCAATTGAACTTTTGATTTTCTCTGTGCACAAAAATCCCTTAGGGAGGCTTGTTGAGTTCGTTTCGGAGCACAGCCGCCTTCATTTAATTTTCGGTATCAAGAAGTCTGGAAGCCGCTCTAAAACTTTGAAATTTGACGTTAGGGACATGTCAGAATGACACAGGTACAAACTGCGTCTCTCTAGCGTTTTTAGTTCCAGAATGATTCAAAAGCATAGCTGAAAGTTTTTTCAAGTCCGGGCTTTTTTTAACGCATGTATTTGTTTTCTCCAATAATCACCACATGCCGTGTATATCATGCATTAAATGTCCCAAATTTATGGGGTGTGTATGGTCTACTCCCTGGCCTTTAGCTTCGTTTTTAGAATCCGCAAAGCACTAATTTTGGTACGATACAAAGCCCTTGAAATTCTCCATCCAATGGTGCTAAACTTGTTTAGATTGAGTAATGATTGTGGGTCAAATTGACCCGTTGAACTTTTGATTTTCTCTGTGCACAAAAAACCCTTAGGGAGGCTTGTTGAGTTCGTTTCGAAGCACAGCCGCCTTCATTTAGTTTTCGGTATCAAGAAGTCTGGAAGCCGCTCTAAAACTTTGAAATTTAGATTAAGGGACATGCCATGATGACGCAGGTGCAAACTGCGTCTCTCTAGCATTTTTAGTTCCAGAATGATTCAAAAGCATAGCTGAAGTTTTTTCAAGTCCGGGCTATTTTTTAACGCATGTATTTGTTTTCTCCAATAATCACCACATGCCGTGTATATCATGCATTAAATGTCCCAAATTTATGGGGTGTGTATGGTCTACTCCCTGGCCTGTAGCCTCGCTTTAAGAATCCCCATAGCACTAATTTGGTACGAGAGGAAAGCCCTTGAAATTCTACATCCAATGGTGCTAAACTTGTTTAGATTGAGTAATAATTGTGGGTAAAATTGACCCGTTGAACTTTTGATTTTCTCTGTGCACAAAAATCCCGTAGGGAGGCTTGTTGAGTTCGTTTCGAAGCACAGCCGCCTACTTTTAATTTTCGGTATCAAGAAGTCTGGAAGCCGCTCTAAAACTTTGAAATTTAGATTTAGGGTAATGCCATGATGACGCAGGTACAAACTGCGTCTCTCTAGCAGTTTTAGTTCCAGAATGATTCAAAAGCATAGCTGAAGTTTTTTCAAGTCCGGGCTATTTTTTAACGCATGTATTTGTTTTCTCCAATAATCACCACATGCCGTGTATATCATGCATTAAATGTCCCAAATTTATGGGGTGTGTATGGTCTACTCCCTGGCCTGTAGCCTCGCTTTAAGAATCCCCATAGCACTAATTTGGTACGAGAGGAAAGCCCTTGAAATTCTACATCCAATGGTGCTAAACTTGTTTAGATTGAGTAATAATTGTGGGTAAAATTGACCCGTTGAACTTTTGATTTTCTCTGTGCACAAAAATCCCGTAGGGAGGCTTGTTGAGTTCGTTTCGAAGCACAGCCGCCTACTTTTAATTTTCGGTATCAAGAAGTCTGGAAGCCGCTCTAAAACTTTGAAATTTAGATTTAGGGTAATGCCATGATGACGCAGGTACAAACTGCGTCTCTCTGGCAGTTTTAGTTCCAGAATGATTCAAAAGCATAGCTGAAGTTTTTTCAAGTCCGGGCTATTTTTTAACGCATGTATTTGTTTTCTCCAATAATCACCACATGCCGTGTATATCATGCATTAAATGTCCCAAATTTATGGGGTGTGTATGGTCTACTCCCTGGCCTGTAGCCTCGCTTTAAGAATCCCCATAGCACTAATTTGGTACGTGAGGAAAGCCCTTGAAATTCTACATCCAATGGTGCTAAACTTGTTTAGATTGAGTAATAATTGTGGGTAAAATTGACCCGTTGAACTTTTGATTTTCTCTGTGCACAAAAATCCCGTAGGGAGGCTTGTTGAGTTCGTTTCGAAGCACAGCCGCCTACTTTTAATTTTCGGTATCAAGAAGTCTGGAAGCCGCTCTAAAACTTTGAAATTTAGATTTAGGGTAATGCCATGATGACGCAGGTACAAACTGCGTCTCTCTAGCAGTTTTAGTTCCAGAATGATTCAAAAGCATAGCTGAAGTTTTTTCAAGTCCGGGCTATTTTTTAACGCATGTATTTGTTTTCTCCAATAATCACCACATGCCGTGTATATCATGCATTAAATGTCCCAAATTTATGGGGTGTGTATGGTCTACTCCCTGGCCTCTAGCGTCGCTTTGATAATCCCCATAGCACTAATGTTGGTACGAGAGGAAAGCCCTTGAAATTCTCCATCCAATGGTGCTAAACTTGTTTAGATTGAGTAATGATTTTGGGTCAAATTGACCAATTGAACTTTTGATTTTCTCTGTGCACAAAAATCCCGTAGGGAGGCTTGTTGAGTTCGTTTCGGAGCACAGCCGCCTACTTTTAATTATCGGTATCAAGAAGTCTGGAAGCCGCTCTAAAACTTTGAAATTTGACGTTAGGGACATGTCAGAATGACGCAGGTACAAACTGCGTCTCTCTAGCGTTTTTAGTTCCAGAATGATCCAAAAGCATAGCTGAAAGTTTTTTCAAGTCCGGGCTTTTTTTAACGCATGTGTTTGTTTTCTCCAATAATCACCACATGCCGTGTATATCATGCATTAAATGTCCCAAATTTATGGGGTGTGTATGGTCTACTCCCTGGCCTTTAGCTTCGTTTTTAGAATCCGCATAGCACTAATTTTGGTACGATAAGAAAGCCCTTGAAATTCTCCATCCAATGGTGCTAAACTTGTTTAGATTGAGTAATGATTGTGGGTCAAATTGACCCGTTGAACTTTTGATTTTCTCTGTGCACAAAAAACCCTTAGGGACGAATTCAAAATTAAACAAGCGGTAACTCGGGGGCTTTTTCAGAATCCCCCGAGGTAATACAGGGTATTTACAGCCTTGCATACGAACAATAGAGTCATGAATATCCGTCTGCACATGCTGGGTCAACTTGGTCGTGGCTGGGTGACCACGGATACAAAGAGAAATTTAACAAAAGGCAAGATTTGTGCTTGGGATTACGTCAGCAAGGGATTATCGGATTAGTGACAGCTGTCTACCTGCTCCAATAAATGTTCTTCTGATCCATTCAGGTACTCATTGGTTCTAAAGAAACCAATGGACCGCAAACTCCACTGGTCTATTGTTGAACAGTATCAATTACGGATTAACCGAGCCTCTGTCAAACCGCGGGGCGGCCGGCGGCGATATCAATGAAGTAAACTTGGCTCTCTGTGGCCCCAAGAGCGATGTTCATTGACCTGTAGATAATGAGCTCATTATGGTCCGACTTCCTTTTGCCTCGTAAAACCCCGGGGGAAAATGAAGATTTACCCCGAGTTACCGATTGTTTAATTTTGAATTCGCCCCTTAGGGAGGCTTGTTGAGTTCGTTTCGAAGCATAGCCGCCTACTTTTAGTTTTCGGTATCAAGAAGTCCGGAAGCCGCTCTAAAACTTTGAAATTTAGATTAAGGGACATGCCATGATGACGCAGGTGCAAACTGCGTCTCTCTAGCATTTTTAGTTCCAGAATGATTCAAAAGCATAGCTGAAGTTTTTTCAAGTCCGGGCTATTTTTTAACGCATGTATTTGTTTTCTCCAATAATCACCACATGCCGTGTATATCATGCATTAAATGTCCCAAATTTATGGGGTGTGTATGGTCTACTCCCTGGCCTGTATCCTCGCTTTAAGAATCCCCATAGCACTAATTTGGTACGTGAGGAAAGCCCTTGAAATTCTACATCCAATGGTGCTAAACTTGTTTAGATTGAGTAATAATTGTGGGTAAAATTGACCCGTTGAACTTTTGATTTTCTCTGTGCACAAAAATCCCGTAGGGAGGCTTGTTGAGTTCGTTTCGAAGCACAGCCGCCTACTTTTAATTTTCGGTATCAAGAAGTCTGGAAGCCGCTCTAAAACTTTGAAATTTAGATTTAGGGTAATGCCATGATGACGCAGGTACAAACTGCGTCTCTCTAGCAGTTTTAGTTCCAGAATGATTCAAAAGCATAGCTGAAGTTTTTTCAAGTCCGGGCTATTTTTTAACGCATGTATTTGTTTTCTCCAATAATCACCACATGCCGTGTATATCATGCATTAAATGTCCCAAATTTATGGGGTGTGTATGGTCTACTCCCTGGCCTCTAGCGTCGCTTTGATAATCCCCATAGCACTAATGTTGGTACGAGAGGAAAGCCCTTGAAATTCTCCATCCAATGGTGCTAAACTTGTTTAGATTGAGTAATGATTTTGGGTCAAATTGACCAATTGAACTTTTGATTTTCTCTGTGCACAAAAATCCCGTAGGGAGGCTTGTTGAGTTCGTTTCGGAGCACAGCCGCCTACTTTTAATTATCGGTATCAAGAAGTATGGAAGCCGCTCTAAAACTTTGAAATTTGACGTTAGGGACATGTCAGAATGACGCAGGTACAAACTGCGTCTCTCTAGCGTTTTTAGTTCCAGAATGATCCAAAAGCATAGCTGAAAGTTTTTTCAAGTCCGGGCTTTTTTTAACGCATGTGTTTGTTTTCTCCAATAATCACCACATGCCGTGTATATCATGCATTAAATGTCCCAAATTTATGGGGTGTGTATGGTCTACTCCCTGGCCTTTAGCTTCGTTTTTAGAATCCGCATAGCACTAATTTTGGTACGATAAGAAAGCCCTTGAAATTCTCCATCCAATGGTGCTAAACTTGTTTAGATTGAGTAATGATTGTGGGTCAAATTGACCCGTTGAACTTTTGATTTTCTCTGTGCACAAAAAACCCTTAGGGAGGCTTGTTGAGTTCGTTTCGAAGCATAGCCGCCTACTTTTAGTTTTCGGTATCAAGAAGTCCGGAAGCCGCTCTAAAACTTTGAAATTTAGATTAAGGGACATGCCATGATGACGCAGGTGCAAACTGCGTCTCTCTAGCATTTTTAGTTCCAGAATGATTCAAAAGCATAGCTGAAGTTTTTTCAAGTCCGGGCTATTTTTTAACGCATGTATTTGTTTTCTCCAATAATCACCACATGCCGTGTATATCATGCATTAAATGTCCCAAATTTATGGGGTGTGTATGGTCTACTCCCTGGCCTGTAGCCTCGCTTTAAGAATCCCCATAGCACTAATTTGGTACGAGAGGAAAGCCCTTGAAATTCTACATCCAATGGTGCTAAACTTGTTTAGATTGAGTAATAATTGTGGGTAAAATTGACCCGTTGAACTTTTGATTTTCTCTGTGCACAAAAATCCCGTAGGGAGGCTTGTTGAGTTCGTTTCGAAGCACAGCCGCCTACTTTTAGTTTTCGGTATCAAGAAGTCTGGAAGCCGCTCTAAAACTTTGAAATTTAGATTAAGGGTAATGCCATGATGACGCAGGTACAAACTGCGTCTCTCTAGCATTTTTAGTTCCAGAATGATTCAAAAGCATAGCTGAAAGTTTTTTCAAGTCCGGGCTTTTTTTTAACGCATGTATTTGTTTTCTCCAATAATCACCACATGCCGTGTATATCATGCATTAAATGTCCCAAATTTATGGGGTGTGTATGGTCTACTCCCTGGCCTGTAGCCTCGCTTTGAGAATCCCCATAGCACTAATTTTGGTACGATAAGAAAGCCCTTGAAATTCTCCATCCAATGGTGCTAAACTTGTTTACATTGAGTAATGATTGTGGGTCAAATTGACCCGTTGAACTTTTGATTTTCTCTGTGCACAAAAATCCCTTAGGGAGGCTTGTTGAGTTCGTTTAAAAGCACAGCCGCCTTCATTTAATTTTCGGTATCAAGAAGTCTGGAAGCCGCTCTAAAACTTTGAAATTTGACGTTAGGGACATGTCAGAATGACGCAGGTACAAACTGCGTCTCTCTAGCGTTTTTAGTTCCAGAATGATCTAAAAGCATAGCTGAAAGTTTTTTCAAGTCCGGGCTTTTTTTAACGCATGTATTTGTTTTCTCCAATAATCACCACATGCCGTGTATATCATGCATTAAATGTCCCAAATTTATGGGGTGTGTATGGTCTACTCCCTGGCCTTTAGCTTCGTTTTTAGAATCCGCATAGCACTACTTTTGGTACGATAAGAAAGCCCTTGAAATTCTCCATCCAATGGTGCTAAACTTGTTTAGATTGAGTAATGATTGTGGGTCAAATTGACCCGTTGAACTTTTGATTTTCTCTGTGCACAAAAATCCCTTAGGGAGGCTTGTTGAGTTCGTTTCGAAGCACAGCCGCCTTCATTTAGTTTTCGGTATCAAGAAGTCTGGAAGCCGCTCTAAAACTTTGAAATTTAGATTCAGGGTAATGCCATGATGACGCAGGTACAAACTGCGTCTCTCTAGCATTTTTAGTTCCAGAATGATTCAAAAGCATAGCTGAAAGTTTTTTCAAGTCCGGGCTTTTTTTTAACGCATGTATTTGTTTTCTCCAATAATCACCACATGCCGTGTATATCATGCATTAAATGTCCCAAATTTATGGGGTGTGTATGGTCTACTCCCTGGCCTCTAGCCTCGCTTTGAGAATCCCAATAGCACTAATTTTGGTACGATAAGAAAGCCCTTGAAATTCTCCATCCAATGGTGCTAAACTTGTTTAGATTGAGTAATGATTGTGGGTCAAATTGACCCGTTGAACTTTTGATTTTCTCTGTGCACAAAAATCCCGTAGGGAGGCTTGTTGAGTTCGTTTCGGAGCACAGCCGTCTGCTTTTAATTTTCGGTATCAAGAAGTCTGGAAGCCGCTCTACAACTTTGAAATTTAGATTTAGGATAATGCCATGATGACGCAGGTACAAACTGCGTCTCTCTAGCAGTTTTAGTTCCAGAATGATTCAAAAGCATAGCTGAAAGTTTTTTCAAGTCCGGGCTTTTTTTTTAACGCATGTATTTGTTTTCTCCAATAATCACCACATGCCGTGTATATCATGCATTAAATGTCCCAAATTTATGGGGTGTGTATGGTCTACTCCCTGGCCTCTAGCCTCGGTTTGAGAATCCCCATAGCACTAATTTTGGTACGATAAGAAAGCCCTTGAAATTCTCCATCCAATGGTGCTAAACTTGTTTAGATTGAGTAATGATTGTGGGTCAAATTGACCCGTTGAACTTTTGATTTTCTCTGTGCACAAAAATCCCGTAGGGAGGCTTGTTGAGTTCGTTTCGGAGCACAGCCGCCTACTTTTAATTTTCGGTATCAAGAAGTCTGGAAGCCGCTCTAAAACTTTGAAATTTAGATTTAGGATAATGCCATGATGACGCAGGTACAAACTGCGTCTCTCTAGCATTTTTAGTTCCAGAATGATTCAAAAGCATAGCTGAAAGTTTTTTCAAGTCCGGGCTATTTTTTAACGCATGTATTTGTTTTCTCCAATAATCACCACATGCCGTGTATATCATGCATTAAATGTCCCAAATTTATGGGGTGTGTATGGTCTACTCCTTGGCCTTTAGCTTCGTTTTGAGAATCCGCATAGCACTAATTTTGGTACGATAAGAAAGCCCTTGAAATTCTCCATCCAATGGTGCTAAACCTGTTTAGATTGAGTAATGATTGTGGGTAAAATTGACCCGTTGAACTTTTGATTTTCTCTGTGCACAAAAATCCCTTAGGGAGGCTTGTTGAGTTCGTTTCGAAGCACAGCCGCCTTCATTTAGTTTTCGGTATCAAGAAGTCTGGAAGCCGCTCTAAAACTTTGAAATTTAGATTCAGGGTAATGCCATGATGACGCAGGTACAAACTGCGTCTCTCTAGCATTTTTAGTTCCAGAATGATTCAAAAGCATAGCTGAAAGTTTTTTCAAGTCCGGGCTTTTTTTTAACGCATGTATTTGTTTTCTCCAATAATCACCACATGCCGTGTATATCATGCATTAAACGTCCCAAATTTATGGGGTGTGTATGGTCTACTCCCTGGCCTCTAGCCTCGCTTTGAGAATCCCAATAGCACTAATTTTGGTACGATAAGAAAGCCCTTGAAATTCTCCATCCAATGGTGCTAAACTTGTTTAGATTGAGTAATGATTGTGGGTCAAATTGACCCGTTGAACTTTTGATTTTCTCTGTGCACAAAAAACCCTTAGGGAGGCTTGTTGAGTTCGTTTCGAAGCACAGCCGCCTACTTTTAGTTTTCGGTATCAAGAAGTCCGGAAGCCGCTCTAAAACTTTGAAATTTAGATTAAGGGACATGCCATGATGACGCAGGTGCAAACTGCGTCTCTCTAGCATTTTTAGTTCCAGAATGATTCAAAAGCATAGCTGAAGTTTTTTCAAGTCCGGGCTATTTTTTAACGCATGTATTTGTTTTCTCCAATAATCACCACATGCCGTGTATATCATGCATTAAATGTCCCAAATTTATGGGGTGTGTATGGTCTACTCCCTGGCCTGTAGCCTCGCTTTAAGAATCCCCATAGCACTAATGTTGGTACGAGAGGAAAGCCCTTGAAATTCTCCATCCAATGGTGCTAAACTTGTTTAGATTGAGTAATGATTGTGGGTCAAATTGACCAATTGAACTTTTGATTTTCTCTGTGCACAAAAATCCCGTAGGGAGGCTTGTTGAGTTCGTTTCGGAGCACAGCCGCCTACTTTTAATTATCGGTATCAAGAAGTCTGGAAGCCGCTCTAAAACTTTGAAATTTAGATTTAGGGTAATGCTATGATGACGCAGGTACAAACTGCGTCTCTCTAGCATTTTTAGTTCCAGAATGATTCAAAAGCATAGCTGAAAGTTTTTTCAAGTCCGGGCTTTTTTTTAACGCATGTATTTGTTTTCTCCAATAATCACCACATGCCGTGTATATCATGCATTAAATGTCCCAAATTTATGGGGTGTGTATGGTCTACTCCCTGGCCTGTAGCCTCGCTTTGAGAATCCCCATAGCACTAATTTTGGTACGATAAGAAAGCCCTTGAAATTCTCCATCCAATGGTGCTAAACTTGTTTACATTGAGTAATGATTGTGGGTCAAATTGACCCGTTGAACTTTTGATTTTCTCTGTGCACAAAAATCCCTTAGGGAGGCTTGTTGAGTTCGTTTCGAAGCACAGCCGCCTTCATTTAATTTTCGGTATCAAGAAGTCTGGAAGCCGCTCTAAAACTTTGAAATTTGACGTTAGGGACATGTCAGAATGACGCAGGTACAAACTGCGTCTCTCTAGCGTTTTTAGTTCCAGAATGATCCAAAAGCATAGCTGAAGTTTTTTCGAGTCCGGGCTATTTTTTAACGCATGTATTTGTTTTCTCCAATAATCACCACATGCCGTGTATATCATGCATTAAATGTCCCAAATTTATGGGGTGTGTATGGTCTACTCCCTGGCCTCTAGCCTCGCTTTGAGAATCCCAATAGCACTAATTTTGGTACGATAAGAAAGCCCTTGAAATTCTCCATCCAATGGTGCTAAACTTGTTTAGATTGAGTAATGATTGTGGGTCAAATTGACCCGTTGAACTTTTGATTTTCTCTGTGCACAAAAATCCCGTAGGGAGGCTTGTTGAGTTCGTTTCGGAGCACAGCCGCCTACTTTTAATTATCGGTATCAAGAAGTCTGGAAGCCGCTCTAAAACTTTGAAATTTAGATTTAGGGTAATGCTATGATGACGCAGGTACAAACTGCGTCTCTCTAGCATTTTTAGTTCCAGAATGATTCAAAAGCATAGCTGAAAGTTTTTTCAAGTCCGGGCTTTTTTTTAACGCATGTATTTGTTTTCTCCAATAATCACCACATGCCGTGTATATCATGCATTAAATGTCCCAAATTTATGGGGTGTGTATGGTCTACTCCCTGGCCTGTAGCCTCGCTTTGAGAATCCCCATAGCACTAATTTTGGTACGATAAGAAAGCCCTTGAAATTCTCCATCCAATGGTGCTAAACTTGTTTACATTGAGTAATGATTGTGGGTCAAATTGACCCGTTGAACTTTTGATTTTCTCTGTGCACAAAAATCCCTTAGGGAGGCTTGTTGAGTTCGTTTCGAAGCACAGCCGCCTTCATTTAATTTTCGGTATCAAGAAGTCTGGAAGCCGCTCTAAAACTTTGAAATTTGACGTTAGGGACATGTCAGAATGACGCAGGTACAAACTGCGTCTCTCTAGCGTTTTTAGTTCCAGAATGATCCAAAAGCATAGCTGAAGTTTTTTCGAGTCCGGGCTATTTTTTAACGCATGTATTTGTTTTCTCCAATAATCACCACATGCCGTGTATATCATGCATTAAATGTCCCAAATTTATGGGGTGTGTATGGTCTACTCCCTGGCCTCTAGCCTCGCTTTGAGAATCCCAATAGCACTAATTTTGGTACGATAAGAAAGCCTCTGAAATTCTCCATCCAATGGTGCTAAACTTGTTTAGATTGAGTAATGATTGTGGGTCAAATTGACCCGTTGAACTTTTGATTTTCTCTGTGCACAAAAAACCCGTAGGGAGGCTTGTTGAGTTCGTTTCGGAGCACAGCCGTCTGCTTTTAATTTTCGGTATCAAGAAGTCTGGAAGCCGCTCTACAACTTTGAAATTTAGATTTAGGATAATGCCATGATGACGCAGGTACAAACTGCGTCTCTCTAGCAGTTTTAGTTCCAGAATGATTCAAAAGCATAGCTGAAAGTTTTTTCAAGTCCGGGCTTTTTTTTTAACGCATGTATTTGTTTTCTCCAATAATCACCACATGCCGTGTATATCATGCATTAAATGTCCCAAATTTATGGGGTGTGTATGGTCTACTCCCTGGCCTCTAGCCTCGCTTTGAGAATCCCCATAGCACAAATTATGGTACGATAAGAAAGCCCTTGAAATTCTCCATCCAATGGTGCTAAACTTGTTTAGATTGAGTAATGATTGTGGGTCAAATTGACCCGTTGAACTTTTGATTTTCTCTGTGCACAAAAATCCCGTAGGGAGGCTTGTTGAGTTCGTTTCGGAGCACAGCCGCCTGCTTTTAATTTTCGGTATCAAGAAGTCTGGAAGCCGCTCTACAACTTTGAAATTTAGATTTAGGATAATGCCATGATGACGCAGGTACAAACTGCGTCTCTCTAGCATTTTTAGTTCCAGAATGATTCAAAAGCATAGCTGAAAGTTTTTTCAAGTTCGGGCTTTTTTTTAACGCATGTATTTGTTTTCTCCAATAATCACCACATGCCGTGTATATCATGCATTAAATGTCCCAAATTTATGGGGTGTGTATGGTCTACTCCCTGGCCTCTAGCCTCGCTTTGAGAATCCCAATAGCACTAATTTTGGTACGATAAGAAAGCCCTTGAAATTCTCCATCCAATGGTGCTAAACTTGTTTAGATTGAGTAATGATTGTGGGTCAAATTGACCCGTTGAACTTTTGATTTTCTCTGTGCACAAAAATCCCGTAGGGAGGCTTGTTGAGTTCGTTTCGGAGCACAGCCGTCTGCTTTTAATTTTCGGTATCAAGAAGTCTGGAAGCCGCTCTACAACTTTGAAATTTAGATTCAGGGTAATGCCATGATGACGCAGGTACAAACTGCGTCTCTCTAGCATTTTTAGTTCCAGAATGATTCAAAAGCATAGCTGAAAGTTTTCTCAAGTCCGGGCTTTTTTTTAACGCATGTATTTGTTTTCTCCAATAATCAACACATGCCGTGTATATCATGCATTAAATGTCCCAAATTTAAGGGGTGTGTCGGGTCTACTCCCTGGCCTCTAGCGTCGCCTTGAAAATCCCCATAGCACTGATGTTTATACGAGAGGAAAGCCCTTGGAATTGTCCATCCAATGGTGCTAAACTTGTTTAGATTAAGCAATGATTTTGGGTCAAAATGACCCGTTGTACTTTTGATTTTCTCTGTGCACAAAAATCCCGTAGGGGAGGCTTGTTGAGTTCGTTTCGGAGCACAGCCGCCTACTCTTAATTTTCGGTATCAGAGTGGAGGTTGTTGAAATCGTTTCTGAGCAACCCGCAAGAGCGATAGATTGAATTTCATTTTTTCTGTCTGAGTTTTATTCCCGTCTTCATTAAAAAAAAAAATTCAAAAGTGAATACATCAAATGTTGGGACATGCATCCAGGTAATGACAATATTCGAGTGTTTTCCATAACATTTACCTAATTGCTATAGGTAATATTTATGCGTGAAACTTTACATCAACAGTTCGGCTACGAAAGTATCCCATTCCGTGTGTGCTATACATTTGCGCATTGAAACCGACTTAAAAAAACACAACCTTCAAGGAAAAACGTATTTAGGACTTAAAATGGCGGCCATATTGAATTTTGCTAGATATTTTAAACAGCTGGAGTTTGATTATTTTTTTTTACCCGTATTCCCCTTAACCTTAACTTGTTTTGGGGCGGGGCCTATAGCCCCCCCTCCCCCATTAGAACCGATCCTCTCTTTAACCAATCCTCTTCTAAAATCCCCGAAAAAATTAATTTCTAAGTTCCACAGAACACAGCGAAGACAAAATATGGGGGGGGGGGGGGGGGTAACACATATTTCGATCAACGATTGGCTCTGCATTGAAGGGGTGGGGGTAATTGCTCTTGCTTTTACAATTTGCAGCTTCTTCAGGAGATTTGTATTTACAATATTAGCAGCAAAATCATTACAACGAGGGCAATGAAACCACACTTTCCGTGCATAAACACTTGACATCGTGGTAACATTCTCGTGGAATTTCCTATAGTTGGGTGACTGTAAGGTCCGTAAGGTCTCAAATAATGACAAAATCCGGAATATTCTTCGAATTGAGTCTTTATTGAGCCAGAAATTGCAACAGTAGTCGTGTCTTCTTATAGCACGTTTATATGCAGTACGCCGTGTTTGTTTACATTTCACCCACTATGTCACGTGAGGCACGGAGCGCAATCGGTCTATTGATTATGACCATGAAAACACCAGTTTTTAAGCACCAACACTGTAGCGCAGTGCGTAAGGTGCTGGGACTGTTTCAGCAACTCGGATCACCCGGTCCGGGTTCGAATACCGTCTGTCTCTAATATAGATTCAAGGCTTTTTGCTGCCCCTGATAGGA
The DNA here is from genome assembly GCF_032118995.1 of Asterias amurensis. NCBI lineage: Eukaryota > Metazoa > Echinodermata > Asteroidea > Forcipulatida > Asteriidae > Asterias > Asterias amurensis. Next base: position 12,064,544 of record NC_092660.1, read on the forward strand.
CAGTGTGATTGGGATCTGCCTTGTTTTCTCCCCTAAAGGGACAGGGCCCGCGTGGTGGCTAGGGTTCGAAGCAGGGGGGGATGTGCTCTGGGTCGGATGCAAATCCTGAAGGGTTCTATATGGCAAAGGGGAGGGGCCAGTGTGTGCCATTAACTGAACCGGCGCCTGAATGCCTGACACTTCCGGAGCGTAACCTTTTATATTTTTCCACCAGATTAAATTTGCATTCTTCAATTTCTTTATTGTTCTATTTGTCTTACCCGCTGCCAAAACATTAGGACTCAAACTTCCTCTAGTTATCGGGCAACGTCGGTAGCCTAGTTGACAACACACTGCTCTTGAACTACAGGGGTCCCGGGTTCGAATCCCACCCGAGGAACATGATATTTTGTTCACGGAATATTTTTGTTCACGGGACTCGGGAAAGTATCCTGAGTTTACAGTGCTAACACACATCGGTGTATGGGTCAAAAACAAAATTAATTTTCTCTATAATATTTATTTGTATAATGTTATTATTGTTGTTATTATTTATAACGCTTACTGGTATAACTGGTATGTATCTGGTAACTGTTTTAAACAGTGTTTACATCAATTAACTAGGTCAGACTTGTTCTCTCTAATCCGAAGGCGGGTTCACTTATGTTTGAAAAGGAGGGAGCTACTGCCTTAGTTAAAAGACATTGTTTTCGTATCTACTCTTGTTAGAAACTCTTGTTTTTTTTGTATAGATTAGTATCCTGTTTAAAGGAACGTTACAGAATTGGTAAGAAACAAAATTGTGAAAATCACAGATGTACATAAAACTTACACGGTCTAATGATAATGATTGTTGAAAACATCCCTTGAAGTATTTATGTCTGAAGTCTCATATTTGTTAAGAAATAAATAATTTAACCTTGCGTTTGTTATTTTTTTTGTTTGCATCAATGTCATGCAAAATGTGTAATCGTTTTTTGACTATTATTTTTCTCGTGACCCAGATGGCCGATCAGTTTGAAACTTTAACGGATTTGTCAGTTTATGTATATGGTGGATTACATAAAGTGCTTACACTGCCAGCAACTATTTTGATTTTAAGATCAAAAGGGGGCCCTTGATATTAAAAGGAACAGTTTTGTTTTAATTTGTTTTAAGGATCTGTGTTGAGAATATTGAAAGAAATACAGGATTATTGTTTGTTTGCGGGAAAAAAAAATATACTAATTTCTGTCAAAAAACAAGGTTTGATGATGACGAAATACAGTTCATGTGTCATTAATTTATCTTTGGTACGAGAAGAAAGCCCTTGAAAATGGCGATCCGATTGTGGTAAAATTGTTAAGATTGAGCATGAAACTGGGATCGAATTATCCGTTCAAACTGTTTTTTTTTTTTTTTTTTTTTTTTTTTTGTCAGACAGCTCTGTGCACAAAACTCTCAAGGGCATGCTGTTGAAATCGTGTCTGAGCAACCCCGCTTACTGGAGCTTTTTGTTATTATGAAGTGTATAAGTCGCCCTATACTTTTGAAAAACGGATGCAGGGACATGCCAGAATGACTCAGTTACAAACTTCATCTCTTTAGCATTTTTAGCTACATAATTATTTCAGAGCATGGCTGAAATATTTATTTTTCGGGCCAATTTTTGAATGAATATCAATGTAAACAGCTGGATCGTGATTTTTAACCAAGATTCCTAGTTTTGTTTCTTATCAAGTTTATTTGCCTGAAAATTTGCCCACATTTTCCTCCCCTAGTTTTATGCAAAATGGCGGCCACATTGAATTTTGAAATACTTTAAGTGTAAAAAAGTACCAACCTAACTTTATTAGCAACATTTTGGCAGTCGGCTTGTTCTTTGTAGTTATGTCAATGAGAGATTTGTGTACGGTTTCAGGGGAAAAACGGTGGCCATTTTGTTTTTTACGTAAAAATGCACTTTCGCCGGATAAATATGCAAATTGCTAAATATTCAAAAATACACAAAACATACTTAAAAGTCTTATAGCCTTGAAATGGAAAACTATTGATAGATTCTTGAAATCTTTATTCTCTGCTTAATTTTATATGGGGAGTCCCTGGGCCCGTCGAGTTATTCTCCCTCCAAGAAAAAACACCCCTTCACAAGTTTAATTTTAAAAACGTCAACAACCCCCAGGTCACAATTGGGCAACATTTTTGTACATTGAAACACCTTCTGGGGGCTCTCAAATCTGTCTTATATAGAATATTAGGTGGTTGAAATCGTTTCTGAGCAACCCCGCCTACTTGAGTTTTTTTCTATCAAGAAGTGTGCAAGTCGCCCTGAACCTTTAAAAAATAGACGCAGGAACATGCCAAATGACTAAGGTACAAACTGCATCTCCCTAGCATTTTTTGTTCCAGGGTTATTCCAGAGTGTTGCTGAACGTTTTTAATTGTCCGGGCCTATTTTTTGAATGACCCCCTTATTGTTGGTTGGAATCCTGACTGCGCCGTGTCTTGGTGTACGTTTTATACACGCACAGTGTACGTCAATTTCTAATGGGTGCCTGCTCGCGCCGTGTGCAAGTCGCCCTAAACCTTTAAAAAATGGACGTAGGAACATTCCTGGAAGAGGAGAGGAAAGCCCTTGAACATGGCAATCCTGTGGTGTTAAAATTTTGAAGATTGAGCATGAAACTGGGATCGAAATTACCCGTTGTACATGTTGTTTTTCTCTCCGACAGCTCTGTGCACAAAACTCACATAGTGGAGGTTGTTGAAATCGTTTCTGAGCAACCCCGCAAGGCGGGACAAACTGTAACAGTATACTGTTCAGCTTCATCAAAGGTCTTAGCATCCGTCACAAAGAGGGAGCAATGATCACCAAAACTTGTCTATGGACTGATGCAGAACATGCATGGATATACCATCAGGAAATGCGTCTGAAGGAGAGCTGAAACAGTGAAGTTTGCCGCCATTTTGAGCGCCGAGTGATAGCGTCTGAAGACGGCAGGACGTTTCTAACTCAACAAGTGGTAAGCTGTTGTAAGCCGTAACCCCGCCTGTCTATACTCTAAGTTAACTGTTTTAAATGTATTTTATTTCATTCCGAAACGGGGAGGGTAACATTGTAATAAAAAATAACAATAATTTAGAAATGGTTTAGACAATGGTTTAGACAGATGTTTTAAAAGTAGAATACAATGATCTACACACATTTGTCACAAAATTGCATGGTTTTTTCTACTACTTAACGAACTAACACGGTCGGCCATTTATGGAAGCAAAACATTTTGACTCCCAAAAATGGCCGGCCGTGTTTGTCGACAAGTTATAAAAGGAAACCCACGCAATGAGTGGTTACTTGGAGTGATACTTGTGTGGATCATTATGTTCCACTTTTAAAATATATTTATAATCATATGTAATAAGACCAACTCGACTGATCCAAGGCAACGTGTTCCTTTAACTAATAACAAAACACATACATTGGTAAAGCCTTGTTCACACAGTTTGATTTTTTAGACGGTAAATAAAAAGACATACTTTGCAACGCAATGAATTATAGCTTCATCAGGAGTGTCCATAAAAAAAATTACATCTATCTTCCCTACAAAGAATTTTAAAAGTCTTTGTTTTATCAATAACATAAACCAACATAATATTCATAAGGTCGTTGTTTAATGGGCAATTTCAGGCACAAAATGGATTTCTGTATCAACATCAAGGTGACAATGAGGGCAAATTTTTTGGATAATGGAAACTTTAAGGAAACTTTTTGCCAATTATTTGGCTTGACTCTAACCCAGCAAACCTCCCTAGAGTTCAATAAGTAGGTTGAGTGAAGAGCATCTGAATTGGGCCAAAGAACGGCGATATTATAATTAACACAACGTAAATATAACTGAAACTCAAACTGGGTTTGAAGATACGGTACGGATATGTCCTGAGCTTATTCCTTTGGCCAGAACTAGTTATATAGCCATTATGCAATCTATTGTACCAATTAGAGTTAAACACGTAACGTTTCACATTCCTTTGGCTATATAGATGGCACAGTTCCTATTAAGCATGAGAAATACCGATGTTTTGTGGCCAAGCCCTTGTGTTTGATCACAGAGAATGTACAGAATTGTTATCGCTCCATTTCAACCAGTTTAAACTTAGCATATGTACAAAGGAAAACGACAAAATTCGTCCCGGAATAAATCGGGTGTACGTATGGCTAACCGATGACGCGGTAAACTTGTAGAGATTGGGCATTAATCTGGAGTCGAAACGACCTTAACAAATCTGCGAACTTTTATTAGACAGCTCTGTGCACAAAAATCCCTTTTGGGAGACTGTTGAGCACAGTTCTGATTCCCCTTTACTTGTTGTTTTCCGCTATCAAGAAATTGTCCAAGCCGCCCTAAAACTTTTACAATTTGGATACAGGGATATGCCAGGTAGAGTCGGGTACAACGACTCCGTGTCTGTAGCATGTTTAATTTCAGAGTTATTGAAGAGTTCGTCTCAGATTTATTTTAAAACCATTCAACAAAACAATCCGTCTGCTTTTTCTGTATAGCCCATGCATACAACTTTGGGGTGGTACTACTCCCTGGCTTCTAGCGTCGCCTTGAGAATCTCCATAGCACTAATTTTTGTACGAGAGGAAAGCCCTTGAAATTGTCAATCCAATGGTGCTAAACTTGTTTAGATTGAGCAAAGATTTTTGGTTAAATTGACCCGTTGTACTTTTGATTTTCTCTGTGCACAAAAATCCCGTAGGGAGGCTTGTTGAGTTCGTTTCGGAGCACAGCCGCCTACTTTAATTTTCGGTATCAAGAAGTCTGGAAGCCGCTCTAAAACTTTGAAATTTAGATTAAGGGACATGCCATGATGACGCAGGTTTAAACTGCGTCTCTCTAGCTTTTTTAGTTCCAGAATGATTCAAAAGCATAGCTGAAAGTTTTTTCAAGTCCGGGCTTTTTTTAACGCATGTATTTGTTTTCTCCAATAATCACCACATGCCGTGTATATCATGCATTAAATGTCCCAAATTTATGGGGTGTGTATGGTCTACTCCCTGGCCTGTAGCCTCGCTTTGAGAATCCGCATAGCACTAATTTTGGTACGAGAGGAAAGCCCTTGAAATTCTACATCCAATGGTGCTAAACTTGTTTAGATTGAGTAATGATTGTGGGTCAAATTTACCCGTTGAACTTTTCATTTTCTCTGTGCACAAAAATCCCGTAGGGAGGCTTGTTGAGTTCGTTTCGGAGCACAGCCGCCTACTTTTAATTTTCGGTATCAAGAAGTCTGGAAGCCGCTCTAAAACTTTGAAATTTAGATTAAGGGACATGCCATGATGACGCAGGTTTAAACTGCGTCTCTCTAGCTTTTTTAGTTCCAGAATGATTCAAAAGCATAGCTGAAAGTTTTTTCAAGTCCGGGCTTTTTTTAACGCATGTATTTGTTTTCTCCAATAATCACCACATGCCGTGTATATCATGCATTAAATGTCCCAAATTTATGGGGTGTGTATGGTCTACTCCCTGGCCTGTAGCCTCGCTTTGAGAATCCGCATAGCACTAATTTTGGTACGAGAGGAAAGCCCTTGAAATTCTACATCCAATGGTGCTAAACTTGTTTAGATTGAGTAATGATTGTGGGTCAAATTTACCCGTTGAACTTTTCATTTTCTCTGTGCACAAAAATCCCGTAGGGAGGCTTGTTGAGTTCGTTTCGGAGCACAGCCGCCTACTTTTAATTTTCGGTATCAAGAAGTCTGGAAGCCGCTCTAAAACTTTGAAATTTAGATTAAGGGACATGCCATGATGACGCAGGTACAAACTGCGTCTCTCTAGCATTTTTAGTTCCAGAATGATTCAAAAGCATAGCTGAAGTTGTTTCAAGTCCGGGCTTTTTTTTAACGCATGTATTTGTTTTCTCCAATAATCACCACATGCCGTGTATATCATGCATTAAATGTCCCAAATTTATGGGGTGTGTATGGTCTACTCCCTGGCCTCTAGCGTCGCTTTGATAATCCCCATAGCACTAATGTTGGTACGAGAGGAAAGCCCTTGAAATTCTCCATCCAATGGTGCTAAACTTGTTTAGATTGAGTAATGATTGTGGGTCAAATTGACCCGTTGAACTTTTGATTTTCTCTGTGCACAAAAATCCCGTAGGGAGGCTTGTTGAGTTCGTTTCGGAGCACAGCCGCCTACTTTAATTTTCGGTATCAAGAAGTCTGGAAGCCGCTCTAAAACTTTGAAATTTAGATTAAGGGACATGCCATGATGACGCAGGTTTAAACTGCGTCTCTCTAGCTTTTTTAGTTCCAGAATGATTCAAAAGCATAGCTGAAAGTTTTTTCAAGTCCGGGCTTTTTTTAACGCATGTATTTGTTTTCTCCAATAATCACCACATGCCGTGTATATCATGCATTAAATGTCCCAAATTTATGGGGTGTGTATGGTCTACTCCCTGGCCTGTAGCCTCGCTTTGAGAATCCGCATAGCACTAATTTTGGTACGAGAGGAAAGCCCTTGAAATTCTACATCCAATGGTGCTAAACTTGTTTAGATTGAGTAATGATTGTGGGTCAAATTTACCCGTTGAACTTTTCATTTTCTCTGTGCACAAAAATCCCGTAGGGAGGCTTGTTGAGTTCGTTTCGGAGCACAGCCGCCTACTTTTAATTTTCGGTATCAAGAAGTCTGGAAGCCGCTCTAAAACTTTGAAATTTAGATTAAGGGACATGCCATGATGACGCAGGTACAAACTGCGTCTCTCTAGCATTTTTAGTTCCAGAATGATTCAAAAGCATAGCTGAAGTTGTTTCAAGTCCGGGCTTTTTTTTAACGCATGTATTTGTTTTCTCCAATAATCACCACATGCCGTGTATATCATGCATTAAATGTCCCAAATTTATGGGGTGTGTATGGTCTACTCCCTGGCCTCTAGCGTCGCTTTGATAATCCCCATAGCACTAATGTTGGTACGAGAGGAAAGCCCTTGAAATTCTCCATCCAATGGTGCTAAACTTGTTTAGATTGAGTAATGATTGTGGGTCAAATTGACCCGTTGAACTTTTCATTTTCTCTGTGCACAAAAATCCCGTAGGGAGGCTTGTTGAGTTCGTTTCGGAGCACAGCCGCCTACTTTAATTTTCGGTATCAAGAAGTCTGGAAGCCGCTCTAAAACTTTGAAATTTAGATTAAGGGACATGCCATGATGACGCAGGTTTAAACTGCGTCTCTCTAGCTTTTTTAGTTCCAGAATGATTCAAAAGCATAGCTGAAAGTTTTTTCAAGTCCGGGCTTTTTTTAACGCATGTATTTGTTTTCTCCAATAATCACCACATGCCGTGTATATCATGCATTAAATGTCCCAAATTTATGGGGTGTGTATGGTCTACTCACTGGCCTCTAGCCTCGCTTTGAGAATCCGCATAGCACTAATTTTGGTACGAGAGGAAAGCCCTTGAAATTCTCCATCCAATGGTGCTAAACTTGTTTAGATTGAGTAATGATTGTGGGTCAAATTGCCCGTTGAACTTTTGATTTTCTCTGTGCACAAAAATCCCGTAGGGAGGCAGGCTTGTTGAGTTCGTTTCGGAGCACAGCCGCCTGCTTTTAATTTTCGGTGTCAAGAAGTCTGGAAGCCGCTCTAAAACTTTGAATGTTAGATTTAGGGACATGCCATGATGACGCAGGTACAAACTGCGTCTCTCTAGCATTTTTAGTTCCAGAATGATTCAAAAGCATAGCTGAAAGTTTATTTATGTCCGGGCTTTTTTTAACGCATGTATTTGTTTTCTCCAATAATCACCGCATGCCGTGTATATCATGCATTAAATGTCCCAAATTTATGGGGTGTGTATGGTTTACTCCCTGGCCTGTAGCCTCGCTTTGAGAATCCGCATAGCACTAATTTTGGTACGATAAGAAAGCCCTTGAAATTCTCCATCCAATGGTGCTAAACTTGTTTAGATTGAGTAATGATTGTGGGTAAAATTGACCCGTTGAACTTTTGATTTTCTCTGTGCACAAAAATCCCTTAGGGAGGCTTGTTGAGTTCGTTTCGAAGCACAGCCGCCTTCATTTAATTTTCGGTATCAAGAAGTCTGGAAGCCGCTCTAAAACTTTGAAATTTGACGTTAGGGACATGTCAGAATGACGCAGGTACAAACTGCGTCTCTCTAGCGTTTTTAGTTCCAGAATGATTCAAAAGCATAGCTGAAAGTTTTTTCAAGTCCGGGCTTTTTTTAACGCATGTATTTGTTTTCTCCAATAATCACCACATGCCGTGTATATCATGCATTAAATGTCCCAAATTTATGGGGTGTGTATGGTCTACTCCCTGGCCTTTAGCTTCGTTTTTAGAATCCGCATAGCACTAATTTTGGTACGATAAGAAAGCCCTTGAAATTCTCCATCCAATGGTGCTAAACTTGTTTAGATTGAGTAATGATTGTGGGTCAAATTGACCCGTTGAACTTTTGATTTTCTCTGTGCACAAAAAACCCTTAGGGAGGCTTGTTGAGTTCGTTTCGAAGCACAGCCGCCTACTTTTAGTTTTCGGTATCAAGAAGTCCGGAAGCCGCTCTAAAACTTTGAAATTTAGATTAAGGGACATGCCATGATGACGCAGGTGCAAATTGCGTCTCTCTAGCATTTTTAGTTCCAGAATGATTCAAAAGCATAGCTGAAGTTTTTTCAAGTCCGGGCTATTTTTTAACGCATGTATTTGTTTTCTCCAATAATCACCACATGCCGTGTATATCATGCATTAAATGTCCCAAATTTATGGGGTGTGTATGGTCTACTCACTGGCCTCTAGCCTCGCTTTGAGAATCCGCATAGCACTAATTTTGGTACGAGAGGAAAGCCCTTGAAATTCTCCATCCAATGGTGCTAAACTTGTTTAGATTGAGTAATGATTGTGGGTCAAATTGACCCTTTTGAACTTTTGATTTTCTCTGTGCACAAAAATCCCGTAGTGAGGCTTGTTGAGTTCGTTTCGGAGCACAGCCGTCTGCTTTTAATTTTCGGTATCAAGAAGTCTGGAAGCCGCTCTAAAACTTTGAATGTTAGATTTAGGGACATGCCATGATGACGCAGGTACAAACTGCGTCTCTCTAGCAGTTTTAGTTCCAGAATGATTCAAAAGCATAGCTGAAAGTTTTTTCAAGTCCGGGCTTTTTTTTAACGCATGTATTTGTTTTCTCCAATAATCACCACATGCCGTGTATATCATGCATTAAATGTCCCAAATTTATGGGGTGTGTATGGTCTACTCCCTGGCCTGTAGCCTCGCTTTGAGAATCCCCATAGCACTAATTTTGGTACGATAAGAAAGCCCTTGAAATTCTCCATCCAATGGTGCTAAACTTGTTTAGATTGAGTAATGATTGTGGGTCAAATTGACCCGTTGAACTTTTGATTTTCTCTGTGCACAAAAATCCCGTAGGGAGGCTTGTTGAGTTCGTTTCGGAGCACAGCCGTCTGCTTTTAATTTTCGGTATCAAGAAGTCTGGAAGCCGCTCTACAACTTTGAAATTTAGATTTAGGATAATGCCATGATGACGCAGGTACAAACTGCGTCTCTCTAGCAGTTTTAGTTCCAGAATGATTCAAAAGCATAGCTGAAAGTTTTTTCAAGTCCGGGCTTTTTTTTAACGCATGTATTTGTTTTCTCCAATAATCACCACATGCCGTGTATATCATGCATTAAACTTCCCAAATTTATGGGGTGTGTATGGTCTACTCCCTGGCCTGTAGCCTCGCTTTGAGAATCCCCATAGCACTAATTTTGGTACGATAAGAAAGCCCTTGAAATTCTCCATCCAATGGTGCTAAACTTGTTTACATTGAGTAATGATTGTGGGTAAAATTGACCCGTTGAACTTTTGATTTTCTCTGTGCACAAAAATCCCTTAGGGAGGCTTGTTGAGTTCGTTTCGAAGCACAGCCGCCTTCATTTAATTTTCGGTATCAAGAAGTCTGGAAGCCGCTCTAAAACTTTGAAATTTGACGTTAGGGACATGTCAGAATGACGCAGGTACAAACTGCGTCTCTCTAGCGTTTTTAGTTCCAGAATGATTCAAAAGCATAGCTGAAAGTTTTTTCAAGTCCGGGCTTTTTTTAACGCATGTATTTGTTTTCTCCAATAATCACCACATGCCGTGTATATCATGCATTAAATGTCCCAAATTTATGGGGTGTGTATGGTCTACTCCCTGGCCTTTAGCTTCGTTTTTAGAATCCGCATAGCACTAATTTTGGTACGATAAGAAAGCCCTTGAAATTCTCCATCCAATGGTGCTAAACTTGTTTAGATTGAGTAATGATTGTGGGTCAAATTGACCCGTTGAACTTTTGATTTTCTCTGTGCACAAAAAACCCTTAGGGAGGCTTGTTGAGTTCGTTTCGAAGCACAGCCGCCTACTTTTAGTTTTCGGTATCAAGAAGTCCGGAAGCCGCTCTAAAACTTTGAAATTTAGATTAAGGGACATGCCATGATGACGCAGGTGCAAACTGCGTCTCTCTAGCATTTTTAGTTCCAGAATGATTCAAAAGCATAGCTGAAATTTTTTCAAGTCCGGGCTATTTTTTAACGCATGTATTTGTTTTCTCCAATAATCACCACATGCCGTGTATATCATGCATTAAATGTCCCAAATTTATGGGGTGTGTATGGTCTACTCACTGGCCTCTAGCCTCGCTTTGAGAATCCGCATAGCACTAATTTTGGTACGAGAGGAAAGCCCTTGAAATTCTCCATCCAATGGTGCTAAACTTGTTTAGATTGAGTAATGATTGTGGGTCAAATTGACCCGTTGAACTTTTGATTTTCTCTGTGCACAAAAATCCCGTAGGGAGGCAGGCTTGTTGAGTTCGTTTCGGAGCACAGCCGCCTGCTTTTAATTTTCGGTGTCAAGAAGTCTGGAAGCCGCTCTAAAACTTTGAATGTTAGATTTAGGGACATGCCATGATGACGCAGGTACAAACTGCGTCTCTCTAGCATTTTTAGTTCCAGAATGATTCAAAAGCATAGCTGAAAGTTTATTCATGTCCGGGCTTTTTTTAACGCATGTATTTGTTTTCTCCAATAATCACCGCATGCCGTGTATATCATGCATTAAATGTCCCAAAATTATGGGGTGTGTATGGTTTACTCCCTGGCCTGTAGCCTCGCTTTGAGAATCCCCTTAGCATTAATTTTGGTACGAGAGGAAAGCCCTTGAAATTCTCCATCCAATGGTGCTAAACTTTGTTTAGATTGAGTAATGATTGTGGGTCAAATTGACCCGTTGAACTTTTGATTTCCTCTGTGCACAAAAATCCCTTAGGGAGGCTTGTTGAGTTCGTTTCCAAGCACAGCCGCCTACTTTTTATTTTCGGTATCAAGAAGTCTGGAAGCCGCTCTAAAACTTTGAAATTTAGGTTTAGGGTAATGCCATGATGACGCAGGTACAAACTGCGTCTCTCTAGCATTTTTAGTTCCAGAATGATTCAAAAGCATAGCTGAAAGTTTTTTCAAGTCCGGGCTTTTTTTAACGCATGTATTTGTTTTCTCCAATAATCACCACATGCCGTGTATATCATGCATTAAATGTCCCAAATTTATGGGGTGTGTATGGTCTACTCACTGGCTTCTAGCCTCGCTTTGAGAATCCGCATAGCACTAATTTTGGTACGAGAGGAAAGCCCTTGAAATTCTCCATCCAATGGTGCTAAACTTGTTTAGATTGAGTAATGATTGTGGGTCAAATTGCCCGTTGAACTTTTGATTTTCTCTGTGCACAAAAATCCCGTAGGGAGGCAGGCTTGTTGAGTTCGTTTCGGAGCACAGCCGCCTGCTTTTAATTTTCGGTGTCAAGAAGTCTGGAAGCCGCTCTAAAACTTTGAATGTTAGATTTAGGGACATGCCATGATGACGCAGGTACAAACTGCGTCTCTCTAGCATTTTTAGTTCCAGAATGATTCAAAAGCATAGCTGAAAGTTTATTCATGTCCGGGCTTTTTTTAACGCATGTATTTGTTTTCTCCAATAATCACCGCATGCCGTGTATATCATGCATTAAATGTCCCAAAATTATGGGGTGTGTATGGTTTACTCCCTGGCCTGTAGCCTCGCTTTGAGAATCCCCTTAGCATTAATTTTGGTACGAGAGGAAAGCCCTTGAAATTGTCCATCCAATGGTGCTAAACTTTGTTTAGATTGAGTAATGATTGTGGGTCAAATTGACCCGTTGAACTTTTGATTTCCTCTGTGCACAAAAATCCCTTAGGGAGGCTTGTTGAGTTCGTTTCCAAGCACAGCCGCCTACTTTTTATTTTCGGTATCAAGAAGTCTGGAAGCCGCTCTAAAACTTTGAAATTTAGGTTTAGGGTAATGCCATGATGACGCAGGTACAAACTGCGTCTCTCTAGCATTTTTAGTTCCAGAATGATTCAAAAGCATAGCTGAAAGTTTTTTCAAGTCCGGGCTTTTTTTAACGCATGTATTTGTTTTCTCCAATAATCACCACATGCCGTGTATATCATGCATTAAATGTCCCAAATTTATGGGGTGTGTATGGTCTACTCACTGGCTTCTAGCCTCGCTTTGAGAATCCGCATAGCACTAATTTTGGTACGAGAGGAAAGCCCTTGAAATTCTCCATCCAATGGTGCTAAACTTGTTTAGATTGAGTAATGATTGTGGGTCAAATTGCCCGTTGAACTTTTGATTTTCTCTGTGCACAAAAATCCCTTAGGGAGGCAGGCTTGTTGAGTTCGTTTCGGAGCACAGCCGCCTGCTTTTAATTTTCGGTGTCAAGAAGTCTGGAAGCCGCTCTAAAACTTTGAATGTTAGATTTAGGGACATGCCATGATGACGCAGGTACAAACTGCGTCTCTCTAGCATTTTTAGTTCCCGAATGATTCAAAAGCATAGCTGAAAGTTTATTCATGTCCGGGTTTTTTTTAACGCATGTATTTGTTTTCTCCAATAATCACCGCATGCCGTGTATATCATGCATTAAATGTCCCAAATTTATGGGGTGTGTATGGTTTACTCCCTGGCCTGTAGCCTCGCTTTGAGAATCCCCTTAGCATTAATTTTGGTACGATAAGAAAGCCCTTGAAATTCTCCATCCAATGGTGCTAAACTTGTTTAGATTGAGTAATGATTGTGGGTCAAATTGACCCTTTTGAACTTTTGATTTTCTCTGTGCACAAAAATCCCGTAGGGAGGCTTGTTGAGTTCGTTTCGGAGCACAGCCGTCTGCTTTTAATTTTCGGTATCAAGAAGTCTGGAAGCCGCTCTATAACTTTGGTTTAGGTTTAGGGTAATGCCATGATGACGCAGGTACAAACTGCGTCTCTCTAGCATTTTTAGTTCCAGAATGATTCAAAAGCATAGCTGAAAGTTTTTTCAAGTCCGGGCTTTTTTTAACGCATGTATTTGTTTTCTCCAATAATCACCACATGCCGTGTTTATCATGCAATAAATGTCCCAAATTTATGGGGTGTGTATGGTCTACTCCCTGGCCTCTAGCTTCGTTTTGAGAATCCGCATAGCACTAATTTTGGTACGAGAGGAAAGCCCTTGAAATTCTCCATCCAATGGTGCTAAACTTGTTTAGATTGAGTAATGATTGTGGGTCAAATTGACCCGTTGAACTTTTGATTTTCTCTGTGCACAAAAATCCCGTAGGGAGGCTTGTTGAGTTCGTTTCGGAGCACAGCCGTCTGCTTTTAATTTTCGGTATCAAGAAGTCTGGAAGCCGCTCTACAACTTTGAAATTCTAGATTGAGGGACATGCCATGATGACGCAGGTACAAACTGCGTCTCTCTAGCATTTTTAGTTCCAGAATGATTCAAAAGCATAGCTGAAAGTTTATTCATTATTTCGTGAAAATGTAACGCTAAAGGTTTTTTTTTTTTTTTTTTTTTTTTTTTTTTTTTTATATTTGTATATACTAGAATATTTATTTAATGTTCGTTTTTGCTATGTAATAGCATTATTTAGTATGATTCTTTATTAATGTGGATTGAGTGATGTATGTTGTCATTTGTAGAATAAACGGAGTAGAATAACTCCAATCGAAAGAAAAAAAAAATCGTGACTTCTTATAGCACGTTTATATGCAGTACGCCGTGTTTGTTTACATTTCACCCACTATGTCACGTGAGGCACGGAGCGCAATCGGTCTATTGATTATGACCATGAAAACACCAGTTTTTAAGCACCAACACTGTAGCGCAGTGCGTAAGGTGCTGGGACTGTTTCAGCAACTCGGATCACCCGGTCCGGGTTCGAATACCGTCTGTCTCTAATATAGATTCAAGGCTTTTTGCTGCCCCTGATAGGACAGTGTGATTGGGATCTGCCTTGTTTTCTCCCCTAAAGGGACAGGGCCCGCGTGGTGGCTAGGGTTCGAAGCAGGGGGGGATGTGCTCTGGGTCGGATGCAAATCCTGAAGGGTTCTATATGGCAAAGGGGAGGGGCCAGTGTGTGCCATTAACTGAACCGGCGCCTGAATGCCTGACACTTCCGGAGCGTAACCTTTTATATTTTTCCACCAGATTAAATTTGCATTCTTCAATTTCTTTATTGTTCTATTTGTCTTACCCGCTGCCAAAACATTAGGACTCAAACTTCCTCTAGTTATCGGGCAACGTCGGTAGCCTAGTTGACAACACACTGCTCTTGAACTTCAGGGGTCCCGGGTTCGAATCCCACCCGAGGAACATGATATTTTGTTCACGGAATATTTTTGTTCACGGGACTCGGGAAAGTATCCTGAGTTTACAGTGCTAACACACATCGGTGTATGGGTCAAAAACAAAATTAATTTTCTCTATAATATTTATTTGTATAATGCTATTATTGTTGTTATTATTTATAACGCTTACTGGTATAACTGGTATGTATCTGGTAACTGTTTTAAACAGTGTTTACATCAATTAACTAGGTCAGACTTGTTCTCTCTAATCCGAAGGCGGGTTCACTTGTTAGAAACTCTTGTTTTTTTTGTATAGATTAGTATCCTGTTTAAAGGAACGTTACAGAATTGGTAAGAAACAAAATCGTGAAAATCACAGATGTACATAAAACTTACACGGTCTAATGATAATGATTGTTGAAAACATCCCTTGAAGTATTTATGTCTGAAGTCTCATATTTGTTAAGAAATAAATAATTTAACCTTGCGTTTGTTATTTTTTTTGTTTGCATCAATGTCATGCAAAATGTGTAATCGTTTTTTGACTATTATTTTTCTCGTGACCCAGATGGCCGATCAGTTTGAAACTTTAACGGATTTGTCAGTTCATGTATATGGTGGATTACATAAAGTGCTTACACTGCCAGCAACTATTTTGATTTTAAGATCAAAAGGGGGCCCTTGATATTAAAAGGAACAGTTTTGTTTTAATTTGTTTTAAGGATCTGTGTTGAGAATATTGAAAGAAATACAGGATTATTGTTTGTTTGCGGAAAAAAAAAATATACTAATTTCTGTCAAAAAACAAGGTTTGATGATGACGAAATACAGTTCATGCGTCATTAATGTATCTTTGGTACGAGAAGAAAGCCCTTGAAAATGGCGATCCGATTGTGGTAAAATTGTTAAGATTGAGCATGAAACTGGGATCGAATTATCCGTTCAAACTGTTTGTTTTTTTTTTTTTTTTTTTTTTTGTCAGACAGCTCTGTGCACAAAACTCTCATAGGGCATGCTGTTGAAATCGTGTCTGAGCAACCCCGCTTACTGGAGCTTTTTGTTATCATGAAGTGTATAAGTCGCCCTATACTTTTGAAAAACGGATGCAGGGACATGCCAGAATGACTCAGTTACAAACTTCATCTCTTTAGCATTTTTAGCTACATAATTATTTCAGAGCATGGCTGAAATATTTATTTTTCGGGCCAATTTTTGAATGAATATCAATGTAAACAGCTGGATCGTGATTTTTAACCAAGATTCCTAGTTTTGTTTCTTATCAAGTTTATTTGCCTGAAAATTTGCCCACATTTTCCTCCCCTAGTTTTATGCAAAATGGCGGCCACATTGAATTTTGAAATACTTTAAGTGTAAAAAAGTACCAACCTAACTTTATTAGCAACATTTTGGCAGTCGGCTTGTTCTTTGTAGTTATGTCAATGAGAGATTTGTGTACGGTTTCAGGGGAAAAACGGTGGCCATTTTGTTTTTTACGTAAAAATGCACTTTCGCCGGATAAATATGCAAATTGCTAAATATTCAAAAATACACAAAAAATACTTAAAAGTCTTATAGCCTTGAAATGGAAAACTATTGATAGATTCTTGAAATCTTTATTCTCTGCTTAATTTTATATGGGGAGTCCCTGGGCCCTTCGAGTTATTCTCCCTCCAAGAAAAAACACCCCTTCACAAGTTTAATTTTAAAAACGTCAACAACCCCCAGGTCACAATTGGGCAACATTTTTGTACATTGAAACACCTTCTGGGGGCTCTCAAATCTGTCTTATATAGAATATTAGGTGGTTGAAATCGTTTCTGAGCAACCCCGCCTACTTGAGTTTTTTTCTATCAAGAAGTGTGCAAGTCGCCCTGAACCTTTAAAAAATAGACGCAGGAACATGCCAAATGACTAAGGTACAAACTGCATCTCCCTAGCATTTTTTGTTCCAGGGTTTTTCCAGAGTGTTGCTGAACGTTTTTAATTGTCCGGGCCTATTTTTTGAATGACCCCCTTATTGTTGGTTGGAATCCTGACTGCGCCGTGTCTTGGTGTACGTTTTATACACGCACAGTGTACGTCAATTTCTAATGGGTGCCTGCTCGCGCCGTGTGCAAGTCGCCCTAAACCTTTAAAAAATGGACGTAGGAACATTCCTGGAAGAGGAGAGGAAAGCCCTTGAACATGGCAATCCTGTGGTGTTAAAATTTTGAAGATTGAGCATGAAACTGGGATCGAAATTACCCGTTGTACATGTTGTTTTTCTCTCCGACAGCTCTGTGCACAAAACTCACATAGTGGAGGTTGTTGAAATCGTTTCTGAGCAACCCCGCAAGGCGGGACAAACTGTAACAGTATACTGTTCAGCTTCATCAAAGGTCTTAGCATCCGTCACAAACAGGGAGCAATGATCACCAAAACTTGTCTATGGACTGATGCAGAACATGCATGGATATACCATCAGGAAATGCGTCTGAAGGAGAGCTGAAACAGTGAAGTTTGCCGCCATTTTGAGCGCCGAGTGATAGCGTCTGAAGACGGCAGGACGTTTCTAACTCAACAAGTGGTAAGCTGTTGTAAGCCGTAACCCCGCCTGTCTATACTCTAAGTTAACTGTTTTAAATGTATTTTATTTCATTCCGAAACGGGGAGGGTAACATTGTAATAAAAAATAACAATAATTTAGAAATGGTTTAGACAATGGTTTAGACAGATGTTTTAAAAGTAGAATACAATGATCTACACACATTTGTCACAAAATTGCATGGTTTTTTCTACTACTTAACGAACTAACACGGTCGGCCATTTATGGAAGCAAAACATTTTGACTCCCAAAAATGGCCGGCCGTGTTTGTCGACAAGTTATAAAAGGAAACCCACGCAATGAGTGGTTACTTGGAGTGATACTTGTGTGGATCATTATGTTCCACTTTTAAAATATATTTATAATCATATGTAATAAGACCAACTCGACTGATCCAAGGCAACGTGTTCCTTTAACTAATAACAAAACACATACATTGGTAAAGCCTTGTTCACACAGTTTGATTTTTTAGACGGTAAATAAAAAGACATACTTTGCAACGCAATGAATTATAGCTTCATCAGGAGTGTCCATAAAAAAAATTACATCTATCTTCCCTACAAAGAATTTTAAAAGTCTTTGTTTTATCAATAACATAAACCAACATAATATTCATAAGGTCGTTGTTTAATGGGCAATTTCAGGCACAAAATGGATTTCTGTATCAACATCAAGGTGACAATGAGGGCAAATTTTTTGGATAATGGAAACTTTAAGGAAACTTTTTGCCAATTATTTGGCTTGACTCTAACCCAGCAAACCTCCCTAGAGTTCAATAAGTAGGTTGAGTGAAGAGCATCTGAATTGGGCCAAAGAACGGCGATATTATAATTAACACAACGTAAATATAACTGAAACTCAAACTGGGTTTGAAGATACGGTACGGATATGTCCTGAGCTTATTCCTTTGGCCAGAACTAGTTATATAGCCATTATGCAATCTATTGTACCAATTAGAGTTAAACACGTAACGTTTCACATTCCTTTGGCTATATAGATGGCACAGTTCCTATTAAGCATGAGAAATACCGATGTTTTGTGGCCAAGCCCTTGTGTTTGATCACAGAGAATGTACAGCATTGTTATCACTCCATTTCAACCAGTTTAAACTTAGCATATGTACAAAGGAAAACGACAAAATTCGTCCCGGAATAAATCGGGTGTACGTATGGCTAACCGATGACGCGGTAAACTTGTAGAGATTGGGCATTAGTCTGGAGTCGAAATGACCTTAACAAATCTGTGAACTTTTATTAGACAGCTCTGTGCACAAAAATCCCTTTGGGAGACTGTTGAGCACAGTTCTGATTCCCCTTTACTTGTTGTTTTCCGCTATCGAGAAAATGTCCAAACCGCCCTAAAACTTTTACAATTCGGATACAGGGATATGCCAGGTAGAGTCGGGTACAACGACTCCGTGTCTGTAGCATGTTTAATTTCAGAGTAATTGAAGAGTTCGTCTCAGATTTATTTTAAAACCATTAAACAAAACAATTCGTCTGCTTTTTCTGTATAGCCCATGCATACAACTTTTGGGTGGTACTAATCCCTGGCCTCTAGCGTCACCTTGAGAATCTCAATAGCACTAATTTTTGTACGAGAGGAAAGCCCTTGAAGTTGTCCATCCAATGGAGATAAACTTGTTTCAATTGAGCAATGATTTGGGGTTAAATTGACCCGTTGTACTTTGGATTTTCTCTGTGCTCAAAAATCCCGTTGGGAGGCTTGTTGAGTTCGTTTCGGAGCACAGCCGCCTACTTTAAATTTTCGGTATCAAGAAAACTGGAAGCCGCTCTAAAACTTTGAAATTTGAAGTTAGGGACATGCCATGATGACGCAGGTACAAACTGCGTCTCTCTGGCGTTTTTAGTTCCAGAATGATTCAAAAGCATAGATGAAAGTTTTTTCAAGTCCGGGTTTTTTTTTTAACGCATGTATTTGTTTTCGACAATAATTACCACATGCCGTGTATATCATGCAATAAATGTCCCAAATTTATGGGGTGTGTATGGTCTACTCCCTGGCCTGTAGCCTCGCTTTGAGAATCCCCATAGCACTAATTTTGGTACGAGACGAAAGCCCTTGAAATTCTACATCCAATGGTGCTAAACTTGTTTAGATTGAGTAATGATTGTGGGTAAAATTGACCCGTTGAACTTTTGATTTTCTCTGTGCACAAAAATCCCCCAGGGAGGCTTGTTGAGTTCGTTTCGAAGCACAGCCGCCTTCATTTAATTTTCGGTATCAAGAAGTCTGGAAGCCGCTCTAAAACTTTGAAATTTGAAGTTAGGGACATGTCAGAATGACGCAGGTACAAACTGCGTCTCTCTAGCGTTTTTAGTTCCAGAATGATTCAAAAGCATAGCTGAAAGTTTTTTCAAGTCCGGGCTTTTTTTTAACGCATGTATTTGTTTTCTCCAATAATCACCACATGCCGTGTATATCATGCATTAAATGTCCCAAATTTATGGGGTGTGTATGGTCTACTCCCTGGCCTTTAGCTTCGTTTTGAGAATCCGCATAGCACTAATTTTGGTACGAGAGGAAAGCCCTTGAAATTTTCCATCCAATGGTGCTAAACCTGTTTAGATTGAGTAATGTTTGTGGGTCAAATTGACCCGTTGAACTTTTGATTTTCTCTGTGCACAAAAATCCCTTAGGGAGGCTTGTTGAGTTCGTTTCGAAGCACAGCCGCCTACTTTTAATTTTCGGTATCAAGAAGTCTGGAAGCCGCTCTAAAACTTTGAAATTTAAATTTAGGGTAATGCCATGATGACGCAGGTAGAAACTGCGTCTCTCTAGCATTTTTAGTTCCAGAATGATTCAAAAGCATAGCTGAAAGTTTTTTTCAAGTCCGGGCTTTTTTTTTAACGCATGTATTTGTTTTCTCCAATAATCACCACATGCCGTGTATATCATGCATTAAATGTCCCAAATTTATGGGGTGTGTATGGTCTACTCCCTGGCCTTTAGCTTCGTTTTGAGAATCCGCATAGCACTAATTTTGGTACGATAAGAAAGCCCTTGAAATTCTCCATCTACTGGTGCTAAACTTGTTTAGATTGAGTAATGATTGTGGGTAAAATTGACCCGTTGAACTTTTGATTTTCTCTGTGCACAAAAATCCCTTAGGGAGGCTTGTTGAGTTCGTTTCGAAGCACAGCCGCCTACTTTTAGTTTTCGGTATCAAGAAGTCTGGAAGCCGCTCTAAAACTTTGAAATTTGAAGTTAGGGACATGTCAGAATGACGCAGGTACAAACTGCGTCTCTCTAGCGTTTTTAGTTCCAGAGTGATTCAAAAGCATAGCTGAAAGTTTTTTCAAGTCCGGGCTTTTTTTTTAACGCATGTATTTGTTTTCTCCAATAATCACCACATGCCGTGTATATCATGCATTAAATGTCCCAAATTTATGGGGTGTGTCTGGTCTACTCCCTGGCCTGTAGTCTCGCTTTGAGAATCCCCATAGCACTAATTTTGGTACGAGAGGAAAGCCCTTGAAATTTTCCATCCAATGGTGCTAAACTTGTTTAGATTGAGTAATGATTGTGGGTCAAATTGACCCGTTGAACTTTGGATTTTCTCTGTGCACAAAAATCCCTTAGGGAGGCTTGTTGAGTTCGTTTCGAAGCACAGCCGCCTAATTTTAATTTTCGGTATCAAGAAGTCTGGAAGCCGCTCTAAAACTTTGAAATTTAGATTTAGGGTAATGCCATGATGACGCAGGTAGAAACTGCGTCTCTCTAGCATTTTTAGTTCCAGAATGATTCAAAAGCATAGCTGAAAGTTTTTTCAAGTCCGGGCTTTTTTTTTAACGCATGTATTTGTTTTCTCCAATAATCACCACATGCCGTGTATATCATGCATTAAATGTCCCAAATTTATGGGGTGTGTATGGTCTACTCCCTGGCCTGTAGCCTCGCTTTGAGAATCCCCATAGCACTAATTTTGGTACGAGAGGAAAGCCCTTGAAATTCTATATCCAATGGTGCTAAACTTGTTTAGATTGAGTAATGATTGTGGGTCAAATTGACCAATTGAACTTTTGATTTTCTCTGTGCACAAAAATCCCGTAGGGAGGCTTGTTGAGTTCGTTTCGGAGCACAGCCGCCTACTTTTAATTATCGGTATCAAGAAGTCTGGAAGCCGCTCTAAAACTTTGAAATTTAGATTAAGGGACATGCCATGATGACGCAGGTACAAACTGCGTCTCTCTAGCATTTTTAGTTCCAGAATTATTCAAAAGCATAGCTGAAGTTTTTTCAAGTCCGGGCTATTTTTTAACGCATGTATTTGTTTTCTCCAATAATCACCACATGCCGTGTATATCATGCATTAAATGTCCCAAATTTATGGGGTGTGTATGGTCTACTCCCTGGCCTCTAGCGTCGCTTTGATAATCCCCATAGGTCTAATGATGGTACGAGAGGAAACCCCTTGAAATTCTCCATCCAATGGTGCTAAACTTGTTTAGATTGAGTAATGATTGTGGGTCAAATTGACCCGTTGAACTTTTGATTTTCTCTGTGCACAAAAATCCCGTAGGGAGGCTTGTTGAGTTCGTTTCGGAGCACAGCCGTCTGCTTTTAATTTTCGGTATCAAGAAGTCTGGAAGCCGCTCTAAAACTTTGAAATTTAGATTCAGGGTAATGCCATGATGACGCAGGTACAAACTGCGTCTCTCTAGCATTTTTAGTTCCAGAATGATTCAAAAGCATAGCTGAAAGTTTTTTCAAGTCCGGGCTTTTTTTTAACGCATGTATTTGTTTTCTCCAATAATCACCACATGCCGTGTATATCATGCATTAAATGTCCCAAATTTATGGGGTGTGTATGGTCTACTCCCTGGCCTCTAGCCTCGCTTTGAGAATCCCAATAGCACTAATTTTGGTACGATAAGAAAGCCCTTGAAATTCTCCATCCAATGGTGCTAAACTTGTTTAGATTGAGTAATGATTGTGGGTCAAATTGACCCGTTGAACTTTTGATTTTCTCTGTGCACAAAAATCCCGTAGGGAGGCTTGTTGAGTTCGTTTCGGAGCACAGCCGTCTGCTTTTAATTTTCGGTATCAAGAAGTCTGGAAGCCGCTCTACAACTTTGAAATTTAGATTTAGGATAATGCCATGATGACGCAGGTACAAACTGCGTCTCTCTAGCAGTTTTAGTTCCAGAATGATTCAAAAGCATAGCTGAAGTTTTTTCAAGTCCGGGCTATTTTTTAACGCATGTATTTGTTTTCTCCAATAATCACCACATGCCGTGTATATCATGCATTAAATGTCCCAAATTGATGGGGTGTGTATGGTCTACTCCCTGGCCTGTAGCCTCGCTTTAAGAATCCCCATAGCACTAATTTGGTACGAGACGAAAGCCCTTGAAATTCTACATCCAATGGTGCTAAACTTGTTTAGATTGAGTAATAATTGTGGGTAAAATTGACCCGTTGAACTTTTGATTTTTCTCTGTGCACAAAAATCCCGTAGGGAGGCTTGTTGAGTTCGTTTCGAAGCACAGCCGCCTACTTTTAGTTTTCGGTATCAAGAAGTCTGGAAGCCGCTCTAAAACTTTGAAATTTAGATTTAGGGTAATGCCATGATGACGCAGGTACAAACTGCGTCTCTCTAGCAGTTTTAGTTCCAGAATGATTCAAAAGCATAGCTGAAGTTTTTTCAAGTCCGGGCTATTTTTTAACGCATGTATTTGTTTTCTCCAATAATCACCACATGCCGTGTATATCATGCATTAAATGTCCCAAATTTATGGGGTGTGTATGGTCTACTCCCTGGCCTCTAGCGTCGCTTTGATAATCCCCATAGGACTAATGTTGATACGAGAGGAAAGCCCTTGAAATTCTCCATCCAATGGTGCTAAACTTGTTTAGATTGAGTAATGATTGTGGGTCAAATTGACCAATTGAACTTTTGATTTTCTCTGTGCACAAAAATCCCGTAGGGAGGCTTGTTGAGTTCGTTTCCAAGCACAGCCGCCTACTTTTAGTTTTCGGTATCAAGAAGTCTGGAAGCCGCACTAAAACTTTGAAATTTAGATTTAGGGTAATCCTATGATGACGCAGGTACAAACTGCGTCTCTCTAGCATTTTTAGTTCCAGAATGATTCAAAAGCATAGCTGAAAGTTTTTTCAAGTCCGGGCTTTTTTTTTAACGCATGTATTTGTTTTCTCCAATAATCACCACATGCCGTGTATATCATGCATTAAATGTCCCAAATTTATGGGGTGTGTATGGTCTACTCCCTGGCCTTTAGCTTCGTTTTGAGAATCCGCATAGCACTAATTTTGGTACGATAAGAAAGCCCTTGAAATTCTCCATCCAATGGTGCTAAACTTGTTTAGATTGAGTAATGATTGTGGGTCAAATTGACCCGTTGAACTTTTGATTTTCTCTGTGCACAAAAAACCTTAGGGAGGCTTGTTGAGTTCGTTTCGAAGCACAGCCGCCTACTTTTAGTTTTCGGTATCAAGAAGTCCGGAAGCCGCTCTAAAACTTTGAAATTTAGATTAAGGGACATGCCATGATGACGCAGGTGCAAACTGCGTCTCTCTAGCATTTTTAGTTCCAGAATGATTCAAAAGCATAGCTGAAGTTTTTTAAGTCCGGGCTATTTTTTAACGCATGTATTTGTTTTCTCCAATAATCACCACATGCCGTGTATATCATGCATTAAATGTCCCAAATTTATGGGGTGTGTATGGTCTACTCCCTGGCCTCTAGCGTCGCTTTGATAATCCCCATAGGACTAATGTTGGTACGAGAGGAAAGCCCTTGAAATTATCCATCCAATGGTGCTAAACTTGTTTAGATTGAGTAATGATTGTGGGTCAAATTGACCAATTGAACTTTTGATTTTCTCTGTGCACAAAAATCCCTTAGGGAGGCTTGTTGAGTTCGTTTCGAAGCACAGCCGCCTTCATTTAATTTTCGGTATCAAGAAGTCTGGAAGCCGCTCTAAAACTTTGAAATTTGACGTTAGGGACATGTCAGAATGACGCAGGTACAAACTGCGTCTCTCTAGCCTTTTTAGTTCCAGAATGATTCAAAAGCATAGCTGAAAGTTTTTTCAAGTCCGGGCTATTTTTTAACGCATGTATTTGTTTTCTCCAATAATCACCACATGCCGTGTATATCATGCATTAAATGTCCCAAATTTATGGGGTGTGTATGGTCTACTCCCTGGCCTGTAGCCTCGCTTTAAGAATCCCCATAGCACTAATTTGGTACGAGACGAAAGCCCTTGAAATTCTACATCCAATGGTGCTAAACTTGTTTAGATTGAGTAATAATTGTGGGTAAAATTGACCCGTTGAACTTTTGATTTTCTCTGTGCACAAAAATCCCGTAGGGAGGCTTGTTGAGTTCGTTTCCAAGCACAGCCGCCTACTTTTAGTTTTCGGTATCAAGAAGTCTGGAAGCCGCTCTAAAACTTTGAAATTTAGATTTAGGGTAATGCCATGATGACGCAGGTACAAACTGCGTCTCTCTAGCAGTTTTAGTTCCAGAATGATTCAAAAGCATAGCTGAAGTTTTTTCAAGTCCGGGCTATTTTTTAACGCATGTATTTGTTTTCTCCAATAATCACCACATGCCGTGTATATCATGCATTAAATGTCCCAAATTTATGGGGTGTGTATGGTCTACTCCCTGGCCTCTAGCGTCGCTTTGATAATCCCCATAGGTCTAATGTTGGTACGAGAGGAAAGCCCTTGAAATTCTCCATCCAATGGTGCTAAACTTGTTTAGATTGAGTAATGATTGTGGGTCAAATTGACCAATTGAACTTTTGATTTTATCTGTGCACAAAAATCCCGTAGGGAGGCTTGTTGAGTTCGTTTCGAAGCACAGCCGCCTACTTTTAGTTTTCGGTATCAAGAAGTCTGGAAGCCGCTCTAAAACTTTGAAATTTAGATTTAGGGTAATGCCATGATGACGCAGGTACAAACTGCGTCTCTCTAGCATTTTTAGTTCCAGAATGATTCAAAAGCATAGCTGAAAGTTTTTTCAAGTCCGGGCTTTTTTTTAACGCATGTATTTGTTTTCTCCAATAATCACCACATGCCGTGTATATCATGCATTAAATGTCCCAAATTTATGGGGTGTGTATGGTCTACTCACTGGCCTCTAGCCTCGCTTTGCGAATCCCAATAGCACTAATTTTGGTACGATAAGAAAGCCCTTGAAATTCTCCATCCAATGGTGCTAAACTTGTTTAGATTGAGTAATGATTGTGGGTCAAATTGACCCGTTGAACTTTTGATTTTCTCTGTGCACAAAAATCCCGTAGGGAGGCTTGTTGAGTTCGTTTCGGAGCACAGCCGTCTGCTTTTAATTTTCGGTATCAAGAAGTCTGGAAGCCGCTCTACAACTTTGAAATTTAGATTAAGGGACATGCCATGATGACGCAGGTACAAACTGCGTCTCTCTAGCATTTTTAGTTCCAGAATGATTCTAAAGCATAGCTGAAAGTTTATTCATGTCCGGGCTTTTTTTTAACGCATGTATTTGTTTTCTCCAATAATCACCGCATGCCGTGTATATCATGCATTAAATGTCCCAAATTTATGGGGTGTGTATGGTTTACTCCCTGGCCTGTAGCCTCTCTTTGAGAATCCCCTTAGCATTAATTTTGGTACGAGAGGAAAGCCCTTGAAATTCTCCATCCAATGGTGCTAAACTTTGTTTAGATTGAGTAATGATTGTGGGTAAAATTGACCCGTTGAACTTTTGATTTCCTCTGTGCACAAAAATCCCTTAGGGAGGCTTGTTGAGTTCGTTTCCAAGCACAGCCGCCTACTTTTTATTTTCGGTATCAAGAAGTCTGGAAGCCGCTCTAAAACTTTGAAATTTAGGTTTAGGGTAATGCCATCATGACGCAGGTACAAACTGCGTCTCTCTAGCGTTTTTAGTTCCAGAATGATTCAAAAGCATAGCTGAAAGTTTTTTCAAGTCCGGGCTTTTTTTAACGCATGTATTTGTTTTCTCCAATAATCACCACATGCCGTGTATATCATGCATTAAATGTCCCAAATTTATGGGGTGTGTATGGTCTACTCCCTGGCCTTTAGCTTCGTTTTTAGAATCCGCATAGCACTAATTTTGGTACGATAAGAAAGCCCTTGAAATTCTCCATCCAATGGTGCTAAACTTGTTTAGATTGAGTAATGATTGTGGGTCAAATTGACCCGTTGAACTTTTGATTTTCTCTGTGCACAAAAAACCCTTAGGGAGGCTTGTTGAGTTCGTTTCGAAGCACAGCCGCCTACTTTTAGTTTTCGGTATCAAGAAGTCTGGAAGCCGCTCTAAAACTTTGAAATTTTGATTTAGGGTAATGCCATGATGACGCAGGTACAAACTGCGTCTCTCTAGCCGTTTTAGTTCCAGAATGATTCAAAAGCATAGCTGAAGTTTTTTCAAGTCCGGGCTATTTTTTAACGCATGTATTTGTTTTCTCCAATAATCACCACATGCCGTGTATATCATGCATTAAATGTCCCAAATTTATGGGGTGTGTATGGTCTACTCCCTGGCCTCTAGCGTCGCTTTGATAATTCCCATAGCACTAATGTTGGTACGAGAGGAAAGCCCTTGAAATTCTCCATCCAATGGTGCTAAACTTGTTTAGATTGAGTAATGATTGTGGGTCAAATTGACCAATTGAACTTTTGATTTTATCTGTGCACAAAAATCCCGTAGGGAGGCTTGTTGAGTTCGTTTCGAAGCACAGCCGCCTACTTTTAGTTTTCGGTATCAAGAAGTCTGGAAGCCGCTCTAAAACTTTGAAATTTAGATTTAGGGTAATGCCATGATGACGCAGGTACAAACTGCGTCTCTCTAGCATTTTTAGTTCCAGAATGATTCAAAAGCATAGCTGAAAGTTTTTTCAAGTCCGGGCTTTTTTTTAACGCATGTATTTGTTTTCTCCAATAATCACCACATGCCGTGTATATCATGCATTAAATGTCCCAAATTTATGGGGTGTGTATGGTCTACTCCCTGGCCTCTAGCCTCGCTTTGCGAATCCCAATAGCACTAATTTTGGTACGATAAGAAAGCCCTTGAAATTCTCCATCCAATGGTGCTAAACTTGTTTAGATTGAGTAATGATTGTGGGTCAAATTGACCCGTTGAACTTTTGATTTTCTCTGTGCACAAAAATCCCGTAGGGAGGCTTGTTGAGTTCGTTTCGGAGCACAGCCGTCTGCTTTTAATTTTCGGTATCAAGAAGTCTGGAAGCCGCTCTACAACTTTGAAATTTAGATTAAGGGACATGCCATGATGACGCAGGTACAAACTGCGTCTCTCTAGCATTTTTAGTTCCAGAATGATTCAAAAGCATAGCTGAAAGTTTATTCATGTCCGGGCTTTTTTTTAACGCATGTATTTGTTTTCTCCAATAATCACCGCATGCCGTGTATATCATGCATTAAATGTCCCAAATTTATGGGGTGTGTATGGTTTACTCCCTGGCCTGTAGCCTCGCTTTGAGAATCCCCTTAGCATTAATTTTGGTACGAGAGGAAAGCCCTTGAAATTCTCCATCCAATGGTGCTAAACTTTGTTTAGATTGAGTAATGATTGTGGGTAAAATTGACCCGTTGAACTTTTGATTTCCTCTGTGCACAAAAATCCCTTAGGGAGGCTTGTTGAGTTCGTTTCCAAGCACAGCCGCCTACTTTTTATTTTCGGTATCAAGAAGTCTGGAAGCCGCTCTAAAACTTTGAAATTTAGGTTTAGGGTAATGCCATGATGACGCAGGTACAAACTGCGTCTCTCTAGCGTTTTTAGTACCAGAATGATTCAAAAGCATAGCTGAAAGTTTTTTCAAGTCCGGGCTTTTTTTAACGCATGTATTTGTTTTCTCCAATAATCACCACATGCCGTGTATATCATGCATTAAATGTCCCAAATTTATGGGGTGTGTATGGTCTACTCCCTGGCCTTTAGCTTCGTTTTTAGAATCCGCATAGCACTAATTTTGGTACGATAAGAAAGCCCTTGAAATTCTCCATCCAATGGTGCTAAACTTGTTTAGATTGAGTAATGATTGTGGGTCAAATTGACCCGTTGAACTTTTGATTTTCTCTGTGCACAAAAAACCCTTAGGGAGGCTTGTTGAGTTCGTTTCGAAGCACAGCCGCCTACTTTTAGTTTTCGGTATCAAGAAGTCTGGAAGCCGCTCTAAAACTTTGAAATTTAGATTTAGGGTAATGCCATGATGACGCAGGTACAAACTGCGTCTCTCTAGCCGTTTTAGTTCCAGAATGATTCAAAAGCATAGCTGAAGTTTTTTCAAGTCCGGGCTATTTTTTAACGCATGTATTTGTTTTCTCCAATAATCACCACATGCCGTGTATATCATGCATTAAATGTCCCAAATTTATGGGGTGTGTATGGTCTACTCTCTGGCCTCTAGCGTCGCTTTGATAATTCCCATAGCACTAATGTTGGTACGAGAGGAAAGCCCTTGAAATTCTCCATCCAATGGTGCTAAACTTGTTTAGATTGAGTAATGATTGTGGGTAAAATTGACCTGTTGAACTTTTGATTTCCTCTGTGCACAAAAATCCCGTAGGGAGGCTTGTTGATTTCGTTTCGGAGCAACGCCGCCTACTTTTAATTTTCGGTATCAAGAAGTCTGGAAGCCGCTCTAAAACTTTGAAATTTAGATTTAGGGTAATGCCATGATGACGCAGGTACAAACTGCGTCTCTCTAGCATTTTTAGTTCCAGAATGATTCAAAAGCACAGCTGAAAGTTTTTTCAAGTCCGGGCTTTTTTTTAACGCATGTATTTGTTTTCTCCAATAATCACCACATGCCGTGTATATCATGCATTAAATGTCCCAAATTTATGGGGTATGTATGGTCTACTCCCTGGCCTCTAGCTTCGCTTTAAGAATCTCCATAGCACTAATTTTGGTACGAGAGGAAAGCCCTTGAAATACTCCATCCAATGGTGCTAAACTTGTTCAGATTGAGCAATGATTGTGGGTCAAATTGACCAGTTGAACTTTGGATTTTCTCTGTGCACAAAAATCCCGTAGGGAGGCTTGTTGAGTTCGTTTCGGAGCACAGCCGCCTACTTTTAATTTTCGGTATCAAGAAGTCTGGAAGCCGCTCTAAAACTTTGAAATTTGAAGTTAGGGACATGTCAGAATGACGCAGGTACAAACTGCGTCTCTCTAGCGTTTTTAGTTCCAGAGTGATTCAAAAGCATAGCTGAAAGTTTTTTCAAGTCCGGGCTTTTTTTTTTAACGCATGTATTTGTTTTCTCCAATAATCACCACATGCCGTGTATATCATGCATTAAATGTCCCAAATTTAAGGGGTGTGTCGGGTCTACTCCCTGGCCTCTAGCGTCGCCTTGAAAATCCCCATAGCACTGATGTTTATACGAGAGGAAAGCCCTTGGAATTGTCCATCCAATGGTGCTAAACTTGTTTAGATTAAGCAATGATTTTGGGTCAAAATGACCCGTTGTACTTTTGATTTTCTCTGTGCACAAAAATCCCGTAGGGGAGGCTTGTTGAGTTCGTTTCGGAGCACAGCCGCCTACTCTTAATTTTCGGTATCAGAGTGGAGGTTGTTGAAATCGTTTCTGAGCAACCCGCAAGAGCGATAGATTGAATTTCATTTTTTCTGTCTGAGTTTTATTCCCGTCTTCATTAAAAAAAAAATTCAAAAGTGAATACATCAAATGTTGGGACATGCATCCAGGTAATGACAATATTCGAGTGTTTTCCATAACATTTACCTAATTGCTATAGGTAATATTTATGCGTGAAACTTTACATCAACAGTTCGGCTACGAAAGTATCCCATTCCGTGTGTGCTATACATTTGCGCATTGAAACCGACTTAAAAAAACACAACCTTCAAGGAAAAACGTATTTAGGACTTAAAATGGCGGCCATTTTGAATTTTGCTAGATATTTTAAACAGCTGGAGTTTGATTATTTTTTTTTACCCGTATTCCCCTTAACCTTAACTTGTTTTGGGGCGGGGCCTATAGCCCCCCCTCCCCCATTAGAACCGATCCTCTCTTTAACCAATCCTCTTCTAAAATCCCCGAAAAAATTAATTTCTAAGTTCCACAGAACACAGCGAAGACAAAATATGGGGGGGGGGGTAACACATATTTCGATCAACGATTGGCTCTGCATTGAAGGGGTGGGGGTAATTGCTCTTGCTTTTACAATTTGCAGCTTCTTCAGGAGATTTGTATTTACAATATTAGCAGCAAAATCATTACAACGAGGGCAATGAAACCACACTTTCCGTGCATAAACACTTGAAATCGTGGTAACATTCTCGTGGAATTTCCTATAGTTGGGTGACTGTAAGGTCCGTAAGGTCTCAAATAATGACAAAATCCGGAATATTCTTCGAATTGAGTCTTTATTGAGCCAGAAATTGCAACAATAATCGTGTCTTCTTATAGCACGTTTATATGCAGTACGCCGTGTTTGTTTACATTTCACCCACTATGTCACGTGAGGCACGGAGCGCAATCGGTCTATTGATTATGACCATGAAAACACCAGTTTTTAAGCACCAACACTGTAGCGCAGTGCGTAAGGTGCTGGGACTGTTTCAGCAACTCGGATCACCCGGTCCGGGTTCGAATACCGTCTGTCTCTAATATAGATTCAAGGCTTTTTGCTGCCCCTGATAGGACAGTGTGATTGGGATCTGCCTTGTTTTCTCCCCTAAAGGGACAGGGCCCGCGTGGTGGCTAGGGTTCGAAGCAGGGGGGGATGTGCTCTGGGTCGGATGCAAATCCTGAAGGGTTCTATATGGCAAAGGGGAGGGGCCAGTGTGTGCCATTAACTGAACCGGCGCCTGAATGCCTGACACTTCCGGAGCGTAACCTTTTATATTTTTCCACCAGATTAAATTTGCATTCTTCAATTTCTTTATTGTTCTATTTGTCTTACCCGCTGCCAAAACATTAGGACTCAAACTTCCTCTAGTTATCGGGCAACGTCGGTAGCCTAGTTGACAACACACTGCTCTTGAACTTCAGGGGTCCCGGGTTCGAATCCCACCCGAGGAACATGATATTTTGTTCACGGAATATTTTTGTTCACGGGACTCGGGAAAGTATCCTGAGTTTACAGTGCTAACACACATCGGTGTATGGGTCAAAAACAAAATTAATTTTCTCTATAATATTTATTTGTATAATGTTATTATTGTTGTTATTATTTATAACGCTTACTGGTATAACTGGTATGTATCTGGTAACTGTTTTAAACAGTGTTTACATCAATTAACTAGGTCAGACTTGTTCTCTCTAATCCGAAGGCGGGTTCACTTATGTTTGAAAAGGAGGGAGCTACTGCCTTAGTTAAAAGACATTGTTTTCGTATCTACTCTTGTTAGAAACTCTTGTTTTTTTTGTATAGATTAGTATCCTGTTTAAAGGAACGTTACAGAATTGGTAAGAAACAAAATCGTGAAATAAATAATTTAACCTTGCGTTTGTTATTTTTTTTGTTTGCATCAATGTCATGCAAAATGTGTAATCGTTTTTTGACTATTATTTTTCTCGTGACCCAGATGGCCGATCAGTTTGAAACTTTAACGGATTTGTCAGTTCATGTATATGGTGGATTACATAAAGTGCTTACACTGCCAGCAACTATTTTGATTTTAAGATCAAAAGGGGGCCCTTGATATTAAAAGGAACAGTTTTGTTTTAATTTGTTTTAAGGATCTGTATTAGAATATTGAAAGAAATACAGGATTATTGTTTGTTTGCGGAAAAAAAAAATATACTAATTTCTGTCAAAAAACAAGGTTTGATGATGACGAAATACAGTTCATGCGTCATTAATTTATCTTTGGTACGAGAAGAAAGCCCTTGAAAATGGCGATCCGATTGTGGTAAAATTGTTAAGATTGAGCATGAAACTGGGATCGAATTATCCGTTCAAACTGTTTTTTTTTTTTTTTTTTTTTTTTGTCAGACAGCTCTGTGCACAAAACTCTCATAGGGCATGCTGTTGAAATCGTGTCTGAGCAACCCCGCTTACTGGAGCTTTTTGTTATCATGAAGTGTATAAGTCGCCCTATACTTTTGAAAAACGGATGCAGGGACATGCCAGAATGACTCAGTTACAAACTTCATCTCTTTAGCATTTTTAGCTACATAATTATTTCAGAGCATGGCTGAAATATTTATTTTTCGGGCCAATTTTTGAATGAATATCAATGTAAACAGCTGGATCGTGATTTTTAACCAAGATTCCTAGTTTTGTTTCTTATCAAGTTTATTTGCCTGAAAATTTGCCCACATTTTCCTCCCCTAGTTTTATGCAAAATGGCGGCCACATTGAATTTTGAAATACTTTAAGTGTAAAAAAGTACCAACCTAACTTTATTAGCAACATTTTGGCAGTCGGCTTGTTCTTTGTAGTTATGTCAATGAGAGATTTGTGTACGGTTTCAGGGGGAAAACGGTGGCCATTTTGTTTTTTACGTAAAAATGCACTTTCGCCGGATAAATATGCAAATTGCTAAATATTCAAAAATACACAAAACATACTTAAAAGTCTTATAGCCTTGAAATGGAAAACTATTGATAGATTCTTGAAATCTTTATTCTCTGCTTAATTTTATATGGGGAGTCCCTGGGCCCGTCGAGTTATTCTCCCTCCAAGAAAAAACACCCCTTCACAAGTTTAATTTTAAAAACGTCAACAACCCCCAGGTCACAATTGGGCAACATTTTTGTACATTGAAACACCTTCTGGGGGCTCTCAAATCTGTCTTATATAGAATATTAGGTGGTTGAAATCGTTTCTGAGCAACCCCGCCTACTTGAGTTTTTTTCTATCAAGAAGTGTGCAAGTCGCCCTGAACCTTTAAAAAATAGACGCAGGAACATGCCAAATGACTAAGGTACAAACTGCATCTCCCTAGCATTTTTTGTTCCAGGGTTATTCCAGAGTGTTGCTGAACGTTTTTAATTGTCCGGGCCTATTTTTTGAATGACCCCCTTATTGTTGGTTGGAATCCTGACTGCGCCGTGTCTTGGTGTACGTTTTATACACGCACAGTGTACGTCAATTTCTAATGGGTGCCTGCTCGCGCCGTGTGCAAGTCGCCCTAAACCTTTAAAAAATGGACGTAGGAACATTCCTGGAAGAGGAGAGGAAAGCCCTTGAACATGGCAATCCTGTGGTGTTAGAATTTTGAAGATTGAGCATGAAACTGGGATCGAAATTACCCGTTGTACATGTTGTTTTTCTCTCCGACAGCTCTGTGCACAAAACTCACATAGTGGAGGTTGTTGAAATCGTTTCTGAGCAACCCCGCAAGGCGGGACAAACTGTAACAGTATACTGTTCAGCTTCATCAAAGGTCTTAGCATCCGTCACAAAGAGGGAGCAATGATCACCAAAACTTGTCTATGGACTGATGCAGAACATGCATGGATATACCATCAGGAAATGCGTCTGAAGGAGAGCTGAAACAGTGAAGTTTGCCGCCATTTTGAGCGCCGAGTGATAGCGTCTGAAGACGGCAGGACGTTTCTAACTCAACAAGTGGTAAGCTGTTGTAAGCCGTAACCCTGCCTGTCTATACTCTAAGTTAACTGTTTTAAATGTATTTTATTTCATTCTGAAACGGGGAGGGTAACATTGTAATAAAAAATAACAATAATTTAGAAATGGTTTAGACAATGGTTTAGACAGATGTTTTAAAAGTAGAATACAATGATCTACACACATTTGTCACAAAATTGCATGGTTTTTTCTACTACTTAACGAACTAACACGGTCGGCCATTTATGGAAGCAAAACATTTTGACTCCCAAAAATGGCCGGCCGTGTTTGTCGACAAGTTATAAAAGGAAACCCACGCAATGAGTGGTTACTTGGAGTGATACTTGTGTGGATCATTATGTTCCACTTTTAAAATATATTTATAATCATATGTAATAAGACCAACTCGACTGATCCAATGCAACGTGTTCCTTTAACTAATAACAAAACACATACATTGGTAAAGCCTTGTTCACACAGTTTGATTTTTTAGACGGTAAATAAAAATACATACTTTGCAACGCAATGAATTATAGCTTCATCAGGAGTGTCCATAAACAAAATTACATCTATCTTCCCTACAAAGAATTTTAAAAGTCTTTGTTTTATCAATAACATAAACCAACATAATATTCATAAGGTCGTTGTTTAATGGGCAATTTCAGGCACAAAATGGATTTCTGTATCAACATCAAGGTGACAATGAGGGCAAATTTTTTGGATAATGGAAACTTTAAGGAAACTTTTTGCCAATTATTTGGCTTGACTCTAATTTTATTTATTTTATTTTATTTATTTCTTGTTTATCCTGGGAAATCCATTCAGTAAGAAAAACTCACTGATCTCCCATGGATCCCAGCTAATAACAAACTACAGAAGTGAACTTAAGATAAAAATATTACAAATTTACACAGAAAAACATTGCACATACATTTAAAAAAGCACTAGATCCAAGCATGCACATACTAGAAGAACACTTATAATAAAACACGTTGACTTAAAAAGGGTGAAAAATTACGGGAAAAGCAGGAGCTATATAAAATGGCTGCCTGCAGTAGAATGGCGCCCTCTCAGTCCCAGCAAACCTCCCTAGAGTTCAATAAGTAGGTTGAGTGAAGAGCATCTGAATTGGGCCAAAGAACGGCGATATTATAATTAACACAACGTAAATATAACTGAAACTCAAACTGGGTTTGAAGATACGGTACGGATATGTCCTGAGCTTATTCCTTTGGCCAGAACTAGTTACATAGCCATTATGCAATCTATTGTACCAATTAGAGTTAAACACGTAACGTTTCACATTCCTTTGGCTATATAGATGGCACAGTTCCTATTAAGCATGAGAAATACCGATGTTTTGTGGCCAAGCCCTTGTGTTTGATCACAGAGAATGTACAGAATTGTTATCGCTCCATTTCAACCAGTTTAAACTTAGCATATGTACAAAGGAAAACGACAAAATTCGTCCCGGAATAAATCGGGTGTACGTATGGCTAACCGATGACGCGGTAAACTTGTAGAGATTGGGCATTAATCTGGAGTCGAAACGACCTTAACAAATCTGCGAACTTTTATTAGACAGCTCTGTGCACAAAAATCCCTTTTGGGAGACTGTTGAGCACAGTTCTGATTCCCCTTTACTTGTTGTTTTCCGCTATCAAGAAATTGTCCAAGCCGCCCTAAAACTTTTACAATTTGGATACAGGGATATGCCAGGTAGAGTCGGGTACAACGACTCCGTGTCTGTAGCATGTTTAATTTCAGAGTTATTGAAGAGTTCGTCTCAGATTTATTTTAAAAACATTCAACAAAACAATCCGTCTGCTTTTTCTGTATAGCCCATGCATACAACTTTGGGGTGGTACTACTCCCTGGCTTCTAGCGTCGCCTTGAGAATCTCCATAGCACTAATTTTTGTACGAGAGGAAAGCCCTTGAAATTGTCAATCCAATGGTGCTAAACTTGTTTAGATTGAGCAAAGATTTTTGGTCAAATTGACCCGTTGAACTTTTGATTTTCTCTGTGCACAAAAAACCCTAAGGGAGGCTTGTTGAGTTCGTTTCGAAGCACAGCCGCCTACTTTTAGTTTTCGGTATCAAGAAGTCCGGAAGCCGCTCTAAAACTTTGAAATTTAGATTAAGGGACATGCCATGATGACGCAGGTGCAAACTGCGTCTCTCTAGCATTTTTAGTTCCAGAATGATTCAAAAGCATAGCTGAAGTTTTTTCAAGTCCGGGCTATTTTTTAACGCATGTATTTGTTTTCTCCAATAATCACCACATGCCGTGTATATCATGCATTAAATGTCCCAAATTTATGGGGTGTGTATGGTCTACTCCCTGGCCTGTAGCCTCGCTTTAAGAATCCCCATAGCACTAATTTGGTACGAGAGGAAAGCCCTTGAAATTCTCCATCCAATGGTGCTAAACTTGTTTAGATTGAGTAATGATTGTGGGTCAAATTGACCAATTGAACTTTTGATTTTCTCTGTGCACAAAAATCCCTTAGGGAGGCTTGTTGAGTTCGTTTCGGAGCACAGCCGCCTACTTTTAATTATCGGTATCAAGAAGTCTGGAAGCCGCTCTAAAACTTTGAAATTTGACGTTAGGGACATGTCAGAATGACGCAGGTACAAACTGCGTCTCTCTAGCGTTTTTAGTTCCAGAATGATTCAAAAGCATAACTGAAAGTTTTTTCAAGTCCGGGCTTTTTTTAACGCATGTATTTGTTTTCTCCAATAATCACCACATGCCGTGTATATCATGCATTAAATGTCCCAAATTTATGGGGTGTGTATGGTCTACTCCCTGGCCTTTAGCTTCGTTTTTAGAATCCGCATAGCACTAATTTTGGTACGATAAGAAAGCCCTTGAAATTCTCCATCCAATGGTGCTAAACTTGTTTAGATTGAGTAATGATTGTGGGTCAAATTGACCCGTTGAACTTTTGATTTTCTCTGTGCACAAAAAACCCTAAGGGAGGCTTGTTGAGTTCGTTTCGAAGCACAGCCGCCTACTTTTAGTTTTCGGTATCAAGAAGTCCGGAAGCCGCTCTAAAACTTTGAAATTTAGATTAAGGGACATGCCATGATGACGCAGGTGCAAACTGCGTCTCTCTAGCATTTTTAGTTCCAGAATGATTCAAAAGCATAGCTGAAGTTTTTTCAAGTCCGGGCTATTTTTTAACGCATGTATTTGTTTTCTCCAATAATCACCACATGCCGTGTATATCATGCATTAAATGTCCCAAATTTATGGGGTGTGTATGGTCTACTCCCTGGCCTGTAGCCTCGCTTTAAGAATCCCCATAGCACTAATTTGGTACGAGAGGAAAGCCCTTGAAATTCTCCATCCAATGGTGCTAAACTTGTTTAGATTGAGTAATGATTGTGGGTCAAATTGACCAATTGAACTTTTGATTTTCTCTGTGCACAAAAATCCCTTAGGGAGGCTTGTTGAGTTCGTTTCGGAGCACAGCCGCCTACTTTTAATTATCGGTATCAAGAAGTCTGGAAGCCGCTCTAAAACTTTGAAATTTGACGTTAGGGACATGTCAGAATGACGCAGGTACAAACTGCGTCTCTCTAGCGTTTTTAGTTCCAGAATGATTCAAAAGCATAACTGAAAGTTTTTTCAAGTCCGGGCTTTTTTTAACGCATGTATTTGTTTTCTCCAATAATCACCACATGCCGTGTATATCATGCATTAAATGTCCCAAATTTATGGGGTGTGTATGGTCTACTCCCTGGCCTTTAGCTTCGTTTTTAGAATCCGCATAGCACTAATTTTGGTACGATAAGAAAGCCCTTGAAATTCTCCATCCAATGGTGCTAAACTTGTTTAGATTGAGTAATGATTGTGGGTCAAATTGACCCGTTGAACTTTTGATTTTCTCTGTGCACAAAAAACCCTAAGGGAGGCTTGTTGAGTTCGTTTCGAAGCACAGCCGCCTACTTTTAGTTTTCGGTATCAAGAAGTCCGGAAGCCGCTCTAAAACTTTGAAATTTAGATTAAGGGACATGCCATGATGACGCAGGTGCAAACTGCGTCTCTCTAGCATTTTTAGTTCCAGAATGATTCAAAAGCATAGCTGAAGTTTTTTCAAGTCCGGGCTATTTTTTAACGCATGTATTTGTTTTCTCCAATAATCACCACATGCCGTGTATATCATGCATTAAATGTCCCAAATTTATGGGGTGTGTATGGTCTACTCCCTGGCCTGTAGCCTCGCTTTAAGAATCCCCATAGCACTAATTTGGTACGAGAGGAAAGCCCTTGAAATTCTCCATCCAATGGTGCTAAACTTGTTTAGATTGAGTAATGATTGTGGGTCAAATTGACCAATTGAACTTTTGATTTTCTCTGTGCACAAAAATCCCTTAGGGAGGCTTGTTGAGTTCGTTTCGGAGCACAGCCGCCTACTTTTAATTATCGGTATCAAGAAGTCTGGAAGCCGCTCTAAAACTTTGAAATTTAGATTTAGGGTAATGCCATGATGACGCAGGTACAAACTGCGTCTCTCTAGCATTTTTAGTTCCAGAATGATTCAAAAGCATAGCTGAAAGTTTTTTCAAGTCCGGGCTTTTTTTTAACGCATGTATTTGTTTTCTCCAATAATCACCACATGCCGTGTATATCATGCATTAAATGTCCCAAATTTATGGGGTGTGTATGGTCTACTCCCTGGCCTGTAGCCTCGCTTTGAGAATCCCCATAGCACTAATTTTGGTACGATAAGAAAGCCCTTGAAATTCTCCATCCAATGGTGCTAAACTTGTTTACATTGAGTAATGATTGTGGGTCAAATTGACCCGTTGAACTTTTGATTTTCTCTGTGCACAAAAATCCCTTAGGGAGGCTTGTTGAGTTCGTTTCGAAGCACAGCCGCCTTCATTTAATTTTCGGTATCAAGAAGTCTGGAAGCCGCTCTAAAACTTTGAAATTTGACGTTAGGGACGTGTCAGAATGACGCAGGTACAAACTGCGTCTCTCTAGCGTTTTTAGTTCCAGAATGATCCAAAAGCATAGCTGAAAGTTTTTTCAAGTCCGGGCTTTTTTTAACGCATGTATTTGTTTTCTCCAATAATCACCACATGCCGTGTATATCATGCATTAAATGTCCCAAATTTATGGGGTGTGTATGGTCTACTCCCTGGCCTTTAGCTTCGTTTTTAGAATCCGCATAGCACTAATTTTGGTACGATAAGAAAGCCCTTGAAATTCTCCATCCAATGGTGCTTAACTTGTTTAGATTGAGTAATGATTGTGGGTCAAATTGACCCGTTGAACTTTTGATTTTCTCTGTGCACAAAAAACCCTTAGGGAGGCTTGTTGAGTTCGTTTCGAAGCACAGCCGCCTACTTTTAGTTTTCGGTATCAAGAAGTCCGGAAGCCGCTCTAAAACTTTGAAATTTAGATTAAGGGACATGCCATGATGACGCAGGTGCAAACTGCGTCTCTCTAGCATTTTTAGTTCCAGAATGATTCAAAAGCATAGCTGAAGTTTTTTCGAGTCCGGGCTATTTTTTAACGCATGTATTTGTTTTCTCCAATAATCACCACATGCCGTGTATATCATGCATTAAATGTCCCAAATTTATGGGGTGTTTATGGTCTACTCCCTGGCCTGTAGCCTCGCTTTAAGAATCCGCATAGCACTAATTTTGGTACGATAAGAAAGCCCTTGAAATTCTCCATCCAATGGTGCTAAACCTGTTTAGATTGAGTAATGATTGTGGGTCAAATTGACCCGTTGAACTTTTGATTTTCTCTGTGCACAAAAATCCCGTAGGGAGGCTTGTTGAGTTCGTTTCGGAGCACAGCCGTCTGCTTTTAATTTTCGGTATCAAGAAGTCTGGAAGCCGCTCTACAACTTTGAAATTTAGATTTAGGATAATGCCATGATGACGCAGGTACAAACTGCGTCTCTCTAGCAGTTTTAGTTCCAGAATGATTCAAAAGCATAGCTGAAAGTTTTTTCAAGTCCGGGCTTTTTTTTAACGCATGTATTTGTTTTCTCCAATAATCACCACATGCCGTGTATATCATGCATTAAATGTCCCAAATTTATGGGGTGTGTATGGTCTACTCCCTGGCCTCTAGCCTCGCTTTGAGAATCCCCATAGCACTAATTTTGGTACGATAAGAAAGCCCTTGAAATTCTCCATCCAATGGTGCTAAACTTGTTTAGATTGAGTAATGATTGTGGGTCAAATTGACCCTTTTGAACTTTTGATTTTCTCTGTGCACAAAAATCCCGTAGGGAGGCTTGTTGAGTTAGTTTCGGAGCACAGCCGCCTGCTTTTAATTTTCGGTATCAAGAAGTCTGGAAGCCGCTCTAAAACTTTGAAATTTAGATTTAGGATAATGCCATGATGACGCAGGTACAAACTGCGTCTCTCTAGCATTTTTAGTTCCAGAATGATTCAAAAGCATAGCTGAAAGTTTTTTCAAGTCCGGGTTTTTTTTTAACGCATGTATTTGTTTTCTCCAATAATCACCACATGCCGTGTATATCATGCATTAAATGTCCCAAATTTATGGGGTGTGTATGGTCTACTCCCTGGCCTTTAGCTTCGTTTTGAGAATCCGCATAGCACTAATTTTGGTACGATAAGAAAGCCCTTGAAATTCTCCATCCAATGGTGCTAAACCTGTTTAGATTGAGTAATGATTGTGGGTAAAATTGACCCGTTGAACTTTTGATTTTCTCTGTGCACAAAAATCCCTTAGGGAGGCTTGTTGAGTTCGTTTCGAAGCACAGCCGCCTTCATTTAGTTTTCGGTATCAAGAAGTCTGGAAGCCGCTCTAAAACTTTGAAATTTAGATTCAGGGTAATGCCATGATGACGCAGGTACAAACTGCGTCTCTCTAGCATTTTTAGTTCCAGAATGATTCAAAAGCATAGCTGAAAGTTTTTTCAAGTCCGGGCTTTTTTTTTAACGCATGTATTTGTTTTCTCCAATAATCACCACATGCCGTGTATATCATGCATTAAATGTCCCAAATTTATGGGGTGTGTATGGTCTACTCCCTGGCCTCTAGCCTCGCTTTGAGAATCCCAATAGCACTAATTTTGGTACGATAAGAAAGCCCTTGAAATTCTCCATCCAATGGTGCTAAACTTGTTTAAATTGAGTAATGATTTTGGTCAAATTGACCCGTTGAACTTTTGATTTTCTCTGTGCACAAAAAACCCTTAGGGAGGCTTGTTGAGTTCGTTTCGAAGCACAGCCGCCTACTTTTAGTTTTCGGTATCAAGAAGTCCGGAAGCCGCTCTAAAACTTTGAAATTTAGATTAAGGGACATGCCATGATGACGCAGGTGCAAACTGCGTCTCTCTAGCATTTTTAGTTCCAGAATGATTCAAAAGCATAGCTGAAGTTTTTTCGAGTCCGGGCTATTTTTTAACGCATGTATTTGTTTTCTCCAATAATCACCACATGCCGTGTATATCATGCATTAAATGTCCCAAATTTATGGGGTGTTTATGGTCTACTCCCTGGCCTGTAGCCTCGCTTTAAGAATCCGCATAGCACTAATTTTGGTACGATAAGAAAGCCCTTGAAATTCTCCATCCAATGGTGCTAAACCTGTTTAGATTAAGTAATGATTGTGGGTCAAATTGACCCGTTGAACTTTTGATTTTCTCTGTGCACAAAAATCCCGTAGGGAGGCTTGTTGAATTCGTTTCGGAGCACAGCCGTCTGCTTTTAATTTTCGGTATCAAGAAGTCTGGAAGCCGCTCTACAACTTTGAAATTTAGATTTAGGATAATGCCATGATGACGCAGGTACAAACTGCGTCTCTCTAGCAGTTTTAGTTCCAGAATGATTCAAAAGCATAGCTGAAAGTTTTTTCAAGTCCGGGCTTTTTTTTTAACGCATGTATTTGTTTTCTCCAATAATCACCACATGCCGTGTATATCATGCATTAAATGTCCCAAATTTATGGGGTGTGTATGGTCTACTCCCTGGCCTCTAGCCTCGCTTTGAGAATCCCCATAGCACTAATTTTGGTACGATAAGAAAGCCCTTGAAATTCTCCATCCAATGGTGCTAAACCTGTTTAGATTGAGTAATGATTGTGGGTCAAATTGACCCTTTTGAACTTTTGATTTTCTCTGTGCACAAAAATCCCGTAGGGAGGCTTGTTGAGTTCGTTTCGGAGCACAGCCGCCTGCTTTTAATTTTCGGTATCAAGAAGTCTGGAAGCCGCTCTAAAACTTTGAAATTTAGATTTAGGATAATGCCATGATGACGCAGGTACAAACTGCGTCTCTCTAGCATTTTTAGTTCCAGAATGATTCAAAAGCATAGCTGAAAGTTTTTTCAAGTCCGGGTTTTTTTTTAACGCATGTATTTGTTTTCTCCAATAATCACCACATGCCGTGTATATCATGCATTAAATGTCCCAAATTTATGGGGTGTGTATGGTCTACTCCCTGGCCTTTAGCTTCGTTTTGAGAATCCGCATAGCACTAATTTTGGTACGATAAGAAAGCCCTTGAAATTCTCCATCCAATGGTGCTAAACCTGTTTAGATTGAGTAATGATTGTGGGTAAAATTGACCCTTTTGAACTTTTGATTTTCTCTGTGCACAAAAATCCCTTAGGGAGGCTTGTTGAGTTCGTTTCGAAGCACAGCCGCCTTCATTTAGTTTTCGGTATCAAGAAGTCTGGAAGCCGCTCTAAAACTTTGAAATTTAGATTCAGGGTAATGCCATGATGACGCAGGTACAAACTGCGTCTCTCTAGCATTTTTAGTTCCAGAATGATTCAAAAGCATAGCTGAAAGTTTTTTCAAGTCCGGGCTTTTTTTTAACGCATGTATTTGTTTTCTCCAATAATCACCACATGCCGTGTATATCATGCATTAAATGTCCCAAATTTATGGGGTGTGTATGGTCTACTCCCTGGCCTCTAGCCTCGCTTTGAGAATCCCAATAGCACTAATTTTGGTACGATAAGAAAGCCCTTGAAATTCTCCATCCAATGGTGCTAAACTTGTTTAGATTGAGTAATGATTGTGGGTCAAATTGACCCGTTGAACTTTTGATTTTCTCTGTGCACAAAAAACCCTTAGGGAGGCTTGTTGAGTTCGTTTCGAAGCACAGCCGCCGACTTTTAGTTTTCGGTATCAAGAAGTCCGGAAGCCGCTCTAAAACTTTGAAATTTAGATTAAGGGAC
Source organism: Asterias amurensis (assembly GCF_032118995.1). Classification (NCBI taxonomy): domain Eukaryota; kingdom Metazoa; phylum Echinodermata; class Asteroidea; order Forcipulatida; family Asteriidae; genus Asterias; species Asterias amurensis. The sequence goes on from NC_092660.1 coordinate 12,107,540, forward strand.
ATGCCATGATGACGCAGGTGCAAACTGCGTCTCTCTAGCATTTTTAGTTCCAGAAGGATTCAAAAGCATAGCTGAAGTTTTTTCAAGTCCGGGCTATTTTTTAACGCATGTATTTGTTTTCTCCAATAATCACCACATGCCGTGTATATCATGCATTAAATGTCCCAAATTTATGGGGTGTGTATGGTCTACTCCCTGGCCTGTAGCCTCGCTTTAAGAATCCCCATAGCACTAATTTGGTACGAGAGGAAAGCCCTTGAAATTCTACATCCAATGGTGCTAAACTTGTTTAGATTGAGTAATGATTGTGGGTAAAATTGACCCGTTGAACTTTTGATTTTCTCTGTGCACAAAAATCCCGTAGGGAGGCTTGTTGAGTTCGTTTCGAAGCACAGCCGCCTGCTTTTAATTTTCGGTATCAAGAAGTCTGGAAGCCGCTCTAAAACTTTGAAATTTAGATTTAGGATAATGCCATGATGACGCAGGTACAAACTGCGTCTCTCTAGCATTTTTAGTTCCAGAATGATTCAAAAGCATAGCTGAAAGTTTTTTCAAGTCCGGTTTTTTTTTTAACGCATGTATTTGTTTTCTCCAATAATCACCACATGCCGTGTATATCATGCATTAAATGTCCCAAATTTATGGGGTGTGTATGGTCTACTCCCTGGCCTTTAGCTTCGTTTTGAGAATCCGCATAGCACTAATTTTGGTACGATAAGAAAGCCCTTGAAATTCTCCATCCAATGGTGCTAAACCTGTTTAGATTGAGTAATGATTGTGGGTAAAATTGACCCGTTGAACTTTTGATTTTCTCTGTGCACAAAAATCCCTTAGGGAGGCTTGTTGAGTTCGTTTCGAAGCACAGCCGCCTTCATTTAGTTTTCGGTATCAAGAAGTCTGGAAGCCGCTCTAAAACTTTGAAATTTAGATTTAGGATAATGCCATGATAACGCAGGTACAAACTGCGTCTCTCTAGCATTTTTAGTTCCAGAATGATTCAAAAGCATAGCTGAAAGTTTTTTCAAGTCCGGGCTTTTTTTTAACGCATGTATTTGTTTTCTCCAATAATCACCACATGCCGTGTATATCATGCATTAAATGTCCCAAATTTATGGGGTGTGTATGGTCTACTCCCTGGCCTCTAGCCTCGCTTTGAGAATCCCAATAGCACTAATTTTGGTACGATAAGAAAGCCCTTGAAATTCTCCATCCAATGGTGCTAAACTTGTTTAGATTGAGTAATGATTGTGGGTCAAATTGACCCGTTGAACTTTTGATTTTCTCTGTGCACAAAAATCCCGTAGGGAGGCTTGTTGAGTTCGTTTCGGAGCACAGCCGTCTGCTTTTAATTTTCGGTATCAAGAAGTCTGGAAGCCGCACTACAACTTTGAAATTTAGATTTAGGATAATGCCATGATGACGCAGGTACAAACTGCGTCTCTCTAGCATTTTTAGTTCCAGAATGATTCAAAAGCATAGCTGAAAGTTTTTTCAAGTCCGGGTTTTTTTTTAACGCATGTATTTGTTTTCTCCAATAATCACCACATGCCGTGTATATCATGCATTAAATGTCCCAAATTTATGGGGTGTGTATGGTCTACTCCCTGGCCTTTAGCTTCGTTTTGAGAATCCGCATAGCACTAATTTTGGTACGATAAGAAAGCCCTTGAAATTCTCCATCCAATGGTGCTAAACCTGTTTAGATTGAGTAATGATTGTGGGTAAAATTGACCCGTTGAACTTTTGATTTTCTCTGTGCACAAAAATCCCTTAGGGAGGCTTGTTGAGTTCGTTTCGAAGCACAGCCGCCTTCATTTAGTTTTCGGTATCAAGAAGTCTGGAAGCCGCTCTAAAACTTTGAAATTTAGATTCAGGGTAATGCCATGATGACGCAGGTACAAACTGCGTCTCTCTAGCATTTTTAGTTCCAGAATGATTCAAAAGCATAGCTGAAAGTTTTTTCAAGTCCGGGCTTTTTTTTAACGCATGTATTTGTTTTCTCCAATAATCACCACATGCCGTGTATATCATGCATTAAATGTCCCAAATTTATGGGGTGTGTATGGTCTACTCCCTGGCCTCTAGCCTCGCTTTGAGAATCCCAATAGCACTAATTTTGGTACGATAAGAAAGCCCTTGAAATTCTCCATCCAATGGTGCTAAACTTGTTTAGATTGAGTAATGATTGTGGGTCAAATTGACCCGTTGAACTTTTAATTTTCTCTGTGCACAAAAAACCCTTAGGGAGGCTTGTTGAGTTCGTTTCGAAGCACAGCCGCCGACTTTTAGTTTTCGGTATCAAGAAGTCCGGAAGCCGCTCTAAAACTTTGAAATTTAGATTAAGGGACATGCCATGATGACGCAGGTGCAAACTGCGTCTCTCTAGCATTTTTAGTTCCAGAAGGATTCAAAAGCATAGCTGAAGTTTTTTCAAGTCCGGGCTATTTTTTAACGCATGTATTTGTTTTCTCCAATAATCACCACATGCCGTGTATATCATGCATTAAATGTCCCAAATTTATGGGGTGTGTATGGTCTACTCCCTGGCCTGTAGCCTCGCTTTAAGAATCCCCATAGCACTAATTTGGTACGAGAGGAAAGCCCTTGAAATTCTACATCCAATGGTGCTAAACTTGTTTAGATTGAGTAATAATTGTGGGTAAAATTGACCCGTTGAACTTTTGATTTTCTCTGTGCACAAAAATCCCGTAGGGAGGCTTGTTGAGTTCGTTTCGAAGCACAGCCGCCTGCTTTTAATTTTCGGTATCAAGAAGTCTGGAAGCCGCTCTAAAACTTTGAAATTTAGATTTAGGATAATGCCATGATGACGCAGGTACAAACTGCGTCTCTCTAGCATTTTTAGTTCCAGAATGATTCAAAAGCATAGCTGAAAGTTTTTTCAAGTCCGGGTTTTTTTTTAACGCATGTATTTGTTTTCTCCAATAATCACCACATGCCGTGTATATCATGCATTAAATGTCCCAAATTTATGGGGTGTGTATGGTCTACTCCCTGGCCTTTAGCTTCGTTTTGAGAATCCGCATAGCACTAATTTTGGTACGATAAGAAAGCCCTTAAAATTCTCCATCCAATGGTGCTAAACCTGTTTAGATTGAGTAATGATTGTGGGTAAAATTGACCCGTTGAACTTTTGATTTTCTCTGTGCACAAAAATCCCTTAGGGAGGCTTGTTGAGTTCGTTTCGAAGCACAGCCGCCTTCATTTAGTTTTCGGTATCAAGAAGTCTGGAAGCCGCTCTAAAACTTTGAAATTTAGATTTAGGATAATGCCATGATAACGCAGGTACAAACTGCGTCTCTCTAGCATTTTTAGTTCCAGAATGATTCAAAAGCATAGCTGAAAGTTTTTTCAAGTCCGGGCTTTTTTTTAACGCATGTATTTGTTTTCTCCAATAATCACCACATGCCGTGTATATCATGCATTAAATGTCCCAAATTTATTGGGTGTGTATGGTCTACTCCCTGGCCTCTAGCCTCGCTTTGAGAATCCCAATAGCACTAATTTTGGTACGATAAGAAAGCCCTTGAAATTCTCCATCCAATGGTGCTAAACTTGTTTAGATTGAGTAATGATTGTGGGTCAAATTGACCCTTTTGAACTTTTGATTTTCTCTGTGCACAAAAATCCCGTAGGGAGGCTTGTTGAGTTCGTTTCGGAGCACAGCCGTCTGCTTTTAATTTTCGGTATCAAGAAGTCTGGAAGCCGCACTACAACTTTGAAATTTAGATTTAGGATAATGCCATGATGACGCAGGTACAAACTGCGTCTCTCTAGCATTTTTAGTTCCAGAATGATTCAAAAGCATAGCTGAAAGTTTTTTCAAGTCCGGGCTTTTTTTTAACGCATGTATTTGTTTTCTCCAATAATCACCACATGCCGTGTATATCATGCATTAAATGTCCCAAATTTATGGGGTGTGTATGGTCTACTCCCTGGCCTCTAGCCTCGCTTTGAGAATCCCAATAGCACTAATCTTGGTACGATAAGAAAGCCCTTGAAATTCTCCATCCAATGGTGCTAAACTTGTTTAGATTGAGTAATGATTGTGGGTCAAATTGACCCTTTTGAACTTTTGATTTTCTCTGTGCACAAAAATCCCGTAGGGAGGCTTGTTGAGTTCGTTTCGGAGCACAGCCGCCTGCTTTTAATTTTCGGTATCAAGAAGTCTGGAAGCCGCTCTAAAACTTTGAAATTTAGATTTAGGATAATGCCATGATGACGCAGGTACAAACTGCGTCTCTCTAGCATTTTTAGTTCCAGAATGATTCAAAAGCATAGCTGAAAGTTTTTTCAAGTCCGGGCTTTTTTTTAACGCATGTATTTGTTTTCTCCAATAATCACCACATGCCGTGTATATCATGCATTAAATGTCCCAAATTTATGGGGTGTGTATGGTCTACTCCCTGGCCTCTAGCCTCGCTTTGAGAATCCCAATAGCACTAATTTTGGTACGATAAGAAAGCCCTTGAAATTCTCCATCCAATGGTGCTAAACTTGTTTAGATTGAGTAATGATTGTGGGTCAAATTGACCCGTTGAACTTTTGATTTTCTCTGTGCACAAAAATCCCGTAGGGAGGCTTGTTGAGTTCGTTTCGGAGCACAGCCGTCTGCTTTTAATTTTCGGTATCAAGAAGTCTGGAAGCCGCTCTACAACTTTGAAATTTAGATTCAGGGTAATGCCATGATGACGCAGGTACAAACTGCGTCTCTCTAGCATTTTTAGTTCCAGAATGATTCAAAAGCATAGCTGAAAGTTTTTTCAAGTCCGGGCTTTTTTTTAACGCATGTATTTGTTTTCTCCAATAATCACCACATGCCGTGTATATCATGCATTAAATGTCCCAAATTTATGGGGTGTGTATGGTCTACTCCCTGGCCTCTAGCCTCGCTTTGAGAATCCCAATAGCACTAATTTTGGTACGATAAGAAAGCCCTTGAAATTCTCCATCCAATGGTGCTAAACTTGTTTAGATTGAGTAATGATTGTGGGTCAAATTGACCCGTTGAACTTTTGATTTTCTCTGTGCACAAAAATCCCGTAGGGAGGCTTGTTGAGTTCGTTTCGGAGCACAGCCGTCTGCTTTTAATTTTCGGTATCAAGAAGTCTGGAAGCCGCTCTACAACTTTGAAATTTAGATTTAGGATAATGCCATGATGACGCAGGTACAAACTGCGTCTCTCTAGCATTTTTAGTTCCAGAATGATTCAAAAGCATAGCTGAAAGTTTTTTCAAGTCCGGGCTATTTTTTAACGCATGTATTTGTTTTCTCCAATAATCACCACATGCCGTGTATATCATGCATTAAATGTCCCAAATTTATGTGGTGTGTATGGTCTACTCCCTGGCCTTTAGCTTCGTTTTGAGAATCCGCATAGCACTAATTTTGGTACGATAAGAAAGCCCTTGAAATTCTCCATCCAATGGTGCTAAACCTGTTTAGATTGAGTAATGATTGTGGGTAAAATTGACCCGTTGAACTTTTGATTTTCTCTGTGCACAAAAATCCCTTAGGGAGGCTTGTTGAGTTCGTTTCGAAGCACAGCCGCCTTCATTTAGTTTTCGGTATCAAGAAGTCTGGAAGCCGCTCTAAAACTTTGAAATTTAGATTCAGGGTAATGCCATGATGACGCAGGTACAAACTGCGTCTCTCTAGCATTTTTAGTTCCAGAATGATTCAAAAGCATAGCTGAAAGTTTTTTCAAGTCCGGGCTTTTTTTTAACGCATGTATTTGTTTTCTCCAATAATCACCACATGCCGTGTATATCATGCATTAAATGTCCCAAATTTATGGGGTGTGTATGGTCTACTCCCTGGCCTCTAGCCTCGCTTTGAGAATCCCCATAGCACTAATTATGGTACGATAAGAAAGCCCTTGAAATTCTCCATCCAATGGTGCTAAACTTGTTTAGATTGAGTAATGATTGTTGGTCAAATTGACCCTTTTGAACTTTTGATTTTCTCTGTGCACAAAAATCCCGTAGGGAGGCTTGTTGAGTTCGTTTCGGAGCACAGCCGCCTGCTTTTAATTTTCGGTATCAAGAAGTCTGGAAGCCGCTCTAAAACTTTGAAATTTAGATTTAGGATAATGCCATGATGACGCAGGTACAAACTGCGTCTCTCTAGCATTTTTAGTTCCAGAATGATTCAAAAGCATAGCTGAAAGTTTTTTCAAGTCCGGGCTTTTTTTAACGCATGTATTTGTTTTCTCCAATAATCACCACATGCCGTGTATATCATGCATTAAATGTCCCAAATTTTTTGGGTGTGTAAGGTCTACTCCCTGGCCTCTAGCATCGCTTTGAGAATCCCCATAGCACTAATTTTGGTACGATAAGAAAGCCCTTGAAATTCTACATCCAATGGTGCTAAACTTGTTTAGATTGAGTAATGATTTTGGGTCAAATTGACCCTTTTGAACTTTTGATTTTCTCTGTGCACAAAAATCCCGTAGGGAGGCTTGTTGAGTTCGTTTCGGAGCACAGCCGCCTGCTTTTAATTTTCGGTATCAAGAAGTCTGGAAGCCGCTCTAAAACTTTGAAATTTAGATTTAGGATAATGCCATGATGACGCAGGTACAAACTGCGTCTCTCTAGCATTTTTAGTTCCAGAATGATTCAAAAGCATAGCTGAAAGTTTTTTCGAGTCCGGGCTTTTTTTTAACGCATGTATTTGTTTTCTCCAACAATCACCACACGCCGTGTATATCATGCATTAAATGTCCCAAATTTATGGGGTGTGTATGGTCTACTCACTGGCCTCTAGCCTCGCTTTGAGAATCCGCATAGCACTAATTTTGGTACGAGAGGAAAGCCCTTGAAATTCTCCATCCAATGGTGCTAAACTTGTTTAGATTGAGTAATGATTGTGGGTCAAATTGACCCGTTGAACTTTTGATTTTCTCTGTGCACAAAAATCCCGTAGGGAGGCAGGCTTGTTGAGTTCGTTTCGGAGCACAGCCGCCTGCTTTTAATTTTCGGTATCAAGAAGTCTGGAAGCCGCTCTACAACTTTGAAATTTAAATTTAGGATAATGCCATGATGACGCAGGTACAAACTGCGTCTCTCTAGCAGTTTTAGTTCCAGAATGATTCAAAAGCATAGCTGAAAGTTTTTTCAAGTCCGGGCTTTTTTTTTAACGCATGTATTTGTTTTCTCCAATAATCACCACATGCCGTGTATATCATGCATTAAATGTCCCAAATTTTTGGGGTGTGTATGGTCTACTCCCTGGCCTCTAGCATCGCTTTGAGAATCCCCATAGCACTAATTTTGGTACGATAAGAAAGCCCTTGAAATTCTCCATCCAATGGTGCTAAACTTGTTTAGATTGAGTAATGATTGTGGGTCAAATTGACCCGTTGAACTTTTGATTTTCTCTGTGCACAAAAATCCCGTAGGGAGGCAGGCTTGTTGAGTTCGTTTCGGAGCACAGCCGCCTGCTTTTAATTTTCGGTATCAAGAAGTCTGGAAGCCGCTCTAAAACTTTGAAATTTAGATTGAGGGACATGCCATGATGACGCAGGTACAAACTGCGTCTCTCTAGCATTTTTAGTTCCAGAATGATTCAAAAGCATAGCTGAAAGTTTATTCACGTCCGGGCTTTTTTTTAACGCATGTATTTGTTTTCTCCAATAATCACCGCATGCCGTGTATATCATGCATTAAATGTCCCAAATTTATGGGGTGTGTATGGTTTACTCCCTGGCCTGTAGCCTCGCTTTGAGAATCCCCTTAGCATTAATTTTGGTACGAGAGGAAAGCCCTTGAAATTGTCCATCCAATGGTGCTAAACTTTGTTTAGATTGAGTAATGATTGTGGGTCAAATTGACCCGTTGAACTTTTGATTTCCTCTGTGCACAAAAATCCCTTAGGGAGGCTTGTTGAGTTCGTTTCCAAGCACAGCCGCCTACTTTTTATTTTCGGTATCAAGAAGTCTGGAAGCCGCTCTAAAACTTTGAAATTTAGGTTTAGGGACATGCCATGATGACGCAGGTACAAACTGCGTCTCTCTAGCATTTTTAGTTTCAGAATGATTCAAAAGCATAGCTGAAAGTTTTTTCAAGTCCGGGCTTTTTTTTAACGCATGTATTTGTTTTCTCCAATAATCACCACATGCCGTGTATATCATGCATTAAATGTCCCAAGTTTATGGAGTGTGTATGGTCTACTCCCTGGCCTCTAGGTTCGTTTTGAGAATCCGCATAGCACTAATTTTGGTACGATAGGAAAGCCCTTGAAATTCTCCATCTAATGGTGCTAAACTTGTTTAGATTGAGTAATGATTGTGGGTAAAATTGACCCGTTGAACTTTTGATTTCCTCTGTGCACAAAAATCCCGTAGGGAGGCTTGTTGATTTCGTTTCGGAGCAACGCCGCCTACTTTTAATTTTCGGTATCAAGAAGTCTGGAAGCCGCTCTAAAACTTTGAAATTTAGGTTTAGGGTAATGCCATAATGACGCAGGTACAAACTGCGTCTCTCTAGCATTTTTAGTTCCAGAATGATTCAAAAGCACAGCTGAAAGTTTTTTCAAGTCCGGGCTTTTTTTTTAACGCATGTATTTGTTTTCTCCAATAATCACCACATGCCGTGTATATCATGCATTAAATGTCCCAAATTTATGGGGTGTGTATGGTCTACTCCCTGGCCTCTAGCTTCGCTTTAAGAATCTCCATAGCACTAATTTTGGTACGAGAGGAAAGCCCTTGAAATACTCCATCCAATGGTGCTAAACTTGTTCAGATTGAGCAATGATTGTGGGTCAAATTGACCCGTTGAACTTTGGATTTTCTCTGTGCACAAAAATCCCGTAGGGAGGCTTGTTGAGTTCGTTTCGGAGCACAGCCGCCTACTTTTAATTTTCGGTATCAAGAAGTCTGGAAGCCGCTCTAAAACTTTGAAATTTAGGTTTAGGGTAATGCCATAATGACGCAGGTACAAACTGCGTCTCTCTAGCATTTTTAGTTCCAGAATGATTCAAAAGCATAGCTGAAAGTTTTTTCAAGTCCGGGCTTTTTTTAACGCATGTATTTGTTTTCTCCAATAATCACCACATGCCGTGTATATCATGCATTAAATGTCCCAAATTTAAGGGGTGTGTCGGGTCTACTCCCTGGCCTCTAGCGTCGCCTTGAAAATCCCCATAGCACTGATGTTTATACGAGAGGAAAGCCCTTGGAATTGTCCATCCAATGGTGCTAAACTTGTTTAGATTAAGCAATGATTTTAGGTCAAAATGACCCGTTGTACTTTTGATTTTCTCTGTGCACAAAAATCCCGTAGGGGAGGCTTGTTGAGTTCGTTTCGGAGCACAGCCGCCTACTCTTAATTTTCGGTATCAGAGTGGAGGTTGTTGAAATCGTTTCTGAGCAACCCGCAAGAGCGATAGATTGAATTTCATTTTTTCTGTCTGAGTTTTATTCCCGTCTTCATTAAAAAAAAAAATTCAAAAGTGAATACATCAAATGTTGGGACATGCATCCAGGTAATGACAATATTCGAGTGTTTTCCATAACATTTACCTAATTGCTATAGGTAATATTTATGCGTGAAACTTTACATCAACAGTTCGGCTACGAAAGTATCCCATTCCGTGTGTGCTATACATTTGCGCATTGAAACCGACTTAAAAAAACACAACCTTCAAGGAAAAACGTATTTAGGACTTAAAATGGCGGCCATATTGAATTTTGCTAGATATTTTAAACAGCTGGAGTTTGATTACTTTTTTTTACCCGTATTCCCCTTAACCTTAACTTGTTTTGGGGCGGGGCCTATAGCCCCCCCCCCCTCCCCCATTAGAACCGATCCTCTCTTTAACCAATCCTCTTCTAAAATCCCCGAAAAAATTAATTTCTAAGTTCCACAGAACACAGCGAAGACAAAATATGGGGGGGGGGGGGTAACACATATTTCGATCAACGATTGGCTCTGCATTGAAGGGGTGGGGGTAATTGCTCTTGCTTTTACAATTTGCAGCTTCTTCAGGAGATTTGTATTTACAATATTAGCAGCAAAATCATTACAACGAGGGCAATGAAACCACACTTTCCGTGCATAAACACTTGACATCGTGGTAACATTCTCGTGGAATTTCCTATAGTTGGGTGACTGTAAGGTCCGTAAGGTCTCAAATAATGACAAAATCCGGAATATTCTTCGAATTGAGTCTTTATTGAGCCAGAAATTGCAACAGTAATCGTGTCTTCTTATAGCACGTTTATATGCAGTACGCCGTGTTTGTTTACATTTCACCCACTATGTCACGTGAGGCACGGAGCGCAATCGGTCTATTGATTATGACCATGAAAACACCAGTTTTTAAGCACCAACACTGTAGCGCAGTGCGTAAGGTGCTGGGACTGTTTCAGCAACTCGGATCACCCGATCCGGGTTCGAATACCGTCTGTCTCTAATATAGATTCAAGGCTTTTTGCTGCCCCTGATAGGACAGTGTGATTGGGATCTGCCTTGTTTTCTCCCCTAAAGGGACAGGGCCCGCGTGGTGGCTAGGGTTCGAAGCAGGGGGGGATGTGCTCTGGGTCGGATGCAAATCCTGAAGGGTTCTATATGGCAAAGGGGAGGGGCCAGTGTGTGCCATTAACTGAACCGGCGCCTGAATGCCTGACACTTCCGGAGCGTAACCTTTTATATTTTTCCACCAGATTAAATTTGCATTCTTCAATTTCTTTATTGTTCTATTTGTCTTACCCGCTGCCAAAACATTAGGACTCAAACTTCCTCTAGTTATCGGGCAACGTCGGTAGCCTAGTTGACAACACACTGCTCTTGAACTTCAGGGGTCCCGGGTTCGAATCCCACCCGAGGAACATGATATTTTGTTCACGGAATATTTTTGTTCACGGGACTCGGGAAAGTATCCTGAGTTTACAGTGCTAACACACATCGGTGTATGGGTCAAAAACAAAATTAATTTTCTCTATAATATTTATTTGTATAATGTTATTATTGTTGTTATTATTTATAACGCTTACTGGTATAACTGGTATGTATCTGGTAACTGTTTTAAACAGTGTTTACATCAATTAACTAGGTCAGACTTGTTCTCTCTAATCCGAAGGCGGGTTCACTTATGTTTGAAAAGGAGGGAGCTACTGCCTTAGTTAAAAGACATTGTTTTCGTATCTACTCTTGTTAGAAACTCTTGTTTTTTTTGTATAGATTAGTATCCTGTTTAAAGGAACGTTACAGAATTGGTAAGAAACAAAATCGTGAAAATCACAGATGTACATAAAACTTACACGGTCTAATGATAATGATTGTTGAAAACATCCCTTGAAGTATTTATGTCTGAAGTCTCATATTTGTTAAGAAATAAATAATTTAACCTTGCGTTTGTTATTTTTTTTGTTTGCATCAATGTCATGCAAAATGTGTAATCGTTTTTTGACTATTATTTTTCTCGTGACCCAGATGGCCGATCAGTTTGAAACTTTAACGGATTTGTCAGTTCATGTATATGGTGGATTACATAAAGTGCTTACACTGCCAGCAACTATTTTGATTTTAAGATCAAAAGGGGGCCCTTGATATTAAAAGGAACAGTTTTGTTTTAATTTGTTTTAAGGATCTGTGTTGAGAATATTGAAAGAAATACAGGATTATTGTTTGTTTGCGGAAAAAAAAAATATACTAATTTCTGTCAAAAAACAAGGTTTGATGATGACGAAATACAGTTCATGCGTCATTAATTTATCTTTGGTACGAGAAGAAAGCCCTTGAAAATGGCGATCCGATTGTGGTAAAATTGTTAAGATTGAGCATGAAACTGGGATCGAATTATCCGTTCAAACTGTTTTTTTTTTTTTTTTTTTTTTTTTTGTCAGACAGCTCTGTGCACAAAACTCTCATAGGGCATGCTGTTGAAATCGTGTCTGAGCAACCCCGCTTACTGGAGCTTTTTGTTATCATGAAGTGTATAAGTCGCCCTATACTTTTGAAAAACGGATGCAGGGACATGCCAGAATGACTCAGTTACAAACTTCATCTCTTTAGCATTTTTAGCTACATAATTATTTCAGAGCATGGCTGAAATATTTATTTTTCGGGCCAATTTTTGAATGAATATCAATGTAAACAGCTGGATCGTGATTTTTAACCAAGATTCCTAGTTTTGTTTCTTATCAAGTTTATTTGCCTGAAAATTTGCCCACATTTTCCTCCCCTAGTTTTATGCAAAATGGCGGCCACATTGAATTTTGAAATACTTTAAGTGTAAAAAAGTACCAACCTAACTTTATTAGCAACATTTTGGCAGTCGGCTTGTTCTTTGTAGTTATGTCAATGAGAGATTTGTGTACGGTTTCAGGGGAAAAACGGTGGCCATTTTGTTTTTTACGTAAAAATGCACTTTCGCCGGATAAATATGCAAATTGCTAAATATTCAAAAATACACAAAAAATACTTAAAAGTCTTATAGCCTTGAAATGGAAAACTATTGATAGATTCTTGAAATCTTTATTCTCTGCTTAATTTTATATGGGGAGTCCCTGGGCCCGTCGAGTTATTCTCCCTCCAAGAAAAAACACCCCTTCACAAGTTTAATTTTAAAAACGTCAACAACCCCCAGGTCACAATTGGGCAACATTTTTGTACATTGAAACACCTTCTGGGGGCTCTCAAATCTGTCTTATATAGAATATTAGGTGGTTGAAATCGTTTCTGAGCAACCCCGCCTACTTGAGTTTTTTTCTATCAAGAAGTGTGCAAGTCGCCCTGAACCTTTAAAAATAGACGCAGGAACATGCCAAATGACTAAGGTACAAACTGCATCTCCCTAGCATTTTTTGTTCCAGGGTTATTCCAGAGTGTTGCTGAACGTTTTTAATTGTCCGGGCCTATTTTTTGAATGACCCCCTTATTGTTGGTTGGAATCCTGACTGCGCCGTGTCTTGGTGTACGTTTTATACACGCACAGTGTACGTCAATTTCTAATGGGTGCCTGCTCGCGCCGTGTGCAAGTCGCCCTAAATCTTTAAAAAATGGACGTAGGAACATTCCTGGAAGAGGAGAGGAAAGCCCTTGAACATGGCAATCCTGTGGTGTTAAAATTTTGAAGATTGAGCATGAAACTGGGATCGAAATTACCCGTTGTACATGTTGTTTTTCTCTCCGACAGCTCTGTGCACAAAACTCACATAGTGGAGGTTGTTGAAATCGTTTCTGAGCAACCCCGCAAGGCGGGACAAACTGTAACAGTATACTGTTCAGCTTCATCAAAGGTCTTAGCATCCGTCACAAAGAGGGAGCAATGATCACCAAAACTTGTCTATGGACTGATGCAGAACATGCATGGATATACCATCAGGAAATGCGTCTGAAGGAGAGCTGAAACAGTGAAGTTTGCCGCCATTTTGAGCGCCGAGTGATAGCGTCTGAAGACGGCAGGACGTTTCTAACTCAACAAGTGGTAAGCTGTTGTAAGCCGTAACCCCGCCTGTCTATACTCTAAGTTAACTGTTTTAAATGTATTTTATTTCATTCCGAAACGGGGAGGGTAACATTGTAATAAAAAATAACAATAATTTAGAAATGGTTTAGACAATGGTTTAGACAGATGTTTTAAAAGTAGAATACAATGATCTACACACATTTGTCACAAAATTGCATGGTTTTTTCTACTACTTAACGAACTAACACGGTCGGCCATTTATGGAAGCAAAACATTTTGACTCCCAAAAATGGCCGGCCGTGTTTGTCGACAAGTTATAAAAGGAAACCCACGCAATGAGTGGTTACTTGGAGTGATACTTGTGTGGATCATTATGTTCCACTTTTAAAATATATTTATAATCATATGTAATAAGACCAACTCGACTGATCCAAGGCAACGTGTTCCTTTAACTAATAACAAAACACATACATTGGTAAAGCCTTGTTCACACAGTTTGATTTTTTAGACGGTAAATAAAAAGACATACTTTGCAACGCAATGAATTATAGCTTCATCAGGAGTGTCCATAAAAAAAATTACATCTATCTTCCCTACAAAGAATTTTAAAAGTCTTTGTTTTACCAATAACATAAACCAACATAATATTCATAAGGTCGTTGTTTAATGGGCAATTTCAGGCACAAAATGGATTTCTGTATCAACATCAAGGTGACAATGAGGGCAAATTTTTTGGATAATGGAAACTTTAAGGAAACTTTTTGCCAATTATTTGGCTTGACTCTAACCCAGCAAACCTCCCTAGAGTTCAATAAGTAGGTTGAGTGAAGAGCATCTGAATTGGGCCAAAGAACGGCGATATTATAATTAACACAACGTAAATATAACTGAAACTCAAACTGGATTTGAAGATACGGTACGGATATGTCCTGAGCTTATTCCTTTGGCCTCAACTAGTTATATAGCCATTATGCAATCTATTGTACCAATTAGAGTTAAACACGTAACGTTTCACATTCCTTTGGCTATATAGATGGCACAGTTCCTATTAAGCATGAGAAATACCGATGTTTTGTGGCCAAGCCCTTGTGTTTGATCACAGAGAATGTACAGAATTGTTATCGCTCCATTTCAACCAGTTTAAACTTAGCATATGTACAAAGGAAAACGACAAAATTCGTCCCGGAATAAATCGGGTGTACGTATGGCTAACCGATGACGCGGTAAACTTGTAGAGATTGGGCATTAATCTGGAGTCGAAACGACCTTAACAAATCTGCGAACTTTTATTAGACAGCTCTGTGCACAAAAATCCCTTTTGGGAGACTGTTGAGCACAGTTCTGATTCCCCTTTACTTGTTGTTTTCCGCTATCAAGAAATTGTCCAAGCCGCCCTAAAACTTTTACAATTTGGATACAGGGATATGCCAGGTAGAGTCGGGTACAACGACTCCGTGTCTGTAGCATGTTTAATTTCAGAGTTATTGAAGAGTTCGTCTCAGATTTATTTTAAAACCATTCAACAAAACAATCCGTCTGCTTTTTCTGTATAACCCATGCATACAACTTTGGGGTGGTACTACTCCCTGGCTTCTAGCGTCGCCTTGAGAATCTCCATAGCACTAATTTTTGTACGAGAGGAAAGCCCATGAAATTGTCAATCCAATGGTGCTAAACTTGTTTAGATTGAGCAAAGATTTTTGGTTAAATTGACCCGTCGTACTTTTGATTTTCTCTGTGCACAAAAATCCCGTAGGGAGGATTGTTGAGTTCGTTTCGGAGCACAGCCGCCTACTTTTAATTTTCGGTATCAAGAAGTCTGGAAGCCGCTCTAAAACTTTGCAATTTAGATTAAGGGACATGCCATGATGACGCAGGTTTAAACTGCGTCTCTCTAGCTTTTTTAGTTCCAGAATGATTCAAAAGCATAGCTGACAGTTTTTTCAAGTCCGGGCTTTTTTTAACGCATGTACTTGTTTTCTCCAATAATCACCACATGCCGTGTATATCATGCATTAATAGTCCCAAATTTATGGGGTGTGTATGGTCTACTCCCTGGTCTGTAGCCTCGCTTTGAGAATCCGCATAGCACTAATTTTGGTACGAGAGGAAAGCCCTTGAAATTCTACATCCAATGGTGCTAAACTTGTTTAGATTGAGTAATGATTGTGGGTCAAATTGACCAATTGAACTTTTGATTTTCTCTGTGCACAAAAATCCCGTAGGGAGGCTTGTTGAGTTCGTTTCGGAGCACAGCCGCCTACTTTTAATTATCGGTATCAAGAAGTCTGGAAGCCGCTCTAAAACTTTGAAATTTAGATTTAGGGTAATGCCATGATGACGCAGGTACAAACTGCGTCTCTCTAGCATTTTTAGTTCCAGAATGATTCAAAAGCATAGCTGAAAGTTTTTTCAAGTCCGGGCTTTTTTTTAACGCATGTATTTGTTTTCTCTAATAATCACCTCATGCCGTGTATATCATGCATTAAATGTCCCAAATTTATGGGGTGTGTATGGTCTACTCCCTGGCCTGTAGCCTCGTATTGAGAATCCCCATAGCACTAATTTTGGTACGATAAGAAAGCCCTTGAAATTCTCCATCCAATGGTGCTAAACTTGTTTACATTGAGTAATGATTGTGGGTCAAATTGACCCGTTGAACTTTTGATTTTCTCTGTGCACAAAAATCCCTTAGGGAGGCTTGTTGAGTTCGTTTCGAAGCACAGCCGCCTTCATTTAATTTTCGGTATCAAGAAGTCTGGAAGCCGCTCTAAAACTTTGAAATTTGACGTTAGGGACATGTCAGAATGACGCAGGTACAAACTGCGTCTCTCTAGCGTTTTTAGTTCCAGAATGATTCAAAAGCATAGCTGAAAGTTTTTTCAAGTCCGGGCTTTTTTTAACGCATGTATTTGTTTTCTCCAATAATCACCACATGCCGTGTATATCATGCATTAAATGTCCCAAATTTATGGGGTGTGTATGGTCTACTCCCTGGCCTTTAGCTTCGTTTTTAGAATCCGCATAGCACTAATTTTGGTACGATAAGAAAGCCCTTGAAATTCTCCATCCAATGGTGCTAAACTTGTTTAGATTGAGCAATGATTGTGGGTCAAATTGACCCGTTGAACTTTTGATTTTCTCTGTGCACAAAAAACCCTTAGGGAGGCTTGTTGAGTTCGTTTCGAAGCACAGCCGCCTACTTTTTGTTTTCGGTATCAAGAAGTCCGGAAGCCGCTCTAAAACTTTGAAATTTAGATTAAGGGACATGCCATGATGACGCAGGTGCAAACTGCGTCTCTCTAGCATTTTTAGTTCCAGAATGATTCAAAAGCATAGCTGAAGTTTTTTCAAGTCCGGGCTATTTTTTAACGCATGTATTTGTTTTCTCCAATAATCACCACATGCCGTGTATATCATGCATTAACTGTCCCAAATTTATGGGGTGTGTATGGTCTACTCCCTGGCCTCTAGCCTCGCTTTGAGAATCTCCATAGCACTAATTTTGGTACGATAAGAAAGCCCTTGAAATTCTCCATCCAATGGTGCTAAACTTGTTTAGATTGAGTAATGATTGTGGGTCAAATTGACCCTTTTGAACTTTTGATTTTCTCTGTGCACAAAAATCCCGTAGGGAGGCAGGCTTGTTGAGTTCGTTTCGGAGCACAGCCGCCTGCTTTTAATTTTCGGTATCAAGAAGTCTGGAAGCCGCTCTAAAACTTTGAATGTTAGATTTAGGGACATGCCATGATGACGCAGGTACAAACTGCGTCTCTCTAGCATTTTTAGTTCCAGAATGATTCAAAAGCATAGCTGAAAGTTTTTTCAAGTCCGGGCTTTTTTTTAACGCATGTATTTGTTTTCTCCAACAATCACCACATGCCGTGTATATCATGCATTAAATGTCCCAAATTTATGGGGTGTGTATGGTCTACTCACTGGCCTCTAGCCTCGCTTTGAGAATCCGCATAGCACTAATTTTGGTACGAGAGGAAAGCCCTTGAAATTCTCCATCCAATGGTGCTAAACTTGTTTAGATTGAGTAATGATTGTGGGTCAAATTGACCCGTTGAACTTTTGATTTTCTCTGTGCACAAAAATCCCGTAGGGAGGCAGGCTTGTTGAGTTCGTTTCGGAGCACAGCCGCCTGCTTTTAATTTTCGGTGTCAAGAAGTCTGGAAGCCGCTCTAAAACTTTGAATGTTAGATTTAGGGACATGCCATGATGACGCAGGTACAAACTGCGTCTCTCTAGCATTTTTAGTTACAGAATGATTCAAAAGCATAGCTGAAAGTTTATTCATGTCCGGGCTTTTTTTAACGCATGTATTTGTTTTCTCCAATAATCACCGCATGCCGTGTATATCATGCATTTAATGTCCCAAATTTATGGGGTGTGTATGGTTTACTCCCTGGCCTGTAGCCTCGCTTTGAGAATCCCCTTAGCATTAATTTTGGTACGAGAGGAAAGCCCTTGAAATTCTCCATCCAATGGTGCTAAACTTTGTTTAGATTGAGTAATGATTGTGGGTCAAATTGACCCGTTGAACTTTTGATTTCCTCTGTGCACAAAAATCCCTTAGGGAGGCTTGTTGAGTTCGTTTCCAAGCACAGCCGCCTACTTTTTATTTTCGGTATCAAGAAGTCTGGAAGCCGCTCTAAAACTTTGAAATTTAAGTTTAGGGTAATGCCATGATGACGCAGGTACAAACTGCGTCTCTCTAGCATTTTTAGTTCCAGAATGATTCAAAAGCATAGCTGAAAGTTTTTTCAAGTCCGGGCTTTTTTTAACGCATGTATTTGTTTTCTCCAACAATCACCACATGCCGTGTATATCATGCATTAAATGTCCCAAATTTATGGGGTGTGTATGGTCTACTCACTGGCCTCTAGCCTCGCTTTGAGAATCCGCATAGCACTAATTTTGGTACGAGAGGAAAGCCCTTGAAATTCTCCATCCAATGGTGCTAAACTTGTTTAGATTGAGTAATGATTGTGGGTCAAATTGACCCGTTGAACTTTTGATTTTCTCTGTGCACAAAAATCCCGTAGGGAGGCAGGCTTGTTGAGTTCGTTTCGGAGCACAGCCGCCTGCTTTTAATTTTCGGTGTCAAGAAGTCTGGAAGCCGCTCTAAAACTTTGAATGTTAGATTTAGGGACATGCCATGATGACGCAGGTACAAACTGCGTCTCTCTAGCATTTTTAGTTCCAGAATGATTCAAAAGCATAGCTGAAAGTTTATTCATGTCCGGGCTTTTTTTAACGCATGTATTTGTTTTCTCCAATAATCACAGCATGCCGTGTATATCATGCATTAAATGTCCCAAATTTATGGGGTGTGTATGGTTTACTCCCTGGCCTGTAGCCTCGCTTTGAGAATCCCCTTAGCATTAATTTTGGTACGAGAGGAAAGCCCTTGAAATTCTCCATCCAATGGTGCTAAACTTTGTTTAGATTGAGTAATGATTGTGGGTCAAATTGACCCGTTGAACTTTTGATTTCCTCTGTGCACAAAAATCCCTTAGGGAGGCTTGTTGAGTTCGTTTCCAAGCTACCGCCGCCTACTTTTTATTTTCGGTATCAAGAAGTCTGGAAGCCGCTCTAAAACTTTGAAATTTAGGTTTAGGGTAATGCCATGATGACGCAGGTACAAACTGCGTCTCTCTAGCATTTTTAGTTCCAGAATGATTCAAAAGCATAGCTGAAAGTTTTTTCAAGTCCGGGCTTTTTTTAACGCATGTATTTGTTTTCTCCAATAATCACCACATGCCGTGTATATCATGCATTAAATGTCCCAAATTTATGGGGTGTGTATGGTCTACTCACTGGCCTCTAGCCTCGTTTTGAGAATCCGCATAGCACTAATTTTGGTACGAGAGGAAAGCCCTTGAAATTCTCCATCCAATGGTGCTAAACTTGTTTAGATTGAGTAATGATTGTGGGTCAAATTGACCCGTTGAACTTTTGATTTTCTCTGTGCACAAAATTCCCGTAGGGAGGCAGGCTTGTTGAGTTCGTTTCGGAGCACAGCCGCCTGCTTTTAATTTTCGGTGTCAAGAAGTCTGGAAGCCGCTCTAAAACTTTGAATGTTAGATTTAGGGACATGCCATGATGACGCAGGTACAAACTGCGTCTCTCTAGCATTTTTAGTTCCAGAATGATTCAAAAGCATAGCTGAAAGTTTATTCATGTCCGGGCTTTTTTTAACGCATGTATTTGTTTTCTCCAATAATCACCGCATGCCGTGTATATCATGCATTAAATGTCCCAAATTTATGGGGTGTGTATGGTTTACTCCCTGGCCTGTAGCCTCGCTTTGAGAATCCCCTTAGCATTAATTTTGGTACGAGAGGAAAGCCCTTGAAATTCTCCATCCAATGGTGCTAAACTTTGTTTAGATTGAGTAATGATTGTGGGTCAAATTGACCCGTTGAACTTTTGATTTCCTCTGTGCACAAAAATCCCTTAGGGAGGCTTGTTGAGTTCGTTTCCAAGCACAGCCGCCTACTTTTTATTTTCGGTATCAAGAAGTCTGGAAGCCGCTCTAAAACTTTGAAATTTAGGTTTAGGGTAATGCCATGATGACGCAGGTACAAACTGCGTCTCTCTAGCATTTTTAGTTCCAGAATGATTCAAAAGCATAGCTGAAAGTTTTTTCAAGTCCGGGCTTTTTTTTTAACGCATGTATTTGTTTTCTCCAATAATCACCACATGCCGTGTATATCATGCATTAAATGTCCCAAATTTATGGGGTGTGTATGGTCTACTCCCTGGCCTTTAGCTTCGTTTTGAGAATCCGCATAGCACTAATTTTGGTACGATAAGAAAGCCCTCGAAATTCTCCATCCAATGGTGCTAAACTTGTTTAGATTGAGTAATGATTGTGGGTCAAATTGACCCGTTGAACTTTTGATTTTCTCTATGCACAAAAAACCCTTAGGGAGGCTTGTTGAGTTCGTTTCGAAGCAACGCCGCCTACTTTTAGTTTTCGGTATCAAGAAGTCCGGAAGCCGCTCTAAAACTTTGAAATTTAGATTAAGGGGCATGCCATGATGACGCAGGTGCAAACTGCGTCTCTCTAGCATTTTTAGTTCCAGAATGATTCAAAAGCATAGCTGAAGTTTTTTCAAGTCCGGGCTATTTTTTAACGCATGTATTTGTTTTCTCCAATAATCACCACATGCCGTGTATATCATGCATTAAATGTCCCAAATTTATGGGGTGTGTATGGTCTACTCCCTGGCCTGTAGCCTCGCTTTAAGAATCCCCATAGCACTAATTTGGTACGAGACGAAAGCCCTTGAAATTCTACATCCAATGATGCTAAACATGTTTAGATTGAGTAATAATTGTGGGTAAAATTGACCCGTTGAACTTTTGATTTTCTCTGTGCACAAAAATCCCGTAGGGAGGCTTGTTGAGTTCGTTTCGAAGCACAGCCGCCTACTTTTAGTTTTCGGTATCAAGAAGTCTGGAAGCCGCTCTAAAACTTTGAAATTTAGATTTAGGGTAATGCCATGATGACGCAGGTACAAACTGCGTCTCTCTAGCAGTTTTAGTTCCAGAATGATTCAAAAGCATAGCTGAAGTTTTTTCAAGTCCGGGCTATTTTTTAACGCATGTATTTGTTTTCTCCAATAATCACCACATGCCGTGTATATCATGCATTAAATGTCCCAAATTTATGGGGTGTGTATGGTTTACTCCCTGGCCTGTAGCCTCGCTTTGAGAATCCCCATAGCACTAATTTTGGTACGATAAGAAAGCCCTTGAAATTCTCCATCCAATGGTGCTAAACTTGTTTACATTGAGTAATGATTGTGGGTCAAATTGACCCGTTGAACTTTTGATTTTCTCTGTGCACAAAAATCCCTTAGGGAGGCTTGTTGAGTTCGTTTCGAAGCACAGCCGCCTTCATTTAATTTTCGGTATCAAGAAGTCTGGAAGCCGCTCTAAAACTTTGAAATTTGACGTTAGGGACATGTCAGAATGACGCAGGTACAAACTGCGTCTCTCTAGCATTTTTAGTTCCAGAATGATTCAAAAGCATAGCTGAAAGTTTTTTCAAGTCCGGGCTATTTTTTAACGCATGTATTTGTTTTCTCCAATAATCACCACATGCCGTGTATATCATGCATTAAATGTCCCAAATTTATGGGGTGTGTATGGTCTACTCCCTGGCCTGTAGCCTCGCTTTAAGAATCCCCATAGCACTAATTTGGTACGAGACGAAAGCCCTTGAAATTCTACATCCAATGGTGCTAAACTTGTTTAGATTGAGTAATAACTGTGGGTAAAATTGACCCGTTGAACTTTTGATTTTCTCTGTGCACAAAAATCCCGTAAGGAGGCTTGTTGAGTTCGTTTCGAAGCACAGCCGCCTACTTTTAGTTTTCGGTATCAAGAAGTCTGGAAGCCGCTCTAAAACTTTGAAATTTAGATTTAGGGTAAGGCCATGATGACGCAGGTACAAACTGCGTCTCTCTAGCAGTTTTAGTTCCAGAATGATTCAAAAGCATAGCTGAAGTTTTTTCAAGTCCGGGCTATTTTTTAACGCATGTATTTGTTTTCTCCAATAATCACCACATGCCGTGTATATCATGCATTAAATGTCCCAAATTTATGGGGTGTGTATGGTCTACTCCCTGGCCTCTAGCGTCGCTTTGATAATCCCCATAGGACTAATGTTGGTACGAGAGGAAAGCCCTTGAAATTCTCCATCCAATGGTGCTAAACTTGTTTAGATTGAGTAATGATTGTGGGTCAAATTGACCCGTTGAACTTTTGATTTTCTCTGTGCACAAAAATCCCTTAGGGAGGCTTGTTGAGTTCGTTTCGATGCACAGCCGCCTTCATTTAATTTTCGGTATCAAGAAGTCTGGAAGCCGCTCTAAAACTTTGAAATTTGACGTTAGGGACATGTCAGAATGACGCAGGTACAAACTGCGTCTCTCTAGCGTTTTTAGTTCCAGAGTGATTCAAAAGCATAGCTGAAAGTTTTTTCAAGTCCGGGCTTTTTTTTTTAACGCATGTATTTGTTTTCTCCAATAATCACCACATGCCGTGTATATCATGCATTAAATGTCCCAAATTTATGGGGTGTGTATGGTCTACTCCCTGGCCTGTAGTCTCGCTTTGAGAATCCCCATAGCACTAATTTTGGTACGAGAGGAAAGCCCTTGAAATTTTCCATCCAATGGTGCTAAACCTGTTTAGATTGAGTAATGATTGTGGGTCAAATTGACCCGTTGAACTTTTGATTTTCTCTGTGCACAAAAATCCCTTAGGGAGGCTTGTTGAGTTCGTTTCGAAGCACAGCCGCCTAATTTTAATTTTCGGTATCAAGAAGTCTGGAAGCCGCTCTAAAACTTTGAAATTTAGATTTAGGGTAATGCCATGATGACGCAGGTAGAAACTGCGTCTCTCTAGCATTTTTAGTTCCAGAATGATTCAAAAGCATAGCTGAAAGTTTTTTCAAGTCCGGGCTTTTTTTTTAACGCATGTATTTGTTTTCTCCAATAATCACCACATGCCGTGTATATCATGCATTAAATGTCCCAAATTTATGGGGTGTGTATGGTCTACTCCCTGGCCTGTAGCCTCGCTTCGAGAATCCCCATAGCACTAATTTTGGTACGAGAGGAAAGCCCTTGAAATTCTCTATCTAATGGTGCTAAACTTGTTTAGATTGAGTAATGATTGTGGGTCAAATTGACCAATTGAACTTTTGATTTTCTCTGTGCACAAAAATCCCGTAGGGAGGCTTGTTGAGTTCGTTTTCGGAGCACAGCCGCCTACTTTTAATTATCGGTATCAAGAAGTCTGGAAGCCGCTCTAAAACTTTGAAATTTAGATTAAGGGACATGCCATGATGACGCAGGTACAAACTGCGTCTCTCTAGCATTTTTAGTTCCAGAATGATTCAAAAGCATAGCTGAAGTTTTTTCAAGTCCGGGCTATTTTTTAACGCATGTATTTGTTTTCTCCAATAATCACCACATGCCGTGTATATCATGCATTAAATGTCCCAAATTTATGGGGTGTGTATGGTCTACTCCCTGGCCTCTAGCGTCGCTTTGATAATCCCCATAGCACTAATTTTGGTACGATAAGAAAGCCCTTGGAATTCTCCATCCAATGGTGCTAAACTTGTTTACATTGAGTAATGATTGTGGGTCAAATTGACCCGTTGAATTTTTGATTTTCTCTGTGCACAAAAATCCCTTAGGGAGGCTTGTTGAGTTCGTTTCGAAGCACAGCCGCCTACTTTTAGTTTTCGGTATCAAGAAGTCTGGAAGCCGCTCTAAAACTTTGAAATTTAGATTTAGGGTAATGCCATGATGACGCAGGTACAAACTGCGTCTCTCTAGCATTTTTAGTTCCAGAATGATTCAAAAGCATAGCTGAAAGTTTTTTCAAGTCCGGGCTTTTTTTTTAACGCATGTATTTGTTTTCTCCAATAATCACCACATGCCGTGTATATCATGCATTAAATGTCCCAAATTTATGGGGTGTGTATGGTCTACTCCCTGGCCTGTAGCCTCGCTTTGAGAATCCCCATAGCACTAATTTTGGTACGATAAGAAAGCCCTTGAAATTCTCCATCCAATGGTGCTAAACTTGTTTACATTGAGTAATGATTGTGGGTCAAATTGACCCGTTGAACTTTTGATTTTCTCTGTGCACAAAAATCCCTTAGGGAGGCTTGTTGAGTTCGTTTCGATGCACAGCCGCCTTCATTTAATTTTCGGTATCAAGAAGTCTGGAAGCCGCTCTAAAACTTTGAAATTTGACGTTAGGGACATGTCAGAATGACGCAGGTACAAACTGCGTCTCTCTAGCGTTTTTAGTTCCAGAATGATCCAAAAGCATAGCTGAAAGTTTTTTCAAGTCCGGGCTTTTTTTAACGCATGTATTTGTTTTCTACAATAATCACCACATGCCGTGTATATCATGCATTAAATGTCCCAAATTTATGGGGTGTGTATGGTCTACTCCCTGGCCTTTAGCTTCGTTTTTAGAATCCGCATAGCACTAATTTTGGTACGATAAGAAAGCCCTTGAAATTCTCCATCCAATGGTGCTAAACTTGTTTAGATTGAGTAATGATTGTGGGTCAAATTGACCCGTTGAACTTTTGATTTTCTCTGTGCACAAAAAACCCTTAGGGAGGCTTGTTGAGTTCGTTTCGAAGCACAGCCGCCTACTTTTAGTTTTCGGTATCAAGAAGTCCGGAAGCCGCTCTAAAACTTTGAAATTTAGATTAAGGGACATGCCATGATGACGCAGGTGCAAATTGCGTCTCTCTAGCATTTTTAGTTCCAGAATGATTCAAAAGCATAGCTGAAGTTTTTTCAAGTCCGGGCTATTTTTTAACGCATGTATTTGTTTTCTCCAATAATCACCACATGCCGTGTATATCATGCATTAAATGTCCCAAATTTATGGGGTGTGTATGGTCTACTCCCTGGCCTTTAGCTTCGTTTTGAGAATCCGCATAGCACTAATTTTGGTACGATAAGAAAGCCCTTGAAATTCTCCATCCAATGGTGCTAAACTTGTTTAGATTGAGTAATGATTGTGGGTCAAATTGACCCGTTGAACTTTTGATTTTCTCTATGCACAAAAAACCCTTAGGGAGGCTTGTTGAGTTCGTTTCGAAGCACAGCCGCCTACTTTTAGTTTTCGGTATCAAGAAGTCCGGAAGCCGCTCTAAAACTTTGAAATTTAGATTAAGGGACATGCCATGATGACGCAGGTGCAAACTGCGTCTCTCTAGCAGTTTTAGTTCCAGAATGATTCAAAAGCATAGCTATAGTTTTTTCAAGTCCGGGCTATTTTTTAACGCATGTATTTGTTTTCTCCAATAATCACCACATGCCGTGTATATCATGCAATAAATGTCCCAAATTTATGGGGTGTGTATGGTCTACTCCCTGGCCTGTAGCCTCGCTTTGAGAATCCCCATAGCACTAATTTTGGTACGATAAGAAAGCCCTTGAAATTCTCCATCCAATGGTGCTAAACTTGTTTAGATTGAGTAATAATTGTGGGTAAAATTGACCCGTTGAACTTTTGATTTTCTCTGTGCACAAAAATCCCGTAGGGAGGCTTGTTGAGTTCGTTTCGAAGCACAGCCGCCTACTTTTAGTTTTCGGTATCAAGAAGTCTGGAAGCCGCTCTAAAACTTTGAAATTTAGATTAAGGGACATGCCATGATGACGCAGGTGCAAACTGCGTCTCTCTAGCATTTTTAGTTCCAGAATGATTCAAAAGCATAGCTGAAGTTTTTGCAAGTCCGGGCTATTTTTTAACGCATGTATTTGTTTTCTCCAATAATCACCACATGCCGTGTATATCATGCATTAAATGTCCCAAATTTATGGGGTGTGTATGGTCTACTCCCTGGCCTTTAGCTTCGTTTTGAGAATCCGCATAGCACTAATTTTGGTACGATAAGAAAGCCCTTGAAATTCTCCATCCAATGGTGCTAAACTTGTTTAGATTGAGTAATAATTGTGGGTAAAATTGACCCGTTGAACTTTTGATTTTCTCTGTGCACAAAAATCCCGTAGGGAGGCTTGTTGAGTTCGTTTCGAAGCACAGCCGCCTACTTTTAGTTTTCGGTATCAAGAAGTCTGGAAGCCGCTCTAAAACTTTGAAATTTAGATTTAGGGTAATGCCATGATGACGCAGGTACAAACTGCGTCTCTCTAGCAGTTTTAGTTCCAGAATGATTCAAAAGCATAGCTGAAGTTTTTTCAAGTCCGGGTTTTTTTTTAACGCATGTATTTGTTTTCTCCAATAATCACCACATGCCGTGTATATCATGCATTAAATGTCCCAAATTTATGGGGTGTGTATGGTCTACTCCCTGGCCTGTAGCCTCGCTTTGAGAATCCCCATAGCACTAATTTTGGTACGATAAGAAAGCCCTTGAAATTCTCCATCCAATGGTGCTAAACTTGTTTAGATTGAGTAATGATTGTGGGTCAAATTGACCCGTTGAACTTTTGATTTTCTCTGTGCACAAAAATCCCGTAGGGAGGCTTGTTGAGTTCGTTTCGGAGCACAGCCGTCTGCTTTTAATTTTCGGTATCAAGAAGTCTGGAAGCCGCTCTACAACTTTGAAATTTAGATTGAGGGACATGCCATGATGACGCAGGTACAAACTGCGTCTCTCTAGCATTTTTAGTTCCAGAATGATTCAAAAGCATAGCTGAAAGTTTATTCATGTCCGGGCTTTTTTTTAACGCATGTATTTGTTTTCTCCAATAATCACCGCATGCCGTGTATATCATGCATTAAATGTCCCAAATTTATGGGGTGTGTATGGTCTACTCCCTGGCCTCTAGCTTCGTTTTGAGAATCCCCATAGCACTAATTTTGGTACGATAAGAAAGCCCTTGAAATTCTCCATCCAATGGTGCTAAACTTGTTTAGATTGAGTAATGATTGTGGGTCAAATTGACCCTTTTGAACTTTTGATTTTCTCTGTGCACAAAAATCCCGTAGGGAGGCTTGTTGAGTTCGTTTCGGAGCACAGCCGTCTGCTTTTAATTTTCGGTATCAAGAAGTCTGGAAGCCGCTCTAAAACTTTGAAATTTAGATTTAGGGTAATGCCATGATGACGCAGGTACAAACTGCGTCTCTCTAGCATTTTTAGTTCCAGAATGATTCAAAAGCATAGCTGAAGTTTTTTCAAGTCCGGGTTTTTTTTTAACGCATGTATTTGTTTTCTCCAATAATCACCACATGCCGTGTATATCATGCATTAAATGTCCCAAATTTATGGGGTGTGTATGGTCTACTCCCTGGCCTGTAGCCTCGCTTTGAGAATCCCCATAGCACTAATTTTGGTACGATAAGAAAGCCCTTGAAATTCTCCATCCAATGGTGCTAAACTTGTTTAGATTGAGTAATGATTGTGGGTCAAATTGACCCGTTGAACTTTTGATTTTCTCTGTGCACAAAAATCCCGTAGGGAGGCTTGTTGAGTTCGTTTCGGAGCACAGCCGTCTGCTTTTAATTTTCGGTATCAAGAAGTCTGGAAGCCGCTCTACAACTTTGAAATTTAGATTGAGGGACATGCCATGATGACGCAGGTACAAACTGCGTCTCTCTAGCATTTTTAGTTCCAGAATGATTCAAAAGCATAGCTGAAAGTTTATTCATGTCCGGGCTTTTTTTTAACGCATGTATTTGTTTTCTCCAATAATCACCGCATGCCGTGTATATCATGCATTAAATGTCCCAAATTTATGGGGTGTGTATGGTCTACTCCCTGGCCTCTAGCTTCGTTTTGAGAATCCCCATAGCACTAATTTTGGTACGATAAGAAAGCCCTTGAAATTCTCCATCCAATGGTGCTAAACTTGTTTAGATTGAGTAATGATTGTGGGTCAAATTGACCCTTTTGAACTTTTGATTTTCTCTGTGCACAAAAATCCCGTAGGGAGGCTTGTTGAGTTCGTTTCGGAGCACAGCCGTCTGCTTTTAATTTTCGGTATCAAGAAGTCTGGAAGCCGCTCTAAAACTTTGAAATTTAGATTTAGGATAATGCCATGATGACGCAGGTACAAACTGCGTCTCTCTAGCATTTTTAGTTCCAGAATGATTCAAAAGCATAGCTGAAAGTTTTTTCAAGTCCGGGCTTTTTTTTAACGCATGTATTTGTTTTCTCCAACAATCACCACACGCCGTGTATATCATGCATTAAATGTCCCAAATTTATGGGGTGTGTATGGTCTACTCACTGGCCTCTAGCCTCGCTTTGAGAATTCGCATAGCACTAATTTTGGTACGATAGGAAAGCCCTTGAAATTCTCCATCCAATGGTGCTAAACTTGTTTAGATTGAGTAATGATTGTGGGTCAAATTGACCCGTTGAACTTTTGATTTTCTCTATGCACAAAAAACCCTTAGGGAGGCTTGTTGAGTTCGTTTCGAAGCACAGCCGCCTTCATTTAATTTTCGGTATCAAGAAGTCTGGAAGCCGCTCTAAAACTTTGAAATTTGACGTTAGGGACATGTCAGAATGACGCAGGTACAAACTGCGTCTCTCTAGCATTTTTAGTTCCAGAATGATTCAAAAGCATAGCTGAAAGTTTTTTCAAGTCCGGGCTATTTTTTAACGCATGTATTTGTTTTCTCCAATAATCACCACATGCCGTGTATATCATGCATTAAATGTCCCAAATTTATGGGGTGTGTATGGTCTACTCCCTGGCCTGTAGCCTCGCTTTAAGAATCCCCATAGCACTAATTTGGTACGAGACGAAAGCCCTTGAAATTCTCCATCCAATGGTGCTAAACTTGTTTAGATTGAGTAATGATTGTGGGTCAAATTGACCCTTTTGAACTTTTGATTTTCTCTGTGCACAAAAATCCCGTAGGGAGGCTTGTTGAGTTCGTTTCGGAGCACAGCCGTCTGCTTTTAATTTTCGGTATCAAGAAGTCTGGAAGCCGCTCTAAAACTTTGAAATTTAGATTTAGGATAATGCCATGATGACGCAGGTACAAACTGCGTCTCTCTAGCATTTTTAGTTCCAGAATGATTCAAAAGCATAGCTGAAAGTTTTTTCAAGTCCGGGCTTTTTTTTAACGCATGTATTTGTTTTCTCCAATAATCACCACATGCCGTGTATATCATGCATTAAATGTCCCAAATTTATGGGGTGTGTATGGTCTACTCACTGGCCTCTAGCCTCGCTTTGAGAATCCGCATAGCACTAATTTTGGTACGATAGGAAAGCCCTTGAAATTCTCCATCCAATGGTGCTAAACTTGTTTAGATTGAGTAATGATTGTGGGTCAAATTGACCCGTTGAACTTTTGATTTTCTCTATGCACAAAAAACCCTTAGGGAGGCTTGTTGAGTTCGTTTCGAAGCACAGCCGCCTTCATTTAATTTTCGGTATCAAGAAGTCTGGAAGCCGCTCTAAAACTTTGAAATTTGACGTTAGGGACATGTCAGAATGACGCAGGTACAAACTGCGTCTCTCTAGCATTTTTAGTTCCAGAATGATTCAAAAGCATAGCTGAAAGTTTTTTCAAGTCCGGGCTATTTTTTAACGCATGTATTTGTTTTCTCCAATAATCACCACATGCCGTGTATATCATGCATTAAATGTCCCAAATTTATGGGGTGTGTATGGTCTACTCCCTGGCCTGTAGCCTCGCTTTAAGAATCCCCATAGCACTAATTTGGTACGAGACGAAAGCCCTTGAAATTCTCCATCCAATGGTGCTAAACTTGTTTAGATTGAGTAATGATTGTGGGTCAAATTGACCCTTTTGAACTTTTGATTTTCTCTGTGCACAAAAATCCCGTAGGGAGGCTTGTTGAGTTCGTTTCGGAGCACAGCCGTCTGCTTTTAATTTTCGGTATCAAGAAGTCTGGAAGCCGCTCTAAAACTTTGAAATTTAGATTTAGGATAATGCCATGATGACGCAGGTACAAACTGCGTCTCTCTAGCATTTTTAGTTCCAGAATGATTCAAAAGCATAGCTGAAAGTTTTTTCAAGTCCGGGCTTTTTTTTAACGCATGTATTTGTTTTCTCCAACAATCACCACACGCCGTGTATATCATGCATTAAATGTCCCAAATTTATGGGGTGTGTATGGTCTACTCACTGGCCTCTAGCCTCGTTTTGAGAATCCGCATAGCACTAATTTTGGTACGATAGGAAAGCCCTTGAAATTCTCCATCCAATGGTGCTAAACTTGTTTAGATTGAGTAATGATTGTGGGTCAAATTGACCCGTTGAACTTTTGATTTTCTCTATGCACAAAAAACCCTTAGGGAGGCTTGTTGAGTTCGTTTCGAAGCACAGCCGCCTTCATTTAATTTTCGGTATCAAGAAGTCTGGAAGCCGCTCTAAAACTTTGAAATTTGACGTTAGGGACATGTCAGAATGACGCAGGTACAAACTGCGTCTCTCTAGCATTTTTAGTTCCAGAATGATTCAAAAGCATAGCTGAAAGTTTTTTCAAGTCCGGGCTATTTTTTAACGCATGTATTTGTTTTCTCCAATAATCACCACATGCCGTGTATATCATGCATTAAATGTCCCAAATTTATGGGGTGTGTATGGTCTACTCCCTGGCCTGTAGCCTCGCTTTAAGAATCCCCATAGCACTAATTTGGTACGAGACGAAAGCCCTTGAAATTCTACATCCAATGGTGCTAAACTTGTTTAGATTGAGTAATAATTGTGGGTAAAATTGACCCGTTGAACTTTTGATTTTCTCTGTGCACAAAAATCCCGTAGGGAGGCTTGTTGAGTTCGTTTCGGAGCACAGCCGCCTACTTTTAGTTTTCGGTATCAAGAAGTCTGGAAGCCGCTCTAAAACTTTGAAATTTAGATTTAGGGTAATGCCATGATGACGCAGGTACAAACTGCGTCTCTCTAGCAGTTTTAGTTCCAGAATGATTCAAAAGCATAGCTGAAGTTTTTTCAAGTCCGGGCTATTTTTTAACGCATGTATTTGTTTTCTCCAATAATCACCACATGCCGTGTATATCATGCATTAAATGTCCCAAATTTATGGGGTGTGTATGGTCTACTCCCTGGCCTCTAGCGTCGCTTTGATAATCCCCATAGGACTAATGTTGGTACGAGAGGAAAGCCCTTGAAATTCTCCATCCAATGGTGCTAAACTTGTTTAGATTGAGTAATGATTGTGGGTCAAATTGACCAATTGAACTTTTGATTTTATCTGTGCACAAAAATCCCGTAGGGAGGCTTGTTGAGTTCGTTTCGAAGCACAGCCGCCTACTTTTAGTTTTCGGTATCAAGAAGTCTGGAAGCCGCTCTAAAACTTTGAAATTTAGATTTAGGGTAATGCCATGATGACGCAGGTACAAACTGCGTCTCTCTAGCATTTTTAGTTCCAGAATGATTCAAAAGCATAGCTGAAAGTTTTTTCAAGTCCGGGCTTTTTTTTTAACGCATGTATTTGTTTTCTCCAATAATCACCACATGCCGTGTATATCATGCATTAAATGTCCCAAATTTATGGGGTGTGTATGGTCTACTCCCTGGCCTGTAGCCTCGCTTTGAGAATCCCCATAGCACTAATTTTGGTACGATAAGAAAGCCCTTGAAATTCTCCATCCAATGGTGCTAAACTTGTTTACATTGAGTAATGATTGTGGGTCAAATTGACCCGTTGAACTTTTGATTTTCTCTGTGCACAAAAAACCCTTAGGGAGGCTTGTTGAGTTCGTTTCGAAGCACAGCCGCCTTCATTTAGTTTTCGGTATCAAGAAGTCTGGAAGCCGCTCTAAAACTTTGAAATTTAGATTCAGGGTAATGCCATGATGACGCAGGTACAAACTGCGTCTCTCTAGCATTTTTAGTTCCAGAATGATTCAAAAGCATAGCTGAAGTTTTTTCAAGTCCGGGCTATTTTTTAACGCATGTATTTGTTTTCTCCAATAATCACCACATGCCGCGTATATCATGCATTAAATGTCCCAAATTTATGGGGTGTGTATGGTCTACTCCCTGGCCTGTAGCCTCGCTTTGAGAATCCCCATAGCACTAATTTTGGTACGATAAGAAAGCCCTTGAAATTCTCCATCCAATGGTGCTAAACTTGTTTACATTGAGTAATGATTGTGGGTCAAATTGACCCGTTGAACTTTTGATTTTCTCTGTGCACAAAAAACCCTTAGGGAGGCTTGTTGAGTTCGTTTCGAAGCACAGCCGCCTTCATTTAGTTTTCGGTATCAAGAAGTCTGGAAGCCGCTCTAAAACTTTGAAATTTAGATTCAGGGTAATGCCATGATGACGCAGGTACAAACTGCGTCTCTCTAGCATTTTTAGTTCCAGAATGATTCAAAAGCATAGCTGAAAGTTTTTTTCAAGTCCGGGCTTTTTTTTAACGCATGTATTTGTTTTCTCCAATAATCACCACATGCCGTGTATATCATGCATTAAATGTCCCAAATTTATGGGGTGTGTATGGTCTACTCCCTGGCCTCTAGCCTCGCTTTGCGAATCCCAATAGCACTAATTTTGGTACGATAAGAAAGCCCTTGAAATTCTCCATCCAATGGTGCTAAACTTGTTTAGATTGAGTAATGATTGTGGGTCAAATTGACCCGTTGAACTTTTGATTTTCTCTGTGCACAAAAATCCCGTAGGGAGGCTTGTTGAGTTCGTTTCGGAGCACAGCCGTCTGCTTTTAATTTTCGGTATCAAGAAGTCTGGAAGCCGCTCTACAACTTTGAAATTTAGATTGAGGGACATGCCATGATGACGCAGGTACAAACTGCGTCTCTCTAGCATTTTTAGTTCCAGAATGATTCAAAAGCATAGCTGAAAGTTTATTCATGTCCGGGCTTTTTTTTAACGCATGTATTTGTTTTCTCCAATAATCACCGCATGCCGTGTATATCATGCATTAAATGTCCCAAATTTATGGGGTGTGTATGGTTTACTCCCTGGCCTGTAGCCTCGCTTTGAGAATCCCCTTAGCATTAATTTTGGTACGAGAGGAAAGCCCTTGAAATTCTCCATCCAATGGTGCTAAACTTTGTTTAGATTGAGTAATGATTGTGGGTAAAATTGACCCGTTGAACTTTTGATTTCCTCTGTGCACAAAAATTCCTTAGGGAGGCTTGTTGAGTTCGTTTCCAAGCACAGCCGCCTACTTTTTATTTTCGGTATCAAGAAGTCTGGAAGCCGCTCTAAAACTTTGAAATTTAGGTTTAGGGTAATGCCATGATGACGCAGGTACAAACTGCGTCTCTCTAGCATTTTTAGTTTCAGAATGATTCAAAAGCATAGCTGAAAGTTTTTTCAAGTCCGGGCTTTTTTTTAACGCATGTATTTGTTTTCTCCAATAATCACCACATGCCGTGTATATCATGCATTAAATGTCCCAAGTTTATGGAGTGTGTATGGTCTACTCCCTGGCCTCTAGGTTCGTTTTGAGAATCCGCATAGCACTAATTTTGGTACGATAGGAAAGCCCTTGAAATTCTCCATCCAATGGTGCTAGACTTGTTTAGATTGAGCAATGATTGTGGGTCAAATTGACCCGTTGTACTTTGGATTTTCTCTGTGCACAAAAATCCCGTAGGGAGGCTTGTTGAGTTCGTTTCGGAGCACAGCCGCCTACTTTTAATTTTCGGTATCAAAAAACCCGGAAGCTGCTCTAAAACATTGAAATTTGAATTAAGGGACATGCCATGATGACGCAGGTACAAACTGCGTCTCTCTAGCGTTTTTATTCCAGATTGATTCAAAGCATAGCTGTAAGTTTTTTCAAGTCCGGGCTTTTTTTTAACGCATATATTTGTTTTCTCCAATAATCACCACATGCCGTGTATATCATGCATTAAATGTCCCAAATTTAAGGGGTGTGTCGGGTCTACTCCCTGGCCTCTAGCGTCGCCTTGAAAATCCCCATAGCACTGATGTTTATACGAGAGGAAAGCCCTTGGAATTGTCCATCCAATGGTACTAAACTTGTTTAGATTAAGCAATGATTTTGGGTCAAAATGACCCGTTGTACTTTTGATTTTCTCTGTGCACAAAAATCCCGTAGGGGAGGCTTGTTGAGTTCGTTTCGGAGCACAGCCGCCTACTCTTAATTTTCGGTATCAGAGTGGAGGTTGTTGAAATCGTTTCTGAGCAACCCGCAAGAGCGATAGATTGAATTTCATTTTTTCTGTCTGAGTTTTATTCCCGTCTTCATTAAAAAAAAAATTCAAAAGTGAATACATCAAATGTTGGGACATGCATCCAGGTAATGACAATATTCGAGTGTTTTCCATAACATTTACCTAATTGCTATAGGTAATATTTATGCGTGAAACTTTACATCAACAGTTCGGCTACGAAAGTATCCCATTCCGTGTGTGCTATACATTTGCGCATTGAAACCGACTTAAAAAAACACAACCTTCAAGGAAAAACGTATATAGGACTTAAAATGGCGGCCATATTGAATTTTGCTAGATATTTTAAACAGCTGGAGTTTGATTATTTTTTTTACCCGTATTCCCCTTAACCTTAACTTGTTTTGGGGCGGGGCCTATAGCCCCCCCTCCCCCATTAGAACCGATCCTCTCTTTAACCAATCCTCTTCTAAAATCCCCGAAAAAATTAATTTCTAAGTTCCACAGAACACAGCGAAGACAAAATATGGGGGGGGTAACACATATTTCGATCAACGATTGGCTCTGCATTGAAGGGGTGGGGGTAAATGCTCTTGCTTTTACAATTTGCAGCTTCTTCAGGAGATTTGTATTTACAATATTAGCAGCAAAATCATTACAACGAGGGCAATGAAACCACACTTTCCGTGCATAAACACTTGACATCGTGGTAACATTCTCGTGGAATTTCCTATAGTTGGGTGACTGTAAGGTCCGTAAGGTCTCAAATAATGACAAAATCCGGAATATTCTTCGAATTGAGTCTTTATTGAGCCAGAAATTGCAACAGTAATCGTGTCTTCTTATAGCACGTTTATATGCAGTACGCCGTGTTTGTTTACATTTCACCCACTATGTCACGTGAGGCACGGAGCGCAATCGGTCTATTGATTATGACCATGAAAACACCAGTTTTTAAGCACCAACACTGTAGCGCAGTGCGTAAGGTGCTGGGACTGTTTCAGCAACTCGGATCACCCGGTCCGGGTTCGAATACCGTCTGTCTCTAATATAGATTCAAGGCTTTTTGCTGCCCCTGATAGGACAGTGTGATTGGGATCTGCCTTGTTTTCTCCCCTAAAGGGACAGGGCCCGCGTGGTGGCTAGGGTTCGAAGCAGGGGGGGATGTGCTCTGGGTCGGATGCAAATCCTGAAGGGTTCTATATGGCAAAGGGGAGGGGCCAGTGTGTGCCATTAACTGAACCGGCGCCTGAATGCCTGACACTTCCGGAGCGTAACCTTTTATATTTTTCCACCAGATTAAATTTGCATTCTTCAATTTCTTTATTGTTCTATTTGTCTTACCCGCTGCCAAAACATTAGGACTCAAACTTCCTCTAGTTATCGGGCAACGTCGGTAGCCTAGTTGACAACACACTGCTCTTGAACTACAGGGGTCCCGGGTTCGAATCCCACCCGAGGAACATGATATTTTGTTCACGGAATATTTTTGTTCACGGGACTCGGGAAAGTATCCTGAGTTTACAGTGCTAACACACATCGGTGTATGGGTCAAAAACAAAATTAATTTTCTCTATAATATTTATTTGTATAATGTTATTATTGTTGTTATTATTTATAACGCTTACTGGTATAACTGGTATGTATCTGGTAACTGTTTTAAACAGTGTTTACATCAATTAACTAGGTCAGACTTGTTCTCTCTAATCCGAAGGCGGGTTCACTTATGTTTGAAAAGGAGGGAGCTACTGCCTTAGTTAAAAGACATTGTTTTCGTATCTACTCTTGTTAGAAACTCTTGTTTTTTTTGTATAGATTAGTATCCTGTTTAAAGGAACGTTACAGAATTGGTAAGAAACAAAATTGTGAAAATCACAGATGTACATAAAACTTACACGGTCTAATGATAATGATTGTTGAAAACATCCCTTGAAGTATTTATGTCTGAAGTCTCATATTTGTTAAGAAATAAATAATTTAACCTTGCGTTTGTTATTTTTTTTGTTTGCATCAATGTCATGCAAAATGTGTAATCGTTTTTTGACTATTATTTTTCTCGTGACCCAGATGGCCGATCAGTTTGAAACTTTAACGGATTTGTCAGTTCATGTATATGGTGGATTACATAAAGTGCTTACACTGCCAGCAACTATTTTGATTTTAAGATCAAAAGGGGGCCCTTGATATTAAAAGGAACAGTTTTGTTTTAATTTGTTTTAAGGATCTGTGTTGAGAATATTGAAAGAAATACAGGATTATTGTTTGTTTGCGGAAAAAAAAAATATACTAATTTCTGTCAAAAAACAAGGTTTGATGATGACGAAATACAGTTCATGCGTCATTAATTTATCTTTGGTACGAGAAGAAAGCCCTTGAAAATGGCGATCCGATTGTGGTAAAATTGTTAAGATTGAGCATGAAACTGGGATCGAATTATCCGTTCAAACTGTTTTTTTTTTTTTTTTTTTTTTTTTTTGTCAGACAGCTCTGTGCACAAAACTCTCATAGGGCATGCTGTTGAAATCGTGTCTGAGCAACCCCGCTTACTGGAGCTTTTTGTTATCATGAAGTGTATAAGTCGCCCTATACTTTTGAAAAACGGATGCAGGGACATGCCAGAATGACTCAGTTACAAACTTCATCTCTTTAGCATTTTTAGCTACATAATTATTTCAGAGCATGGCTGAAATATTTATTTTTCGGGCCAATTTTTGAATGAATATCAATGTAAACAGCTGGATCGTGATTTTTAACCAAGATTCCTAGTTTTGTTTCTTATCAAGTTTATTTGCCTGAAAATTTGCCCACATTTTCCTCCCCTAGTTTTATGCAAAATGGCGGCCACATTGAATTTTGAAATACTTTAAGTGTAAAAAAGTACCAACCTAACTTTATTAGCAACATTTTGGCAGTCGGCTTGTTCTTTGTAGTTATGTCAATGAGAGATTTGTGTACGGTTTCAGGGGAAAAACGGTGGCCATTTTGTTTTTTACGTAAAAATGCACTTTCGCCGGATAAATATGCAAATTGCTAAATATTCAAAAATACACAAAACATACTTAAAAGTCTTATAGCCTTGAAATGGAAAACTATTGATAGATTCTTGAAATCTTTATTCTCTGCTTAATTTTATATGGGGAGTCCCTGGGCCCGTCGAGTTATTCTCCCTCCAAGAAAAAACACCCCTTCACAAGTTTAATTTTAAAAACGTCAAAAACCCCCAGGTCACAATTGGGCAACATTTTTGTACATTGAAACACCTTCTGGGGGCTCTCAAATCTGTCTTATATAGAATATTAGGTGGTTGAAATCGTTTCTGAGCAACCCCGCCTACTTGAGTTTTTTTATATCAAGAAGTGTGCAAGTCGCCCTGAACCTTTAAAAAATAGACGCAGGAACATGCCAAATGACTAAGGTACAAACTGCATCTCCCTAGCATTTTTTGTTCCAGGGTTATTCCAGAGTGTTGCTGAACGTTTTTAATTGTCCGGGCCTATTTTTTGAATGACCCCCTTATTGTTGGTTGGAATCCTGACTGCGCCGTGTCTTGGTGTACGTTTTATACACGCACAGTGTACGTCAATTTCTAATGGGTGCCTGCTCGCGCCGTGTGCAAGTCGCCCTAAACCTTTAAAAAATGGACGTAGGAACATTCCTGGAAGAGGCGAGGAAAGCCCTTGAACATGGCAATCCTGTGGTGTTAAAATTTTGAAGATTGAGCATGAAACTGGGATCGAAATTACCGGTTGTACATGTTGTTTTTCTCTCCGACAGCTCTGTGCACAAAACTCACATAGTGGAGGTTGTTGAAATCGTTTCTGAGCAACCCCGCAAGGCGGGACAAACTGTAACAGTATACTGTTCAGCTTCATCAAAGGTCTTAGCATCCGTCACAAAGAGGGAGCAATGATCACCAAAACTTGTCTATGGACTGATGCAGAACATGCATGGATATACCATCAGGAAATGCGTCTGAAGGAGAGCTGAAACAGTGAAGTTTGCCGCCATTTTGAGCGCCGAGTGATAGCGTCTGAAGACGGCAGGACGTTTCTAACTCAACAAGTGGTAAGCTGTTGTAAGCCGTAACCCCGCCTGTCTATACTCTAAGTTAACTGTTTTAAATGTATTTTATTTCATTCCGAAACGGGGAGGGTAACATTGTAATAAAAAATAACAATAATTTAGAAATGGTTTAGACAATGGTTTAGACAGATGTTTTAAAAGTAGAATACAATGATCTACACACATTTGTCACAAAATTGCATGGTTTTTTCTACTACTTAACGAACTAACACGGTCGGCCATTTATGGAAGCAAAACATTTTGACTCCCAAAAATGGCCGGCCGTGTTTGTCGACAAGTTATAAAAGGAAACCCACGCAATGAGTGGTTACTTGGAGTGATACTTGTGTGGATCATTATGTTCCACTTTTAAAATATATTTATAATCATATGTAATAAGACCAACTCGACTGATCCAAGGCAACGTGTTCCTTTAACTAATAACAAAACACATACATTGGTAAAGCCTTGTTCACACAGTTTGATTTTTTAGACGGTAAATAAAAAGACATACTTTGCAACGCAATGAATTATAGCTTCATCAGGAGTGTCCATAAAAAAAATTACATCTATCTTCCCTACAAAGAATTTTAAAAGTCTTTGTTTTATCAATAACATAAACCAACATAATATTCATAAGGTCGTTGTTTAATGGGCAATTTCAGGCACAAAATGGATTTCTGTATCAACATCAAGGTGACAATGAGGGCACATTTTTTGGATAATGGAAACTTTAAGGAAACTTTTTGCCAATTATTTGGCTTGACTCTAACCCAGCAAACCTCCCTAGAGTTCAATAAGTAGGTTGAGTGAAGAGCATCTGAATTGGGCCAAAGAACGGCGATATTATAATTAACACAACGTAAATATAACTGAAACTCAAACTGGGTTTGAAGATACGGTACGGATATGTCCTGAGCTTATTCCTTTGGCCAGAACTAGTTATATAGCCATTATGCAATCTATTGTACCAATTAGAGTTAAACACGTAACGTTTCACATTCCTTTGGCTATATAGATGGCACAGTTCCTATTAAGCATGAGAAATACCGATGTTTTGTGGCCAAGCCCTTGTGTTTGATCACAGAGAATGTACAGAATTGTTATCGCTCCATTTCAACCAGTTTAAACTTAGCATATGTACAAAGGAAAACGACAAAATTCGTCCCGGAATAAATCGGGTGTACGTATGGCTAACCGATGACGCGGTAAACTTGTAGAGATTGGGCATTAATCTGGAGTCGAAACGACCTTAACAAATCTGCGAACTTTTATTAGACAGCTCTGTGCACAAAAATCCCTTTTGGGAGACTGTTGAGCACAGTTCTGATTCCCCTTTACTTGTTGTTTTCCGCTATCAAGAAATTGTCCAAGCCGCCCTAAAACTTTTACAATTTGGATACAGGGATATGCCAGGTAGAGTCGGGTACAACGACTCCGTGTCTGTAGCATGTTTAATTTCAGAGTTATTGAAGAGTTCGTCTCAGATTTATTTTAAAACCATTCAACAAAACAATCCGTCTGCTTTTTCTGTATAGCCCATGCATACAACTTTGGGGTGGTACTACTCCCTGGCTTCTAGCGTCGCCTTGAGAATCTCCATAGCACTAATTTTTGTACGAGAGGAAAGCCCTTGAAATTGTCAATCCAATGGTGCTAAACTTGTTTAGATTGAGCAAAGATTTTTGGTTAAATTGACCCGTTGTACTTTTGATTTTCTCTGTGCACAAAAATCCCGTAGGGAGGCTTGTTGAGTTCGTTTCGGAGCACAGCCGCCTACTTTAATTTTCGGTATCAAGAAGTCTGGAAGCCGCTCTAAAACTTTGAAATTTAGATTAAGGGACATGCCATGATGACGCAGGTTTAAACTGCGTCTCTCTAGCTTTTTTAGTTCCAGAATGATTCAAAAGCATAGCTGAAAGTTTTTTCAAGTCCGGGCTTTTTTTAACGCATGTATTTGTTTTCTCCAATAATCACCACATGCCGTGTATATCATGCATTAAATGTCCCAAATTTATGGGGTGTGTATGGTCTACTCCCTGGCCTGTAGCCTCGCTTTGAGAATCCGCATAGCACTAATTTTGGTACGAGAGGAAAGCCCTTGAAATTCTACATCCAATGGTGCTAAACTTGTTTAGATTGAGTAATGATTGTGGGTCAAATTTACCCGTTGAACTTTTCATTTTCTCTGTGCACAAAAATCCCGTAGGGAGGCTTGTTGAGTTCGTTTCGGAGCACAGCCGCCTACTTTTAATTTTCGGTATCAAGAAGTCTGGAAGCCGCTCTAAAACTTTAAAATTTAGATTAAGGGACATGCCATGATGACGCAGGTACAAACTGCGTCTCTCTAGCATTTTTAGTTCCAGAATGATTCAAAAGCATAGCTGAAAGTTTTTTCAAGTCCGGGCTTTTTTTAACGCATGTATTTGTTTTCTCCAATAATCACCACATGCCGTGTATATCATGCATTAAATGTCCCAAATTTATGGGGTGTGTATGGTCTACTCCTGGCCTGTAGCCTCGCTTTGAGAATCCCCATAGCACTAATTTTGGTACGAGAGGAAAGCCCTTGAAATTCTACATCCGATGGTGCTAAACTTGTTTAGATTGAGTAATGATTGTGGGTCAAATTGACCCGTTGAACTTTTGATTTTCTCTGTGCACAAAAATCCCGTAGGGAGGCTTGTTGAGTTCGTTTCGGAGCACAGCCGCCTACTTTTAATTTTCGGTATCGAGAAGTCTGGAAGCCGCTCTAAAACTTTGAAATTTAGATTAAGGGGCATGCCATGATGACGCAGGTTTAAACTGCGTCTCTCTAGCATTTTTAGTTCCAGATTGATTCAAAGCATAGCTGA
Organism: Asterias amurensis; assembly: GCF_032118995.1. NCBI lineage: Eukaryota > Metazoa > Echinodermata > Asteroidea > Forcipulatida > Asteriidae > Asterias > Asterias amurensis. Next base: position 12,148,527 of record NC_092660.1, read on the forward strand.
AAGTTTTTTCAAGTCCGGGCTTTTTTTAACGCATGTATTTGTTTTCTCCAATAATCACCACATGCCGTGTATATCATGCATTAAATGTCCCAAATTTATGGGGTGTGTATGGTCTACTCCCTGGCCTGTAGCCTCGCTTTGAGAATCCCCATAGCACTAATTTTGGTACGAGAGGAAAGCCCTTGAAATTCTACATCCAATGGTGCTAAACTTGTTTAGATTGAGTAATGATTGTGGGTCAAATTTACCCGTTGAACTTTTCATTTTCTCTGTGCACAAAAATCCCGTAGGGAGGCTTGTTGAGTTCGTTTCGGAGCACAGCCGCCTACTTTTAATTTTCGGTATCAAGAAGTCTGGAAGCCGCTCTAAAACTTTGAAATTTAGATTAAGGGACATGCCATGATGACGCAGGTACAAACTGCGTCTCTCTAGCATTTTTAGTTCCAGAATGATTCAAAAGCATAGCTGAAAGTTTTTTCAAGTCCGGGCTTTTTTTAACGCATGTATTTGTTTTCTCCAATAATCACCACATGCCGTGTATATCATGCATTAAATGTCCCAAATTTATGGGGTGTGTATGGTCTACTCCTGGCCTGTAGCCTCGCTTTGAGAATCCCCATAGCACTAATTTTGGTACGAGAGGAAAGCCCTTGAAATTCTACATCCGATGGTGCTAAACTTGTTTAGATTGAGTAATGATTGTGGGTCAAATTGACCCGTTGAACTTTTGATTTTCTCTGTGCACAAAAATCCCGTAGGGAGGCTTGTTGAGTTCGTTTCGGAGCACAACCGCCTACTTTTAATTTTCGGTATCGAGAAGTCTGGAAGCCGCTCTAAAACTTTGAAATTTAGATTAAGGGGCATGCCATGATGACGCAGGTTTAAACTGCGTCTCTCTAGCATTTTTAGTTCCAGAATGATTCAAAGCATACCTGAAAGTTTTTTCAAGTCCGGGCTTTTTTTAACGCATGTACACTGTTAAAAAAAATGTTGTTAATTTACAGTGGTTTGTTTTGTCAATTGGCATTACGGAGGCTACTTTTGTCTACAGAAGATTCAACTGTGATTTTCCACTGTGCATCAACATCAGAATCTCCTGTGATGTGTACTGTACCTTTACAGCACAATCCACTGTAATTGACGTTGGCTAAAATGTAGAAGCTCTGTGACACAACAGTAGATTTATTTGAAGGATTTTGTTCATCAACATAGTGTTTTGTACACGAACAACTCTCTGTGACAGAACATACACTGCTTTCTGCGCGTTTACATTGAATCTCTGTTATGTCACATAGGATGACCAATCTTCTGTGTATACACAATGCTTCGTTTTGCTAACTTGACCACCCTCTCATTAATATAATTCAAACAACAAGAAAATAAAAGACATATCACACACGTTTTATCTCAGTTTCACAAAACATTAACAGTTTTTTCAACTTTAATTGAAATTCACTCAAAATAATGCAACTGTCGTCATAATGTACACAAGGAATAATACTTTAAAAAAAATTGATAGCAGCATGTTTTTTTTTTTACATTATAATTTATTGTTTAAAATGACTTAAAGGAAGGGAAATGACCAATTCAATTTTGGTAGAGTCCCCGTGTGATTGGGGGAAAATTACAAGTCTCTACTCTTGTAAAATGGTGTAAATTGCCATTGTATTCGATAACCATTGCCCCGGAAAGTTATCGAATACAAGGGCCATTTACATCATTTGAAAGTGAGGTTAGAGATATTTTTCCCCACTGATCACATAAGGACTCTATCTATTGGAAAAGGAGTACATCACAAAAATTAATTGCTCATTTCCCTTCCTCTTTAAATAAGTGAACAACTCTGCATGTTTTAACTATTACACATTACCAACTTCAACCAGTCTCTATTGTCCATAAATATTGCATCAATAATAACAACACGATTCGTACTACGTTTGTGTTCAATTCATAATGGAAATTGTTTCAAGAGAAACTATTAATTAGGGGTAGGTTCATACACTGGTAATGACCTTGATAAAACAAATGGTGTAACATTTTCAACCTAAAGACTACTGTTACAAAGATGATCATGGTAGTAAGCATCCTGCGAAATGTTTTGGTCTGAAGTGCCCCTTTATCGAAAATCAATCAAAGTTTGCCAAAAATTTGAACCCCCAAAGGTCGGCTTGAGGCAACTTACATACAGTTTCAAATGATCCCACAATGGAAACACTGGCTCAGTATTTCCAACTTCATAAGTATAGGCCTTTTGTCTAAATTTCTGCCAGTGTGCAAATGTATACTGAAGGTGATGTTTTTGAATAAAATTGTGTTTTTCACATTGTTTAAAATTACTTAAAAGGGAAGATTTTTTCAGTCTTTAATGATTATACAATTTCAATCTGTCTATTATAAGCATTGCAGCAATAATACTGATAAAAACATTAAATACAGTACATACTTGAACTGGTTCCAAGAGAAAATGTTCATGTTAATTTTGCATCGGTGATAAAGAATTATAATTGTGTGTTTTTATCCATACACTGATGTAAATTATAAGCACTGTATACCCAGTACTGAGTATGCAGTGCTGAACACATCAGTGCATGGAGAAAAACACAGATATTAAGCCCAACAGGGTAACAGCGAACATTTGTAAAAAAAAATTCCCCTGTAAAAAAAAAATTCCCCCAGTTAGTGTTTTGTTTTTTTACATGTTTGTCACACCAAGTAAGTTTTATGAAATTTCAAAGCTTATTTTTATTTTATTTATTTATTTATTATTTTTTTTTTTTTTTTTTTTTTGGGGGGGGTCATGAACTGAGACAAACCTATCCTACTTTATTGCTTGTTAATTCAAGAGTGAAACAGTTAAAAACAGTATTGTTATCAAGCTCAAAGCATCAAGCGTTCACTTTAACAAGAAAACTAGCTAAAGCACTCAGGAATTTTGTTACATACACCATGTAGTGCTGTTTAAAAAAAAAAACATTCAACTTTAGTGCTATCTGAACTGTTTTACTTCTACACCACCCACATTTCTTCAAAGTCTTTCAGCTTGGTACAAAGTTGTACAACTTTGTTATTGGGCCCTCCTTTGGTGTTGGAGGACCTCTTGCTGCCTCTTTCCGGTCTAATCTTGAACAGCAGTCTGCACATAAAAAAGATACAAAACTGTACATTATACACATCAATCTAATTCTGTATGCCAGTATCCACTTTAAAGTTGATTTGTATGATTATGCTTATTTGTCATACTCGTTGATGGGCATTGTTCTAAACAGATTGTAGTCTTAAAGGAAGTTAACAGTAGTAAATACTCTTGAGGGAAAATGTTTGTTAAAAAATGTTTGTTTTCTTTTTTGACTATTGCTCTTAACCCTGCACTGCACCATGCCAGTCAAAAGCATCTATCCCCCCATCGTACAGTCAGCTGCAGTACGGTGTGTTTGGCTGCTCACAAACTCTTCTAACATGGTACCATTAGACTCAAAAACGTTCACTGAATCCACAGAACAGAAAAAAAAAAATGCAAACAAAATGTTCATGGGGGGTAAGCACACTCAGAAAAAAACAAAAAAACTAATTTTTGCAAAAATCCAACTTTTATGCTCCATTACACTATTGCACTGTTTGCTGCAGTACCGTGTAAAATAAGTATTCATTTCGGTTTACACTTGCATGTCTTAAGTCACACAAGTTTGGCAGGTAAACTAACTGGAACAAAAGGGGTTGTATCTTTGTTGGCATTTATGAACAAAATAATTGTGGTTGATTTATTCCAACAGTTTTACTGAATTTATTGGATTGTGCACTGTAGACTTAATCACACAGTTAAAGAGGGTCTTTAATGTCAAATTCAATTTTGTGATATACTTATTTTCCAAAAAATGCCTCCTTGGATGGAAAAGACTCATTAGTTGTTGATAATCCAATGACGTCATGTTTCAAATTGAAGTCACGAATGAACCAAAACAACCCGTACAAAAATGAACCCATTTTTCTCTTGAATGATGTCATGTAGGATGTTTTGAACGTTGACAAATTTTGCACTGGAGGGTATCGAATAGAATGGCAATTACACCACTTTAACGTGAGGTTAGAGACTTGTAATTTTTTCACCACTCACATGAGGACTATATCTATTGGAAAATGAGTACATCACATTAAAGCCGCTCTTTAAGTGCAGTTGATCTGCAGTTGTTTCCACTTGGCCAAAATGAAGAATAATACAAGTGCTTCAAAATAATTACCTTTGCATGAACTCAGGAGTAGCTGCAATATTAGGTGGGTATTGTAGATTGAAAACATAGAACACCACGAACCACATCTGAAGACCCTTGAGAAGATCACTGCAATGGAGTAGTGGATTCCTTTCGATGCAGACTGCACATTTTGCGCTCAGGAAGGGGTTGTCACCTGCAGCAGAAACAAGCATTTAAACAAACATCAATTTATTTGCAAATGCAAATAACAAAAGGACCAGTTTAGGTTATAAAATGAGGTATTTTTTTTTACCAAATCATTATTTACATCTTCCCACAGTTAATATTTTTAAGACACACGGGGTAAGTCTAATGAGCATAGGAAATCTGTGGGCTTAAAATGTTGAATCGGTGACATTTTTTGTTGACCACAAAATATTGCAGTATTTTTCAGATGATCTAGGGTGTGGGAGTTTCAATTTTTTAAGAAAAATTTTGGCAAGTTCACTTTACAATTTCAAATATGAGCACAAAGCTGTAGACAAAATGTCTTATTGGAAACAATAAACCATCTGATTTAAGATTGATTTTATTAAGTATGGGAAACACCATAGTTCAATCAGTAATACTATAACTTAGCCTTGTAAGCATATGCACAAAAATTTAAGTATGATTGATTTTCAACTCAAATTAAAGTTATTATTAATGGTGAAATTAAATTAGGGAACTAAAATGTCAGTTATTTTCGAAGGTATTTTTTACCTGCATAGGCCAGTACAGGGCTATCCGTGTCACAGTCAAAGTCAGAGCTTCTTGCAGTTTCCTTTATACAGAAAGAAAGAAAACAAATCACAAACATGTATAACATTCAAAATATATAATAACAGAGGCCATTTAAAACATTGGTAATTACCATGACACTGCTATACTTTGTGTCCCTTTAAGCTGTTGTCAGCATTTCTCATAACAAGAGCATATAAAACGCGATGAATTTTTCACTGGTTATTTCATGATATTGAAAAGTAAGGGTTTAATATTGATGTTGTACTTGTACCTTTTGTCTTTAAACAAATGCCGAATATATCTGGTTAAGTCAGAACTGGAAGATGTTCCCACTTGAAAAGTATTTAAAGAAAACTTTCAACTGATCCCTTAGTTATTAAATAATTGGCGCACTACTTGAGATCGCGGCACAGTTTCTCATTAACGGAAATTGGTCCAGCGCGCGCAGCGCCCTCTAGCGGTTGTGAACGTACCTACTACTACAGAACAGTACTACACAGTATTATAACACCCCTTGCAAGTATTCTGCCTGCTCATTGGTTTAGAGCGCGTCACATGACATGTCTTAGTTTTGCCAGACGACGGCCGTGTGATAGAGCGTCGGTTTGCCATGCGCTAGTCCAACAGACTAGCACATGGCGTGCAGTACCCAGACGTCCGTTGCGTATACTGGGATGATAAATTAATAGTCTGTAACCATTTCGGATTGCGCGACACTACATGCAACACAGTAAGTAAAAGTGTTTGCAATCTGTATTCGCGTCGTCCGTGGATTGTAGCATTCAGGTCTGTAACTTAATAATAACAGTACAGTATTTAGAAATATTTGGGGTGTTATAAAACAAATATTGACTGCTTTTACTCGTGCAATGGTTAAAAACTATGACTCCCTCGGTGATCCCCGGAGCGTTCTATTTTCCCTCGGCTTCGCCTCGGGAAAATTGAACGCTCCGGGGATCACCTCGGGAGTCATAGTTTTAACCATAGCACTCGAAGCAGTCAATATTTGTATACTACTACAGTCAATATTTGTAAATTGTATACTACTACTAGCAGTAGCACTCAATCGACAAAAAGATACAAACAAAATGGAGCGTCACTTACTATACCATTACCAGACCAGGCATGCCAGGCTAAAAAATGTGTTTTAATGCATCCTCATCTGCTCATATCATATGTTCACCACAGTGAGTTTAGTATAAATCAGCTTGCCAACCAAGTAAAAAAACAGTAGTAAGGTTAATAATAGGTAGGCCTAGGCCTAGTGTAGGAATTTTTAGTATAACAAATTGTGACTGAAATAATCACATTCATTTTAATTTTACTGAATTAATTTGCTGATTTTTAGTTGTATTGTAATGTTACTAAGAGTAAGACATCTATGTATTAACAGTCAGATGATCGACTAGACATGTAAAATACTACTAGTAAACTAGAGCCAGAGGGTAGGCTAATTTTAATTAACTGAAATTGGAAAGCTAGTAAAGCAAAATACAAGACATTTCCAGAACCAGAAAAACAACTTTATAATTCATGTCCATGGACCATGGCAAACAACAAATCATCCCAAATCCACATGCAGCCTGTCTGTGTGTTGTGTTGACGTTATGCATGCACACACACAAACACACACAATCTGTCATCTATCACGTCTATCAACGATCTGACGATCGTCTGTCGCTAAACATGATAAATTTTCCAATTGTCATATTTTATGTTTAAGCCTAACGAGCGTTAGGCTTATGTTAACCATGTGACTTACAATAATAGTAATAATAATCATATTAATAACACAGAATAGTGTTCTTAATCTTACCTGTAATTTTGTTGTCGTGGAAACTGATCAGCAAAGGTCAAGTACAAACTCTTCCAAAAAAGTTAAGTGAGCGCACAATGTGATGACGTGTGGTGGAGAGAGCGCACGCGCACAAACGACGGCGGAAGATCCAGCCGGTCTGAACCAGTTCCTGCTGATCACTTTTTCCCCTTTTTGCCGCGCACACACACAGAAGACGACAAGAACTTCGTAATGGTACCCGTCTTCTCTTTGTTTAATGCAAAAATTTGAGGGCCACCAGGGAAAAATCACTGTGGTGTGATACGCTGGGGGGGACGATCTCTGTTAAATGAATTTTTTATCAATGAACCAAGGAAAGTTCAGAGCTTTCTAGTCCGACACCACAACGTTCCTATGATAGTAAATGCAATGCTTTTTTACATGAGTAGGGGCATATCCTGTAATATTCGGACGAAAATTAGCTCTAGGCTACTAGGGCCTACGAGTCTTCATTCCAATTTTTACTTTACTGAGTAGCCTACACCACACATGCCCGCCCGCGCCACACCGATGATGAGGGCCGGAGTTTTCCCTTTCCAGCACTGATATTAAAGCCTAAATCCGCAGTTTATTATAGTGGCTAAGAATGGAAGGCAATTAGCTGCTATATCAGAGTGCAGTTAGTTCAAGTGACTTACTGAATTTGATTTTGTGTTAAAGGTTCGTTTCATGCCCAAATACTAGCCTCATACTTAGGCAGGTGCCACAATAAACTTCAACGTATAAATGATAGTGTAGGCCTATTACAAAAAGTATTCTTGTATCATAATATTATAATTTATAACATTGAATTTCCCTTGAGCTATAGATCCGCCACGGGACGTGCGGTAGGCCCTCAGAAGGTGGTGGGAAGGGGGGGGGGGGTGGGGCTATCACCGATGATTTAATGTTGACACTGTCAATGTTAGAAGACAACCCGGCTGTTCAGAAACAGCAGAATGTGTCAAATCCTCAAGGGTTCACTGTACCGTCACAAAATGTTCCTACAACAGCAGACTTACTTTAAATTTACAGAGAATAGGAGCACACTGTTTAGAGACTGCATATGTTTTGTATATTCACAGAGAAATAGGAAAACGGCAACTTCTGCTGTTCATTTTTGATTCTTTCCAACAAAAAAGCTACTGTGAATTCACACAAATTTTTTACAGTGTATTTGTTTTCTCCAATAATCACCACATGCCGTGTATATCATGCATTAAATGTCCCAAATTTATGGGGTGTGTATGGTCTACTCCTGGCCTGTAGCCTCGCTTTGAGAATCCCCATAGCACTAATTTTGGTACGAGAGGAAAGCCCTTGAAATTCTACATCCGATGGTGCTAAACTTGTTTAGATTGAGTAATGATTGTGGGTCAAATTGACCCGTTGAACTTTTGATTTTCTCTGTGCACAAAAATCCCGTAGGGAGGCTTGTTGAGTTCGTTTCGGAGCACAACCGCCTACTTTTAATTTTCGGTATCGAGAAGTCTGGAAGCCGCTCTAAAACTTTGAAATTTAGATTAAGGGGCATGCCATGATGACGCAGGTTTAAACTGCGTCTCTCTAGCATTTTTAGTTCCAGAATGATTCAAAGCATACCTGAAAGTTTTTTCAAGTCCGGGCTTTTTTTAACGCATGTATTTGTTTTCTCCAATAATCACCACATGCCGTGTATATCATGCATTAAATGTCCCAAATTTATGGGGTGTGTATGGTCTACTCCCTGGCCTGTAGCCTCGCTTTGAGAATCCCCATAGCACTAATTTTGGTACGAGAGGAAAGCCCTTGAAATTCTACATCCAATGGTGCTAAACTTGTTTAGATTGAGTAATGATTGTGGGTCAAATTTACCCGTTGAACTTTTCATTTTCTCTGTGCACAAAAATCCCGTAGGGAGGCTTGTTGAGTTCGTTTCGGAGCACAGCCGCCTACTTTTAATTTTCGGTATCAAGAAGTCTGGAAGCCGCTCTAAAACTTTGAAATTTAGATTAAGGGACATGCCATGATGACGCAGGTACAAACTGCGTCTCTCTAGCATTTTTAGTTCCAGAATGATTCAAAAGCATAGCTGAAAGTTTTTTCAAGTCCGGGCTTTTTTTAACGCATGTATTTGTTTTCTCCAATAATCACCACATGCCGTGTATATCATGCATTAAATGTCCCAAATTTATGGGGTGTGTATGGTCTACTCCTGGCCTGTAGCCTCGCTTTGAGAATCCCCATAGCACTAATTTTGGTACGAGAGGAAAGCCCTTGAAATTCTACATCCGATGGTGCTAAACTTGTTTAGATTGAGTAATGATTGTGGGTCAAATTGACCCGTTGAACTTTTGATTTTCTCTGTGCACAAAAATCCCGTAGGGAGGCTTGTTGAGTTCGTTTCGGAGCACAACCGCCTACTTTTAATTTTCGGTATCGAGAAGTCTGGAAGCCGCTCTAAAACTTTGAAATTTAGATTAAGGGGCATGCCATGATGACGCAGGTTTAAACTGCGTCTCTCTAGCATTTTTAGTTCCAGAATGATTCAAAGCATACCTGAAAGTTTTTTCAAGTCCGGGCTTTTTTTAACGCATGTATTTGTTTTCTCCAATAATCACCACATGCCGTGTATATCATGCATTAAATGTCCCAAATTTATGGGGTGTGTATGGTCTACTCCCTGGCCTGTAGCCTCGCTTTGAGAATCCCCATAGCACTAATTTTGGTACGAGAGGAAAGCCCTTGAAATTCTACATCCAATGGTGCTAAACTTGTTTAGATTGAGTAATGATTGTGGGTCAAATTTACCCGTTGAACTTTTCATTTTCTCTGTGCACAAAAATCCCGTAGGGAGGCTTGTTGAGTTCGTTTCGGAGCACAGCCGCCTACTTTTAATTTTCGGTATCAAGAAGTCTGGAAGCCGCTCTAAAACTTTGAAATTTAGATTAAGGGACATGCCATGATGACGCAGGTACAAACTGCGTCTCTCTAGCATTTTTAGTTCCAGAATGATTCAAAAGCATAGCTGAAAGTTTTTTCAAGTCCGGGCTTTTTTTAACGCATGTATTTGTTTTCTCCAATAATCACCACATGCCGTGTATATCATGCATTAAATGTCCCAAATTTATGGGGTGTGTATGGTCTACTCCTGGCCTGTAGCCTCGCTTTGAGAATCCTCATAGCACTAATTTTGATACGAGAGGAAAGCCCTTGAAATTCTACATCCGATGGTGCTAAACTTGTTTAGATTGAGTAATGATTGTGGGTCAAATTGACCCGTTGAACTTTTGATTTTCTCTGTGCACAAAAATCCCGTAGGGAGGCTTGTTGAGTTCGTTTCGGAGCACAACCGCCTACTTTTAATTTTCGGTATCGAGAAGTCTGGAAGCCGCTCTAAAACTTTGAAATTTAGATTAAGGGGCATGCCATGATGACGCAGGTTTAAACTGCGTCTCTCTAGCATTTTTAGTTCCAGAATGATTCAAAGCATACCTAACAGTTTTATCAAGTCCGGGCTTTTTTTAACGCATGTATTTGTTTTCTCCAATAATCACCACATGCCGTGTATATCATGCATTAAATGTCCCAAATTTATGGGGTGTGTATGGTCTACTCCTGGCCTGTAGCCTCGCTTTGAGAATCCACATAGCACTAATTTTGGTACGAGAGGAAAGCCCTTGAAATTCTACATCCGATGGTGCTAAACTTGTTTAGATTGAGTAATGATTGTGGGTCAAATTGACCCGTTGAACTTTTGATTTTCTCTGTGCACAAAAATCCCGTAGGGAGGCTTGTTGAGTTCGTTTCGGAGCACAACCGCCTACTTTTAATTTTCGGTATCGAGAAGTCTGGAAGCCGCTCTAAAACTTTGAAATTTAGATTAAGGGGCATGCCATGATGACGCAGGTTTAAACTGCGTCTCTCTAGCATTTTTAGTTCCAGAATGATTCAAAGCATACCTGAAAGTTTTTTCAAGTCCGGGCTTTTTTTAACGCATGTATTTGTTTTCTCCAATAATCACCACATGCCGTGTATATCATGCATTAAATGTCCCAAATTTATGGGGTGTGTATGGTCTACTCCCTGGCCTGTAGCCTCGCTTTGAGAATCCCCATAGCACTAATTTTGGTACGAGAGGAAAGCCCTTGAAATTCTACATCCAATGGTGCTAAACTTGTTTAGATTGAGTAATGATTGTGGGTAAAATTGACCCGTTGAACTTTTGATTTTCTCTGGGCACAAAAATCCCCCAGGGAGGCTTGTTGAGTTCGTTTCGAAGCACAGCCGCCTACTTTTAATTTTCGGTATCAAGAAGTCTGGAAGCCGCTCTAAAACTTTGAAATTTAGATTTAGGGTAATGCCATGATGACGCAGGTAGAAACTGCGTCTCTCTAGCATTTTTAGTTCCAGAATGATTCAAAAGCATAGCTGAAAGTTTTTTCAAGTCCGGGCTTTTTTTTTTAACGCATGTATTTGTTTTCTCCAATAATCACCACATGCCGTGTATATCATGCATTAAATGTCCCAAATTTATGGGGTGTGTATGGTCTACTCCCTGGCCTCTAGCCTCGTTTTGAGAATCCGCATAGCACTAATTTTGGTACGAGAGGAAAGCCCTTGAAATTCTCCATCCAATGGTGCTGAACTTGTTTAGATTGAGTAATGATTGTGGGTAAAATTGACCCGTTGAACTTTTGATTTTCTCTGTGCACAAAAATCCCCCAGGGAGGCTTGTTGAGTTCGTTTCGAAGCACAGCCGCCTACTTTTAATTTTCGGTATCAAGAAGTCTGGAAGCCGCTCTAAAACTTTGAAATTTAGATTTAGGGTAATGCCATGATGACGCAGGTAGAAATTGCGTCTCTCTAGCATTTTTAGTTCCAGAATGATTCAAAAGCATAGCTGAAAGTTTTTTCAAGTCCGGGCTTTTTTTAACGCATGTATTTGTTTTCTCCAATAATCACCACATGCCGTGTATATCATGCATTAAATGTCCCAAATTTATGGGGTGTGTATGGTCTACTCCTGGCCTGTAGCCTCGCTTTGAGAATCCCCATAGCACTAATTTTGATACGAGAGGAAAGCCCTTGAAATTCTACATCCGATGGTGCTAAACTTGTTTAGATTGAGTAATGATTGTGGGTCAAATTGACCCGTTGAACTTTTGATTTTCTCTGTGCACAAAAATCCCGTAGGGAGGCTTGTTGAGTTCGTTTCGGAGCACAACCGCCTACTTTTAATTTTCGGTATCAAGAAGTCTGGAAGCCGCTCTAAAACTTTGAAATTTAGATTTAGGGTAATGCCATGATGACGCAGGTTTAAACTGCGTCTCTCTAGCATTTTTAGTTCCAGAATGATTCAAAAGCATAGCTGAAAGTTTTTTCAAGTCCGGGCTTTTTTTAACGCATGTATTTGTTTTCTCCAATAATCACCACATGCCGTGTATATCATGCATTAAATGTCCCAAATTTATGGGGTGTGTATGGTCTACTCCTGGCCTGTAGCCTCGCTTTGAGAATCCCCATAGCACTAATTTTGGTACGAGAGGAAAGCCCTTGAAATCCTACATCCAATGGTGCTAAACTTGTTTAGATTGAGTAATGATTGTGGGTCAAATTGACCCGTTGAACTTTTGATTTTCTCTGTGCACAAAAATCCCGTAGGGAGGCTTGTTGAGTTCGTTTCGAAGCACAGCCGCCTACTTTTAGTTTTCGGTATCAAGAAGTCTGGAAGCCGCTCTAAAACTTTGAAATTTGAAGTTAGGGACATGTCAGAATGACGCAGGTACAAACTGCGTCTCTCTAGCGTTTTTAGTTCCAGAATGATTCAAAAGCATAGCTGAAAGTTTTTTCAAGTCCGGGCTTTTTTTTTTAACGCATGTATTTGTTTTCTCCAATAATCACCACATGCCGTGTATATCATGCATTAAATGTCCCAAATTTATGGGGTGTGTATGGTCTACTCCCTGGCCTGTAGTCTCGCTTTGAGAATCCCCATAGCACTAATTTTGGTACGAGAGGAAAGCCCTTGAAATTTTCCATCCAATGGTGCTAAACCTGTTTAGATTGAGTAATGATTGTGGGTCAAATTGACCCGTTGAACTTTTGATTTTCTCTGTGCACAAAAATCCCGTAAGGAGGCTTGTTGAGTTCGTTTCGAAGCACAGCCGCCTACTTTTAATTTTCGGTATCAAGAAGTCTGGTAGCCGCTCTTAAACTTTGAAATTTAAATTAAGGGACATGCCATGATGACGCAGGTTTAAACTGCGTCTCTCTAGCATTTTTAGTTCCAGAATGATTCAAAAGCATAGCTGAAAGTTTTTTCAAGTCCGGGCTTTTTTTAACGCATGTATTTGTTTTCTCCAATAATCACCACATGCCGTGTATATCATGCATTAAATGTCCCAAATTTATGGGGTGTGTATGGTCTACTCCCTGGCCTGTAGCCTCGCTTTGAGAATCCCCATAGCACTAATTTTGGTACGAGAGGAAAGCCCTTGAAATTCTCTATCCAATGGTGCTAAACTTGTTTAGATTGAGTAATGATTGTGGGTCAAATTGACCAATTGAACTTTTGATTTTTCTCTGTGCACAAAAATCCCGTAGGGAGGCTTGTTGAGTTCGTTTCGAAGCACAGCCGCCTACTTTTAGTTTTCGGTATCAAGAAGTCTGGAAGCCGCTCTAAAACTTTGAAATTTGAAGTTAGGGACATGTCAGAATGACGCAGGTACAAACTGCGTCTCTCTAGCGTTTTTAGTTCCAGAATGATTCAAAAGCATAGCTGAAAGTTTTTTCAAGTCCGGGCTTTTTTTTTTAACGCATGTATTTGTTTTCTCCAATAATCACCACATGCCGTGTATATCATGCATTAAATGTCCCAAATTTATGGGGTGTGTATGGTCTACTCCCTGGCCTGTAGCATCGCTTTGAGAATCCCCATAGCACTAATTTTGGTACGAGAGGAAAGCCCTTGAAATTCTCTATCCAATGGTGCTAAACTTGTTTAGATTGAGTAATGATTGTGGGTCAAATTGACCAATTGAACTTGTGATTTTCTCTGTGCACAAAAATCCCGTAGGGAGGCTTGTTGAGTTCGTTTCGGAGCACAGCCGCCTACTTTTAATTATCGGTATCAAGAAGTCTGGAAGCCGCTCTAAAACTTTGAAATTTAGATTAAGGGACATGCCATGATGACGCAGGTACAAACTGCGTCTCTCTAGCATTTTTAGTTCCAGAATGATTCAAAAGCATAGCTGAAAGTTTATTCATGTCCGGGCTTTTTTTTAACGCATGTACTTGTTTTCTCCAATAATCACCGCATGCCGTGTATATCATGCATTAAATGTCCCAAATTTATGGGGTGTGTATGGTTTACTCCCTGGCCTGTAGCCTCGCTTTCAGAATCCCCTTAGCATTAATTTTGGTACGAGAGGAAAGCCCTTGAAATTCTCCATCCACTGGTGCTAAACTTGTTTAGATTGAGTAATGATTGTGGGTAAAATGGACTTGTTGAACTTTTGATTTCCTCTGTGCACAAAAATCCCGTAGGGAGGCTTGTTGAGTTCGTTTCGAAGCACAGCCGCCTTCATTTAATTTTCGGTATCAAGAAGTCTGGAAGCCGCTCTAAAACTTTGAAATTTAGATTAAGGGACATGCCATGATGACGCAGGTACAAACTGCGTCTCTCTAGCATTTTTAGTTTCAGAATGATTCAAAAGCATAGCTGAAAGTTTTTTCAAGTCCGGGCTTTTTTTTAACGCATGTATTTGTTTTCTCCAATAATCACCACATGCCGTGTATATCATGCATTAAATGTCCCAAATTTATGGGGTGTGTATGGTCTACTCCCTGGCCTCTAGCCTCGCTTTGAGAATCCCAATAGCACTAATTTTGGTACGATACGAAACCCCTTGAAATTCTCCATCCAATGGTGCTAAACTTGTTTAGATTGAGTAATGATTGTGGGTCAAATTGACCCGTTGAACTTTTGATTTTCTCTGTGCACAAAAATCCCGTAGGGAGGCTTGTTGAGTTCGTTTCGGAGCACAGCCGTCTGCTTTTAATTTTCGGTATCAAGAAGTCTGGAAGCCGCTCTACAACTTTGAAATTTAGATTTAGGATAATTCCATGATGACGCAGGTACAAACTGCGTCTCTCTAGCAGTTTTAGTTCCAGAATGATTCAAAAGCATAGCTGAAAGTTTTTTCAAGTCCGGGCTTTTTTTTAACGCATGTATTTGTTTTCTCCAATAATCACCACATGCCGTGTATATCATGAATTAAATGTCCCAAATTTATGGGGTGTGTATGGTCTACTCCCTGGCCTCTAGCCTCGCTTTGAGAATCCCCATAGCACTAATTTTGGTACGATAAGAAAGCCCTTGAAATTCTCCATCCAATGGTGCTAAACTTGTTTAGATTGAGTAATGATTGTGGGTCAAATTGACCCTTTTGAACTTTTGATTTTCTCTGTGCACAAAAATCCCGTAGGGAGGCTTGTTGAGTTCGTTTCGGAGCACAGCCGCCTGCTTTTAATTTTCGGTATCAAGAAGTCTGGAAGCCGCTCTAAAATTTTGAAATTTAGATTTAGGATAATGCCATGATGACGCAGGTACAAACTGCGTCTCTCTAGCATTTTTAGTTCCAGAATGATTCAAAAGCATAGCTGAAAGTTTTTTCAAGTCCGGGCTTTTTTTTAACGCATGTATTTGTTTTCTCCAACAATCACCACACGCCGTGTATATCATGCATTAAATGTCCCAAATTTATGGGGTGTGTATGGTCTACTCACTGGCCTCTAGCCTCGCTTTGAGAATCCGCATAGCACTAATTTTGGTACGAGAGGAAAGCCCTTGAAATTCTCCATCCAATGGTGCTAAACTTGTTTAGATTGAGTAATGATTGTGGGTCAAATTGACCCGTTGAACTTTTGATTTTCTCTGTGCACAAAAATCCCGTAGGGAGGCAGGCTTGTTGAGTTCGTTTCGGAGCACAGCCGCCTGCTTTTAATTTTCGGTATCAAGAAGTCTGGAAGCCGCTCTAAAACTTTGAAATTTAGATTTAGGGACATGCCATGATGACGCAGGTACAAACTGCGTCTCTCTAGCATTTTTAGTTCCAGAATGATTCAAAAGCATAGCTGAAAGTTTATTCATGTCCGGGCTTTTTTTTTAACGCATGTATTTGTTTTCTCCAATAATCACCACATGCCGTGTATATCGTGCATTAAATGTCCCAAATTTATGGGGTGTGTATGGTTTACTCCCTGGCCTGTAGCCTCGCTTTGAGAATCCCCTTAGCATTAATTTTGGTACGAGAGGAAAGCCCTTGAAATTCTCCATCCAATGGTGCTAAACTTGTTTAGATTGAGTAATGATTGTGGGTCAAATTGACCCGTTGAACTTTGGATTTTCTCTGTGCACAAAAATCCCGTAGGGAGGCTTGTTGAGTTCGTTTCGGAGCACAGCCGCCTACTTTTAATTTTCGGTATCAAGAAGTCTGGAAGCCGCTCTAAAACTTTGAAATTTAGATTAAGGGACATGCCATGATGACGCAGGTACAAACTGCGTCTCTCTAGCATTTTTAGTTCCAGAATGATTCAAAAGCATAGCTGAAAGTTTTCTCAAGTCCGGGCTTTTTTTTAACGCATGTATTTGTTTTCTCCAATAATCACCACATGCCGTGTATATCATGCATTAATTGTCCCAAATTTATGGGGTGTGTATGGTCTACTCCCTGGCCTCTAGCTTCGTTTTGAGAATCCCCATAGCACTAATTTTGGTACGAGAGGAAAGCCCTTGAAATTCTCCACCCAATGGTGCTAGACTTGTTTAGATTGAGCAATGATTGTGGGTCAAATTGACCCGTTGTACTTTGGATTTTCTCTGTGCACAAAAATCCCGTAGGGAGGCTTGTTGAGTTCGTTTCGGAGCACAGCCGCCTAATTTTAATTTTCGGTATCAAAAAACCCGGAAGCTGCTCTAAAACATTGAAATTTGAATTAAGGGACATGCCATGATGACGCAGGTACAAACTGCGTCTCTCTAGCGTTTTTATTCCAGATTGATTCAAAGCATAGCTGTAAGTTTTTTCAAGTCCGGGCTTTTTTTTAACGCATATATTTGTTTTCTCCAATAATCACCACATGCCGTGTATATCATGCATTAAATGTCCCAAATTTAAGGGGTGTGTCGGGTCTACTCCCTGGCCTCTAGCGTCGCCTTGAAAATCCCCATAGCACTGATGTTTATACGAGAGGAAAGCCCTTGGAATTGTCCATCCAATGGTGCTAAACTTGTTTAGATTAAGCAATGATTTTGGGTCAAAATGACCCGTTGTACTTTTGATTTTCTCTGTGCACAAAAATCCCGTAGGGGAGGCTTGTTGAGTTCGTTTCGGAGCACAGCCGCCTACTTTTAATTTTCGGTATCAGAGTGGAGGTTGTTGAAATCGTTTCTGAGCAACCCGCAAGAGCGATAGATTGAATTTCATTTTTTCTGTCTGAGTTTTATTCCCGTCTTCATTAAAAAAAAAATTCAAAAGTGAATACATCAAATGTTGGGACATGCATCCAGGTAATGACAATATTCGAGTGTTTTCCATAACATTTACCTAATTGCTATAGGTAATATTTATGCGTGAAACTTTACATCAACAGTTCGGCTACGAAAGTATCCCATTCCGTGTGTGCTAAACATTTGCGCATTGAAACCGACTTAAAAAAACACAACCTTCAAGGAAAAACGTATTTAGGACTTAAAATGGCGGCCATATTGAATTTTGCTAGATATTTTAAACAGCTGGAGTTTGATTATTTTTTTTTACCCGTATTCCCCTTAACCTTAACTTGTTTTGGGGCGGGGCCTATAGCCCCCCTCCCCCATTAGAACCGATCCTCTCTTTAACCAATCCTCTTCTAAAATCCCCGAAAAAAATTAATTTCTAAGTTCCACAGAACACAGCGAAGACAAAATATGGGGGGGGGGTAACACATATTTCGATCAACGATTGGCTCTGCATTGAAGGGGTGGGGGTAATTGCTCTTGCTTTTACAATTTGCAGCTTCTTCACGAGATTTGTATTTACAATATTAGCAGCAAAATCATTACAACGAGGGCAATGAAACCACACTTTCCGTGCATAAACACTTGACATCGTGGTAACATTCTCGTGGAATTTCCTATAGTTGGGTGACTGTAAGGTCCGTAAGGTCTCAAATAATGACAAAATCCGGAATATTCTTCGAATTGAGTCTTTATTGAGCCAGAAATTGCAACAGTAATCGTGACTTCTTATAGCACGTTTATATGCAGTACGCCGTGTTTGTTTACATTTCACCCACTATGTCACGTGAGGCACGGAGCGCAATCGGTCTATTGATTATGACCATGAAAACACCAGTTTTTAAGCACCAACACTGTAGCGCAGTGCGTAAGGTGCTGGGACTGTTTCAGCAACTCGGATCACCCGGTCCGGGTTCGAATACCGTCTGTCTCTAATATAGATTCAAGGCTTTTTGCTGCCCCTGATAGGACAGTGTGATTGGGATCTGCCTTGTTTTCTCCCCTAAAGGGACAGGGCCCGCGTGGTGGCTAGGGTTCGAAGCAGGGGGGGATGTGCTCTGGGTCGGATGCAAATCCTGAAGGGTTCTATATGGCAAAGGGGAGGGGCCAGTGTGTGCCATTAACTGAACCGGCGCCTGAATGCCTGACACTTCCGGAGCGTAACCTTTTATATTTTTCCACCAGATTAAATTTGCATTTTTCAATTTCTTTATTGTTCTATTTGTCTTACCCGCTGCCAAAACATTAGGACTCAAACTTCCTCTAGTTATCGGGCAACGTCGGTAGCCTAGTTGACAACACACTGCTCTTGAACTTCAGGGGTCCCGGGTTCGAATCCCACCCGAGGAACATGATATTTTGTTCACGGAATATTTTTGTTCACGGGACTCGGGAAAGTATCCTGAGTTTACAGTGCTAACACACATCGGTGTATGGGTCAAAAACAAAATTAATTTTCTCTATAATATTTATTTGTATAATGCTATTATTGTTGTTATTATTTATAACGCTTACTGGTATAACTGGTATGTATCTGGTAACTGTTTTAAACAGTGTTTACATCAATTAACTAGGTCAGACTTGTTCTCTCTAATCCGAAGGCGGGTTCACTTATGTTTGAAAAGGAGGGAGCTACTGCCTTAGTTAAAAGACATTGTTTTCGTATCTACTCTTGTTAGAAACTCTTGTTTTTTTTGTATAGATTAGTATCCTGTTTAAAGGGACGTTACAGAATTGGTAAGAAACAAAATCGTGAAAATCACAGATGTACATAAAACTTACACGGTCTAATGATAATGATTGTTGAAAACATCCCTTGAAGTATTTATGTCTGAAGTCTCATATTTGTTAAGAAATAAATAATTTAACCTTGCGTTTGTTATTTTTTTTGTTTGCATCAATGTCATGCAAAATGTGTAATCGTTTTTTGACTATTATTTTTCTCGTGACCCAGATGGCCGATCAGTTTGAAACTTTAACGGATTTGTCAGTTCATGTATATGGTGGATTACATAAAGTGCTTACACTGCCAGCAACTATTTTGATTTTAAGATCAAAAGGGGGCCCTTGATATTAAAAGGAACAGTTTTGTTTTAATTTGTTTTAAGGATCTGTGTTGAGAATATTGAAAGAAATACAGGATTATTGTTTGTTTGCGGAAAAAAAAAATATACTAATTTCTGTCAAAAAACAAGGTTTGATGATGACGAAATACAGTTCATGCGTCATTAATTTATCTTTGGTACGAGAAGAAAGCCCTTGAAAATGGCGATCCGATTGTGGTAAAATTGTTAAGATTGAGCATGAAACTGGGATCGAATTATCCGTTCAAACTGTTTGTTTTTTTTTTTTTTTTTTTTTTGTCAGACAGCTCTGTGCACAAAACTCTCATAGGGCATGCTGTTGAAATCGTGTCTGAGCAACCCCGCTTACTGGAGCTTTTTGTTATCATGAAGTGTATAAGTCGCCCTATACTTTTGAAAAACGGATGCAGGGACATGCCAGAATGACTCAGTTACAAACTTCATCTCTTTAGCATTTTTAGCTACATAATTATTTCAGAGCATGGCTGAAATATTTATTTTTCGGGCCAATTTTTGAATGAATATCAATGTAAACAGCTGGATCGTGATTTTTAACCAAGATTCCTAGTTTTGTTTCTTATCAAGTTTATTTGCCTGAAAATTTGCCCACATTTTCCTCCCCTAGTTTTATGCAAAATGGCGGCCACATTGAATTTTGAAATACTTTAAGTGTAAAAAAGTACCAACCTAACTTTATTAGCAACATTTTGGCAGTCGGCTTGTTCTTTGTAGTTATGTCAATGAGAGATTTGTGTACGGTTTCAGGGGAAAAACGGTGGCCATTTTGTTTTTTACGTAAAAATGCACTTTCGCCGGATAAATATGCAAATTGCTAAATATTCAAAAATACACAAAAAATACTTAAAAGTCTTATAGCCTTGAAATGGAAAACTATTGATAGATTCTTGAAATCTTTATTCTCTGCTTAATTTTATATGGGGAGTCCCTGGGCCCGTCGAGTTATTCTCCCTCCAAGAAAAAACACCCCTTCACAAGTTTAATTTTAAAAACGTCAACAACCCCCAGGTCACAATTGGGCAACATTTTTGTACATTGAAACACCTTCTGGGGGCTCTCAAATCTGTCTTATATAGAATATTAGGTGGTTGAAATCGTTTCTGAGCAACCCCGCCTACTTGAGTTTTTTTCTATCAAGAAGTGTGCAAGTCGCCCTGAACCTTTAAAAAATAGACGCAGGAACATGCCAAATGACTAAGGTACAAACTGCATCTCCCTAGCATTTTTTGTTCCAGGGTTATTCCAGAGTGTTGCTGAACGTTTTTAATTGTCCGGGCCTATTTTTTGAATGACCCCCTTATTGTTGGTTGGAATCCTGACTGCGCCGTGTCTTGGTGTACGTTTTATACACGCACAGTGTACGTCAATTTCTAATGGGTGCCTGCTCGCGCCGTGTGCAAGTCGCCCTAAACCTTTAAAAAATGGACGTAGGAACATTCCTGGAAGAGGAGAGGAAAGCCCTTGAACATGGCAATCCTGTGGTGTTAAAATTTTGAAGATTGAGCATGAAACTGGGATCGAAATTATCCGTTGTACATGTTGTTTTTCTCTCCGACAGCTCTGTGCACAAAACTCACATAGTGGAGGTTGTTGAAATCGTTTGAAAACTTGTCTATGGACTGATGCAGAACATGCATGGATATACCATCAGGAAATGCGTCTGAAGGAGAGCTGAAACAGTGAAGTTTGCCGCCATTTTGAGCGCCGAGTGATAGCGTCTGAAGACGGCAGGACGTTTCTAACTCAACAAGTGGTAAGCTGTTGTAAGCCGTAACCCCGCCTGTCTATACTCTAAGTTAACTGTTTTAAATGTATTTTATTTCATTCCGAAACGGGGAGGGTAACATTGTAATAAAAAATAACAATAATTTAGAAATGGTTTAGACAATGGTTTAGACAGATGTTTTAAAAGTAGAATACAATGATCTACACACATTTGTCACAAAATTGCATGGTTTTTTCTACTACTTAACGAACTAACACGGTCGGCCATTTATGGAAGCAAAACATTTTGACTCCCAAAAATGGCCGGCCGTGTTTGTCGACAAGTTATAAAAGGAAACCCACGCAATGAGTGGTTACTTGGAGTGATACTTGTGTGGATCATTATGTTCCACTTTTAAAATATATTTATAATCATATGTAATAAGACCAACTCGACTGATCCAAGGCAACGTGTTCCTTTAACTAATAACAAAACACATACATTGGTAAAGCCTTGTTCACACAGTTTGATTTTTTAGACGGTAAATAAAAAGACATACTTTGCAACGCAATGAATTATAGCTTCATCAGGAGTGTCCATACAAAAAATTACATCTATCTTCCCTACAAAGAATTTTAAAAGTCTTTGTTTTATCAATAACATAAACCAACATAATATTCATAAGGTCGTTGTTTAATGGGCAATTTCAGGCACAAAATGGATTTCTGTATCAACATCAAGGTGACAATGAGGGCAAATTTTTTGGATAATGGAAACTTTAAGGAAACTTTTTGCCAATTATTTGGCTTGACTCTAACCCAGCAAACCTCCCTAGAGTTCAATAAGTAGGTTGAGTGAAGAGCATCTGAATTGGGCCAAAGAACGGCGATATTATAATTAACACAACGTAAATATAACTGAAACTCAAACTGGGTTTGAAGATACGGTACGGATATGTCCTGAGCTTATTCCTTTGGCCAGAACTAGTTATATAGCCATTATGCAATCTATTGTACCAATTAGAGTTAAACACGTAACGTTTCACATTCCTTTGGCTATATAGATGGCACAGTTCCTATTAAGCATGAGAAATACCGATGTTTTGTGGCCAAGCCCTTGTGTTTGATCACAGAGAATGTACAGAATTGTTATCGCTCCATTTCAACCAGTTTAAACTTAGCATATGTACAAAGGAAAACGACAAAATTCGTCCCGGAATAAATCGAGTGTACGTATGGCTAACCGATGACGCGGTAAACTTGTAGAGATTGGGCATTAATCTGGAGTCGAAACGACCTTAACAAATCTGCGAACTTTTATTAGACAGCTCTGTGCACAAAAATCCCTTTTGGGAGACTGTTGAGCACAGTTCTGATTCCCCTTTACTTGTTGTTTTCCGCTATCAAGAAATTGTCCAAGCCGCCCTAAAACTTTTACAATTTGGATACAGGGATATGCCAGGTAGAGTCGGGTACAACGACTCCGTGTCTGTAGCATGTTTAATTTCAGAGTTATTGAAGAGTTCGTCTCAGATTTATTTTAAAACCATTCAACAAAACAATCCGTCTGCTTTTTCTGTATAGCCCATGCATACAACTTTGGGGTGGTACTACTCCCTGGCTTCTAGCGTCGCCTTGAGAATCTCCATAGCACTAATTTTTGTACGAGTGGAAAGCCCTTGAAATTGTCAATCCAATGGTGCTAAACTTGTTTAGATTGAGCAAAGATTTTTGGTTAAATTGACCCGTTGTACTTTTGATTTTCTCTGTGCACAAAAATCCCGTAGGGAGGCTTGTTGAGTTCGTTTCGGAGCACAGCCGCCTACTTTAATTTTCGGTATCAAGAAGTCTGGAAGCCGCTCTAAAACTTTGAAATTTAGATTAAGGGACATGCCATGATGACGCAGGTTTAAACTGCGTCTCTCTAGCTTTTTTAGTTCCAGAATGATTCAAAAGCATAGCTGAAAGTTTTTTCAAGTCCGGGCTTTTTTTAACGCATGTATTTGTTTTCTCCAATAATCACCACATGCCGTGTATATCATGCATTAAATGTCCCAAATTTATGGGGTGTGTATGGTCTACTCCCTGGCCTGTAGCCTCGCTTTGAGAATCCGCATAGCACTAATTTTGGTACGGGAGGAAAGCCCTTGAAATTCTACATCCAATGGTGCTAAACTTGTTTAGATTGAGTAATGATTGTGGGTCAAATTTACCCGTTGAACTTTTCATTTTCTCTGTGCACAAAAATCCCGTAGGGAGGCTTGTTGAGTTCGTTTCGGAGCACAGCCGCCTACTTTTAATTTTCGGTATCAAGAAGTCTGGAAGCCGCTCTAAAACTTTGAAATTTAGATTAAGGGACATGCCATGATGACGCAGGTACAAACTGCGTCTCTCTAGCATTTTTAGTTCCAGAATGATTCAAAAGCATAGCTGAAGTTTTTTCAAGTCCGGGCTTTTTTTTAACGCATGTATTTGTTTTCTCCAATAATCACCACATGCCGTGTATATCATGCATTAAATGTCCCAAATTTATGGGGTGTGTATGGTCTACTCCCTGGCCTCTAGCGTCGCTTTGATAATCCCCATAGCACAAATGTTGGTACGAGAGGAAAGCCCTTGAAATTCTCCATCCAATGGTGCTAAACTTGTTTAGATTGAGTAATGATTGTGGGTCAAATTGACCCGTTGAACTTTTGATTTTCTCTGTGCACAAAAATCCCGTAGGGAGGCTTGTTGAGTTCGTTTCGAAGCACAGCCGCCTACTTTTAATTTTCGGTATCAAGAAGTCTAGAAGCCGCTCTAAAACTTTGAAATTTAGATTTAGGGTAATGCCATGATGACGCAGGTAGAAACTGCGTCTCTCTAGCATTTTTAGTTCCAGAATGATTCAAAAGCATAGCTGAAAGTTTTTTCAAGTCCGGGCTTTTTTTTTAACGCATGTATTTGTTTTCTCCAATAATCACCACATGCCGTGTATATCATGCATTAAATGTCCCAAATTTATGGGGTGTGTATGGTCTACTCCCTGGCCTCTAGCCTCGTTTTGAGAATCCGCATAGCACTAATTTTGGTACGAGAGGAAAGCCCTTGAAATTCTCCATCCAATGGTGCTGAACTTGTTTAGATTGAGTAATGATTGTGGGTAAAATTGACCCGTTGAACTTTTGATTTTCTCTGTGCACAAAAATCCCCCAGGGAGGCTTGTTGAGTTCGTTTCGAAGCACAGCCGCCTACTTTTAATTTTCGGTATCAAGAAGTCTGGAAGCCGCTCTAAAACTTTGAAATTTAGCTTTAGGGTAATGCCATGATGAGGCAGGTAGAAATTGCGTCTCTCTAGCATTTTTAGTTCCAGAATGATTCAAAAGCATAGCTGAAAGTTTTTTCAAGTCCGGGCTTTTTTTAACGCATGTATTTGTTTTCTCCAATAATCACCACATGCCGTGTATATCATGCATTAAATGTCCCAAATTTATGGGGTGTGTATGGTCTACTCCTGGCCTGTAGCCTCGCTTTGAGAATCCCCATAGCACTAATTTTGGTACGAAAGGAAAGCCCTTGAAATTCTACATCCGATGGTGCTAAACTTGTTTAGATTGAGTAATGATTGTGGGTCAAATTGACCCGTTGAACTTTTGATTTTCTCTGTGCACAAAAATCCCGTAGGGAGGCTTGTTGAGTTCGTTTCAGAGCACAGCCGCCTACTTTTAATTTTCGGTATCAAGAAGTCTGGAAGCCGCTCTAAAACTTTGAAATTTAGATTAAGGGGCATGCCATGATGACGCAGGTTTAAACTGCGTCTCTCTAGCATTTTTAGTTCCAGAATGATTCAAAGCATAGCTGAAAGTTTTTTCAAGTCCGGGCTTTTTTTAACGCATGTATTTGTTTTCTCCAATAATCACCACATGCCGTGTATATCATGCATTAAATGTCCCAAATTTATGGGGTGTGTATGGTCTACTCCTGGCCTGTAGCCTCGCTTTGAGAATCCCCATAGCACTAATTTTGGTACGAGAGGAAAGCCCTTGAAATCCTACATCCAATGGTGCTAAACTTGTTTAGATTGAGTAATGATTGTGGGTCAAATTGACCCGTTGAACTTTTGATTTTCTCTGTGCACAAAAATCCCGTAGGGAGGCTTGTTGAGTTCGTTTCGAAGCACAGCCGCCTACTTTTAGTTTTCGGTATCAAGAAGACTGAAAGCCGCTCTTAAACTTTGAAATTTGAAGTTAGGGACATGTCAGAATAACGCAGGTACAAACTGCGCCTCTCTAGCGTTTTTAGTTCCAGAATGATTCAAAAGCATAGCTGAAAGTTTTTTCAAATCCGGGCTTTTTTAACGCATGTATTTGTTTTCTCCAATAATCACCACATGCCGTGTATATCATGCATTAAATGTCCCAAATTTATGGGGTGTGTATGGTCTACTCCCTGGCCTCTAGCTTCGTTTTGAGAATCCCCATAGCACTAATTTTGGTACGAGAGGAAAGCCCTTGAAATTCTCCATCCAATGGTGCTAAAGTTGTTTATATTGAGTAATGATTTTGGCTCAAATTGACCCGTTGAACTTTTGATTTTCTCTGTAGACAAACATCCCGTAGGGAGGCTTGCTGAGTTCGTTTCGGAGCACAGCCGTCTACTTTTAATTTTCGGTATCAAAAAGTCTGGAAGCCGCTCTAAAACCTTGAAATTTGAAATAAGGGACATGCCATGATGACGCAGGTACAAACTGCGTCTCTCTAGCATTTTTAGTTCTAGAATGATTCAAAAGCATAGCTGAAAGTTTTTTCAAGTCCGGGCTTTTTTTTTAACGCATGTATTTGTTTTCTCCAATAATCACCACATGCCGTGTATATCATGCATTAAATGTCCCAAATTTATGGGGTGTGTATGGTCTACTCCCTGGCCTCTAGCATCGCTTTGATAATCCCCATAGCACTAATGTTGGTACGAGAGGAAAGCCCTTGAAATTCTACATCCAATGGTGCTAAACTTGTTTAGATTGAGTAATGATTGTGGGTAAAATTGACCCGTTGAACTTTTGATTTTCTCTGTGCACAAAAATCCCTTAGGGAGGCTTGTTGAGTTCGTTTCGGATCACAGCCGCCTACTTTTAATTTTCGGTATCAAGAAGTCTGGTAGCCGCTCTAAAACTTTGAAATTTAAATTAAGGGACATGCCATGATGACGCAGGTACAAACTGCGTCTCTCTAGCATTTTTAGTTCTAGAATGATTCAAAAGCATAGCTGAAAGTTTTTTCAAGTCCGGGCTTTTTTTTTAACGCATGTATTTGTTTTCTCCAATAATCACCACATGCCGTGTATATCATGCATTAAATGTCCCAAATTTATGGGGTGTGTATGGTCTACTCCCTGGCCTCTAGCATCGCTTTGATAATCCCCATAGCACTAATGTTGGTACGAGAGGAAAGCCCTTGAAATTCTACATCCGATGGTGCTAAACTTGTTTAGATTGAGTAATGATTGTGGGTCAAATTGACCCGTTGAACTTTTGATTTTCTCTGTGCACAAAAATCCCGTAGGGAGGCTTGTTGAGTTCGTTTCGAAGCACAGCCGCCTACTTTTAGTTTTCGGTATCAAGAAGTCTGGAAGCCGCTCTAAAACTTTGAAATTTGAAGTTAGGGACATGTCAGAATGACGCAGGTACAAACTGCGTCTCTCTAGCGTTTTTAGTTCCAGAATGATTCAAAAGCATAGCTGAAAGTTTTTTCAAGTCCGGGCTTTTTTTTTTAACGCATGTATTTGTTTTCTCCAATAATCACCACATGCCGTGTATATCATGCATTAAATGTCCCAAATTTATGGGGTGTGTATGGTCTACTCCCTGGCCTGTAGTCTCGCTTTGAGAATCCCCATAGCACTAATTTTGGTACGAAAGGAAAGCCCTTGAAATTTTCCATCCAATGGTGCTAAACCTGTTTAGATTGAGTAATGATTGTGGGTCAAATTGACCCGTTGAACTTTTGATTTTCTCTGTGCACAAAAATCCCTTAGGGAGGCTTGTTGAGTTCGTTTCGAAGCACAGCCGCCTACTTTTAATTTTCGGTATCAAGAAGTCTGGAAGCCGCTCTAAAACTTTGAAATTTAGATTTAGGGTAATGCCATGATGACGCAGGTAGAAATTGCGTCTCTCTAGCATTTTTAGTTCCAGAATGATTCAAAAGCATAGCTGAAAGTTTTTTCAAGTCCGGGCTTTTTTTAACACATTTATTTGTTTTCTCCAATAATCACCACATGCCGTGTATATCATGCATTAAATGTCCCAAATTTATGGGGTGTGTATGGTATACTCCTGGCCTGTAGCCTCGCTTTGAGAATCCCCATAGCACTAATTGTGGTACGAGAGGAAAGCCCTTGAAATTCTACATCCGATGGTGCTAAACTTGTTTAGATTGAGTAATGATTGTGGGTCAAATTGACCCGTTGAACTTTTGATTTTCTCTGTGCACAAAAATCCCGTAGGGAGGCTTGTTGAGTTCGTTTCGGAGCACAGCCGCCTACTTTTAATTTTCGGTATCAAGAAGTCTGAAAGCCGCTCTAAAACTTTGAAATTTAGCTTTAGGGTAATGCCATGATGACGCAGGTAGAAATTGCGTCTCTCTAGCATTTTTAGTTCCAGAATGATTCAAAAGCATAGCTGAAAGTTTTTTCAAGTCCGGGCTTTTTTTAACGCATGTATTTGTTTTCTCCAATAATCACCACATGCCGTGTATATCATGCATTAAATGTCCCAAATTTATGGGGTGTGTATGGTCTACTCCTGGCCTGTAGCCTCGCTTTGAGAATCCCCATAGCACTAATTTTGGTACGAGAGGAAAGCCCTTGAAATTCTACATCCGATGGTGCTAAACTTGTTTAGATTGAGTAATGATTGTGGGTCAAATTGACCCGTTGAACTTTTGATTTTCTCTGTGCACAAAAATCCCCCAGGGAGGCTTGTTGAGTTCGTTTCGGAGCACAGCCGCCTACTTTTAATTTTCGGTATCAAGAAGTCTGGAAGCCGCTCTAAAACTTTGAAATTTAGATTAAGGGGCATGCCATGATGACGCAGGTTTAAACTGCGTCTCTCTAGCATTTTTAGTTCCAGAATGATTCAAAGCATAGCTGAAAGTTTTTTCAAGTCCGGGCTTTTTTTAACGCATGTATTTGTTTTCTCCAATAATCACCACATGCCGTGTATATCATGCATTAAATGTCCCAAATTTATGGGGTGTGTATGGTCTACTCCCTGGCCTGTAGCCTCGCTTTGAGAATCCCCATAGCACTAATTTTGGTACGAGAGGAAAGCCCTTGAAATTCTACATCCAATGGTGCTAAACTTGTTTAGATTGAGTAATGATTGTGGGTCAAATTGACCCGTTGAACTTTTGATTTTCTCTGTGCACAAAAATCCCTTAGGGAGGCTTGTTGAGTTCGTTTCGAAGCACAGCCGCCTACTTTTAATTTTCGGTATCAAGAAGTCTGGAAGCCGCTCTAAAACTTTGAAATTTAGATTTAGGGTAATGCCATGATGACGCAGGTTTAAACTGCGTCTCTCTAGCATTTTTAGTTCCAGAATGATTCAAAAGCATAGCTGAAAGTTTTTTCAAGTCCGGGCTTTTTTTAACGCATGTATTTGTTTTCTCCAATAATCACCACATGCCGTGTATATCATGCATTAAATGTCCCAAATTTATGGGGTGTGTATGGTATACTCCTGGCCTGTAGCCTCGCTTTGAGAATCCCCATAGCACTAATTTTGGTACGAGAGGAAAGCCCTTGAAATTCTACATCCGATGGTGCTAAACTTGTTTAGATTGAGTAATGATTGTGGGTCAAATTGACCCGTTGAACTTTTGATTTTCTCTGTGCACAAAAATCCCGTAGGGAGGCTTGTTGAGTTCGTTTCGGAGCACAGCCGCCTACTTTTAATTTTCGGTATCAAGAAGTCTGGAAGCCGCTCTAAAACTTTGAAATTTGAAGTTAGGGACATGTCAGAATGACGCAGGTACAAACTGCGTCTCTCTAGCGTTTTTAGTTCCAGAATGATTCAAAAGCATAGCTGAAAGTTTTTTCAAGTCCGGGCTTTTTTTTTTAACGCATGTATTTGTTTTCTCCAATAATCACCACATGCCGTGTATATCATGCATTAAATGTCCCAAATTTATGGGGTGTGTATGGTCTACTCCCTGGCCTGTAGTCTCGCTTTGAGAATCCCCATAGCACTAATTTTGGTACGAGAGGAAAGCCCTTGAAATTTTCCATCCAATGGTGCTAAACCTGTTTAGATTGAGTAATGATTGTGGGTCAAATTGACCCGTTGAACTTTTGATTTTCTCTGTGCACAAAAATCCCTTAGGGAGGCTTGTTGAGTTCGTTTCGAAGCACAGCCGCCTACTTTTAATTTTCGGTATCAAGAAGTCTGGAAGCCGCTCTAAAACTTTGAAATTTAGATTTAGGGTAATGCCATGATGACGCAGGTAGAAACTGCGTCTCTCTAGCATTTTTAGTTCCAGAATGATTCAAAAGCATAGCTGAAAGTTTTTTCAAGTCCGGGCTTTTTTTTTTTAACGCATGTATTTGTTTTCTCCAATAATCACCACATGCCGTGTATATCATGCATTAAATGTCCCAAATTTATGGGGTGTGTATGGTCTACTCCCTGGCCTGTAGTCTCGCTTTGAGAATCCCCATAGCACTAATTTTGGTACGAGAGGAAAGCCCTTGAAATTCTCCATCCAATGGTGCTGAACTTGTTTAGATTGAGTAATGATTGTGGGTAAAATTGACCCGTTGAACTTTTGATTTTCTCTGTGCACAAAAATCCCGTAGGGAGGCTTGTTGAGTTCGTTTCGGAGCACAGCCGCCTACTTTTAATTTTCGGTATCAAGAAGTCTGGAAGCCGCTCTAAAACTTTGAAATTTAGATTAAGGGGCATGCCATGATGACGCAGGTTTAAACTGCGTCTCTCTAGCATTTTTAGTTCCAGAATGATTCAAAGCATAGCTGAAAGTTTTTTCAAGTCCGGGCTTTTTTTAACGCATGTATTTGTTTTCTCCAATAATCACCACATGCCGTGTATATCATGCATTAAATGTCCCAAATTTATGGGGTGTGTATGGTCTACTCCCTGGCCTGTAGCCTCGCTTTGAGAATCCCCATAGCACTAATTTTGGTACGAGAGGAAAGCCCTTGAAATTCTACATCCAATGGTGCTAAACTTGTTTAGATTGAGTAATGATTGTGGGTCAAATTGACCCGTTGAACTTTTGATTTTCTCTGTGCACAAAAATCCCTTAGGGAGGCTTGTTGAGTTCGTTTCGAAGCACAGCCGCCTACTTTTAATTTTCGGTATCAAGAAGTCTGGAAGCCGCTCTAAAACTTTGAAATTTAGATTTAGGGTAATGCCATGATGACGCAGGTTTAAACTGCGTCTCTCTAGCATTTTTAGTTCCAGAATGATTCAAAAGCATAGCTGAAAGTTTTTTCAAGTCCGGGCTTTTTTTAACGCATGTATTTGTTTTCTCCAATAATCACCACATGCCGTGTATATCATGCATTAAATGTCCCAAATTTATGGGGTGTGTATGGTATACTCCTGGCCTGTAGCCTCGCTTTGAGAATCCCCATAGCACTAATTTTGGTACGAGAGGAAAGCCCTTGAAATTCTACATCCGATGGTGCTAAACTTGTTTAGATTGAGTAATGATTGTGGGTCAAATTGACCCGTTGAACTTTTGATTTTCTCTGTGCACAAAAATCCCGTAGGGAGGCTTGTTGAGTTCGTTTCGGAGCACAGCCGCCTACTTTTAATTTTCGGTATCAAGAAGTCTGGAAGCCGCTCTAAAACTTTGAAATTTGAAGTTAGGGACATGTCAGAATGACGCAGGTACAAACTGCGTCTCTCTAGCGTTTTTAGTTCCAGAATGATTCAAAAGCATAGCTGAAAGTTTTTTCAAGTCCGGGCTTTTTTTTTTAACGCATGTATTTGTTTTCTCCAATAATCACCACATGCCGTGTATATCATGCATTAAATGTCCCAAATTTATGGGGTGTGTATGGTCTACTCCCTGGCCTGTAGTCTCGCTTTGAGAATCCCCATAGCACTAATTTTGGTACGAGAGGAAAGCCCTTGAAATTTTCCATCCAATGGTGCTAAACCTGTTTAGATTGAGTAATGATTGTGGGTCAAATTGACCCGTTGAACTTTTGATTTTCTCTGTGCACAAAAATCCCTTAGGGAGGCTTGTTGAGTTCGTTTCGAAGCACAGCCGCCTACTTTTAATTTTCGGTATCAAGAAGTCTGGAAGCCGCTCTAAAACTTTGAAATTTAGATTTAGGGTAATGCCATGATGACGCAGGTAGAAACTGCGTCTCTCTAGCATTTTTAGTTCCAGAATGATTCAAAAGCATAGCTGAAAGTTTTTTCAAGTCCGGGCTTTTTTTTTTTAACGCATGTATTTGTTTTCTCCAATAATCACCACATGCCGTGTATATCATGCATTAAATGTCCCAAATTTATGGGGTGTGTATGGTCTACTCCCTGGCCTGTAGTCTCGCTTTGAGAATCCCCATAGCACTAATTTTGGTACGAGAGGAAAGCCCTTGAAATTCTCCATCCAATGGTGCTGAACTTGTTTAGATTGAGTAATGATTGTGGGTCAAATTGACCCGTTGAACTTTTGATTTTCTCTGTGCACAAAAATCCCCCAGGGAGGCTTGTTGAGTTCGTTTCGAAGCACAGCCGCCTACTTTTAATTTTCGGTATCAAGAAGTCTGGAAGCCGCTCTAAAACTTTGAAATTTAGCTTTAGGGTAATGCCATGATGACGCAGGTAGAAATTGCGTCTCTCTAGCATTTTTAGTTCCAGAATGATTCAAAAGCATAGCTGAAAGTTTTTTCAAGTCCGGGCTTTTTTTAACGCATGTATTTGTTTTCTCCAATAATCACCACATGCCGTGTATATCATGCATTAAATGTCCCAAATTTATGGGGTGTGTATGGTCTACTCCTGGCCTGTAGCCTCGCTTTGAGAATCCCCATAGCACTAATTGTGGTACGAGAGGAAAGCCCTTGAAATTCTACATCCGATGGTGCTAAACTTGTTTAGATTGAGTAATGATTGTGGGTCAAATTGACCCGTTGAACTTTTGATTTTCTCTGTGCACAAAAATCCCGTAGGGAGGCTTGTTGAGTTCGTTTCGGAGCACAGCCGCCTACTTTTAATTTTCGGTATCAAGAAGTCTGGAAGCCGCTCTAAAACTTTGAAATTTAGCTTTAGGGTAATGCCATGATGACGCAGGTAGAAATTGCGTCTCTCTAGCATTTTTAGTTCCAGAATGATTCAAAAGCATAGCTGAAAGTTTTTTCAAGTCCGGGCTTTTTTTAACGCATGTATTTGTTTTCTCCAATAATCACCACATGCCGTGTATATCATGCATTAAATGTCCCAAATTTATGGGGTGTGTATGGTCTACTCCTGGCCTGTAGCCTCGCTTTGAGAATCCCCATAGCACTAATTTTGGTACGAGAGGAAAGCCCTTGAAATTCTACATCCGATGGTGCTAAACTTGTTTAGATTGAGTAATGATTGTGGGTCAAATTGACCCGTTGAACTTTTGATTTTCTCTGTGCACAAAAATCCCGTAGGGAGGCTTGTTGAGTTCGTTTCGGAGCACAGCCGCCTACTTTTAATTTTCGGTATCAAGAAGTCTGGAAGCCGCTCTAAAACTTTGAAATTTAGATTAAGGGGCATGCCATGATGACGCAGGTTTAAACTGCGTCTCTCTAGCATTTTTAGTTCCAGAATGATTCAAAGCATAGCTGAAAGTTTTTTCAAGTCCGGGCTTTTTTTAACGCATGTATTTGTTTTCTCCAATAATCACCACATGCCGTGTATATCATGCATTAAATGTCCCAAATTTATGGGGTGTGTATGGTCTACTCCCTGGCCTGTAGCCTCGCTTTGAGAATCCCCATAGCACTAATTTTGGTACGAGAGGAAAGCCCTTGAAATTCTACATCCAATGGTGCTAAACTTGTTTAGATTGAGTAATGATTGTGGGTCAAATTGACCCGTTGAACTTTTGATTTTCTCTGTGCACAAAAATCCCTTAGGGAGGCTTGTTGAGTTCGTTTCGAAGCACAGCCGCCTACTTTTAATTTTCGGTATCAAGAAGTCTGGAAGCCGCTCTAAAACTTTGAAATTTAGATTTAGGGTAATGCCATGATGACGCAGGTTTAAACTGCGTCTCTCTAGCATTTTTAGTTCCAGAATGATTCAAAAGCATAGCTGAAAGTTTTTTCAAGTCCGGGCTTTTTTTAACGCATGTATTTGTTTTCTCCAATAATCACCACATGCCGTGTATATCATGCATTAAATGTCCCAAATTTATGGGGTGTGTATGGTATACTCCTGGCCTGTAGCCTCGCTTTGAGAATCCCCATAGCACTAATTTTGGTACGAGAGGAAAGCCCTTGAAATTCTACATCCGATGGTGCTAAACTTGTTTAGATTGAGTAATGATTGTGGGTCAAATTGACCCGTTGAACTTTTGATTTTCTCTGTGCACAAAAATCCCGTAGGGAGGCTTGTTGAGTTCGTTTCGGAGCACAGCCGCCTACTTTTAATTTTCGGTATCAAGAAGTCTGGAAGCCGCTCTAAAACTTTGAAATTTGAAGTTAGGGACATGTCAGAATGACGCAGGTACAAACTGCGTCTCTCTAGCGTTTTTAGTTCCAGAATGATTCAAAAGCATAGCTGAAAGTTTTTTCAAGTCCGGGCTTTTTTTTTTAACGCATGTATTTGTTTTCTCCAATAATCACCACATGCCGTGTATATCATGCATTAAATGTCCCAAATTTATGGGGTGTGTATGGTCTACTCCCTGGCCTGTAGTCTCGCTTTGAGAATCCCCATAGCACTAATTTTGGTACGAGAGGAAAGCCCTTGAAATTTTCCATCCAATGGTGCTAAACCTGTTTAGATTGAGTAATGATTGTGGGTCAAATTGACCCGTTGAACTTTTGATTTTCTCTGTGCACAAAAATCCCTTAGGGAGGCTTGTTGAGTTCGTTTCGAAGCACAGCCGCCTACTTTTAATTTTCGGTATCAAGAAGTCTGGAAGCCGCTCTAAAACTTTGAAATTTAGATTTAGGGTAATGCCATGATGACGCAGGTAGAAACTGCGTCTCTCTAGCATTTTTAGTTCCAGAATGATTCAAAAGCATAGCTGAAAGTTTTTTCAAGTCCGGGCTTTTTTTTTTTAACGCATGTATTTGTTTTCTCCAATAATCACCACATGCCGTGTATATCATGCATTAAATGTCCCAAATTTATGGGGTGTGTATGGTCTACTCCCTGGCCTGTAGTCTCGCTTTGAGAATCCCCATAGCACTAATTTTGGTACGATAAGAAAGCCCTTGAAATTCTCCATCCAATGGTGCTGAACTTGTTTAGATTGAGTAATGATTGTGGGTAAAATTGACCCGTTGAACTTTTGATTTTCTCTGTGCACAAAAATCCCGTAGGGAGGCTTGTTGAGTTCGTTTCGGAGCACAGCCGCCTACTTTTAATTTTCGGTATCAAGAAGTCTGGAAGCCGCTCTAAAACTTTGAAATTTAGATTAAGGGGCATGCCATGATGACGCAGGTTTAAACTGCGTCTCTCTAGCATTTTTAGTTCCAGAATGATTCAAAGCATAGCTGAAAGTTTTTTCAAGTCCGGGCTTTTTTTAACGCATGTATTTGTTTTCTCCAATAATCACCACATGCCGTGTATATCATGCATTAAATGTCCCAAATTTATGGGGTGTGTATGGTCTACTCCCTGGCCTGTAGCCTCGCTTTGAGAATCCCCATAGCACTAATTTTGGTACGAGAGGAAAGCCCTTGAAATTCTACATCCAATGGTGCTAAACTTGTTTAGATTGAGTAATGATTGTGGGTCAAATTGACCCGTTGAACTTTTGATTTTCTCTGTGCACAAAAATCCCTTAGGGAGGCTTGTTGAGTTCGTTTCGAAGCACAGCCGCCTACTTTTAATTTTCGGTATCAAGAAGTCTGGAAGCCGCTCTAAAACTTTGAAATTTAGATTTAGGGTAATGCCATGATGACGCAGGTTTAAACTGCGTCTCTCTAGCATTTTTAGTTCCAGAATGATTCAAAAGCATAGCTGAAAGTTTTTTCAAGTCCGGGCTTTTTTTAACGCATGTATTTGTTTTCTCCAATAATCACCACATGCCGTGTATATCATGCATTAAATGTCCCAAATTTATGGGGTGTGTATGGTATACTCCTGGCCTGTAGCCTCGCTTTGAGAATCCCCATAGCACTAATTTTGGTACGAGAGGAAAGCCCTTGAAATTCTACATCCGATGGTGCTAAACTTGTTTAGATTGAGTAATGATTGTGGGTCAAATTGACCCGTTGAACTTTTGATTTTCTCTGTGCACAAAAATCCCGTAGGGAGGCTTGTTGAGTTCGTTTCGGAGCACAGCCGCCTACTTTTAATTTTCGGTATCAAGAAGTCTGGAAGCCGCTCTAAAACTTTGAAATTTGAAGTTAGGGACATGTCAGAATGACGCAGGTACAAACTGCGTCTCTCTAGCGTTTTTAGTTCCAGAATGATTCAAAAGCATAGCTGAAAGTTTTTTCAAGTCCGGGCTTTTTTTTTTAACGCATGTATTTGTTTTCTCCAATAATCACCACATGCCGTGTATATCATGCATTAAATGTCCCAAATTTATGGGGTGTGTATGGTCTACTCCCTGGCCTGTAGTCTCGCTTTGAGAATCCCCATAGCACTAATTTTGGTACGAGAGGAAAGCCCTTGAAATTTTCCATCCAATGGTGCTAAACCTGTTTAGATTGAGTAATGATTGTGGGTCAAATTGACCCGTTGAACTTTTGATTTTCTCTGTGCACAAAAATCCCTTAGGGAGGCTTGTTGAGTTCGTTTCGAAGCACAGCCGCCTACTTTTAATTTTCGGTATCAAGAAGTCTGGAAGCCGCTCTAAAACTTTGAAATTTAGATTTAGGGTAATGCCATGATGACGCAGGTAGAAACTGCGTCTCTCTAGCATTTTTAGTTCCAGAATGATTCAAAAGCATAGCTGAAAGTTTTTTCAAGTCCGGGCTTTTTTTAACGCATGTATTTGTTTTCTCCAATAATCACCACATGCCGTGTATATCATGCATTAAATGTCCCAAATTTATGGGGTGTGTATGGTCTACTCCTGGCCTGTAGCCTCGCTTTGAGAATCCCCATAGCACTAATTTTGGTACGAGAGGAAAGCCCTTGGAATTCTACATCCGATGGTGCTAAACTTGTTTAGATTGAGTAATGATTGTGGGTCAAATTGACCCGTTGAACTTTTGATTTTCTCTGTGCACAAAAATCCCGTAGGGAGGCTTGTTGAGTTCGTTTCGGAGCACAGCCGCCTACTTTTAATTTTCGGTATCAAGAAGTCTGGAAGCCGCTCTAAAACTTTGAAATTAAGATTTAGGGTAATGCCATGATGACGCAGGTTTAAACTGCGTCTCTCTAGCATTTTTAGTTCCAGAATGATTCAAAAGCATAGCTGAAAGTTTTTTCAAGTCCGGGCTTTTTTTAACGCATGTATTTGTTTTCTCCAATAATCACCACATGCCGTGTATATCATGCATTAAATGTCCCAAATTTGTGGGGTGTGTATGGTCTACTCCTGGCCTGTAGCCTCGCTTTGAGAATCCCCATAGCACTAATTTTGGTACGAGAGGAAAGCCCTTGAAATCCTACATCCAATGGTGCTAAACTTGTTTAGATTGAGTAATGATTGTGGGTCAAATTGACCCGTTGAACTTTTGATTTTCTCTGTGCACAAAAATCCCGTAGGGAGGCTTGTTGAGTTCGTTTCGAAGCACAGCCGCCTACTTTTAGTTTTCGGTATCAAGAAGTCTGGAAGCCGCTCTAAAACTTTGAAATTTGAAGTTAGGGACATGTCAGAATGACGCAGGTACAAACTGCGTCTCTCTAGCGTTTTTAGTTCCAGAATGATTCAAAAGCATAGCTGAAAGTTTTTTCAAGTCCGGGCTTTTTTTTTTAACGCATGTATTTGTTTTCTCCAATAATCACCACATGCCGTGTATATCATGCATTAAATGTCCCAAATTTATGGGGTGTGTATGGTCTACTCCCTGGCCTGTAGCCTCGCTTTGAGAATCCCAATAGCACTAATTTTGGTACGATAAGAAACCCCTTGAAATTCTCCATCCAATGGTGCTAAACTTGTTTAGATTGAGTAATGATTGTGGGTCAAATTGACCCGTTGAACTTTTGATTTTCTCTGTGCACAAAAATCCCGTAGGGAGGCTTGTTGAGTTCGTTTCGAAGCACAGCCGTCTGCTTTTAATTTTCGGTATCAAGAAGTCTGGAAGCCGCTCTACAACTTTGAAATTTAGATTTAGGATAATGCCATGATGACGCAGGTACAAACTGCGTCTCTCTAGCAGTTTTAGTTCCAGAATGATTCAAAAGCATAGCTGAAAGTTTTTTCAAGTCCGGGCTTTTTTTTAACGCATGTATTTGTTTTCTCCAATAATCACCACATGCCGTGTATATCATGCATTAAATGTCCCAAATTTATGGGGTGTGTATGGTCTACTCCCTGGCCTCTAGCCTCGCTTTGAGAATCCCCATAGCACTAATTTTGGTACGATAAGAAAGCCCTTGAAATTCTCCATCCAATGGTGCTAAACTTGTTTAGATTGAGTAATGATTGTGGGTCAAATTGACCCTTTTGAACTTTTGATTTTCTCTGTGCACAAAAATCCCGTAGGGAGGCTTGTTGAGTTCGTTTCGGAGCACAGCCGCCTGCTTTTAATTTTCGGTATCAAGAAGTCTGGAAGCCGCTCTAAAATTTTGAAATTTAGATTTAGGATAATGCCATGATGACGCAGGTTTAAACTGCGTCTCTCTAGCTTTTTTAGTTCCAGAATGATTCAAAAGCATAGCTGAAAGTTTTTTCAAGTCCGGGCTTTTTTTAACGCATGTATTTGTTTTCTCCAACAATCACCACACGCCGTGTATATCATGCATTAAATGTCCCAAATTTATGGGGTGTGTATGGTCTACTCACTGGCCTCTAGCCTCGCTTTGAGAATCCGCAAAGCACTAATTTTGGTACGAGAGGAAAGCCCTTGAAATTCTCCATCCAATGGTGCTAAACTTGTTTAGATTGAGTAATGATTGTGGGTAAAATTGACCCGTTGAACTTTTGATTTTCTCTGTGCACAAAAATCCCTTAGGGAGGCTTGTTGAGTTCGTTTCGAAGCACAGCCGCCTACTTTTAATTTTCGGTATCAAGAAGTCTGGAAGCCGCTCTAAAACTTTGAAATTTAGATTTAGGGTAATGCCATGATGACGCAGGTTTAAACTGCGTCTCTCTAGCATTTTTAGTTCCAGAATGATTCAAAAGCATAGCTGAAAGTTTTTTCAAGTCCGGGCTTTTTTTAACGCATGTATTTGTTTTCTCCAACAATCACCACATGCCGTGTATATCATGCATTAAATGTCCCAAATTTATGGGGTGTGTATGGTCTACTCCTGGCCTGTAGCCTCGCTTTGAGAATCCCCATAGCACTAATTTTGGTACGAGAGGAAAGCCCTTGAAATCCTACATCCAATGGTGCTAAACTTGTTTAGATTGACTAATGATTGTGGGTCAAATTGACCCGTTGAACTTTTGATTTTCTCTGTGCACAAAAATCCCGTAGGGAGGCTTGTTGAGTTCGTTTCGAAGCACAGCCGCCTACTTTTAGTTTTCGGTATCAAGAAGTCTGGAAGCCGCTCTAAAACTTTGAAATTTGAAGTTAGGGACATGTCAGAATGACGCAGGTACAAACTGCGTCTCTCTAGCGTTTTTAGTTCCAGAATGATTCAAAAGCATAGCTGAAAGTTTTTTCAAGTCCGGGCTTTTTTTTTTAACGCATGTATTTGTTTTCTCCAATAATCACCACATGCCGTGTATATCATGCATTAAATGTCCCAAATTTATGGGGTGTGTATGGTCTACTCCCTGGCCTGTAGCCTCGCTTTGAGAATCCCAATAGCACTAATTTTGGTACGATAAGAAACCCCTTGAAATTCTCCATCCAATGGTGCTAAACTTGTTTAGATTGAGTAATGATTGTGGGTCAAATTGACCCGTTGAACTTTTGATTTTCTCTGTGCACAAAAATCCCGTAGGGAGGCTTGTTGAGTTCGTTTCGAAGCACAGCCGTCTGCTTTTAATTTTCGGTAT
This sequence comes from Asterias amurensis, assembly GCF_032118995.1. Lineage (NCBI taxonomy): Eukaryota > Metazoa > Echinodermata > Asteroidea > Forcipulatida > Asteriidae > Asterias > Asterias amurensis. Next base: position 12,187,937 of record NC_092660.1, read on the forward strand.
CAAGAAGTCTGGAAGCCGCTCTACAACTTTGAAATTTAGATTTAGGATAATGCCATGATGACGCAGGTACAAACTGCGTCTCTCTAGCAGTTTTAGTTCCAGAATGATTCAAAAGCATAGCTGAAAGTTTTTTCAAGTCCGGGCTTTTTTTTAACGCATGTATTTGTTTTCTCCAATAATCACCACATGCCGTGTATATCATGCATTAAATGTCCCAAATTTATGGGGTGTGTATGGTCTACTCCCTGGCCTCTAGCCTCGCTTTGAGAATCCCCATAGCACTAATTTTGGTACGATAAGAAAGCCCTTGAAATTCTCCATCCAATGGTGCTAAACTTGTTTAGATTGAGTAATGATTGTGGGTCAAATTGACCCTTTTGAACTTTTGATTTTCTCTGTGCACAAAAATCCCGTAGGGAGGCTTGTTGAGTTCGTTTCGGAGCACAGCCGCCTGCTTTTAATTTTCGGTATCAAGAAGTCTGGAAGCCGCTCTAAAATTTTGAAATTTAGATTTAGGATAATGCCATGATGACGCAGGTTTAAACTGCGTCTCTCTAGCTTTTTTAGTTCCAGAATGATTCAAAAGCATAGCTGAAAGTTTTTTCAAGTCCGGGCTTTTTTTAACGCATGTATTTGTTTTCTCCAACAATCACCACACGCCGTGTATATCATGCATTAAATGTCCCAAATTTATGGGGTGTGTATGGTCTACTCACTGGCCTCTAGCCTCGCTTTGAGAATCCGCAAAGCACTAATTTTGGTACGAGAGGAAAGCCCTTGAAATTCTCCATCCAATGGTGCTAAACTTGTTTAGATTGAGTAATGATTGTGGGTAAAATTGACCCGTTGAACTTTTGATTTTCTCTGTGCACAAAAATCCCTTAGGGAGGCTTGTTGAGTTCGTTTCGAAGCACAGCCGCCTACTTTTAATTTTCGGTATCAAGAAGTCTGGAAGCCGCTCTAAAACTTTGAAATTTAGATTTAGGGTAATGCCATGATGACGCAGGTTTAAACTGCGTCTCTCTAGCATTTTTAGTTCCAGAATGATTCAAAAGCATAGCTGAAAGTTTTTTCAAGTCCGGGCTTTTTTTAACGCATGTATTTGTTTTCTCCAACAATCACCACATGCCGTGTATATCATGCATTAAATGTCCCAAATTTATGGGGTGTGTATGGTCTACTCCTGGCCTGTAGCCTCGCTTTGAGAATCCCCATAGCACTAATTTTGGTACGAGAGGAAAGCCCTTGAAATCCTACATCCAATGGTGCTAAACTTGTTTAGATTGACTAATGATTGTGGGTCAAATTGACCCGTTGAACTTTTGATTTTCTCTGTGCACAAAAATCCCGTAGGGAGGCTTGTTGAGTTCGTTTCGAAGCACAGCCGCCTACTTTTAGTTTTCGGTATCAAGAAGTCTGGAAGCCACTCTAAAAATTTGAAATTTGAAGTTAGGGACATGTCAGAATGACGCAGGTACAAACTGCGTCTCTCTAGCGTTTTTAGTTCCAGAATGATTCAAAAGCATAGCTGAAAGTTTTTTCAAGTCCGGGCTTTTTTTTTTAACGAATGTATTTGTTTTCTCCAATAATCACCACATGCCGTGTATATCATGCATTAAATGTCCCAAATTTATGGGGTGTGTATGGTCTACTCCCTGGCCTGTAGTCTCGCTTTGAGAATCCCCATAGCACTAATTTTGGTACGAGAGGAAAGCCCTTGAAATTTTCCATCCAATGGTGCTAAACCTGTTTAGATTGAGTAATGATTGTGGGTCAAATTGACCCGTTGAACTTTTGATTTTCTCTGTGCACAAAAATCCCGTAGGGAGGCTTGTTGAGTTCGTTTCGAAGCACAGCCGCCTACTTTTAATTTTCGGTATCAAGAAGTCTGGTAGCCGCTCTAAAACTTTGAAATTTAAATTAAGGGACATGCCATGATGACGCAGGTGCAAACTGCGTCTCTCTAGCATTTTTAGTTCCAGAGTGATTCAAAAGCATAGCTGAAAGTTTTTTCAAGTCCGGGCTTTTTTTAACGCATGTATTTGTTTTCTCCAATAATCACCACATGCCGTGTATATCATGCATTAAATGTCCCAAATTTATGGGGTGTGTATGGTCTACTCCTGGCCTGTAGCCTCGCTTTGAGAATCCCCGTAGCACTAATTTTGGTACGAGAGGAAAGCCCTTGAAATTCTACATCCAATGGTGCTAAACTTGTTTAGATTGAGTAATGATTGTGGGTCAAATTGACCCGTTGAACTTTTGATTTTATCTGTGCACAAAAATCCCGTAGGGAGGCTTGTTGAGTTCGTTTCGAAGCACAGCCGCCTACTTTTAGTTTTCGGTATCAAGAAGTCTGGAAGCCGCTCTAAAACTTTGAAATTTGAAGTTAGGGACATGTCAGAATGACGCAGGTACAAACTGCGTCTCTCTAGCGTTTTTAGTTCCAGAATGATTCAAAAGCATAGCTGAAAGTTTTTTCAAGTCCGGGCTTTTTTTTTTAACGCATGTATTTGTTTTCTCCATAATCACCACATGCCGTGTATATCATGCATTAAATGTCCCAAATTTATGGGGTGTGTATGGTCTACTCCCTGGCCTGTAGCCTCGCTTTGAGAATCCCCATAGCACTAATTTTGGTTCGAGAGGAAAGCCCTTGAAATTCTCTATCCAATGGTGCTAAACTTGTTTAGATTGAGTAATGATTGTGGGTCAAATTGACCAATTGAACTTTTGATTTTCTCTGTGCACAAAAATCCCGTAGGGAGGCTTGTTGAGTTCGTTTCGGAGCACAGCCGCCTACTTTTAATTATCGGTATCAAGAAGTCTGGAAGCCGCTCTAAAACTTTTAAATTTAGATTAAGGGACATGCCATGATGACGCAGGTACAAACTGCGTCTCTCTAGCATTTTTAGTTCCAGAATGATTCAAAAGCATAGCTGAAAGTTTATTCATGTCCGGGCTTTTTTTTAACGCATGTATTTGTTTTCTCCAATAATCACCGCATGCCGTGTATATCATGCATTAAATGTCCCAAATTTATGGGGTGTGTATGGTTTACTCCCTGGCCTGTAGCCTCGCTTTCAGAATCCCCTTAGCATTAATTTTGGTACGAGAGGAAAGCCCTTGAAATTCTCCATCCAATGGTGCTAAACTTGTTTAGATTGAGTAATGATTGTGGGTAAAATGGACTTGTTGAACTTTTGATTTCCTCTGTGCACAAAAATCCCGTAGGGAGGCTTGTTGAGTTCGTTTCGAAGCACAGCCGCCTTCATTTAATTTTCGGTATCAAGAAGTCTGGAAGCCGCTCTAAAACTTTGAAATTTAGATTAAGGGACATGCCATGATGACGCAGGTACAAACTGCGTCTCTCTAGCATTTTTAGTTTCAGAATGATTCAAAAGCATAGCTGAAAGTTTTTTCAAGTCCGGGCTTTTTTTTAACGCATGTATTTGTTTTCTCCAATAATCACCACATGCCGTGTATATCATGCATTAAATGTCCCAAATTTATGGGGTGTGTATGGTCTACTCCCTGGCCTCTAGCCTCGCTTTGAGAATCCCAATAGCACTAATTTTGGTACGATAAGAAACCCCTTGAAATTCTCCATCCAATGGTGCTAAACTTGTTTAGATTGAGTAATGATTGTGGGTCAAATTGACCCGTTGAACTTTTGATTTTCTCTGTGCACAAAAATCCCGTAGGGAGGCTTGTTGAGTTCGTTTCGAAGCACAGCCGTCTGCTTTTAATTTTCGGTATCAAGAAGTCTGGAAGCCGCTCTACAACTTTGAAATTTAGATTTAGGATAATGCCATGATGACGCAGGTACAAACTGCGTCTCTCTAGCAGTTTTAGTTCCAGAATGATTCAAAAGCATAGCTGAAAGTTTTTTCAAGTCCGGGCTTTTTTTTAACGCATGTATTTGTTTTCTCCAATAATCACCACATGCCGTGTATATCATGCATTAAATGTCCCAAATTTTTGGGGTGTGTATGGTCTACTCCCTGGCCTCTAGCCTCGCTTTGAGAATCCCCATAGCACTAATTTTGGTACGATAAGAAAGCCCTTGAAATTCTCCATCCAATGGTGCTAAACTTGTTTAGATTGAGTAATGATTGTGGGTCAAATTGACCCTTTTGAACTTTTGATTTTCTCTGTGCACAAAAATCCCGTAGGGAGGCTTGTTGAGTTCGTTTCGGAGCACAGCCGCCTGCTTTTAATTTTCGGTATCAAGAAGTCTGGAAGCCGCTCTAAAATTTTGAAATTTAGATTTAGGATAATGCCATGATGACGCAGGTTTAAACTGCGTCTCTCTAGCTTTTTTAGTTCCAGAATGATTCAAAAGCATAGCTGAAAGTTTTTTTCAAGTCCGGGCTTTTTTTAACGCATGTATTTGTTTTCTCCAACAATCACCACACGCCGTGTATATCATGCATTAAATGTCCCAAATTTATGGGGTGTGTATGGTCTACTCACTGGCCTCTAGCCTCGCTTTGAGAATCCGCAAAGCACTAATTTTGGTACGAGAGGAAAGCCCTTGAAATTTTCCATCCAATGGTGCTAAACTTGTTTAGATTGAGTAATGATTGTGGGTCAAATTGACCCGTTGAACTTTTGATTTTCTCTGTGCACAAAAATCCCGTAGGGAGGCAGGCTTGTTGAGTTCGTTTCGGAGCACAGCCGCCTGCTTTTAATTTTCGGTATCAAGAAGTCTGGAAGCCGCTCTAAAACTTTGAAATTTAGATTTAGGGACATGCCATGATGACGCAGGTACAAACTGCGTCTCTCTAGCATTTTTAGTTCCAGAATGATTCAAAAGCATAGCTGAAAGTTTATTCATGTCCGGGCTTTTTTTTTAACGCATGTATTTGTTTTCTCCAATAATCACCACATGCCGTGTATATCATGCATTAAATGTCCCAAATTTATGGGGGTGTGTATGGTCTACTCCTGGCCTGTAGCCTCGCTTTGAGAATCCCCATAGCACTAATTTTGGTACGAGAGGAAAGCCCTTGAAATCCTACATCCAATGGTGCTAAACTTGTTTAGATTGAGTAATGATTGTGGGTCAAATTGACCCGTTGAACTTTTGATTTTCTCTGTGCACAAAAATCCCGTAGGGAGGCTTGTTGAGTTCGTTTCGAAGCACAGCCGCCTACTTTTAGTTTTCGGTATCAAGAAGTCTGGAAGCCGCTCTAAAACTTTGAAATTTGAAGTTAGGGACATGTCAGAATGACGCAGGTACAAACTGCGTCTCTCTAGCGTTTTTAGTTCCAGAATGATTCAAAAGCATAGCTGAAAGTTTTTTCAAGTCCGGGCTTTTTTTTTTAACGCATGTATTTGTTTTCTCCAATAATCACCACATGCCGTGTATATCATGCATTAAATGTCCCAAATTTATGGGGTGTGTATGGTCTACTCCCTGGCCTGTAGTCTCGCTTTGAGAATCCCCATAGCACTAATTTTGGTACGAGAGGAAAGCCCTTGAAATTTTCCATCCAATGGTGCTAAACCTGTTTAGATTGAGTAATGATTGTGGGTCAAATTGACCCGTTGAACTTTTGATTTTCTCTGTGCACAAAAATCCCGTAGGGAGGCTTGTTGAGTTCGTTTCGAAGCACAGCCGCCTACTTTTAATTTTCGGTATCAAGAAGTCTGGTAGCCGCTCTAAAACTTTGAAATTTAAATTAAGGGACATGCCATGATGACGCAGGTGCAAACTGCGTCTCTCTAGCATTTTTAGTTCCAGAATGATTCAAAAGCATAGCTGAAAGTTTTTTCAAGTCCGGGCTTTTTTTAACGCATGTATTTGTTTTCTCCAATAATCACCACATGCCGTGTATATCATGCATTAAATGTCCCAAATTTATGGGGTGTGTATGGTCTACTCCCTGGCCTGTAGCCTCGCTTTGAGAATCCCCATAGCACTAATTTTGGTACGAGAGGAAAGCCCTTGAAATTCTCTATCCAATGGTGCTAAACTTGTTTAGATTGAGTAATGATTGTGGGTCAAATTGACCAATTGAACTTTTGATTTTCTCTGTGCACAAAAATCCCGTAGGGAGGCTTGTTGAGTTCGTTTCGAAGCACAGCCGCCTACTTTTAGTTTTCGGTATCAAGAAGTCTGGAAGCCGCTCTAAAACTTTGAAATTTGAAGTTAGGGACATGTCAGAATGACGCAGGTACAAACTGCGTCTCTCTAGCGTTTTTAGTTCCAGAATGATTCAAAAGCATAGCTGAAAGTTTTTTCAAGTCCGGGCTTTTTTTGTTAACGCATGTATTTGTTTTCTCCAATAATCACCACATGCCATGTATATCATGCATTAAATGTCCCAAATTTATGGGGTGTGTATGGTCTACTCCTGGCCTGTAGCCTCGCTTTGAGAATCCCCGTAGCACTAATTTTGGTACGAGAGGAAAGCCCTTGAAATTCTACATCCAATGGTGCTAAACTTGTTTAGATTGAGTAATGATTGTGGGTCAAATTGACCCGTTGAACTTTTGATTTTCTCTGTGCACAAAAATCCCGTAGGGAGGCTTGTTGAGTTCGTTTCGAAGCACAGCCGCCTACTTTTAGTTTTCGGTATCAAGAAGTCTGGAAGCCGCTCTAAAACTTTGAAATTTGAAGTTAGGGACATGTCAGAATGACGCAGGTACAAACTGCGTCTCTCTAGCGTTTTTAGTTCCAGAATGATTCAAAAGCATAGCTGAAAGTTTTTTCAAGTCCGGGCTTTTTTTGTTAACGCATGTATTTGTTTTCTCCAATAATCACCTCATGCCGTGTATATCATGCATTAAATGTCCCAAATTTATGGGGTGTGTATGGTCTACTCCCTGGCCTGTAGCCTCGCTTTGAGAATCCCCATAGCACTAATTTTGGTACGAGAGGAAAGCCCTTGAAATTCTCTATCCAATGGTGCTAAACTTGTTTAGATTGAGTAATGATTGTGGGTCAAATTGACCAATTGAACTTTTGATTTTCTCTGTGCACAAAAATCCCGTGGGGAGGCTTGTTGAGTTCGTTTCGGAGCACAGCCGCCTTCATTTAATTTTCGGTATCAAGAAGTCTGGAAGCCGCTCTAAAACTTTGAAATTTAGATTTAGGGACATGCCATGATGACGCAGGTACAAACTGCGTCTCTCTAGCATTTTTAGTTCCAGAATGATTCAAAAGCATAGCTGAAAGTTTATTCATGTCCGGGCTTTTTTTTTAACGCATGTATTTGTTTTCTCCAATAATCACCACATGCCGTGTATATCGTGCATTAAATGTCCCAAATTTATGGGGTGTGTATGGTTTACTCCCTGGCCTGTAGCCTCGCTTTGAGAATCCCCTTAGCATTAATTTTGGTACGAGAGGAAAGCCCTTGAAATTCTCCATCCAATGGTGCTAAACTTGTTTAGATTGAGTAATGATTGTGGATCAAATTGACCCGTTGAACTTTGGATTTTCTCTGTGCACAAAAATCCCGTAGGGAGGCTTGTTGAGTTCGTTTCGGAGCACAGCCGCCTACTTTTAATTTTCGGTATCAAGAAGTCTGGAAGCCGCTCTAAAACTTTGAAATTTAGATTAAGGGACATGCCATGATGACGCAGGTACAAACTGCGTCTCTCTAGCATTTTTAGTTCCAGAATGATTCAAAAGCATAGCTGAAAGTTTTCTCAAGTCCGGGCTTTTTTTTAACGCATGTATTTGTTTTCTCCAATAATCACCACATGCCGTGTATATCATGCATTAAATGTCCCAAATTTATGGGGTGTGTATGGTCTACTCCCTGGCCTCTAGCTTCGTTTTGAGAATCCCCATAGCACTAATTTTGGTACGAGAGGAAAGCCCTTGAAATTCTCCACCCAATGGTGCTAGACTTGTTTAGATTGAGCAATGATTGTGGGTCAAATTGACCCGTTGTACTTTGGATTTTCTCTGTGCACAAAAATCCCGTAGGGAGGCTTGTTGAGTTCGTTTCGGAGCACAGCCGCCTACTTTTAATTTTCGGTATCAAAAAACCCGGAAGCTGCTCTAAAACATTGAAATTTGAATTAAGGGACATGCCATGATGACGCAGGTACAAACTGCGTCTCTCTAGCGTTTTTATTCCAGATTGATTCAAAGCATAGCTGTAAGTTTTTTCAAGTCCGGGCTTTTTTTTAACGCATATATTTGTTTTCTCCAATAATCACCACATGCCGTGTATATCGTGCATTAAATGTCCCAAATTTAAGGGGTGTGTCGGGTCTACTCCCTGGCCTCTAGCGTCGCCTGGAAAATCCCCATAGCACTGATGTTTATACGAGAGGAAAGCCCTTGGAATTGTCCATCCAATGGTGCTAAACTTGTTTAGATTAAGCAATGATTTCGGGTCAAAATGACCCGTTGTACTTTTGATTTTCTCTGTGCACAAAAATCCCGTAGGGGAGGCTTGTTGAGTTCGTTTCGGAGCACAGCCGCCTACTCTTAATTTTCGGTATCAGAGTGGAGGTTGTTGAAATCGTTTCTGAGCAACCCGCAAGAGCGATAGATTGAATTTCATTTTTTCTGTCTGAGTTTTATTCCCGTCTTCATTAAAACAAAAATTCAAAAGTGAATACATCAAATGTTGGGACATGCATCCAGGTAATGACAATATTCGAGTGTTTTCCATAACATTTACCTAATTGCTATAGGTAATATTTATGCGTGAAACTTTACATCAACAGTTCGGCTACGAAAGTATCCCATTCCGTGTGTGCTATACATTTGCGCATTGAAACCGACTTAAAAAAACACAACCTTCAAGGAAAAACGTATTTAGGACTTAAAATGGCGGACATATTGAATTTTGCTAGATATTTTAAACAGCTGGAGTTTGATTATTTTTTTTTACCCGTATTCCCCTTAACCTTAAACTTGTTTTGGGGCGGGGCCTATAGCCCCCCTCCCCCATTAGAACCGATCCTCTCTTTAACCAATCCTCTTCTAAAATCCCCGAAAAAAATTAATTTCTAAGTTCCACAGAACACAGCGAAGACAAAATATGGGGGGGGGGGTTACACATATTTCGATCAACGATTGGCTCTGCATTGAAGGGGTGGGGGTAATTGCTCTTGCTTTTACAATTTGCAGCTTCTTCAGGAGATTTGTATTTACAATATTAGCAGCAAAATCATTACAACGAGGGCAATGAAACCACACTTTCCGTGCATAAACACTTGACATCGTGGTAACATTCTCGTGGAATTTCCTATAGTTGGGTAACTGTTGGTTTTAGGTTACTGGCATTGTTCAGCCATCCGTAAGGTCTCAAATAATGACAAAATCCGGAATATTCTTCGAATTGAGTCTTTATTGAGCCAGAAATTGCAACAGTAATCGTGTCTTCTTATAGCACGTTTCTATGCAGTACGCCGTGTTTGTTTACATTTCACCCACTATGTCACGTGAGGCACGGAGCGCAATCGGTCTATTGATTATGACCATGAAAACACCAGTTTTTAAGCACCAACACTGTAGCGCAGTGCGTAAGGTGCTGGGACTGTTTCAGCAACTCGGATCACCCGGTCCGGGTTCGAATACCGTCTGTCTCTAATATAGATTCAAGGCTTTTTGCTGCCCCTGATAGGACAGTGTGATTGGGATCTGCCTTGTTTTCTCCCCTAAAGGGACAGGGCCCGCGTGGTGGCTAGGGTTCGAAGCAGGGGGGGATGTGCTCTGGGTCGGATGCAAATCCTGAAGGGTTCTATATGGCAAAGGGGAGGGGCCAGTGTGTGCCATTAACTGAACCGGCGCCTGAATGCCTGACACTTCCGGAGCGTAACCTTTTATATTTTTCCACCAGATTAAATTTGCATTCTTCAATTTCTTTATTGTTCTATTTGTCTTACCCGCTGCCAAAACATTAGGACTCAAACTTCCTCTAGTTATCGGGCAACGTCGGTAGCCTAGTTGACAACACACTGCTCTTGAACTTCAGGGGTCCCGGGTTCGAATCCCACCCGAGGAACATGATATTTTGTTCACGGAATATTTTTGTTCACGGGACTCGGGAAAGTATCCTGAGTTTACAGTGCTAACACACATCGGTGTATGGGTCAAAAACAAAATTAATTTTCTCTATAATATTTATTTGTATAATGCTATTATTGTTGTTATTATTTATAACGCTTACTGGTATAACTGGTATGTATCTGGTAACTGTTTTAAACAGTGTTTACATCAATTAACTAGGTCAGACTTGTTCTCTCTAATCCGAAGGCGGGTTCACTTATGTTTGAAAAGGAGGGAGCTACTGCCTTAGTTAAAAGACATTGTTTTCGTATCTACTCTTGTTAGAAACTCTTGTTTTTTTTGTATAGATTAGTATCCTGTTTAAAGGAACGTTACAGAATTGGTAAGAAACAAAATCGTGAAAATCACAGATGTACATAAAACTTACACGGTCTAATGATAATGATTGTTGAAATCATCCCTTGAAGTATTTATGTCTGAAGTCTCATATTTGTTAAGAAATAAATAATTTAACCTTGCGTTTGTTATTTTTTTTTTTTTGCATCAATGTCATGCAAAATGTGTAATCGTTTTTTGACTATTATTTTTCTCGTGACCCAGATGGCCGATCAGTTTGAAACTTTAACGGATTTGTCAGTTCATGTATATGGTGGATTACATAAAGTGCTTACACTGCCAGCAACTATTTTGATTTTAAGATCAAAAGGGGGCCCTTGATATTAAAAGGAACAGTTTTGTTTTAATTTGTTTTAAGGATCTGTGTTGAGAATATTGAAAGAAATACAGGATTATTGTTTGTTTGCGGAAAAAAAAAATATACTAATTTCTGTCAAAAAACAAGGTTTGATGATGACGAAATACAGTTCATGCGTCATTAATTTATCTTTGGTACGAGAAGAAAACCCTTGAAAATGGCGATCCGATTGTGGTAAAATTGTTAAGATTGAGCATGAAACTGGGATCGAATTATCCGTTCAAACTGTTTTTTTTTTTTTTTTTTTTTGTCAGACAGCTCTGTGCACAAAACTCTCATAGGGCATGCTGTTGAAATCGTGTCTGAGCAACCCCGCTTACTGGAGCTTTTTGTTATCATGAAGTGTATAAGTCGCCCTATACTTTTGAAAAACGGATGCAGGGACATGCCAGAATGACTCAGTTACAAACTTCATCTCTTTAGCATTTTTAGCTACATAATTATTTCAGAGCATGGCTGAAATATTTATTTTTCGGGCCAATTTTTGAATGAATATCAATGTAAACAGCTGGATCGTGATTTTTAACCAAGATTCCTAGTTTTGTTTCTTATCAAGTTTATTTGCCTGAAAATTTGCCCACATTTTCCTCCCCTAGTTTTATGCAAAATGGCGGCCACATTGAATTTTGAAATACTTTAAGTGTAAAAAAGTACCAACCTAACTTTATTAGCAACATTTTGGCAGTCGGCTTGTTCTTTGTAGTTATGTCAATGAGAGATTTGTGTACGGTTTCAGGGGGAAAACGGTGGCCATTTTGTTTTTTACGTAAAAATGCACTTTCGCCGGATAAATATGCAAATTGCTAAATATTCAAAAATACACAAAAAATACTTAAAAGTCTTATAGCCTTGAAATGGAAAACTATTGATAGATTCTTGAAATCTTTATTCTCTGCTTAAATTTAAATGGAGAGTCCCTGGGCCCGTCGAGTTATTCTCCCTCCAAGAAAAAACACCCCTTCACAAGTTTAATTTTAAAAACGTCAACAACCCCCAGGTCACAATTGGGCAACATTTTTGTACATTGAAACACCTTCTGGGGGCTCTCAAATCTGTCTTATATAGAATATTAGGTGGTTGAAATCGTTTCTGAGCAACCCCGCCTACTTGAGTTTTTTTCTATCAAGAAGTGTGCAAGTCGCCCTGAACCTTTAAAAAATAGACGCAGGAACATGCCAAATGACTAAGGTACAAACTGCATCTCCCTAGCATTTTTTGTTCCAGGGTTATTCCAGAGTGTTGCTGAACGTTTTTAATTGTCCGGGCCTATTTTTTGAATGACCCCCTTATTGTTGGTTGGAATCCTGACTGCGCCGTGTCTTGGTGTACGTTTTATACACGCACAGTGTACGTCAATTTCTAATGGGTGCCTGCTCGCGCCGTGTGCAAGTCGCCCTAAACCTTTAAAAAATGGACGTAGGAACATTCCTGGAAGAGGAGAGGAAAGCCCTTGAACATGGCAATCCTGTGGTGTTAAAATTTTGAAGATTGAGCATGAAACTGGGATCGAAATTACCCGTTGTACATGTTGTTTTTCTCTCCGACAGCTCTGTGCACAAAACTCACATAGTGGAGGTTGTTGAAATCGTTTCTGAGCAACCCCGCAAGGCGGGACAAACTGTAACAGTATACTGTTCAGCTTCATCAAAGGTCTTAGCATCCGTCACAAAGAGGGAGCAATGATCACCAAAACTTGTGCAGAACATGCATGGATATACCATCAGGAAATGCGTCTGAAGGAGAGCTGAAACAGTGAAGTTTGCCGCCATTTTGAGCGCCGAGTGATAGCGTCTGAAGACGGCAGGACGTTTCTAACTCAACAAGTGGTAAGCTGTTGTAAGCCGTAACCCCGCCTGTCTATACTCTAAGTTAACTGATGCAGAACATGCATGGATATACCATCAGGAAATGCGTCTGAAGGAGAGCTGAAACAGTGAAGTTTGCCGCCATTTTGAGCGCCGAGTGATAGCGTCTGAAGACGGCAGGACGTTTCTAACTCAACAAGTGGTAAGCTGTTGTAAGCCGTAACCCCGCTTGTCTATACTCTAAGTTAACTGTTTTAAATGTATTTTATTTCATTCCGAAACGGGGAGGGTAACATTGTAATAAAAAATAACAATAATTTAGAAATGGTTTAGACAATGGTTTAGACAGATGTTTTAAAAGTAGAATACAATGATCTACACACATTTGTCACAAAATTGCATGGTTTTTTCTACTACTTAACGAACTAACACGGTCGGCCATTTATGGAAGCAAAACATTTTGACTCCCAAAAATGGCCGGCCGTGTTTGTCGACAAGTTATAAAAGGAAACCCACGCAATGAGTGGTTACTTGGAGTGATACTTGTGTGGATCATTATGTTCCACTTTTAAAATATATTTATAATCATATGTAATAAGACCAACTCGACTGATCCAAGGCAACGTGTTCCTTTAACTAATAACAAAACACATACATTGGTAAAGCCTTGTTCACACAGTTTGATTTTTTAGACGGTAAATAAAAAGACATACTTTGCAACGCAATGAATTATAGCTTCATCAGGAGTGTCCATACAAAAAATTACATCTATCTTCCCTACAAAGAATTTTAAAAGTCTTTGTTTTATCAATAACATAAACCAACATAATATTCATAAGGTCGTTGTTTAATGGGCAATTTCAGGCACAAAATGGATTTCTGTATCAACATCAAGGTGACAATGAGGGCAAATTTTTTGGATAATGGAAACTTTAAGGAAACTTTTTGCCAATTATTTGGCTTGACTCTAACCCAGCAAACCTCCCTAGAGTTCAATAAGTAGGTTGAGTGAAGAGCATCTGAATTGGGTCAAAGAACGGCGATATTATAATTAACACAACGTAAATATAACTGAAACTCAAACTGGGTTTGAAGATACGGTACGGATATGTCCTGAGCTTATTCCTTTGGCCAGAACTAGTTATATAGCCATTATGCAATCTATTGTACCAATTAGAGTTAAACACGTAACGTTTCACATTCCTTTGGCTATATAGATGGCACAGTTCCTATTAAGCGTGGGTTCGAATCCCACCCGAGTAACATGCCTGTGATATTTTTTCACAGGACTCGGGAAAGTACTGAGTATACAGTGCTAACACACATCGGTGTATGGGTAAAAACCAAAATTAATATTCTTTATCCCCGATGCAAATTTAACATCTATTATATTTTTGGTTAAATTGACCCGTCGTACTTTTGATTTTCTCTGTGCACAAAAATCCCGTAGGGAGGCTTGTTGAGTTCGTTTCGGAGCACAGCCGCCTACTTTTAATTTTCGGTATCAAGAAGTCTGGAAGCCGCTCTAAAACTTTGAAATTTAGATTAAGGGACATGCCATGATGACGCAGGTACAAACTGCGTCTCTCTAGCATTTTTAGTTCCAGAATGATTCAAAAGCATAGCTGAAGTTTTTTCAAGTCCGGGCTATTTTTTAACGCATGTATTTGTTTTCTCCAATAATCACCACATGCCGTGTATATCATGCATTAAATGTCCCAAATTTATGGGGTGTGTATGGTCTACTCCCTGGCCTCTAGCTTTGTTTTGAGAATCCCCATAGCACTAATTTTGGTACGAGAGGAAAGCCCTTGAAATTCTCCATCCAATGGTGCTAAACTTGTTTAGATTGAGTAATGATTGTGGGTCAAATTTACCAATTGAACTTTTGATTTTCTCTGTGCACAAAAATCCCGTAGGGAGGCTTGTTGAGTTCGTTTCGGAGCACAGCCGCCTACTTTTAATTATCGGTATCAAGAAGTCTGGAAGCCGCTCTAAAACTTTGAAATTTAGATTAAGGGTAATGCCATGATGACGCAGGTACAAACTGCGTCTCTCTAGCATTTTTAGTTCCAGAATGATTCAAAAGCATAGCTGAAATTTTTTCAAGTCCGGGCTATTTTTTAACGCATGTATTTGTTTTCTCCAATAATCACCACATGCCGTGTATATCATGCATTAAATGTCCCAAATTTATGGGGTGTGTATGGTCTACTCCCTGGCCTGTAGCCTCACTTTGAGAATCCCCATAGCACTAATTTTGGTACGATAAGAAAGCCCTTGAAATTCTCCATCCAATGGTGCTAAACTTGTTTATATTGAGTAATGATTATGGGTAAAATTGACCCGTTGAACTTTTGATTTTCTCTGTGCACAAAAATCCCTTAGGGAGGCTTGTTGAGTTCGTTTCGAAGCACAGCCGCCTTCATTTAGTTTTCGGTATCAAGAAGTCTGGAAGCCGCTCTAAAACTTTGAAATTTAGATTCAGGGTAATGCCATGATGACGCAGGTACAAACTGCGTCTCTCTAGCATTTTTAGTTCCAGAATGATTCAAAAGCATAGCTGAAAGTTTTTTCAAGTCCGGGCTTTTTTTTAACGCATGTATTTGTTTTCTCCAATAATCACCACATGCCGTGTATATCATGCATTAAATGTCCCAAATTTATGGGGTGTGTATGGTCTACTCCCTGGCCTCTAGCCTCGCTTTGAGAATCTCCATAGCACTAATTTTGGTACGATAAGAAAGCCCTTGAAATTCTCCATCCAATGGTGCTAAACTTGTTTAGATTGAGTAATGATTGTGGGTCAAATTGACCCTTTTGAACTTTTGATTTTCTCTGTGCACAAAAATCCCGTAGGGAGGCTTGTTGAGTTCGTTTCGGAGCACAGCCGCCTGCTTTTAATTTTCGGTATCAAGAAGTCTGGAAGCCGCTCTAAAACTTTGAAATTTAGATTTAGGATAATGCCATGATGACGCAGGTACAAACTGCGTCTCTCTAGCAGTTTTAGTTCCAGAATGATTCAAAAGCATAGCTGAAAGTTTATTCATGTCCGGGCTTTTTTTAACGCATGTATTTGTTTTCTCCAATAATCACCGCATGCCGTGTATATCATGCATTAAATGTCCTAAATTTATGGGGTGTGTATGGTTTACTCCCTGGCCTGTAGCCTCGCTTTCAGAATCCCCTTAGCATTAATTTTGGTACGAGAGGAAAGCCCTTGAAATTCTCCATCCAATGGTGCTAAACTTTGTTTAGATTGAGTAATGATTGTGGGTCAAATTGACCCGTTGAACTTTTGATTTCCTCTGTGCACAAAAATCCCTTAGGGAGGCTTGTTGAGTTCGTTTCCAAGCACAGCCGCCTACTTTTTATTTTCGGTATCAAGAAGTCTGGAAGCCGCTCTAAAACTTTGAAATTTAGGTTTAGGGTAATGCCATGATGACGCAGGTACAAACTGCGTCTCTCTAGCATTTTTAGTTCCAGAATGATTCAAAAGCATAGCTGAAAATTTTTTCAAGTCCGGGTTTTTTTTAACGCATGTATTTGTTTTCTCCAACAATCACCACATGCCGTGTATATCATGCATTAAATGTCCCAAATTTATGGGGTGTGTATGGTCTACTCACTGGCCTCTAGCCTCGCTTTGAGAATCCGCATAGCACTAATTTTGGTACGAGAGGAAAGCCCTTCAAATTCTCCATCCAATGGTGCTAAACTTGTTTAGATTGAGTAATGATTGTGGGTCAAATTGACCCTTTTGAACTTTTGATTTTCTCTGTGCACAAAAATCCCGTAGGGAGGCAGGCTTGTTGAGTTCGTTTCGGAGCACAGCCGCCTGCTTTTAATTTTCGGTGTCAAGAAGTCTGGAAGCCGCTCTAAAACTTTGAATGTTAGATTTAGGGACATGCCATGATGACGCAGGTACAAACTGCGTCTCTCTAGCATTTTTAGTTCCAGAATGATTCAAAAGCATAGCTGAAAGTTTATTCATGTCCGGGCTTTTTTTAACGCATGTATTTGTTTTCTCCAACAATCACCACACGCGGTGTATATCATGCATTAAATGTCCCAAATTTATGGGGTGTGTATGGTTTACTCCCTGGCCTGTAGCCTCGCTTTGAGAATCCCCTTAGCATTAATTTTGGTACGAGAGGAAAGCCCTTGAAATTCTCCGTCCAATGGTGCTAAACTTTGTTTAGATTGAGTAATGATTGTGGGTCAAATTGACCCGTTGAACTTTTGATTTCCTCTGTGCACAAAAATCCCTTAGGGAGGCTTGTTGAGTTCGTTTCCAAGCACAGCCGCCTACTTTTTATTTTCGGTATCAAGAAGTCTGGAAGCCGCTCTAAAACTTTGAAATTTAGGTTTAGGATAATGCCATGATGACGCAGGTACAAACTGCGTCTCTCTAGCATTTTTAGTTCCAGAATGATTCAAAAGCATAGCTGAAAGTTTTTTCAAGTCCGGGCTTTTTTTAACGCATGTATTTGTTTTCTCCAATAATCACCACATGCCGTGTATATCATGCATTAAATGTCCCAAATTTATGGGGTGTGTATGGTCTACTCACTGGCCTCTAGCCTCGCTTTGAGAATCCGCATAGCACTAATTTTGGTACGAGAGGAAAGCCCTTGAAATTCTCCATCCAATGGTGCTAAACTTGTTTAGATTGAGTAATGATTGTGGATCAAATTGCCCGTTGAACTTTTGATTTTCTCTGTGCACAAAAATCCCGTAGGGAGGCAGGCTTGTTGAGTTCGTTTCGGAGCACAGCCGCCTGCTTTTAATTTTCGGTGTCAAGAAGTCTGGAAGCCGCTCTAAAACTTTGAATGTTAGATTTAGGGACATGCCATGATGACGCAGGTACAAACTGCGTCTCTCTAGCATTTTTAGTTCCAGAATGATTCAAAAGCATAGCTGAAAGTTTATTCATGTCCGGGCTTTTTTTAACGCATGTATTTGTTTTCTCCAATAATCACCGCATGCCGTGTATATCATGCATTAAATGTCCCAAATTTATGGGGTGTGTATGGTTTACTCCCTGGCCTGTAGCCTCGCTTTGAGAATCCCCTTAGCATTAATTTTGGTACGATAAGAAAGCCCTTGAAATTCTCCATCCAATGGTGCTAAACTTGTTTAGATTGAGTAATGATTGTGGGTCAAATTGACCCTTTTGAACTTTTGATTTTCTCTGTGCACAAAAATCCCGTAGGGAGGCTTGTTGAGTTCGTTTCGGAGCACAGCCGTCTGCTTTTAATTTTCGGTATCAAGAAGTCTGGAAGCCGCTCTAAAACTTTGAAATTTAGGTTTAGGGTAATGCCATGATGACGCAGGTACAAACTGCGTCTCTCTAGCATTTTTAGTTCCAGAATGATTCAAAAGCATAGCTGAAAGTTTTTTCAAGTCCGGGCTTTTTTTAACGCATGTATTTGTTTTCTCCAATAATCACCACATGCCGTGTATATCATGCAATAAATGTCCCAAATTTATGGGGTGTGTATGGTCTACTCCCTGGCGTCTAGCTTCGTTTTGAGAATCCGCATAGCACTAATTTTGGTACGAGAGGAAAGCCCTTGAAATTCTCCATCCAATGGTGCTAAACTTGTTTAGATTGAGTAATGATTGTGGGTCAAATTGACCCTTTTGAACTTTTGATTTTCTCTGTGCACAAAAATCCCGTAGGGAGGCTTGTTGAGTTCGTTTCGGAGCACAGCCGTCTGCTTTTAATTTTCGGTATCAAGAAGTCTGGAAGCCGCTCTAAAACTTTGAAATTTAGGTTTAGGGTAATGCCATGATGACGCAGGTACAAACTGCGTCTCTCTAGCATTTTTAGTTCCAGAATGATTCAAAAGCATAGCTGAAAGTTTTTTCAAGTCCGGGCTTTTTTTAACGCATGTATTTGTTTTCTCCAATAATCACCACATGCCGTGTATATCATGCAATAAATGTCCCAAATTTATGGGGTGTGTATGGTCTACTCCCTGGCGTCTAGCTTCGTTTTGAGAATCCGCATAGCACTAATTTTGGTACGAGAGGAAAGCCCTTGAAATTCTCCATCCAATGGTGCTAAACTTGTTTAGATTGAGTAATGATTGTGGGTCAAATTGACCCTTTTGAACTTTTGATTTTCTCTGTGCACAAAAATCCCGTAGGGAGGCTTGTTGAGTTCGTTTCGGAGCACAGCCGTCTGCTTTTAATTTTCGGTATCAAGAAGTCTGGAAGCCGCTCTACAACTTTGAAACTTAGATTTAGGATAATGCCATGATGACGCAGGTACAAACTGCGTCTCTCTAGCAGTTTTAGTTCCAGAATGATTCAAAAGCATAGCTGAAAGTTTTTTCAAGTCCGGGCTTTTTTTTAACGCATGTATTTGTTTTCTCCAATAATCACCACATGCCGTGTATATCATGCATTAAATGTCCCAAATTTATGGGGTGTGTATGGTCTACTCCCTGGCCTCTAGCCTCGCTTTGAGAATCCCCATAGCACTAATTTTGATACGATAAGAAAGCCCTTGAAATTCTCCATCCAATGGTGCTAAACATGTTTAGATTGAGTAATGATTGTGGGTCAAATTGACCCTTTTGAACTTTTGATTTTCTCTGTGCACAAAAATCCCGTAGGGAGGCTTGTTGAGTTCGTTTCGGAGCACAGCCGTCTGCTTTTAATTTTCGGTATCAAGAAGTCTGGAAGCCGCTCTACCACTTTGAAATTAAGATTTAGGATAATGCCATGATGACGCAGGTACAAACTGCGTCTCTCTAGCAGTTTTAGTTCCAGAATGATTCAAAAGCATAGCTGAAAGTTTTTTCAAGTCCGGGCTTTTTTTTAACGCATGTATTTGTTTTCTCCAATAATCACCACATGCCGTGTATATCATGCATTAAATGTCCCAAATTTATGGGGTGTGTATGGTCTACTCCCTGGCCTCTAGCCTCGCTTTGAGAATCCCCATAGCACTAATTTTGGTACGATAAGAAAGCCCTTCAAATTCTCCATCCAATGGTGCTAAACTTGTTTAGATTGAGTAATGATTGTGGGTCAAATTGACCCGTTGAACTTTTGATTTTCTCTGTGCACAAAAATCCCGTAGGGAGGCTTGTTGAGTTCGTTTCGGAGCACAGCCGCCTGCTTTTAATTTTCGGTATCAAGAAGTCTGGAAGCCGCTCTAAAACTTTGAAATTAAGATTTAGGATAATGCCATGATGACGCAGGTACAAACTGCGTCTCTCTAGCATTTTTAGTTCCAGAATGATTCAAAAGCATAGCTGAAAGTTTTTTCAAGTCCGGGCTTTTTTTTAACGCATGTATTTGTTTTCTCCAACAATCACCACACGCGGTGTATATCATGCATTAAATGTCCCAAATTTATGGGGTGTGTATGGTCTACTCACTGGCCTCTAGCCTCGCTTTGAGAATCCGCATAGCACTAATTTTGGTACGAGAGGAAAGCCCTTGAAATTCTCCATCCAATGGTGCTAAACTTGTTTAGATTGAGTAATGATTGTGGGTCAAATTGACCCGTTGAACTTTTGATTTTCTCTGTGCACAAAAATCCCGTAGGGAGGCAGGCTTGTTGAGTTCGTTTCGGAGCACAGCCGCCTGCTTTTAATTTTCGGTATCAAGAAGTCTGGAAGCCGCTCTAAAACTTTGAAATTTAGATTTAGGGACATGCCATGATGACGCAGGTACAAACTGCGTCTCTCTAGCATTTTTAGTTCCAGAATGATTCAAAAGCATAGCTGAAAGTTTATTCATGTCCGGGCTTTTTGTTAACGCATGTATTTGTTTTCTCCAATAATCACCGCATGCCGTGTATATCATGCATTAAATGTCCCAAATTTATGGGGTGTGTATGGTTTACTCCCTGGCCTTTAGTCTCGTCTTGAGAATCCCCTTAGCATTAATTTTGGTACGAGAGGAAAGCCCTTGAAATTCTCCATCCAATAGTGCTAAACTTTGTTTAGATTGAGCAATGATTGTGGGTCAAATTGACCCGTTGAACTTTTGATTTTCTCTGTGCACAAAAATCCCGTAGGGAGGCTTGTTGAGTTCGTTTCGGAGCACAGCCGTCTGCTTTTAATTTTCGGTATCAAGCAGTCTGGAAGCCGCTCTACAACTTTGAAATTTAGATTTAGGATATTGCCATGATGACGCAGGTACAAACTGCGTCTCTCTAGCAGTTTTAGTTCCAGAATGATTCAAAAGCATAGCTGAAAGTTTTTTCAAGTCCGGGCTTTTTTTTAACGCATGTATTTGTTTTCTCCAATAATCACCACATGCCGTGTATATCATGCATTAAATGTCCCAAATTTATGGGGTGTGTATGGTCTACTCCCTGGCCTCTAGCCTCGCTTTGAGAATCCCCATAGCACTAATTTTGGTACGATAAGAAAGCCCTTGAAATTCTCCATCCAATGGTGCTAAACTTGTTTAGATTGAGTAATGATTGTGGGTCAAATTGACCCTTTTGAACTTTTGATTTTCTCTGTGCACAAAAATCCCGTAGGGAGGCTTGTTGAGTTCGTTTCGGAGCACAGCCGCCTGCTTTTAATTTTCGGTATCAAGAAGTCTGGAAGCCGCTCTAAAACTTTGAAATTTAGATTTAGGATAATGCCATGATGACGCAGGTACAAACTGCGTCTCTCTAGCATTTTTAGTTCCAGAATGATTCAAAAGCATAGCTGAAAGTTTTTTCAAGTCCGGGCTTTTTTTTAACGCATGTATTTGTTTTCTCCAACAATCACCACACGCCGTGTATATCATGCATTAAATGTCCCAAATTTATGGGGTGTGTATGGTCTACTCACTGGCTTCTAGCCTCGTTTTGAGAATCCGCATAGCACTAATTTTGGTACGAGAGGAAAGCCCTTGAAATTCTCCATCCAATGGTGCTAAACTTGTTTAGATTGAGTAATGATTGTGGGTCAAATTGACCCGTTGAACTTTTGATTTTCTCTGTGCACAAAAATCCCGTAGGGAGGCAGGCTTGTTGAGTTCGTTTCGGAGCACAGCCGCCTGCTTTTAATTTTCGGTATCAAGAAGTCTGGAAGCCGCTCTAAAACTTTGAAATTTAGATTTAGGGAAATGCCATGATGACGCAGGTACAAACTGCGTCTCTCTAGCATTTTTAGTTCCAGAATGATTCAAAAGCATAGCTGAAAGTTTATTCATGTCCGGGCTTTTTTTTAACGCATGTATTTGTTTTCTCCAATAATCACCGCATGCCGTGTATATCATGCATTAAATGTCCCAAATTTATGGGGTGTGTATGGTTTACTCCCTGGCCTGTAGCCTCGTCTTAAGAATCCCCTTAGCATTAATTTTGGTACGAGAGGAAAGCCCTTGAAATTCTCCATCCAATGGTGCTAAACTTTGTTTAGATTGAGCAATGATTGTGGGTCAAATTGACCCGTTGAACTTTTGATTTCCTCTGTGCACAAAAATCCCGGAGGCTTGTTGAGTTCGTTTCCAAGCACAGCCGCCTACTTTTAATTTTCGGTATCAAGAAGTCTGGAAGCCGCTCTAAAACTTTGAAATTTAGATTAAGGGACATGCCATGATGACGCAGGTACAAACTGCGTCTCTCTAGCATTTTTAGTTCCAGAATGATTCAAAAGCATAGCTGAAAGTTTTGTCAAGTCCGGGCTTTTTTTTAACGCATGTATTTGTTTTCTCCAATAATCACCACATGCCGTGTATATCATGCAATAAATGTCCCAAATTTATGGGGTGTGTATGGTCTACTCCCTGGCCTCTAGCTTCGTTTTGAGAATCCGCATAGCACTAATTTTGGTACGATAAGAAAGCCATTGAAATTCTCCATCCAATGGTGCTAAACTTGTTTAGATTGAGTAATGATTGTGGGTCAAATTGACCCGTTGAACTTTTGATTTTCTCTGTGCACAAAAATCCCGTAGGGAGGCTTGTTGAGTTCGTTTCGGAGCACAGCCGCCTACTTTTAATTTTCGGTATCAAGAAGTCTGGAAGCCGCTCTAAAACTTTGAAATTTAGATTAAGGGACATGCCATGATGACGCAGGTACAAACTGCGTCTCTCTAGCATTTTTAGTTCCAGAATGATTCAAAAGCATAGCTGAAAGTTTTCTCAAGTCCGGGCTTTTTTTTAACGCATGTATTTGTTGTCTCCAATAATCACCACATGCCGTGTATATCATGCATTAAATGTCCCAAATTTATGGGGTGTGTATGGTCTACTCCCTGGCCTCTAGCTTCATTTTGAGAATCCCCATAGCACTAATTTTGGTACGAGAGGAAAGCCTTGAAATTCTCCACCCAATGGTGCTAGACTTGTTTAGATTGAGCAATGATTGTGGGTCAAATTGACCCGTTGTACTTTGGATTTTCTCTGTGCACAAAAATCCCGTAGGGAGGCTTGTTGAGTTCGTTTCGGAGCACAGCCGCCTAATTTTAATTTTCGGTATCAAAAAACCCGGAAGCTGCTCTAAAACATTGAAATTTGAATTAAGGGACATGCCATGATGACGCAGGTACAAACTGCGTCTCTCTAGCGTTTTTATTCCAGATTGATTCAAAGCATAGCTGTAAGTTTTTTCAAGTCCGGGCTTTTTTTTAACGCATATATTTGTTTTCTCCAATAATCACCACATGCCGTGTATATCATGCATTAAATGTCCCAAATTTAAGGGGTGTGTCGGGTCTACTCCCTGGCCTCTAGCGTCGCCTTGAAAATCCCCATAGCACTGATGTTTATACGAGAGGAAAGCCCTTGGAATTGTCCATCCAATGGTGCTAAACTTGTTTAGATTAAGCAATGATTTTGGGTCAAAATGACCCGTTGTACTTTTGATTTTCTCTGTGCACAAAAATCCCGTAGGGGAGGCTTGTTGAGTTCGTTTCGGAGCACAGCCGCCTACTCTTAATTTTCGGTATCAGAGTGGAGGTTGTTGAAATCGTTTCTGAGCAACCCGCAAGAGCGATAGATTGAATTTCATTTTTTCTGTCTGAGTTTTATTCCCGTCTTCATTAAAAAAAAAATTCAAAAGTGAATACATCAAATGTTGGGACATGCATCCAGGTAATGACAATATTCGAGTGTTTTCCATAACATTTACCTAATTGCTATAGGTAATATTTATGCGTGAAACTTTACATCAACAGTTCGGCTACGAAAGTATCCCATTCCGTGTGTGCTAAACATTTGCGCATTGAAACCGACTTAAAAAAACACAACCTTCAAGGAAAAACGTATTTAGGACTTAAAATGGCGGCCATATTGAATTTTGCTAGATATTTTAAACAGCTGGAGTTTGATTATTTTTTTTTACCCGTATTCCCCTTAACCTTAACTTGTTTTGGGGCGGGGCCTATAGCCCCCCTCCCCCATTAGAACCGATCCTCTCTTCAACCAATCCTCTTCTAAAATCCCCGAAAAAATTAATTTCTAAGTTCCACAGAACACAGCGAAGACAAAATATGGGGGGGGGGGGGTAACACATATTTCGATCAACGATTGGCTCTGCATTGAAGGGGTGGGGGTAATTGCTCTTGCTTTTACAATTTGCAGCTTCTTCAGGAGATTTGTATTTACAATATTAGCAGCAAAATCATTACAACGAGGGCAATGAAACCACACTTTCCGTGCATAAACACTTGACATCGTGGTAACATTCTCGTGGAATTTCCTATAGTTGGGTGACTGTAAGGTCCGTAAGGTCTCAAATAATGACAAAATCCGGAATATTCTTCGAATTGAGTCTTTATTGAGCCAGAAATTGCAACAGTAATCGTGACTTCTTATAGCACGTTTATATGCAGTACGCCGTGTTTGTTTACATTTCACCCACTATGTCACGTGAGGCACGGAGCGCAATCGGTCTATTGATTATGACCATGAAAACACCAGTTTTTAAGCACCAACACTGTAGCGCAGTGCGTAAGGTGCTGGGACTGTTTCAGCAACTCGGATCACCCGGTCCGGGTTCGAATACCGTCTGTCTCTAATATAGATTCAAGGCTTTTTGCTGCCCCTGATAGGACAGTGTGATTGGGATCTGCCTTGTTTTCTCCCCTAAAGGGACAGGGCCCGCGTGGTGGCTAGGGTTCGAAGCAGGGGGGGATGTGCTCTGGGTCGGATGCAAATCCTGAAGGGTTCTATATGGCAAAGGGGAGGGGCCAGTGTGTGCCATTAACTGAACCGGCGCCTGAATGCCTGACACTTCCGGAGCGTAACCTTTTATATTTTTCCACCAGATTAAATTTGCATTTTTCAATTTCTTTATTGTTCTATTTGTCTTACCCGCTGCCAAAACATTAGGACTCAAACTTCCTCTAGTTATCGGGCAACGTCGGTAGCCTAGTTGACAACACACTGCTCTTGAACTTCAGGGGTCCCGGGTTCGAATCCCACCCGAGGAACATGATATTTTGTTCACGGAATATTTTTGTTCACGGGACTCGGGAAAGTATCCTGAGTTTACAGTGCTAACACACATCGGTGTATGGGTCAAAAACAAAATTAATTTTCTCTATAATATTTATTTGTATAATGCTATTATTGTTGTTATTATTTATAACGCTTACTGGTATAACTGGTATGTATCTGGTAACTGTTTTAAACAGTGTTTACATCAATTAACTAGGTCAGACTTGTTCTCTCTAATCCGAAGGCGGGTTCACTTATGTTTGAAAAGGAGGGAGCTACTGCCTTAGTTAAAAGACATTGTTTTCGTATCTACTCTTGTTAGAAACTCTTGTTTTTTTTGTATAGATTAGTATCCTGTTTAAAGGAACGTTACAGAATTGGTAAGAAACAAAATCGTGAAAATCACAGATGTACATAAAACTTACACGGTCTAATGATAATGATTGTTGAAAACATCCCTTGAAGTATTTATGTCTGAAGTCTCATATTTGTTAAGAAATAAATAATTTAACCTTGCGTTTGTTATTTTTTTTGTTTGCATCAATGTCATGCAAAATGTGTAATCGTTTTTTGACTATTATTTTTCTCGTGACCCAGATGGCCGATCAGTTTGAAACTTTAACGGATTTGTCAGTTCATGTATATGGTGGATTACATAAAGTGCTTACACTGCCAGCAACTATTTTGATTTTAAGATCAAAAGGGGGCCCTTGATATTAAAAGGAACAGTTTTGTTTTAATTTGTTTTAAGGATCTGTGTTGAGAATATTGAAAGAAATACAGGATTATTGTTTGTTTGCGGAAAAAAAAAATATACTAATTTCTGTCAAAAAACAAGGTTTGATGATGACGAAATACAGTTCATGCGTCATTAATTTATCTTTGGTACGAGAAGAAAGCCCTTGAAAATGGCGATCCGATTGTGGTAAAATTGTTAAGATTGAGCATGAAACTGGGATCGAATTATCCGTTCAAACTGTTTGTTTTTTTTTTTTTTTTTTTTTGTCAGACAGCTCTGTGCACAAAACTCTCATAGGGCATGCTGTTGAAATCGTGTCTGAGCAACCCCGCTTACTGGAGCTTTTTGTTATCATGAAGTGTATAAGTCGCCCTATACTTTTGAAAAACGGATGCAGGGACATGCCAGAATGACTCAGTTACAAACTTCATCTCTTTAGCATTTTTAGCTACATAATTATTTCAGAGCATGGCTGAAATATTTATTTTTCGGGCCAATTTTTGAATGAATATCAATGTAAACAGCTGGATCGTGATTTTTAACCAAGATTCCTAGTTTTGTTTCTTATCAAGTTTATTTGCCTGAAAATTTGCCCACATTTTCCTCCCCTAGTTTTATGCAAAATGGCGGCCACATTGAATTTTGAAATACTTTAAGTGTAAAAAAGTACCAACCTAACTTTATTAGCAACATTTTGGCAGTCGGCTTGTTCTTTGTAGTTATGTCAATGAGAGATTTGTGTACGGTTTCAGGGGAAAAACGGTGGCCATTTTGTTTTTTACGTAAAAATGCACTTTCGCCGGATAAATATGCAAATTGCTAAATATTCAAAAATACACAAAAAATACTTAAAAGTCTTATAGCCTTGAAATGGAAAACTATTGATAGATTCTTGAAATCTTTATTCTCTGCTTAATTTTATATGGGGAGTCCCTGGGCCCGTCGAGTTATTCTCCCTCCAAGAAAAAACACCCCTTCACAAGTTTAATTTTAAAAACGTCAACAACCCCCAGGTCACAATTGGGCAACATTTTTGTACATTGAAACACCTTCTGGGGGCTCTCAAATCTGTCTTATATAGAATATTAGGTGGTTGAAATCGTTTCTGAGCAACCCCGCCTACTTGAGTTTTTTTCTATCAAGAAGTGTGCAAGTCGCCCTGAACCTTTAAAAAATAGACGCAGGAACATGCCAAATGACTAAGGTACAAACTGCATCTCCCTAGCATTTTTTGTTCCAGGGTTATTCCAGAGTGTTGCTGAACGTTTTTAATTGTCCGGGCCTATTTTTTGAATGACCCCCTTATTGTTGGTTGGAATCCTGACTGCGCCGTGTCTTGGTGTACGTTTTATACACGCACAGTGTACGTCAATTTCTAATGGGTGCCTGCTCGCGCCGTGTGCAAGTCGCCCTAAACCTTTAAAAAATGGACGTAGGAACATTCCTGGAAGAGGAGAGGAAAGCCCTTGAACATGGCAATCCTGTGGTGTTAAAATTTTGAAGATTGAGCATGAAACTGGGATCGAAATTATCCGTTGTACATGTTGTTTTTCTCTCCGACAGCTCTGTGCACAAAACTCACATAGTGGAGGTTGTTGAAATCGTTTGAAAACTTGTCTATGGACTGATGCAGAACATGCATGGATATACCATCAGGAAATGCGTCTGAAGGAGAGCTGAAACAGTGAAGTTTGCCGCCATTTTGAGCGCCGAGTGATAGCGTCTGAAGACGGCAGGACGTTTCTAACTCAACAAGTGGTAAGCTGTTGTAAGCCGTAACCCCGCCTGTCTATACTCTAAGTTAACTGTTTTAAATGTATTTTATTTCATTCCGAAACGGGGAGGGTAACATTGTAATAAAAAATAACAATAATTTAGAAATGGTTTAGACAATGGTTTAGACAGATGTTTTAAAAGTAGAATACAATGATCTACACACATTTGTCACAAAATTGCATGGTTTTTTCTACTACTTAACGAACTAACACGGTCGGCCATTTATGGAAGCAAAACATTTTGACTCCCAAAAATGGCCGGCCGTGTTTGTCGACAAGTTATAAAAGGAAACCCACGCAATGAGTGGTTACTTGGAGTGATACTTGTGTGGATCATTATGTTCCACTTTTAAAATATATTTATAATCATATGTAATAAGACCAACTCGACTGATCCAAGGCAACGTGTTCCTTTAACTAATAACAAAACACATACATTGGTAAAGCCTTGTTCACACAGTTTGATTTTTTAGACGGTAAATAAAAAGACATACTTTGCAACGCAATGAATTATAGCTTCATCAGGAGTGTCCATACAAAAAATTACATCTATCTTCCCTACAAAGTATTTTAAAAGTCTTTGTTTTATCAATAACATAAACCAACATAATATTCATAAGGTCGTTGTTTAATGGGCAATTTCAGGCACAAAATGGATTTCTGTATCAACATCAAGGTGACAATGAGGGCAAATTTTTTGGATAATGGAAACTTTAAGGAAACTTTTTGCCAATTATTTGGCTTGACTCTAACCCAGCAAACCTCCCTAGAGTTCAATAAGTAGGTTGAGTGAAGAGCATCTGAATTGGGCCAAAGAACGGCGATATTATAATTAACACAACGTAAATATAACTGAAACTCAAACTGGGTTTGAAGATACGGTACGGATATGTCCTGAGCTTATTCCTTTGGCCAGAACTAGTTATATAGCCATTATGCAATCTATTGTACCAATTAGAGTTAAACACGTAACGTTTCACATTCCTTTGGCTATATAGATGGCACAGTTCCTATTAAGCATGAGAAATACCGATGTTTTGTGGCCAAGCCCTTGTGTTTGATCACAGAGAATGTACAGAATTGTTATCACTCCATTTCAACCAGTTTAAACTTAGCATATGTACAAAGGAAAACGACAAAATTCGTCCCGGAATAAATCGGGTGTACGTATGGCTAACCGATGACGCGGTAAACTTGTAGAGATTGGGCATTAGTCTGGAGTCGAAATGACCTTAACAAATCTGTGAACTTTTATTAGACAGCTCTGTGCACAAAAATCCCTTTGGGAGACTGTTGAGCACAGTTCTGATTCCCCTTCACTTGTTGTTTTCCGCTATCGAGAAAATGTCCAAACCGCCCTAAAACTTTTACAATTCGGATACAGGGATATGCCAGGTAGAGTCGGGTACAACGACTCCGTGTCTGTAGCATGTTTAATTTCAGAGTAATTGAAGAGTTCGTCTCAGATTTATTTTAAAACCATTAAACAAAACAATTCGTCTGCTTTTTCTGTATAGCCCATGCATACAACTTTTGGGTGGTACTAATCCCTGGCCTCTAGCGTCACCTTGAGAATCTCCATAGCACTAATTTTTGTACGAGAGGAAAGCCCTTGAAGTTGTCCATCCAATGGAGATAAACTTGTTTCAATTGAGCAATGATTTGGGGTTAAATTGACCCGTTGTACTTTGGATTTTCTCTGTGCTCAAAAATCCCGTAGGGAGGCTTGTTGAGTTCGTTTCGGAGCACAGCCGCCTACTTTAAATTTTCGGTATCAAGAAGACTGGAAGCCGCTCTAAAACTTTGAAATTTGAAGTTAGGGACATGCCATGATGACGCAGGTACAAACTGCGTCTCTCTGGCGTTTTTAGTTCCAGAATGATTCAAAAGCATAGATGAAAGTTTTTTCAAGTCCGGTTTTTTTTTTTAACGCATGTATTTGTTTTCTCCAATAATCACCACATGCCGTGTATATCATGCAATAAATGTCCCAAATTGAAGGGGTGTGTATGGTCTACTCCCTGGCCTGTAGCCTCGCTTTGAGAATCCCCATAGCACTAATTTTGGTACGAGAGGAAAGCCCTTGAAATTCTACATCCGATGGTGCTAAACTTGTTTAGATTGAGTAATGATTGTGGGTAAAATTGACCCGTTGAACTTTTGATTTTCTCTGTGCACAAAAATCCCGTAGGGAGGCTTGTTGAGTTCGTTTCGGAGCACAGCCGTCTGCTTTTAATTTTCGGTATCAAGAAGTCTGGAAGCCGCTCTACAACTTTGAAATTTAGATTTAGGATAATGCCATGATGACGCAGGTACAAACTGCGTCTCTCTAGCAGTTTTAGTTCCAGAATGATTCAAAAGCATAGCTGAAAGTTTTTTCAAGTCCGGGCTTTTTTTTTAACGCATGTATTTGTTTTCTCCAATAATCACCACATGCCGTGTATATCATGCATTAAATGTCCCAAATTTATGGGGTGTGTATGGTCTACTCCCTGGCCTGTAGCCTCGCTTTAAGAATCCCCATAGCACTAATTTGGTACGAGACGAAAGCCCTTGAAATTCTACATCCAATGGTGCTAAACTTGTTTAGATTGAGTAATAATTGTGGGTAAAATTGACCCGTTGAACTTTTGATTTTCTCTGTGCACAAAAATCCCGTAGGGAGGCTTGTTGAGTTCGTTTCGAAGCACAGCCGCCTACTTTTAGTTTTCGGTATCAAGAAGTCTGGAAGCCGCTCTAAAACTTTGAAATTTAGATTTAGGGTAATGCCATGATGACGCAGGTACAAACTGCGTCTCTCTTGCAGTTTTAGTTCCAGAATGATTCAAAAGCATAGCTGAAGTTTTTTCAAGTCCGGGCTATTTTTTAACGCATGTATTTGTTTTCTCCAATAATCACCACATGCCGTGTATATCATGCATTAAATGTCCCAAATTTATGGGGTGTGTATGGTTTACTCCCTGGCCTCTAGCGTCGCTTTGATAATCCCCATAGGACTAATATTGGTACGAGAGGAAAGCCCTTGAAATTCTCCATCCAATGGTGCTAATCTTGTTTAGATTGAGTAATGATTGTGGGTCAAATTGACCAATTGAACTTTTGATTTTATCTGTGCACAAAAATCCCGTAGGGAGGCTTGTTGAGTTCGTTTCGAAGCACAGCCGCCTACTTTTAGTTTTCGGTATCAAGAAGTCTGGAAGCCGCTCTAAACCTTTGAAATTTAGATTTAGGGTAATGCCATGATGACGCAGGTACAAACTGCGTCTCTCTAGCATTTTTAGTTCCAGAATGATTCAAAAGCATAGCTGAAAGTTTTTTCAAGTCCGGGCTTTTTTTTTAACGCATGTATTTGTTTTCTCCAATAATCACCACATGCCGTGTATATCATGCATTAAATGTCCCAAATTTATGGGGTGTGTATGGTCTACTCCCTGGCCTGTAGCCTCGCTTTGAGAATCCCCATAGCACTAATTTTGGTACGATAAGAAAGCCCTTGAAATTCTCCATCCAATGGTGCTAAACTTGTTTACATTGAGTAATGATTGTGGGTCAAATTGACCCGTTGAAATTTTGATTTTCTCTGTGCACAAAAATCCCTTAGGGAGGCTTGTTGAGTTCGTTTCGAAGCACAGCCGCCTTCATTTAATTTTCGGTATCAAGAAGTCTGGAAGCCGCTCTAAAACTTTGAAATTTGACGTTAGGGACATGTCAGAATGACGCAGGTACAAACTGCGTCTCTCTAGCGTTTTTAGTTCAAGAATGATCCAAAAGCATAGCTGAAAGTTTTTTCAAGTCCGGGCTTTTTTTAACGCATGTATTTGTTTTCTACAATAATCACCACATGCCGTGTATATCATGCATTAAATGTCCCAAATTTATGGGGTGTGTATGGTCTACTCCCTGGCCTTTAGCTTCGTTTTTAGAATCCGCATAGCACTAATTTTGGTACGATAAGAAAGCCCTTGAAATTCTCCATCCAATGGTGCTAAACTTGTTTAGATTGAGTAATGATTGTGGGTCAAATTGACCCGTTGAACTTTTGATTTTCTCTGTGCACAAAAAACCCTTAGGGAGGCTTGTTGAGTTCGTTTCGAAGCACAGCCGCCTACCTTTAGTTTTCGGTATCAAGAAGTCCGGAAGCCGCTCAAAAACTTTGAAATTTAGATTAAGGGACATGCCATGATGACGCAGGTGCAAACTGCGTCTCTCTAGCATTTTTAGTTCCAGAATGATTCAAAAGCATAGCTGAAGTTTTTTTCAAGTCCGGGCTATTTTTTAACGCATGTATTTGTTTTCTCCAATAATCACCACATGCCGTGTATATCATGCATTAAATGTCTCAAATTTATGGGGTGTGTATGGTCTACTCCCTGGCCTTTAGCTTCGTTTTGAGAATCCGCATAGCACTAATTTTGGTACGATAAGAAAGCCCTTGAAATTCTCCATCCAATGGTGCTAAACCTGTTTAGATTGAGTAATGATTGTGGGTCAAATTGACCCGTTGAACTTTTGATTTTCTCTGTGCACAAAAATCCCGTAGGGAGGCTTGTTGAGTTCGTTTCGGAGCACAGCCGTCTGCTTTTAATTTTCGGTATCAAGAAGTCTGGAAGCCGCTCTACAACTTTGAAATTTAGATTTAGGATAATGCCATGATGACGCAGGTACAAACTGCGTCTCTCTAGCAGTTTTAGTTCCAGAATGATTCAAAAGCATAGCTGAAAGTTTTTTCAAGTCCGGGCTTTTTTTTTAACGCATGTATTTGTTTTCTCCAATAATCACCACATGCCGTGTATATCATGCATTAAATGTCCCAAATTTATGGGGTGTGTATGGTCTACTCCCTGGCCTCTAGCCTCGCTTTGAGAATCCCCATAGCACTAATTTTGGTACGATAAGAAAGCCCTTGAAATTCTCCATCCAATGGTGCTAAACTTGTTTAGATTGAGTAATGATTGTGGGTCAAATTGACCCGTTGAACTTTTGATTTTCTCTGTGCACAAAAATCCCGTAGGGAGGCTTGTTGAGTTCGTTTCGGAGCACAGCCGTCTGCTTTTAATTTTCGGTATCAAGAAGTCTGGAAGCCGCTCTACAACTTTGAAATTTAGATTTAGGATAATGCCATGATGACGCAGGTACAAACTGCGTCTCTCTAGCATTTTTAGTTCCAGAATGATTCAAAAGCATAGCTGAAAGTTTTTTCAAGTCCGGGCTTTTTTTTTAACGCATGTATTTGTTTTCTCCAATAATCACCACATGCCGTGTATATCATGCATTAAATGTCCCAAATTTATGGGGTGTGTATGGTCTACTCTCTGGCCTGTAGCCTCGCTTTGAGAATCCCCATAGCACTAATTTTTGTACGATAAGAAAGCCCTTGAAATTCTCCATCCAATGGTGCTAAACTTGTTTACATTGAGTAATGATTGTGGGTCAAATTGACCCGTTGAACTTTTGATTTTCTCTGTGCACAAAAATCCCTTAGGGAGGCTTGTTGAGTTCGTTTCGAAGCACAGCCGCCTTCATTTAATTTTCGGTATCAAGAAGTCTGGAAGCCGCTCTAAAACTTTGAAATTTGACTTTAGGGACATGTCAGAATGACGCAGGTACAAACTGCGTCTCTCTAGCATTTTTAGTTCCAGAATGATTCAAAAGCATAGCTGAAAGTTTTTTCAAGTCCGGGCTATTTTTTAACGCATGTATTTGTTTTCTCCAATAATCACCACATGCCGTGTATATCATGCATTAAATGTCCCAAATTTATGGGGTGTGTATGGTCTACTCCCTGGCCTGTAGCCTCGCTTTAAGAATCCCCATAGCACTAATTTGGTACGAGACGAAAGCCCTTGAAATTCTACATCCAATGGTGCTAAACTTGTTTAGATTGAGTAATAATTGTGGGTAAAATTGACCCGTTGAACTTTTGATTTTCTCTGTGCACAAAAATCCCGTAGGGAGGCTTGTTGAGTTCGTTTCGAAGCACAGCCGCCTACTTTTAGTTTTCGGTATCAAGAAGTCTGGAAGCCGCTCTAAAACTTTGAAATTTAGATTTAGGGTAATGCCATGATGACGCAGGTACAAACTGCGTCTCTCTAGCAGTTTTAGTTCCAGAATGATTCAAAAGCATAGCTGAAGTTTTTTCAAGTCCGGGCTATTTTTTAACGCATGTATTTGTTTTCTCCAATAATCACCACATGCCGTGTATATCATGCATTAAATGTCCCAAATTTATGGGGTGTGTATGGTTTACTCCCTGGCCTCTAGCGTCGCTTTGATAATCCCCATAGGACTAATATTGGTACGAGAGGAAAGCCCTTGAAATTCTCCATCCAATGGTGCTAAACTTGTTTAGATTGAGTAATGATTGTGGGTCAAATTGACCAATTGAACTTTTGATTTTATCTGTGCACAAAAATCCCGTAGGGAGGCTTGTTGAGTTCGTTTCGAAGCACAGCCGCCTACTTTTAGTTTTCGGTATCAAGAAGTCTGGAAGCCGCTCTAAAACTTTGAAATTTAGATTTAGGGTAATGCCATGATGACGCAGGTACAAACTGCGTCTCTCTAGCATTTTTAGTTCCAGAATGATTCAAAAGCATAGCTGAAAGTTTTTTCAAGTCCGGGCTTTTTTTTTAACGCATGTATTTGTTTTCTCCAATAATCACCACATGCCGTGTATATCATGCATTAAATGTCCCAAATTTATGGGGTGTGTATGGTCTACTCCCTGGCCTGTAGCCTCGCTTTGAGAATCCCCATAGCACTAATTCTGGTACGATAAGAAAGCCCTTGAAATTCTCCATCCAATGGTGCTAAACTTGTTTACATTGAGTAATGATTGTGGGTCAAATTGACCCGTTGAACTTTTGATTTTCTCTGTGCACAAAAATCCCTTAGGGAGGCTTGTTGAGTTCGTTTCGAAGCACAGCCGCCTTCATTTAATTTTCGGTATCAAGAAGTCTGGAAGCCGCTCTAAAACTTTGAAATTTGACGTTAGGGACATGTCAGAATGACGCAGGTAACAACTGCGTCTCTCTAGCGTTTTTAGTTCCAGAATGATCCAAAAGCATAGCTGAAAGTTTTTTCAAGTCCGGGCTTTTTTTAACGCATGTATTTGTTTTCTACAATAATCACCACATGCCGTGTATATCATGCATTAAATGTCCCAAATTTATGGGGTGTGTATGGTCTACTCCCTGGACTTTAGCTTCGTTTTTAGAATCCGCATAGCACTAATTTTGGTACGATAAGAAAGCCCTTGAAATTCTCCATCCAATGGTGCTAAACTTGTTTAGATTGAGTAATGATTGTGGGTCAAATTGACCCGTTGAACTTTTGATTTTCTCTGTGCACAAAAAACCCTTAGGGAGGCTTGTTGAGTTCGTTTCGAAGCACAGCCGCCTACCTTTAGTTTTCGGTATCAAGAAGTCCGGAAGCCGCTCTAAAACTTTGAAATTTAGATTAAGGGACATGCCATGATGACGCAGGTGCAAACTGCGTCTCTCTAGCATTTTTAGTTCCAGAATGATTCAAAAGCATAGCTGAAGTTTTTTTCAAGTCCGGGCTTTTTTTTTAACGCATGTATTTGTTTTCTCCAATAATCACCACATGCCGTGTATATCATGCATTAAATGTCCCAAATTTATGGGGTGTGTATGGTCTACTCCCTGGCCTCTAGCCTCGCTTTGAGAATCCCCATAGCACTAATTTTGGTACGATAAGAAAGCCCTTGAAATTCTCCATCCAATGGTGCTAAACTTGTTTAGATTGAGTAATGATTGTGGGTCAAATTGACCCGTTGAACTTTTGATTTTCTCTGTGCACAAAAATCCCGTAGGGAGGCTTGTTGAGTTCGTTTCGGAGCACAGCCGTCTGCTTTTAATTTTCGGTATCAAGAAGTCTGGAAGCCGCTCTACAACTTTGAAATTTAGATTTAGGATAATGCCATGATGACGCAGGTACAAACTGCGTCTCTCTAGCATTTTTAGTTCCAGAATGATTCAAAAGCATAGCTGAAAGTTTTTTCAAGTCCGGGCTTTTTTTTTAACGCATGTATTTGTTTTCTCCAATAATCACCACATGCCGTGTATATCATGCATTAAATGTCCCAAATTTATGGGGTGTGTATGGTCTACTCTCTGGCCTGTAGCCTCGCTTTGAGAATCCCCATAGCACTAATTTTTGTACGATAAGAAAGCCCTTGAAATTCTCCATCCAATGGTGCTAAACTTGTTTACATTGAGTAATGATTGTGGGTCAAATTGACCCGTTGAACTTTTGATTTTCTCTGTGCACAAAAATCCCTTAGGGAGGCTTGTTGAGTTCGTTTCGAAGCACAGCCGCCTTCATTTAATTTTCGGTATCAAGAAGTCTGGAAGCCGCTCTAAAACTTTGAAATTTGACTTTAGGGACATGTCAGAATGACGCAGGTACAAACTGCGTCTCTCTAGCATTTTTAGTTCCAGAATGATTCAAAAGCATAGCTGAAAGTTTTTTCAAGTCCGGGCTATTTTTTAACGCATGTATTTGTTTTCTCCAATAATCACCACATGCCGTGTATATCATGCATTAAATGTCCCAAATTTATGGGGTGTGTATGGTCTACTCCCTGGCCTGTAGCCTCGCTTTAAGAATCCCCATAGCACTAATTTGGTACGAGACGAAAGCCCTTGAAATTCTACATCCAATGGTGCTAAACTTGTTTAGATTGAGTAATAATTGTGGGTAAAATTGACCCGTTGAACTTTTGATTTTCTCTGTGCACAAAAATCCCGTAGGGAGGCTTGTTGAGTTCGTTTCGAAGCACAGCCGCCTACTTTTAGTTTTCGGTATCAAGAAGTCTGGAAGCCGCTCTAAAACTTTGAAATTTAGATTTAGGGTAATGCCATGATGACGCAGGTACAAACTGCGTCTCTCTAGCAGTTTTAGTTCCAGAATGATTCAAAAGCATAGCTGAAGTTTTTTCAAGTCCGGGCTATTTTTTAACGCATGTATTTGTTTTCTCCAATAATCACCACATGCCGTGTATATCATGCATTAAATGTCCCAAATTTATGGGGTGTGTATGGTTTACTCCCTGGCCTCTAGCGTCGCTTTGATAATCCCCATAGGACTAATATTGGTACGAGAGGAAAGCCCTTGAAATTCTCCATCCAATGGTGCTAAACTT
This sequence comes from Asterias amurensis, assembly GCF_032118995.1. Lineage (NCBI taxonomy): Eukaryota > Metazoa > Echinodermata > Asteroidea > Forcipulatida > Asteriidae > Asterias > Asterias amurensis. The sequence continues at coordinate 12,224,566 of NC_092660.1, forward strand.
GTTTAGATTGAGTAATGATTGTGGGTCAAATTGACCAATTGAACTTTTGATTTTATCTGTGCACAAAAATCCCGTAGGGAGGCTTGTTGAGTTCGTTTCGAAGCACAGCCGCCTACTTTTAGTTTTCGGTATCAAGAAGTCTGGAAGCCGCTCTAAAACTTTGAAATTTAGATTTAGGGTAATGCCATGATGACGCAGGTACAAACTGCGTCTCTCTAGCATTTTTAGTTCCAGAATGATTCAAAAGCATAGCTGAAAGTTTTTTCAAGTCCGGGCTTTTTTTTTAACGCATGTATTTGTTTTCTCCAATAATCACCACATGCCGTGTATATCATGCATTAAATGTCCCAAATTTATGGGGTGTGTATGGTCTACTCCCTGGCCTCTAGCCTCGCTTTGAGAATCCCCATAGCACTAATTTTGGTACGATAAGAAAGCCCTTGAAATTCTCCATCCAATGGTGCTAAACTTGTTTAGATTGAGTAATGATTGTGGGTCAAATTGACCCGTTGAACTTTTGATTTTCTCTGTGCACAAAAATCCCTTAGGGAGGCTTGTTGAGTTCGTTTCGAAGCACAGCCGCCTTCATTTAATTTTCGGTATCAAGAAGTCTGGAAGCCGCTCTAAAACTTTGAAATTTGACGTTAGGGACATGTCAGAATGACGCAGGTAACAACTGCGTCTCTCTAGCGTTTTTAGTTCCAGAATGATCCAAAAGCATAGCTGAAAGTTTTTTCAAGTCCGGGCTTTTTTTAACGCATGTATTTGTTTTCTACAATAATCACCACATGCCGTGTATATCATGCATTAAATGTCCCAAATTTATGGGGTGTGTATGGTCTACTCCCTGGACTTTAGCTTCGTTTTTAGAATCCGCATAGCACTAATTTTGGTACGATAAGAAAGCCCTTGAAATTCTCCATCCAATGGTGCTAAACTTGTTTACATTGAGTAATGATTGTGGGTCAAATTGACCCGTTGAACTTTTGATTTTCTCTGTGCACAAAAAACCCTTAGGGAGGCTTGTTGAGTTCGTTTCGAAGCACAGCCGCCTACCTTTAGTTTTCGGTATCAAGAAGTCCGGAAGCCGCTCTAAAACTTTGAAATTTAGATTAAGGGACATGCCATGATGACGCAGGTGCAAACTGCGTCTCTCTAGCATTTTTAGTTCCAGAATGATTCAAAAGCATAGCTGAAGTTTTTTTCAAGTCCGGGCTATTTTTTAACGCATGTATTTGTTTTCTCCAATAATCACCACATGCCGTGTATATCATGCATTAAATGTCTCAAATTTATGGGGTGTGTATGGTCTACTCCCTGGCCTTTAGCTTCGTTTTGAGAATCCGCATAGCACTAATTTTGGTACGATAAGAAAGCCCTTGAAATTCTCCATCCAATGGTGCTAAACCTGTTTAGATTGAGTAATGATTGTGGGTCAAATTGACCCGTTGAACTTTTGATTTTCTCTGTGCACAAAAATCCCTTAGGGAGGCTTGTTGAGTTCGTTTCGAAGCACAGCCGCCTTCATTTAGTTTTCGGTATCAAGAAGTCTGGAAGCCGCTCTAAAACTTTGAAATTTAGATTCAGGGTAATGCCATGATGACGCAGGTACAAACTGCGTCTCTCTAGCATTTTTAGTTCCAGAATGATTCAAAAGCATAGCTGAAAGTTTTTTCAAGTCCGGGCTTTTTTTTAACGCATGTATTTGTTTTCTCCAATAATCACCACATGCCGTGTATATCATGCATTAAATGTCCCAAATTTATGGGGTGTGTATGGTCTACTCCCTGGCCTCTAGCCTCGCTTTGCGAATCCCAATAGCACTAATTTTGGTACGATAAGAAAGCCCTTGAAATTCTCCATCCAATGGTGCTAAACTTGTTTAGATTGAGTAATGATTGTGGGTCAAATCTACCCGTTGAACTTTTGATTTTCTCTGTGCACAAAAATCCCGTAGGGAGGCTTGTTGAGTTCGTTTCGGAGCACAGCCGTCTGCTTTTAATTTTCGGTATCAAGAAGTCTGGAAGCCGCTCTACAACTTTGAAATTTAGATTGAGGGACATGCCATGATGACGCAGGTACAAACTGCGTCTCTCTAGCATTTTTAGTTCCAGAATGATTCAAAAGCATAGCTGAAAGTTTATTCATGTCCGGGCTTTTTTTTAACGCATGTATTTGTTTTCTCCAATAATCACCGCATGCCGTGTATATCATGCATTAAATGTCCCAAGTTTATGGAGTGTGTATGGTTTACTCCCTGGCCTGTAGCCTCGCTTTGAGAATCCCCTTAGCATTAATTTTGGTACGAGAGGAAAGCCCTTGAAATTCTCCATCCAATGGTGCTAAACTTTGTTTAGATTGAGTAATGATTGTGGGTAAAATTGACCCGTTGAACTTTTGATTTCCTCTGTGCACAAAAATCCCTTAGGGAGGCTTGTTGAGTTCGTTTCGGAGCACAGCCGCCTACTTTTTATTTTCGGTATCAAGAAGTCTGGAAGCCGCTCTAAAACTTTGAAATTTAGGTTTAGGGTAATGCCATGATGACGCAGGTACAAACTGCGTCTCTCTAGCATTTTTAGTTTCAGAATGATTCAAAAGCATAGCTGAAGTTTTTTCAAGTCCGGGCTTTTTTTTAACGCATGTATTTGTTTTCTCCAATAATCACCACATGCCGTGTATATCATGCATTAAATGTCCCAAGTTTATGGAGTGTGTATGGTCTACTCCCTGGCCTCTAGGTTCGTTTTGAGAATCCGCATAGCACTTATTTTGGTACGATAGGAAAGCCCTTGAAATTCTCCATCCAATGGTGCTAAACTTGTTTAGATTGAGTAATGATTGTGGGTAAAATTGACCCGTTGAACTTTTGATTTCCTCTGTGCACAAAAATCCCGTAGGGAGGCTTGTTGATTTCGTTTCGGAGCAACGCCGCCTACTTTTAATTTTCGGTATCAAGAAGTCTGGAAGCCGCTCTAAAACTTTGAAATTTAGATTTAGGATAATGCCATGATGACGCAGGTACAAACTGCGTCTCTCTAGCATTTTTAGTTCCAGAATGATTCAAAAGCATAGCTGAAAGTTTTTTCAAGTCCGGGCTTTTTTTTAACGCATGTATTTGTTTTCTCCAACAATCACCACACGCCGTGTATATCATGCATTAAATGTCCCAAATTTATGGGGTGTGTATGGTCTACTCACTGGCCTCTAGCCTCGCTTTGAGAATCCGCATAGCACTAATTTTGGTACGATAGGAAAGCCCTTGAAATTCTCCATCCAATGGTGCTAAACTTGTTTAGATTGAGTAATGATTGTGGGTCAAATTGACCCGTTGAACTTTTGATTTTCTCTATGCACAAAAAACCCTTAGGGAGGCTTGTTGAGTTCGTTTCGAAGCACAGCCGCCTGCTTTTAGTTTTCGGTATCAAGAAGTCCGGAAGCCGCTCTAAAACTTTGAAATTTAGATTAAGGGACATGCCATGATGACGCAGGTGCAAACTGCGTCTCTCTAGCATTTTTAGTTCCAGAATGATTCAAAAGCATAGCTGAAGTTTTTTCAAGTCCGGGCTATTTTTTAACGCATGTATTTGTTTTCTCCAATAATCACCACATGCCGTGTATATCATGCATTAAATGTCCCAAATTTATGGGGTGTGTATGGTCTACTCCCTGGCCTGTAGCCTCGCTTTAAGAATCCCCATAGCACTAATTTGGTACGAGACGAAAGCCCTTGAAATTCTACATCCAATGGTGCTAAACTTGTTTAGATTGAGTAATAATTGTGGGTAAAATTGACCCGTTGAACTTTTGATTTTCTCTGTGCACAAAAATCCCGTAGGGAGGCTTGTTGAGTTCGTTTCGAAGCACAGCCGCCTTCATTTAATTTTCGGTATCAAGAAGTCTGGAAGCCGCTCTAAAACTTTGAAATTTGACGTTAGGGACATGTCAGAATGACGCAGGTACAAACTGCGTCTCTCTAGCATTTTTAGTTCCAGAATGATTCAAAAGCATAGCTGAAAGTTTTTTCAAGTCCGGGCTATTTTTTAACGCATGTATTTGTTTTCTCCAATAATCACCACATGCCGTGTATATCATGCATTAAATGTCCCAAATTTATGGGGTGTGTATGGTCTACTCCCTGGCCTGTAGCCTCGCTTTGAGAATCCCCATAGCACTAATTTGGTACGAGACGAAAGCCCTTGAAATTCTACATCCAATGGTGCTAAACTTGTTTAGATTGAGTAATAATTGTGGGTAAAATTGACCCGTTGAACTTTTGATTTTCTCTGTGCACAAAAATCCCGTAGGGAGGCTTGTTGAGTTCGTTTCGAAGCACAGCCGCCTACTTTTAGTTTTCGGTATCAAGAAGTCTGGAAGCCGCTCTAAAACTTTGAAATTTAGATTTAGGGTAATGCCATGATGACGCAGGTACAAACTGCGTCTCTCTAGCATTTTTAGTTCCAGAATGATTCAAAAGCATAGCTGAAGTTTTTTCAAGTCCGGGCTATTTTTTAACGCATGTATTTGTTTTCTCCAATAATCACCACATGCCGTGTATATCATGCATTAAATGTCCCAAATTTATGGAGTGTGTATGGTCTACTCACTGGCCTCTATGTTCGTTTTGAGAATCCGCATAGCACTAATTTTGGTACGATAGGAAAGCCCTTGAAATTCTCCATCCAATGGTGCTAAACTTGTTTAGATTGAGTAATGATTGTGGGTAAAATTGACCCGTTGAACTTTTGATTTCCTCTGTGCACAAAAATCCCGTAGGGAGGCTTGTTGATTTCGTTTCGGAGCAACGCCGCCTACTTTTAATTTTCGGTATTAAGAAGTCTGGAAGCCGCTCTAAAACTTTGAAATTTAGATTTAGGGTAATGCCATGATGACGCAGGTACAAACTGCGTCTCTCTAGCATTTTTAGTTCCAGAATGATTCAAAAGCATAGCTGAAGTTTTTTCAAGTCCGGGCTATTTTTTAACGCATGTATTTGTTTTCTCCAATAATCACCACATGCCGTGTATATCATGCATTAAATGTCCCAAATTTATGGGGTGTGTATGGTCTACTCACTGGCCTCTAGCCTCGCTTTGAGAATCCGCATAGCACTAATTTTGGTACGATAGGAAAGCCCTTGAAATTCTCCATCCAATGGTGCTAAACTTGTTTAGATTGAGTAATGATTGTGGGTCAAATTGACCCGTTGAACTTTTGATTTTCTCTATGCACAAAAAACCCTTAGGGAGGCTTGTTGAGTTCGTTTCGAAGCACAGCCGCCTACTTTTAGTTTTCGGTATCAAGAAGTCCGGAAGCCGCTCTAAAACTTTGAAATTTAGATTAAGGGACATGCCATGATGACGCAGGTGCAAACTGCGTCTCTCTAGCATTTTTAGTTCCAGAATGATTCAAAAGCATAGCTGAAGTTTTTTCAAGTCCGGGCTATTTTTTAACGCATGTATTTGTTTTCTCCAATAATCACCACATGCCGTGTATATCATGCATTAAATGTCCCAAATTTATGGGGTGTGTATGGTCTACTCCCTGGCCTGTAGCCTCGCTTTAAGAATCCCCATAGCACTAATTTGGTACGAGACGAAAGCCCTTGAAATTCTACATCCAATGGTGCTAAACTTGTTTAGATTGAGTAACAATTGTGGGTAAAATTGACCCGTTGAACTTTTGATTTTCTCTGTGCACAAAAATCCCGTAGGGAGGCTTGTTGAGTTCGTTTCGAAGCACAGCCGCCTACTTTTAGTTTTCGGTATCAAGAAGTCTGGAAGCCGCTCTAAAACTTTGAAATTTGACGTTAGGGACATGTCAGAATGACGCAGGTACAAACTGCGTCTCTCTAGCATTTTTAGTTCCAGAATGATTCAAAAGCATAGCTGAAGTTTTTTCAAGTCCGGGCTATTTTTTAACGCATGTATTTGTTTTCTCCAATAATCACCACATGCCGTGTATATCATGCATTAAATGTCCCAAATTTATGGGGTGTGTATGGTCTACTCCCTGGCCTGTAGCCTCGTTTTGAGAATCCCCATAGCACTAATTTTGGTACGATAAGAAAGCCCTTGAAATTCTCCATCCAATGGTGCTAAACTTGTTTAGATTGAGTAATGATTGTGGGTCAAATTGACCCGTTGAACTTTTGATTTTCTCTGTGCACAAAAATCCCTTAGGGAGGCTTGTTGAGTTCGTTTCGAAGCACAGCCGCCTACTTTTAGTTTTCGGTATCAAGAAGTCTGGAAGCCGCTCTAAAACTTTGAAATTTGACGTTAGGGACATGTCAGAATGACGCAGGTACAAACTGCGTCTCTCTAGCATTTTTAGTTCCAGAATGATTCAAAAGCATAGCTGAAGTTTTTTCAAGTCCGGGCTATTTTTTAACGCATGTATTTGTTTTCTCCAATAATCACCACATGCCGTGTATATCATGCATTAAATGTCCCAAATTTATGGGGTGTGTATGGTCTACTCCCTGGCCTGTAGCCTCGCTTTAAGATTCCCCATAGCACTAATTTGGTACGAGACGAAAGCCCTTGAAATTCTACATCCAATGGTGCTAAACTTGTTTACATTGAGTAATAATTGTGGGTAAAATTGACCCGTTGAACTTTTGATTTTCTCTGTGCACAAAAATCCCGTAGGGAGGCTTGTTGAGTTCGTTTCGAAGCACAGCCGCCTACTTTTAGTTTTCGGTATCAAGAAGTCTGGAAGCCGCTCTAAAACTTTGAAATTTGACGTTAGGGACATGTCAGAATGACGCAGGTACAAACTGCGTCTCTCTAGCATTTTTAGTTCCAGAATGATTCAAAAGCATAGCTGAAGTTTTTTCAAGTCCGGGCTATTTTTTAACGCATGTATTTGTTTTCTCCAATAATCACCACATGCCGTGTATATCATGCATTAAATGTCCCAAATTTATGGGGTGTGTATGGTCTACTCCCTGGCCTCTAGGTTCGTTTTGAGAATCCGCATAGCACTAATTTTGGTACGATAGGAAAGCCCTTGAAATTCTCCATCTAATGGTGCTAAACTTGTTTAGATTGAGTAATGATTGTGGGTCAAATTGACCCGTTGAACTTTTGATTTTCTCTGTGCACAAAAATCCCGTAGGGAGGCTTGTTGAGTTCGTTTCGGAGCACAGCCGCCTACTTTTAATTTTCGGTATCAAGAAGTCTGGAAGCCGCTCTAAAACTTTGAAATTTAGATTAAGGGTAATGCCATGATGACGCAGGTACAAACTGCGTCTCTCTAGCATTTTTAGTTCCAGAATGATTCAAAAGCATAGCTGAAAGTTTTTTCAAGTCCGGGCTTTTTTTTAACGCATGTATTTGTTTTCTCCAATAATCACCACATGCCGTGTATATCATGCATTAAATGTCCCAAATTTATGGGGTGTGTATGGTGTACTCCCTGGCCTCTAGCCTCGCTTTGAGAATCCGCATAGCACTAATTTTGGTACGATAGGAAAGCCCTTGAAATTTTCCATCTAATGGTGCTAAACTTGTTTAGATTGAGTAATGATTGTGGGTCAAATTGACCCGTTGAACTTTTGATTTTCTCTGTGCACAAAAATCCCGTAGGGAGGCTTGTTGAGTTCGTTTCGGAGCACAGCCGCCTACTTTTAATTTTCGGTATCAAGAAGTCTGGAAGCCGCTCTAAAACTTTGAAATTTAGATTAAGGGTAATGCCATGATGACGCAGGTACAAACTGCGTCTCTCTAGCATTTTTAGTTCCAGAATGATTCAAAAGCATAGCTGAAAGTTTTTTCAAGTCCGGGCTTTTTTTTAACGCATGTATTTGTTTTCTCCAATAATCACCACATGCCGTGTATATCATGCATTAAATGTCCCAAATTTATGGGGTGTGTATGGTCTACTCCCTGGACTCTAGCCTCGCTTTGAGAATCCCCATAGCACTAATGTTGGTACGAGAGGAAAGCCCTGGAAATTCTACATCCAATGGTGCTAAACTTGTTTAGATTGAGTAATGATTGTGGGTCAAATTGACCCGTTGAACTTTTGATTTTCTCTGTGCACAAAAATCCCTTAGGGAGGCTTGTTGAGTTCGTTTCGAAGCACAGCCGCCTTCATTTAATTTTCGGTATCAAGAATTTGGAAGACGCTCTAAAACTTTGAAATTTGAAGTTAGGGACATGTCAGAATGACGCAGGTACAAACTGCGTCTCTCTAGCGTTTTTAGTTCCACAATGATTCAAAAGCATAGCTGAAAGTTTTTTCAAGTCCGGGCTTTTTTTTAACGCATGTATTTGTTTTCTCCAATAATCACCACATGCCGTGTATATCATGCATTAAATGTCCCAAATTTATGGGGTGTGTATGGTCTACTCCCTGGCCTCTAGCCTCGCTTTGAGAATCTCTATAGCACTAATTTTGGTACGAGAGGAAAGCCCTTGAAATTCCCCATCCAATGGTGCTAAACTTGTTTAGATTGAGTAATGATTGTGGGTCAAATTGACCCGTTGAACTTTTGATTTTCTCTGTGCACAAAAATCCCGTAGGGAGGCTTGTTGAGTTCGTTTCGGAGCACAGCCGCCTACTTTTAATTTTCGGTATCAAGAAGTCTGGAAGCCGCTCTAAAACTTTGAAATTTAGATTAAGGGTAATGCCATGATGACGCAGGTACAAACTGCGTCTCTCTAGCATTTTTAGTTCCAGAATGAAACAAAAGCATAGCTGACAGTTTTTTCAAGTCCGGGCTTTTTTTTAACGCATGTATTTGTTTTCTCCAATAATCACCACATGCCGTGTATATCATGCATTAAATGTCCCAAATTTATGGGGTGTGTATGGTCTACTCCCTGGCCTCTAGCCTCGCTTTGAGAATCTCCATAGCACTAATTTTGGTACGAGAGGAAAGCCCTTGAAATTCCCCATCCAATGGTGCTAAACTTGTTTAGATTGAGTAATGATTGTGGGTCAAATTGACCCGTTGAACTTTTGATTTTCTCTGTGCACAAAAATCCCGTAGGGAGGCTTGTTGAGTTCGTTTCGGAGCACAGCTGCCTACTTTTTATTTTCGGTATCAAGAAGTCTGGAAGCCGCTCTAAAACTTTGAAATTTAGATTAAGGGTAATGCCATGATGACGCAGGTACAAACTGCGTCTCTCTAGCATTTTTAGTTCCAGAATGATTCAAAAGCATAGCTGAAAGTTTTTTCAAGTCCGGGCTTTTTTTTTAACGCATGTATTTGTTTTCTCCAATAATCACCACATGCCGTGTATATCATGCATTAAATGTCCCAAATTTATGGGGTGTGTATGGTATACTCCCTGGCCTCTAGCTTCGCTTTGAGAATCTCCATAGCACTAATTTTGGTACGAGAGGAAAGCCCTTGAAATTCCCCATCCAATGGTGCTAAACTTGTTTAGATTGAGTAATGATTGTGGGTCAAATTGACCCGTTGAACTTTTGATTTTCTCTGTGCACAAAAATCCCGTAGGGAGGCTTGTTGAGTTCGTTTCGGAGCACATCCGCCTACTTTTAATTTTCGGTATCAAGAAGTCTGGAAGCCGCTCTAAAACTTTGAAATTTAGATTAAGGGTAATGCCATGATGACGCAGGTACAAACTGCGTCTCTCTAGCATTTTTAGTTCCAGAATGATTCAAAAGCATAGCTGAAAGTTTTTTCAAGTCCGGGCTTTTTTTTTAACGCATGTATTTGTTTTCTCCAATAATCACCACATGCCGTGTATATCATGCATTAAATGTCCCAAATTTATGGGGTGTGTATGGTCTACTCCCTGGCCTCTAGCCTCGCTTTGAGAATCTCCATAGCACTAATTTTGGTACGAGAGGAAAGCCCTTGAAATTCCCCATCCAATGGTGCTAAACTTGTTTAGATTGAGTAATGATTGTGGGTCAAATTGACCCGTTGAACTTTTGATTTTCTCTGTGCACAAAAACCCCGTAGGGAGGCTTGTTGAGTTCGTTTCGGAGCACAGCCGCCTACTTTTAATTTTCGGTATCAAGAAGTCTGGAAGCCGCTCTAAAACTTTGAAATTTAGATTAAGGGTAATGCCATGATGACGCAGGTACAAACTGCGTCTCTCTAGCATTTTTAGTTCCAGAATGAAACAAAAGCATAGCTGACAGTTTTTTCAAGTCCGGGCTTTTTTTTAACGCATGTATTTGTTTTCTCCAATAATCACCACATGCCGTGTATATCATGCATTAAATGTCCCAAATTTATGGGGTGTGTATGGTCTACTCCCTGGCCTCTAGCCTCGCTTTGAGAATCTCCATAGCACTAATTTTGGTACGAGAGGAAAGCCCTTGAAATTCCCCATCCAATGGTGCTAAACTTGTTTAGATTGAGTAATGATTGTGGGTCAAATTGACCCGTTGAACTTTTGATTTTCTCTGTGCACAAAAATCCCGTAGGGAGGCTTGTTGAGTTCGTTTCGGAGCACAGCCGCCTACTTTTAATTTTCGGTATCAAGAAGTCTGGAAGCCGCTCTAAAACTTTGAAATTTAGATTAAGGGTAATGCCATGATGACGCAGGTACAAACTGCGTCTCTCTAGCATTTTTAGTTCCAGAATGATTCAAAAGCATAGCTGAATGTTTTTTCAAGTCCGGGCTTTTTTTTAACGCATGTATTTGTTTTCTCCAATAATCACCACATGCCGTGTATATCATGCATTAAATGTCTCAAATTTATGGGGTGTGTATGGTCTACTCCCTGGCCTCTAGCCTCGCTTTGAGAATCTCCATAGCACTAATTTTGGTACGAGAGGAAAGCCCTTGAAATCCTCCATCCAATGGTGCTAAACTTGTTTAGATTGAGTAATGATTGTGGGTCAAATTGACCCGTTGAACTTTTGTTTTTCTCTGTGCACAAAAATCCCGTAGGGAGGCTTGTTGAGTTCGTTTCGGAGCACAGCCGCCTACTTTTAATTTTCGGTATCAAGAAGTCTGGAAGCCGCTCTAAAACTTTGAAATTTAGATTAAGGGTAATGCCATGATGACGCAGGTACAAACTGCGTCTCTCTAGCATTTTTAGTTCCAGAATGATTCAAAAGCATAGCTGAAAGTTTTTTCAAGTCCGGGCTTTTTTTTAACGCATGTATTTGTTTTCTCCAATAATCACCACATGCCGTGTATATCATGCATTAAATGTCCCAAATTTATGGGGTGTGTATGGTCTACTCCCTGGCCTCTAGCCTCGCTTTGAGAATCCCCATAGCACTAATGTTGGTACGAGAGGAAAGCCCTGGAAATTCTACATCCAATGGTGCTAAACTTGTTTAGATTGAGTAATGATTGTGGGTCAAATTGACCCGTTGAACTTTTGATTTTCTCTGTGCACAAAAATCCCTTAGGGAGGCTTGTTGAGTTCGTTTCGAAGCACAGCCGCCTTCATTTAATTTTCGGTATCAAGAAGTTTGGAAGACGCTCTAAAACTTTGAAATTTGAAGTTAGGGACATGTCAGAATGACGCAGGTACAAACTGCGTCTCTCTAGCGTTTTTAGTTCCACAATGATTCAAAAGCATAGCTGAAAGTTTTTTCAAGTCCGGGCTTTTTTTTAACGCATGTATTTGTTTTCTCCAATAATCACCACATGCCGTGTATATCATGCATTAAATGTCCCAAATTTATGGGGTGTGTATGGTCTACTCCCTGGCCTCTAGCCTCGCTTTGAGAATCTCTATAGCACTAATTTTGGTACGAGAGGAAAGCCCTTGAAATTCCCCATCCAATGGTGCTAAACTTGTTTAGATTGAGTAATGATTGTGGGTCAAATTGACCCGTTGAACTTTTGATTTTCTCTGTGCACAAAAATCCCGTAGGGAGGCTTGTTGAGTTCGTTTCGGAGCACAGCCGCCTACTTTTAATTTTCGGTATCAAGAAGTCTGGAAGCCGCTCTAAAACTTTGAAATTTAGATTAAGGGTAATGCCATGATGACGCAGGTACAAACTGCGTCTCTCTAGCATTTTTAGTTCCAGAATGAAACAAAAGCATAGCTGACAGTTTTTTCAAGTCCGGGCTTTTTTTTAACGCATGTATTTGTTTTCTCCAATAATCACCACATGCCGTGTATATCATGCATTAAATGTCCCAAATTTATGGGGTGTGTATGGTCTACTCCCTGGCCTCTAGCCTCGCTTTGAGAATCTCCATAGCACTAATTTTGGTACGAGAGGAAAGCCCTTGAAATTCCCCATCCAATGGTGCTAAACTTGTTTAGATTGAGTAATGATTGTGGGTCAAATTGACCCGTTGAACTTTTGATTTTCTCTGTGCACAAAAATCCCGTAGGGAGGCTTGTTGAGTTCGTTTCGGAGCACAGCTGCCTACTTTTTATTTTCGGTATCAAGAAGTCTGGAAGCCGCTCTAAAACTTTGAAATTTAGATTAAGGGTAATGCCATGATGACGCAGGTACAAACTGCGTCTCTCTAGCATTTTTAGTTCCAGAATGATTCAAAAGCATAGCTGAAAGTTTTTTCAAGTCCGGGCTTTTTTTTTAACGCATGTATTTGTTTTCTCCAATAATCACCACATGCCGTGTATATCATGCATTAAATGTCCCAAATTTATGGGGTGTGTATGGTATACTCCCTGGCCTCTAGCTTCGCTTTGAGAATCTCCATAGCACTAATTTTGGTACGAGAGGAAAGCCCTTGAAATTCCCCATCCAATGGTGCTAAACTTGTTTAGATTGAGTAATGATTGTGGGTCAAATTGACCCGTTGAACTTTTGATTTTCTCTGTGCACAAAAATCCCGTAGGGAGGCTTGTTGAGTTCGTTTCGGAGCACATCCGCCTACTTTTAATTTTCGGTATCAAGAAGTCTGGAAGCCGCTCTAAAACTTTGAAATTTAGATTAAGGGTAATGCCATGATGACGCAGGTACAAACTGCGTCTCTCTAGCATTTTTAGTTCCAGAATGATTCAAAAGCATAGCTGAAAGTTTTTTCAAGTCCGGGCTTTTTTTTTAACGCATGTATTTGTTTTCTCCAATAATCACCACATGCCGTGTATATCATGCATTAAATGTCCCAAATTTATGGGGTGTGTATGGTCTACTCCCTGGCCTCTAGCCTCGCTTTGAGAATCTCCATAGCACTAATTTTGGTACGAGAGGAAAGCCCTTGAAATTCCCCATCCAATGGTGCTAAACTTGTTTAGATTGAGTAATGATTGTGGGTCAAATTGACCCGTTGAACTTTTGATTTTCTCTGTGCACAAAAACCCCGTAGGGAGGCTTGTTGAGTTCGTTTCGGAGCACAGCCGCCTACTTTTAATTTTCGGTATCAAGAAGTCTGGAAGCCGCTCTAAAACTTTGAAATTTAGATTAAGGGTAATGCCATGATGACGCAGGTACAAACTGCGTCTCTCTAGCATTTTTAGTTCCAGAATGATTCAAAAGCATAGCTGAAAGTTTTTTCAAGTCCGGGCTTTTTTTTAACGCATGTGTTTGTTTTCTCCAATAATCACCACATGCCGTGTATATCATGCATTAAATGTCCCAAATTTATGGGGTGTGTATGGTTTACTCCCTGGCCTCTAGCCTCGCTTTGAGAATCCCCATAGCACTAATTTTGGTACGATAGGAAAGCCCTTGAAATTCCCCATCCAATGGTGCTAAACTTGTTTAGATTGAGTAATGATTGTAGGTGAAATTGACCCGTTGAACTTTTGATTTTCTCTGTGCACAAAAATCCCGTATGGAGGCTTGTTGAGTTCGTTTCGAAGCACAGCCGCCTTCATTTAATTTTCGGTATCAAGAAGTCTGGAAGCCGCTCTAAAACTTTGAAATTTAGATTAAGGGTAATGCCATGATGACGCAGGTACAAACTGCGTCTCTCTAGCATTTTTAGTTCCAGAATGATTCAAAAGCATAGCTGAAAGTTTTTTCAAGTCCGGGCTTTTTTTTTAACGCATGTATTTGTTTTCTCCAATAATCACCACATGCCGTGTATATCATGCATTAAATGTCCCAAATTTATGGGGTGTGTATGGTCTACTCCCTGGCCTCTAGCCTCGCTTTGAGAATCTCCATAGCACTAATTTTGGTACGAGAGGAAAGCCCTTGAAATTCCCCATCCAATGGTGCTAAACTTGTTTAGATTGAGTAATGATTGTGGGTCAAATTGACCCGTTGAACTTTTGATTTTCTCTGTGCACAAAAATCCCGTAGGGAGGCTTGTTGAGTTCGTTTCGGAGCACAGCCGCCTACTTTTAATTTTCGGTATCAAGAAGTCTGGAAGCCGCTCTAAAACTTTGAAATTTGAAGTTAGGGACATGTCAGAATGACGCAGGTACAAACAGCGTCTCTCTAGCGTTTTTAGTTCCAGAATGATTCAAAAGCATAGCTGAAAGTTTTTTCAAGTCCGGGCTTTTTTTTAACGCATGTATTTGTTTTCTCCAATAATCACCACATGCCGTGTATATCATGCATTAAATGTCCCAAATTTATGGGGTGTGTATGGTTTACTCCCTGGCCTCTAGCCTCGCTTTGAGAATCCCCATAGCACTAATTTTGGTACGAGAGGAAAGCCCTTGAGATTCTCCATCCAATGGTGCTAAACTTGTTTAGATTGAGTATTGATTGTGGGTGAAATTGACCCGTTGAACTTTTGATTTTCTCTGTGCACAAAAATCCCTTAGGGAGGCTTGTTGAGTTCGTTTCGAAGCACAGCCGCCTTCATTTAATTTTCGGTATCAAGAAGTCTGGAAGCCGCTCTAAAACTTTGAAATTTGAAGTTAGGGACATGTCAGAATGACGCAGGAACAAACTGCGTCTCTCTAGCGTGTTTAGTTCCAGAATGATTCAAAAGCATAGTTGAAAGTTTTTTCAAGTCCGGGCTTTTTTTTAACGCATGTATTTGTTTTCTCCAATAATCACCACATGCCGTGTATATCATGCATTAAATGTCCCAAATTTATGGGGTGTGTATGGTCTACTCCCTGGCCTCTAGCTTCGCTTTGAGAATCCCATTGGTAAGGTCTCATATTATGACAAACTCCGGAATATTCTTCAGTGTTTTCCAGAAGTGAGTCTTTATTTAGCCAAAAATGGCAACAGTAAATCCGACGTATTCTTATACATAGCACGTTTATATGCAGTACGCCGTGTTTGTTTACATTTTACCCACTATGTCACGTGAGGCACGCAACGCAATCGGTCTATTGATTATGACCATGAAAACACCAGTCTTTAAGCACCAACACTGTAGCGCAGTGCGCAAGGTGCTGGGACTGTCTCAGCAACTCGGATCATCCGGTCCGGGTTCGAATACCGTCTGTCTCTAATATAGATTCAAGGCTTTTTGCTGCCCCTGATGGGACAGTGTGATTGGGATCTGCCTTGCTTTCTCCCCTAAAGGGACAGGGCCCGCGTGGTGGCTAGGGTTCGAGGCAGGGGGGGATGTGCTCTGGGTCGGATGCAAATCCTGAAGGGTTCTATATGGCAATGGGGAGGGGCCAGTGTGTGCCATTAACTGAACCGGCGCCTGAATGCCTGACACTTCCGGAGCGTAACCTTTTATATTTTTCCACCAGATTAAATAATTTGTAAAACTAAGTTCTTGACTTAGTTCGGGCACCCTCGGTAGTCTAGTTGGTAAGACACTGCTCTATAACAGCAAGGGTCCTGGGTTCGAATCCCACCCGAGTAACATGGCCGTTATATTTTTTTTGCACAGGACTCGGGAAAGTACTGAGTAAACAGTGTTAACACACATCGGTGTATGGGTAAAAAACTAATTTAATTTTCTTTATACATTTATATATTTATTTATTACTGTATGTTGTTATTATTTATCACGCATACTAGTAGGACTGGTATCTGATCTCAACTGGGTGTTCCAACATTATTTGTTGTGATTCACTTAAAGAATTTGTTTCAATGAATACGGGAATAAAACTGAGATTGGGGAAATCAAATTCTATCTCTCTCGCAAGACGCGCTACAATTCTAGATGAGGTTTACACTTAGACACACACACTTTCCTCCCCAATTAGTTCTGAATTTGACGTGCGCCGTGTTTGTTTACATCCAATACTCAGTATACACGAAGGTCATGTGACGCAATCGGTCTATTGTTAACTCTAAAAACTGACAGCCATCCCCGTGTCTCTTCACGTCTTTAAAATTCTAAAAAACAGTTTACAATAGTTGAGGACTAAAATAAAAAGGCCCTGTCACTTTTTTTCTCTTCTTCTTTTTTTTTACTTTTTTTTTTTTTTATGGAGGGGGGCTTTCAAATCTGTCTATAGTTAGAATAGAGCGCCTATACAATGTGTCCGACGCTCCTTTTTTCTCTTTGGTTGGGTGCATTGATCATTGTCATACTGCCACCATCTTGATCATGTTCCTTGTATAATTGCAGCAGTGAATGCTACAAAACTAATTTGTATACAAAGGAACCAGACTATTTCTCCACCCAGCCTCGTTGTGGTTTCATTGATTTGAATGAAAGAAAATCAAGATGGCCACACCATGTTAAAGGTTTTATTATACTCCACCTACATGGACATTTCATACCACCTCGAGACTATAGCTAGCTATACCCGGGTATGAAAAGCTCCATTACACGGGGTCAATTTCACAAAGTTAGAACTAGTCAAACTTAGGGTTAGTGCTAGGAGATATTATTCATTATGCTAGAATATACAATTGTTGACTGCTTCGGTTGCTGTGGTTAACCGAGGGAGTCATGTTTAAACCATTGCACGAGTAAAGGCAGTCAATATTTGTTTTATAACACCCCAAACATTTCTAAATACTGTACTAGTATTATTAAGTTACAGACCTGAATGCAATCAACGGACAACGCGAATCTTTTACTGTGCTGCATGTAGTGTCGTGCAATCAGAAATGGTTACAGACTATTAATTTAGTATCCTCGTACACGCAAAGGACGTCTGGGTACTGCATGCCGTGTGCTAGTCTTCGGACTAGCGCACGGCACACCGACGCACTATCACACGGCCGTCGTCTAGCAAAACTAAGACATGTCATGTGACGCGCTCTTAACCAATGAGCAGGCAGAATACTTGTAAGGGGTGTTATAATGTAAATTATGTCACTTTTCTTTGTGTGTGCAAAAAAATAAAAGAAATTTCTTTCATTAAAATGAATGAATGAAGGTTTACCAGCCAAATTATCGTGTCACCTTTGAAATTGCTCATAGCGGTCAGCAGAAAATGGTGAGCAATATTTGCTGCTAAGCTCAACGAAATTGGGCCCTGTTTTCACTAAAGACGATATTAAAAATGCTGCTGGCTTTTTCGAAAATAAATGAATCTTGTGGTCTAATGAAGTTCAATTATCTTATTTTTAAACAGTGAATGCTCAACTCGTGAATGTGAATTACTGCTTTTGACTTTTGAATGCTGATTCAACAGAGCATTCATTTTCTAACGAAATCCGAATGAGCCACGGGTGTTATAATGAATGGAATTTTTGTTGAAATTTGTCGGGAAAATCAGGGGTTGACCCAAACCCCGTCAACGAAAAAATTAGCATACCCGAGCACTTTGGTTCTTCTGAGATATTTTCTCCATTAAAAGGCTTACTGCCTGCCATTGTCTTCTTGTGCATTCTTTGAACTGGGGTTTAACTGTGGAACGCGAGCTGGCAAGACACCCATTGTTGTGCAAGTAACGAGTTTGACCTATATTGGCGAATGCAACGCGAAAGCAGCACAGCATTCAGTAGACCCTGGACAGTCGCAACCTGGAAAGCACCACGCCCTGCAGCTCCAATGTGGGACTCGCACCTCGCCTTTTTCTGATGAACTTTAATAATAAATTTCTCGAAATTCTCACCATGGCTAAGCATGTGCATTCAGTTACATTTCGGCAAGAACTATGGCACTATTGCTACCATGTCATTCTTTTTTTTTAGCCTTGGTTTTGGCTAAAAATATGAAGACGAGGAGTATGAACATTTTGTGATGTAGGTTTCTCACTGGCTAGACAAAGCTAGAGAGAGCTATGGTGTGACTCGCCGTACACTGCAGTGTGAAACTTCACTACCAAAAGCCGAACACATAGCTCCAACGACATCTTGTTGAGGTAAGGATTGGGAAATTACCTTCAAAACTATTTGACGAAATTGTTCGACATATTATTATCCTCTTAGAACGTGAACTGTGGGAGTAGCACTGGTGGGGTAATAGATTTATTTGGGGTTGAACAAAGACAACTTGACTAGAGCGGGATTTGAACCAACGACCTCTCCGGGAAGGAAAAGTTTCCGTATGGCGCCACCACGTTTTAATTCGGTATGAAATAATACAGTATCTAATTTACCTCATTGAGATATCCCTTTTTGTAAAAATTAGTGAAAAAGTGGTGGCGCCATACGGAAAGTTAACAAAAATGTTTACCGTGGACTCCTAGCTCCTTTTTTCTCCTTTTGGGTTTTAAAATGAGAGTGTCACGTGCTAAAGCTTATATCAATCATTTTGAGAATTTCAAGATCTTATCATGTAACCTCACTCATGTGAATTAATGAATTAATTTGAATTAAATTTTCTCATGTCAGATACGAGGAACAAGCTGGGGCCTTTTCTTGAGCTGCAGGGTAGAGGGAACACCACTATGCTGATGGCCCCCCATGAGAGATGGGTGTTGCGTGTCTATGGATATGTGGTTAGTGGACGTAACAATGGAGTTCGCCAAAGGACCAAGGTCAGGAAAACTTTGCCGTGTATCCAAACTCCACTTTTTGAAGTTCCCTTGTGCTCTACACCTTTTTTTGTAAAAAAACATATTGGACTTCATGTCCCCTTTTCAAATCCCTCAAGCAGCTGTTTAGTAAACAAAATATAGAGAAAATTCTGGAGAAACCATTAACATTTTTATGGAAAAAAAAAAATTGGGATGAACGGATTTTACAGTAACCTCGGGCCTCTTGTGGGTTGTGGTGTTTTTGAAAAGAAACATTTCAGTTAAACAAAAATGATAATTATTGGTCTTTACAAAAAAATTGATATAGATCATTAAAAAAAATGGAAAAGTTAGATCAGATAGATAGCAATCCCAATACTGGATGCATAAGGGTGACACTGTTTGGTTTCGGTAATTTCAATCTGTAAACCCAAGTCAACCAGTGCACTCCTCTTGCTCCACCCCCCCCCCCCTCCCCAGCCCCTCAAAAAATTCAGTGGAGGTTGGATAACGCAAGTTGGTATTCAAGATCAAGATCAAGACAAGACGAAGACTGCAAAGAGTAAGAGGAGATCTAACACGTTCTCTTGCAGAGTCCAACCCCTTTGTACCGCCCCTTACCCCACCAATGTTCGGCGATCTTGGTGATGTTGTCCTTGCATGTAGTTTCAAGATGACTTCACACTGTCTTGGTATTTCTTGAGATGCATTTGGTCGAAGCCAGTGATGCTTTATAATTTAGAAGACTTGTCTTACTGGAAATTTCTGTCAGGGTTGATACTTCAAGTCATCAGTTCAATGTTGGCATATTTAGTTTAAATTGTCATAATTTGTAATACTCTAAAAAGCATAATGTTTATAAACAAAATAAATACCAAATCAGTAATTATTCTTAAAATATGAAATTTCATTTGATGATGAATGTTTGATTTAGTAGCATTAAATACATAATTTAGACAAGCTAAATTGAATACATATTCCTAATATCAGCATTACATCAATTCTGAATGTAGACAAAGTCCTTGAGAATTAATTAATGATAGTTAAAGAAAAACAAATAATATAACTCATTGCTCATTAAGACCAACGTTTCAAACAAATTTTAAGCAAGCTCAAGTCCCGAAATTCAAACTTTGTTTATTAAAGCTTAGGGCTTGTTGAAAAAAGTGTGAGCGCTGCGAGAAAAAAAAAGGAAAAACAGTTACAAGACAAGACAGAACAAAGAGGACACAAGAGGACTAAAGGGAGGTGGAGAGAGCACATCATCATTGATGAGTGTCTACTTGGTATGTATGAATGGTAAGATAGTCCAGGCCTAGGGGATTTATAGTTAGTTGGCCTAGAGACAAGACTAACTCTATAGTCTAACATGTTCCCGAGGCAATGGGTAAAGTATAAGGTGGCGTAGTGCTTAGTCTTGATTCAAGTGTCTTGAAGCAAAGCTAACTACTATGCCATCATCAGTAAATGCCGTACTAAGATGTCCCTGATGAGTGACTGGAAGCAAGTTAGGTCAGGTGTTTGCAGCAATGGTTAAGTATAACAGGTTAAGTATTAGGGTAGTGATCAAATGACAATTACTTTCTTCACAGGGTCTAATAACAAATAATTTTTTTCACAGCCTTTTAACAAGCGTTTTTTTCCCCCAGCCTTTTAACAAGCGTTTTCCCCCCAGCCTTTTAACAAGTGTTTTTTTCCCCCAGCCTTTTAACAAGCGTTTTTTCCGCAGCCTTTTAACAAGCGTTTTTCACATCCTTTTAACAAGCCTTTTAACAAGCGTTTTTTCCACAGCTTTTTACATTTAATCTGCACTCTTTTAATACATGACCATCTTTGTGTTCTTTTCCAGTTTGTAGAGGTCAGTGGGGTCAATGAGGTCAGATCTTTGGAGCAAAGGTCAAGTGCCAGGTGAAGTATTAGGTAAAGTATCTGGTAAGTCTCCTCCACAGGTCCTAATCTTCCTTCCACATGGTATTGACGTTGTTTTTGTTTTTCAACAGATTGTGACATGTTATCGCTAAAGTGGATGTTCTCGTTGCAAGCTGTGTCGAGATGGCTGCTTGGGGACACCGTAGGTGACATTGGTTTGGTAACGTATTGAGGTTATCTCAAGTGGGGGGGGGGGGGGTAGTGCTTTCTCCTTTACCAGCCCGGCTTCTGATGATTGATACCCAAGCCGACATCCGTATGGACTAGTATAAGGGGGTAACCCTGTTTCAGCCAAAAGAGTATAGGTGGCAACGGCCCCTCGAAAATAGTTTATAAGGCAACGGCCTTAAGTGTCTTGCGACTTGCGAAAGAAAAAGTGACCCAAAAAGTGATAAGGGTGGACCCGACTTTGGCTAGTTGATAAGACCCAAAAATGCTAACCTTTTTGATATTTTTTCTTTCAAATTGCAGATCCTGTTTTCTTCTTGAGGATGATGAAGTGTGTGTATGCGATGACATTTTCACTGGGCCGAGGTGATGCCAATAAGCAGGATCAGTGGTCTTGAAAGAGATTTGGTAATGTATTGGTAGTATCAATTAAAAGTTTGGAGAGATGTCCTTATTATTTGACAACGACTCAATTTATAAATTTTGACAAAATTTTGACAAATTTAAACAAATTCAAACCTTAGTTTATTGATGACTTCGAAGGAAAAACGAAACATGCTCCAACAAAAAAATAGGTTTTTAATCTGTTACCAATATACAACTGTCATTATTTTTAGATTCCAACAGCAAATATTAACGACCAGCCAACTTGAGAACCAGCTAACTTGCTTTAAAACAAAGAGAATTTCTTTGTACAATCCAAGCAAACTGAAATCCCTCCTACAACAATAGAAGTCGGCTTTTCTTGCATTTTATCATTAAGATGTGTAAAATAATTAATATATTTGTTTGTTTTTACTAATTTTACCCTCAGTTGAGCAATTTATTGCGGATTGGTGACTATAACATGACCTGTTTTGGATGCAAGCGTCGTTGGAGGATACAGGGAGTGGTGTCTCACCTGTTCGGATGAGCACAGCAAACAACATAGTAAGTTTGTAAAAAAAATCATCTGAAACTTGTCTTTGTAGGGAATGATAGTCTCACAACTTTGGCAAAGGGGTTTTAACATTAAAATGTTTCAGAAATGGCACTTTTGAAGGTTTCAAATACTAGTAATAATAGTATCGAAGTGTTATATAGCGCACGCATAAACTAGTTACTCAAGGTGCTGAGTATTATACAATTATCAATTGAAAAAAAAGTCCTGTCATTTCCATACAAGTTAATAATGATATCAATATCACCCGAACAAAGATATTGACAAAATAGGGATACCGCCAATATAGGGCCAGATAGCTCAGTTGGTAGAGCGCCGGCACGTTAATCCGGAGGTCGTTGGTTCGAATCCCACTCTAGTCAATTCTTTGTTCAACCCCCAAAATCAAGTTAATAATGGTGAGAAAGTACTACTTACTATACATGGGACAACAACCCAATCTAAAAAAAAAAAGGATTTTGAATAAATCTGAATCTTATATATGGATGGCATTAAAGGAAAATGGAAACTTGCACCAACACAATCTGATTTGTAGTATGTCAAACGAATCTTAAGAAAAGCGTTGTTGTTACATGCAATTATTTAGAATTCCAATTTGCTTTCAATTTGTTTTCTGTGTAGAATCCAAATAAACTTAAATCCCCCCCCCCCAAAAAAAAAATGGAAGTCGGCTCTTCTTGCAGTTTATCATACAGATGTGTAAAATCATTTTGTTTGTGCCTAATTGATTGTCCCTCAGTTGAGCTGTCCATTGTGTATTGGTGACTACAACTGGACCTGTTTGAGATGAGCATCATTGGAGGAAAGCCTATACAGGTGCAAAGAGTCAACAATGGACTGCATAGTAAGTTTAACACAAAAGTAAAACTTCCATTCGAAGAAAAGGTTCATTTAACAAATTTTGGCAAAGAGGTTCAACAATTCATAATTAGCACCTATGAAGGTTATACCCCCAAAATGGAAAGAATACATTCATTTTCATCCTTTAGTTTGCAATTAATACACCATAAAACCTCCTTGTTAAAAAAAAATACTAAAAAAGGATAAGACGATTTTCAGGAAAAAAGAAAATCTTTTAAGACACAAACAGATTTTTAAAAAGATTGTTTTTCATGTTTATTTTTGGTGTGTATTTTCAATGAGATGAAGAACTGATTTGAGTTGCATGAGAATGTTCTTGCACATTCAGACTTTATATTCATCAGCAACAACTGCAGTATCAGGCTATTCAAGCCTGTGCATTAACTGCGACATCACCATCATGGTTAGACTGCAGGACTTGCAACCACAAGATTGTGGGTTCGAATCCTACCAAGCCTCTACTGATTTCACAATGACTAGTTGTCGTCTCAGTAACAGAATTGCAATTTGTGAACTGAAATGTATATTTAAAGGGGTCATCTACAATAGTAATCTTTGAAACTTTTATATTTTCTACCACAGATTGAGACGATGACCTTTGAGGCTATTAACTCTTGTTTGACATGAGGAATGACTGTGTCAATTTTAGCCAGATGTCTGTACACTGCAAGTTCAACTGTGAATTGAAGGGTATGGATGTTGAGGCTTAACCAACGCTTTTTGGACTGTGTGCCACAACTGAAGGACCGCGTGAAGTCTATAAAAGATTAACTCTTGACTACAAGTTTATGAACTTTGCAACGAACACTTTGGATTGGCACCAACTAACGATAGACTTTGTCAAGTCTAGCCAGGGATGTTGAGGCCCGACCAACGCTTTTTGAACTGTATGCCAAACTTCCACCAACTAAAGGACTACGTGAAGTCTAGTGTGATGATTATCCACTACAAGTTTATCGAATGAATTGGAAAACTTTGTAACAGACCCTTTGGATTGTTACCAACTAGTAAGATGGCTCCCCACTTGTTAGACTGAAGCAAATTGGAACCATGACGACTCCTTACTGTTTAAAGACACTCCATGTTCAAACCAATATACCAATATTATAACAAACCAATTTTTTTATATTTTTTTTTGAAAACTTATTCTCATTTTTTACCTTGAAGTGGCATTTTAGGCACTGTGTGTATGGCGACTTGTATAACAATTTTTTGGTTTAAATGTCGCAGCCACTAATTCAGACAAGCCCTTATAAAGTTGAATGTTTACTCAGTTAGCCTGAGATACTGGTGGACACCATACTATGACACTATCTGGTTTGGGTTAATCTAGAAATCAAATCCAAACCAATCAGTGCACTCATATTATGGTGTCCACCATATTTCAAAGCTAGGCTAATGAGCTCTTCTTGAAGCATCAACATTCAATACCATTATTGTTCAATGTAGCTCGGTACTCACATCAATTGCATTACTGCCAACATTTACATCTTGCTATATCAGACAGATTTTTCCACAATATCTATGGAGGTTATTTAGATGATATTCAATGTAATGAGGGGAAAAAAGTTTCCATATTTAATCTTTGAGATTTTCAAATCTATCCATCAGATTATATAAAGATTGTAACAATTTCATAATGAAAGTTGGCAGCTCTGCAGTTACTGTGATAAAATTAATTAGCACGCCTGCCTGCATTTCTGGTTTTAACCATAGGACAATCAAATTCGATTCAATTTACGTTCAAAACCATGGAATTTGATGGTGTCAGAGGAGCTAGGGATTTCAACTCTAACTATTGGTGCAGCTTTTGTATAAAGAACAAACAGTCAAACAGTTTTTAACAATGTCAGTTGTGTAATGTAGCTATAATTGCTTAAAATAAAATTGACCAATCTCAAACCGTGGCCAAAACACTGGCTGGGTCACTTTATTATGGAATAAACTTTGTA
The DNA here is from genome assembly GCF_032118995.1 of Asterias amurensis. Classification (NCBI taxonomy): domain Eukaryota; kingdom Metazoa; phylum Echinodermata; class Asteroidea; order Forcipulatida; family Asteriidae; genus Asterias; species Asterias amurensis. The sequence continues at coordinate 12,249,067 of NC_092660.1, forward strand.
AAATAAATTATGAAGGTATAGAAATCTACCTCGGCACCAACCACTACTCAATCCGCTCATTAGAAATGAGTCATTTGATTTTGGCATGCATTTTCGTCTATCTGGCACTCAAAAGAACTTTTGGTTATAATATTTTATAATAGATAATTATTATAAATCATTGTAATTTTTTGTAGTGTTTATTTCATGTAGTTTTTCTGTTACAGTACTGTAAGACAAAGCCCATGCACATGGATGGTAGGCCTACATGTTTTAAAAAACTTAAAAAAGCCTTTATAGCAGCTTTCGATAGTTTAAAGAATTTTGGGGAAACATTTCACTTCTAAAAAAAATGTGGTGATGTAAAAATACATCAGTGTTTATGCTCCAACTACCGTTTGAATTGTTATTGTATAATACAAAATTTGACATCTAAAGGATTAAAACAACCGAGTGGTTTTAACAAACCAAAAGTACACCATGCCTAAGCATTACTTATTTACATTAAATATTACTGTCTTATTGTGCAAAGTTTGTTCTTGCATGTTATGATCATTCCTACGGGAGTGGGAGTAATTGACGAATCCTTTGCATTATAGTTCAAGGGGGGTTGGCCTACTTTACCAGCAGGATAGTACACAAGTCTGGAGCTTGATGGTGATTTGTTGAACATCTGAGAGGACTTCTCTAGGTCGAGACAGTTTAGCACTTTCCCCTAAAAAAAATTGTTTTAAAGGCAGTGGACACTATTGGTAATTACTCAAAATAATTATTAGCATAAAAAATATTCTTGGTGACGATTAATGGGGAGAGGTTGATGGTACAAAACATTGTGAGGAACAACTCCTTCTGAAGTGCCATAGTTTTTGAGAAAGAACTAATTTTCTACGAATTTGATTTCGAGACCTCAGATTTAGAACTTGAGGTCTCGAAACGCACACAACTTTGTGTGACAATGTTTTTTTTTTTTCTTGCATTATTATCTCGCAACTTCGATGACCGATTGAGCTCAAATTCTCACAGGTTTGTTATTTTATGCATATGATGAGATACACCAAGTGTGAGGCTAGTCTTTGACAATTACCAATAGTGTCCTCTGCCTTTAATCTGAAATAATAATAATAATAGATTCCTCAAAGTCACTGCACAATGATGTGCAGAGTTTCAACATGGGAATGATAATAATAGGCCAAGTTTCATTTTTGTTCTTTTTGTGTGTTATAATGGTTGAATATTTAGGGTGTTCTCGGGGAAGGGAATCTGTCCCTAATAATGGGAAGTTTACATGGGCTGAAGGATGACGATTCAAAAGAGGGCGCTATCAGACGAAGTTTGTACTCGGTTCACAATTATGTTGGGACAGAATGTCCTGCCATGCCACATGCGAATGAAAACATAGCCTTATGACCTTCCCATGCAGTATAGCCTCAGGTGGATTCCCTTTTTTATAGCTCAACGATTAAATATTGATCATGCCACAGAAACAACACCGGACAACAAGGATGAACTTTCATTAATCTGTGCTGTAATTAAAATTTATCTTCTACTTCCAGTGTCCCCAATTTTTTCAATGACCGATTATCCGAATGACCTAATATACAAAAAAATAATAATACAAAATTTCATCCCCACTTTTGTGTAACTACTTGATCACGCCCCTGTCAATTCTTTTCTCTAGCGCCCTCATGTGGCGACTATTGTGACAACTTTTTTACCGTCATCCCAAACATCGCTCATCCATCATGCGCGCTGAAGATTCGAAGGTAGCTCGCCGTATTTTCTACCGCTAAACCTTCTTGTTTAGTCAAGTTTTCACCCTAAGTTGATAGATGTGACCAGAACCAAAAGGTAGGGGTTACATCCTTAACTATAAACGAGATGATTTTGTCACAGTACATTCAGCATTTTGTAATGATTGGCAGGTTTATTGAAGTGACTTTTTACGCTCTGTTGTCAATAACAATACCGACCGTAATCTGGTCAATACGATCACATCACACACTATTGCAAACAAAGCGAGTGCAATCAATCGAGAGTGACAGACACACAATAAATAGCGTGCGGAGTCCAAACTGAACAATGATTGTATGTAAACACAGTGTCGTTGAACATTGACATTACATTGTTCGTAGTTGGTGATAATCGTAACCCTCTCTCCTGACGTTGCGTTTTTGTTCAGAGTGATGATACTAATGGATAAACAAATCGTTCCCGACGTTCGTAGAATCTGCTTTTATTATTGAAATTTATTCTGTGATTTGACATGTTTTAATTTTTTCGATGGATAATTTTGTAAATATTTATTTTAAATGAACACGTTGCCTTGGATTGGTCGAGTTGGTCTTTAAAAAGCGTTTGTCTAACCGTTTGTTATTAAAATGCATTGGTTAGGAAGATGATTTAAAGTAGAATACAATGATTTAAAACACAAACTTGCCCTGAAATTGCTTGGTTTTCTTTTAACTTTACGAACTAACACAGTCGGCCATTTATGGGACAGAAATGGCCGACTGTGTTAGTCGATGATGTAAAAGGAAAACCACGCAATTTCGAGTGATACTTGTGTGGATCATTATGTTCTACTTATAAAATAGCTTTCTTATCATATTTTTATATGCATTTCATAACAAACCGTTTCAAACACTCATCAAAGACCAACTCGTCCGATCCAAGGCATTGTGTTCCTTTAAAGTAAGTTACTGAATGACTTGCATATACCTTTTTTGTGGTTAGGCCCTACATGTAGTTGCGATATCGTGACCCCCCTCCCGATTCGCCGTCGGCGTCTGGGAGGAGGGTTACGTAATGTCTCAATTATCGCAACTAACCACAAAAAAGGGTATGCATGTGCAGTCATTCAACAACAAACTGAGGAAGATGAGATTGATTTTTATAAATGGTAAATTTAGAATTGACGTTGCAGAGTCATTACAAATGAATATACTCTAAAAAAAATATATATACATTTTATTGAGAAAGCTAACTTTTTGGCTTGTAAAAAATATAGAATTATTTAAAAAAGTTGATATTGAAACGAAGGCCCAATATTGTACTTGAAATTTTTTAAACGTGCAAAAACCTAAGTCTGTGGTAATAGGCCTACTTTTGATTTGTGTTTTCAGATTATTACTTTTCTAAAAATAATGGTTTGGATAAACAATTAATGCCTAAGAATTTCCCAATCAAACTCTCTTGTTTTAAAGAAACCCACACACTGTGCACAGTAAAACAAACACTTTATAATGCCGTACACATACTACTCTATGGCATGAGGATACTGTTTGCTTTGCCCACGTACCGTACTAACAGCGTGCTAATTAAAGTGTAATTATTAGGTTACAGTTCAATACCTGCTGCAGATGAAGTTGTCTTTGGGAATTCATCCATATTTTTTTGCTTTCTTATTTTTTGCAACTGAAAGAAAAAATCACAGAACATTATGAAACAACACTAATATGAAACAAGATATTCTGTTGACAATTTTCTCCCTCTCTACCATTTTTCGCATCTCAAAGTGAAGTTAAAGGCAGTGGACACTATTGTTAATTACTCAAAATAATTTTTAGCATAAAACCTAATTTGATAACGAGTAATCCATGGGGAGAGGTTGATAGTATAAAACATTGTGAGAAACGGCTCCCTCTGAAGTGATGTAGCTCTCGAGAACGAAGTAATTTTCCACCAATTTGATTTAGAGACCTCAGATTTAGAATTTGAGGTCTCAAAATCAAGCATTTCAAAGCACACAACGAACGTGTGACAAGGGTGTTTTTTCTGTCATAGTTATCTCGCAACTTCGTCGAACAATTGAGCTCAATTTTTTACAGGTTTGTTATTTTATGCATGTTGCTCCACCAAGTGAGAAGACTGGTCTTTGACAATTACCAATAATGTCCAGTGTCTTTAAGCTGGCATAATGGCCAAAACTGGATGGTGATTACACACAGTGGCTTGCACAAAGTTTCACAGTATGTGTAAACTAAGATACACAAACAGTTGTCCATAGCTACCTGCCTCGTCGTTAAACGAGACACAAGAGGGATAAATACTTAATTAACTCTCACACAACCCCCAGTCTCGGATATTAATTGTTTACTCAGCCCTTTCATTACTAAACTGCCTCTGGTGTTTTGTTGAAACAGCGATGACTGCCAATATAGACAGCTTGAACGCACAGATGGCTGCGAAGATAGCTAAGGAGTCACAGGTCGGCATGGGACGTTCCAGTCTCTTCGCTATTGCAAGGCAACCTCACAATACGGGCTCCAAGAGCTATGTATCCCTCGGAGTGGCACCCACCCATGATGATGACGACTTCGCGTCCCAACAGAAAGTGGAATATGAAAACTCCTATAGAATGGAACCAGCTACAAGGTGGGTAGTGGATAGATAAAAAATACATCATCAGGTCAATCGGGGGTCAGGCCTGGAATTTTATTTTTAATACATGTTGAAAGAGCAAGGCAATTTGTATTTTGCAAAGGGCACTTCCATTAGAAAATCTTAAAAGTCTATGGAAAGCTCAATTTATTTTTCAAGAGTAAATTCATCCTCTGCATTTTTTTAATTATCCACTACACTGGGCAGAGTTGAGTTTAATGTTTAGTTCATTATGAAGTCATGAAAAGTCATGAGCGACACAGTTGGTTCACCAAACAGGTAGTCGCGATTTTTTTGTAGTGGCGACGATTTTGTAGTAGACGTGGCGGCACGATTAACCAAGGTAGTTGAATAGTCGTGACTGCGACACTTCCGCACTAGTCACCTAGGCCTAGTGCAAACCAAAATTGTTTAAAATATACACAGTCAGTTTTCCTTACAAGTGGTTTATTATTTGAAATCTTGACGAGTGTAACTAGTTACTTACCGCTAGCTTAGTAGACCCTTCTTTTTTTCTTTGCACAGATTTGTTCCAGAGAAAGTGAGACCAATCTTAATTGAGACGTTGGAGAAGGAATTGGAGAATATGGAGTACGAACCCGTCTTATGCAGTATGCAAAGTAAAAGCATAGCTCAGGAAATCAAACTCAGGGTCAAGGCTTTGAATTATGCCAGATTCAAGGTTAGTAGTTCTACTAAGCAAAACAATAGAGGGGTACCATTGAAATAACCACTTATCAATGTAAAAACATGGCATTTTGGATGGTTACCTGTTTCTGCTAAGTAAAGTTTACTTTGCTTAGCAATTATTTGGATGAGTAAATCAATTCTCATCCCTTAGTAGTAGTTTACATTAAACACACCAAACAGCCAACCTTTGAAAGTGGTTTAAGGGTAAGTTGCTCTAGCAACGAAAAGGTCGTGGGTTCGAATCCAACCAAGTGATTTGCCTCTGTGTTTTTTTTTTCCACAGAACTCGGGGAAAGAGTTTACAGTGATTAATACACATTGGTGTATGGGTAAAAACAAATTATATGGAAATTTCTTTTATTGCCTCTCATCAAAGTAAAGATCTGTTTATTATATGCCTGACTCAGATTGTGTGCCTTGTGAACATCGGTGAAAAGAGAGACCAGGACGTGAGGCTGGGAAGCCGGTGCCTATGGGATTCCAGCAGGGATAACTTTGCCTGTGCATCGTATGAGAACCCGTACATCTACGCCACGGCCACCGTGTATGCTATCTACTATGAGTAACACGCATTGATATACTACCAGAGGAGTATTAAGCCCGGTTTATACTCCCTGCGAAAGCAAAATGGGAAGCGAATTTTGACGCCACAAATTAGCAATGAATAGTTTGTTTCAGTTGCCTTTGTGCTTAACTCCTGCAAAACACCCGCTGCGAAAACAGCCATGTGAGGTCAAAATTCACTACGCATTCACATTTTAGCAGGAAGTATAAACCTAGCTTCAGGCTGTGTCAGAATTAGTGGCTACAGCTACGGCTATGGCTGGATTTTCTCATCATCATGCATTGAAGTATAGGACATACTGAGCAACACCCTTAGCAACAGTCGTAGCCGCAGCTGTAGCCACCAATTTGGATGCGGCTTCAGGTACCTTGATATCATTATGTTGTTGTTATTTCATGTTTTAAAGATACTATCTCTTTGCTTTCACTGAACAATTCAATCCATCTTAACCTTTGACCTTCTATTGAAGCTGAGGCTTAAGTGTGTACAACCATGATAGGTCAAAGGTCAAGGTCTGAAGCTCTGATTTGTTCAGCAAAAGCCTAACCCAACAACGTTCAATAAGTTTTTCTGAAATTTGTGTTCACAATGAAATGATCGGAAATTGTTTGATTCTAATGAGTTGGTTTGACTAAAGTATGTATCTTTAGCAAAGCTGCTTTCAAAACAGTACCTTAAAGTGATTTATCCTTATAAACTTTCATTTAAAACTGGTTGGTTTTATTTAGTGCAATTTTTACAAAACAGTACATTTATTTGGTGCAAATAGACTCTTCATTTGAAAAGGAACTACTTCAAACGTGATCAGCACAAGGGTATTTGCAATTTTTTTTAAAGCTATTTTTTTTAAGTCATGATGCTTCACTCGGTTTTCTGTGCTAAAGGGCAACACTAGGATGACATTGGCATAATTTAAGGGGCATCAAGGCAATGACACACTGCTTGGGGCCAATAGCCTCCATTGCCTTTGTGAAGTATCAGGCCTGTTTATATATATATTATATTTTGTTTGGGACCAATCTAGGAAATGTTTTCTAGAGTAAATTCAAAGAAATAGAAATAATACCATTTATAGTGCCATTCCTTCAATTCAAGGAATTATTTGTCTTGATCCCTATTTTAAGCACAGTTTCTAAGCGAAGAGATTTGATGAACAGGGTATTAAGTTGTATTTCGTTTTTTTAACAGAGGGTTCATTCTATATAGCTGCTAAGTGGAGTAAAGGTGGTTAAAGGTTTGAAAGTGCTGCTTAGCACCAATAGGCTACAATCTTGGAATGAAATGTGATGCATATTGTGTACGCCTGGGTTTCTTTTTTTTTCTGTAAGTATTTTTTAAACATTTTTTGCTTAGCAGCTCTTTTGAATCAGAATACTGGACATTTGACATGCAGTTAAAGTGTGAACTTTGTTGTTGAATTTTCCTTCCATTACTATTTGTTGGAGGTGCTACTTTTTTGAGTTGGAAGTGCATTATCTGTTTGTTTATGATGTTTTGCTGGTGAAAGTCCAGCAGTGTTAAAAGTATTAGACATTGCAAGTTACAGTACTTTACATGAAATGTTTGGATTACTTTATTGCTGTTGTTGTTTTGGGGTTGTTGATTTGACGCTCCACCCCAACCCCTCCTCATGGGTAGACAGCCTTTGGCAAAATGCTTATAGTGCTCGAATCCGACGCTCAGTGTCACTCATGGTCCTATATCTTTATTATCTCTGGCCATTATTTTACTCTTAAACCGCCTCATCAGCTCCCTTGGGAGTATATATCCTGTGTTGCCAATATGTAGCGCCCCCATGATTCAGAAGAACTATCTATGCCACAGGTACCCATGGCGAGGCGGTGAGAAGCAAGTGTCACGACTGGGATTCGAACCCTTATACCAATGACCGAGACACCTGTGCTCAATTTTATAAAGCTGTTAAGCTGAGCAAATTTCTATGCTAAGCAAAACAAAATGTATGGGGCAACAGTCACAAAAATGTTATAAATTATATGGATCTATGGCTGGTAACCAGTTTCTGCTAAGCGATATTTGCCTGTGCTTAGCAAGTTATATGAAATTACAAGCTATATGAAATTGGGCCGAGAACTTGAGTCTGGCGCACTTGAACTGCTCAGTCTTGAGCCCATGACGTGCCTGTCTACCAGTATTTTGGAGTTACTTAAAATAAACTGTCATTTTTGTACTTTCTGCATGTGTTAATTTATTAGTGGAATCAAATCATACAGCCTTGCCATGTAAATGTCAAAATTTAGTATTCTACAAAGTTTTTAGATCAATTTTATATAATAAAGAACAAGTTTAAGGTTGGCCTTCATGCTTTGCCATTTCATGATGAACTGTAGTTTTACTGTTGCAATAACCTCAAAACATCTCACAAATAAAATAGTGCATTATTTTTAAATATAGTTATTTAGTATAGTTAAAATTTAGTCTCGATTTGAAGCTGAATATCAATTTGTACCATTGTATACACAGTTCCGCAATTATACTCATAACTTGCAATATATCATTTTCATTTTGTATTAACATGAATTAGTAATCTCCATACTCAGTTATTGTATCACATTTTTATTTGTTTATTAGTTGTAAATCTTACAGCAGTGTATTTGTACACCGTATTATTATCACATTTCTATCTGTATTCATTGTTAGTCTTTTAGCAGATTATATTTTTTGTTCAATGTAAGGCTGAAGCTGTACCTTCTTATAGATTTGAGAAAATGTAATTTATTGTTAGTTATTAGCTCGTAAACTGCTACCAACCAAAAGAACTTATTATGGTATGAATGCAAAAATACGAGGTTGAAGAAACAGTTAACGGCCTGACGTTTTGACCCTAGCAGTGTCTTTCTTGAAGGCTAAAAGGAGAAAATCTCTGCTAGGGTTGAAACGTCAGGCCATTAACTTATTTTTTAACCTTACAGATTTGTAGTTCTTTTTCACTTGTAAGTTCAATATTTCTCTCACTTTTCATGTGCACAATACTTAATACAATAAGTACATTTCACCACAAGGTTCAAATCCTGCTTCCGTAAAGCCTTAAATTTCTTCACATGTTGTATTTTGATAAAATTGTTACGACTATTTTAAAAAGTTTTTACTGTTGCATATTATATGAAAAATTAAATACCGTCCTGTATTTATTTATTCTATACATTTGAGTGTTTACTTGTTTTGTGTATGCAAAATGTGTTATAGTCTGGTGACATGCCCTGATTGAATACTTGGTTGTTTTGATATAGTGAAGGCTGGGGATAAGACCAGTACCATCGACTAGTTTAATTGAAGATTAAAGGACCATTTGCCTTGGATCGGTCAAGTTGGTCTTTGAAAAGCATGTGTAACCATTTGTTATAAAATGCATTGGTTAGAAAGATGTTTTAAAAGTAGAATATAATGATCCACACTAATCTGCTTTGAAATTGCGTGGTTTTTTCTTTTACTTTTCGAGCAAACACGGTCGGCCTGTGTTTGTCGACAAGGTAAAAGGAAAACCATGCAATTTCGCGTGATACTTGTGTGGATCATTATATTCTACTTTTACAATAGATTTCTAATTATATGCATTTTTAAACAAACAGTTACAAACGCTTTTCAAAGACCAACTCAGCCAATTCAAGGCAATGTGTTCCTTTAACGTTAAACTTCCCTAAGTCCTTAAACCCTTTCAATGCTAGACTCCTCAGTTCTCAAATGCCTTTGTTTTCAAGTATTGTGGTGTTCTAATGAATACATGCTTGCGGCGTGCATGGATATTTAGGTTTGTACTGGAGAATCACTTGTGTAGGAATGAGGCTATGCTGAGGTAAACCGTTGGGGTGTGGTTGGAGGAGGGGCTGTAATTGTCTCCTTACTTTGAAATCATGAAGAAATCAGTCGGAAGAAAGATAATCTTGTTGCGTTTTTTTTTTTTAATTTGACAAGTACACAAGTGTATAGTCTTGTGAACATTTTCAAGCAAAATTTGACAAGTACACAAGACTATAGCCTTGTGAACATTTTCATGCAAAATTTGACAAGTACACATAGCCTTGTGAATATTCTAGCGTAAAATGTGACAAGTACACAAGACTATATATAGCCTTGTGAACATTCTAGCGAAAATTTGACAAGTACACAAGGCTACAGCCTTGTGAACATTTTCATGCAAAATTTGACAAGTACACATAGCCTTGTGAACATTATAGCGCAAAATTTGACAAGTACACAAGACTACAGCCTTGTGAATATTTTCATGCAAAATTTGACAAGTACACCACAAGGCTATAGTCTTGTGAACATTTTCAGGCAAAAGCGCAAAATTTGACAAGTACACAAGACTATAGCCTTGTGAACATTTTCAGGGAAAAGCGCAAAATTTGACAAGCCTTGTGTACATTTTCATGCAAAATTTGACAAGTTCACAATACATGTATAGCCTTGTGAACATTTTCAAGCAAAATTTGACAAGTACACAAGACTATAGCCTTGTGAACATTTTCAGGGAAAAGCGCAAAATTTGACAAGCCTTGTGTACATTTTCATGCAAAATTTGACAAGTTCACAATACATGTATAGCCTTGTGAACATTTTCAAGCAAAATTTGACAAGTACACAAGACTATAGCCTTGTGAATATTTTCATGCAAAATTTGACAAGTACACAAGACTATAGCCTTATGAACATTTTCTGGTAAAAGCGCAAAATTTGACAAGTACACAAGGCTATAGTCTTGTGAACATTTTCAGGCAAAATTTGACAAGTACACAAGGCCATAAGCCTTGTGAACATTTTCAAGCAAAATTTGACAAGTACACAAGGCTATAGCCTTGTGAACATTTTCATGCAAAATTTGAACATTTTAGCGCAAAATGTGACAAGTTCACAAGACTATAGCCTTGTGAACATTAAAGCACAAAATGTGACAAGTACACAAGACTATAACCTTGTGAATATTTTCAAGCAAAATTTGAACATTTTAGCGCAAAATTTGACAAGTACACAAGGCTATAGCCTTGTGAACATTTTCATGCAAAATTTGAACATTTTAGCGCAAAATGTGACAAGTACACAAGACTATAGCCTTGTGAACATTAAAGCACAAAATGTGACAAGTACACAAGACTATAACCTTGTGAATATTTTCAAGCAAAATTTGAACATTTTAGCGCAAAATTTGACAAGTACACATGACTATAGCCTTGTGAACATTTTCATGTAAAATTTGACAAGTACACAAGGCTATTGCCTTGTGAACATTATAGCGCAGAATTTGACAAGTACACAAGGCCTCGTGAACATTTTCAGGCAAAAGCGCAAAATTTGACAAGTACACAAGGCTATAGTCTTGTGAACATTTAAGCGCAAAATTTGACAAGTACACAAGGCTATAGCCTTGTGAACATTTTCATGCAAAATTATCAGGCAAAAGCGCAAAATTTGACAAGTACACAAGGCTAAAGCCTTGTGAACATTTTCATGCAAAATTTCATGCAAAATTTGACAAGTACACAAGACTATAGCCTTGGGAACATTAAGGCAAATTTTGACAAGCACAAGACTTAAAGCCTTGTGAACATTTTCAAGCAAAAGGCTTTAGTCTTGTGTACTCGTCAAATTTTGCGCTAAAATGTTCACAAGACTATAGCCTTGTGAACATTTTCAGGCAAAAGCGCAAAATTTGACAAGTACACAAGGCTATTGCCTTGTGAACATTATAGCGCAGAATTTGACAAGTACACAAGGCCTCGTGAACATTTTCATGCAAAATTATCAGGCATAAGCGCAAAATTTGACAAGTACACAAGACATTGGGAACATTAAGGCGCAAAATTTGACAAGTACACAAGGCTAAAGCCTTGTGAACATTTTCATGCAAAATTTGACAAGTACACAAGGCTATAGCCTTGTGAACATTTTCAGGGAAATTTTGACAAGCACAAGACTTAAAGCCTTGTGAACATTTTCAAGCAAAAGGCTATAGTCTTGTGTACTCGTCAAATTTTGCGCTAAAATGTTCACAAGACTATAGCCTTGTGAACATTTTCAGGCAAAAGCGCAAAATTTGACAAGTACACAAGGCTATAGTCTTGTGAACATTTTAGCGCAAAGTTTGACGAGTACACAAGACTATATCCTTGTGAACATTTTCAGGCAAAAGCGCAAAATCTGACAAGTACACAAGACTATAGCCTTGGGAACATTAAGGCAAATTTTGACAAGCACAAGACTTAAAGCCTTGTGAACATTTTCAAGCAAAAGGCTTTAGTCTTGTGTACTCGTCAAATTTTGCGCTAAAATGTTCACAAGACTATAGCCTTGTGAACATTTTCAGGCAAAAGCGCAAAATTTGACAAGTACACAAGGCTATTGCCTTGTGAACATTATAGCGCAGAATTTGACAAGTTCACAAGACTATAGCCTTGTGAACATTAAAGCACAAAATGTGACAAGTACACAAGACTATAACCTTGTGAATATTTTCAAGCAAAATTTGAACATTTTAGCGCAAAATTTGACAAGTACACAAGGCTATAGCCTTGTGAACATTTTCATGCAAAATTTGAACATTTTAGCGCAAAATGTGACAAGTACACAAGACTATAGCCTTGTGAACATTAAAGCACAAAATGTGACAAGTACACAAGACTATAACCTTGTGAATATTTTCAAGCAAAATTTGAACATTTTAGCGCAAAATTTGACAAGTACACATGACTATAGCCTTGTGAACATTTTCATGTAAAATTTGACAAGTACACAAGGCTATTGCCTTGTGAACATTATAGCGCAGAATTTGACAAGTACACAAGGCCTCGTGAACATTTTCAGGCAAAAGCGCAAAATTTGACAAGTACACAAGGCTATAGTCTTGTGAACATTTAAGCGCAAAATTTGACAAGTACACAAGGCTATAGCCTTGTGAACATTTTCATGCAAAATTATCAGGCAAAAGCGCAAAATTTGACAAGTACACAAGGCTAAAGCCTTGTGAACATTTTCATGCAAAATTTCATGCAAAATTTGACAAGTACACAAGACTATAGCCTTGGGAACATTAAGGCAAATTTTGACAAGCACAAGACTTAAAGCCTTGTGAACATTTTCAAGCAAAAGGCTTTAGTCTTGTGTACTCGTCAAATTTTGCGCTAAAATGTTCACAAGACTATAGCCTTGTGAACATTTTCAGGCAAAAGCGCAAAATTTGACAAGTACACAAGGCTATTGCCTTGTGAACATTATAGCGCAGAATTTGACAAGTACACAAGGCCTCGTGAACATTTTCATGCAAAATTATCAGGCATAAGCGCAAAATTTGACAAGTACACAAGACATTGGGAACATTAAGGCGCAAAATTTGACAAGTACACAAGGCTAAAGCCTTGTGAACATTTTCATGCAAAATTTGACAAGTACACAAGGCTATAGCCTTGTGAACATTTTCAGGGAAATTTTGACAAGCACAAGACTTAAAGCCTTGTGAACATTTTCAAGCAAAAGGCTATAGTCTTGTGTACTCGTCAAATTTTGCGCTAAAATGTTCACAAGACTATAGCCTTGTGAACATTTTCAGGCAAAAGCGCAAAATTTGACAAGTACACAAGGCTATAGTCTTGTGAACATTTTAGCGCAAAGTTTGACGAGTACACAAGACTATATCCTTGTGAACATTTTCAGGCAAAAGCGCAAAATCTGACAAGTACACAAGACTATAGCCTTGTGAACATTAAAGCACAAAATGTGACAAGTACACAAGACTATAACCTTATGAACATTTTCAAGCAAAATTTGAACATTTTAGCGCAAAATGTGACAAGTACACAAGGCTATAGCCTTGTGAACATTATAGCGCATAATGTGACAAGTACACAAAACCATAAGCCTTGTGAACATTTTAGCGCAAAATTTGACAAGTACACGAGGCTATAGCCTTGTGAACATTTTCATGTAAAATTTGACAGCCTTGTGAACATTATGGCGCAAAATTTGACAAGTACACAAGACTATAGCCTTGTGAACATTTTCAGGCAAAATTTGACAAGTACACAAAACCATAAGCCTTGTGAACGTTTTAGCGCAAAATTTGACAAGTACACAAGGCTATAGCCTAGTGAACATTTTCAGGCAAAATTTGACAAGTACACAAAACCATAAGCCTTGTGAACGTTTTAGCGCAAAATTTGACAAGTACACGAGGCTATAGCCTTGTGAACATTTTCATGTAAAATTTGACAGCCTTGTGAACATTATGGCGCAAAATTTGACAAGTACACAAGACTATAGCCTTGTGAACATTTTCAGGCAAAATTTGACAAGTACACAAAACCATAAGCCTTGTGAACGTTTTAGCGCAAAATTTGACAAGTACACAAGGCTATAGCCTTGTGAACATTTTCAGGCAAAAACGAAAAATTTTACAAGTACACAAGTACATAACCTTGTGAAAATTTTCAAACAAAATTTGAACATTTTAGAGCAAAATTTGGCAAGTACACAAGACTATAGCCTTGTGAACATTTTCATGCAAAATTTGACAAGTACACAAGAATGTAGCCTTGTGAACATTAAGCGCAAAATGTGACAAGTACACATGACTATAGCCTTGTGAACATTTTCAAGCAACATTTGAACATTTTAGCATAAAATTTGACAATTACACTAGACTATAGCCTTGTGAACATTTTCATGTAAAATTTGACAAGTACACAAGGCTATTGCCTTGTGAACATTATAGCGCAGAATTTGACAAGTACACAAGGCCTCGTGAACATTTTCAGGCAAAAGCGCAAAATTTGACAAGTACACAAGGCTATAGCCTTGTGAACATTTTCATGCAAAATTATCAGGCAAAAGCGCAAAATTTGACAAGTACACAAGGCTATAGTCTTGTGAACATTTTCAAGCAAAAGGCTATAGTCTTGTGTACTCGTCAAATTTTGCGCTAAAATGTTCACAAGACTATAGCCTTAAGTACTTGTCAAATTTTGCTTGAAAATGTTCACATTTTCAGGCAAAAGCGCAAAATTTGACAAGTACACAAGGCTATAGTCTTGTGAACATTTTAGCGCAAAGTTTGACGAGTACACAAGACTATATCCTTGTGAACATTTTCAGGCAAAATCTGACAAGTACACAAGGCTATAGTCTTGTGAACATTTTAGCGCAAAAGCGCAAAATTTGACAAGTACACAAGACCATAGCCTTGTGAACATTAAAGCACAAAATGTGACAAGTACACAAGACTAAAACCTTGTGAACATTTTCAAGCACAATTTGAACATTTAAGTGCAAAATTTGACAAGTACACAAGGCTATAGCCTTGTGAACATTATAGCGCATAATGTGACAAGTACACAAGACTAAAGCCTTGTGAACATTTTCATGCAAAATTTGACAAGTTCACATAGCCTTACGAACATTTTAGCGCAAAATGTGACAAGTACACAAGACTATAGCCTTGTGAACATTAAAGCACAAAATTTGACAAGTACATACACAATATAGCGCATAATGTGACAAGTACACAAGACTATATAGCCTTGTGAACATTTTAGCGCAAAATTTGACGAGTACACAAGACTATATATAGCCTTGTGAACATTTTCAGGCAAAATTTGACAAGTACACAAGTGTATAGTCTTGTGAACATTTTCATGTAAAATTTGACAGCCTTGTGAACATTATAGCGCAAAATTTGACAAGTACACAAGGCCTTGTGAACATTTTCAGGCAAAATTTGACAAGTACACAAAACCATAAGCCTTGTGAACATTTTAGCGCAAAATTTGACAAGTACACAAGACTATAGCCTTGTGAACATTTTCAGGCAAAATTTGACAAGTACACAAAACCATAAGCCTTGTGAACATTTCAGCGCAAAATTTGACAAGTACACAAAACCATAAGCCTTGTGAACATTTCAGCGCAAAATTTGACAAGTACACAAGACTATAGCCTTGTGAACATTTTCAGGCAAAAGTTTGACAAGTACACAAGAACACTTGTGAACATTTTGGCGCAAAATTTGACAAGTACACAAGACTTGTGAACATTTTCAGCATTGTGACCTCTGACCCCTCTTAGCCCTGCTAAGTAAATTAAGCACTAATTGTTTTAACTATTTCTACAAGAATTGCAGTTGATCCATGAAATGACACAAGTTGAAAACCAAATGATATTCAGTGTGGTAAACCGACATTAGTTGTTTATTGTTGGGTATTCCGTGCATCAGTTTTAACAAGTGACTAAAATGATGTTTTAAAAGTGAACTAACAGAATGCATCATTTTATTATCAACAGTAAAGCACCAGCCAAGTAAAGTGCCAGTTTAGAACTAGCTAGAAAGTGCACGTCTTGCCCTTATCAGACATGTTAACGCCTTTCAGGTTTTTGTGGCATTGCTTTAATGTGTAAATGAAACAAAATCTTGCTTGAGCATGGCGCAATACTCAAATGTGCGCGAGACTTGACACCATCTGAGGTCAGTGGTTGAGCTGATCTGGAGTCAGTACGCTATCATTGTGTGTGCAGTGAACGAAATATGTCTTGACATGCAACATGATTTCCAAGATGACAGATCCCGTACTGACAATTCAGCGTGTGAGGTCAGTTTAAAGGTCAAAGTTTCTTCAAACCGACCTCGTCAGAAGCCCCTACAACTTTTTTTCAGATTTGAGCATACCCAATTCATCCTACAAATGTGTTGTGTGCTTCATGGCCAAGATCAAATCTATCGAGCTGAAGATCATTTTTTGCCAAGCCATTATAAAACCAGTTACCCTCCCAGAACTCTGTATTGTCTATTGTTTGTAACTGATTCAGGACTAGGTTTGCTTAGCGCTAAATTATTTCCCGCTTAGCAGTTCTTTGACATTAGGCACAGTGCCACTAACACAGGCTTCAGTATTGATAATAAAATGACACTTCTAACACTCTGTACTTTTTTTCGTCAGAACACCATAAAAATAATATAATTATTTTACACTCATGAGAAAAACCTCTGAATTAAAATAAACCATTGGAATAAATTATTAATCTCAAATAGGCTATAAAAAGGGGATAAATATTGCAAAGGTAAGTTTGTCATTTTAAAGAATTCAAAATACTGTGCAACAATAGTGTGAACATCAACTAAAATTGTTTGTACGTCTTCTCACCGCTCTCTAAGATGAAGAAATTTACACATAATTTACTTCTTGTGGAATACAGCTTTCTCAGTCTTAATAAAATCACAAAATAATTACAAATGCATAGAGGTTCTCAAGATTTGTTTGGCTTCACCTAACAGCTTAAAGGCAGTGGACACTATTGGTAATTACACAAAATAATTATCAGCATAAAACCTTACTTGGTGACGAGAAATGGGGAGAGGTTGATAGTAGAAAACATTGTGAGAAACCTCCTTCTGAAGCAGTTTTCGAGCAAGAAGTAATTTTCCACAAATTTGATTTTGAGACCTCAAGTTTAGGATTTGAGGTCTCGAAATCAAGCATCTAAAGGCACACAACTTTGTGTGACAAGGGTGTTTTTTTCTGTCATAGTTATCTTGCAACCCTGACGACCAATCGAGCTCAAATTTTCACAGGTTTGTTAATTTATGCATATGTTGATATACACCAAGTGAGAAGACTGGTCTTTGACAATTACCAATAGTGCCCCACTGTCTTTAAACGAAAGCTCTCAATTTGGCATCAGCACGAGGGGCGGGGTGCTTTTTGTTTTAGGGGGGGGAGGGGTGTTCAGCTTGTAAAATTGCAAAATGTAAATATTTTGTTAGGTTACACGGTCAACACTTGCAGACAGTCAAATAAGTGACTTCAATCTTTAAGAAAATCATCTTGAGTGGTTGAGGTGGAAACCTTTCAACGGCATTTGCAAAAAATGTGCAGCACTCAACATGCACTAAAACATACATGGATCATTGTGTTTTCTAAAGTCTTTAACTGGTGTACACTTCTATACAATCCAATTCTAGAAGTGTTGGTTTTTTTAAATCTTGTGAATCCCATTTCAAATAAAATCAACTTATTAAACAAATTTCAGACTTATCAATCTAGACTGCTTAACATGATCGCTAAGCACATAAATATGGGGAAACCAGTCTCAAGCTGTGTTATAGTAGCATTGCATTTTTGGCTTGTATCTGCTAAAATAGCTTGTCTGAGCTTAGCAAACTTGCTGGCGCTAAGAAAACAAAAGAAAATTCTGCCCAACTCGTTTTCAAACCTTTAAAGGGACAATCCCGAATCAGAGTAAAAAAATACCATTAAAAAACCATTTACTTACACTACATGTATCTCTAAACCATAACTTATTCACCTAAGAAAAGTTAACTTTATGTTAATGTAAAATAATTATCAAACAATATTATGAGGTAAAGTTAAGTTACCCATATGGGAGAAAAAACAAAAATGAAAACTTCTTTTTCACATCATGTACAATTTAAACATTTTTGTTTTATACTCCAACTCTTCTAGAGGAAAGATGTATTAATCTACCCACTTTAATCTGTACATTCAATATATACATTATGTTTTTTAATATATATATTATATATTTCAAGGAATAATTTCCATTATTAACAAGAACAATTTTTGGGAACTCCGTGGAGTCTCACTGGCTTGTCTGGTACACCGACTCAATGCAGAAATGCTCTATTTATTGGATTAGAACAACCTGACTGTTTGACTGTGGGCTTTGGCTTATCATTGTGTCAGTTGCAATGATAGAGTACTAGGTTATGTTTGAATCTGTGGATGTGGCTGTGGCTAAGAGTGTTGCTATAGGTATCCTAGGCTTCAACCATATTTATGGAGTGATGAAGCCACAGTTGCTGTCAGAGGTGTTAATTCCAACATTGCCTCAGGCCCCGAGACCGAGACATAAAAATTGCCAAAACCTAAACAAATATGGTCTCTTTAACTTGGTTGAACCTGGAGCACTGATGGCCTGGTTTTTATTTTTATTTATTTTGCCATAAATAAGCCACTTTAAACTAGATCAAACCAATTTATTAGCTTCAATCTGAACGCTCAATGATTATTCAGAAGTGCCAATCCACCAGAGAAATATTTCAATCTGAAATACTCTCTAACAAAACATGAGTCCTTGTTCAATTGCTTTCACTTCAAGAGAACCCCCTAATATGATGAAAATGCACTCAGGCCGTGTCCGAACTGGCGACTTCGGCTACAGCTACGGCTAGGGCGTGCGCGTCTGCCTATCCTTCAACACTGACAGACGCGCTGATCTAGCCGTAGCTGTAGCCGAAGTCGCCAATTCGGACACAGCCTTATTTTTTTTTCAAACTCATGATGTATATAAATGTTACCATACTGCAATCTGACATTTGAGTCAGGGTACCAGACATACTTAGAATGATACTCTGAGAAGAATGAATCTGCCTTTAATGTACATACCTGACACTGGGTCGGACTTATAAATAACTTGCATAACTTGTTTCAAATCTAAGTTTCACAGTTCGGACTGATTTTACACACACTGTACTCCAAAACTTTAGTTTCAAGATTATTTGGAAATGAGAACTAAGGTATTTCAAGCTCATGTTGAAAATGCAAAAAATGTTTGAAATTTGGTTTTGATGGACCACCCAATCCCAACTATGAGCTTTAGGGAGTGTGTTAAAAGTCAGGCTAAACACTCTAGGGACAAGAGACCACATCGTTGAGACTTCCTGGATGTTAACAAACTCATGTGAAAACTTTTTCTGAAAAGATTTTTTGTCACCAACAAAAAATTTCACATTTTTTCTGCAACAGTTCTATGTGTAGGTCTTGGATATATTTTTTTAATTACTCTCAATTTAAGAAGCTTTAGAAATTATTCAACACTACTTAGAGTGACCTGAAAATCCTTTGAGTAAAGTTGAAACAATCACCTCAAACTTCCTGAGAATAGTTTGGCGGAAGTCCCCTTTGACAATTGTTCTTTTTTTTTAAAAGCCTGAAATTACATAATTATCTCTCCCTGGGTTCTTACCCTATTTTAATGAACTCAATACGACACATCCAAGCCAAATAAAAGCTTCATTACAGGGGCAAGTATGTAATGATCATAATCACACAGTTTGGGAGTTGGGTGAAGGATTTTGATGAATTTCACCAGTATGGCTCCTTCTAGAATGGCTGTCCTCTATTGACAGAAAAAGGAAACAATATTTCCCCCACTTTGCTTTTAACTCAAAATCGTTTACATCATCGATGAATGTGTGTTTATTTGCGTATAAACAATACCTTGGCTTTCCCAAAATATTACATAAACCCCTAGTGCGTATTAAATTGTTTTCTATTTTGAATACAGGCCTGAACTCTACGTTTTATTTATCACAATTTGTTAGCTACTTTCAATCATTCCTCTGTTCCTTACGATTCCTTTTAACTATTTATTACCAAGTCCTTCACTTGGTTCTGGTGAACTATATCATTAAATTTTATTCATTATCCTACATGGCCTCCAGGCTGTATTATAAATTAATTATTCTCTAAGTATAAAAGGTAAGACGAAAATTTCTCCTCAAGGATCTAGGTGTTCTTAATTTATTTTAGGGGGGGGGGGAAGCTTTGCAATTATCGTTTTACAGAATGCATCATATTTTTGCAGTTGTTTATAAATTAAGCCACAAACACTTTTTTTTCCAAACAGCAGTTGAAACACAAAAAAAACACATCAAATTGTTAGATCAATTGTCACAAAAACACATTGGCCTGGTCACCATTTTTGCATTGAACCCTAACGTCCAAACCGTGCGTGTTTTTCTTCAATCATAAAAAAGCAACACCAAAACAAGATGTTCTTATGGCTACAGTAGTTAATTTCTTCTGGGAAAATGTGTTGGTTCTGAAAAGAACAAGTTGGATTTTAGACAACAACACTTCTTCCCAAAGGGGTATATACATGTACTACACGCTGTACCAGAAAGAACTACTATCCACCATGCAGAGCCTCAAACCAACAGCAAACACACCTTGTTGTATTAACGTTTGTTGTACATCAACAATAACACGCAGAATATCTCGATGGTGATCAGTCAATTTGTACTAAGACGCCAGGGAAAAAAACAAAGCAGCAATAAAATTACACACGTCTATTCCAGGTTTTCACCTTAGCAACGTCAAACATGGCCTCTTGCTCAGCCATGACTTGTCATCTCCATGTGATAGCAACAAATTCTATACCATAAAAACCATGGATTACAAAAACTTTATACCAAAACAATACCAAAGCAGCAATTGTATAAATTAAGCTACAATAGTGAATCAAAGAAATCGTAAAATAGAGTTTTACAGATCAGTCCCTTTTTCTTACCGAACATCTTAAACACTCTTGCTTTTTTTCCAAACAAGAAGGAACCTTAATTAAAAACCCAGCTTGGTTTTTCAACAGATGCTGAAGATAACTTCCCTATCATCAGGTGATGCGATGCCTTGATGGATGTTAAGCCAACTAAGTGTACAGACTTCACCAGCAAAAGGAGTAAAAAAAATAAAGTCCAACGGCGAACAGGAAACGGCTGTCTGTAAGGTATGTACATAGAGTTACAGCCCCTCCTACTCCTCCAGGCGACAGTTATAAATAAGATTCATCCTCTAGCACATACATCCGAGTTGATAATTAAAACTGTAGCTCTGGTGCTTCGCTTGTCCGTTACATTCTGTTGGGTGGGGGATGAGGAGGGGGCAACTTCTCAGCAACCTGAATTGTGACGGCATGCAGCAGGGATAAAGGCAAATCATTTGCTCAAAAAAATGATGATTGTGCATTGTTGACGACTCTGGTTCAAAGATTCCATGCTGTTTGATGCCAAAGAATCAGCAACTCCGGTAATTTAATAAAACATGTGATACATGAAACAGCAGTGGAACTATAACATCCCGGAGGGTAAAACATGTCAAAGTTTCTACTGTGGCTTAAATAGAACATGAAACAGCAGTAGAGCTCAGGATTCCCCTACACTTTTCCCATTGCGGCTTCAGTAAAACTAGGTGAACACGAAATAGTGGTAGAGTTAAAATCTCACTGACTCCATAATATCCTAGGTGGCTGGCTTTCTTCAGGTGTAATCGCTAATATAAATAAATGCACTGGCATATACAGATCATGAGAGTGAATTCCCTCAGTCTATTATAAATCCGTCTCCTTTGAGGACTTTTCTTTCAACTTTGCAAACTTGTTCTCCAGGCCTTCCGTTTTGACGACCTCCGGATGTGAGAATTCCTTAGAGTTCGACTTGACCACAGTCTTGGACTCGTTTGGCACGGGCGTGTCACCAGAGTTTATACTTGTCACATCCTGATGCTCCACCGGAGACATCTCAAATTGAAACTTCTCGTCATCGTCTGTCTCTTTGATTGTATCATCTTCAGACGTCGGGGTAGGGCTGTTGCGGATCTGGCTGCTATACCAGTCACGGTTCTCTTCCAGAAGGTCTAGGAGCTCCTGGGCGTCTGGGTAGACAAGATCCGCCCATGTCTCCCACAACGGATGCACAATGTAGTCAATGAAACCAACCTGTTGATGGAGATACAAACAGAAAAAAAACTTTATAGACTAGTAAATCTAGAAGTCACAAAGCATGGTTAAAAAACAAAAAAGGGGAACAAATAACCCAAGGTAAGGCTCAGTAAGGCTCAACATGTATACTAGACTGCTGCTTTTAGTGTCAGGCCAGTAAACTTATGACCAAACAAATCCAGCTGTTTGTAATTGAATATCAAAACAATGTACCTCACTGTGCAACATCTTGATCAAAAACAAATTATGTTAAAATGTTGACAAATTAAATCTCCTCTTAAATGTTTTAGACTAATGTTCAAATAAAGTATTAAGTTTTAAATGCATGTTGTCAGGAATCAGGAATTTTTTTCATAATGATTCTGGACTTGCTAACAAATTCTCGTCCAGAAAACATTTATTTCCCCCAAATTTGAGCCCTGCCCCCACCAAACAAAATATCAATATATGCCTCCAAACCACTAACTCCTGAACAAACTCCCAGAACAGCACCATTTCCATTGGACATACCTGTGACTTTTCGATGGATGCATTATACCGGTCCATCATGGGACTGACTTCCATTCCTTTCTGCCTCTCTAGATCACCCTGTAGGAAGAACTCTTCCATCACACGCTCCGTCCACTTACGATAGATGTGCAGTGGCTTGGTTGGATTGCCAAGATCGGCGCAGTGGACCAAGTTATTCAAAACCTAGGAGAGATCAATGGAACAGGAAAAGATTAGTAATAATAATAATAATAATATCAAAGTATTATACAGCGCACGTATCTACCAAACCAGGTACTCAAGGCGCTGAGTATTATACAAACTTTCAGAAAGATAGGTAATTGCAGTGATGAATTTTGAGACCCAATTATTTAGCACCTTATAATGGTTTACAAGGTGCTACGGCGCATATAGCAGCTACAGCCAGGAACACCGGGGCAAACCCCTTCTCTTTTTGAAAAGTGCACTGGGTTCTTTAACATGGGTTACACAACACATGGGACCAACGGCTTTACGTCCCATCCGAAGGACAAAGCTATGGTTAAGTGTCTTGCTTAAGGACACAAGTGTCACGGCTGGGGATTTGAACCCACACTCTGCTGATCGGAAACACCAAAGTTTGAATTCGGTGCTCTTAACCGCTTGGCCACGACACTTCCAAGTCTCTCTTGAGCTTTCCATCGCAAGGTCTTGGTCTGAGTTTGCCAATCAAGGCTAGAAAACTATAGAAGGCCATAAGTGCAAAGCAAAACGATGTTTGTTTCCAAATGAGAATGGACCCTTCCCAAGAATTGTGCTAATAACATTCACGCATGCGTACAGACCCTATTGGTTGGCAAACGCCATAGAGATGTGCACTTATCAGACGCGCAATCGCGTCTGCGTCACACAGCCATAAGCCGTGTACAAAACAGCGGGATGTTCCCTCATTTTGCCAACCAAAACGTTAGTGAGTACGCACTATATGCAATTTACATACTTCATGGGAAAGGTCTATTAGCTAAGCACAAAATATTTTTGCTTACCAAAAAAACGTGTGTACTGATAGTGACTGATGCTCTGCTTGTTTTTCTAAGCAGGAATTTTCTTAACAAAATGTCTCTGTATATTTGGTATGCAGTAACACAATGTTTACATCTTCTTGCTGGGTAGAATTAGGTTCTTCTGAGAACCTGTCTTGCTTTTTATTCTAATAACCGTGGGGTAGATTTTTTGAATTTTTTTAAAAAATTGTTTTCTTCTACGCATGAAATTGAGACCACATCTTACGAGTGGGCTTAGAAATCTTATTTACCATCATTCTGTCGTTGTAGTTGTCTAGGAGGAGCACCCCTGATCCAGCAACCTTCTTGGACTCTACCATTGTCTTCAGATCAGCAAGTAAGCTCATGTGCTTGGACATGTCTGTTGCTAACACCTGAGAATGTACAGGGAAAAATACACAACTTTTTAAAATAGCAACAGAAAGTTATGTCAAGAAAAGAAATGAGGTTTCAAGAATAATAAATTGAAAAAAAATGCTATTAAGTTTCTTGTCCCCAATTATTGAGTATTTTTATCAATCTTGTTTTTAGTTTACGTAATTCATAGAACTGTTATCTTCTTGTCAACTACATTTGGTACATCTTGCATATAGAAATAAATTTTTAACGCTGAACTAAAATAAGTCATAAACCACAAGGGAAACTGACTGGGTTAATTTTAAAGAAATTTGGAGTGAACGAAGAGATTCGCCAGGAGTGAGACTTGCAACTCCTGGATTAATGTACCGATGTGGCAGGAGATTCTATCCTAACAGAGATTCAGTCCCCCCATATGGTGAACCGTGTACAAACGTCTTCTGATAGCGCCCTCTTTTTAATAATCCTCCTACAGCCCATGTTAATTTCCCCTGGGATACCAGCACTAGACCAAAACCGATCTATATAGCCCTATGTTGGAAGTCTCCCTATTTTGGAAAGGTTTGCGGTAACACCATGCAGTGACTATCTCTAATGAGTTGGGGTGGTTCTGAGAAGAACTGTTGGTTTCAACTTGATGTTTCGATCAGTATGCTCTGATCATCTTCTGGAGACAGCTTTCCATATTGTATTTCCACCATGAAAAGTTTCAAATCCTACTTCTCCCTATTTTGTCAATATCTTTGTTCAGGGGTGCCAGTAAGAAGCCATACATGTAACTGCTGTATAGCCACACTAATCACACCAAAGTTTACAATTGAGATCTGCAGCAGTAGAGGGGTGCGACTTTTTATTTGAACTGAATTAAAGGCAGTGGACACTATTGGTAATTGCTCAAAATAATTATTAGCATTAAACCTTTCTTGGCGACGAGTAATGGGGAGAGGTTGATGGTATAAAACATTGTGCGAAACGGCTCCCCCTGAAGTGCCATAGTTTTCGAGAAAGAAGTAATTTTTCAAGAATTTGATTTTGAGACCTCAGATTTAGAACTTGAGGTCTCGAAATCAGCCATCTAAACGCACACAACTTCGTGTGACAAGGGTGTTTTCTTTTTTCATTATTATCTTGCAACTTTGATGACCGTTTGAGCTCAAATTTTCAAAGGTTAGTTATTTTTTGCATATGTTGAGATACACTAACTGTGAAGGCTAGTCTTTGACAATTACCAATAGTGTCCACTGCCTTTAAATAAGGGCTCCCTCTAGTGGTTGTGTTAAAAGCGCGTATAACTCACCATATCAATCACCATTCTCCTGAGCTGTTGCAGCTGCTTCTTGGTCAGTGTTTCAAACAGGTTACAGTTTTCCAGCTGCAGTAATTTGAAGGCTACAGCCACAGAGTGATTCTCTAATACTGACTCATCATTGTACAGAATTGCTAGCTCAGAACCTTCAGAAAGAAGGGACAACAAAAATATACAAGTTAAGTATTTTTGAGGTTTGAGATCTGTAGCAGATGAACAGGGGTTGATCACAAAGCATTAAGATTCATCTAAAGATCAGTGTCTAATTTCATAAAGCCTGCAAGCACAAAAACTTGCTAACAAGAACACCATACAGTTACCATTGCTGCGACTGGTACTCACTGCTCTCTTAATGTAAAATCGTGAAAAGTTCACTCTCTTGTCTGAACGGTGTCAGTTTCGCTCTTTTGAGAGTGAAAGTCAATCTGTGTCACTCTCTTTGAGTGAAATTTGAACCAACTTCACTCTAACTCGAGTCTTTCACCCTAAAAAGAGTTGTCCACCATATGGCTCTTTGCAAGAGTGGTATGGCGGACAAAACAAGTGGTTTTTCACTCTTTTAAATTAATGGAGTGGTGCTCAAAACTCATTGTACTCAATGGTGCTCATACCACAGTTTCATGTCATTTTATTGATTGATTGATTAATTGAATAACTGATTGATCGACTTTGTTACATACTATTACATCTTCAAACAGTTACAGCATTTGTTGCATTTGTTACAATAAATTGATTTAATGTTCTCTACTTGCATAATGTACTTTTTACTTGCTTTTTACTTACTTGCTAAACTCATTTCAAACAAACAACCATTCATTCTATATTTGGTTAAACAATCAATAAAATCAATATCAACTTACTTGAGGCAATGAGGAACTGGTTTAACAAAATCGATCTATCAGTTATTTATTTAATCAATCAATAAAATCAATAAATCAACAACCATTCATTCTATATTTGATTAAACAATCAATAAAATCAATACCAACTTACTTGAGGCAATGAGGAACTGGTTTAACAAAATCGACCACACAGTTATTTAATTAATCAATCAATCAATCAATCAAATCAATAAATCAAACAACCATTCATTCTATATTTGGTTAAACAATCAACAAACTGATTATCAACTTACTTGAGGCAATGAGGAACTGGTTGTTGAGACCAGGGTGCCTTACATCGTGTATTGCTGCAGCATATAACGCTGCAAGAGTCTCAATATCTGTGAATACATTCTGTAAGGAAAAAAACACAGAGAAAACAAACTAGGTAAAATATCAGAGTTTCATACTCAATAAGCTTCTTGTTAAAGCCATTGGACCCTTTCGCTACAGGAAAAAAAAAAAATCACAGATTTACAAATAACTTATAGGGTTTACAGAAGGTAGTGGTGAAAGACTTCTCTTGAAATATTATTCCATGAAGTGCTTTACTTTTTGAGAAAACGGTAAAACAATATCAATTCTCGATATCGAGAAAACACATGTCATGACACGGTGAAACGTGCGGATACAAGGGTGGGTTTTCCCGTTATTTTCTCCCGACTCCGATGACAGATTGAGCCTAAATTTCCACAGGTTTGTTATTTTACATATAAATTGTGATACACGAAGTGTGGGCCTTGGACAATACTGTTTACTGAAAGTGTCCAATGGCTTTAATTTTTTTTAATGAAAATCCAAGTTTTGTCCCCTTCCTTTTTAGAGGAATTGAACTGGTTGCATGTTAATTGCCACATATGACAGAGCCCCCTACAATTTAAAACAAAACCTGGTGCTTTTGATTCACAAGACTCTTTTCAACAATTGGGTATGGTTTTAACTGTCTTTAAGGGGACAGTGTTCTAAGCCTTGGCCCAACATTATGGAATCCATTAACCCTTCTTAATCTTGTCTCGATGTAAATGGACCATGCAAATCTAGCGCAGACACGGAAGCGGAAACGCATGGCTGGGTGTGTAAGTATACTTGGCCCAGATGCATACAGACAGCGTGGAGTTACACTGTGAATATCAAAGTATAACCAGTGCACTTGAAGCCTTTTAGCTTCCTCACTAAGTTCCTTTACGGAGGGGGCTACAAGGTCAAACTCAGTTTTATGATGCTCTCATATTTCATTAGATCGAGGTCCTATGAGAGTTGGTTAAAAAAAGTACAGGTTCTCAAACATCATGTTGAAATGGTAAAAAAAAATGTTATTTTGTTTATACAAAATTACATTATTTTCTCCTGTTTATACCCTTTCGGTTTGATATATAAAACAAGATTTGTTTAGTCTGATTACTTATTCATCCCAATGCTCACATTAATGTTGTAATGAACCGGAGGGATAAAACGAAAACATGTTGCAAATTGTTAAGTTGAACAATCAGGAGCCTAAGCTACTGACATTGTCTAAAAAACAAAAAACAAAAAACAAAAAACAGAACAAAAATACACCAAAAAAATCAACAGTACAAAAAACTGTTCTTTCACCCACCAGTTGGCCTAGTGCCAAATTGAGAACTTCCTCCCATAAGGAGATAAAATTCGCGAAAAAAAGTTGTCTGCCATTAACATGACAAATTACTATCTTGCAGCTAACTTTAGAGCACTCCATCATACTTAATAGTTTATTAGTTTGCCAGAACCAATTAATGTTGAGTAAAAAGAAAAAAGAAACAATAAATAAATAAAGAAATAAAAAATACAGAAAATTCATCAGTAAGTGTACAAATACAGTTCTCTAGCCACATGTTGACCTGTTGCCAAATTGAGTACTTTCTCCCACAAGAAGATACAAGTTTAAAGGATAGAAAATGTGCCTGTCAAGAAGTGCAACCATTTTCAATCTTGCAGCTAGTTTAAGTGCACTGTATCATTATTAATAGTAGATAAGTTTGTCAGAACTGTTTATACTCAAGGTTTTTTTACTGGGGTTTAAAATAAACGACTTGAACTGACTTAGTTTTGAAATCTGTGAACATGCAGCAGGCAGATTTCACACTTTTTGAGGCAATTTTTTTTTGAAGAATTTTTAAAAACGTTTATCATGCTGCCCTGTCTTTGTCATGTACCCTGTGTGCAATCTAAATAATGAATATTGATTTTCACACAACCACAAGGGGCTAGACTATTTTAACCTTCCAGCCTTGTTGTGGTTAACATTGATAATAGAGTTGGAGATAAACAAGATGGCTGCCCTATGCAATGGTCTGGTAACCCACCTCAAGTGCTGGTGCTGAAAGTAAATAGTTGGTAGACTGGACCACGTCTGCAGCATGGATCTGGTTGTGATACTTGACATCTTTATTGTAATTATCCTCAAGTATCATCATGTACGTGATTAGCGTCTTGTGAGGAATCTGAAACGTCTTTAATAGTCCTCTTTCCTACAAAAAATAAAATATTGACATAGATATCACCAGCTCATATTCTTAATCTATGACAGCAATTAGAACACTTCAAGTCTGTACAGATAAGTATCACTTATTCCCCTGGCTAGATTGATCTTAGATAAAACCTCTCCATTTTGCAAAAAAAAAC
The DNA here is from genome assembly GCF_032118995.1 of Asterias amurensis. NCBI lineage: Eukaryota > Metazoa > Echinodermata > Asteroidea > Forcipulatida > Asteriidae > Asterias > Asterias amurensis. The sequence goes on from NC_092660.1 coordinate 12,277,915, forward strand.
CCAAAACATTTCCATATTACTCATGAATCTACGAATTCAAACTGCCTTTAGTCATCAGGCTGGCTCGGTGGTCTAGTGGTAAGACCCCTTCTCTACCAATGCAAAGGTCATGGGTTGGAATCGTGAGCACAGTGCTTTTAAAATACACATTGCTTAAAGGAACGTTACAGAATTGGTAAGAAACAAAAATCGTGAAGATCACAGATTTACATAAAACTTACACAGTCCTAATGATGATTAAGGTAGAAAACAAACCTTGAAATATTTCAGTCTGAAATTTCATATTTGATGAAAAATAAATAATCTACTTTCGTGTTTGGAGTTTATCGCTCAGTGAGCGTTTTATTCATTTTTGTTTTGGCATAGATGCAATGCAAAATTTGTAATCGTTTTTTTCACTATTCTCTCGTGACCCAGATGGGCGAACGATCTCAAACTTCTACAGGTTTGTCAGTTTTAGTATATGGTGAATTACATAAAGTGCTTACACTGCCAGCAACTTTTTCACTAGCGGAAACTAAATTATAGTCTTTGAAGCCCTCTGTCTTACCCGCTATGAATTCTTTGTTCTACTTGTGTTTCCAACTCAACCCTCAATGAAACCCTAGTGTCAAAGGAGTAATTTTCCACAAAGATGACTGACCCCACAAAACCTCACACACATCCCCTTAGTCGTGGCCTTTTGTAGGATGAAGTTGCTTACCTGCAGTACTGTGAATGTGACTGCTGTGAGAGGTCTGTGATTCGTGAGAGCATCAACCCTGAAAGCATCAAATCCCCATCTATCAAGATTCTCCATCTCCTAAATAAACAACAGAGGAAAAAAAATGTCAGCAAATGTTTAGTATTACAGATCATCTTTTGGTTCTAAGAAATATTGAAACAGAGCTCACAAGTAGTAAGGAGTACATGTACATCACATTTTGACCCTAGCTGAGTCTTTCTCGAAGGCTAAATGACAGCAGCGGTCGATTTCGCAAAGAGTTAGGACTAACGCCCCAACTTAGGGCTAGTCCTAGGAGACATTAAAAACTCAAGGCTAGTCCTCAAGTATAAGGACAGGTAACTTGTCCTAATTCTAAATAAGACAATTCTTAACTCTTTGTAAAATCCCCCAGTATTTTAGTGAAAAACTAACACCCATGTGTGTAAATAACAAAAACATTTGACTTGATGAAGACTTGGTAAAGTTTTATTACATTTATTGTTCTAAAACGTCAACAAAATATGTTCTACCTTCTCCATATCTTCTTCTTTTTCGTACGAGACGCCGTACCGTGACACAACATCCTGCGATAAGCTGTTGTGGTGCTTCAACTTTTGAATGCCTTTGATTTTGGTGACGGCGTCGTTGCTCCGTCGTGCAGACAGCGGCCCTGAGGTTGTTGTCGTAGACCCTTTACTGTCGACTCTTGACGGGGCATTCTTTGGGATTGGAGAGGGTGACGGGGCATCTCGTGGTGGTTGGACGGGCATGTCAATATCCGTGTGTTTGTCTGAAGAGAAAAAAGGAACAATTTAGGTCATGATAAACTACATTAAAAATGATAAGCACCGTATACTAAGTGTTTTCCTGAGTCCTGCTGAAAAAAAACCCACCCCCCAAATTGATGGACTTACTTCTCCGGTGGGATTAAAACCCACACCCCTCATGCTGCTTGAAATCTAGAACTCTAGGGGGGTACTGGGGTTACTGGTCTAAATCCGAACATTACGGACAGTCTATTTAAAATTCAGATCTCAATTTCAGACCCTACTGGTTCGCTGGCCACATGCCAGTTACAACTTCTAAAGACATAGTCAAAGTTACATCTAAGTGGTCCTCGAGTCTACTTCAATGCTTCCCAAAACTGTATCCACTGCTTCCCAAAGCTATACACAATTTCATAGAGCTGCTAATCAAGAAAATTTGCTTAGCATGAAATTTCTTTCTTCATAAAAACAGGATTACCAACCATATTTCCATTTGTTGCATATTGCTTGTTACTGGTATTTAGCTGTCGTTTGCTTATCCTGAGAATCACATGAAAATTTGGTTGGTAATCCTGTTTTTATCAAGGAAGAAATTTCATGCTAAGCAAATTTTTGTGCTTAGCAGCTCTATGAAATTGGGCCCTGATGTCTTTACCACAGGCATGTGAGAAACTATCCATTAAAGAAGAAGAAAAGAGAAAACCGGACAAGAAAAAAGAGGAAAAGATATTATTCCTATTCTTTTGTACACAGAAAGTGAAGAAAAAGAGAGGAATCAAAACCCCAAAAGAGGAAATCAGCTTAAAAGAGAAAATCTCACATGCCTGTAACCACTAGACAACCAAGGGTGCCCAGTGGCTAGATGCCAGTTTGAATCCTTCAATTAGCAGCTGGTAACGTAATCAATTTAATATTTGCATTGGGGTCAAGAGGTCTAGAATGCAGGGTCTGTGGTTCAAATCCCACCCGAGTAGTAGTATGCATTTGGATTTCTTTTCCGCAGGCATCGGGTACACAGTGCTCATCACACATCAGTGTAATGGTAAACCCCAAATAATATTTGAGGTCTCAAAAACAAGCATCTGGAGGCACACAACTTTGTGTGACAAGGGTGTTTTTTCTTTCATTATTATCTCGCAACTTCGATGACCGATTGAGCTCAAATTTTCACAGGTTTGCTATTTTATGCATATGTTGAGATGCAACAAGTGAGAAGACTGGTCTTTGACAATTACCCAACAGTCCAGCCGTCGATTTCACAAAGAGTTAGGACTCGTCTTATCTCGAGTTAGGACGAGTAACTCATCCTTTAGGATTAATCTTAATGTCTGCATGCTACAGTGCAGGGTTGGAACTCGTCCTAAGTCCTAAGATTAGTCTTAAGCATAGGAAGAGTTTTGTGAAATCGACGGCAATGTCTTTAAGGAACTTTGTAAAAATGGTGGGATTTAAAATCTTTTTAGTAACCCCCAGTTCTACATTACAAGGAGCTTCTGTGAATGGTATCCGCAGCACTAGAAAACTAACAAAGCTTCTTGTTTCACCAGACGGACGTGAACAAGTCTGAACTCTGATAAAACTTGAAAGTTCCTTATCCCCTCCGGATGTCACTAACCATCCAAACCAGTATTGAAAAGCTTGACATCTCATTGGTCCGTATCTACACGCTTCTTTTCAAATTTTGAACATCTTGGGTGGATTTCACAAAGAGTTAAGACTAGTCTTATCTCGAGTTAGGACGAGTTATTCGTCCTAACTTAGGACTAGCCATACGTTTGTATATCTCTTAGGACTAGTCCCAAGTTAGGATTAGTCCTAACTCTTTGTGAAATCGACCCCTGTGCATGCAGTGGGCAGAAATATATAGTTCTCGGGTGTTTCTACTGGCATAGAGGCCAGCAGACCAGCAATATCACAGAAAAACACTGTTACCAAATAACGCAATAATCTTGCAGTTCTAAAACTGACACCGCCCCCATAATGTAAATAAGGTGTTTTTTTATTTTTTTATCAAGTTGGGGTTTCAGTCTTCAGGAGCATTTATACTCACCTATATATGTACTTAACAGGTACTCTGATACCTGGTTGCCTGATTTACTGGTCTCTGAAAACGCAGAGAGTTCTCTACCGAGCATACGTCGGAACTGAAGTAGCAAACAGAGACAAAAAATAAAAAGGTTACTTTTCCGTATCAGCTTGCATCTCAACAGTGCAATAGAAATACAATATCATACAGTATTTCTGGTTTTGAGAGTAACCTGAACTAACACCTTGAGCACCTAGAAGTGTTTACTTGTAAGTGTCTTCTTTTGCAGCTTCTTAAGATAGGGTTGGTCTTCTAGACTTGTACAAAGCAGCATTTATAAAACAGAGGAGGCCGATAAAAGCTTAGCGGCTGTTTTAAACTGCCTATCAATCAAAAGGACCTATGGTATAAATGCAAAAAATAGTTAATGGCCAGATGTTTCGACCCTAGCAGAGTCTATCTCGAAGGTAAGGTGCTACTAGGTTTGAAATATAAGGACATTAATTTTTTGTTCTGCTTTTTGTGATTTGCATGAATTTTTGTTAACTGATCATTAGGTTGGATCATGGAGGAAGGAATAGAAGGAGCTCGAACCACCCGCAAAACCGCAGAGTAACAAAAGAATACCCTGACAATGCCCCCGTCTAACCAGTGGAAAAAGATAGGAGACCTCAAACTGGACGGCCGATTAACGAGCAGGATTAGATTTCTTTGTACAGAACGTGCGGTACCGCCGCTCTGCACCGTTGCCTTCGTGTAAAGTTGAAACATTGGAGACAAGAATTGTGAATATACACGTTTTCATTTACCGTTTGTGGTGTTTCACTGACACATCATGGCATATGTTTTCATTTTTTGTGACTTTCCGGTCACTAGCGGTGGTTCAAAATTTGGGTATTAGCACACGAGGGTGGTTGGTATTCAATTGTGTTTTTCGATTTGGTGAGCACAAGTGTACACAATTTTTATCAGGTCTCAAAAAAGTAGTTTTTCTGTATTATATCCATACGACATACGACACCATGGTTGAGTGAAGAACCAAGTGTGCACGCACAAACTCACATACGCCAGTTCGCCCATTGTCTGTATAAGGTATGTCGGTGATTACGAGGTGTTGTTTAACGACCGCGGTACCGCAGGTTTGACTTTTGAAGTCCCTTCGTTCGAGCTCCTTCTATTCCTTCCTCCATGGTTGGATGTACTACTGAGCTTTCTGTATTTACTTAATGTGGTATTGGTGTTTATTTCAAGACTCAGAGGCAAGAGAGAAATGCAATCGAGCTAGGTCAACATTACTCCAATTGTGTACAAAGAAAAGAAAAGACTACAGAACTTTCTTTTGCACCATCACAGCCCATGTTTTTGCCAATCCTGGTTGAAAAACTATGGAAAGCCATGAATGCAAATCAAAAACAGATCTACTGTTTGTACCAATGTTACAAAAAAAAATTCAAATAATGTGTTGATTGCAACTCAACTATATGGGAAGAATCTTATTTCATTGAAATCATGCAGAAATTGTGAATTTTGTTAAAAGATCTGTTTATACGATTGAGTGTTTTACAAACGTTCGGCCCTCCTTGTCAACCAAGACGTTTTTTTTATCAACAAAAGAAATGTCTATACTTTTGAAAAGACATATGATTTGTGACTTACTTTACTTGTTGCCAGATCGCTGACTGAGCGATGTGTTTGCATTGACTCAAGCTGTTCCAGGCACCAGTCTAACTCTTCAAGGGTCTCAAACGCCATCTTACCATAGCTCTCATCTATGCATCAAGAAACAAATACACATTGAATTACGTGTCTTGTTCTAACAAACTTTCTTGCCCCTCTGCCAAATACTGCCATAACCTCCTTTTGAAATACAATCTAAAAATACAAAAAAACTTCATCAGAACTGTCCAAGAAAAAGGTCAGTGTCACATTGTTAAAAAAAGTACCGTCTTTGTGCATTCCGGGCCATTTCTTGGGAAGCAAGTCTTGTCAAACTTTTTTTTTGGCCAAAATTACCACATAAAAATCGAGACTTAAAAAATGTAAGGGAATAAAAGGGTAGCGACGAGTTCTTAAACGGACTTTTAAAACCGGCAGGGTCGTTGCCGTGTGATAAAGGCCCGCGCCAAAGGGTGAGGGCCTTTATCTTGAACAAGAAAAGTGTCTGGTTTTTTACATTTTTACAAAAGGGGGCTGGGTAAAGATGGACATGACTTACCAACATTAGGTGGATTGGGTTTGATTTGATGTAACTTGTCTTTAGGTGACTGTCTGTGAAACAAAATGAAGAAACAACAAGCCAATGAAAACTTTGATCTTTCCCAATTCAGTAACTCCATTGTCAATGGAGTCTTTGAAGAGCTAGGTGGCAGCAGACCAGGTGAAATTCCATTGTTTACGTAGCTCTGAGCATAGAGCCGTGCTCTGAGCGTGCTGCCACCTCATGCCTAAAAGTAACCCATTGAAAGTTTTATCTCTGAAAAATTCAGGTTACTTTAGGCCTGCAAAAAACACAATTTTATTCCAAGGTTTATGCACGCTGGCTTGTGCTGATGTCATTAAAATTACACGCAATTAAGAGCGCGACACAGTAACAGTGGAAATTCAACATTGATTTGTTTATAATTCTTTTGATTAGGTAAGAATTAATCCAATTATAGACAATGCATTTATATGTTAGAAATATAGAAGGGCTGCAGTCTGTTCCAGCACCCCAATCCAAAAGGTCGGAGATGCAGCACCCACAGCTATCACAGGCTTGATTGCTTTTGATCAAAACAGGACAGCGGGACAAAACAAATCCTTAATTTTCAGCAGGTGAACAAATTGGGAAAAGCCCTCCGGCCAAATATAGAACTAGGCAAACAAAACTTATCGCCCCATTTTAAAAAGGGTATCCAGCAAGACTTGATACACCTCTAGGTAAATTGAAAGCTATCCGATGACCGTTTGCTGATATCCCTGACCTTCATAAAATAAAGAAGGGGATGAAACCGAGGGCTCCGATAGAAAACGAGAGCTGCGAAAGAATGCCTATACTTCTAGAATTACCCCGCGGGCCGCACCGATGAAAATATGATTTACTAATGCAACTGGCACTCAGCGACGCAATTACATAAGTGGTGAGACGGTATTTTGATAGGTATAAGGTGACGGGTTAGAGTAGGGAAGGAGTGTGGACGATACCACATGCCTGGACGGACGATAATGTGGCTATAAAGTGGCATGGATACACATCTAGGTATGAAATACTAGCCGCTGCAAAAATTCCATTTGGAATCTCTTTACACATCGCGACCTGAGAAAATTATCTTAATGCCAGAAACTCCAAACTTCTCTGTGCGATAAAAACAGATCTGATGTACACATCGTTTGATAGGCTTGAAAAACAAAAACAATTGATCTCTCGAATGACATTTCTATATTAATAAAGTGGAGCTGTTGACAGTGATAATACCTCAAAATAGCCTATTAGACAAAGTGTTGGAAAAAAACCAACCAAATGAATACCTTGTGATGGGTAGGCATCCTGTGGGATGTTGTGGGAGGGGAGGGGGCATTGCACCTTCCCCCGCATCGTCAAGAGAGGATGCAGAAATGACCAATACACCTGTCATTATTTTGTCACTTGACAGGAAAAGTGCGACAGCCTAATCATCACCAATACCTAACGACCGAGCCAGTAATTAAAGCAACCCAACCTCCTTCTCTGTGCGTAACCGTCACAGAAATTACCCCCAACTCCATAAAACAACCCAAATGGAAAATTAATTCCATCGGCGAAGTGTCATTACAACACTATAAGCCTCAGGCCTGGAGCCAGGTTACATTTATCATTGTAAGCGGCGGGGGAGTTTCTGTTGCGATACATCAAAATGTTTTCCCGACTGAATGATAAAATATTCATTGAGATGAGGATGGGGTTTGAACCCTTGACCTATAGATTGTAGTGGGCTGCTCAGATCACTCTACACTATGAAATAAAGCTCTGGGTTATTCTATAACTATTCAATGTCCAACCGTCTTGTTACCAAACTATGAAGTCCAAAGTAAAGGGTAGAAGGCAAAAATACTTGGCACCAAGCAAATGGTTTCTTTTGAGTTCAGTCTAGGTAAAAGACAAATCAATCGGAGACTTTTGAGACACTGGTGGCAGCAGACATAACGATCCCTTTTTGCGGCTCTGAGCATGCATGCACATGCTCAGTATTGCGCGCGTCAGTATTGCGCGCGTAGGTCTGAGCACAGGCATGACTGGCAAGAACTGTGATTGTGAAAAATGATTGTCCGAAAGTCTCCCGTAATTTAAAAAACATTTCTTGGCAAAGGGTGCCCAGAATTTGATGAAGTAACAATAACAACTTCTGGTTGACTTTATGTTTATCATGTGATTTGATGCATTGTGGTAGCACAATGTGATTCAACTTAACTGTTAAGATTTGTTCAGGCTATATCTCCAATCATGCTGTCACTTTAAACCCAGGAATGGGCAAAGTGATAACCTTGAGTGCAGTCAAGATGAAATGATTGGAGATGATCTGACAAGGATATCATTCCATTCAATCACGGCAAAAAAACACTAAATTTGAATAGATATTGGAATTCATTACACATCGTTTCACGCGACGTGGCAAGAAATTACTTTAAATCCTTACACATACCCTCAAAAGAGACAATTGTGCAAATATTTTTTTGTCTTCATTTCTCTTCAACCCACAGCCACTATCAGAGAACAAACTCACTCAAGAAGAATGATTTCTTCACTCAATTTCAAGATAAGGTTTTGATTTGATTAAAGCTCGGGATGGTTGCAAACAAAATTTGATACACGTTTTTTCTTTTTTTCTTCCCAAACCATCAACCACTATCAGAAAACTTCCTCACTCGACAGGAAGAACGATTTCTTTATACAAACTCAAGATATGGTGTAGATTTGATTAAAGCTTGAGATGGTTGTAAAACAAGTGTGGTTGTTGTTTCAGGAAAAGAGGGAAAAACAACCATCACTAAACATATCTCAATATCAAACTTATAAAAACAATTTGTGTAGGGCTCAAATTTTACACTGGAGCACAGGCACAGTTTTGGTGTCTGACTAGAAGACTTTTGACTGAGTCTGTTTTTGTTTGCTTTTTAATTTAAAACATGTTAATGAAGAATAAGACATCACTATGTATTATCTTTAACAACAAAATAATATATAGTTCAAATGTTAACTCTGAGTCTGATAAAATACCTTTCCATTCTACTGAGTAATGGCACAATGAAGTATATTTGTATATACTTTTATTTTTGTATTTTCTTCGCAATGTTTTTAAATGTATTTTGTATGATTGTTAATCTAGAGAGCTCGAGGTACACTACAATTTTCGATGTTTTAGGTTTTTAACTTATTAACGTTGGCTGAATATATAATTCTAATCTAATCTAACTGAATACCCATAAAGACAAATGAAATCTATACTCTCTTACATGTTTTAATGATTGTTCAACTACCAACTGTTCCGTTTAAAATAAATGCATGTTAAACTGGGTCAGGACCTTTCGATTCTAGTTTTATAACTAAATTCTGGTCCAGTGAACATTTTGAGCAACTAACACAAATCCTAGGGTTTTATGGATTCAAGCAGCTCCTTCCTTGGACACTTTTAAATCTTAAAGGCAGTGGACACTATTGGTAATTGTCAACGACTAGCTTTCACAGTTAGTGGTTCTCAACATATGCATAAAATAACAAAACTGTGAAAATTTGAGCTCAATCGGTCATCAAAGTTGTGAGATAATAATGAAATAAAAAAACACCCTTGTCACACGAAGTTGTGTGCGTTTAGATGCTTGATTTCGAGACCTCAAGTTCTAAACCTGAGGTCTCGAAATCAAATTCGTGGAAAATTACTTCTTTCTCGAAAACTATGGCACTTCAGAGGGAGCGGTTTCTCACAATGTTTTATACCATCAACCTCTCCCCATTACTCGTTACCAAGTAAGGTCTTGTGCTAATAAATATTTTGAGTAATTACCAATAGCGCCACTGCCTGTAACTTAAAACCCATCTGTTTTGTCAATCTGGTTATAGCTTCCGTATTTAGCACTCTATAAATGTTGTAATTATCATTATTATTATTCTCCACCCACCCCAACCCCTCCTCCCCCCCCCCCAAACAAAAAGCAAGATCTGAAATGGTTAATGTTCTCTTAGGTTTTACATAATTGCATTGCTTTGCATAATGTGTCTACTGATGCTATACTTGGATGTAATAAAAGACTTTTTTCCTTGACTGGATAAAATGAATAAATTCAGTTGCACTGGGGACACTTTCCTATTCAGTATGATGTTATCGCTATGTACTGACGCCAACTACCCCTGGCACTTATTGATAATTGCAGGGTAACACTTCATGAAACCATAAAAGAAGGAAGGGGGATGACATCTGAACAATATTTACCACCACCCACACTGCTTCGTAACAGCTGAGACCTACTCTCGGGGTGGAGAGTTATTGCTGACTTTTCAAAAAAACGGGAATCTTTTATATCATGTCTGACAACTCTTCTACTACATAGTTCAAATAGCGCAATGCAAAAAAGTATATTACGAATATTTTTTTCAGTTTATAAAGCGAAGTAATAAAAAAAGAGATTTTGGGATTGATAAGGAGAATCTGTAGTAAGCCAAGCAACGCCTACTCTACATAATCCAGCCAGAACCTTCCAAGGGTAAAAGGAGAGCGATCGCCAAACAAGCACGTCTTACGACGAGATGACCGGGTTTACAGCCAGGGTAAACAACTCTCCTTTTCCAACCTCTAGGTTAAAGACAACCGCAGAGCATTAGCATTCTAAAGGGACCCCATCAACAATAGGTCAAGCAGAATTTATAAAGCCATGGATCTGTTGAGAAGTCTGCGTCTCTCGCCCCCCAATTAGTCGGTTATCATGGGAGATTTTGTTGTCACAAGGGGTGCGTTTTAGTCATGATACAGCAGGGCAATTAGATCATTTTTTTTCCTTCCCATTCTTGTTCCTCCTCGAGAGTCCATTAGGAGGAGAGCTAGGCTCTGCAGAAGATGACCAGCATAAATTATGATCAATTGTGGAGTTTGGGGCTTGTCTTGTCAAACCACTCTAGGTTGATTTTGTGTGCGTGTCTATTTGGGTCATCATTGCGGCAGTTTGGCGCAGAGTGATCATGAATGTGCCAGTTCGGATAAACATCATAGTAATAATTATGTCTCCATTGAGTTGATGGTTTCTGAAGCCAATTGATGGTGAGACAGTAAGTCTCTGATAAACAATGTTCTCTGCAAATAGCAGTCCGCTGGCCAAGTGCAAGTTTAAACATGTGAGGACCTGTCAAAATTTACTACAAGTGAACTTGGTCCAGCCGGCTAAAGCCTGGTTCTTTAATTACATGCTGAGAATGCGATACAAATTTTGATGTCACATAATTATTTGCAACAAACAATTTGCATCAGTTGAAATGTGCTCAACTCCTGCGAAACATTCGCTGGGAAAACAGCCATGGGGCAAACAATTCACTTCGCATTCGAATTTGCAGGAAAGTGTAAAATCTGAAGAAAACATCAGCTCTTTTTATTTTAACAGGCAGACTTTAAAAATTTCTGTCTGGAAATAGCTGAAATCTCAAATTTCTCATCCCCGGAATTTCAAACTTAATTTTAAAATATACCAATTAGCCTACTCCAAGAAATATTCCACCTACATGTTATTCTCGTCCTCATGTAAATGACAAATTGATACGCCAGAGTCAAATATGTTGCCTGCAGGCATGAGAGCTGGTTGCATTTCTCCGTTCACCCCCAGACAAAATTGCAAAATTTTCTTACCAAGGCAATTAGTCAAATTCCTGCGGTTCTACAATTACAGGGTATCGATACCAGGAATTTTTCAAAAGCAATCCTACCTGCTAAAATTGGACGGTAACCCTGTGAGAGAGGTATAGTTCTTGCGAACACTCCGCAAACTGGCAAGAATTTGGGCGAAGGGGGTGACGATCACGTCTTCTGCATTGTGACTGCGGGGAAATAACAAACAAGAAACGTTATATTTATTCTTAAACTCCTAACCCATTGTAACAATTTGTTAGGATTCGAACTGCCTATACATGTAGCTACCAGGTAATCTCAGTGGTCCCGGTAAGACACTGCTTTAGAATTGCAAAAGTCGTGGGTTTGAATCCCACCCCAGTAATAGTAGGCTCTGTGAATTGTTTACAGAGCTCGGGAAGCACTGAGTATGCAGTACCGAGTATACAGTGCCGAGTATACAGTGCCGAGTATACAGTGCCGAGTATACAGTGCCGAGTATACAGTGCCGAGTATACAGTGCCGAGTATACAGTGCTGAGTATACGGTGCTGAGTATACAGTGCTGAGTATACAGTGCTGAGTATACGGTGCTGAGTATACAGTGCTGAGTATACAGTGCTGAGTATACAGTGCCGAGTATACAGTGCTGAGTATACGGTGCTGAGTATACAGTGCCGAGTATACAGTGCTGAGTATACAGTGCTGAGTATACGGTGCTGAGTATACAGTGCCGAGTATACAGTGCTGAGTATACAGTGCTGAGTATACAGTGCTAACACACATCAGTGTATATTATTGGGTAAAACCAAAATGATTAATATCCCCGATGCAATCTCCATCTATTAAACTTGTTTGTGTTTATGTACGAACTGCCCACATCAAGTTGGAAAGCCAAGCTTTGGTTGAGAGAACGGGGCAAAGCCAACTTATCCCCCTGGCTGATACATTTAAGAGGATTTAGAAACTATTTACATAACTATAAATAAAGAAGTAGAGTTATAGGGGCCTTCCCTTAGTCTAGGGGAATGAAGATACCCTGAACTGGATGCTAAGGGGATTTGAAAATGGTTTGCATTACCATAAATAAAGAATTCAGGTAGAAGGTGTAGGTAATCGCCTTGGTCTGGGGAATGAAGACACCCTGAACTGGATGTTAAGGGAATTTAAAAATGGTTTGCATTACCATAAATAAAAAATTCAGGTAGAAGGTGTAGGTAATCGCCTTGGTCTGGGGAATGAAGACACCCTGAACTGGATGTTAAGGGAATTTAAAAATGGTTTGCATTACCATAAATAAAAAATTCAGGTAGAAGGTGTAGGTAATCGCCTTGGTCTGGGGGATGAAGACCCCTGAACAGGGTGTTACATTTCAGAGGACTTACAAATAGTTTAATTTATCATAAATAAAGAATTAGGGAAGTGGGTGTGGGTACCGCCTTGGTCTGGGGGATGAAGACACCCTGAATTTCCTGGGTGTTAAATTTCACATGGTTACAAACTCTCTATATCACAATAAAACAGAACTTGAGTGGTGGGTTTGGTTACCCCTTGGTCTATAAGATGAAGACACCCTGAACTGGGTGTTAAATTTTAGAGAATTTACAAATGGTTTGCATTACCATAAATAAATAATTTATGTAATGGGTGTGGGTATCACTTTGGTCCAGAGGATGAAGACACCCTGAACTTTATGGGTATCACATTTTAGAGGATTTACAAGATGGTTTATATTACCATAAACAAGAATTCAGGCAGTGGGTGAAGACAACCTGAACATAATGTGTGTGACATTTCACATGGTTTACAGACGCTCTTCGTCACCCGTAATTATATCAAAAAAACTAGAGCAGTGGCTATGGGACTCCCGATTGGTCTAGAGGATGAAGACTCCTTGAAATTTGTTGGTGTTACATTTCCGAGGTTATCCAGAATCAAAATCAATACAAATGAAGAATCATGTATAGTGAGTGTGGATTGCCCCTTGGTCTAGAGGATGAAGTCCATTGAACCCAATGGTATAACATTTCAGAGTATTTAGTCACAAATCGATGAACTAAAGCAGAGCTGCCAACATTTGCATCTTGCAATCAGGGGGATGTTGCACAACCATCAGGGAGGTAGAATTACAGAAAAACAGTTTCCGTAATGAGGGGGAGCTTTTCAAATTTGTTCATCAGAGCTCGGACAGAAAATGTGTTCATCAGAACATTGAGAGAATGCTTTAGTTTCAGGGAACTTTCTGCAGAATCAGGGAAAGGTGGCAGCTCTGCTCAAGATCTTGGTCTAGGTCTCTCCTGAAGCTGAACCTCATACTTTGTAGGTGTTACATTGTAAAGTAAATTTAAGATCAAAGAAGAAGTTGAACCCAGTATTCTCTTCCCTTTCATAATATATAAAAACTAAGAAACTTTGCTTACCAATCGCTTGTAATGGATGAGTTTCTGGACATAGACTTCGGCGACAGGTCGAAATCGCTGTCGGATCTGTACAAGAAGGATTCTCTCCTCTGTGGGAAGTTTGCCGAGAGGATGAGGCCAGACGACGGGCTCGCGGCATCGATGCCCGGACTCCTGCTCGGTGATGCGCCATTCTCAACATCAAAGCTGCATGGAAATATAGGAAAAGAGTAGAAACAGATGAGAGGTGAGGACGCCATGTTGGGTTTAGGTTTTTTTGAGGGAACTGGAGAAGTTCCTTGGATCTTATAGTTGAGATCTTATCATTAAATCTCACCCACCCCGAATGGGATTCAATGAGTGGGATTGAGATCTCACTATCAAAGATTGGGACTGGAATCATAGTGAGGGGGTTGAGATTGAACATATTGGAATTATCACCGGACTTATGTAACGAGTGAGTGGGAATGATACACAAGCGGCGATGAGTAAGATTGAGAACTTCCTTTACAGCCGAGTGGGGTTGAAATCTTCAATCGCTAAATTGGGGTTGCTGTTCTGAAAAAAAAGGAAACTGGCCAACTGTTAATTACGACTGTGTTAAAGTTACCATTGAATCACACAATCTTCTCTGCATTTAAGTAGGAATTGATGCATTGCATAGTGTAGGAAGTAAGTAGATTTATGGATTAACAACCGTGCGCTCAAAATCTCTCTTTGGCACTAAGAAGAAATATAACAGTGTACTCTGCTCATCTTCTGGAGAATGCAATTCCTCCTCATCAACCTATCATCATTTGGGATAAAGCAGTCATGGCATCTTGTTAGCCGATTCCAATAAATAACAATGTTGAGTATTATAATCCGTCTTACATGTATGACACTGAACTTTGAAACAACCGTCCCAGTTGTTCTAAAGTTGGCAGTTCTTATAACTTTGCTGTGCATTAATTACTTTAACTACAGCCCTGATATAAATAATAATAATAACTTTTGATTTATATAGCGCCTAATAACTAACACTTAATTCTCTAAGCGCTTTACATTAGTGCCCTGGTCATAGGGCCAATAACATCCCTTTTTAATGTTTCTCAGCTCCCTTGGGAGTATACAACCTAGGCAACAGTTTATATCGCTCCAAAGGCTTTTTTCATTCACAATATCAACCTCTACCCTCGCAGGTACCCATTAATTCCCCTGGGTGAAGAGAAGCAATTATAGTAAAGTATCTTGCTCAAGGACACAAGTGTCAGGACCGGGATTCGAACCCACACTCCGGTGAAAACGCACCAGAACTTGAATTTGATGCTCTTAACCACTCGGCCATGACACTCTATAATACTTTCACAGAGACAATATAAGCAATCGCCTCCATGCCCCTACCCCTGTCATTGCCTTGGTGCCCCTCGAAATGTAGCAGTTTAGAAATTTACATTTCCCTCATAGAGATGCCCTTTACTAAGGTTAAACTGTCTTGCCCTTACAATAACCAAGTTCCACGACCGAATCACAACCTTTGTTACAAAAATAGTAAATCACGGCAACCAAATTAATATATACCCCATGGGTATACTGCATGATTTAATCTGTGTTGGCTATAGTACCCTAAAGGGTCAGGCAAAACAACCTTGTACCCAAAGCATAGTCTTACTACAACAAAATTGCCAGAGGAAGACTTCACATATGAAGTTGTATAACACTGAAAAGTCAACTAAAAGAACATCGAATATCTACGCACACACTGCTACAGCGCGTGCCCTCCCGGAATTGTGTGTGGCTCTGTGACTATACGCGCCGAGCAACTTTGTGCAGTGTGTTAGGGGATTTTTTACGAGATCGTTTATGGGTTCAACTTGTTGGTGCCCAAATTGATGGAGGAAATATCACTCCAATCAGAATGAATGTCTCACCAGATTAGAGCTTATAAAATAAAGTTTAACTCAATGCAAACAACATGTTTATTAAAACTTAGGGGGCCCTAGATACGGCCTTTTGAAATGCTGCTAGGGTTGTAAAAAAGAAGTTAATTTTTAAGTTTCTCACGCAAATCGGCACAAAACTACAAATTTAAGTCTCCAAAAAAAGAGAGACTATGTATGTAAAAGGGGATATATTCATCTTTCTTTTTCTGCAACGAACAAGTTTACATAGTTAAGGAGTAAGGAGTTATGACAAAAAAAGGAGTGAAAACGTGTTGGTTTTTGCTTAGAAACGTGCGTGTGCAGGGGGTTTCGCACTGCAATGGTTTAATTGTCATTACAAATTGATGTGAGCAGTAACCTTGTAACCAGGGGCCTCTATACCTCAACTAGTCAACTGAAGAGCTTGAGGTAAGATAAGTAATCATCGTAATGAAAAACATATATTTTTTTATATACAAAATAAAAAATCTCTAGAATTACATAATTAGGTTTCTGACCTGCCTTGAACGCACTCAAAACAAAAGCAAGGAAAAAATAAAACTGTACCAAAATACAAAATTTCCAACAACAGAAATAGTGTGCTTAAGGTAAACATAAAGTTGCAGACAATTTCCTGTCAAACAAGAGACTGAGAGCTATAACTGTTCATATCATCGCTATTTTAGTGTGATACTGTGAACACTGGGTTTCACATTTCCATTTGTGATGAACAAGCAAGTACAGCGGCCATAAAGGTGGCCTTTCTCTGACAGCTAATAAATTACAAATCAGGTTTGATACGCCTTGAGATGCCTCCGCCATAACGCTTCAAATAGTAACATACAATCCTGCAAGGTAACATTTGACTAATCGTTTGAGGTAACACCACTTTTTGTTACCACAAACCTCACTAGTTATACCATTCAAAGTTTGAAATTCATTTAACATTTGACTGCAAAGCAAACAAAAGAAATACTTAGGTGTTTACTTTCTATCTCGGCTCAGCTGGGTGTGCAACTTCAAATTGGCGCCGAAAACGTCAGCCATGTTAAATCATCATAGTTCCACTCTGGATCTACCGATATCATCAACACAGCAACAGCCCTCTAAACCACAAATTCTGAATACCACTTGTTGTACTCAGTTGCCATAGCAACGCCCAAAGGTCTATAACTCTGCCTAAATCATCACATGTGCAGACCCCCTGCTTGGGTGTAACAAGTACAACACTAGTGATTGATCAAACCACAGACCTTACTCTTTGATCAAACAAAGAGTGTTCCGAACTGTAGTTTATGACACTGCATTAAACAAATTCTTCCAACACTGTGCAAAAGATTCCTACATGAGGAAATATTGACATAGAGAGCCTGGTCATATTTGTTTATGAAGAAGAAAAAAAAAAAAGAAAAAAAAAAATGCAGCAAAGTTTCAATATGGAGATTTCGGTTTTACTTTTAATGATCAATCATACATGTACATGAAATAACAAATTTTGGCTTAATTTGTTGAGTGAGTCGAGTGAGTCGGGAGAGTATGGTGAACAATTTCTGTAAATTTTCAGAATCTTAGCACCTTGACATTAATTTTTTGCTGAAACAATCGAAGTCAGTTGTTGCGTTTTTTTTTTATAGTTTAGGGGCCTCCTTTTTTTCCAAGAAAAAGGGAGGCCAGCTAGTTAAAAATGTCTTTTCTCAGATGGAAATATTTCACACAAAAAGTTATTCTAGTATGAATTTCATATTCAGTATGCTTTCAGACAAAACTAAAACTTGTTTATTTTTTATCCTGATAGTACCTTTCGGTGATTTAGTTTATGTTTTTTGTTTTTCAAAACGTAAACTCCTGCTGGAGGTTGACATTGTAAACTGCAGAGAAAACCCCCCAGAATAACCTCAAAACCCTAAGTAAAGCCTCAGGCAAAGTCACACAATACAGGTCATTCAAGCACTGGTTCTTGAATATAACTTTTCCTTTTCACATTTTCTTATATTAGTTCATCATTTCATCATGTACGGGCTATGTGTGGCCATGTTATGTTCCGTCCATTTGAAGGGAAGGTTTATGTTTGGTAATCACTCAAACAATTAATGGCAAAATAAATTTACTCGGTTAGAAACAAAGCAGCAGATTTCGATAATATACAGCATTTTGGGAATAATTTCACTGTAGAGTGGTAATGAAAAAAGATATGAGTTTTTATTATTTCTACTAAAATTTGTACTTGAGAGACATTTCTGCCGCAAAAACGCTACATACCTCCTTTAAAAATGATATTTATCACAAGATAGATGTATTGTAAAAAATCTATATGAGGCTTAAACAGTTCCCCTATTTTGTAGGAAAAATTCACTTTTTCAGTTAAAAAAAAAAAAAAAATGCATTAAAAAATGTTCAGATAATCTCAAATTTAAGGAAAAATTCACTTTTTCAGTAAAAAAAAAATAAAAATGCATTAAAAAATGTTCAGATAATCTCAAATTTAGTAAATTTCTTCGAACATGGATCTTTCTCTTCAAAAGGCGTTGACCGGTTAGTGGTACAGTTGGTTGGCTGTACGTGAGTGGGACTTTTTATTTTACTTCTCCTTTCACATCCTGAGGAATAGTTTGATGTTATGATTCGATTTGGTTGTAATATAGTTTATTATGATAACATTTATGTCTCACACCGAATGCACTGTGATGATCTGATACGATTTTGGTGTGTGAACTCCTGAGCAGTCCTTAAAGACAGTGGACACTATTGGTAATTACTCAAAATAACGATAAGCATAAAACCTTACTTGGTAACGAGTAATGGGGAGAGGTTGATAGTAGAAAACATTGTGAGAAATGGCTCCCTCTGAAGTGGAGTAGTTTTTCGAGAAAGAAGTAATTTTCCACAAATTTGATTTTGAGACCTCAGATTTAGAATTTGAGGGCTCGAAATCAAGCATCTGAAAAACACCCTTGTCACACGTAGTAGTGTGATTTCAGATGCTTGATTTCGAGCCCTCAAATTCTAAATCTGAGGTCTCGAACTCAAATTCGTGGAAAATTACTTCTTTCTCGAAAAACTGCTCCACGTCAGAGGGAGCCATTTCTCACAACGTTTTCTACTATCAACCTCTCCCCATTACTTGTTACGGGGTTTATTTTATTTTTTTAGTTTATTTTATCTCGCAACTTAGACGACCGATTGAGCTCAAATTTTCAAAGGTTTGTTATTTTATGCATATGTTAAGATACACCAAGTGAGAAGACTGGTCTTTTACAATTACCAATAGTGTCCAGTGTCTTCAAAGGGCACGTATACCTTTGGGAAGAGTGGTTGAACGCGTGTCAGGATGATTTTTAAAGGCACTGGACACCATTTTTGGTTATCACTTAAAATAAATGTTAGCATAAAAACTTACTATGTAATGAGCAATTGACACAGCTGTTGCAGAGCTGTTGATGATATAAAACATTATGAAAAACTCCTCCTTCTGACGTAAAATAGTTTTTGAGGAATAGGTAATTTCCCACCCAAATATTCAGGCCTGAAGCCTTTTATTTTAGGCATCTGGAGAAGGACACACAGTTTTGGCAAAAAGGATGTCTTTTCTTTCATTATTTTCTTGCACATCGATGACCAATTAAGTCAAAATGTTCACAGTTATTTTTTTTAGCAGGATACTGGTCTTTGTTAACTACTTAAGGTGTCCATTGCCTTTAAACAAACCTTTGTATGGTTGGCTTATTTTTTGTTAATGCAGTATTATTTGGAATAAGATCAACACTGGGAAGTCAATCTCAATAAAGCATTAATAGCTTCACACTTTTCTTTGATGACATAAATTTGGCCACAATATCTTTTAAATTTAAATTTGATATTTTCCTACACCACACAACGGAACACAATGAATAAGAAGAATTCTGATAATGATGTGCTTTGTGTTGTAAAATACACTGACACACATGTATAGTGTATTCATTTTATGACAATTTTATTCATGAATTGGGAATATGTGATCTGGAGTTAGGAGTGTGTGACTCACTGACGCACTCCCCGAATTATCAGAGCAGCATCTCCCTTGGACGGCAGCCAACTGCAAACTGCGTTCCTCAGATTATTTGACTTGTGTTATCTGCCGTCCATAGCAAACAATCGATGTTTAGAATTTAAACATATTGCTGACTACGGCAGTAAGTAAGATGACTGCGTGGCAAGCTACCCACGAAGTTACCCCATGGCTTTCTGCATATAAATTTACGGCTGTTCAAATATACTTAGTGCAGGCATCACTTAGCTCTCCTCATGCCCAACTGGAGATACGCAGAAAGACTTCCTCAGTGTTTGAGGTATTAACCAGGGTTGCAACTCACTTTGGAGTACATTCCAACGCTTTCTATGAGTTTGTACTTTTGCAACCTTTTAACTAACAGAGACAATTTATTGCCCTTGTTTCAACATCTATAAACTGTGTCTTTAAAGTGTTACTGAAAAATTGAGTTCATTTGTTCATGTATGTCAGTTGTAGTGGCGATATCATGCTTTAATACTTTGCATGTTTTTATTATGATTGTTTTAACAGTACAAAAATTGGGATATTTAGCACAAAATCTTTGTCTAGAGAATAATATAGGCAGAGAAATATAACAGCTGCACCAGAGAACATTGAGCAACTATCAAAACCATGTGACACGGCAGTCCAGTGGTTAGACTGCAGGATTTGCAAACACAAGGTTGAAGGTTCAAATTCTACCAAGCTTACTGAATCACAACTTCTTGGTTGTGTAATTCATACTCATAGACATAAAGCCAATCAGACTAACCAGTTTAAAGGGTTACCTTAGGTCAAAAATTGAAAACAAGCAGATTTTGACTCTGTGTGTGCAAAGATTTCATGCAGCCCTATGCCAAAAGCTTTTTTTCCCCTGTGAGATCAGGGCAGAAACGTGTGCTTAGGACAAGCAGGTTTTTTATTGTACAATTAGCAGGGGTACAGCAAGGTGGTGTGGCAGGGGTACAGCAAGGGTGGGAGTGGCAGGGGTACAGCAAGGGTGGGTGTGGCAGAAGTACAGCAAGGGTGGGTGTGGCAGGGGTACAGCAAGGGTGGGTGTGGCAGGGGTACAGCAAGGGTGGGAGTGGCAGGGGTACAGCAAGGGTGGGTGTGGCAGGGGGTACAGCAAGGGTGGTGGGGCAAGGGGCAAAACAGAGGGGTGAGCTCACCAAGATATTGCTATTGTGGTTATTTTTTAGATACAAGCATTACATTGTAAGGTAGGGATTGATTTGAATTGAACTACAATGTAAATGCACATAAATGTCATTTTACATGCTTTGCCTTAACACCAGCGCTCTGGGCACACAATCTGAGCTTTCCGGCACAGGACTGTGGGACAGTCAAGCATAAAATGTTTGTAGTTTTATGAAAAGTCATTCCAATAGTCTGTAGTCTACAGCATAAATCAACAAAATATTAAAAAGAAAGGCACCATGAAGGCAACTTGTTAAAGGCCACCGACTTGCTTTATATTCAGTCCACTTTATTGTGATCATAAAAGTCACCATGCATGTCAAACTACCCACCAGCGACCAGACCAGCGAGGTCGTAAAATCAAGTCAAATCTCAGAAATACAATAAAAGGGCAGCCAGCAATTTTGGCTTACAATATTACCAACGTCATTATAACGCAATAAAAAGGGCTGGATGTTTGATACTGTTCGGTATATGCAGACAGTCTTTGACAGACAAAATCAGCAGTATGTACAAGCAGGTTTGTCTGAAGATTATCACGTTTGTTAAAGGCAGTGGACACTATGGGTAATTACTCAAAATAATTATTAGCATAAAACTTTACTTGGTAACGAGTAATAATAGGGAGAGGTTGATGGTATAAAACATCATAACAAACGGCTCTCTCTGAAGTGACATAGTTGTCGAGAAAGAAGTATTTTTCCACGAATTTGATTTCGAGACCTCAAGTTTAGATATTGAGGTCATGAAATCAACCATCTAAAAGCACACAACTTCGAGTGACAAGGGTGTTTTTTCTTTTATTATTATCTCGCAACTTCGACGACCGATTGAGCTCAAATTTGTTGAGATACACCAAGTGAGA
This sequence comes from Asterias amurensis, assembly GCF_032118995.1. Taxonomy (NCBI): domain Eukaryota; kingdom Metazoa; phylum Echinodermata; class Asteroidea; order Forcipulatida; family Asteriidae; genus Asterias; species Asterias amurensis. The sequence goes on from NC_092660.1 coordinate 12,299,625, forward strand.
AGACTGGTCTTTGACAATTACCAATAGTGTCCACTGTCTTTAAGGGCCTCAACCTCAATAGGTAGACGCCCCCGAGAAGTTCAAAATGGAAATTTTTTAAAGGCGATTGTGGAACAGGCATTTTGACCTCATGAAATGTGCGTCACTCATAGAAATAAGAACCTGTAGGTTCTGTTGAGAGGGTCATTATCCGGGGTTTTTTTTTTATATAGAAATGAGTGAGCCTTTCATTATTATACCCATGTATGGCTAATTATCCACATGATGGACATACATAATGGAGAAATTGCATTAAGGCATGATGGCATTTTGCCAGACACGCTTGTTACATTAGATCATCATCTTGTACTTATCATTGTAAATTTTGTTTGCTTTATTGTTGGTTTAGGAATAATGTTTTTGACTCTTTTTTTAATATAGTAAAGCACTCAGTGACTGGTTCGATGCTGGGTGCTGTATAAATCCTGCTTATTATTATTATTATTTTATGCCATATTCATGACAGGTAATATTTTAATGGTTTTAGCAGTTAATAATCCAACGACTTTTGATTTTTCTTCAATCTATCTCAATGTAGCCCATGAAGTTATATATGTTAAGAACTAGAGGGCGCACTACCCTAATTTACGCTGCCCCACGTGCGCCCATAATGCAAGTTGTAAAAACAGCATCGCATAGCATGTATTTATCATTCACACACGACGTGTACCTCATATTCAAAAGGCGTACAACATTCATGGCGCACATCCTTTCGGTCCTGTCGCATTTGTGCATGCAGCATCACCAGTGTGCCCTCTAGCTCTTAGATATAACTCTATGATGGTAGCCATGCAGACTGAGGCCATAGTAAGACAAGCAGTCAGTTCCCTTGGTGAGAAAGTACAAATACATGCAGAATCATTGTGTACATTGGGAACCTGACAGAGAATGCTTTTGATTGTTGTTTCTCAATGTTTTCTTAAGGAAAGTCTCGCTTTATCAGGTTTGTGTTATGTTCTCATCCGGAAAGCCCCGCAAGGTCCCCAACATTTTAAATGTCAAATCAATGATTGTACACATGTACACCCCATCAAACAGAATGTCTAATGTATGTTTATAAATTGCCGACATCAATTCAGCGAGTGCACTGAGGTGCAGTTGCACCCCAGACAGCGTTGTTAGAATACGTGCAATAAAAGGCAACACAAACAGAACAATTAATGAAACATCACTTTTCATTCCTATAACGGCTCTACTTACTGATCATGGTCCAGCACGTGCTTGTCGAAAAAAGGGGACAATAGGGAGCTGCCAAGTAAACAAACTAACAGTTGCTTTTTGTGTTGTAACCATAAGGGGGTATTCCAACCGAAACACAGCTTTTGGCAACGCCCCTGAATACAAAATCCCTGATGAATCTTACTTTAAAGCCATTGGACCCTTTCGGTTCAGAAGAAGAAAAAAAAACTTCACAGATTTACAAATAACTTACAGGGTTTAACTACTTACAGAAGGCAATGGTGAAAGACTTCTCTTGAAATATTAGTCCATGAAATGCTTTACTTTTTGAGAAAACAGCAAAACAATATAAATTCTCGTTAACGAGAATTACAGATTTATTTTTAACACATGTCATGACACGGCGAAACGCGCGGAAACAAGGGTGGGGTTTCTCTGATGACCGATTGAGCCTAAATTTTCACAGGTTTGTTATTTGATATAGAAGTTGTGGAACACAAAGTGTGGGCCTTGGACAACACTGCTTACCGAAAGGGTCCAATGCCTTTAAAGAAAATGCATTTGCAGCAAACGAAATTAAAAATTCTGTCTTTCATATGAAAGTCTTTACAAAATTTAACATACATGTACAGACACTATTAAATACGGCAGAATAAAGCATGCAAAAAGGGTTTTCTGAACCTTTAAATACTCCCAGCAGGAAATAGCCTCAATCCCCTTAAATAAACTGCTCTGAGTTTATAATGCCTCAATCCTCCAGAGTCAACCAAGAGTAGTTTACACAGGATCCCTACAGCTACTGCCTCAATACTCCAAGATCAACATGGGAGTTACTTAAATACAACTGCCTCGGACACGAATATCATCCCTTAATACCGTCCCTTAATCCTTCAAAATCAGCATCCATCCAGATGACTGTGAATGGATTGAACAGGTATAGTTTTACGGTAATTTAATTTTTTGCAAACTAGACTTGTGGACAAGTCGTTATATATATGTCGCGGTGATAGCGAATCGGCTCTCTCGCAACTATCTCGCAAGACAGCTGTTCTGCGCAAGACTACTGCTTTCTTGACTGTTTATTAGAACATTAGTTTTGTGCAAGCAAGCAATATCGCGAGATAACTGCGTGAGAGCCGTTTCGCTATCACTGTGACAAAATTATAACGACTTGTCCACAAGTCTATATCGCAAACAGGCAACAATTGACAAGACACCAGTATCTGGAAGAGCTTTAAAGACACTGACCATTATTGGTAATTGTCAAAGACCAGTCTTCTCACTTGTTATGCATAAAATAACCAACCTGTGAAAATTTGAGCTCAATTGGTAGTCAAAGTTGCGAGATAATAATAAAAGAAAAAACACCCTTGTCACATGTGCTTTCAGATGCTTGATTTCGAGACCTCAAAATCTAATTCTGAGGTCTCGAAATCAAATTGGCGGAATATTACTTCTTTCTCAAAATTACGTTACTTCAAAGGGAGCCGTTTCTCACAATGTTTTATACTATCAACAGCTCCCCATTACTTGTTACCAATTATGACTTAATGCTAATAATTATTTTGAGTAATTACCAATAGTGTCCACTGCCTTTAAGATTGCACTATTCAGATAAGTCTCTTGTTGACCTGTCTGACATCTGAGTAAGATGCTGTTAAGAGTTGGGAGGAAGTAGGAATGCAATCTTTATCTATGAGTATTGATCGTTATGAGCATAGATAATAACGTAACCTGTCACAACACATTTTGAGCAACAGAACCTGTGTCAGTTCAACGACAGGTCAAAGAAAAAAGTATTTAGAGAAAATTTGCTATACCATTTCGTTATCAACGTATAAAAAATGGGGAGCTGCCGAGTTGGATATGGGACGCAGAAGCGCTATATTTTTTCCATATATTCCACTTTTGCTCGTGTGATAACTTATATTTTACTATCCAAGGCTGCATTAGGATGCCTCTAACCAAAAGTTTGTTTTGCCATTTAATTAGAGGGTGATTAATAATAATAATAGTCGATATTAGCGATCTTTATAGACGCTGTGACCTATGTGTACATTCGAACCGCCCTCTGTTGCAAAAAACACTGTATACGTCATGTTTCGCCAGGAAAAAGACGCGTAGTCATGGTAAGATTGCTTGCACTTTCTAGCTGGCTGCCAAAACACAAAGGTTTTGCCCGGCGGTATGCGCGCGTATCATGTTATGTTTTTCGAGTGACGTCAGAGGTCACATTGTCTATACAACCTAAGGGCATCTCAATGCGCTGATGACTAAACACTAAAACATAAAACAGGTAGAAGAAGAAAGAAAATTAAGCAGTACTATAAATGGCAACCGTAATGTTGAAGTGTACAGAACCGAAAAACAAAAACAGCGTCATAAATTGGACAGCGAATATCTACAAGAAATCATTGCATGAAATCAACCTTGAAATAAAATTTTTCAGTCATATGTTCACCCAAAACCATACATTTATGTCAATGTGTAAGGCAGAACTGACAAACAACAGCCTGTATTATAATTGAACTAAGGAAACCTGCAAAAAATCAACCTTTAATGTATTCAGTTTTATATTCAATGGGGGGGGGGGGGGGGGAATTCCCCCAAACCTATACATTATGTATGTAGATAAAACTCATTGACTTTTTAACTTGATCTATAAATGGAATTGTTCTTTCTGTAACCTACTTGCACTGCCTAAATCATAAGGTGCAGTTCTTAGAACAGGCATTTTAAAGAAACTGAAATCTATATGTTGTAGTTTTATGGCATTGGCCCGGGTTGGTAAAAGTTGCATGATTTTTGCCAAAAAGTTAATTCACACATGAAATGCTTTGCGTGTTAATGTTGTATCTAATGCTTTACAAGGGGTCTATTCAGTGTTCTCCCAAGGATTTCCAAAAATTGTTGGGCATTCTGAACATTATTTTAAAGTTTGGCCAAATAGAATGTTGTCTGCTCTGTGTTTACCTAGGATTTAAATGCCCTTGCATTCTGGAGATGGTTTTATCCTGATGAATTTTGTGTAATTAGTGAATAATAGTCTTTTTATTTCTAATGGGCATGCACATTGGACAACATTTGCGCATATTGGCACATAAGCTGCACATATCAAACTGACACACTAGCTTGTGCAAGTGGGTCTGTTGATAAAGGGGAATCTTTACAGAAAAGTCCCTTTCACACGAGAGCAATTAGCAAGGGTCCCTTGCTAAATTCTAGCATGGTTGTCCTATTTTACAAAATGTACCTCATGTGAAAGGACAATTCTTTCTATCTGTCCAAGTTCTTCCGCAAAATCTTGTCAAACATTGCTACATTTTACAACCATGCTAAAATTAAGCAAGGGATCCCAGTTAAATTGCTGTCGTGTGAATAGCACTTTAGGGTACTGCATATGACAGCTGGGTGTTATAACTCCCAACCTTCAAATTGATGTCAAATCCTTTTCTTATCATTTACAAACACACTTGAAATCTTGTCTACCTGATACCACTAGGGTGAGTACACACTTCTAATCTGTGTACAGATTACACGCACTCAGTCATCAAGAGGTCGATCACCTAGGACTGAGGACATACTAGCAGAAAGAAAACATGCAAGAAAAAAAAAATACCAGTTGATCGCCGGGGTTTTCCAAAAAGAGGAGGATCGAAAGGCCCCCACCCCCACCCCCTTTTTTTGTAATGGTCGCCTGACACATTTTTTAACACATGCGGCTAGGTTATTTTCCAAATGATTTTATTTTGTGGCTGCTGAAATCGTTAAAATAAATCCGCAATTTTGTTTCCGGAAATAAAACTTTGAAATAGAATAAACAAATTAATGAAAAAATAAAAAAAGGAGACAGCCTTTAAAAACGAAGTGGGCGGGAATACTTAACAAGTTTTTATATTAATTTGGCCTTAAATGTATGCAAACCAGGAAGTTATTGCTTGTTGGAACACTAATATATAAATAACGTTTGTTTCACACAGCTGATGAGGGCAGGGGTGGCTTACTAAATACAACAGGATGAACCATTGGGGGTCACAGGTTACCAAGCACAAAGTGATCATCCAGGAAGAATATATAGATATTTATTCTGAGGTTATAAACATCCTACACAGGATTCAGAAATTGTATAACTAGATATGTTTAGTTAATGATACACTGATATTCAAAGAACTTATTTCAGAAAAAACACACAAAACAATGTCTGATTCTTGCCGACCTTTTATTGATGACGGTGTGACAAACCATAAAACTGCCTAAAGCAGTTCTGTGCATATGCAGGTATGTGATTTGTATGGATAATCAAATAATTTGAAGGAAGCACATCTCTTGCTCTGCTGTTGTTTTTGTGATATTGGATTTTATGTAAAAACAAAATGAAGCAGGAAAAAACCCAAAACAAAACCCGCCAAGAAGTTTACAATTTACTTAAAAAACTATGCATTATGACCATAATTTTGCCTGCAAGGAATAAGCCTGGTTGACATGGTAACTCCTTTTGTAAACAGTGTTAACTATTCTCTTCTATTTCCTAACACCTCCAAAATCCTCTGAAATCTGTTTCAGAAAGCTGTGTGACTGTGGAGAACTTAGAACTGTAGGCCAAAAAAACAATTCCTGGGGCCAACAGGTACACCAATCTTATCCCAGTCCAAACACGATGTTGATGGTTAGGCTTAAGTGGTTAGACTACCTGACTTGCAATCACAAGATTGTGGATCGAACTCTACCAAGCTAATCACTTATTTCACAATGATTAGAACATTGAGCAAGGACAGTAGAATAAATATTTTCGTCTTGTTACCGAAGCAAAATTACTTATGGGTAAAAACCAAAATTAATATTCTTTATCCCGATGCAAATTTAACATCTCTTATATCGTTGCGGTACCCACTGCCAAAACATAGGTTTCGAACTGCCTCTAGTTACCGGGCAACCTCAGTAGTCTAGTTGGTAAGACACTGCTCTAGCATTGCAAGGGTCGTGGGTTCGAATCCCACCGAGTTACATGCTGGTGATATTTTTTCACAGGACTCGGGAAAGTACTGAGTATACAGTGCTAACACACATCGGTGTATAGGTAAAAAACCAAAATTAATATTTTTTATCCCAGATGCAATTTAACATCTCTTACAAAGTTACTTGATTTATGCAACTCATAATCATAGACGTTAAAACCAAAACCAGCAGGGTGTTTATGCCCCTCGTGGGAGTTAAAACTAGTTCCCTTGAAAGGAAGATCAGTTAGATCTCCTCCTAAACAAACATTACAAAAAAAATACTAAAAATAAACAACAACAAAACATTGAGTGGAGGACTAGTAGAGGATTGAGATTGCCTGTGGGTGAATGGCCCTCAGGATAGCCTTCCTTGTTGGGTTTGCCTAAGGTGAAAGTGCCTAGTAATGACAAATTATACCCAGACAACACAGATTATATACACACCACAATGGTGTACCAGTAGTGCAAAATCTTCATTGTAAATACCAGTATTACAAATTATGTTTATTGATTCAAATGATTACCTTTTAGAGCGTCTCTTGGGAATAGTAATCCGTGGTATGTCATGTAGCTGCAGAGAGTACGAACCCTTTCTCATGCCATTACGCTTCGTATTAAGAAACTTTGACTCCATCATGAAAATTTGACTGTGCAAAACGACAACCTGTAATCATTGCTCTACATCCATGCCCACTCTAACCTCTGTTGTGTTTACATAAAAACATTCAGTTGGTATTAGAGTGGGTTCTGGTTGACTGGTTGTATGAAGGACACTCTAGTGTAGTGATTATTTGTACAATTCGCTGCAAAGGTTGTTCACAAGGTGACTCCAGGTGTACTAGTCCAGAGAAAGTTTGACAAATGGTTTTAACAGACTTTGCTCCTGTGCGCTACCTCTATGATGATCTCATCATACAACAGCAAGACTCTCCAAAGCTACTTCTTTCAAGGAAAAACATTGTCTAGACAGCAGAAGATTAGGTCACATGCAATGTGAACACCCAACAATCCCGTTTACCCCAATGGGTGTGTTTAGGATCTGTCAGTTTCATTGAATCATACCCTATGTGGGTTTTAGGCTAGAAGGCCTCAGTTAACAATCCCCTACAAGTGAAGTCATTGTACCACGCTTGAGTAACTCTAATGTGATTTCCCAATCAACGTCTATTGTTTGCGCCAATCTACATGGTTTTATATCTCCAATGGATTGAGCTCATCCTTTATGGAGTCCAGCGCTATCCCAACACTTAAAATACCACCGCAGAGATAAACTCTCGTGTAATCAATCCGTTTGTTCAAATCAATACCTGTGAAATTCCCACCCAAGGACAGAGTCGCTGGATAATACCTCAATGCGGAATTATTCTCCATCGATTAAAGTGTGAGTTTTTCAGCAAACACAACAGGAAAAGAGGAATAATGATCAAAACATTGAGGGACAGGTTAAAATATGTTGGCGTTTTCTTGGAAGAGTAAATGAACTCCTTCCTGTAGCTTTCAACTATCGCATCTCACGATTACCCTGTGGAATCCGGGTTTAGTTGTGAAAACAAAAATAAACGGTTTGAACTTTTAGGCAGAGAATGTGTGCTTGCTCATCTATGTTCTGTATTTGACCTTTAAAATCCGTTGTGCTTTGGTCGGTTCTTAAAGCCATTATACACTTTCGGTACAGAAAAAAAAAAAGTTCACAGATTTACAAATAACTTACAGGGTTTACAGAAGGTAATGGTGAAAGACCTCTCTTGAAATATTATTCCATGATATGCTTTACTTTTTGAGAAAACATTAAAACAATATCAATTCTCGATAGCGAGAATTACGGATTTATTTTAAACACATGTCATGACACGGCGAAATGTGCAGAAACAAGGCTGGGTTTTCCCGTTATTTTCTCCCGACTCCGATGACCGATTGAGCCTAAATTTTCGCAGGTTTGTTATTTTATACAGAAGTTGTGATACACGAAGTGTGGGCCTTGGACAATACTGTTTACCGAAAGTGTCCAATGGCTTTAAAGGCAAGGTCAACTTTTGGAAATTGTCAGAGAACAGTATTCTCACTTAGTGTGCCCCAACATATATATATATATATTTTTTTTTTTTTTTTTTTTTTCCCCTGGAGGGGGAAATTTATTCAAGTTTCTTCAACATATATATGCATAAAATAACAAACCGGTAAAAATTTCTGCCATTTGGTTATCGAAAGTGCAAGAAAAGATGGCCAAAAAACCCAAAAAAAAACATCCTTGTTGAATATAATTTACCCCTGAAGCCTTTTCTCAGATCAAAATTTGTAGGTGGAAAATGACCCCTTTCTTCAAAACTATATTACTTCAAAGGGCTCCGTTTCCAACAAAATTTTATAATATCAAAAGCTCTCAAGTTGTTGTTGTCAATCCTTTTTGAAGTTGTTACAATAGGTTTACCCTCCCTTTAAGAGAGATACATATACATACAGGTGGCTTTTCTCAGTTTCAAATGTGTTGGTAAAAATTATCCCTTTTTCTAAACTTTTTTTTACTACATTACTTCAAAGTGGTTCATTTCTAACAACGTTTTAAAAGAAGCTCTCCTGTAGTGCTCTTTACCGATTAAATTTGTATGGTCATTAACTTCTGGAGCAAATTACCAAAAGTACAATCTGCTTTCAGATGCAATTTTTTTGACCTTGACTCTTTTTTCATGAAATTCAAGTCTTACAAGTCAATTCAACTTAAAAAGGAGATTTAGCCAACCACAAACCTCTTCAGACTTATTGGAAAATCTTTGAAACGAGACTTTGTTTTTCACCGATGAACTAAATTTTCAGGCTTAGCAATCAAATAACTCATAGGCTCATCAGTACCAACAGAATGCTAAGAACTTAATCCACATCCTCAAAGCTGGTAAATAAATAATAGCTTTCTTAAGATCTTCCTCAACTGACTCACACAGTCTGACGATAAATCAATTGGTGACGCAAGTCAAATAATAGCACTGATTGGCTAATGACTATTTTCATGACAGTTCATTCAACTTTCAAAAAGGTCTTTGTTAATGTTCAGTCAGGGCCGTGAGCGGAAAAGTGCGTTGAACCAAGGTTCTAGTGGTTGAGTATTTTGGAGTGCGGGGGTGCAAGTCCCCATCGTGAAACTGGTGTCCTCGAGCAAGACACTGAACTTATGTAAATGCATCTTATCATTCAGGAGATTGCTGATGTGAATGATAATAATAATAAGACTTGTAATGCGCACATATCCACCCTGCTGCGTGTTCAAGGCGCAGTAAAACCCCAAAAAATAAAATGATTAGGAATATGTCCGCTCATTTGGCTGCTGCCGCGGTGCTACATTAAGGAGTTGAGATTGGTTTCAAGGAATACTTCAGGGTGCACAAACGTCACACCAAAGTTTGTTTATTGGTTCATAAACTACGGAAAACCCTAAACGCAAAACAAAATCAGATAGAGACAGTGGTAACAATATTACAAAATATTAAATTAATCGTGTTGAATTTTGTTGGAAACAAAGCAAAACCAAATATATATTTGTTTTTAAATGACAATTTGCGTTGCTTAATGACAATTTGCATTGCGGTGCGGACGTGTTGAATTTGATAACACTATCTGTGTAAACAAGATTCAATGTTTTGCTAACATTCTGCCAGTCAGGGCAGTTTGTTTATCAACAATAGAAAAGTCTATAATATACAAATATAACATGGTTTGAGGGTGACTAGTCGATATTAGCTCCCCGAGGTATTGGAAGTTGACAAACTAGTTCCCGAGGTGAAGCCGAGGGAACTAGTTTGTCAACTTCCAATACCGAGCTCATCGACTAGTCACCCGAAAATAAACCATGTTATATTTGTTTTACTATACTTCATACATATTCAGTTACCGGAACATGAGTTTTGAACAAGAGAAAATGATTACTGTGAAACAAAATGCACATGATAAGTTTGTTCATGTGTTGGATGTCGCTTAGGGAGCGCTGCTCGTGCGTGTATACAAACAATGCCACAATCAATAGCGCCCGGGGATGACGTCGCGCAATGGTATTGCGCATGACAAGTAGAATAGCTCCCGGGGAACTATAACTTGTCATGCGCATTCACTACTTGCGTGAATACTCACGTGCGCGCTTGGTAGTTAGCAAAATTAACACCTGGCACGTGGTGATGAATGGACCAATGAGAACTCGACTCTCTGTCATGATTATGTATGAGGTATAGTAATAACACATGATGCTTTGACAGGCCTATTCAGATAAGCTCACAAAAACTACAGGTTGTTATTACCAGATATTATTTTGTTTACTTTTAAAAAAATATCATAAATAAATATCTTCAGAAAAATCGTTAAAAGCCACCATTTTCAATGTGGTACCCATCTTGTTTGTCCCTATTGTAACCAATGTAACCAAACCGAGGCTGGAAAGTAAAACAAAATAGTCAGGTACCTCAATCCCATAAAGCGGAGGCAGGAAACATGTCAAACTGCTGTCAGGAAAAGTATTTGGAATTTGAGGCATTGTAAAGATATGGGGAAAGTATTGATTAATCAAAACAGCTGGATTGTTCTACTGCATACTCATAAAGCCTGTGCACACAAATTTGCTAAGCGCAAACAAGTATTGCTTAGCAGAAATAGGTTACCAGACAAAATTACATTAAGTTTGCTACTGTGTGAATGGTGTCCCACTCACTTTTTGCTCAGCACAAGAGTTTGCTATAAGCAGTGTTTTCTGTTTAACAGCTTTATAAACTTGGGTCTAGTTCATCCGACTGAGGCAAACAGCAATCACTGCCAGCTGTGGCTGTGGGGAATACAATTTCATCCAATTCAATTTTAATTTTACATAACGATGATAATATCGCAGTTATGTCTTTGCCTATATAGCGCCCTTAGGGTCTACTGTACACACTGATCGTGGAGGTATTTTACCGCCATGCTGTGGGGTTTGCACCTGGATAAAGGGGGTTGTCTAAAAACACATTAAAGGTCATCTAAATAAAGTAATTTTATTTCTGCTGTGTGCAACATGTGTGTGTTAAAGGAATGTTGATTCTAACTTACATTCAACAAAACTATTTGTAATGACTGTGTTATGATAACCTTCAGCATTTGTTGAAGTAATTGTTGTACAGAGTTGTGACTGGTTCTGCTGGAAAACCCCCAAACTTTTGAACCAATTTTCAAAAAGTGAATTTTTTCTTTCTATTAATTTTTTTTACAATTTTTCAGATTTTGTCTTTTGCCATCAGTGTCTTACATAAAAACTCTCTATGGTGACAAGAAAATCTCAAACTGACCCATGGATTCAGGATTCTATTAAAGTATTCTACACACTAAAGTAGAACAAATATGAAGGTTTTCCCTATTTAGAAAAAATTAAACATCCTCATTTTATAAATACGATGAAATTCTTCTCTTAAAAAAAACCAACCCTTTGAATTACTATTTTGGCATATTCTTTTTCGTGGATGCAGATAATAAATTAATATCTTAACTAACTCCAAATAAAAATCTGTACTTAACATCCAACAAGCTGGCATATACTCTGTGTATGACTAACGTCAGTTAAAAACCATTGTAATTTGCAGATAGTTGTAGGTTTTGACGCATTGCACGTTGAGGTGTCATTGTACATGAATATTTGGTTTGTAGTAACACCATGTACTACTATGCTGTGAACATTTTATTGTATGCAAACTTTGTCTTGCTATTTATTCTAATTTCACGAAGTAGTTTTGGAATGTGGAGAATACTAGTAGGCCCCTTCTTACTTCTGATAGTTAGGACAAATAAACTGTTTATCACTGGTACAAATGTTACAATTATCCATTATAATAATCACTTAATTCTAAATATAATTCTGTACTTTACCACCCAGCAAGTTGAAATGTACTCTTTCTACGATTGACGTCAGTTACAAATATTTTCTAATAAGTAAACAGTTAGGACAAATAAACCCCCTACTAAGAGAAACTATTCATTGTTTGTTAGGGAGGATCTGCACAATGTGTTATTGACACAAACAATTATTAAAGCATTAGTGGACATTAGTTACAAGAAAAGGCCACCCTGTGGTTTACCATCAATAAGGTTTTCAGCTGTTAAAGGGAAGGTATACATTGGCAATTGTAAAGACCAGTATTCTCACTTGGTGTATCCCAACGTACATTATAATATAACAAGCCTGGTGAAAATTTCAGCTCAACATTGGCCGTTGAAGTTGAAAAAGATGAAAGAAAGAAACACCCTTGCTGTACAAAAAAGTGTGCTTTCAGATAGGAATAAAAGACTTCTGGCCAGATGTCTTTTATTATTTTAGTGAGAAATTACCTCCTTTCTAAAAACTTCACAGGAAGTCGTTCCTCACAATGTTTTATACTATCAACAGCTCTCCGTTACTCGTTACCAAGTAAGGTTTTATGCTAAAATTTATTTTGAGTAATTACCAATAGTCCACAGTGACTGTAAAGGGAAGGTAAACATTGGTAGTCACTCATAAAATCAATAGCAATAGAAACCTACAGGAGCTTTCAATAGTATAAAAGCATTTTTAAAAAGATGTAAGTTTTTAACACACAGCAATTTTAATCTGAGAACTGTTACTGTACATTGATAATAAAGTGTCAACATGGGTATTTTTTTTAAGGTTGTACAAACCCTGGTCAACATGGGTATTTTTTTTAAAGGTTGCACAAACTCTGTACAAAGAGCAATACATACAGAATATAAATATGACACTTCAATTAACAAATTGTTAAATCTGTTGTTTTGGTGGGGAAACAACCTGAACGACCTTCCCATGGATTTCAGGAAACCAACCTTAAACCATGGCTAATGGATAAAAACACATTGATTTCTGATGCACTGCACACATTGGTTATAAGGTCTCTTGGCAAATGCACTGTTTCATACTGGATCACTAATTTCCGAAGTAATGGTATGTCATTATACTCTCTGCTTTCCATTAAAGGAAAAAGTTGAAACATTTGGAGTTTATATATATTTTTGAATTCAATCAAAGATTGTAAATCCTCCACAAACAACCCAACCAATGATTTGCTGAGATTGGGCTTTAACGACCCCCTCCCCCTTCCACAAGAGGACTGCCTTTCTTTTCATGAGAAAATAACAGAAAATCTTTTTTTCATCAGGTCCTTACTTTTCAAGATTTTTCATTGGCGACCTTTAAAAAAAAATAAAAGCAAGTGTGTCTGTCTCCCTCTTATATTGACTATTCACTCATTTTTCCCAAGAACGAATTCTAATGGATTATTAAATAGTAATGATTTAATGGAATTATTGGATTAATGATTCCGAGTCTCTCCGAATGTTTCACCAATAAGGTAAAAATGTAGCTCAGTTTTACACTCTGTTCATGAAAGAGCAACTGATCTTTGATTGATGGGAATGTGGAATTCTCTAAGGAAATACAAAAGTAGATTGGAATGTTTAAAGAAATAAAAAGCAAATACAATGGATAGCAGCAATTCCCTTTTAAGTTACCTCTTTAAAATCAAGGGGGTGGAAATACAGAACAAGAATACCGCATTATCTTTTCTTCAGCTTGACTGTAGCGTTTCAAATTTATCTTTAAAATGTTCAACTTTAGATTGATCGTCTGGATTGGTATACAATTCACTTTTTTATTTTCCAAAGCCTATGCAATGGATGTCAATCATGCACAGAAATGACGAGAAGCTAATAAAAGATGCAAAGTCCATATTAGCATTCACATATATGTTTTTTTTTACCCATGAAGTCGGTGTGGGGGGGGGGTCTAATCTTTAAAGGGAAGGTACACGTTTGGTAACTAATCAGAACAAATATTAACTTAAAAACTGACTTGGTGAAAAGCATTGGAGAGCTGTTGATAATATAAAACAATGTGGGAAACGAATCCCTCTGAAGTAACGTAGTTTCTGAGAAAGAGGTAATTTCTCACTCAAATATTAAAAGACTTCTAGCTAGGATTCTTTTATTTCTATCTGAAAGCACACAAATTCTCCCCAACAATTAACTGTTTTTTTTACATCATTTTCTCGCAACTTCAATGACCAATTGAGCCCAAATTTTCACAGGCTTGTTACTTTATGGTTATGATGGGATACACCAAGTGAGAACACTGGGTCTTTGACAATTACCAAACGTGTACAGTGCCTTTAAAAATCAACTAGATATACGATTCACATTATTTGCCATTTCAAGCATATGCAATGGATGTCTGATCATCAGAGATGCAATGGGGCAATGGGAGAGGGGGGGGGAGTCTAATGTAAATATAAATCGGTGACATTTATGATGATGCTTTCAACATCACAGCATACAGTCCGAACCCGCTAATGTTTGCAAGTTAATTCTATATATAGATCAGGTATATGTCAGGGTATGTCGCCCCCTATGTCGAGGGCAATGAGAAAGAGTCTGTGTAAGAACATAGCGTCAGGATAATTCCTTAGCACTGTGGGGATTATTATAGCTAGGCCACTCATGTCAATAATAAAATATTACAGTTTTCATTAGACTACTATTGCATATTAATATAATCACATTCATTACTTTCAGGCGCCAAATTGATCGATCAAATTGATCGATGTTTTTAAAAATGTTGTTTACGATGGGTCAAATAAAATAAATGAAGAACAAAAAACTACATGTTCAATAAAAATAAACACTTAAAACAGTGGTGCGGGTCGATTGGTAAAAATTTTGTTCAGACATTTACAAATCTGAAGTTGGAAATCAAAAGTGGATTGTATGGTATTTGAATCAATTGAATAACAAAATGTATTTCCTGATGAAGCCAGTTCAAGTTGCAAGCGCAAATTCAAGATATTGACGTTAAGCCGTTGATCCCGTGTGTTGTTTAATGCACGCAAAAGAACCCACTGCATTTATCGTGAAGAGAAGGGGTTCGCGCAGGTGATCCTGGTTGTTTGGCATACATATTGCCGTAACGCTTCTTAGATTCAAATTTTGGGGAACAAGAAATTGTTTCTCAAAATGCCTCACCGGTATACTATCGAAAGGCTATAGGTTTCTAACCGAAAGTTTGTGTTGCCATTAATGTTAAGAGTGATTACAAAACCTAGGTTGAAACACCCCCACATGTACGCACTACCGCTGTCTACTCCAACAATCAATCGTACTCAGACACTTCCTTGTCCAATGTTTCACTTAACTTGCTTTTTCATTTCAACCTGATCCTCTATTTCCGTCAATAAATACCCTTCCTTTAAGGCAACTTGCATCGATTAAGCACTTAAGAGATGCCATTGTTTCTGGAGAAAATTACTTAGAAATTAAATTAGTCTGATCAATATACAACATAACTCTAAAGGTCAAAGAGCGGTCTTTGTTTCAATAAATATTGATGTTTTTTTTTCTCTCTCTTAGGGACAGCTGTGTTGATCAAACAATGAAATAAACAATAGTGATCTGCTGGAGGTAAATATAATTATTGAATACATCTATTGATGTTGTGTAAACAGGAAGCAAAGGTGCAAAACCAATATTTTCAACTGATATTTTTTTCTAAAGCAGCGAAGACAAATATCCACACAATCTGGTGCACAATTGTGTACAGTTATTATAAGCACACAAATTCCCCGATGGCGGAGTGGTTTTGCTGGACAGAACTAGTTCTTCTAATTCCTTCCTCCATGTTCTAATGAACATCAACATCAGGATAACACAACAACAGTCCAGTAATTTATGCACTGAGCCAGTGTACCAATTAAGTCTTGCTTGCAAAATCCCGGGAACCTAATTAACATCTATTAAATCATTGCGGTACATGCTGCAGTGCAAAGACATGTCTCGTGGTAAGACATCTGCTCTAGCAATGCAAAGATCATGGGTTCGAATCCCAGCCGAGTAATTGTACCCTGTATTTTTTTTATAGAACTCAGGAAACAGTCCTTAGTATTACAATGGTGAGTAGGGGTAAAAATAACAAAGGTATATTGTTTATCCTTGATGTCAAACTAACATCTTTAAAGTCTTGTGTTGTTAACAAAATTAAACTTCTTGAAAAATTGTATATTTAAACTTTTCAATTCCAAAACTCTTCCTAAATGCTCCGCAAATAAAAACTCTCACTCTGCTTGAACTTCTCATACTCTGCTCAAGAACTTTTGCTTTTTCGGGTTTCGCCAACGTACAGATACTGTTACAGACAAATTTTGCATTTATGGTCGATACAATTGTGTGCTTTAAAGGATGCCGTAAGCGCAGCATTCCTCAGCCAGGAGAGCAATGAATTTCTTAGTAAGACTAGACCACCGAATATGGCGTGTTGTAGTTGAGCAGTCCAGAGCACTGGACTCGAGCTCCGTGCGTGTTTCTGATCAGCCTAGTGTGGGTTCGAGTTCCGGTCATGACACTTGCATCACATCAGCACTCTTGTTTACAGGTTTCCTCAGGCTTGCGAGAGACAGTAATTAAGTTCTCTTATTATTGGTTTCATTACAAGAAATATCTAGTAACAGTAATAATAGTGCTTGATTACGAGAGGTCACTTCGTATCACATTTGAACATTTTTCAATGGAAAATTAGTTTAATCATCAATGAACATAAAAACACCAAAACATGAAGTCAAAGGTAGATTTCTAGGGAAAAAAAATAAGTCTGAGTTTCACTTAAGCTTTCCAAAATGAAAACAGCAAAAAGGCTCTGATATTTGTCTATAAAGACACTTGACCGAATTGATTTCTTATCCAACGAAACCTTCTGACGGCTCTCTTTGGCCAGCTGCGTGTTGGGGAAAAAAAGTCAATATTACCCCCGAGTGAAAAAGTAACTTCGTTTTGTTCACAGTTCAGGATGTCATACATTGAGCAGGTGTTTTCTAAGCAGACTTGTCAATAACCAATTTTCCTTCAACTGTTCTCAACAAAATCTTGAAGATAACGTGTACGGGGTTCTTGCCAGGGAGGTTTCTGAGCATCTTTTGGACTGATCCAAGGATTTTGTATTTAAACACCTTGCTTAATCTGCCATTTACATGTAAATGTATCAGACGAGAACAAATTTAAGAATGTTTTTGAAATTTTCTGAAATTGTTTGACATGGTGTTTCTAGATCCAACAGTTGAGTGTTACAAGTCCCTACATGTGTACATTATGTGGATCTCTTTTGTTCTCAGGTCCATACTTTGTATGTAGCGCGTATACTGGTTGGATACTGGTTCTACCATTTTGTTTTAGACACAAAATCAAATTTTGGCAGGTTTCTCTGTCAAACCATCTAGAGTTGATTCCTTTTGTTTCAAAAGTCTCCAGCATGTCATTAAGGTAACAGAGGCAATGCTTTAATGCCCCTGGCCATTGCCTCAGGTGCCCCTTAAAGCCATTATACACTTTCGGTAAACAGTATTGTCCAAGTCCCACACTTCGTGTATCACAACCTCTATATAAAATAACAAACCTGTGAAAATTTAGGCTCAATCGGTCATCGGAGTCGGGAGAAAATAACGGGAAAACCCACTATTGTTTCCGCGCGTTTCGACGTGTCATGACATGTGTTTAAAATAAATCCGTAATTCTCGCTAACGAGAATTTATATTGTTTTACTGTTTTCTCAAAAAGTAAAGCATTTCATGGACTAAGATTTCAAGAGAAGTCTTTCACCATTACCTTCTGTAAACCCTGTCAATTATTTGTAAATCTGTGAAATTTTATATTTTTTTCTGTACCGAAAGGGTCCAATGGCTTTAAAGGCAGTGGTAATCACTCAAAATAATTATTAGCATAAAACCTGTCTTGGTGACCAGTAATGGGGAGAGGTTTATAGTATAAAACATTGTGAGAAACAGTTCTCTTTGAAGTGCCATAGTTTTCGAGAGAGAAGTAATTTTCCATGCATTTGATTTCGAGACCTCAAGTTTAGAACTTGAGGTCTCGAAATCAACCACCTAAACGCACACAACTTTGTGTGACAAGGGTATTTTTTCTTTCATTATTATCTCGGAAGTTCGATGACCGATTGAGCTCAAATTTTCACAGGTTTGTTATTTTATGCATATGTTGAGACACAACAAGTGAGAAGACTAGTCTTTGACAATTACCAATAGTGTTCACTGCCTTTAACTATTAAACATTAAATTAAATACTCTTTCGTGGAGGTGCCCTTTACCAAAGGAAAAACAACCTTTCCCTCTGCAAAAACAAAAGCACAAACTCCTGCATACACACATTTCATGTCAATCAGAAACTGCTGCACACTTCTTAAGTGAAAAACACAAACTAAATTGTAATGGGTTACCAAGGCCAAAACCATATAATTGGAGGCCGTAGCCTTTGAGGAATTAAAGTCCCGTAAACCAAACCCAGCTCGGAGAAAAAACAATTTTCTCAATATCACTATTACTTAATATCTGTACCATTAGAAAACCAATCCCACCCTGAAATACAAATCAACAAACATACCTGAAAACGGGCTCGGAGAGCTTGCGTATTTTCAAGCTCAGCCGCGACATCTCGGGATCTTTAGCACTCAGTGGAGGATTCCGCTCTCGAAATGGTGAGAGCAACGGTGATACTGGGCTTAAGTTGCCTGCTCGGGGTGAGCAGCATGGAAAGTGTCCTCCGTACGGTCTCATGAAAGAACAGTTAAGTGTCATGAGTGATCCTGATAACGTTGCAATTACTTTCTCAGATTATCCCCATACCACAGATGAGGACAGCGATAATGTTGTTTTGGTGTGATCCAATCGAATATTCACGGCCTGTAGGGGGGGGCTGTGCCGCCGAGTCCGAAACGTGACTTGATGGAAGGATTGTACTAAAAACACACGACTGGTCTGCTTCTTTCAAAGCATCCTCACCAAAAAAGGATTACAGCGTTTCTAGTGGAGAATTCTCATGGAGAAGTCTCTGATTTTTGTCTTTATCGTTTGATGATAAAATCACTAAGTGTAAACGACAAACCCATAAACGTTATCACTGTCACAGGTTTCTGGACGTCAAGTCTACTCTCTCATAGACTAAGATTCCATGTGGTTGTCTTTGATGACTCAAACAGACTTTTGAATTCCGAAACCTGATTTTTTCGCCGTAATGGGGGGTTCCAGTTTTGTCTGTGACATTTACAGTCAAGTTATTTCCCAGCGGTATAACACGATGGTGAGGATCATGAGGATGATATCGATTGCCTTCTTGGTAACTGGTAATTAACAGATGATGAAGCCTACACAGATGATTTAAAAAAATTATGAATCACAACAATTTGGAAGGCCACAGATAATATGACATCTTGTTACACAACTTCATTACAAAATACTTCCACAGAACGCCACTGACTCATACCAAGTGCCGTCAATACCTGAAACTCTATAAATGAGCCCCAATTAAAATCCACTATGGTTCAGGTCAAAGCAAAGTTCAAAGTTGCCACAAGTTATCAGCTGCGCTCAAGAGGACCTTGGCATTGTTTGTTTATTTTCTCAAAAACAGTAGAACAAAAAGCACTTGACAAGTTGCCAAGGCTACATACCTGAAAAATCATGAGGTATTTTATTCCAAAGATAAGTCGAGTCATACTTAAAAGATTGATTCTTTTTTGAAGGTGCTAAAAAATATACTGACGCTTCGTAGAAACAATGAGGTTTCATTCACAATCCAAACACACTCAAGGAAACAACCAACACCTGACAGGATCATTCAGTCAAGACTCCGCAGTCATCAATGATTGTCTTAGTGAAGACTCGACAATCCACAATGAAAAAAAAAGGCGCCAGGCCGGAAAAAAACTCTCCCTTAATATACTGTCACTTACCTTCCCTAAAGCTGATGCTTAAACAACCAAATGATGTCCATAACTCATACTGACAGACATGTGATCTATTGCACGTGGTCATTACAACAGAAAGCCCTTGGGAAAATGTATATATGGAGGGATGAATCAGCGAATTCACACGAATCCCGAAAGAAAAAACAGCATTTGCTAAACAAATACTAAAATTACTCCTCATATAGTGGCCTGTCATCTATGACTTGAGTCGGTTGTCAAAAGATGGAGGAGAACAAAAATCAATGTGACGCTTCAACTAAACATTCTGATTTGAGACTACGCTAAATGCATAACTGACACATGCCATTTAATTATTGGCAAAAACCTTTAAAAAGGTTACAGTGTATTGCCATTATCGCTTGCCAAAGACAATAGAACAGTAGCTTTAAACTTTGCAATTGTCAAAAACACTGACTGCTTCAGATCAAGAACGCTAAAGTCAAACAATGATTGAAGCTGTTTCTCAGTAGACACGTTTGACATTTTAAAACAGAGCAGGTACTGAGACTCCCTGATTGCCTGTTTTCCAGTTCCTTGCCCTGAAATGCCAATAGCTGGTGATATTCCAGGAATGAAACAAATACAAAATGCTTTCCATTTCTGACCTACTTTCCATGGATGTTTTTTGGAGTTTTCCGATAAGAGTCAGATTCTGAGATAGCTGGCCTAGATACATCCATAGGGAAAAACCATGGTAAAACAAACTGTCCTACATGGAGTCCGGGGTAAATATGTACTAGCCTGAAACCTCAAAGCCTATACACGACCCTTAAAACATTTACCCGCCTAAAGGCAGTGGACACTATTGGTAATTACTCAAAATAATTTTTAGTATAAAACCTTACTTGGTAACGAGTAATGGGGAGTGGTTGATAGTATAAAACATTGTGAGAAACGGCTCCCTCTGAAGTAATGTAGTTTTCGAAAAAGAAGTAATTTTCCACGAATTTGATTTCGAGACCTCAGATAGAAATTGAGGTCTCGAAATCAAGCATGTGAAAGCACACAACTTCGTGTGACAAGGGTGTTTTTTTTTCTTCATTATTATCTCGCAACTTTGATGACCGATTGAGTTCAAATTTTCACAGGTTTGTTATTTTAGGCATATGTTGAGATACTCCAAGTGAAAAGACAGGTCTTTTGACAGTTACCATTAGTGTCCAGTGTCTTTAAAAATTCGTTGGCTAATGCTAATTTTTTCAGACACTAATGATACACTTCGCTAACCCCTAAGTTGTGAATATTTTAAACATATGACAAGATAATCATAACGGACATCATGTTAAATGGAGTCAGAAGCAAGGATGCCGTCTAAGAGGTGAAATTAATCTATTAACTATCCTGGGAAGATGCAGTCGCCCAAATTTAACTCAGTGTTAACATATTCTGTATGAATTATAAAGGATACCACCTCCTACTCGGGCATGCTTGCTGAAAGAATGGGCGAAAGTCTGATTTCAGAGACACTTTAAGGAACACGTTGCCTTGGATTGGACGAGTTGGTCTATAAAAAGCGTTTGAAACCGTTTGTTATAAAATGCATATGGGTAGAAAGTTGTTTTAAAAGTAGAATACAATGATCCACACTTGCCTCGAAATTGCGTGGTTTTCCTTTTACTTTGCGAGCTAACACGAGTGATACTTGTGTGTGGATTATTATATTCTACTTTTAAAATATCTTTCTAATCATATGCATTTTATAACAAACAGTTACAAATGCTTTACAAAGACCAACCCGACCGACCCAAGGCAACGTGTTCCTTTAAGTGTAAACAAAAGCCAGTCAAGAAAAATGAGGAAATCAACTGGTCAGCTCTATACCTCCTGAACCTCCGTAAGACTATGTCACTTGTCGATCTTCAAGAATACTTGGAATAATCGTAGCTGGTTTGAAATGTCTCACAAATCAAACATTATGAATCCACAAAATAAATGAAGCAATCCACAGAAAAACAAATGAAGCATCCCCAGAAAGACAGCTCAAATGAAGAGATTGACCGGTCCAAGCCAATGTACTTTTCTCATCTCCTCGGAAACCTTGGAAAGATAAATCTCCCGCGGATCCGCGGTGATCGTGTTTAATTAATCCTTCCCTACACTCTCAAGGATTCCAACCGGGATGGGTGTCGTCACGAAGAGAGCATTCCAGAATCCCATCGAGCTGTTGCTGTTCAAATCTCAGTATCGCATCTGTTCCTACCCAACCCAACTCCCAACCTAATATTCCCCACTAAACAATCCTAGGCAGGGTGTCATTTACATTGTGGCATCCCCGGACGTGTGACAATCAACCAATTACAGGCCAGCTCCTTTACAGCCACTGTTCTCAACCATTGATGGCATAGATAGTTATATTAATTCACAATATTTGTTTTCTACTGACTGCTTCACTGATACGAGGAGACATTAAGGGGTTGGCTCTGCCTCTACTCCCGGTAGATGAAATCTCTACATGAAGTCCTCTTCTTTGATACAAATCTATTAAAAAGCCATCCTGCCCTGCATTGTGATCGTCTGATTAGAGACCCTTTCATTTATATCAGCAATCAGCAAAAGGCCCCCTTCTAATGTTACACATTATGAATGCTGTTAATGCCCGAATGGCACAATCTATCCTAACTCAATAGCCATAATCAAACGACTATCAAACCTTCATGACTTTGCATCAATGATTCTTTAAATCATTCTCCGTTAACGTCTTTTCTCAAAGGATCGGATTATTAGCTTTCTCTTTAAGACGTTGCGCTAAGGAGTGGGTGTGACCAATCTCATTAGGACGAGGATGTTGCCACCATTAACAAAATTCAAGGTTAGGATGTCTCATTATGTATGGGTGTAAAATTCATTTCATAAAAAAAAACTCTTTTTGTCTCATCAGCTTATAATCTAGTTTTTATGTTTCGCTTTTTGTTTTTTGCTGTGTATTAAAATGGCTTCAGAAGACGTCACACATTACATCACTAAAACCGATGTAGGCCTGAAAAGGATTTATCTACAAATGTTGGTTACTTGGCTATTCCTGCATATGACTCCATTTGTAATTCTTGGCTATGTTTAAGAAGTTATTTTACTAAAGGGTCATAAGTGTCGAATACAACTTTCAAATAGGTCTTATTTGTATAGCGTCACAGCCAAGTCTGTGCACGAAGAACTTTCAAAACTTGGATCTCGGCCAGAAGCTATTGACCCATTTCCAAGAAATGACCTCATGAATTTTTACACCTTGCACCACTTAACTTCTTGTACTTCCGCACCCCTATTCCCCCCCCCCCCCCCCTCACCCACAAGAGGCTGAATCCTGTGCCATATCCTGCACGAAGAACATTTACGCATGCTATCACTTCTCAGAAACCAGATGCCTGTGTGGAACTTCATATTATGATCATAGTTCCAAGTGCTAAAATCAAAATAAGCCTGATGTGGTTAACAACAAAATCACCCAACTTTCTTTCCTTTTCACCTTTCAAATGTGATCTTTGCTGATGGGATGGGGGTGTTGATTGATAACTGTATAAGGTATAAATAAGAACACTGGACACTATTGGTATAATTAACCATCCTACTTAAATCCCTCTGAAGATCCACCCCCCCCCCCAAGCTATGAGCAAACAGTCTATAGTATAATAGTTTGATTAACCTTGGCAATAGCAGGAATTTTATGCTAGTATAATGGCAGGCCTACATGTTGTCTATGTTTTTATAGACTTTTTCAATTTTGCTAGTTTTTCTGAGTGCAAACAAAATTAGGATAAAAAATTTAAGTGTGAAGAATAACACGCCCTGCTATTACTCAGAACATCAAACACAAACCTTAGATAAACCTTCGGATTAATTTTCTTTAATAACTGCCTATAATTTTGATTTTGGTGGGCCAGTGCTAGAAAAGGACTGCAGTGAGTACAATTATTTATACCTTGGGCCACCTTGACGGCAAAATTCATTGCTCTAGTTTTCCCACAAACAAACCATATAAACCTTTTAAAAAAAATTAAGTAGATCCGGTTGGTAAAAAAAAAAAAAAAAAAAAATCTTGTGCATGCATACCAGCTTTTTGTTATTGTGGTAATCAACATTGTTGTTGATATTTGTTTTATTTTTTTTATGGGCTGGGGGGGGGGGGGTCTTTTAATGTTTTTTCTTAACATTGCCTCTAGCCATTTAGCTAAGCTCAATGGTCTTATGGTAAGACATCTGCTCTAGCAATGCAAAGGTCATGGGTTCGAATTTCAATCCAGTGATTTTGCCTGTGGACTTTTTGGGGGATTCACAGAATTCCAGAAAGTATAGGCCTACTGGGTTCACAGTGCTACATACATGTCAGGGTAAAGAATTTTAATTCCCAGTGCAAACATAAACACTATTGGTAGTATTGTTGACTGGGCAGAGGAAGGTCTCTGGAGGGTTGGTACTGGTATGAACTTTACAATCAGTATGCCTGCAGCTTTCAGATTTGAACTAGTCAATATTTTGTTTATTTAAAAATCCTTGAATGCCCGATTCAGCCGGCAAAATTTTATTCATGCTTGATCCTTTCCCCCTTTTTCTCACTATTACCCTAAAGCATGTAAAATTTACACGGGTCTATTTACCCGGGTCATAAAGAAGTGAATCACATAAATCCTTTCAAGTACACAAGACTGTGATTGCTTTAGATCTTACTGAAATGCAACACACAAGTTGATTTCTACTGGGAGGCTCTAGTTACATGACTAAAATTCAGGGGGAAAAAAACCCAGAAATCTTAATTTGAAAAAAAGGAACATAATGTTGGCAGTTTAAGATTGGAATATAGAGGTTACCATAATTACCTTTGAATTTCACTTTCATTTGACATTGAGTAGAAAAAAATAACTTAGTCGAGTAGAAAAAAAAAAAAGTAAAATTGGTTGTCCTCGCCCAAAAGTCTTTTAAATAAAATAGTTTCATATCAAAATCAATCGTAGTTAATGCCTCAGCTTTCATTAAAAAAAAATCATTCAAAAAATCTTTCATTGAAGTGGTGGTCTTCAGTTGTTGAAACTTAAACATAAGGTTTCCAAATGCGCTACTTCAAAACTGACTTAAGAAATTCAGAACTCAGCACAGAATAGTAATGGCAACTGATTGCTATATCTAGTGCTTGATTATGCCAAGTTGCACTGTCAATGTTAGGGTCAGACAGAAGGGTCGACCACAGTCTTAAATTACAGTTTTCAGATAAAAGGGAAATAAATTTGCTTTTTAAAGGTGCGTCTAGCTGGGGGGGGGGGGACACCCACAATTGAACCATTTCCCTGTCTTAGTAGAGACCGGTAGAAGTTAAACTTGCCCGCTTTCACATAGTATTTCAATCATAATTTGATCACAAATCTGGTAGATTAATTCAAACATAATTCACGAAAATTAACTGTTGTCAGTTGACAATTTGCTGGATGATGTGTAACTTGTTTATATATAAAAAAAATAAATAAAAAATAAAATAAAAAACATAAAATAAGTAATATTGTAAAAATGAAAAAAATAAAATAATAATATATATATATTTACCCTACAATAATTCAATATAATCCAAACAAATTATATTTACATCTCTTCTGCATAGCACAGTACAAGAAAACATGATTCTAATTTTTCCTCCATGGTAATATACAAAAGAGTGTGACTAATTTAAACAACATTACAAGCACAAACATACCTCATCCACGGATCAAAAAACTGTTGTCCACTTTATTTCAACACTGACAGAAGAGGCCTTACTCAATTAAAAAGCCAGACAATCTAGCAGACACTATTGGTTTCAAATCACAACGCGTTCCCATGGCAACACACATAACGATACGGAAAATCAGCTTACGTAAGTCAGAAATCAATCTTGCAGTGTGTAAGAAGAGGAAAATTAATCCACAGTAAAAACAGCGATGCATGAACCGGTATCCACACAGTAGTAGCACATGATCCTGTTCGCGATCTCAGAAGCTTGTATACGAGCTATCGCTCTATGGTACAGACTCAACACAGCTTGGCTAGTAAAACTACTACTATTGGTGGTAGAGTCAAAGTCATTACACTCTTACCCAAAGGAGGTTACCACACCGCTATCCCACAATTTGACCCGACTGTTCCATGACCGGATAGCACAACAGATAAAACCTCACACTGACTGTCGTCTACTACCAACTACTACAGTGATCCGCAAGTCTGTGGGATATTAATATACAAAGCCACTGTTTTCTGAACATGCAGGAAACTAGAGTAGAGGGAGCTTAGCACTCAAACACACTGACAAATTATATGCCCCACACACAAACTCCCATGGCAATGGGAAACGTGGAAAAATAACCTGCAGCCTTCATGGTGTGTAGACTATACACCTACATAGGCTGGAAAAAATATACTTGATGGGGCAAGGCCTTAGACTGCGTGGGAAACATGTATTGTGGTGATATTTATACAGGTAGATTTGTAGAGAGATTTTGTTATTTTTATAGAATGATGGTATTATTATTTGTTTTTACTTTGTAAATATTTGTACGATTGCAGTTCATCCACCAGGGGAAAGTTTCCACAGCGTTTGAGTTTAAATTTACTTTAAGTGCTATACAAATGAAGCCAAATAAAACTTTATTAGACTAAAGGCTATATTAAAGGCAGTGGACACTACTCAAAATAATTGTTGCATAAAACCTTACTTGGTAAAGAGTAATGGGTAGAGGTTGATAGTATAAAACATTGTGAGAAACGGCTCCCTCAAAGTGACGTAGTTTTTGAGAAAGAAGTAATTTTCCACGAATTTGATTTCAAGACCTCAGATTTAGAATTTGAGGTCTCAAAATCAAGCATCTGAAAGCACACAACTTCGTGTGACAAGGGTGTTTTTTCTTTCATTGTTATCTTGCAACTTCGACGACCAGTTGAGCTCAAATTTTCACTGGTCTGTTATTTTATGCATATGTTGAGATACACCAAGTAAGAAGACTGGTCTTTGACAATTACCAATAGTGTCCAGTGTCTTTAAAGACAATTATATTTATATAAAAAAAAACATTGCAGAAGTAGAATGTTGATGATTTTCCAATGCTGTGTGATCTTTTGAGAGGAAGTCATCAAGGGTGGATTTAAAGGAAGTTAAATCAAACCTGTATGATATAAGAACAAATAGAGCAGGAAGTGGAAATGTGTGTTGGACATTCATTTTTTTTTAAGCGTCTCTGTTTAAAGTTGCGAACACTGTCAATAAATCGTCATAAAAAAGCATCAGTTGCAGACAACTACCTCACTGTGAAATACCTCAGTGTCACATGCACTGAGTTTGTCTGTTATTAACAGTTCATATGTAGAAGCTTTAAAGGCCTAAAACAATTTTTATTTTTTTTTTAAAGCAAAGTATACCTTGGTTTGTGGAACCTTTTGATTGTTTTCTAATCCTATATAAATGGAGTATCGGCCTACAACTATAACCTGTTAAAATTTCATTTCAAATGGAGCAGTGTTTCTTGGCACGAAAAGCATCTGGAGCAGTTATGGCCACGCAGGAGAATAATCCAAAATTGGAATCTACAATCTGAGAATTTTTCTGAGATTGAAAGTGAGTGTTTTTGAAACCCTCTCCTTAAAGCCACATTCCTTCGAAGGAAATTGTTTCTCAAAATGTTATACATCAAGATGCAGTTCCTTTCTCTTTGTTCCCACCTAGTAATTTGTTATTGTCATTCATTTCTGGAGGTATATACCCTCCCAATTCAAGATTAACTTATGCATTGACGTCATCATACTACAATCCTAGAGAAAAAAACATTGATAAAACAATGGAAACCCAAAGCTAAGTATGCACACGGCACTGGATGGGTCAAAGGGTAACTGCTCTCTTAAAGGGTGCCACACCCCACTGCAGCTGCATATACAAAATCTAAAAGCATAAAAAAAAACTTTAAAAAAAACTTGATGATGACGGATTGTTCCCAACTACTGAGATATGTTTCCTTCACCACAAAACAAGAAGACAAATACAGGGCTGATATTTTACAGAGGGCAATGGAAGACTTTGGAGCGCTAGGTGGCAGCAGACTTACCAGGTAAATTTCCATGGCATCCGTATAGTTCTGATCATGCGCACATTACCAAGAACAATTTTACCTGGTAAGTATGCTGCCACCTAGCATCCCAAAGGTCTCCCATCGCCTCCGTGCGCCCATTCTTGGTAGCCCTTGTAACCTCCCTTGTACCCCTTAAAATATTCAGGTTGAAATTCAGATTTCAGAGGTTATATAAAGGCCCTGGGAATAATTTCCTTGTCCAAATACAAAATCCTGTTTTAGGTCAACCTTGCTGGGGGGTTTCGGAGCGAAAAATTATGAAGGCCATTCCGAGATGAATGAAAACAAACAGCCTGTAAATTAATTTACTCTTGAAAGAAAACAATTCATCCCACAGGTTGCTTCAATCTGAAAGACAAACTTTGCACGAGGCTCAGTGCTGTATTATTTGTATGATATTAAAAGAATAACAAATAAAATCATATTTTAATTAAACAAAAAGATGTGTGCTGTAAAAATGAAGAGGAAGTTTACCAAAGACAGATTTTTTAATTTGTTTTTACCCTTACACTGATGTGTGTTAAGCTCTGTATACTTGGTACTTTCCAGAGTTCTGCAGAAGAAATCCACAGACAAATCACTTGGGTGGGATTCAAACCCACAGCCTATGCATTGCTAGAGCAGATAAACTCCTATGTGCTAGCAGGGGGGTATCCCAATAAGCAGAATGCAAAGGAAGTGGACATGAAATGCAATAATGAAAGAATAAGCGCGGCTCATACTTCCTGCAAACGCAAATGCGATTCAAATGTTGACGTCTCGTATTCACAACAAAATTCGCAGCAGTGGAGTTGTGCTCCACTCTCTTGCAAATATCGTTTCGAAAACAGAGTTGTGACATCAAATTCACGTCAATTTCGCATACGAGGAAGTCAGGAAACGGGCTTTAGTAACAAAAGATAAAAACACTTCCTTGGTTGGGTTTTTCCTGAAGACAAGCTGTTGGAACATTTCCCCTTTCATTCTTAGAACCAACACTTATCTCAAATGCACATTGTTCTTACATGTAAACATACTCAGATCTTACTTCCTACACCGCATAAAGTTTCAAATCCTACTTAAAGGCAGTGGACACTATTGGTAATTACTCAAAATAATGATTAGCAAAAAACCTTACTTGGTAACGAGTAATGGGGAGCTGTTGATAGTATAAAACATTGTGAGAAACGGCTCCCTCTGAAGTAAGTTTTTGAGAACGAAGCAATTTTCCACAATTTTGATTTTGAGACCTCAAGGTTTCGAAATCAAGGATCTGACAGCACACAACTTCGTGTGACAAGGGTGTTTTTGCTTTCATTATTTTCTCCCAACTTCGACGACCGATTGAGCTCAAATCTTCACATGTTCATTATTTTATGCATAAACCATCTGTTGAGATACACCAAGTGAGAATTTTTTACCAATAGTGTCCAGAGTCTTTAAAACATTGTTGTTAAGTGCCTGCAGACAAGGTTTCCAACTTACAAGCTCTAGGTTTTTTTTTTTTTTTTTTTTTGGGGGGGGGGATAAAAAAGATCACAAGGCTTGTAGCTCAAAATGTTTAATGGACTAGATTTTTGTTACAAGACAGAATCAACATTTGAAAAAAATCTCCCTAGTCCCTAGTTTAACAATTATGACTGGTTTCAAATGAACATACATACACAAAGTAAACATTTATCTATTGTCTTTTGGTGAGTAAACAACATGGTCAAACACAAGACTGAAAAATATTTATCTCACTAAAAAATCAGCATTTTTCTTCAAATTATGTAACAAAATATGTGTTATTTGATCCAATGAAAAAACACCAACAGACTTCACTGGCAGACTCTAATATCACTGAGGAGCCTTTACAGCAATTTTAAATTGGCAAAAGTCACAATAACAAATATTATTGGTTGGACTTTCCCCCAGTGGCGTCCTTTTCCATCCCTGTTCTCTGGAGTCCTTTCCCTACCCTTCACCTCATGGGACCCACCTCAGTTCAAATCCCACCTCAGGCTGGAACCTTGCATGTTGCGTGGGTTTTTTCTCACTTGAAGTTTTCCTCCCACATCTAAAACTCTAAATCTAATCATGTCTTTCTCATTATCTATTAATCCTAGTATTGTCTAATAAACTCATGCTCTTCTAATAGTTTTACCTCTTGGGACCCACCTCAGTTCGAATCCCACCTCAGGCTGGAACCTTGCATGTTGCGTGGGTTTTTTCTCACTTGAAGTTTTCCTCCCACATCTAAAACTCTAAATGTAATCATATGTTTCTCATTATCTATTAATCCTGGTATTGTCTTATAAACTCATGCTCTTCTAATAGTATTAATTGTATCAATTAAAAAGAAGTATCCTTGAAAAAAATGATGGTTCTAAAAGTACTTATTTATAATTGCCCTGCAGCCTTGTATACACACGTCAATGGCTTGACATGCTCTTGACCTAAAAGTTTATTATTTTGTTCATGAAAAAAAAGTCTCCCTTGGTCTTAAGAATGAGGTATTCAGCTCTGCACTTTTCACTCTGGATTTTTGGCGATTTCTCACAACTGTGACCATTGAAAAAAAAAATTACACAGGTTAGTTTTATGTCTACATTTAGGTTTACTTTGTCTTTAAAGATAACAAAATAATTCCATCATGACACAAATGTTTACTGATTTCCTTTTAAAGCCTCAACAACACTTGTACAAAATGTTTGTTCACTTCAAAAGACAGGTTCAATTGAATAAAATATGAACACAGGAAAACACATTAAAAAGGGAAAGTCAGAAATTCTCTGCTTTACTGTATAAAAAAACATGGTGCAGTTTTTCACAGGTTTTGCTGAAGCTTTTCCCAAAGTGACAACGTACTTAGTTGAACTCCCCAAGCAACGGACTGCCATACTTTCTCAAGTGCCTTATGTGGTTTACTCAGAGTGGGGGAAAAGCTCTCTCAGCAGATTATCAAAACATGAATGTAAATAGTTGGCTCATGGACTCTCCACAAAGTTTATAGAACGAGCTGTGTCTACGAAGACACCTGACAAGATGAATGATACACCTCAAGATTTCCCAGCTGAGACTTACGAAAGACAAACTTGGGAAGGTGTCGGGTGAACTAGAGCAACACTTTTTTTTATAATATACAGAAATAATTTAATATTACAGATTGATAATCTGTTTGGTCCCCGGGGACAAATGCTGGATAAAACACCTAATGATCAGTCAAAATCCAAGAAGTTCGGCTGGTTGTTCTGTGTTGAAATGCATCCTACTCAACATGAATTATGGATCAGTGACAAAGCTGGAGGATTCGTGGGACGACACAATATCTGGTCCCACTGGCTTTACTGGCTACAAGGAGAAACACTGATGATTGACAGGGCCAATATGTACAACAAAGCAGAGAAAATGAACTAAACATATCTCCGTGCTGTGATTTGACCGTGCCGTTTTGACAGTCTAACTTTAAGCTTTTGGCCCTCTTGCACAACATATAATGCAGATCCTAACAATGCGAGTTTACCATTTACACCATTTTGGGAGTCAATTCCCTTGGGTGCATTATTTACTCTCAAAATGGCAGACAGGTTGTGTATAATTGTAAAATGAGTCAAGAAGGTGTGTGTGTGTATAGGCCATCCACAAACTTGTAGACTCTCTATGACACTAGGTGGCAGCAGACTTTAGGCTCCTAAATGCATTTTTTATCAAAATACAATACAACTCCACTTTGTCTGATGCAGCCTGTATTTGCTCTCAAATAATCTTTTGCAGAGCCATTATGATTTATTTCTTCAACTAAAACTTCAATGAAGATAACAATTTCAACTGGGGAAAGCTATTACAGATGATCAATATAAGGCGATTATGTGAACATGCAAAACTTTGTTTAATTTTATATTTAGTAATTTTTTTACTGGTTGGGTATGATGTGTTTTCTGAAAATTTGGAGATGAACACTCTTCCAAAAACCAATGATGCATTTCCTCTTTGGGGTATAAGATTGATTATTTGCCCACACTAAGTGCATGATTGCAATTATCACCACCTTCTACTCCTATCAATCACATATCCCAAGTGGGCAAGACACGCAAGTGTGAAACAACCGCAAGCTATCCAAAATTAAAGTTGATCAATCAAAGTTTACTTTCATCATCAGTACACAGTGAATCCAGAAATTATCAGATAACTTAAGGATCTATATACACCAAGTAAAACAAGTCCATAACAGGCCTTGAAATTGCTCACAGCACAATCAGCAATTGCCGTGGTGCCCCATTCTTTTGCCGCAGTGCCCCTCTGCAAAGTTCCACTACAAAGTTACATTTTCCTCACAGAAGTTCCCCTCACCAGAGGAAAATACTTGTGCCCCTCAACATTTGTAAGAAAGAAACTAAAGGATCCTGCCACAACCTCAAACCACCAAAGAGAAAGACCTTTCAACTATGATTTGTAGATACAAAGTCAGTTCAGAACTCCAGAAACATTTCACAACCAAATAAAAAAGACGAGAATACACCCATTAAATGGTACAGGCACTATACTCAAATAAACATCACTCCAACTTGATATACCTGTACTGCTAAGATAACAGTGTCCATTTACACTGATTCAACATCGTATTGAACTGTGTCAACAAAACAACTTAATGTCTCTTGCATCATGTTCCATTGCCGCCAATTAATGTAGTGGTCAAATATACTCACACTGAAACTAGCGCTCTTTTTGTAGGTTGAACAAATCTCAAAATGCTGGTTCTCCGGATATTTCCTAAGTTGGCTCCAAAAAGGTAAAAGTATTGTTTTTGCTCGGAGAGGCAGTTTTGAAATCCAGATTGTCTCGTTCCTCTTTGAGTGTTTGATGTCTTTGTCGACTGCACGACTGCACATCAAGTTTTTATAGATCAAACACTGTTATACACAAGATCTATTTCCTTCCTAATTTGGCGCTGGATCTGTTTTGGTTTCTCAATATCCAAATTAAGGAGCAGAGACGTTATTTAAAGCAACCTATCCCTCTGAGAAGCTATCGAGGGATGTTTCACTTTGTACGTAGCTCTGACAATCCCCGCCGAAGATGCTATCCAGTGCGTCCTAACATCAACCTTTTGCGCAGGCTCTTGACACTTTAAGAAAATAGCTCTGATTATTTCCTCAGTGCTGGCGAGATCCTCCACACGCGTCAACGAAAATATTCCGAAGGTACAAGAGAATCACAGTGTTAAAGTACAGCTTCCTTTTAAGACCCGAAGCACAAAGAACTGTATAGCATAGAGTCACATGAATACACACATACTCTGGGGCTGAGTTGACATCATCCCAACACTGAAATGACATAATAAGGGGATTTCCCTAATGTCAATAGCTCCCCCCTGCAGATGCAGTTGACTGCTTGGCAATAATTCCAAGGGAAGCTGGGTGGTTTGGTCCTATTGAAAGCATCCAGGGTAGCTGTGTATAGAGACCCTCCAAGCTGCAGGCAATTTGTGCTTGTAGAAAAATCCCCTGTTCAAAATGTCAGCTCAACTTTATTAATGACTTCAAGTGACCTGTTGAGGGAGCCCTTCATCAAACATAGGACTGTCGTTACAGGCAGTTAACACACATCTCACACTAATGACACTTCTTGTAGTTAAGCCAGTCCCTCCCCTCAAACCAACCTCACCCACTTTGTTTCCGAATTTACTATTTACCCCTTGCTTTTTCTGTGGTGTTCCCCTATCTCAGAAATTGCTTTTTTCTCAAAAACTATGTTACCTAAGAGGGAGTCGTTTATCACAATGATTTATACTATCAACAGCTCTCCTTTGCCTGTTACCAAGTAAGTTGTTATGCTAACAATTATTTTGAGTAATTACCAACAGTGTCCAGTGCCTTTAAGCACTGTATACTCAGTATGATTTGTGTGGAAGGGGGGGGGGGTATAACATTACAAAAATTACAGATTTAAAAAACCCCTGAGGCAATCAGATATTCTCATTACTAAACATATAATTTGATTTCAAACCATGGGACTTTTCTAATTCTGCTGCGGTGAGTTTGTTTCTGCTGTATACTGAAAGGCTACCTTGAAGCTGATCAAACACAGCATGCTATCTGGGCATGAACAAAACGTACAAAGTACCGACCAAGCACCGTCTCGTGAAAGGGGTGTCCGATACGCCTGCTCAAGATTTAAAGGCACTGGACACCTTTGGTAATTGTCAAACACCAGTTTTCTCACTTGGTGTAGCAATATATGCATAAAATAACAAATCTGTGAAAGCTAAGACTCAATTGTTTGTCAAAGTTGCAAGGGAATAATGAAAGAAAAACACAGTTCAGTCTCCTGACGATGACTAGAGCAAGCTAGTCGAAACTTTGAGACCAATTCAGAACTGACTCCACAGCAGTAGAGTTAATTACGATCCTATAAGCTAAAGTAATTACGATCCTATAAGCTAAAGTAGTAGTCCAGTCTGTTTTCTATACCATCGGCCCTGGTAATAGTTAAAAAGCAGGACAGTTCTTTTCAGAAAGTCTCCCGAACCTCCGATTATCTACTCCACGGCAGTAGAAAAAAGCAAGACAGTTCTCCAAGACCAAACTCTACCTGGCAAGTAGATACACACATGGTGTTACTGCAAACCAAATATACATTGATACCTCACCATGCAATGCCTCAAATCCTAAAAACGCCATTGTTGTACAAATTTGTCCACTTTAAGATGCTAAAAAAAATTCAGGCCTGAAGTCTTTTAATGAGTGAGAAATTCTCAAAAAAACTACATTACTTCAGAGGGAGCCGTTTCTCACAATGTGTTATTCACTATCAACAGCTCCCCATTGCTCGTTACCAAGTAAGTTTTTAAGCTAACAATTATTTTGAGTTAATACCACCAGTGTCCAGAGCCTTTAACAAAATGTACACAGTACCGACCAAGCGGCGTCTCGCAAAAGAGGTTCCTTTTACGCCAGCATAAAATGTAAGCAAAATGGACCTGACTTGTTTATAAATGATTCACATTTATATATAAAAAAAAGTAGATCAGTCAATACTGTATCTTCTCATAAGTATGCTAGACTGGACTTGAAGTATACCACGCTTGAGGTGTACATAGATGCGCGCTTTCAAACTCAAGGATTCTTAATCACTTGAAACTGACAGCTTGAATTCCACACTCGGCAAACAGGACAGCAAAGTACACAAAAGGGTTGACCAGGTATACTTGGTTTGAGAGACAGGCTATAAACTCTCTCAGACACATAAGTATTGTGAACACTTTTAGCCCCCCACCAGCTTGGTTCTGAGGAACCAAAGGTCCGCACATTTAAAAAAAAAAATATGTTTAAATTCTCAAAAGTGGGTAAGTTCTGAGTTTACTTTTAGCGTACAATAAAAAATAGCAGCATCCTACACATGATCAAAGAAAAAATCGAACACAAAACTGAAACAATCATTGGAAAATGGGAGAAATCCTAAACTCAATAAAACAATTCAAAGAAATGTTATCTCTCTTTATATTGACAGAGTTTGAGGCAAACTGTGATAGCATTTACTGCACAATGCTTGAGGTGTGTGGGGCTTTTCTTCACTAGTCCATCCCCCGTATTGTTATCTCTTGACTTAATAATAAATTGTGCCTACCGGACAAGACACAATGTACAGTTAACGATTCTGCCTTTCAGTTGGTTACTCTTTTTTTTAAGACAGGAAGCAAGTAACTTCAGGCCCTTTTCTTGCGGAAGCGCAGGAACCATTTCAACGAGGGACAGTTCTCCTTCACTATTAAGTGCAAACCACTGTTGAATGCAAAAGTGTCGTTTTCTCTTTTCATGTTTCCTTTAAGGCGTACTTGTGGATGTTCCGGACATTTATCTTTGTAAATTGGGGTCGTTGTCTGTATACAATATATACACTACATGAGTTTACTTTCATACTCTTCGACAGAGTTTATTGAACTTGCTGAAAAGTTAGTACTTGACAGCTGCATGCAGAGTCAGACTCTGAACAATATTTGAGGGCAAATAAGGAACAAAGGAATCAAAACTGTAATTTGGAGGAAGTTTTGTTGTCTTGCAACTTTTGTTTTTAAACAAAAGAAGTATGTTTGTAAAGAAACAAAGTCCATGATTTAATAAGGAAAAAATTATATACAGGTACTGAGTATGTTTGTGCATGGATTGTGTGGGTCATTGGGATTGGGAGGGGGGGTGGAAGGGGGAAACATTTTTCAGCCAGGGGAGAGGGGTTGTGCAACAACTGTTACCTCGCAAAAAGGAACTAAGTAGGGAATAGTAAAGTGGTACCAAAATATCAAGTTTTGAGTTTGTTTTCATATTTCTGCTCAACATATATTTACAATACCACTGGAGAATTGTCACAGTAAATAATTGGTGTACTTAATTCCCAAATCTGAAAATCCTTATATGAAATTGGTTTACAGAAGAAACACAAATCTAATCGTCCCTTCCATACAGTAGCTTAGATTCAATCAAACATTGGCACGCAAACAAACCATGAGGTATGAATCTCACATGGCTATTGGTATTTTCCACTGCTCAAGAAATAAAATTCCAGAAGATATTATCACAGGCGGGTAATGACAGAGCATATTTTATGTCTGTTGAAATGTCAGCCTCGCGTGCCGTCATTCATTGTTTATGAAGTAATTACTCAGGTTTTTATTTATACTGCAGGTATTATTTTGTTCAGTTTCAGTGACTATTATGCAGGCCTGGAATTTCATCTTTGAAAGGGCAAGGCCATTTTCATTTTGCAACTTTAGGGCACTTTCATTGGAAAATCTTAAAGTAAATTGGAAACTTTTGAAGGGGCACTGAGGCCAAGACCGGGGGCATCGGAGGCCATGGCTACCTGTGTGTAATCCTAGGCCTGCCTGTGTATGTTTGGCAAGTCGTGGCCGAACAGATAAGAGCACCAGACTAAAAGTGTTTCTATTCAGCAGGGTGTAGGTTCGAGTCCCGGTCGTGACACTTGTGTCCAAAAGCAGGATATTTAACCGGTAATGCTGCATGCGTCCTT
Organism: Asterias amurensis; assembly: GCF_032118995.1. Classification (NCBI taxonomy): domain Eukaryota; kingdom Metazoa; phylum Echinodermata; class Asteroidea; order Forcipulatida; family Asteriidae; genus Asterias; species Asterias amurensis. Next base: position 12,336,683 of record NC_092660.1, read on the forward strand.
TGGATGGGATGAAAGGCCCTTGGTCTTCCTGACACAGTTCAACATGCATTTAACTGTTTTATTTGAAGATTGATCTCATTTGTCTTAATTACCTAAAGGAATTGCAATGTAGCAATTTGATTACACCGTCAGGTATGATTAATTATTCAATTGAAAAAAAAACAAAAAAAAAAACAAGACAGCTGGACTTGTTTGGTCTTAAGTTTGTATGGCCTAATGCTCCCTGGTCTCGGGCATGCAGTCCATAGTCAAATTCGAGCCCTGTAAAATGTGCTGATTTCATGTACATGTAATAACAGCCACAGAGAGCCTTTCTTTTATTCTCGTTATGACAGACCTTCAGAATGGCTTAATTACTAGTTCAAGATGAAATTTTCTGGGTGACTCTTTGACAAAACAAGGACAAAATTCTCTGACAACCAATTTCAATGAAAACCAACAATAAACAGATGTTAATTTTGCTTTGGTGTGAGGGCCAAAACCAATTAATGCAATCACGATACAGGTCTGCAGAATCGTATCACAATTTCTGAGCTAAAACATGTTGAAGGTTGACTATTTTAACACCAAGAACAATACCAGTTTCTGTTGTAGTTGTTCAGCTTGCTCCAGAGCAAGGTAATTTAAGAGAAAATTGCCAATTCTAACCACAAGCAGGACCTTGGAATGATCATTCAGGCCAATGAAATTAAATCACCACTTTCTCATCAGCGAGCGCCCCGCATGTAGTTTCGGTACCGCACCATTAAATTTCATTATTTACCGTACCAAAATTTAATCATTTTGGCAAGAAATAACTCTGGTGAAATCAGATGCAAAGCACTACCAAGGAAAAAAAATTCCATGCAAAAAAAAAAATAATTGCTTTGAACTGAAAACCAGGAATGATACTTCACAGAGGTAATGTCCCTCTGTACTGCTGGGTTTGCCTTGGTGCCCCTAATAATGTTCAAGTAAACAATTGAACCTCCCTAATGGCCAAGTACATGTGCATCAGACTCAAGTTGTGGTGGCTAAGTCAACAGGGCGATGGGTTCAAACCCCAGTCAGGATACTTTTGAAAGATGCTTAACTCTTTCATGGACTCAACAACTAAAGTGTCCATACGATAAACTTATCACTAAAATAAAAGGTGCATGAAAAAGGGTTACACTATAAATGCGTCTCTTTATCCAGGAGTAAATGAGAACCTATGAGGGCAGAGGTGGTTATTGTGCCTGTTTTAACTTTGTACACTTCTTACATTACATCACAGTTAGAAATGGCATCCAGGGAGCTGAGAAAGAATGAAAATAAAATGCCCAGTGACCAGAAAATTAATGTTCATGGGCCATAAATGTCACAATTGATGGATAACACTACACAAATGAACATTAATAGTATTTTTTATTATACAAATACCCTTTAGTGAGGCCCTTAAAACATTAGGCCTAGAAACAGGTTTATTTTGTCCCTCCTTTATTGCTGCAATTTCCCCCTGAACTCCCCTGAACTTTTCCCCTGAACATGCCCCACACTGCTTTTCATTTCCAACGCTGTATCGTACATTAAAAAATATACAAACATGATATAGAGGTTGAATTAACAAGCAGACCCAGAGAAACAAAATGGCCTCCAGGTCTCCTGAGTATGATCCATCTAATGAGATGGCCCAGAGCACCCGAAGCAACAGAAATATATATCAGTCAGGTTTTCAAGACGCTCCAAAAAACGACACAACTGTCTGTGGCAACAAAAGCTCAGGCCGGGAATCCTGTACGACGTCATTACGCAGCACAGCCAGAGTTTCAATTTAATATATTTAAACCGGATGGCTTCAGGGGGGAAAGACGACGGAGTTCGAGTAGAAAGGTGAGGATGCGGTGAAAAGAAGATGTGATGAGATACATCAGTAGATGCATAAATTAGATGTATGGGGTGGAGATGGTCACAAGAGGGGGTAGTTTATGCTGATGGTCGTCTGGAATAAGGAGGGTGGGTGAAGGTTGATTAGAAAGAGGGAGTGGGTGTCAGTGAGGACATGCACTGCTTCCCACACAATTATTTGTAGCTTTCAAGGGCACAACAAAAATGTAAAAAGAGGAAATCAGGAGGCAAGTTGTACCCCTTGGTTTTTGGAACCATTTGATTGTTTTAAAGACAGTGGACACTATTGGTAGTTACTCAAAATAATTATCATCATAAAACCTTTCTTGGTTACGAGTAATGGGGAGAGGTTGATAGTATAAAACATTGTGAGAAACAGCTCCCTCTGAAGTGACGTAGTTTTCGAGAGAGAAGTAATTTTCTACGAATTGGATTTTGAGACCTCAAGTTTTAGAACTTGAGGTCTCGAAATCAAGCATCAGAAAGCACACAACTTCGTGAGACAAGGGTGTTTTTTCTTTCATTATCTCGCAACTTCTATGACCAATTGAGCTCAAATTTTCACAGGTTTGTTATTTTATGCATATGTTGAGATACACCAAGTGAGAAGACTTGTCTTTGACATTTACCAATAGTGTCCAGTGTCTTTAATCCCATAATGAATATACAAATGTAGATATACATATATACAATAAAACTAATGTGAAAACTTTCATCCAAAAAGTCGATCAGCTTTATGAGACATCGCCGAAAGTCTAGAGCAAAATTTCCATATACACAGGAAGAATAATCTGCAATTTAAATATACAATCTGAGAAACGTTACTAACAGTAAAGCCCGGTTCATACTTCCAGCAAATGCGAATGCGAAGCGAATGTTGACACACAAATTCGTAACAAATAATTCGCAGCAGTTGAGCTCTGCTCGACTCACTTGTGAATATCGCTGCGAAAGGAGGGTTGTCACGTCAAGTTCGCTTCGCATTCACATTTGCAGGAAGTATGAACCGGGCTTAACGCTTCTAAGATTCAAATTTTAAGGGGATAAACTCCAATACTTGTTTACAAAACCACATACATAAATTGCTTTATACTATTGAAAGCTGCCAAACATTTCAAGAGTGATAACCAAACGTATACCTTCCCTTTAAATATAATATTATGTTTATTATCCTTGAGCAATGGCATCCTATGAACCATCATTACTCTTCGCCATTTATCACTGCTTAACATTCAACAATGCATCACTCTCGTCGACTGGTAATATTTACACAACTCTCCCAAATATTTTCAAAGGAAACAGTTATTTGGGCAAACTTTTCCTCGTCGCTTGTGATTTGCTCTAGTTTGAGGATGGAATGTTTGGAGGTTTCAGCGGGCACATACTGACGTCTGTTTACATGACTCCATACTTGAGTTGGCAAAATATTCGGTAGACCAGAGAGTCTCTAAATCTTTATTGGTTATTTTGGTAAACTCTCGGGCCGGCAGCGTAAGGAGCAACTTTTAAAGACGCCATGTGATGTATTTACAAGGCATGCTGGTGGCAAACTGAGTGCAATTTATCTGGCACAACTGAACGTGGATAATTGCAGATTGGCGATTTGTGCCTTACGATGACATAAATATTTGTACACGTCTGCTTTACTTATTTTAAACATAGCCAAATAAAAAATCTCAAAAATTCAAGAGATTATTTTATGATTCCTATGGGAATAAATGTTTATTTTCTTCAGACACAAATACCATCAACAATTAAATAAATAAAAAACAATCTCCGCTGCAACCCTATGCTGCACTCATCTGTAAAACTTTGTTTTAATTTTTTTTATTTATAGGGCCTGTTACATTTTTTGTCTGACAAATCCAGCTGAAATACTTGGCAGTTGTATTTCATCGTTGGGTTTGATTTAAAAATCTCAACCAATCCAAAGTGATTTTTGACTGGATGGCTGTAGAGAGTATTCACTAAAAAACGGAGAGTGGGAATTTATCGACTTTTTTCAAAAAAAATAAAAAATTATTATTATTTCTTCAACATGCACCCAACAAACAACCTTCTGATCAAAACTCCCACCAAATCACACTCCATTAGTCAACCCGTACAATAATAACAGAATATTTTTTGACATTATCACGACTAACCAAAGCTCAGACGAAACGATGATATTTGCCCATTAAACTCTAACCCATGCCTGATTAAGCAACAAGGTCACACACTAAGATGTCTCTGTGATTGCTGAGCCTTTGCTTCATGATTTACTCAACCTTCACTCAACTGCATCCAAGGGAGGTACAGTTGTAGCCTCCTGATAAATTTTGCTTGATTAAAGGCAGTGGACAGTGTGGACACTACTGGCAATTACTCAAAATATTTATTAGCATAAAACCTTACTTGTTAACGAGTAATGGGGAGAGGTTGATAGTATAAAACATTGTGAGAAACGACTCCCTCTTAAGTGGAGTAGTTTTTGAGAAAGAAGTTATTTTCCACAAATTTGATTTCGAGACCTCAGATTTAGAATTTGAGGCCTCGAAACGCACACAACTTCGTGTGACAAGGGTGTTTTTTCTTTCATTACAAACTTGCAACTTCGACAACCGATTGAGCTCAAAATTTCACAGGTTAGTTATTTTATACATATGTTGAGATACACCAAGTGAGAACACTGGTCTTTGACAATTACCAATAGTGTCCAGTGTCTTTAAACTCGAGTTGAAACCAACGGTTCTTTTCAGAACCACCCCAACTCATTTAGAGATAATCATTACATGTAGTTACCGCGAACCTTAACCAGTATATCGTATTTCCACCATGCAATGCTTCAGATCCTACTTGATTAAACTCTACAATTTGAGCAGTGATAAAACTTAAACAGCTACTTGAGCGATCTTTTTTTGTTGCAGGAATGCTACTTAATCTTGCTTATGTGTTTGTTTATATTTTTACACTTCTGAATTTCATTTCGCATTTATCAAGCACAAGGGCTGACCCACAGAGCAAGGGGCTGACCTACATGTGCACAAGGCTTTAACACGCTATTTAAGGCTTATTAAGTACAATTTTTCAAGGGCAAAAAAAAAATCAAATCAAAAATCAGGCGAAAGTATAAAAGAAATATCATCAGGCCATGAATCTCATACTTTAAGGGGCACTAAAAAATTCCACTGGAAGGGGCACCTCTATGAGGAAATTTGTTGCAAAGGGCACCACAGCAAAATCCCCTAAGCCAATTGCTGTTTGTGCCAAGAATTATTGTGAGGCCTGTATCATCCCTAAATTGTACTGAACTCCATCTCCTCTTTATATTCAGCAGAATTTGGGAAAGCGATCTTCCCCCTAACCCCCGCAAGAAAGACGTCTGTCCCCTCTGGTATTGATGTTTGGACTGAGTAAAGGAAACGGCATACGATCCATGAGTAGTCCGTGGACCTCTAATATTCCCTCTCTACGGTGGAGAATTCGTGGAGAATTCTGCCCACGAAACATTGAGTAGTTCACCTGGTGCTATTGATTGAAGTTGGAGCTACAAACATGGATGGGCAAAAAATGGGTTTACTTGTAGTGTACAATTTTCAATATTTTGTGACTATGAAGTAGATTTGACCCTGCTATGGCATTAGGAAGAGAGGTCTGGGCATCTATTTGGACAACAAAACAGAAGCAATTAAAAAGCCTCATACCAAATGATGGGTACATTTTATATAATTTTGGGATGAAATTTGTAACTAACCAGAACCGCGAAAAAATAATTAGCATTCTTTAGCCTTAGTATGATTGTTCTCTACTCTATAAATATAACCTACATGTTTTTTTTTAGAAGGAAGTAATTTCTCGCTAAAATAATTGAATTGAATTCAAGAACTCAGCTTAGGTCTCGAATTCAGGCATCTAAAAGCATCTGAAAGCATACAACTTGTGCAACAAGGGTGTTTTTTTCTTCCATTATTCTCTCTCGCAACTTCGACGACCATATGAGTTCAAATTTTCACAGGTTTGTTATTTTATGCATATGTTGAGATACACCAAGTGAGAAATAATTTACAGGGTTTACAGAAGATAGTGGTGAAAGATAGTGGTGGGGGATTTCCATTCGGGGGATTCCCACTCCTGGGCAAAGCAAGACATGTATAGATGTTGTTATTAAAGGGTTTTGATACCTTAAAGGGTTTTACTCCTTAACATTGTCCATGATAACATAATTTTTGTCTCACTGAGAAAATAAAATATTTGTGTGAAATTGTTTTACTCATTTTTTACAAACTTGCTGTACAGCACCTTATGAAGGAAAGCTCTACCGGGGTATCGTGCAAGTTTAAAAGTAAATTTGTGTACATTTGTGTATTGTGTCGTACACAAAGAGTACCCAGACCCTTTAAGGGACCCTTCATCGATCCCCAACAAGCCAGTTGTCTTCTGACGCATTAGAGATGTATAGCCATGAGCTTGGGGGGGGGGGGGGTGGTTGGGTGGATGGACTGTATAATGTACTATTGACGAAACACTGATCTCTGCATACAAAGAACTGTCACACTTTGCACTTATGTCAAGCCACATCCACACTGACTCATTCAGGGTTTTTTTACTTTAAAGAACTTAAAGGCAGTGGACACAATTGTCAAAGACTAGCCTTCACAGTTGGTGTATCTCAACATATGTATAAAATAACTAACCTGTGAAAATTTGAGCCCAATCGGTCATCGAAGTTGCTAGATAATAATGAAAGAAAAAAACACCCTTGTCACACGAAGTTGTGTGCGTTTAGATGGTTGATTTCGAGACCTCAAGTTCTAAATCTGAGGTCTCGAAATCACATTCGTGGAAAATTACTTCTTTCTCGAAAACTATGGCACTTCAGAGGGAGCCGTTTCTCACAATGTTTTATACCATCAACCTCTCTCCATTACTCGTCACCAAGAATGGTTTTATTCTAATAATTATTAGAATAATTACCAACAGTGTCCACTGCCTTTAAGGGCTCTGGACACCTTTGGTAATTGTCAAAGGCCAGTAATCTCACTTGGTGTATCGAAGTGAATAAAATAACAAATCTGTGAAAATTTGGACTCAATTGTTCATCAAAGTAGCAAGAGAATAATGACAGAAAAAAACACCATTGTTGCACAAATTTGTGTGCTTTCAGATGCACAAAAAAAGGCTCCGGCCTTAAGTCTTTTATTATTTGAGTGAGAAATTGAAAACTGTAGTACTTCAGAGGGAGCCGTTTCTCACAACGTTTTATACTATCAACAGCTCTCCATTGCTCGTTACCAAGTTTTTATGCTAACAATTATTTTGAGTAATTACAAATAATGTACAACGCCTTTAAAGTGCTTCAAATATCGTTATCAAGCACTCATGATGCACCATGCCAAAGCCAGTAGACATGACTGCCAATAAAAGTGATGACAACCGAAGTGATATCAATAATGTGTGATGTCTCAAACATGTTGAGAAATATTATAATTAGTCCCCAAGTAAGTGCTTTTTAAAATCTGTTTGATTTGGGTTGAACATTGGATTAATAACTAGAGTGATGGAGACTTGAACCCAACCTCCAGGACGTGCCGGTGCTCTACCAACTGAGCTATCGAACCCTAATGTTGACAGACTTCCTATTCTGTCAATATCTGTGTCCAGGGTGTCATCTATTTGATGAGCAAATAAACCCCGGAACTGCTCAAAAGGCTTTGAGCTTCACAAATGATTTCTTCCTTTTAGTATTTGTTTTCCAAAGTACCATTACATTGTCCTCTTAAACAACATTTTTCGTCACATTACTTAATGACACATTGGCACTATTGGTAATAATATTGTCAAAGACTAGTCTTCACATTTGGTGTATCTCAACATATGCATAAATTAACAAACCTGTGAAAATTTGAGCTCACTGTGGTCGTCAAAGCTGCGAGATAATAATGAAAAAAAAAAAAACCTTGCCACACGAAGTTGTGTGCTTTCATATGCTTGATTTCGAGACCTCAAATTCTAAATCTGAGGTTTCGAAATCAAATTTGTGGAAAATAACTTCTTTCTCGAAAACTACTCCACTTCAGAGGGAGCCGTTTCTCACAATGTTTTATACTATCAACAGTTCCCCACTACTCGTTAACAAGTACGGTTTTATGCTAAAAAATATTTTGAGTAATTACCAATAGTGTCCACACTGTCCACTGCCTTTAATCAAGCAAAATTTATCAGGAGGCTACAACTGTACCTCCCTTGGATGCAGTTGAGTGAAGGTTGAGTCAATCATGAATCAAAAACTACGTTTCTTCAGATGGAGCCGTTTCTCACAATGTTTTATACTATCAACCTCTCCCCATTGGTCATTACCAAGTAAGGTTTTATGCTAATAATAATTTTGAGTAATTACCATTAGTATCCACTGCCTTTATGGCACCCCTGGATAAAGATATTGACTGCCAAAATTACAGCTCTGTAGTTCAGTTGGTACAGCAGAGAATGCAAGTCCTTTTAGCATTTTCCAAAGTACCATAACTTTGTCCTCGAAACAAAATTTGTTGTCACTTTACAAAAACCTGGGTAAAAAATTAATGACAAAATAGGGAAACTGCCGACATTAGGGCTCTGTAGCTTAGTTCATAGAGCCATGTAGAGCAGAGGGTGCAAGTCCTTTTTTTGGTACTAGTATTTTTCAAACATAAAATGTAAACATAAAGCACCATGGGTCTTCGAAGCTTCCATATTTCCAACTTCCAAAGGTTGAAAAGATTGTTGTTATCTGTGTTTCGAAGATTAAACTTGGGCCCAATTTTATACATCTGCTTTTTGGGCAATTTTATGCTTATACTGTAAACACAGGAAAAAGCATGCTAACGCTCTGACGCTAACTGGAAGTACATAAAACTACCAGATTCATTGGTAAAAATTAATAAGTACTGGCTCTAGAAGGGTAAGCTGAGTGAAGTATAACTGAATAGTACATCATGTTTTACTGTACACATTACTTTATGTATAGAAATCGATGGAAACCTCTTTCAGCTAGACACTGCCTAATACCGCTTGGGGGCAGAACACACAGAAACATCTGCTTCCCTTTTTTTCTCTTTTTTTTTCTTCAAATATTTACAAAGAGGATTATCAGCAATCGTCACAGGTTCGGCATTAAATTTTTCGTTAAAACCTTTACAATTTTAGAGACATATAGTACGGGGGAATTACTAGAAACCAAATTAATAAGACTTAAACTGAAAGCTCACTGATTATGATGTCCATACCAGTACCATGCTTCAGAAATAAGAAAAGTAGAAATATTCAATTGAGTCGAAGGCTGCATGTGCATATATGGCACACTGTATAATTTAAAATAGACAATTCTCAATACTAAAATATATTTTAAAAATACTGCCGAAACAGCTTTTGCAGGCATGATATTTGTCTTTGGAAATGAAGTATAAATATTTTATTGACAGGCCCTACACTGCCGACCTACATTTTGTACCTGTACATTATGGTGCACTGTAGGCAAGACAATTCAGGCTCTTTAATCATAATTTTTCCTGATTTTTTTTCCAAGAAAGACCCTTCAAAATCAATCACGTTCCCAGGGGTGATCGATATCTCAGTGCTATGTTTTTTTCCAGCATGCCATGCTCGCTCATAACCCATGGTATTTGTTAATTTAAATGTGCGTCACCTTTTAATTAGGCCTGTGATTGATACACTCAAGTAGCCCGCAAAATAGGTATCAAGTCTAAAAGCAACGGGTCCCTTCAATCTTCTTTGATCTTGCGACATATCTTATTGTATGCAGTTTAGGTTGACTGTATTTATTAAGCATGATTCATTTGAAATGCAATGACATGGAAATACTAACACTTTCACATGTGTGTGCTTAAGAGTCCCACAAGTGCCATACAAGCGATCAAAAGTTTTCAACAATCATGTGCGCAAAGCAGTCACGTTTGGGAGCCAATCAGCACTGTTTTACGCACTTCTACCAGGGGTTAGTAGCAAGAGGTATCGATATGGCGCACTGCACATGGTAGTGAGCCTAACCATGCCGACCCCCCCCCCCCTCAAAAAAAAATAAAATAAATAAAATAAAATAAAATATACCATTGTTTATTACAATGGCTGTTATCATTTCATTGCACCACTGTCAAAGTTCATAAAGCCTGTAAGCACAAAAACTTGCTAAGCACAGAAAAATACTGCTTAGCAGTAACTGGTTACTAGCCAAAAGTCAATAAAGTTGAAATTGCGGTGACTGGTGCCCCAACCATATTTGCTAAGCAGTATTTTAGCCAACAAAAATCCACTGCATATTAAATTTGTACATGGTTGGCATTTGAACCCACAACCCTGCCTTCAAGAGCAGATGTCTTAACCACTACACCACTAGCTTTAAGTCTAAATAACAACATCTTTTCATCCTCTGATCCTCGTGTCATCTGAACATCTCATCACTCTTTATCTGACAAGACACTTTTGTCCCGTGTCCAAGATTTTCTTGACGACTTCACCAGCTGTTCCAACAAGACGTGTGCGTCAATTCCCAAACAAATTTCACGGGAAGAGCTTTTCAATCACCGCATACTTTTTTGTCTTTCGTAGAAAGCAGCGGCTGGATTCATTAGATCAATACGACGATAGGAATCTCTCACTGTGTAATAACCTGCACCACCAACCCTTGACAATTACATGCCTCTATACCTCAGCCAAAGATTGACCATAAATGTCTCTCTCTTTCTCATCCAAAATTATAAATGTCTCAAGACGTTATTAGTTTCTGTTTAACTCTTTCCCTCTAACTTTTATTTTCCCTATAAAGGCCCCTTGTCAGACGAGGAAACTTTGACAGGCAACTTGACTTGGAGGCATTTACCAACTGCAGTGCAGGCTACAGGACAACTTTGGTAGTAGATGAGTCATTTGTCAAAAATATCTGAACAAATTTGTGAAGATTCTGTATGTGAATGCCCTTTCTTCTCAGAGACTGTCGGAACTGGTCGCCTGTAAACCGCTCATGTGACATGGAGCCGATACTTTAGACATCTTTGCCATTTTAGAATGCAAAAAAAAGGGTGTGTTTTAATGCTTTCTTGTCACCAAATGGCCTAAAGTTTCTGATTTGCTTAATAAAGGAGCTTTCCAATGGTGTTCAATGCTCGTGTTAGAAATATCACTTAAATATGCAGAAATTTCAGAAGTAAATCAGACACTCCCAATACAATGTGTTTTTGTACATTCTTCAACACATACTGTGCTAACTGCTCATTTTGTTGGATTATGTCACATATTAAACAATGCATAGATCTGCACAGGGTTTGCTGAAAAGAAATTCCAACTGGACTTTATTATGTTAGCATTACCCACCTAATAAATTGTCAATCCACAAGAATGTAAACCTCTTTCTGATATATGCATGGAATATCGTTGACATTTGTAAATTTATCCAGCAACCTGTCCCAAACACTATTTTATCGCCGGTATTGTCTGTCGGTAATTGATATGTGGATGTTGAGGATTCATGCCAACAGAGCTACCTACTCTGCCGTGATTGATTTTTCGATTCTATTTTCTTCCCGGAGAGAGGAACGGCGACGAAGAAGACGGAGGATCGGCATGCCATTAGCTGGACACCCAATGCTTATAATTCACTCACAGCTAGACAAAGACAGAAGGACTTGTAGATTATGAACCTAGTTGTAGCCCAGCAGGATTTCACAACCTGGCTGTATTAAAAACCAGCAGTGGCAACAATCTGTCTTCAATTTGTTTTTTAAAATTACTTCAATGTTGCCTCCCAACACAACGTTATGTTTACCGATATAATTGGATGTGTCAGCGATGGCATCCCTCATAATTTGTATAACAAGAAAGTAACATCCACAGCACATACATCATGAGGTCTCAAAATTGTCAGAAGAAGAAAACACAGGGATGACAAGTAAAAACAGGAAAAAACAGACAGTAAAGAAGTTATTATAGATGTTAAATTTGCATCAGGGATAAAGAATACTAATTTTTTTTTTTACCCATACACCGATGTGTGTTAGCACTGTATACTCAGTACTTTCCCGAGTCCTGTGAAAAAATATCACAGGCATGTTACTCGGGTGGGATTCGAACCCACGACCCTTGCTATTCTAGAGCAGTGTCTTACCAACTAGACTACCGAGGTTGCCCGGTAGCTAGAGGCAGTTCGAATCCTATGTTTTGGCAGCGGGTACCGCAACGATATAAGAAGTTTACACTGACTTTGATAATAAAAAAGCAGTATGAAATTAAATCAAAGAATCACCTTAACTTATTTGTGATGTTGAGAAGAATGACTTGGTATCAGGTTTAGAAGAAGTTAACACAGACTTAGACAATAAAAAAGCAGTACAAAATAAAAATCAGTCATACATCTTGGTATGAGGCCTAATTTGTGACAAGATTTTTTGTTTTCCTACATGTCAATGGACAAGTGGATATGTTCAACAGAAACAGATTGGGATTAATTTGACACAAGCGTGCACATGTTTTAACTCTTGACTTTCATCTTGTTCAACCGGACCGGACACAGACCCTGGAAAAAGACGTTTCTTGTTGCTTGGGGGCAAACACCGATAAGAATTAACATTTTGTATTTAAGTAGCAAATCACATGCTAGGACACGGAGAAATTTCCCAATTAATATCCCAGTTTGAAATGCCACTTAAGTATCCAAATAAAATACTGCAAAATAAATTGGTATTGACACAAAATACTAAAAAGCTTGGGCGGAGTGTTTGCAGTATTTTTCAGCGGGTCAACAGGTTTTTACTGCATATTCCTGGATGCTATGCTCGAGCCATTTGAGATGATAGCTGTGATCAAAGTTCACTTGATTTTGTTTCACAAAATAAACAAACATCTCAAACTTGAGGGGAAATAAAAATCTCGTTTGAGTTGTTTCTGCGAGGCATACTGAGGTAATAAATTAAAACGATAATTTCTGCATTTATAATTATAAATTTTGATAGCAAACTGAAGTATTTTAAATGCTCATAAACAAACGTCTCTTCCTTAAAGACAGTGGACACTATTGGTAATTGTCAAAGACTAGCCTTCACACTTGGTGTATCTCAACATATGCATAAAATAACAAACCTGTGAAAATTTGAGCTCAATCAGCCATCGAAGTTGCGAGATAATAATGAAAGAAAAATAACCCTTGTCACACGAAGTTGTGTGCATTTAGATGGTTGATTTCGAGACCTCAAGTTCTAAATCTGAGGTCTTGAAATCAAATTCGTGGAAAATTACTTCTTTCTCGAAAACTATGGCACTTTAGAGGGAGCCGTTTCTCACATTGTTTTATACCATCAACCTCTCCCCATTACTCGCCACCAAGTAAGGTTTTATGCCAATAATTATTTAGAGTAATTACCAATAGTGTCCACTGCCTTTAATAAGTATTTCAAAATTTAATTTCTGGGTTTTATCAGTTTGTACACAGTTCTTGTAGTAAATGGACCGGCTCTGCTTTCCAATACAATTTTAAGGAAACATTTTTGTTTGTAGTCATTGGTTTTTTGTTTGTTTACAAACTGTAGGTCTGGCCCCAGATTGAATTCCTATAGTCAAAGTCCTTTAAGACCAGCTGGAATAAAAACAATAAGTGATCTATACTGAAAACTATTTAAAAAGTGTTTAATTAATATCAAATTTAGGGAAACATGAGATTACAACCGAGTCTCTAAATTAAGGGAAAACAATTATGAAAATATTCTTCACCGCTTTTCAGTATTCACAATGAGCCATGACGCTCACTCATGTGGTGTAATTTGTGGGAGCATCGTTTTGTACGTGGCTTTGTTACTAATCAGACAAGACCTGCATATTGTTATTTGTGTTGACAACTTCGCAGTCAAATACGTCTTTAAAAATGTGCAAAAGGAATTTATGAAACAAAATTGTCCTTCGGGTCTGAACTTTCAATAAGGATAATTGTGGGGAAAGCTCACAAAAATAATGAATGATCGGGTATTGAAAAATTGACAAGGGCTAGGTCTGAACCAAAACCTCCAAATTAACATGCTGACACTCTATGAGATATCTAGCCCTATCTATATAATAAGTGAAATTGACTAAAATCAGAAAATGGGTGTGCCTTGTCCGTTACCTATTGTGAGTACCTGTGATAAAAGTCTGAAACCTACCGTTTCTTCGTGGAGTCGTAGAAACTGGCCATCGAATGGCGCCGCGATAACGGCGGCACCATCTTGGGCAGACGGGGACGCGGTTTGGGCCTCATGGAGGACATCTCGGTGAGGACGTCACGCAGCTGTTCCGGCTCCTCCGACAGCGTTGAGAGGCACGCGGCCATTCCTACTGCCGGCGTGTTTGCAATAGGTTGTCCAGAATTGTGATTCGGCATATACACCAATAAAGTCAAGAGACGGAGGAATAGGTCCCGTGTATAGAAGGCGCTAGGAAATCCTAGATGGCTAGGGGTGGACGAGCTCGAAACAAACGTCGATCGACTTCCTCCTGGCCCGAGGGTCGTCAGGGTCTACGCTTGGAAATCAAGCTAGATTTGCAAATTCGAACAAAAATCCTCAGATATATACCACCCAGGCCCTCTTCAAGGGCATGGCTATTCGCCAGCTAAGGTTACGATCAATTTAAGTCTAAGATAAAAAAGAGTATAAGGGGGGTGGCGGTTGACATCTGGAATGCTCAAACACAAGCGCAGTGAAAATAAATTTTGCCCCAAATTCCGTTTGAGTCAAGCAGCCAAGAGAAAGTATGCGTGATTATTTAAGAAACCGAGCGCCTAAAAAAGAGAAATTATGATTGGATATTTGTGAAGATCATATTTCACTCCAGAGCGTTGCTTTTTTTAGTTTATTTTCATAAGTGCCGCTGTCAGTACGAGAAGACTCTTCATCTTGGACAGATCAAGTTAATAGATCCTTGCAGACGTTTCAAGCCCCGCCGTGATTACCATTGCTTTTGATACAACAAGAAAAGTCAAGTGACGTGATCAAAACAAATACAAAGAACTACGAAGCTGTAATAGGAAAGAAAAAACCAAGCCAACTTTGGACAGCAGGAGAACGTCATACTCACAGATTACAGGATTAATGAGTCAGAAATTTAGTTTCAATGACAGAAGGAAGGGGAAAAAGGGAGTTAGTGACTAATAGGATATGAACAACAAAATCATCATAAATAAATTAATTTCTTCTGTCAAGTAAAGAATACTAAATTTGTACCCTGAAGGGACAGAAATGAAATAAAAACAAAAACCAGAATTAAGCTGTTAATCTTATTACATAAAACAAAACAAAAAACTGAAAACAGACTTTTTTTACACAAACAGGAACAAAATAGCAAATTATTATTGAGCGCCAGTCTGCACAGTGGTTCTACCGCAAATATTTGTGGCAATCGAACTAATGAAATAATTAAATCTATACAATACTGCAATGCTTGCACAGAGTTTGGTCGCTAATCAAAATACATATTGACATTGTAGATATTATTTTGCTTATTATACTTTAATTATTCACGTCATGTTTTTTTTTATAGGATTTGAGGCATTGCATGGTGGGGTATCAATATATATTTGGTTTGCGGTAACACCATGTGTGTATCTACTTGCCAGGTAGAGTTGTTCTTAGGGAACTGTCTTGCTTTATTCTACTGCCGTGGAGTAGAAAATCGGAGGTTCGGGAGACTTCACAGTTCTGAAAAGAACTGTCCTGCTTTATAACTATTACCAGGGCGGATGGTATAGAAATTTGACTGGACTACTACTTTAGCTTATAGGATCGTAATAACTGGACTGCCGCGGAGTCAGTTCGGAATTGGTCTCAACGTTTTGACTAGCTTGCTCTAGTCATCGTCAGGAGACGCTTTTTTTTTTTTTCTTTGTGAGCATCAGTAGCAAGCATAGGGATAATATTTTCACCCTATATTTTGAAAGCTGATCTGTACTTGATGCAAAACAGGTCTGTATGCAAAGGGCAAGGGGCACCAAGGCATTTTCTCCTTGGTAAAGGGCACCCTATGAGTAACTTGTAAATTTCTACTGGAGAGCATTTCAAGGGAACCAAGAATGACGAAGGGGCATGGAGGCAATCGCCTTTGTCGCCTCTGTTAAGTATCAGGCCTGCATTTGCGGCAGGGTAGTTTTACTACCAAAATTATACGAAAACAAATTGCTAAATCAATTTCACCAGTTATGAAGTTTCTAAAATTGCTGTTCCAAAATTATCTGTAATACCGGTGTGTAAAAACAACTGCACTGAAATAATAATGCTATTGCAGTTCTACACCAAAATGCTAAAAAATCTTAAAGCTGTTAAATTTAATAAATCTTTAGTAAACCACAAGGAAAACTTACTGAGTAAATTTTAAATAGCTTGGGATTAAAAAATTTGTTTTTACCAGAGCGGGATTTGAACCATGTTGAAAAAAAGACAAATTAACTAGAGCCTAATTTGAACCAATATAGGTTCAAATCCCCCTCTGGTAAATTTTCCTTGTTCAACCAATGTTGGTTTAAAATCTGCTGCATTAAATTTGTCTTTGTGTCAACCCAAAATCAATTCAGTCTTCAGTCTTCAGTGGGTTGCTCCTTCTTACAGCCTTGAAGGCTAAACTACATGGTTGGTGGCCAACAACCTATCAGCCGGTGAAGCAAGAACTCAAGGTGCCTATCGAAAACAATAAACTCAATGTGCCAAAAAAGGTGTAGATACAAAGATGTGCTGGTTGCTGGTGTAAAAAAAAGAACTTGGCCTTTTAGATTGAATAAAAATGAGTTTCCCCACAAACCATTGAATCATATTCCTTTCAACCAATTTAATTACAAGCCTACTTTAAAATCATCCACAGGACTGTTCGATCAAACTTTGGTCACAGACAACCAACAAGAAACGTACATGACCAGCGAGTAAAACAGAGAAACAAAAATCGATACGGGATAGAAGAAAAAAGCGACTAAACATCGGACAGAGAGGATTTCTGCAAGTAATGTACGGGAGGCAACGTGTAGTTGATGTTTTTCTTAGGAGATCTGAAGTGCATTGCCTCCGCTCAAAACATTCGCCTGTGAGCATTTGTGGTATGTGCAGGCAATAATAAATTGGGCGATGCATCGTTGAGCTCGCCTCGCTGAACATACAACGGTGAGCGAGTCACAAATTTTGCAATAGCCGTTTTTGTTTAAACATACATGTATGTATACTTGCTCTCAGATTATGGCTCTTGTCTATTCCAATGGAGAATCATAGAGAAGACACCACTTGCAAAATTCACATGGGTCCCATTCACTTAAATCATGTACTTGATTTTTTTAAAACAATTTTCAGGCAAAAACCTTTCAAAGGAAAAACTGCACCCTCAATCCATCATTGACTATTGGTGAGAAGGTCATGTTGTTATGTTGATTTCTTCAGATTGTATTGTATGAAGGAGTTTCTGGAAGGTAAATGTCTTTGTGGTTAAAGTTACATTGGCACTTTCAAAATTTTAATGTGTATGTAGTTGCTGGGCACCTCTGAAAAACAGTGTTTCACTGAGAGGTTTCCCCAGGGTAAAGAAGAAATAAATAAATAAATAAATAAATAAATACAATCTGGGATCGGTCGATGAAAAAATCCTGCCGAACCACACAAGCATGTAGCAAGGAGAACCGAGAAAAACCAAATAAGATATGCCAGCTAAAACAGACTACAAGTGGGCAACTGGAAAGGAAAGATTCAAATTTCCTTCCACAGATCGATGTACACTTTTTGCCTGCCTGAATTTGACCCCTAAAGAGACTTGATTGACCAGAATGAGTCACCTCCTCCATACACATTCATAATTTCTTGTCTTTACGTAGCCTGAGCACCGAACAGCACCACATCTTTAACGAGCCATGCTCTTCAACTGTGGCCCATGGTGAAAAAATACTTACAAGCAAAGCAAAACGCAATTAAATTTTATAATAATTCCTCTAACACTGAAATAATTTAATATTTTCTATAGTTGGTGTTCAGTCAGTCTTAGGTAGCATCAGTTTATCAAACGCGAGTGGAAGAAATAATTTCTTTCCAAATTAAATTTTCTGGAATAATATTTGTTTTTGCTTGAAAGGTTTATGTTTGGAGATTTTTTTTACAAAAAGAGACGTGATGTAACTACTGGCTTTTTTACTGATAAAATATTTCCATGATGCAAAAAATTAGCTGAGTAATGCAAATAATAAATGATAAGAAACAGTACAGTAATTATCAAGAAAAATTAAGATTAGTTTCAGTCTGAAAGCTCACTGATTCTAAAGTTCAAACCAGTTACCAATCCTCCAGAGAAATATTTCCCTCTCAAAGCTCACTGATTCTTAAGTTCATATACCAGTTACCAATCCTCCAGAGAAATATCTGTCTGAATCAGTGCTCAATAGAGTGGAAGAACCAGCATTGAAAGCTCCCTAGAATCAGGTTGTCTTCCCTCCCTACTTTTTTTTTCTCTTTTAAATTACCGCATTTGAAATAAACCTGATACAAACGTGCATGAAACCCGATACAATTTGGAACTGTGTTTTCCTTTTTCCACCAAAGCATGAACATTTAAACGTTTATTTTTCACAGGGTGAAACAGTTCTTTGAAGACAAAGTGCCGAATAAGTAATCATGGTGAAACAAAGATGAGTTTCAATCTATTAACTCAGGGACTATGAAGTTCATAAAAGTACCAAGCCTTCAGAGACTATTTCCGTCGTAATTACTATCCAAGTTGTAAAAGTGAAGACTTAAAAATTGTCATTGCTGATTTTAATCGCTGAAATCATAGAGCAATGACATTGACAATGTGCACACCCGTGACATAACAACAATTCATTGTTTTCCCTCATAAATTAATTCACCATCAAAAGTTTACTCGTTGTAATGGAAAGTGTATTTACTCAAACCAGGAGATGGGGATCGAAAGTGTAATCGACTTAAAATAGAATGGGACTCCTCCAAAAATTATGTACTCTTCCTTTCAATAAAAAGAAATAAGCATAGTACAGATGCCTACCAAGAGAGCAGAAAAGAGAAATGAAGGGAAATACCAATAAGCAGAGAGCTTGAGATGGGAAGTCTATAAATTGTTTGTCAACCATTAGAAGGTAAATCCTACATGAAGTAATGCTTGTGTGGTTCTAACTGTGCATGCACTGCCTGATATGAGTGTAGACGATGAACCATCAGCTGTTTTACCCCCATTGAGTAAAATGCAAGTGACAAAGTCATTTACAAGAGGAGGCTTGTAAAATTAAGGAGCAAGTACAGTACATCAGTAAATATTGAAATGGCCGTAAAACTTGGGTATACATTATTGATGTGTTTAATTGGAAAACTTGTGTAATGTGGATTAAGTACATGCTTTAGGAAGAATCAGGCTACAATTGTGTACATTTAAAAAAAAAAAAAGGCAAAACTGCACCAATTTTATATTTGCGTTAGGACAAGAACAGTAAATAACAATCATTTTGAATGCCCTTAGCCAGTGCTTTTCTGAAAGATTTGCGAAAAGCCCCGTTACGTAATCACTCTCAAAACGTCATAGTTGGGAGCTCAAATTTTGAGGCATATTTGTGTGGATCATTGTATTCTACTTTAAAAACATCTTTCCAACCATATGCATTTTATAACAAACGGTTACAAATGCTTTTCAAAGACCAACTCGACCGATCCAAGGCAACGTGTTCCTTTGAGGTTTGTTCTACTATTTTTTTCATTGATGTGTTTTGAGGAATATCATTCTCAAAAAAAAATTCCTTCCGAGAACATCTGCCATAAAGAGGAGATGAGGCAAATATTTTTCTGCCAGAGTTGAAAGTCCAGCTGGTTACATGTTGACCTTTTGCTTTAGGCACACCCCCGTAATTTCTTTCACCAAAGAAAAACTCTGGTGACTTTCTTTCTAGAGAGGCCGTCTTATATTCTAGAAGGGCGAGCTGAGGCTGGTGTCAATTTCACCCCAGCAATTGCAAACATGTGAAGATTTAAGGTGAGACCAACACATCTCGTGACGTGACTTCCATGCAATTTTAAAGAGAAAGTACACTTACTGCTAAGTTTGTATAATACTCAGCGCCTTGAGTACCTTGTTGGTAGATGCCTGCGCTTTATAAAACTTTGATATTATTATTATTACTATATATTCTTTTAAGAAGAGAGGATCCACCCCAATCTTATAGTTTTCCATAAACACACTGAACAACCGCCTTTTGTACATTTGATAACAAGTCCCTTCGATACACTAAAGCCAATGTATGGGGGTCGTCCTGCCGATTTCTCCACCTTCTGCCCAGGTAGTAGTTTAAAAGCAATGCAGTTCTTTTCAGAACTAAGAAATCTCCTCAATTCTACTCAGGGGTAGTATAATATAAAACAAGACAAGTTCTCAAAAGCTCTCAATTTTTGTGGATAAACAGCAATATCTTTTTCCATAACCTCAGTACTTCGAAGTGAAATTTTTCTCAAAATGCATTTTACCACCCAAAGCTGCTGCAATTCTTACAAAGTGACAGGCCAGATACTTCACCGAGGCAACAAAGGCGATCGCCTCCCTTGCCTTGGTGCCCTTTAAAGGCTCCGGTAGAAACTTACAACTTTCTCATAGGATGCCCTTTACAAGGAGAAAATGCCTTGGTGCCCTTGCCCTTTCAGTAATGAAGCATACAGGCCTGCAGTAAGTTTTGATTGCTATTAAACTTAGAGTGATTACCAAACGTACACCTCCCCTTTAAGCCGAGGTGGCCGCATGACACTTTGAAAGACATGCCTTCTAAGCCATTTCTAATAGTAAGCAGACGAAACATGACGTGCGCAACGCCAGGTGCACCCTTGATCTCTAAAGTGTATACTGAAGATTCTCTTTGTCGGCACTCTATCTTTATTACAATCAGATTAGAGTTTTCAAACCAAACTAAATCCCGACTATTTTGAGTTTTTTATACTAATATTAAAGGAAAGTGTTCACATCGAAATAATACAACTAAACATACGAGATTTATAAGGCATTGCATGGTGATGTATCAAGGTAAATTTGGTATGCAGTATCACCATGTGTATACTTTGCTGTGTAGATTTTGTTGTGACAGTGGACACTATTGGTAATTGTCAAAGACTAGCCTTCACAGTTGGTGTATCTCAACATGTGCATAAAATAACAAACCTGTGAAAATTTGAGCTCAATCGGTCATCGAACTTGGCGATAACAATGAAAGAAAAAAACACCTTTGTCACACGAAGTTGTGTGCGTTTAGATGGTTGATTTCGAGACCTCAAGTTCTAAACCTGAGGTCTCGAAATCAAATTCCTGGAAAATTACTTCTTTCTCAAAAACTCTGGCCCATCAGAGGGAGCCGTTTCTCACAATGTGTTATACCATCAACCTCTCCCCATTACTCGTCACCAAGAAAGGTTTTATGCTAATAAATATTCTAAGAAATTACCAATAGTGTCCACTGCCTTTAATTTGCTATTTATTTGACTGCCGCGGAGTATATTTTTGGAATTTGTTTATGAACTGCTTATGAACTTCACTGCACTTTGTTTTAAAAAAAAGTATTTTGTGGTTACACAACTTCATAAACAATTGTTTGCTATTATTTCTTTAAAAGTATATATTTGTATACTTTTATGGTTTCACAACTTCATAAAGAATTGTTTGATATTATTTCTTTAAAAGTATATATTTGTATACTTTTGTTAGGATTCTCACAACATGTTTTGGGGAATATTTAATTAATTTATTTTTATGTGTTTGATTAGACATCCAACAACACAGCGCCTATAACAATATGACTAGGAAATGAGAAGAAATGTTCAGTTATAGATGTGGGAGGAAAAACCCCTATGGGCAAAACCAACGCAATCAGGTAAGAAAATGAAACTCAATCGAGGTGAGATTCGAACCAGGATCCACAGAGGTGAAAAGGTAGGCAAAGAAAACACTGAGCCAACATGATATTTTGTGTATAATGTGTATCAATCCTTAATCCTTTTTGGGGGGAAAAAAATATGCTAGACTGCCAAACTTGTTCATTTTTTAGGTCTTGCAATGTGAAAATACCTTTTCAGCTCTTTACACATCGACGCTTCTAAACATCTCAATACCTTCAACGATTGTTCCTCAAAATGGCTTTAGGTTTTGTTTGGTGTGTCTACCCCTCATTTGGAAAATTTTACACAGCAATAAATGTTTGATAGCAAAACAGCTCTTGCCTTCAATGAGCAGGATGGGGGGGGGGGATAAAGACAGGCTGAAAATTGAGAGTGATACAAATCAACTATCCATTTAGGAAATGGAAGCGCCGTCACTATGTAAAGCCAACCCTACGGGTGATGCTCTTAAATTGACAAGAAGGTTTTCAAGACATGATCCGAGAATAAATAACCACACAAAGTTGCGTGTGTCACTTACGATTGATTTAGATAAGAGATCATTAAGATAGAGAGAGAGGTCTCAAGTCCAAAGGTATCTTCTCTTGAGTTACAAAGCCAAACCGCCTCTGTCTCACAGTTCCTAAACTTCTTCCTTTGGGTTGGGAAGATGTACAGAGGCTGATTAGGCTTCCTGATAGTTTAATTTCGAAAGAAGGAAATGATAGCAATTTACCTAAATTTAAGACTTAAAGAGTGTTAATATTGCTTGAAGGCTATTTGTGTACTGTAGGAGACAGGATGTGGGAAAACGAAAGCATGGAATAATATTTTAGCTATCTTGATTGGGATGCATTTACGTCCGAACAATCAAGATAAAAATCCATATCAGGGCACAAATCAAAACAACTCTGACAATTTGATTTAGGAACGATTAGATTGAGGAAGAGTGGCATGAACAAACTTTATTTCTGCACAGAGGAGGATCCACATACTGTGTGGACTTGAAATCACCCACTGGACACCACTGACCAGTCATTTTAGCAGTGGGCTAGTAAATCACAATCAAACAAGTCCCGCTTAGTGTTTTTTACTAAACTTCTACTTAGCAAGCCGATATCAGGCCTGATACTTCAAGACTTCAAGGAGGAAACAAAGGCATTTGCCTCCATGCCCCCTGGTCATTGCCATGGTGCCCTTGTAATGCTCCAGGAGAAATTTAACATCTCCTCATATGGGGTGCCCTTTACCAAGGGGAAATGCCTTAGTGCCCCTGCCCTTTCAGAAAGGAAGCAGACAGGCCTGTTAGTACAAACCTACGTCTAAATTTTCAGCAAATATAAGAAGATGTTTGATCTTGTAATGTAAGCATATATTTGGTCTGGTATAATATACCAGCTATAAAGACCTGTGTTTCAGTGAAAAGTTAAGCCCCAACAAATAGTCAGCAAGCCACCATTAGCATCTTACATTTAGGGATATTTTGTAAAACAAAAGGGGAGGTATTTATAATTACATTCAGCACAATAGGGGAAAGGTTTCCACAATCATCAGGGAGATGTTTAAAATTTGTTTCTGCAGAATCAGAGAGTGTTGGCATCTCTCTTCAGAAAATATGAAAAGGTTGGATTTTATCTGCAGGGAATTTTTCCGCAGAATCAGTAGAGAGAATGCAGATGCCATAATTTAACTACTGTTTATTTAATGTCAAAACACCAGCAAGAACCACCAGGCAGAAGGTATACCAGCAAGAGAAACATAGCTATGAGTTTAACGACCCTAGGTGCATTTCATTATCTTGTTGTATAATTATCACAAAGACAGTGTATATTGTTTTGCGTTTAACAAGTCACAACATTTTAGAGTTTTACTTATTTAGGATCTCCAACCGGCATTATCTTCACACATACATTCCCGACAGAGGAATGGAGTGTCAGCTAAATATATAAAACAAAAATATTTTGATCAAAATACTTTATAGAGTTACAACCTGCACACAAGGTAAATGAAAGGACACACACTAATATTTAAATAAACACATCAGCAGACTGATAAGTTGGTACAGGTTAGAATCCCTACAAAGGCATCTCCTGATTGGGGGGGGGGGGAGGGTACTCATTTAGCGTTTCAAAAAGAAAAAAGTAACTTTCATTATAAACTAAATGAAAAGAAGTAAATGATAAAAACAAAGAGAGAGGAATAAATAAAAGTTGCTTACAGCTGTGCCTTGAATCGAGCTCTTAGAATAGCTTGTTGCAAATCCAACGATGGGCGATCGCAATCCATGACATCGAATGTTGCACACGGACGCTATGAGACGCTCCAAATACCCCTAATCTCACTAGCGTTTAAAGGCTTGGGCGAAAAAGCAGCTCCAACTGCCTGCTACATCAAGTCCTTATTCCTTCCCCCGATAAACAAACCAAGGCGTCGTGGCCAGAGACCCAAATTGTATTAGCCGGTAGCGAGCCTAAAAAAACCAATGCTAGCAGACGCTAGAGCTATATCTGGCTCACCAAGGTGTGTATAATTTTATTACGTCAGTTGATGCCCCTATGTGATATCACTCATGGCTGAACATGCACTGCACACAGTCAAAGACGACCAGCCAGGGCCAGTACACAACCAAGGGCCAATACCCAAGCCATGGACTTTGTGTCTGAGTATTGATAAAAAACAGATGAGGTATTTTCTTAAGCTTTGTTATTAACCACCATTGGACAATATTTCATAAAGTGGTCCCCGATCTACTTATTTATTTTAAAGGGGCGCTCGGTGGAGTTTTTCCTCCCTATGACCCGAGTACATATTTACGGTAAATATACATTGCATGGGGGTTGGTGACGTCTGGGTACGTTGCACAGTAAATACCGAGCCTGGTTGCCGTAATGCAACATATACTGGTAGAAGATGAGGTTACGTGATTGCATATGCATTGTGATGAAGCTAAGGTGAAATTAAGCCCAGCGAGAGCAACATGGAAGATTCCATTATAGCTCCCAGGGGAGGTTTTGTAGACTAAGTGGGTTTTTACCAACTATCCTTATGGGGAAAGTAGAACAGCATTGAATTATTATTAACCCCTAGGTTTTCTTAGAATGTTATCATCTCAATGAATGATAATTTGTCTTTGCTTTTGATTTTCTCCAACAAATCCTAATCTTAAAGGTCTCTCTCAACATGGAGCTATACAAGTGCTCTCACATAACATTTAAAGCAGTTAGAGGACTATATCTGTATCATGTTCACTTCAATTCAAAGCAACGTTCCACATACCGCTATGCACAAACCATCATCAAGAAAACAAAATTACAGTCAATCAAATGTGGAGGCACGTTCCAAAAAGCTGGACTGGTCAAGGAACAGCTTATAAAATGAAAGAAAACAACAGCTTTGCAATAGGCGAATAAATAAAAAACTAACACCTACAACAAGTAACAATAACAGTATGGGTTTACGTGTACTAGCAACAGAAGATGAGATATAATAAAAAGGTTAATACACTATGTATAGCTTTCTTTTTGACTCAAGGCTCACAGATTTTTAAATGTTTTGTAAATTTTATTTCAACCATTAGAACGCTTCTCAAATCTTAGTTCAAAATATAAAATTCTGACCTTGATCTATGATCAAATAGAATCTCATTGCCAACAACCATGCTGCAAATTTCCTGAGAAGAACATCATGCTGCTGATGATACCGTGGCATAACTTGTTTATTATTTACAATTAAGTATTGAAACTATGTTTACGTTTTCATCTCTCTCATTCAAGAACCACCACAGGAAAATTAAGCACTCAGCGAGACCAACCTCAGAGAGATATACATGGGTTTTCCATAGCCTTGATCAAGGCATTGGAGTTTTCTTTTCTTTTTGACTAATTGGTTGTTGGTTTAGTTTGTATTCTCCTCTTGTTTTTTCACTATTGTGCTATCCCCACCCAACCTTAGTGCAGTCTCTATGAGACTTTATGGGAGTGTCATTGCATTTTACACTGTAGAACAATGGACCCCAAAGGGAATTCTTTGTTCTTTCAACCTGGACCCCACAAGGGAACTTTTAACAAAAGGGAATAATAGAACAACAACAGTTGTACCCCACAAACTGAATCCATAGGGTTGCGGTCACATGCATGTGTATATGAACATGTACATGCAGTGCGTGCATGGTGTGACGTGTATACGTGGACTCTCTGATGGCCACCGTATGCGGACACTAATACAAGTCGCAGTAGTAAGAGTGTCATACTCCATATGTGATGTGATACACAAGGTATGCACAGTGTACAAATAGGACTACATGTGGGTTTATGGCATCTTTTTCAGAGTGAAAACTCCGATTTATCGCCTTTAACAATAGGGTTTCCAATGTGCTAAATAACTGTCAGATAAAAGTTCAATCCACTTTGCCTAAAGTGCGTCCTCAACTGACAGCAGATCGAATAAACAAACAATCCAGTGACTCTGCAGATGACACAAGGCTCAGTGATCAGCTAAATATTTGACTTATTCAAAAACAAATATTGAGATAATTAAAAGCGATCAGTGCACAGTCAGATGATGGACCCTATTTACACTACATCCAGAATGGTGGACAGATCCGGATCTGACTATAAAATATCTCAAATATAAAACACCAAAAGACCAAGAAAGGCAAATGCAATTCTCATGAGTGGGATAAACAATTAATGTGCAGTTGAGCCCTTGATGTTTTGGGGTGATATTTTACAACCTTTTGCAGCTCATCTTTATCCTCTTCCACAAAAATTATTTAAAGGAACGTTACAGAATTGGCAAGAAACAAAAATCGTGAAGATCACAGATTTACATGAAACTTACACGGTCTAATGATGATGATAGTAGAAAACATCCCTTGAAATATTTATGTCTGAAATTTCATATTTGATGAGAAATAAATAATCTAAGTTTGCGTTTGGAGTTTATGGCTCAGTGAGCGGTTTATTCATTTTTGTTTTGCAATCGATGCTTTGCAAAATTTGTTATCGGTTTAACTATTCTCTCGTGACCCAGTTGGCCGATTGATCTCGAACTTCTACAGGTTTGTCATTTAATGTATATGGTGGATTACATAAAGTGTTTACACTGCTAGCAAAACCAATTCTGTAATGTTTCTTTAATACAATGATCAACAACGGGGAGGGGTTGATTAAAGAGCATGATTAATTAAAGGAACACGTTGCCTTGGATCGGTCGAGTTGGTCTTTGTAAAGCGTTTGTAACCGTTTTTTATAAAATGCATATGGGTAGAAAGATGTTGAAAAAGTAGAATACAATGATCCACACAAACATGCCTCGAAATTGCGTGGTTTTCCTTTTACCTCGTTGACTAACACGTCGGCCATTTATGGGGGTCAAAATTTTGACTCCCATAAATGGCCGACCATGTTAGTTCGCACAGTAGAAGGAAAACCACGCAATTTCGGGGCAAACTTGTGTGGATCATTGTATTCTACTTTTAAAACATCTTTCCAACCATATGAATTTTTAAAAAATGGTTACAAACGCTTTTGTTTTGACCAACTCGTCCAATCCAAGGCAACGTGTTCCTTTAAGGGTAGATTAGACATTCATCTATGGACTAAACGACAGAGAGAAATTGCTGCCAGGCCCTGTGAGCTCTAGCCATACAACCTGGATTAAACAGAAGATCACAAAACATAGTAAATGGTCTGACATTTAGACCTAGCAGGACGAGCCTTTCTGAAAGGCTAAATATATAAGATCAGCACAACATATTTAGTGATGAGTAAACGATTGCCTCCTTGGCCTTTGGTTTTGGCCTTGGTGCCTCTTTAGAAAATAAATCCTGAAGGGAAATGGAAATGGCCTTGCCCCCTCATATCTCAAACTCTAACACTGAAATAGAGATTTAGCATTAAGTGGGGGAGGTTTGACAAAACTGCTCCGGATTTGCAATATTATCTCAAAAACGCTAGCACCATCTAAAATGAATAATTAGCTTTATTGTTTATATTTACACATAGGATTAAAAGGAACGATCGGTTCCAAAAACCAAAGGTAGAAGATGTTCCTTTTAAACTTAAGACAAGGGACAAGGTCAATGAGAAATATTCTTTATCACATTGCTGCAGTACTAACCCCCACATATATCTATAAATCCAGTACAAATTGTAAACAAATCTTAAAAATTGGATACTATTATCCTCTTCGCCTGGTGATGAAACTTCTTGAAAAATTGAATGAGAAAATAGATTTAGCTGTTGTAGACAACTTACCACCCAGACGGACTAATGGTATAAATGCAAAAAAAAAGTTAAAATGTCCTGACGTTTCTACCCTAGCAGAGTCTTTCTCGAAGGCTAAAATAGAATGTCACAATTCCAACAACATGTTTGATCAAAACAAGATCAGAGTCTTCATTCTATGATAATGGCATGTTCCTTGTCAATAAACAAAATCTGAAGGCCAAAGTGGGTACATGAAGAAATCCTGGCAAATCACGAGCCTGCCAGTGCCATGAATGTTATTTCAATATTTCCATTATCACAAACCAATTAAGAAGGACTTAAAGACACTGGACACATTTGGCTATAGTCAAAGACCAGTATTCTCACTTGGTGCAACCTTTAAACATATAAAATAAAAAACCTCTGACAATTTCAACTCAATTAAAGACACTGGACACTATTGGTAATTTCAAAGGCCAGTTTTCTCACTTGGTGTACCTCAACATATATATGCATAAAATAACAAACCTGTGAAAATTTGGGCTTATTTGGTCGTCGAAGTTGCAATATAATAATGAAAGTAAAAAAAAGAAACCTTGTCACACAAAGTTGTGTGCTTTCAGATGCTTGATTTCATGACCTCAAATCTAATTCTGAGGTCTCAAAATTTAATTCGTGGGAAATTACTTCTTTCTCGAAAACTATCGTTACTTCAGAGGGAGCCGTTTCTCACAATGTTTTATACTATCATTAGCTCTCCATTACTCATTACCAAGTAAGGTTTTATGCTAATAATTATTTTGAGTGATTACCAACAGTGCCCACTGCCTTTAAGTTGCAAGGGAATTATTACTACCATTGTTGCACAAAGTGTGATTTCAGATGCCTAAAAGAGGCTCAGGACTAGCTGAAGTCTTTTAATATTTGAGTGAGAAACTATCTTTCTCAAAAACTTTGTTACTTCAGAGGGAGCCATTTCTCACAATATTTTATACCCTCAACAGCTCTCAATAGCTCAATACCAAGTAAGTTTTTATTAATCATTATTTTGAGTAATGACCAATAGTGTCCAGAGGCGTTAAAATTTAAAGGATGGGAAAATGCAAATGGAGAAGTGATAATATAACACGAAGTGCTAGTAGTGCCACTGACTTTGGGTTTACGGAGATTGATGCATTTGGACCTGCATTATATTGCATCTAATTGAGTGTAAATAATGGCCCTATGTGTGTGTAATTTAATTAGAGTAACTTAATTTATTTTGCAGATGTGTGCATGGGGTTGATTCTTGGGTGTCGCTGGATATTAACATTGAATTTGTGCCTGACGCAAATGTCTGAATTAACAGTTATAATGATATTCATTTGAATATTCAAGCTTGTATTAGGGATGCAGGAGTACTGTAGCTGGCATAATGTGAAGAGAGTATCAAAGGGTCTCCAGAAAGTAACACTTGTTGAGTATGAAGGGCAAAATATGCATTTGGTTTTTGGGACTGTTTGGTTGTTTTAATCATGTAATTGTAAATTTATCAATAAAACTAACCTGTAAAAATTTCATTTTAAAAAGGTAGCATTTTTGAGAAATTGCTGAAAATCTGTAGCAGTAATTAGAGTACCACTTGGAGAAACTTTTCATGCAGAAACTCTTCTCAAATATAATTTTTTTTAAATCTCTCTCTCTCTCTCTCTCTAAACAGTGCTCCTTCGAAGGGAATCTTTTCTCAAAACAGTTCTACATTATTAACAGCTGAAGTGCTTCTTACGGTCATTAAATTATGGAGTAATTGCCAAAGGTATACCCTCCCAGTTCATGTTCCAAACCACCTTAAAGGCAGTGGACACTATTGGTAATTACTCAAAATAATTATTAGCATAAAACCTTACTTGGTGACAAGTAATGTGGAGCTCTGAAGTAACATAGTTTTCGAGAAAGAAGCAATTTTCCATGAATTTGATTTTGAGACCTCAGAATTAGAATTTGAGGTCTCGAAATCAAGCATCTGAAAGCACACAACTTCAAGTGACAAGGTTTGTTTTGTTCTTTCACTATTATCTCGCAACTTCGACAACCAATTGAGCTCAAATTACATGTATCACAGGTTTGTTATTCTATGCATGTTGAGATACACACAGTGAGAAGACTGGTCTTTGACAATTACCATAGTGTCCAGTGTCTTTAAAAGTTTGATGTCAAACCCCCGTGTTTTCCATTTCTATAGAAAAGTATTTCTATGTAGCATGCTAAACATCACGCACAAGATAAGAGAGAAAAAGTGGACAGGGGGGGGGGGGCAGATTGGACTACAAGACATTTCAGCAGCATAAGTTGAAAATATAAAATGGAATTGGACTGGTCAAATCTGTCATAGAACAGACAATATGAAGAGAAGGAGTAAAGGATGCTGCCGTCGATTTCACAAAACTCTTCCTAACTTAAGACTAATCTTAGGACTTAGGACGAGTCCCAACCCTGCACTGTAGCATGCACACCTTAAAATTAATCCTAAGTTCGGAAGAGTTACTCGTACTAACTCGAGATAAGACGAGTCCTAACTCTTTGTGAAATCGACGGCTAGAGAGATAAATTGCACCAGTACAATAATAATTTGTACCATAAAACTCAGGAATATAGACACTCGACGATGTCATGCTGAGGCCTCATTCATCCTGCCGTGGGTTGACAACGGCTGAAAATACATTGTAGCTTGCAATTGTTTTGATTCACAATAAATCTAATTACAAATAATTAAAAACCCTGGCCTGCTTGTTATACTGTGATGATGGACAATGTACACACCCCCCCCCCCCAAAAAAAAAGGAAAAACACCCAAAACCCAAACCCAAGAAATTTATTTCTTTGGTTTTATATTTGCAATTATCAAGCAAGTCTATGTTGATGTCATGCCATGATGCACACGATTCCATTGATTTGTAATAATTAATGCTTGAATAATTTACGCTGCAGGCAGGATACATGTATATTGTACTGAACCACAAATGCCAAGGTTTGTGGCGTCTTAAATTCATAATCTGATACAGCCCTTATTGCATTCTAAGAAATTTCAATAAAAAGTTGCATGTAATTTCTTCTTGGTTAAATAAAAACATATGAAAAAAAAAATAATCATAAAAAGCATATAATTCACTGAAATTTGAGTGATATTGTACCAAAACAAGTTTCCATGGTAGTATGAAATGAAACGCCGACTTCAATTCTGTTATTTGTTCAAATGTAACTGCTGTAGTTTCTCTACCCCCCCCCCCCCCAAGGACAAACAACAACAACAACAACAAAGACATCTAGAAAGTTTCTGTAGAGTTGCTATAAAGGAACAAACCACTATTACAATCACAATTTCTCCAACATATTCTTCCTGCACTGCACATCAGCACAAACGGAATAATTCATGAATGATTGTTCTTGTGAAGGTTACAATATTTATGGGAATCCATATGACATGTGAGGTCTAACTCAAGGAGTTTAAATGTGAAATGTGGGTGAATTCAGAAAGAAGAAAACAATTTCATCCAAGAGTTGGAAAATCAGAAGTCTATTATTGGAAACATTTGAAGGGCTACCAAGGCCAATCCAAGGGATAACAGATGCCTTCATGTAATTCGAAGACTGAAGTTGAAGTAGCCTGGAAGGCCAGATTAAATGTAACACTGTAAAATCAACACTTATTAGTCTGAGTCAAATTGACAGCGCAGGCAAGATTATAATAATAATAATAATAACAAATTCTTATATAGCGCATTTCACAATAACCATATCAATGCTCTTTACATTAGTGCCCTGGTCATGGGGCCAATAACATCCCTGTAATGTTTCTCAGCTCCCTTGGGAGTATACAGCCCTGAGCTGCCTGTAAGGTGGCTTTTTCATACACAATATCAACCTCTACCCTCGCAGGTACCCATTTATGCCCCTGTTGGGTGAAGAGAAGCAATTATAGTAAAGTATCTTGCTCAAGGACACAAGTGTCACGACCGCGATTCGAACCCACACTCCGGTGAATCAGCACCAGAACTTGAATTCGATGCTCTTAACCACTCGGCCATGACACTCTAAGATTGCTCAAGAACATTTAGATACCCATATGAAGCTATAGCTGCAGCCACCAAAGCCGTCAATTTTAGATGCATGGGCATTCTGTAAAAATAAATTTTACAAAGTATATCACTGCCATACTCCCCTGCTTAAACTGCCTCAGTGGTCTAGTGGTAAGACATCTGCTCTAGCAGTGCAAAGGTTGTGGGTTCGAATCTCACCTGATTTGCATGTGGATTTTTTTTCTTCACAGAACTCAGAGAAAGAACTGAGTATTTAATGCGTAAATACACTGTTTAAAGGTAAAAAAACAAAACCACTTCACCAGTCTTTACAGAGTAACTGACCTTGTACATTCTCATCAAGTGTTCTTTACAATCAGGCAAGACTTGAGTTGTGATTTTTGAGTATGAAATGAATACTGAGTATCAATGCTGTACAAGAGTCAAGTACTTTCATAAATATACCCAGTCATAGTTGAGTACAATTTCTTCACCTGATCACAGACAAATCAGTCTTGAATTGTACCAGTACAAGAATCAAGAAAGAGTCTGTTGCACAATACAGCTGTAGCATGGTATATTTTCAGGCCTCCGTGGTCTGTGCTTACATTATTGCAACATACAATAGTTCTAAAGCACTACTTGATTAGATTATTGAGTTGAGTACTGAATATTCAATACAGCAGTATTTCTAAAAATGAGTGTCCACTGCAGCATTGTTTTATGAGTATCATTTTAAATATTGCTTTAAGTGTATAGGGCTTAAGTATAATAAGTAAATGCTGCTACATTTATATCAGATAGTAAAATAGTAATAAACCGCAAAGGAAACTGAGTGGGTTTTGAACCAAAGACCAACAGGTTTAACAAGCTGGCGCTCCACTAAATGAGCTGTAAACAATAGTCTGTGCTTCTACAATTAACATCATTGAAGCATTTTGTCAACACCAACACAATATGGAGTAAAGTTAAAGGCAATGGACACTATTGACAATTACTCAAAACAACTATTAGCATAAGACTTCACTTGGTAACGAGTAGTGGGGAGAGGTTGATATTAAAAAACATTGTGAGAAACGGCTCCCTCTGAAGTGATGTAGTTTTCGAGAAATAAGTAATAAGCATCTGAAAGCACACAACTTCATGTGACAAGGGTGTTTTTCTTTCATACTTATCTCGCAACTCCGACAACCAGTCGAGCTCAAATTTTCACAGGTTTGTTAATTTATACACATGTTTAAATACACCAAGTGAGAAGACTGGTCTTTGACAATTACCAATAGTGTCCAGTGGCTTTTAACAATTTTATTACAGCTACTACTACCTAAAGTAAAGGGGAGCAGGACAAAAAATTACAGGAGTAGGAACTACTATTTCTTTTGAAAGAGGATGGAGTCGGCCTCATGATGATGATGATGAGGAAAACAACAATATCAATGTTGATTGCTTCCACATCCACTCAAGATTTAATTCCAACAAATCAGCAAATCCCACAGAAAGAATTAAGAAGAGTGGGGTGATGACAATAACAGTGTCGATCAACGAAGATTGGACATCAATGATCCGGATGGGCGAAAACTGTCACAAGAGGGCCCTGTTCTGGTTCTTACAGCTCTGATCTGATCAATAACCAACGACATTAACAGAATTATTCCACAGAGGGCAGTAGAGCATATCTCAAGCAGATCAGCTCTGTCAGCTCTGTAACGTGTGTTGATCAAGTGGTACGGTGTAGTGAATAACTTATATGCATCACGCAGCTTCCTTAGGCTAATATCACAGACACATGCTTTAATTTTCAAGGCACCCAACTAAACATCACCTACAAAATTAAAGCATGAAATTGATAAAACGGGCAGTACTGCATGCACAACCTTGAAGTAATACCATCGGATTAAATGTAAATCTCTAATGAGCTGTGGTGGTTCCGGAAATGTGGTTTACAACCTAACATCTTTATCAGTTATGCACTAACTGTCATCATTGAAGGAAAGGCTTTAAACTCTAAATGTTTCCCACCACACAAAATTTTCAAGTCCTACTTTGTTTCCTTATCTTTCTGACAAATTTAGTCCATACTTGTTGCAAAAATGTCTTAGGTTCTTCCCACCCACTGTTTATTTCGTCTTCATTTTCACAATTGTTGTCCATAATTGCAACCAAAAAACCCCAGAACAAAACATTCAATGTTGAA
The DNA here is from genome assembly GCF_032118995.1 of Asterias amurensis. Classification (NCBI taxonomy): domain Eukaryota; kingdom Metazoa; phylum Echinodermata; class Asteroidea; order Forcipulatida; family Asteriidae; genus Asterias; species Asterias amurensis. The sequence goes on from NC_092660.1 coordinate 12,370,872, forward strand.
AAAACAACACACGGATTGGTCATCAAGTCAAGGATGATAGATTGTTCTGTCAACTTCACACCACGACACCTTGAGGAGGATATTAATAAGTGTGAAAGAGTAGTACATTGTACAAGAGAGGAGTCAAGTTGCACAAACCTCATTAACAGGTATGAAGAAGTCAAAGTGATATTTTGTACATGTATGTGTGACTTTACCAAGCTACAACCTACCCTGAATCAGGTGAGTTCGGTAGACTTCAAAATAACCCCTACAGCAATTGCCCAGGGGTCGATTTCACAAACTTAGGACTAGTCCTAGGAGATATAAAAACGCATGGCTAGTCCTAAGTTAGGACGAGACAAGACTAGTCCTAACTCTTTGTGAAATCCAACCCTGGGGTCGATTTCACAAAGAGTTAGGACTAGTCCTAACTTAGGACTAGTCCTAAGAGATATCATAAACGTACAGCTAGTCCTAAGTTAGGACGAATAACTCCTAAGTCGAGATAAGACTAGTCCTAACTCGTGTGAAATCCACCACTGGTGTCTTAGGTGCTTTTGCCATGGTGCCCTTTGCAAAGTTTCAATGCGAATTTACATTTTCCTCTTAGAAGTTAGTGCCCCTATCAAAGGGAAATTGCTGTGCCCCTTCAAGAGTGAAGTTCAAAGCCTACTTTGGCGAGGGGCTTCTGCCATTTGCAGCAGCAAATGTGTGAATTTGTCAAGCTTCAAAATACACTTGGCCATTTTAAGTCTAAATCAAACGACTCTGGCTATACTGTGCAATACAATCAATACAAAAAGTTTTATATACCGCCATTTCATCAAGACCACACCGGTTTCTGCCCTTTGCTGCAGCTATAATACTGAAGAATAGGGCTTTTCAACCATAGCCACTAACACGTTAATTCGCATATGGCTAATGAGATTGGATATCACAACAAGCTCATTCTCTATTGAATTAAGATGTCATCATATATATGATTTCAATTTAATAAGCCGACTTTACTCAATCACTCTGTCCTTAATAATCAATCAATCGTTAAATTTATCAGGCGCCAATCCAACGCTCGTTGTACAGTAAGCTCTCGAGAATAGTTCTGACAGTATTAAAAAGAAGTTCTGCACATGGACATTGAAGGAGGCTGTCTGGTATAGACGCTATGTATAACGTGAATCGCTACAGAGACGAAAAGGTCAGCTATTGTCCAATGATTTGCCTCAAACCGTCCAATGTTTTTTTTTCCTTTTTTTTTTTTTGCAATGTTCTTTTTTTTTTGCAAAGGGACTATTGTAGTCCTGTTGTAACACAGCAATAGAAAAGGCACACTCCCCCAACTGTGCTTAGGTCTACTTCTTTGAATGAAAAAACAAAAATAGAAGTTTGACACACCAACTAGTTATTATTAGACAGTTCTATTCACAGAAAAGAAATTGACCTTGTTAAAGGAACACGTTGCCTTGGATCGGACGAGTTGGTCAAAACAAAAGCGTTTGTAACCGTTTTTTTATAAAATGCATATGGTTGGAAAGATGTTTTAAAAGTAGAATACAATGATCCACACAAGTTTGCCTCGAAATTGCGTGGTTTTCCTTCTACTGTGCGAACTAACATGGTCGGCCATTTATGGGGGTCAAAATTTTGACCCCCATAAATGGCCGACGTGTTAGTCGACGAGGTAAAAGGAAAACTACGCAATTTCGAGGCATGTTTGTGTGAATCATTGTATTCTACTTTTACAACATCTTTCTACCCATATGCATTTTATAAAAAACGGTTACAAAGACCAACTCGACCGATCCAAGGCAACGTGTTCCTTTAATGTCACAAATGCAAGTCATGCCGAGAGATAATAGAAGGCAGTGAACCATTTGGTCTATCGTTTTTTGCACAGCTATTTTTAGCAGCATAACATATGTAGCGTTTTGGTATACATGTTTTCTTGTACATATACAATGGACAAAGTTTCAGCTATGATTTGGTAAAAGGCTGTCCAAATGTGGTGGAAATGAAAACACTGTGTGTCTGAAATTTTCGCTTACAATACATTTGACAGATAAAACAGGGTGTCCAAAAGACAGGAAGGCCCTACAATGTATTTGTAGGCCTAATACGACAAGTCTCAGCGTATCTTAGTGACACTTATGTTTTTTAATGAGCGCCAACTTTGCTCTTTTGTTGGAGCTCCTGGTTCTTGATGAGAGCCATGACACACATATATAAATCTGAAGAGCCTACAATGTAAGATACCTTCTTATTTATTTCATCGTCTGATGAGACCTTCTTATTTATTTCATCATAACTTGTTCTAAATGTCCACGAAAGCCTTGCAGTCCTAAGCTGTGTGTGGCTCAGTCACGCAAGCGACTTATTTTACACACGATCTGACTGCTGTAGGGTAACAGTGGTCATGCAAGCATGGCAATTATCACGACCAATTCCCCGCTTCAAAAAAACACCTTGATCACTGGTCAAAACAAGGAATTTCAAAAGCTGGAGCAACAACCTTGTTCAAGTGGGTTTTGCAAGCAGTGTTTAATAAACGTGTTTTATTCCTGTTAGCGAGGAGTAATCAAGTTTCGTCCTCATTGCGCTTCAATACTAAAACATCATAATCGCCACGGCAATATTGTCAGGCCAGAATATTCTAGAGCCAGAAGGTTTTGCCTGCAAGGATCAGAGAATGTGGGTTACCAAGAAGGGATGGAAAAGCGGAGCTTATTCTGATGTTAGTTTCAAAGTGTAGAAGGGTTGCAAGATATTAGATAACGATTTTGTTTTACGTTATGCATGCTTTTACCTGAGCGGGGCTTAAATTTGGAGTGGAAACTGACAAGACCGACGCGCAAAATGTTAACTGGACCTGAATCAAAATGAGAAAAAACTTCCTAACAGTGTAGCATCAATTTAAAGACACTGGGCACTATTGGTAATTGTCAAAGACCAGTCTTCTCACTTGGTGTGTCTCAACATTCAGCATAAAAAAAAAAAAGTGAAAATTTGAACTCAATTGGTCGTTGATGTTGCGAGATAATAGTGGAAAGAAAAAAACCCTTGTCACACGAAGTTGTGTGCTTTCAGATGCTTGATTTTGAGACCTCAAAATCTAATTCTGAGGTCTCAAAATCAAATTCGTGGAAAATTACTTATTTCTCGAGAACTACGTTACTTCAGAGGGAGCCGTTTCTCTTAATGTTTTATACCATCAACAGCTCTCCATTGCCTGTTACCAAGTAAGTTTTTATGCTAACAATTATTTTGAGTAATTACCAATAGTGTCCACGGCCTAAAAGTATTTTTATTTGAACATGTACTAACACATGCAAGAGAACATTTATTTCTTCTGATGAATACTTCAGAGCTGAATAAAATTTGGAAGGTTGTTTATCATCACTCAAAGTCAACACTTGAACATTATTCACAGAGAGTGATGTGTTATTGTTCAATTGAAACACACAAGACCGCTGGACCTGTCCAGTAATGACATTACTGGCCTGACACTAAAACTACGAGCCTCGTGCCTGTGGTCCAGAGTGAAAATCAAGTTCTGCTGAGGTGTCTTCCTTTTCCTTAGATGCATCTTCTCTACTTTGAATGTAAAAAGCTTTTCTTGGATGTTGACAATAAAGCTCCAGATAATTTTTGTAGCTTGATGTTATGCAAGGAGATATAGTATTTCAAAAGTACATGTACCTTGTCACTATAAGAAATCATGAAGTAACCATTACATCTGATGATCTGAAAACCTTTTCACAGAAAGCGTAAAATCAACAGAAAGGACAGAAAACTCATCTGCTACCATTATCAACTCGTTCCTAGCCAAACATTACAACCTTGAAAACTACTCAAAGCTTTCGAGTAATATTACAAAAAAAAATTCTTTAATCTAATAAAGGAGATTGCTTTCCCTTCACGGCGGGCGGTGGACTCCAAAGTTCTATGGTACAGAGTCAAAGTAACGGATCCACCATTAAATGCATAGGCTTAATTTACAGCAAAAAACAATTTCCGTGTGCGATCCTGCAACCTTGAATTCTCGACGATGCATACACGGTTTTGTTCCACCTATCGTAGCTACTGCAAATTCATGATGATGTAAGGGAATTCGTTGCCCTTGACGATGAGAGAATCTTCCCATGCTTAACAATGCACATGTTAAGCCATCTGCCAAATGCACGAAGCTTGAGAAATTTTCTGCTACTACCTAAACCTCATTTTTTATTTAGTCCCTCGCATTCACAGCATGAGATTCAACAAAAGTATGTTCACTTAGGGTTCTGTACGTACAATTTCATGGAGAGTTATCTCTTTCTTTCCTTCAGATAGATCAATCAAATCAACATGCGTTAAACTCAAACTACTTTAGATTGCGCTGTGATTTTTAATTAATGAAATGTAAATTTAACAAAAATGTACTCACCTGTTGAACACAAACATGTTACATGACCAATTGTAGAGTAGAAAGATGTCAAGGTAGAAACATCCACGATATGAAAAAAATACAGGGAAAACAAGTTTTAATTAACTGAAGGGATAAATCGACAGGTTTTACACCAAGGTATTACCATATTCGCATTGAGCCATTGACTGGAATGTTGATCAGGTGCTGGTACCTTTGTAAATTTTTAATGTTCCTACACATGTATCATTTAAATAATTCACTGTACCTTTATATATTTTATCGTAAATTCATCTGTATTTTAATTCAGCCTGCAGGCTGCAACATCAGGTTTTGAATAAACCAGTAACAATAATAATAATGATAATATATGTTAGGGGGATCATGTGTCAATCATGTCTTACGAGAAACAATTGCTCTTCTAAGGGCCTGTATTTTCATGCTCAACATTTCGATGACAGTGCTCAAAGTGTCTTCAAGAGCCTCTCCCTCATCCAAGATGAGATTGTAACATACAACATCATGAGGAATTATTAAACAGTATCCACTTCCATCAAGTCAAGCTGAAATCCTCAACCAAAACCATGCACCGATCTCTGCTACTGCACGTGCTATAGCTCAAATTTCCTCTGCCCGGAGGTGCCCAAAGGTACCCTAAAATCTTGGCAGTTCTTTCAGAATTCTCACCGTTTTTATTATTGATGAGGAGAGCGAAAACTGTTGATATCTTATTTCTGGAATCTAATCTCAATGTAGATTTAAAATGAACAAATTTGTCACTAATCAAATCAAATTCTCATTTATTAGGAATCATTGCTTTTGACTACACAAAGTTTACCTAAATAATTCAAAATGCACTTAGGGTTGGTTATTCCTCAATAGGATTTGATGATCCCGAGAGAGGGTTGGAAATATTTTCAGAGACCTAAAATATCACAATTCATCACATCAGTTGGGTTTGATTGGAATGGAAAAATAGGGGCAATATAATAACGAACTGTAAACCATCAGGGACAGGTTTCCCGAGGTGCAAGAAAACCATGCATAATGCCTCACTAATTTAAGTAAGTTTGGCTTCAGAAAAGAAATTAATGTTGTCACATACGCATGATCGAACTACTCAAGTAGTAATCACATAACTAAGATGCAAATGTAGCTTTCACATGAGCCCATCAAGAGAAAGTAGGTCAACCTCAACCTAATCTTCTATTCATGTATTTCAAACATACAATCTTCATTAAATAAACACGACCATTCTTTCATTCTACACGGGAAAACGGGAAATGTTAGCGGGAAAGATGCGAACGCAGGCCCCGTGGAGATGTCCAAGAAGAAATAAAACTGCAATAATTTATAAGCAAAGGAATGTGATGAGGGAAAATGATCTCCCTTGGTACTCGTTAAAAACACTCTCATCAGAAAATAATTGCCTGCCAAGACACTATGGATATGATGCTTCAACGCTCTGCCCTCACACTATAGAAGGTCATGCATGACTGGCTTGAGCACTCAAAAGTCAGAAAATCCTGGCGTGTACAGGGCCAATTTCAAGGTTCTGCTTACCGTAAGCAAAGAATCGGCGCGTACTGATGCAGGGAATTCTGTGCTTACGTCAAGCATATTTCACAGGTTAGCAGGGGATTTTGGCTAGCGGCGCGGCGTACTCCACGAGGCATTCTACGCTTACCCAGCTAGCGCAACAATTCAGCTTTACACGTATGCAGAAAATGGTGATCGTAAGCGCAGACTTCGACGGTAAACAGAGCCATGAAATTGGGCCCAGGTCACTATTTCATTCTAACTAATCAACGTTATAGCTATTGTTAACACAGAAATTGGCTAGTAAAGCATACATTGCAAGTATAAATGGTAACAAAATGTTTACAATATCTCAACAGATGTTGTGTCACTGGAAGCGGATTACAATTCAGGATACATCGTGATCTAGTGCTGGGCGAATAGTGAAATTTTGTTATTCGGATATCGCTGGCCAACTATCCGAAATTAACCGGATATTCAAATAGTTTTTTTCGCCGCTAGAGGGCACTATTTAAAAATAAAAAAATAAAAAAAATATTTAAAAAATATATTTGTTTGCCGCTAGAGGGCGCTGTTTGTTTGTGAATGAGATCTTATGGGCGGATTGATATTAGTTTTAGACAGTGTCACTCAGTTCATTCATAAAATGACCGGATCTAATTTAAAGATGGCGATTTGCTTTTTCTTTTGATCGTGATTGACTCTACGTGAAGGAAAACTTTTGTAATCTTTGAACAAAATACGTCGGAAATGTCATTGTTTTAACTCTTCACGGAGGTGAGCATAGTTAAATACTTAATTTATGCTGTTTTATGCTGTCTTAATAGAAGTTTCATAAGGATTCAGACAAAACATTCATATCAGTTGTCGCCCGACGTCCGCGGATATTCGGATATTAAAGAATATCCGGTTACTTGATTGTAATTACAGAACTATCCGGTTTATAAATAGGTATTCGCGCTCTATGCGGATATCCGGTTAAGAAAAAAAAGGCATTCGCGGCTACGGATAGGAAAACCTATTCGCCATTAACCGGATATTCGAATTATTCACGCAGGCCTAATCGTGATGATCTGTGTATGTTACCAACAAAAGTCATGCCATACATGTATGTATCTGATGTTGATATCAATAATATTGTCCACAAAGTTTGTAAAAGCAATGCAAGAGAATGCAAGAACTTGTTCCCAAAGAAATGTTAGATCTTGTTCTTAAGGTCACCAAGGACTTAAAGGTTCTTCTCTGCTGTTTTCCTTATATTACAGGGGAGATTTGTGATGTTAATAAGGAAGGCTTCCTTCTGACAGTCGGAAAGCGGAAAGCTTTCTTCTAAGAGGAGGAAAGCCTTCCGTTTAAAAGAGGATTTAACTTCAAAATCCAACTCCTAATACATATGATTAAAGCTTGAAGTCTTGACTTGCACTTCGCATTAAACACAAACTCCAATCTTAAATCCGCATCTTGGATTGGGTTTTACCAGATTGACTAAGGTTTCCCTCACAGCGTTTTTCATCGACAGAGTGCAACGCTTTGTCAATAACGGAAACATTATGTCGCAAGATTAGCGACATTGCCCAGCCATTTGCTCAGCCGAAAACACAAGTCCCTGAATCCTCGCTCTCAATGCTTAACAAAATGGGTTGCCACCTCAGGTAGCCAGAAGGACAGCTTGATCAATATGCTAACTTTGGACCTCCATGGGTCTACAGTTGCAAACCGTAGGTAAATAATGTGTTGTTTTACACCCGCCAGGCTTGAAATTGAAGAGTGATCGGGACAGGCAGCCGACAAAAAAGTTGTCCCCCTCGAAGACTGTCCATATGTCTTAGTATTTCCGCAGCTGCATGTCCGTGTGGAGATTAAGCACCTTAGTTCGCAACCTTAACTGAGTTACTGGGCGCCGTTTAGCTTTCACATTTCCCCCTAAAGTTATTACCATTTCTATATAACAAACAAAGTCTGGTGTTTTAAGTATGATAGACATCTGCCCTTTATATAAAAAAAAAAGAGTCTCCGATGAAGTTTTGATAATGAGTCAGAGTTTTGTTCCTCTAGTGTTTTTGCCAACAATTGTCATGGTTATAATAAGACCTTCACACCAACTAGCCACTAGCGGGCCCCAGGTAATTTAATTTACCACTAAGCACAAAACTTCAAAGACAATTTAACAACCTATCTGATGGCAAGGACAATTTGACCAATGGCAATTGCTGCAAACCAAATTCACAACTTAAATTAAGAGCAAACTTTCTGGGATAACGACTAAAGTCTTAAGGACTGACGGTGATTCAGAGATGCCAAACATACTGTAATCAAGTCATAGCTTTCTGTAATTTCCACAATTTCCTTCTGGGGGGAACAGCGACATGCATTACTAAATTGATTTCAAGTCCATATACTGCCAAAATTGGCAGCCAGAACAAACTAAAACTCTTGGCCTGTGGTTTTAAGATACGTTCGGAAAAATCCTGAGGTTCTACACGTCGATCATCGTCATTAGGGGGGAGGAATGTAGGGACGTTTATTTTTATTTATTTACTTTCAACTGCTTTGAATGTTGACTATAATTAAATCTCTTGATTGTATTTATATGATTATTAATTTTTTTGCAGTTTTAATGAGTGTGTTTTTGACTGGGAAAACACTTTTCATGTTTACATGATGAATAAATAAATCTAATTTAATCAATATCAGTATCCTGTAAGTCCTACCAGGATTCTCCCCAGGGCTTTTCAAAACTGTGGGGAATTCTGGACCAGAATTTGTAAATTCTTGGCCAAAGCATGCTGAAATTGTGCAAATCAGCCTGGTATGCTAGCTTGTGCATTGAGAGAACCCTGCATACATCTACAACACTGTAGGCTGAAGGTTTTGGCTTCAGGCTCCATTGCGTATGTGTGTAATTTAAAAAAAAAAACAAAAAAATATCAAATTTCTTCAATCAAAGGCATTTCTGAGACTGTAAAACATAAGAAAACCAGGCAGTCCTGGAATCATGTTTGATGTTCACACGTAAACCCTCCAAGGAAAAATGGTTCAATGTTTACCTAAGGGCCCATGGTGATCATTATAGCCATATCAATTATTCATAAAGTCATTAAATGAGCAGAGGCTGCCCAGGGAAGTGTGATATAAACAATATAAAAAGCTATCATCACAAAAGATGTGCCCTCCCTAAACTCTCAAGCTCGAGCAAAATTTTAATCAAGATCAAAGGTAAATAAAATGGTAACAAGTGAAAATCAAAGCATTGACTAAATAACCTGTTCACCAGACATGAGAAAAAACTGGGGGAGCGAAGCCCCATAACAAGTTCCAAAAAGCAATCAAATTAAGCAAACGTAGGTTTTAAAAAAGCAAGCAAAAGCAACCAAAAAAAAAGGAAACAAATTGCCACTGGATCATCTCTCAAAACACAGTTCTTGAAACTGTCCTTTTACAAGGCTTTTATGTATACCTTTGGTTTTTCGAAATTTGTGATTGTTTTAATCCTATTCATATATATAGATATTTACACAAAAACTAAACTGTGAAAATTTCATTTAAAGGCAGTTGTGTTTTTGAGACATTGCCTAAAATCCGGAGCGGCTTAGTCCACAAAGGAATAATAATTCGAAATTGGAATACACAATCTGAGAACAGCTTATAACAGTAACTTTTCTCAAATTCACATTTTGGGCAATGAAAACTGATATTTGTTTCCGTAACCACATTACTTTACAACAAAATGATTCTCAAAATGCTTTATGCTATCGAAAGCTGCTGTACTTCCAACCAAGCAAGTTTTTATTGCCATTGTTTAGGAATGGTTACTAAACATACCGCTTCCCTTTAAAGGATTTGGTTACTTTTTCAAAATGTCCATAGATTTACATTAAACTTACAGGGTTTGAAGATAATGATAGTGGAAAGCTTCCCTTCAAATATTACTTACTGAGGTGCTGTAGTTTTTGAGAAATGAGTAAAACAATGTCATGAAAATACGTTTGTAAATGATTAAAATAATTTTATTTTCATGACATTGTTTTACTCATTTCAAAAAAACTACAGCACCTCAGCACGTAATATTTTCAGGGAAGCTTTCTACTATCTTCAAACTGTGTAAGTTTAGTGTAAATCTGTGGACATTGTGTTTTTTGTCCTACAAAAGTTACATATAGACCCTTTAAAGGGACATTATAGATATATTGGTTTTTGCTAACAAAACAATTGCTGGCAGTGTAAGCACCTTATGTAATCCACCCTGTACATAAACTGACAAACCTGTAGAAGTTTGTGATCGATCGGCCATCTGGGTCACAAGAAAATAGTGAGAAACTGGTAACACATTTTGCATGATATCGATTAAACAAAAATGAATAAAATGCTCATTGAGTGATAAACTCCAAACAAGAAATTAGTTTTATTCACTTCTTACATGTATATGAAATTTCAGACACAAATACATCAAGGGATGTTTTCTACTATCATCATCATTAAGACCGTGTAAGTTTCATGTAAATCTGTGATCTTACGCGATTTTTTCTTCTTCAACTCTATAATATTCCTTTAAAGGAACAATTTGGTGCATCAAGTTTTTATCTGGAGGCTTCCCCTCTGTGGCCCAGCTGCAGAGATAAATGATCCCACCTCCTAATTCCAAGGCACGCCTGCCATTTGCTGGATTTTTAATTAGCTGTTTTAAAACTGTCAGAGGGTTGAAATTTTAAGAGAATCTCTTCAAGAACAGAAGGTCTAGTAGATGGGAGCTTCCACTGGACCATAAATGTTTTTGTGTAGAGCGGTAACCCGCTGCTTAAATATAGGATTCAGACTGCCTCTAGCTACTGGGCAAGCTCAGTGGTCTAGTGGTAATAACGATAACAGTATAATAAACAGCATTTATACAGCGCATTGATTCCTTAAAGTGGACACTATTGGTATTTGCTCAAAGTAATTATTAGCATAAAACCTTTCTTGTGACGAGTAATGAGGAGAGGTTGATGGTATAAAAGATTGTGAGAAACGGCTCCCTCTGAAGTGCCATAGTTTTCGAGAAAGTAGTAATTTTCCATGAATTTGATTTCGAGACCTCAGATTTAGAACTTGAGGTCTCAAAATCAACTATCTGAACGCACACAACTCCGTGTGACAAGGGCGTTTTTTTCTTTCATTATTATCTCGCAAGTTCCATGACCGATAGAGCTCAAATTTTCACAGGTTTGTTATTTTATGCATATTGTTGAGATACACCAACTGTGAAGGCTAGTCTTTGACAACTACCAATAGTATCCACTGCCTTTAACGCTCTAAACGAAAGAAGCGAAAGCCAAAAACATTCACAAAATTTAATAAATAGAGGCCCACATTACTGAGTTATAAAATACTAGACATCTGCTCTAGAATGGCAAAGGTCATGAGCTTAAGTCCAATTCTGGGGAGTTTTTCAACAGCTCAAGCGAGTATGCAATGATTAATGAACATCAGTGTATGGGTAAACCACAAATGGTTGTGTCAGTGAAATTAACATTGTATTGCAGGTACCGGACTGGTGAAATCTCGCAAGACAATGCTCAATGCAAAAACATGGCTTGTTCTTGTTTCGGGGGTGAATCCGAGCTATTTTGAGTGAGATAGGATCAGTAGCATGTATTGACAATTTCAAAGTGGCATAACTTAAGTACTATTTTAGGAGATTTTTTTAGGCTATTTTTTTATCACCAATGCAAAGCTAAAATAAAAGACCAAATTTGCTTAACATCTTTTATTTTATTTTTATATTCATCTTTTGAAGAGGTTTTGAGCTGGAAACCTAAAACCAATCAATTAGAAAAAGTGCTATATATAGTACTTGTTGGGAGACAACACTTAACTGCCAGATGTCGGTTGAGAGGTTACTGGCACACTCTTTAAAAAAAAGCCAGACTAATACCTGGCAGTCGAGTGGGTATTTTAAGCCTGAACATGCGGAGCAACCGAGGGGCGCGGGCGGAAGGACCACCTTCACACTTTTTATAATGACTACAAAATGTGTGGAGAAATTCCACTGACTATTGTTTAAAGCCATTGGACACTTTCGATAAACAGTATGATGCGTGTCTTTTTGATATAAATTTCAACAGGGAGTTGAAAAATAACTGGAATAAGTATTTTGTGAGATACCGGTACCTGGTGGGACATCCTTTGTATGTTGTGCATGGCTGAGTGAAATAATGTCATTAAAACAAAGTGGATCGACACATGAACTTGTACGAGTCTACTGTATCATCTGCCAATGTCATTTAAATCAAATTTTATTAATTTGAATTCAACACACATGTTAATAATAGGGAGTCACATTATACAAAATGTAAATTGTGTTTATGTACCAAATGATAGAAAATGTGCATGTTTTTCACCAAAACAGCAACAGCTGTATTTTCAAAAGGAAAGCAATCTGCCTACATGATTCTCTATACAGATTTATTACAAAAACAATTCTCAGAAAACAAAATCAGTACATAGGCCCTACAGTATTTAGGCTTGTTAATCTACATGCACGACTGTACGCTTATAGTATCTATTGCATGATCTAATTTTGTCCAGGAGTGCAAGATTTTTTTTCCTAGTAACTTTGAGTCCTTCCTATATAAAGTTCCATTTGCTTTGAACATTTCCTAGAATCAGAAACTGAACACTGTAATACTTAATGGGCACCTGGGAGGATGGAATGTAAAGATATTATTGAACCCCATGTAGTTTCACATTGAGATGTAACACCCATGGAGATTGCACCATAGAGGATGGGTTCTTAAAGGAACACGTTGCCTTGGATCGGTCGAGTTGGTCTTTGAAAAGCGTTTTGTGACCGTTTATTATAAAATGCATATGGTTAGAAAGATGATGTGAAAGTAGAATACAATAATCTACACAAATATGCCTCGAAATTGCGTGGTTTTCTTTTTACCTTGTCCAATAACACGGTCGGCCATTTATGGGAGTCAAAATTTTGACTCCCATAAATGGCCGACATTGATAGTTCGCGACGTAAAAAGAAAATCATGCAATTTTGAGAGATACTTGTGTGGATCATCATATTCTACTTTTAAAACATCTTTCTAACCATATACATTTCATAACAAACGATTTCAAACGCTTTTCAAAGACCAACTCGACCGATCCAAGGCAACGTGTTCCTTTAAGAAGAAATAGTTGCTGGTCAAGCAGACAAGGCTGGACAATGGACTGAGTGACCTTATCACAGGTCATGATATTGCCTTATGCAATGTCAGACTGCACAAAGCAGTCAAACTCTCGGGTTTGAACTGATTTGTGAATATCGCTAACGATAACGATGCGAAGACAACGCATTCTATTGGTTACAGTGCTTCACGAAGAACACGCCCATGCTCATTCAACCAATCGAGGGCATGCATTTTTAACCTTCTCGTTTTCGTTCTCGTGATCGAGGCCTGTGTGACTGGGCCTTGCTCTTGAGTATTTTGGTCCTCACAACTTTTATGGACCTGTAATTCTGGTCCTCCCGCTCTTATATATTCTGGTCCTTAAACTTAAACTCATGGGCCTACTCATTATGGACCTAATTAAACTGAACACAGCCCGAACACAACTTTTCATGCTTATTCCAAACATGTAAAACAAAATAACAATCAACAGAAAATTCACTGTCGACAGCTGTCATCAACCGATTTGTATACTTCATGATTGCATTGACATAAATCTTTCTCTTCCTCTATGTGTACTGGACCTACAATTATTTGGGGGGGGGGGGGTTCATTAAAAAAAATAAAAAAATAAAAAAAAAGATAAAAAAAACATCCATCACCTTGGACATGGATGGAAGTTACGAAACACACAGCTGAAGCAAGTGATCCCTTTGCTATGCCTACATCCGAAGGTCAACCATTGATACCCATGTAAAAACTCATCAGACGTGCTCCAGCAAATTAACAGACAGACAATACGATCCATCACAAGAACCCTATAACCCCGAGTGGTCCACTCAAGATCAGCGAATCCAAGCAATCAGATGAAATTTAAACAATCTACAAGAAAGAAAAAAAAAAATTCACCCAAGTCTCCATTAGTAGAGGCAAACCCCATGGGAAGTGGGTACTGATTTGAACAGGGTATGGATGATATGACTACCTCTTAAGATTTACTGACAAGTGATACATGAGCTTGGTGATGTGGAAGTCTTGTATTTGTAGAGTCAGGGTCCCTTATAGAAATCGAGACATTTTTTTGTGCATCTTCCTGGGAGTAATCTTATTAATTTGAAGATTATCAAAATATGGAAAATTTGAAGGGATACATATTGGTTTTTGGAAGAGTAAACTGAACCTATCTGTTACTATTTGTTGGGGTATTTGGTGCTATTTACAGGATTTGGAATTGCCTCTAATAGACCATGCAAGTCCCGTGTGTATCGAAAACAAGAAAACAAAGACTGTTATTTTTAGGGAATCATATCTTGATGATAATTCTAAAAACAATTTGTGAAAATAAAGATCGCAAGATTAATACAATTTCAATTTTTATAAAACACCGTACACAATTTGTTTAAATCAACATTCAAACAAAATTAAAGCTTGAGTTGAGGCTGCTGATGTTTTTATAACTCTATTTGCGAACAAGATAATTTAGATAAAAGGTCTCCAATATCAGAACTTTCCAATGGCTTGTCCTCGCTTTACATGCTTTAGAAAACAACATTGCAGTTTAATCAGGAATGAAACTGACGATCTTGGCCGGCTAGATTTTGTTTTCTTCATTTTTATGTTAATGAACTCAATGATCTTACAACAGTGATTGAAAAACAGTATGCCTTGTGTGTTAAGTGTTCCGTTAAACCTTTTGAGCTACACAGTACAAGCCCTATGCCGTCTTGAGGATTTTCACCCCAAATTCGAGCCGATAATTCATTCCTTTGAAAAAAAACAAGGTATTATTTTGTCCAACAGCAAATGGAAGTCATTTACTGACAGAATACAGTAATTCTTTTACAAATTATTATTTTAGCAGCATCCTGACAAGTCAGTTATGAAAAGAAGTTTCTGACTGGCAGACCTAACTGTCAGAAAAGTTGCCATACAAGTATTGATTTCATATTTTTGTTTTGACAAAGAAAAAATTTCCCCTTCAAACATCCGATCAGGCCCTCTTCAGAAACAACAAAAAATCTCTCACTTGAAGGCAAGCCGCTCAGCTTGAAGAGGAAAAATAATAATAAATGACTTTGTGTTATGAATTCAATGATCTTAAAATAGCGATTGAAACACAGTATGCCTTGTGCGTAAGTGTAGATTATTGCATCCAATGCCGGTGGAAGTGCTCATTTCAACATAAGAGAGAATACTATAGAGACAGCAGTAACCTAATCAAGCCTACTTCGTCTATAGACACAGACAAAATTGATCTATTTATAAAACTATAGCCTCAACCAGGAAAGCTGTTTATTTTATACCTTGGATTATCATAGCATTAACTTGACAGATTGTGGGTGATGGAAAAGTATCGTCCAACATTCAATCTATTTTTTTGTAGAGATAATAATAGTAAGAGCACTTATAATGCGCCAGTATCCATCACAAGTGATGCTCATGACACAAACACCATTTTTATAAATTGTTTGTAACTCAAATCAAGCAAATAATTTCATTTTCACATGGATTCTTAGGATTATAATCCGACAAAGTTTTTTTTTCCGTATCGAATACAATAGATAGTTGCTTGAAACATGAAGCTAAATGTCATGGCTCAAATTTGAGTTGGAAAATCCAAAAGACTGCCGGGCTTGTAGCTCAAAATTTGTATTGGACCATGACCAGGGCTCAGTTTCATAGAGCTGCTTAAGCAAAAATAAATTGCTAATAAGCAATAAGCAGAAACATCCTTGCTTAGTAAAATTATGCTAAGTAAACAACAGCTAAATACCAGTCACAAGCACTACAACACACAATGTATATGGCATGACATTTGGCGAGTAACATGTGTAAAATATAAACAAGCTATTTTCGTGCTTAAGCACATTTTTTGCTTAAGCAACTCTATGAAAATGGCCCCAGAATTCAGAGTCGATTCAGATCCAGAACCACAGTGGTAGCAATTAAGCAGCTATAAACCTACATTCATAAATACCTTAGACAGTTTCGCTATTCCTATTGGTGTAGAGCGGGTCACGTGGGGGTGTTTAAGCAGTTGATAATGACCAGCTGGAGCTGTTTATAACCATTTGTTTTCGGATACTTTACATGCATACTATGCGCAGGAATGCATCCCAAAAGTTATAAATCCATCTCAGTCATAAAAATGCAACACACAGACAGAGCACAAGGGCGTCGGAAAATGGATAAGTTTTATAGAGTTTCTTACTGTATTACGCCTTTTAAGCAAAAAGGTATTTATGAATGGGAATGTGACTCGTTCTTAAACTGTCGTTTAAAACCTTGCAGGGTCGTGGCCGTGCGATAAAGGCCCTCGCCTTCGGCTCGTGGCAATACCACAAGAATACTGAGATGTAAAGAGGGACAGGACAGTTTGCAGTCATGCTATGTGAGCTTTTATTTTATCCAAACTAGGTTATGACAACTATCTCCTATTTAGATGCAGCATGAGCAACATCACAAATTTACGACGACTGAAAAATCGGTCTGCTCGCATAGTTTTTCAGGTTGCAAAAACATCATTCCTTTGCACTGCTACTTAAAACACTCCACTTGCTTCCGATTAATAACAGAATAGCTTTCAAAAACACTATGTTCACAAATCTCTCGATGGTCATTCTCCAACATATCTCACTGACTGTCTACAGTCCTAGTTGTAGGTAAAGACTTTGATCTGCTAAAGAACTCATAGACTTGTTGGTGGTGTGTTTTTTTTTTTCAGCGTTTCTGGCTTGAGCGATTTGCCACCGACTGTAAAGTCTTGCAAAACACTCCAGAAGACACTCCTGCTGTTAGGTATTTATTCATAACTGTTAATTTATTTGCTTCATAATTTATGTAGAAAGCACTAAATATATTGTAAAGCACTATGATCATGTCAATATCGGCACAGTGCAATATACATGTAAGCACTATCGGGCCTTGAATTACGTTCTTGAAGGGGCATAGCAATTCAATAAGGGGCACTCCTATGAGGAAAATTTAAATTTATTGGAACTTTGCAAAGGGCACCATCAGCAAAAGCTCAGGACACCACAGCAATTGCTGCTTAGTGCCGTGGGCTATTGTGAGGCCTGCACTGCTTATTATTAGGGATTGAATACTGGATGTAACCGTGAAACAGCAATCAACACTAAGTAACTACAGCATACAAAAAAAACAGACACTTTAACAAACTCCTCTCAGATCCTGTGAATTTGTTTTCAAACTACATGTCTAGCACGAAGCATCTTTGTAGAAAAATGTCATGGCCAATCAACAAGAAAGAAAAAAACAAGTGTATGATCTAAGAAAATAGCAGAACCTTGACCGATTGCATCAGGAGTTTGTAAGAGATTATCGTAAATAGGAAGAAGATTTTGGGGCTCTCTTTTTCCAGTTGACGACGATTAGAGAGACAAAGACTAAAAGCTTGCCAACTAAAACAATGAATGCTTGATTGGATAATTTCAAGATGGGAAGGTGACTTTTGATCCACTCTAGGGTTCTCTCGTTTTTCCATTTATTTCAGAGACTAAATTCTTATCGCTTTTTTTTTTCCTTAGGGGAGTTAGTTTCAGACGTGTCTTTGCCTGCGTCTTTGGCTGTTTTTCCTTGAGACGAAATGAAGAACAGCCTGCGGTTATTGTTAAAGCAAAATGCAGCTGCGTTTGAGCTGTGGGCTTTTTACTTATTCTTCCCAGTCTGTCCATACTGACATTCAAATGTTTGTGTCGCTAAAGGATAAATCTAATTACTTATTAGGGCACAATTTAGGATGAAATTGACTGCAAAAGGATTTGGTTTTTGTTTATCTATGGAACTAAAGTGGCTGAACAATCAACATGAGTGATTCCAGAAAGAGTAATTGATTAAATTATGCGGAAAGAAGGACGATAGAATGAACATGTAAGAAAGTAAATTAAATAAAGTTGTACAACATAAAAACCTGTCTCAAATGGTTACAGTCTGCTGTAGGAAGAGTGGTTGTTAGTATTAAAGGGCAGGTTTTAATTTAATTTATGGCTCTTAAAAACTCTTGGTTTGAAGCCTACAGCAGCTTTCGATAGTAAAAAGCACTTTGAGAAAAATGTCACTTCAAATTATGGTAGCCTGGTGTCATATTCTAAATGTCATCCGCCAAAAAAATCTACAATTTCAAGAGATTTTCAAAAGAAACTTAAATACATAAAAAAAATATAAAAACTAATAAAAAGGAGGAAAATTACATTAAAAACCCTGCCCATGTCATTTGTCTGTCCATGAAAGCTCCAAAATATAAATACATGAAAAACCACACTTCAACATACAGTACTGACCTAAACTTATGACACATACGGTTTTCAACTGACAGTCAGTGTCATTGAGTTAATGGTTAAAGATTTGAAAATGTCAGAAAACTTCAATATGGAATAACTACATGTATACAAATGCATTATTAAAAACCAAAACATGTAGCAGAGTTGATATTTTCTAAATGATGAATACTAAAAAGCAAACTTTTCCCAATTAAAGTCGCTGCAGAAATTTTCTGTAGGGCTTTGACAGAGAAGCCTTTTACTGACTAAACACATGTAGAACATTCCAACACACGTACACTATAGCACCGTGTACAGATGTTGCACAAACAGTAAAACAAAACTAAATAAACAGGTAGAGAATAGGAATGGATTACTTTACCGGAAATTCACATTTGCCAGAGTAACCCTCCGTGGCCGGTTGGGACGATGTCGTCGAGCGGGAATCATCCTGATGTCAAAATCCCTCTAATCTTCCAAAAGCAATACTACCAAAACGCTGTATCCCTTGTTATCACCCACCGTTACGTGTGTCACAGTCAGAGCTGCCCTGTTAAGTCTAGCAGCCAACTCAAACTGTGCAATTTCTTAATCTAACGACTAGCAATTACGTCGATGATGATCCGCTGCAAAACACCTGGGTTGCTCTTCTAGTAGATGCAGCCCCTCCCCTATGAAAGACAGCTCTCTTGACTAGCTCAAGGGTACACCTATACAATGATACTATGTTTCCAGTAATGTGTTTATAGCTGCGGCTGCTGACGAGTACAGCTCCTGTGTGGAGACACTGTCATTGAGTGTACATATGCGGAGCAGTGACAGCCAACCCAAGTACAGTTTTTTTATAGATGATGTTAACTATCACAAAGCTTGCTGGAGCATGAAACTACACTGCTTTAGTCTTGGACATGTTGGACTTGGTGCCTGAATGTTGACTATAGGAAACTCACAGCTGTGTGGTGCATGCCGGAGGTGGCTCTCTGTTCAGGGTACAGTGATGAGTGACAAAGTGTTGACTTTCTGAAGTTCAGTTCCTGTGCAGCTGATGCTTACACGAAAAAAATGTTAAGTAGACTCTGGACTGGTGGATATAACAACTGAGACTTCATCACCAAAGTTGTGCTGTCGGTACAAAGTTATTCCAATATGGATGTGAAAAGAACACATTACTAGATAATAATAGACTGTTATTTAAGTGAACATGAATGTCTATTTCATTCACTTTTTATATTACAAGGCCACTACATTGGCGTTGTTACTTTTTAATAGTCCAGAAAAGGCATCCTGATTAACTACTTTTTGTCGAAAAGAAAATTTTGGGATTCGGATGTTTTCAGAGTGAAACAAAAGGTTGTCTCTAAAGTCAAAATAGGTTTTTTTTAAAATACATTCCGCAAAATAGAGTTAACCAAGAGCTTTTGAAAGAAATTGTTTCAAAGTTTGCAGCACGGAAGAGTAAATTTAGCAATGCATCCTTGACATGACAGGCTCATATTTATTTCAATCTAAACAAACGTCAGGGATGTACAAACATAACTTTCCAAACAACAATTATACAAGTTTATACAAGTCAACTGTGAATTACCAGCAGTGGTGAGATTTCAAAGTCCAGCACTCAAACCACAGTGTCGCTGTAAACAAGCACACAAGTCGTTCTGGACAATCGGAGTCAACACAAACACCCTTATAATATAAAGAACTCTAATATAATGGAGCAAGGAACTCTCAGTCCAACCCAGAATTAAAATATAGAGGAAGAAAAGCCCCACAGTAATTGTGCCGTGTCTATTACCCAGTCCGAGGGTGGCATCAGTTCCGCTCAATGAACATCAATGAATAGGAGGGACTAAAATTACCGCAGTCCTTTGAACGGTTAAAGGTTGACAAAAATGCTAGCGCATACTTCATGGCGACAAGTAATAAGAAAAACAACCTCCCGGGTTTCTAATTTACCTCTATACCCTCAGTGGTCGTTATGGAACTCCCCCCTTTTTTTAATTCAAATTTTCGGACTGGTCATTTGTTGACTTTAGGGTTGCATGTTATAAGTCTTTAAAGGGAAGGTAATTACAAGACCTTGTACAATGGCAATGTTTGTTCACCAGGAAACTACACACTCAAAGATATTGTATTTTTTTTATATTTAACCTGTAGGGCATTTTCAAGAGCAGGAAAATAATCTTGAAATTAACAATTCTGAAGAGTGTTTCAGAGGCTCATGAGATGAGTGTTAGTAATAGAATTTTGGTTTGCAACTGTAACGCAAACAATTTTTCCTTTTTGAATTGGCAAAAGGTTTGCCTTGGTATTTATGTTATCCTCTTAAAGAAAACTGTTTTATGACAAATGAGCAAACATTAGTGTGAGGATTATTGAACATGATCCCTGATTCAAATTGATTTAAAGTCAAACAAGTTTTCTCTCTGTTTATCAAGAAAAACTATTGCCAAATTTAAAACAAAAATATCTGTAAATTTACTCTACCCTTTTGTGCATGAATCAAGGCCTATACTCAAAATGCAGATTCAAATAATTTCTGACTGTAAAAGATAACCAACCAAAATCAGTTGCTGCATTTTTAAAGGTTTTTCAGAAATTGTGAACTCTAATATGACTTCATTTCAGAGAGAAATATTTCACAGGAAAAAAACACAGTTCCAGTGTGAACTTCATAATCAGTAACTGAAATTACACTGGATGTTTTTGATCCTCGACAATCCTGTATAATACTTTTAATAATTTCCAAAGCGTGCAACAAGAGATACAAGAGGCAGGAGATGTCAAGAGCCAAGTGGGAATGCCAAGAGAATTTGGATGCTGATCAAGCCCTTCAAATATTGCTTGTGATGAATCATGAACAGCTAACAAATTAGAAACGAGGACACAGCAACTGGGCTCAAACTAACCAGCTCTGCCAAGTGTGTGTCAATAGTGTTTTGCAATCTGATACTCTGCTGTACATCACTGCATTTCACACCTCATTTTGAGATCTAGATTGTGAAAGGTTTAAATGACAATCCACAAAATGAAATAGTTGTTTTTCTTTCAGTTTTCTATTTTCATTTGTGTAGAATATCTGTAGTGCATATTAACAAAATTTGATGTTAAAATTTTTGTTAATGATTGACAGAATGTATTTTTTCGCAGATGGTCTGACTTTGAGATGAGTTTTTTCACGCTGCATGTACCTCAAATAGACACAGATTTTACTGCTAGCTAGTCCCCCAGCAAAACGTTTTACCGTTATTGCTTCTCTGCATCCAGGAGTATCACACAGACCTGGGAGGGCATTAGGTTGGACCTCACATTTGATTAAGCCACTGGGCGTCAGCGTCTACGTGATTTGCGCGCAGCGAAACAAATTAAAACAGCTCGGACAATACACAGCCTTGGGGGGGGGGGGGAATCCAAGTACAAGGAAAGCAATGGCATAATAGGTATTGATAAGAATAATGGCGCAGAAGTAACAAAATAACCCAGGACACCTTCAGATGTGGGGCGTTTCTAAGGTGTTTTTGCATTACTCTGTTATAAAAGGTTACAGAGTTCACACTGACAAACTGAAGAACATGTTGCCCTCTTGAAGTGCCTTTGCTAAACTACGAAAATGAACAGCGTTGGGCGGTGAAGTCATGTTTGACTTTCCCGGGTACACTTAGTTAAACATTACCACAAAAATTGGTTTGTTTAATCACGTCTCCCCACCGACTAAAATTATATTAGGTTACTCAAAACCGATAAACAGGAAAATTTGATGAATCACATGTGTACATTCTTCTGCTAAAAATAGTGTTTCGAACTAAAACTAACACGCAAATTCGTGTAAAGTCAATAGAAAGCTGAAAAATTGTTT
This sequence comes from Asterias amurensis, assembly GCF_032118995.1. Lineage (NCBI taxonomy): Eukaryota > Metazoa > Echinodermata > Asteroidea > Forcipulatida > Asteriidae > Asterias > Asterias amurensis. The sequence goes on from NC_092660.1 coordinate 12,393,066, forward strand.
GTTGAGTATCTAATTCCAGACCTAATTTAAACATGTACTACAGTTACGACTGGTTTTTCTTTTTAAGTGTACATACCTGATGGGGCTTGATTTCAACAATGGCAGTGTACAAGAGATAGATATGGACAGACAACGGTCAAATTAATTTCCTGGTGGCGTTGTGCGTTTACGTCACATTGTCACTCCAAAGAGGAAGGAATTGAGATCATGGGGGAAAACACAACAGGAAAGGATCATATGCTGAATAAGGATGTGGGAAGGGCCAATTATTCATAATGCTTCTCTTGGCTTAGGTTAGGCAAGGGGGATTTCCCCACAAGTGATGAAACAAAACAAATTATTTCGAAGGATATTTTCCACACTACGAAACCAATCCCAGGAAAGAATATCCATGGAAATTTTTGGAGAATCTTAACCCCACTGCCACCATATATTTGGATTCAGCACAGAGGAATAAGAACAGCTTGAAGCAACTTTCCAGGGATTAACGAACGATCAATTAACAACCACCCAAAACCTTGGTTACCCTGCCTAACCAAAACAGTGGAATTTCCCTAAATTTTAATGACCCCCCCCCCCCCCCCCCAGTTTGCCAATGTACGACCTTCCAGCCTGAAAAGGTCAACCGGATTTTCCTGTGAATTTCCCAGGAAACTCACAGAGAGGTTCACATTACTGGGGCTTTGACAGCTATAGGAATGCAGGGCTTGAATTTCGTTCTTGAAGGAGCACATCAATTTTCCTCCATGGTCAGGGGCGCCCTTGTAAAAGAACTTTGAAAAGGGCACCACAGCAAAAGCACAAGGCACCTCGACAACTGCTGTGGGTGCCTTGGGTTTTTTCACAAGCCTGGGGGTGAGTTGGGGGCCGGGGGGGGGGGGGGGGGGGGGTGGGGGGGGGGGTGGGGGCTCGAGTATACAGTCAAACCGGGGACCTATTAACTAAAGAGGCGAATAGAGTCTACGGTTCGGGAAAGGTCCACCAGTTGGAAAATGTGTACAAAAACAATTGGAGCTGTTGCCAAATAAAAGAGGGAAAATAGGAGGTCCGCGGTTGCAGGCGTACTACTACAAGCTTGTGTAAGTCAGGGATTTTTTTTATTTATAGTCCGTCAGGAAAAAAAAAAAATTTCCCCTACCTTCTTGGAAAAGAAAGAGGAGGCTCGTCCAGGATAACCTGACAGTTTATTCTAAGAAATATTTTGATGAGAGTAGTGCTAGAGTAAATTTTATTGCACTTGTGTCTGTCAGCCAAGACTGAGGGGCTCATTGGTTATTGATTGCAAGCAGTTTAAACAAATTACGACGACGTCATGAACAGTGATGATCTTTCATCAGAAGTGAGAATGATTACAGGTTTGGAGTTTCACTCGACAGGAAAGTCCAGTTCCCTGAGGGGAAGAGAGTTCGCCCACAGTTGAAACTCAGAGAGCCAATGGTTTAGAGTTTTGCTTTAAACTTAGAACTGCTTACAGCCCATATCGCTTGCCTTACAAGGTACATGTACCTTAAGCACTGATTTCTATAGTCACATAGTAAGTAGCACCATGAAATGGGACTCAGGGCTGTTAAGCTGATCACAGAAACTTATTGCAGAGCCACAAATGGGTTCTTGCCACTCTCTTAAAAGTTTTAGACTGAAATCTACTCCGATCAATTGAAACAAGGGGGGGGAAATAATCTGTAGTTATCACTAGTGTCAATTAATTAGAGTGAATTTCAATCTAGACTTTTAGAGCACCACAATGTGTTAACTGATAGTGAATAGTTCCCTGCCAATTATAGCCAGGCAAAATAATTTTATTTGGCCCCAATGTTCAGCTTAACAGCTTTATGAAACTGGACCCTGGGCGACTGTGGCTTCAATACAATGGAGGCTAAAATTGTTATTTTAACTGCTGAATATTCAAAAAAGTTGTCCTTGTCCTTGATTGTTCTTTAGAAGAACTCAAAGAATCATGTACTGTACACGGAAGTGTAATCCTAAAAGCTACCGATACAATAACTCCATTGATAACTTTCAATGACAAACACAAGAACAAGCGAGGCGTGATTTTGTTCACGTAGCATTGAGAGGTTTTGACAATGAGTTTGTTATCATAGTTCATCTGATACTAAATTAATGAGGGCGAGGAGGTATTGAATGCCACGCTGGGAGGCAGTGAATAGAAAAATGCTTCTCTCAGCTGTTACCATTAGTCAAACCCTAAAGTTGGAATATTAGAGATACTGATTATGGTATGAAACTATAGTGATAAGCAGTCGGCACTATTGCGTATACAAAATTATTTCTGCAATTAACACAATAGAACAAAATTCAAAGGCAAACAAAAAGCAGGCATTGAAAGAGTAAAAACTGATATTAAAGTAACATAATTACACAAGTATGCAATTAAAATCAGGCATTGTTGGCCAAATTTATGGAATACAATGGCTGACCTACATTTTCACAATGATGGGGAAGGTTTTCAGACTTCTCAGCCAATTTAATCACACACTTTTTTCTGATTTGTCCATGGGAAAAACAATTGGAATACAGACTCTAGAGTAGAAAGAAAATCATGCACGCTATATACATGTAACAACAAGTTGATTAATTTCTCAAAATTAACAGGTGAAAACACAATTACTCTCCGAGTTGTATTGTTCAACGAGACTTAAACTCAAGTACAGCCCTTCAAACAATTTCCAATTTTCCTTGAAAATCCATTTAAGGCTTCCATGATTTCTCTGGACCCTAATTGACCAACCTATTTAAGATTGACTGTTGGGTAAATAATTGAATTGAAGAAGTAGATAATGGGGCCACCTCTCCTGCGGCAAGTACTCAGTCAAGACCATCGTCTTTGACAAAGCTATTTCCTCCGACTGAATTATTAAATGCAATCGATAATCTTTTTTATTTAATAACTTGGTTTGTGCTCATAAGGGTTCAAAGATACATGGTGACCCCGTTTTATAATTTGTTATAACAAAGTTTGAATTGAAAGAAAAAGAGTGGTTTGGCACTAAAACAAGACATTGGAAATAAAAATGTTGGGTTGTTGTAAATCGCTCAGATATTTCACTGGACTAGGAAAACTTTTACAAGACCTACAACATTCGTTTTGGTTTTATTGTTTTATTATTTGTTAAAATGTTAGGAGAATGGTTGGAATTGAAAACCTAAAATATATTCAGAAGTGTTTGGAAGCATCTAGACAACAAGGGTTATTGACCAAAATAATGCTAAAATTCCTGGACTCTGGCCAGGAGAGGTCCAGTTGGTATTTCAAGTCCTTAGTATGATTTCATACAAAAAGGCGCACAAAAAGCAGCTCAGCACAAAACTTTTTTGCTTAAAGGAACGATTTACATAAAACTTACACGGTTTAATGATGATACTAGTTGAAAACATCCCTTTAATAATTTCTGTCTGAAATGTCATATTTGATGAGAAATGAATAATCTAACTTGACTCAGATGGCCGATCGATCTCAAACTTCTACAGGTTTGTCAGTTTATGTATATGGTGGATTACATAAAGTGCTTACACTGCCAGCAAATGTTTTGTTAGCAAAAACCAATTCTGTAAGGTTCCTTTAATATCAAAATGAGGTTACCAGCTAAAACACCTCATCACACATACCATCAATGCATGGTTTCCTCCTTAGTTTCGATACTCATCAGAATTTTGATTAACAAGACCGCAGGACTTGTAGCTCAAAATGTGTACTGAATAAGCACCCAGACATGTAAACAAAATATTTATCTCACATGTGTTTGCTCAACAGCATTGAAAACTACATCAGACTCAAAGTCAACATTTAAACAGGATTTCTTTCTTTTCATGATTATTACACACCGACATAATATTTTTACTGGCCCACCACTAAAATCACATGTCTTGATGAGCTGGTGGTCCAATGTAGAATTTGGAACCTGTTCATAAAATAAAAACCCATATAACGCAAGACTTCATTTTAGAAAAAGTCAACTCGATTCTAGCAAAGGTTTCAAACTGTCAGCGTTTGACTTTGTGAATGGATACCCAATAACATCAACCCTGTCTTCCTTAGAGACATCTACAGTCATCAACAGAGAAGTATACAAGTGTAAGTTTCCAGATGTGAAAACCACATTATTCTTGCAACTGTCTAAACTGTTTAGCGTTGTCAGTGATCCGATAGATTCCGAGACATTCTAAACTCTATTTCAACCAGACGTTAGAGACAATCAACAAGTTAATGGACATTTAAAAACGGATACACTGACAACATTGTCAAGACTGAATTTGAACAGCGGTTTGTATCAATCACCGCAAGAAAACATCCACATGTCAATTTTTTTTTTTTTTTGATAAGTTTAATGTTTCTTTCATTGGAGTTTTAAACCCCTGATAAAAATTAGGAATGTTAGTGAAATTGCATGTTGTGTTAAACATTATTTCACTAGTGCTTAAAGGCTAATGGCACATGACACACCAGCGTTCAATCGACTGATATAAATAACATAGAATCCCTACTACTTTAATCCTTCAAAATCAGCCAATATGAGTTTATGTTGGATCCCTAAATCCTTCAAAATCAGCAAATTTGAATTTAATTTATGTAGCACCTCTTCTGCTTCAATCCTACACAATTAACCTATATGAATTTATGTTGGATCCCTGGTCATGCTGGTACTTTAAATTTAATCCTTCAAAATCAGCCAATATGAGTTTATGTTAGATCCCTAAATCCTTGAAAATCAACCAACTTGCGTGTAGGATTCCTACCTCCAAAGTCAACAAATATGAGTTTATGTAGCATCTCTACTGCTTCAATCCTACACAATCAACCAATATAAGTTGATGTTGGATCCCTGGTCATGTGCTTTAAATTTAATCCTGCAAAATATTTTAATATGAGTAGGATATGTTGGATCCCTACATCCATCCAAATTAGCAAATTTGCGTGTAGGATTCCACTAATACTTCCAAAATCAACCAATATGAGTTTATGTATAAGATCCCTACCCACCATTATGGGGGAGCAATTAAGAAAAATAGCAACCCAATCCTATAAACTGCTGTCAAGCCCGTTTCCAGAAGGATAAGGATTTAACCTTCAGAAGTTTAATTTGGATCAGTCGGAGCATAAATAAGCTGATTGCGTATCCACTGAAGAGCACTGTGATGCTTACCGAAACTAACAAAAACATGAACGTTTAAAATACCGCTTGAATGAATTAAACATCAGATTGTACTTTCAGGTAAATCTACAGGTTAACATTATTCTCTGAATAAATTCCTTTGCAGGAACATCTCTCTTTTCACAATCAATCAGCAGGGAGTATTTTGTCTTTAAGATGTACGCCGACATCAAGTCCTTCCCGGAATTCAGCCGTCACTAATTGGACCAAACTTACGCTTCAGACAATTTGAATTCCACAACATGTAGATGGTACATTTACTGCACTTGCCGGAACGAACCCTTTGATGAGGGTAAATACCATGTCCATGAAAGCAAGGGGGAATCAGCACAGAGTTCATTTTTAGGTCGAGCAACATGCTGTCCAAATAAGTCCACTAGAAGATGCTCCTAAACGGCATTAAACTCCTAGCAAAATATACAGAGTTGACAGCTTATAAACAGTATGGTTAACGGCACTGGACTCGTTTCGTAATTGTCATAGACCAGTATTCTCAATTGGTGTAACCCGACATATGCATAAAATAACAAATCTGTAAAAGATTTGACTCAATTCGTCGTCAAAGTTGCAAGAAAAAAAAATGAAAGTCATAAGACCCAATAAATGGCTTCTTAGGACTAAAGTCTTTTATTATTTGAATGAGAAATTTAGCACTTTCTCAAAAACAATGTTACCTCAGAGGGAGTTTTTTCTCACAATGTTTTATACTATTAACACAACAGCTCTTCATGACTTGATACCATGTAAGTTTTTATGCTAACAATTATTTTGAGTCATTACCAATAGTGTCCAGTACTTTTAACAATCAGAAATGGAAGAGTTTAGCCAATTATCCAATACAGTATTGAAATTTGGCTCCAAAACATCTCATAATGCGCAATTAGGAATTTCCAATCTGCTGATGCAGTTCAACAATAAGATACATTTATCCTTGTTGATGTTAGACATGTTTGTCCTCCAACAATATTTTGTTGGTGCAATGAGCAGCATGTACTTTTCACTTGTCCAGTTGTTTATGCATGCTTTAGTGAGTTGCTTTTTACTTGGGGCATCATTATATACAACTTGCAATATTGCTATGTTCTGAATAGACTGCCTGGCCTTTATAGACTGTTCATTTGACGCCAGCGATGGCAGTGCATGGTAAGTGTCTATAGATCTATTCAAGAACCTCCCTCAGGAATCAATAATAATGGTACACAATTTTAATATCAAAATATGGCTTTTCATACCAGATGGGCGTCTGAAAACACTCAATATTTTTGTATGACAGGTATGAAGCACTCATTGAATTATAAGATCCATAAATATTGACAAATTTTGGGTAAACTAATAAAACTTGACTAGCTCTGGACTTGAACATGTGACCTCCGCATTAACATGCCATTGGTCTACACCGAGGGGCTGTCATAAGACATACAATCTGTAACTGTCGGAAAAAGCCAGGGATCACACCTAAGATAATATTCATAAATACCTCAGACAGTTTCGCTATTCCTATTGGTGGAGAGCGCGTCAGGTAGTGTGTATAACCCTTGTTTATGACCGGTAAAAAGTGTTAACTCATGGGCGTGACACGCGACCTTGCACTTGTTCTTATAAGACAGTTTCTTCATTCCTATTGGTTGAGAGCAACAGCTGAAACAGTTGTGCCACATCACGCGATACGCGTGGCGCGCACAGCATTCCCTTATAAGGAGTTGTTTACCTGAGAACGGCGGAGGGCTTTACCATTTCATAGCTGGAGGGGTGTTGTGTTGAAAGAAATCATTTAACAATAATAATATTTGCATTTATTTTACTTTTTGACCAAAAAAAAGAATGATGTTTTTGACCGAAAAGGTATTTATGAATGGGAATCAAAGTGTGTTGAATCGGTTTTCAACTAGTGGTTTAAACCCGCCGAGGCCTGTTCTTTATAATTTACCTCGACTTCATCTCGGTAAAATTACCAAGAACCAGGCCTCGTTGGGATTAAACCACTAGTTGAAAACCTCTTCACCACACATTGATTCCCTTATTTATTCAGGCAAACACACGTACACACATTAAAAATATTTAAGGCAACAAAGTAAAACAACAATGGGGTGTCCAGAAGAGAATAAAAGTTTTAAAAATAACTATCGCCATAAGGCGTATGTTTCCTATGAGATGCATCAGAGAGATCACCTAAAATGGTTTAAACCCCAAACTATTAAAAATTAACCCATCAGTCAGTTCCCCTTCCCATTCACATGTACAAAGTATTGCAAGCCGGTTTTAACTTTTGTATTTGAAGAGCTAAAATGGCTTGTTTGTATTGGACAAATAAATAAAATAAAAAACATCAATAATAATAAAATATGCCTATCTCTTAAAAATTTCACAAATTCATAAGATTACTTAAAATCGCTCCGTCTGTAGACACTAGTCTACACCGCACAAACAAAACACAGCTGCGCCCATTGTCCTCCAAGTTGCTAGCCTTTTGCAGATTCAAAGGCAAATACAGAATGCATGAAGAAATTCTAGATGAACATTGTGTTTGTTTTGCGCATCAGCGGTGAGGTTGATGCATGAACATGACTGTACCCACGAGGATGAATGATCAAAGTATGGCAAAGGATTCAAATTACATTCTGCACAAATAAACTTACTGTCTTCTGAATTCCCAGTGGCATGATTGTTGGATATTGAATCCGCAGTCGTTGAGGTCTCCCAATTCTAATTGAAATATTCTGAATGCTTTGAGGTGACGGACATCTTAAAATTTCACAAGCTACTTTACAAGCTCCTCGTGCCATTTTACAATTTAATCTAAGATAAAATTATGGTTTGGGTACTTTTTGTATGACACAAAACACAATAACATCCACAGATGGACCAGCCGTCGATTTCACAAAATTCTTCCTAACTAAAGACTAATCTTAGGACTTAGGACGAGTCCCAACCCTGCACTGTTGTAGCATGCAGACCTTAAGATTAATCCTAAGTTAGGAAGAGTTACTCGTTCTAACTCGAGATAAGACGAGTGCTAACCCTTTGTGAAATCGACGGCAGGACCTGGGCCTACGTCTTGAACATTCAACTTACTACTGTACAGATCATATAGGTCAATAATAAGAATGGTTTGCACAACTGAGCTAAAGCAACACACAATTAACCTTACAAAAATGAAATTAAAATTTGATATATGAAATACAAATTGAAATTGTAAACCACACAGCCTCATAAAGTAAAAAAAATTGATATTTCTCCACGTACCATCAAGGCCTTGTACCCATCTTTTCATATAAAAAATTAAAACCCTGGAATTATGGATTATTTACATTTAGGAATTACACTCCTTATAACCATTAATTGTTAATCTATCAAATAAGGCTTGATTGCAAATTGACTACCGGTGCCTGCCGCTGCGTTACTGAACTGCCTTCAGCATGTAATGAAGCAAAATGAGAGAGACCTTCCATTAGGCAATATGGGCTCACTGCCAAGACCTGGCCACACTTTAATAACAAGATCAATAGTTGTTTCTCTTCCTTCACAAGTCACTGATAAACAAGCTTCCTTGAGACAATGCTGATGGAAGACTATACCCAAGGCACTTCTCTTCCAACAACATTTCCTTAGATAGTAAAAGGGGATGTTCAGGCATGGAGGAAAGAAAAACTTCCTCCATAATTAAGGCATTGAGAAGGAGAAATTTCCATAACTGTTCAGGTAGATCATATGTACAGGTCAATCAAATGAAAGAAACTTTGTTAAGAACAGATTAAAACAGCTAAGGAAACCATTTTAAATGATTAACGGTTGAACAATTTTTTTTTAATGCAAAAATTTAACGAAAGCGGGATTTGAACCAATGACCTCCAGTTTAAGGTGCCAGCGCTCTATCAACTGAGCTATCTAGACCTGTGATGGTGGTCTCCCTATTTTGTCAACATTTTGTTAAACTACTGAAGTAAGTTGGCTCTAAAGATTAAGGACTTCCTTGAGAAATGCAAATTTGGAAACTTTAAAGAATTTAATTTTAAAGACACTGGACACTATTGGTAATTGTCAAAGACCAGTCTTCTCACTTGGTGTATCTCAACATGCATAAAATAACAAACCTATAAACATTTTAGGTCAATTGGTCGTCAAAGTTGCGAGATAATAATGAAAGGGAAAAAAACCTCGTCGAACGAAGTTGTGTGCTTAGATGCTTTATTTTGAGACCTCAAAATCTAAATCTGAGGTCTCGAAATCAAATTCATTGAAAATTACTTCTTTCTGGAAAACTCTGTTACTTCAGAGGGAGCCGTTTCTCACAATTTGTATACTTATCCAACAGCTCTCCATTACCCGTTACCAAGTAAGTTTTTTGCTGACGATTATTTTGAGTAATTACCAATAGTGTCCAGTGCCTTTAACAGGGTAGTATTCCAGGAAGAGTTTATAAAACTGTTCATGGGATTCTAAGTAGAAACCTGAGAGCAGATTATCGAATGAGTCTAGCAAACTACATGTATAGCAAATATTAACTTTCAATCATGGGGTGACAAGTGTAAAATGTAAAGTGAATGATGGAGTTGTTTGTACGTCACTATTCAGTTCTGAACAAAACTTTAATTTAGCACTTAAAATACAGATCAAACTTTACTTTGTCAAACAATCTACAGATCAATAAATTCTGAGGTTAAACTGATTTGTTATCGACTTCAGCAACCCTGGAAATAATGGCTAGAACACAAGAAAGTTCTAGCTTGTGTAAAATGATCGATGTAAGTTGTTTGTATTGTTCAGAGTTCTTAAAACTTTCTCATTTAATTGAGCACTTCAATTGCTTTGAATTAACAATCTAGCAAGAAACTATATGAGGTTTAAGAAATGTTAAATTTACATCTGGGATAAAGAATATTAATTTTGATTTTTACCCATACTCCGATGTGTGTTAGCACTGTATACTCAGTAGCAGTACTCATATGAGGTTATTGAGTTTAAATTGATTTGTTATCCAACTTCAGCAACCATGACAACGATGACAAGGAAACACACAAAAAAACATAGCTTGTGAAAAAAAGATGAAAAATAAAACCAGTCGATATTGATATAATGTTTGAATTATGTCTGGAGTATTTATAAGACCTGGCACACTACTATCATGAGTCCAGCTTTCTCCAGAAGACGATCAGAGCATACTGATCGAAATGTCGAGTTAAAACCAACGGTTCTTTTCAGAACCACTCCAACTCATTAGAGATAGTCATTACATGGTGATACCGCAAACATTTTCTATATAGTATCATGTGCAAATAACACTGTATCCTGGGAGATGGAAGGACCATGCCAAGACAAGATGATGCAGTAATAGATTCAGAAGTAAGAGATAAAATTAACATTAGAAAAAATCAAGGGACTATCATCAACAATGTTAGATTGGATTTTGCAACCCAATCCTTAGCGCCAGCAGCGGTCCGTGCAGACAAGGAACGTGCTTTAGGGCAAGCAACATTCTCACTATACTCAATCGTTAAAGTACTGCAACATTTTGGCAATTAGACCCGAGCAGCCAAGTGCACATTGTATGCACAACTGCCCGTCTGTCAACAACCAGTGTAACAATAAAGTTAATATCAGAATTACTTAACAACGTCTGTGTAAACTGCGAAAGATATTCATGTTGAAAAATTGTTTAAGTATACACTCACTGGGTGTGACTGTCATTCTCCGATTTCCTAAACAAAAGCTTCATCGGTCGAGACAAGCGTTTAAGATCCATGATCCTTCTTCTAAAACAAGCTAAATATTCCTCAATTCCAGAATTCCTCAGTTGTTTTTATTATTTATAAAAAACATAATTTGCCTTGCTGTAAAGCCAGAGATAACATTGCAAAATAGAGAACCATCTTTGGACTGAAGTGCAAAGTTCATTTGTTTATAAATAAAACAGATTATTTTTATTTATTTATTTATTGATAATGGAACATAAATTAATCTCATTAGGAAACTAAACAGGGAGGTTATTTTGGGGAAGAACTTACTGGACTTTCAGTCGCCCCATATCTTCCTGTTTAAATTGATGTCGACTGTAGTACGATAATAAACAAATTGTGTGACCTATTTTGTTGATAACCAACCAGGATTTTAATAAATTAGCCTACATTTCTCCCATTAAAATATATGCATTAGCAGTCCTTGTGTTATTCTAACCCTCTCTTCCCATTTGAGGCTCGTCAGCTTTACATTGGCAACGCTGCATAATTTTAGACAAGCCTACAGGTAATTTTTTTTTTTGCAATATTTTTAAAGCATGAAAATAACAGTTTTACCTGACAGTTGCTCGATTTTGACAAGCCAACTGCGCTACCAAAGAATCATGTTTGAACGGTCTGCATCATTCTTGACAAAGAACTTTAAAAAATGAATATCATCATCAATTATTTTAGATCAAACCAACAATTTAAAACAAAATATAAAAAAAATTAACGTGCTTTTTCCATTAATTTTCAAACCTGAAAACCAAATATCTATTTTCAACAATTTCCTTTGATCCAACCACCCACATTATGTGGAAGTGACGTGGCTGAGGGGTTATGAGCACCAAATTCAAACTCTGGTTTTTCTGATCAGCAGAGTGTGATAAAACCTAAGACTTTAAAATAACTAATAAATTAGAAATTTGTTAGACAACGAGGTAACAGGAAAACTGCGCATTTTCGATGCATGTTTGTGTGGATCATTGTATTCTACTTTTACAACATCTCTCTACCCATATGCATTTTATTACAAACGATTACAACTGTATTTCAAAGACCAACTCGACTGATCCAAGGCAACGTGTTCCTTTAACTTGCATTGAATTGCAGTACTCACTGCTAATTATTGGACATGGGGGCGGGGGTCCAAAGTAATAATCACAATTGTACAAATACAATCAACAAGAAACAATCATTGACAGATGGTTTAGTTTCAGATTTCTTTCTCAGAAATGGAATTGTTTTCTTTCGTTATAGAATCGTAAACATGAGCATCACAGATGGTTTTTACAACTAGGGGGAATTTGCCTGCAGTTACAATGAAATATGATTAAGTGGAGCTTGGCCCGAGCCTAACTAGTGCCCTGTTTGAAATCATCTGTTCACGTTACAGACTACCTTGAAGCGTTGGACATATTTCGCACATTCTCTCTCTACAGGCCAGTTTCAGTTCTTCACTCTGCCTGGCAGTGGAATGTGGCACAGTTATTGACGCCAATCTCAAGAGATTTATGAAACCATCACTCAAAGTTGGTTCCAACCATTCCCTTGATATATTATTGCTAGTGACATCATGGCCTATGTATTCAATATACACTGACAACATTTTTGTCGGTGTTTCCTTCTAAGAAAACAATTTGAGTTAAAAACTTACCGGTAAATCAAATTCAACTTTATTTTTATCAAACCTTCCCAAAAGTTTTGTTTAAAGGAACATGTTGCCTTGGATTGGACGAGTTGGTCTATGAAAAGCGTTTGAAACCGTTTGTTATGAAATGCATATGGTTAGAAAGATGTTTTAAAAGTAGAATATAATGATCCACACAAGTATCACTCAAGACAATGTGTTCCTTCAAGCTTTACATGGTGTGGACATTGAAGTAATTATAACTATTGAACAAGTTGGTAAAACCATGGTTTTTTTTGCTCTGAAAAAAAAAATTACAAAAATTTGTTGGTTGTTGTTACTTGTAGGAACATAATGGGTGCGTGTGATTAGCTTCCCATGTCAACTAAGGTCTGACCCCCAGTCCATTGGAGTAGCTTTGACGTCATTGGCGTGTCTCGTCAGACCCATGTAACCTGCTTGTGGAGTGGGATGCTTGTGGAGTGGGATGCTTGTGGAGTGGGATACTTGGGACTGACCTAGGTTAATGACATCACAATGAAAAACGTTCTCAATGGCCAACGTTTTGTTTCTAATTCAGCAGGAAACTTTCAGTAAAATTTACACACATTTTCCTCCTTTTGTAATCATTAAGTATTTCCTTGTTTGTATGTGCCTACTTTTGTATCAACGTGGGTCTGTAAAACAATTTAACATTGCAGTTTTACCTTTTGACAATAATTAAGATTAAGATCTTACTCCCCCAAAGTTTAAAAGTCTCTCAGCAATTTTTACACAGCACTGAACAATAATGTAACAACACATTTGGAGATGACAGTAGATACACAACATTCAACCAATAACAGTAGATACACAACATTCAACCAATAACCTATCTGTTAATATCAGCCCTCCCAAGCTCACCTCCAACCTACTTTAAGTTGTCAAGGATGGTGTATGTAGCTCTTCACCGCTTCCTATGGTAAATTTTGTTTGCTTTCATTTGAAGCGTTAGTAATTTCACCCAGCTCCCTTCCAGGGTTTTTACACTCTCTCCCCTTCCCTCTCATATCACCTTGGATTATCTTCAACCTACATTGTAACGCCTGGTAATTATACGAGGAAGGTAAAATGTGGCCCTCGGCAAGAAGAAGGCAGAATGGAATGGTTTAGACATGGATCAAAAAAAATCCTGTTCAAAATAATTCCATCTCACTTCGCAAAGAGAATTAATATTCAGGGACCCAGAAATTATGACACGGATTTGAAATCCCGAAGGTTGATGCAGTTGGGAGTGAATTTCTCAACATAAAAAAAACACATGGTAAGACAGGCTTGATTGTGAAATTTTTCTTGTGAGGTAAAGGTGTGTTTTTCTTTTGGTAAAGGGCACCTCTATGAGGGAAAAGAAAAATGTGTACTGGAACACTTCAAGGGCGACCAAAGTAATGACATGGGGCATGGAAGCAATTGCCTCATTTGACGTATCCATAAGGACTCGTGTTCACAAAGCACTTAGATTCATCTTTAAGGAGGATATTGTCATAGTGATTTGTATTGGCTCACCATACTCTTCTTAGCAATTACAAATATGCATCTTCAGAGATGCTTTTAAAAACACTGGACACTATTGGTAGTTGTCAAAGACCAGTCTTCTCACTTGGTGTATCTCAACATATGCATGAAATAACAAACCTGTGATAATTTGAGCTCAATTGGTAGTCAAAATAAATATTTTGAGTAATTACCAGTAGTGTCCAATGACTTTAAGCAGAAAATCCTGCTTAGCAACAGTAAGCAGTATACATGTACCAGCCATATAGTCATGTGAAATAGTATTTTGGTTGGTAATCTTATTCTCTAATCATAATTATATAGTACATGTGAGTTAGTATTTTGGTTGGTAATCTTATTCTCTAATCATAATTATATAGTACATGTGAGTTAGTATTTTGGTTGGTAATCTTATTCTCTAATCATAAAGTTTTTGTGCTACGATGTGTGCTTAAGCAGCTCTATAAAAATGGGCCCAGGTCTGATAAATAGTTGGGTAAGGGTGTAAACTGTATAAGGTTTGTCTGATGGTGGTCGATCAGTAGACATTTCCCATAGTGCAGGCCATTTTCCCTTCATCTCCTCCAAATTAAGTCAACTGAACTGATGAGATTTGACTGCCTGAATAGTCTGATCCCTTTATGATAAAATGCTAATCAGAATTCATTACACTGTTACAGAGAGGGCACATGACAAAGATGGGAGTTGGCTAGTAAAGTCCTTTTTCAAGATGCTATCGGAAAGGAGGTTTTTAAGGGATTTCTTTTTTTTTTTTACTAAAAATGTCAAGTTTTGTTATGCCAGAAAATTACTTTTCAAACATGGAGGTGTTTTAAAGAGGTCCAGACAGTGTACGGACTTGACAAACAATGTGGACTTACACACATTCACAGAGTGTATTTTACTGTTGATTTTTTTAAGTTTACTGAACATTGGATTGTCCGTAGAGTGTATGCAGCACAGAGCTTTGTAAACTGGGGCCTAGTTGGAGCATTGGTCACACTATTCCAGACAATCAATTTTCAAAATGTTTGGGGTGTGTTTGGGGAAGAATGGTTTAAACGAGGTCCACAATGTGTAGGTACATGGGACTTAGAAATGCCCACACATACACATCTTTGTGTTGCAGTCACTGTGAGGACATTCATTTGTTCTGTACAATTAGAATTCTTCAACACTGTAAATTACACTGTGTGAACATGTGTAGGTCCACATGGTGTTTCAAGTCCCTACATTACGCAGACTTAATTCTTTTGTTGTCAAGTTCACACTTTTATTGTAGTGTTAAAACATTGGTTTTCTTTTACTTTGTTGAAGAATATGAATTTTTCCAAGTGCACTTTGTCCGGGTGTTAGCAACACAAAACCGAGTGTACAGAGGTTCAGTTACAGTATTGGTCACAAAAATACCTAGATGGAGAGCCAAGCTCCACCTTCCCTTTCGTATGTTCTCAAGCTTTTTTTCATTACCGACCTTACTTTCACAAGTGCTCGGCTGAGGTTTCAACCAAACAGTGGAAAGATTAAATTCTGGCTCCAATATAAGAATGCCCGGACTTACACCGCAGTCTTGCGGCGATCATGCCAAGTTGCCATGGTAACACGACAGCGAGAGCCAAACTTAATTGCGGTGTCGGATTTAATTCAAGTTACCGAGCCTAATGGTTTTATACATGACGGTTTGTCAGCAATGTAAAGGACAAATTCAATTTCGGTAAGAAGCTGGAATCAATTGAGTTTCTTGACATTTCTGCGGAGACCTTTTTGTCAAAAGTGAACAACAGTCCTCGACTGAAGATCGCTACTGTATTCACTTAGAAAGCGGACTCTGTGAGAACAAAGCAATGACCAATGTCTTGTCGAGACTTCTTTTCCAATGAAACAGTACCATGTTTCTTCGATCTACATCATTGTAAACAGGAGGCAACGAGTCACAATGCTCAATCTTTATATCCAAACCATTTTGTCTGAAATTTTATTGAAGATATGAGAACAAGTAGTCCTTTTACCAAGGCTGTTGTCGTAGTGTGAAAAAAAATGCTGAGCAAACTTTTTTCCGCATTGTACATTACCACGACTATCTTTCTTCCTTTTGTTCATTTATTTATTCATTTTGTATACATCCAAATAGACACCTTACATATGAAGTCACTCACACTCTCAGAAAAGCGCCACCACTGAGGCCAAAAAGTGCTCACAGTGGGGTTAAAGAGCTTCGTCACTGATGAGGCCAAAAGAGATAAATAATTTGATGATAGCTGTTCTTGTGAGTAAAAAACGTGACCTCAGCGTCCCTGTGCCGCTTCGCTAGGGGTCTATCGACAGGTAAGACTAGAATTAAGTTAATAGCATGCCAATAGTTGCCTATCAAGATGCCAATCAAGACGGCAATTAAGACACCAATCAAGAAACCAATCAAAACACCACTACAAATGTCAATACAGGAAACAGTTTGCAAGATTCATTGCCATTCATACTTTAAAACATAACACATGAATCACTCAGCATAGAGACATTCTCGATCTTCTCATCGTCTTACGGGATTCAATTTGAACATCAATAGGAATGTTCGAGACTCCACGTACAGTCTAGTAATTATACATGGGGCATGAGATCATGCATGGCATGTCGGTAATCACAAAGTACATTTACTCAACTCGCGTAGGTTCAAGTACTTGTCGAAGGCAACCGGACAGTTTTTAAAGACAAAGTATGGACTTGGCCATAATTAAACTTTCTCCGTCACTGGCTTTGTTCCCAACTTCCCTCAAGACTCAGGAATGACTGAGGACTGCACAAACATTCCATTCTACTGATGTTTCGTTGGACCAAAAGAATTTCAAAGACAGATATCGGCACAATATAAATGCCCTTATATTATTATCAGTATTTGCTAGCTATTGCGAGGGGAAAAAACTTGCTGAATTTCAATCTGAAAGCTCATTGATTATACAGCTCGAATAAGAACCAAAATACCTTCAAAGAAATGTATCTGTTTTGAATACAGTCAAGTAGAGTTTTTTAATGGAAGCTTTCAAAGACAGAGATATGGCTTTTGAAAACCCCTCAAATCACAGATTCTTATTTTGATTTCCTTTATATAAATAAAAGCCTGATGTATGTTAACAATACTATTTTGTGAGTGTTTTGTTCTTTATTAGGTGACTATCAAATTTGATGAAATTTTCACCGGTATGGTGAGTTTATTGAAAAGTAGAGGATAGGAGTTTATTTACTCTTGCTTGAATAAAAAGCAATATTCAGGCAGGTTTGTACAGACCATGGACAGATTGATGTGGTAAAGATGTACAAACTTTTAAAGGTGCCATCACATTGTGATTTCTCTGGGCAGAGAATTAAAACCTATGATCTCCCCGTGGTTCAAAGGTCAAATCAAAGCCAGTGCTATGGAGGGTGTGGCCTCTTTCATGCCATCCAAAATTTAATAAGAGATTTGGAGATGAAGCTCTCTCATCACATACATGTAGGCCTCTTTCTGATAAAATTATTAATTTAAAACAAAATATTTAGACAGTGTCCTTTAAAACAACCACCTGACAAAAAATTACTAAATTGCCTCAATCTCAAATCCGATTATCTAATCATGTTCCTTCCGATCAGTCAATGTCACTTGACAATTTCCAACTTTTTCATTAGCCTCTTGTTACGTGCCACTCATTTTCATCAAATTGATGTGTTTTTATTGCCAAGATAAACACAGTTGGCGGATATAAACCCTTATTTAAAAACTTCAAGAAAATGTAGAGAAATTCGGAAGGAACTTATCGAAGCGACTTAACGCTCGCCTGGTAATAAACTACCTCGGCGCCACTTGTGACTGAGAGTGGATAAGCGAGGGTGATCGTAACTAAGGCGAATCCAATTTGTTCTATCTCTGGATCTCAAGTACTTTACTCGCTACCGACCTGGAAGCTTCATGGAGGAAGTATCTTGCCTCTGGAAATGTGGCTCGTTTTCCAGGATACATTTATCCCGGATGGGAGGGGGGGGTAAAGTACAGCGACTGATTCGAGAGATGTTGAGAGTTAAGGTTGTGTGGTCGCAGGTCTCTTGATACTAATGTGACGCGGCGATTGACAATGACAGCAAGATTGCGATGGGCTTCAGAATGACTGATGACAGATCGGATGGGTTCTCATCTCGGATGATCAGAAAAGAGAAGGGTCATATTCCCTTCCATCCTCCATTTTACATAATATAAATCATCAAGAGTACTCAAATTTTATATAATTCTACTTTCCTTGTTATTGAAAGCAGAGTTTGAAGCTCTTTTTAAATAGAACAAGGGGCACTTGGTTCCAATAACTGGATGACATTCATGGGGAGCTGAATTTTTAAGCTGTAAATAATTTTCCAAGATAAGCTTTTAACCTAAAAAAGAAAAGAAGAGGCACAATCAGCACAGAAAATTATCTCATTAAAAAGAATTTGCACAAAATATTTAAAATGTTTATCAAGAGATTAAAACTGGAGATCAATTTATTGCATATCCTCTCATTCATCACAGTTTTCTGGTGATTTATTAGGATTTGAATATTCATCTATCTATCCATCTATTAGATTTGAATATCATCCTCAATCCATTCCTAGAAAAACACCCCACAAACCAAGTTCTTTGTTAATTCCAAGTTGTCCAGCCTGACATGACTAGATCAGCCTCAACAACCCAAGGTTTACACAGCATCTCGTCTCCCTCTAGACCGCTGCTCAGGAAGTTGCATTCTATGAGCAGCTGTGATTATTTCCCGTCTGCTTTGTTCCTTCTTTCCGTCTTCAACATTTTCCGAGATTTTGAGGTTGGATCACAGGAAACTCGCAAGGTAATTTAAATATTGAACAACGTGTGCTTGTCAATAGAGAGGCAAACTGTACACAAGCATCATGACCATTAGGCAGGAGGACCTTTACAAGGCGGCCACTGGCCTTAAATACCAGGTTGATTACATTTGGTGATGGTCATAGGACAGTGCGGACAATACAACTCGTTTACAGTACAAAGTAATTACCTGGAAATCCACACGACTGAAGATCATCCAAACAAGGAAGAGCAAGACAACAACAACATAGGAATATACCAGTAATTGCATATAGACAGGGACGGATGAGCCATTAACATTACAACGACAAAACAATCATTTGTTTAAGTGAAAATTAATTAAACCCAGTCATAAAAAGTTACAGATGTCTCAAACACTCACACTTTAAAAAAAGGTAACTCTCCTCAAATAGGGAGAACAAGCCTTTACAAATATCATACTGTAAATTGTAAGTCCCATATTTACTATACGAGAGATGTAAATTTATTATATTAATTTTATTTGTTTCTTATTTGGATGAAATCAGCCATGGTTAATGTGCAGTAGCCCCCTCTTGTGGTTTAAAAATTGCAGTTGGTGATAAAAAGAAAAGAAAAAAAGTGGTTCATAGTCTTTATAAACAGCCCCCTCTGTTGTTCATGTTTGGTCAACCAAAAGTTAAGGGCTGACCTGGATGGTCTAAATCCTTTTCCCACAACAGAAATTTTTTTTGAAATTTGCATTTTTTTCAAAACTTTGCTCAGTCAACACACTCTAAGGGAAATGGAAAACCCTGATGGAGTGGGGGAAACAAAATTTTGCAGTGTGAGATCTTTTTTCCGGAAACATTAAGAAAAGTGGTCATAAATTCATAGCTCTATAGATTGCTGTTCTCTACTAATTCTCAATGGTCAAATCGAGGTTGCCAATAAAATAGTCAGGTCTCTTTAAATTTATAAGAAGCATTATTTGTATTGAAATAAAGGATACAGTGAACCCAACCAGACCTCCACGGTATCATGAAGTTATATTTACACGTCCAAAACAAACATGTCAGAGAAATTACTTCCACGCTTTGAAAATTAATTTTTCATTTCAATTAAGAAATTTGCTCTGCATCAGATGTTGGCTTTCGGAGCCTGGACTCGTTTCATCAGAGCAGTGTGTATATGTATCCCCAAGGGCAAGCCCCTGGGTGGAGCATCAAACCCCCATTATGTCCCAGCTTGAGGAGCTTCAAACATCAATTTTAAAAAGCAAGCATCTGATTTTGATGAGATACAATGCGTGATCTTTCGTGGCGGTGTGAGGAAACGGATTATTGCACCAATGCTGATAATGACAATCTCTGACTTGAAGAGTCTGAGATAAGAAGGTGGGATGTGTTTTTTCCCAGACAGTTCAGGCCGCAGGATTGAATAATCTTGAGATCCAGTGAAGAGTCACTCGAGGTCAGGTTCTCATATCAATCAATATTTCATCAGAATGTCAATTTGGGAGTGACAAAGGATGAAAAGTTCTTCATTTGGTCTTGTTTGAAGACAAATTCTATAAACAAATTGTGAAGTTGTATACACAATTATGAAATATCTAACCAGGGGTGCATTTTCGCAATCATAACCAGAAACTGTTATCTGTGAATTAGCCATTGGTCAATCACTGGCCAAAGACCAAAACTCAAATATTTTTGCCAACATTTGTGCATTGTTGATGTTTCTTTTATTATTTTTTACACAATATCTTTCTAGCAGCTCAGTGGCTCAGCATGGCATTCAAGCCATTCACGTTGTAAGAAGATTTATTGACCCATTTCACCTGACGTCATCATCAGAATAAGCTTAGTTGCGCCATACTGGTGTCACTGTGCGTTATTCAGTGAACTGTGCATTTTAGGCGACTCAGCCTTGACGCGTAAACCCATTGCCAACCAAAATAGTGAGCGTAGCATAGTTGTCATGTGTTGTGTGTGTGCAAGGGGTCAATAGCACCTGAAGAAATAAATTGCTATCCAACTGCAGTGTAAAATAAACAAATAAGGAGCAAGTTCGATCAGCGACCATTTGTCAACCACTAGTCAGTGTTCCATGGTTACCTACGCATGAAATGCATCCTGGGTACCAGGTAGAATCGCCTGTATGGTCGACAATAGTCAACTTTAGTCCCTTGATCAAACTTGGTCTATAGTGGATGTAAAGTTTCAACAAAGTTAAAAGAAAATATTGAGAGAAACTTACCCAGCTCTGAGAGTTGGCAGACAAAAAGTAGATGTAGACAGGACGGGATTGAACAAGACAAAAGAATGGGGAAAGAAAAATAAATGTTAAAAGTTGACTGTGAAGGACACCTTTTAATGTAAAGCTCATACATTTTTAAGTTAAAGGGAATATATATTTTGTTTTGTTTTTAGCCTTAGACTGTTTAAATCCAATATAAATGTAGATGTACACATTATACAATAAAACTAACATGTGAAAACTTTATTTCAAAGTTTATAGTGCTTTAGAGATACTGCTAAAAACCTTGAGAGGTTTATTCCACAAATGAACAATACTTCATAATTGAAATAGACAGTCTGAGAACATTTCTGCCGGTAAAGTTTCTCAAATTCAGACTTTTTCCATGTACTTCAAAGTGAAATGTTGCTCAAAATTCTTTATACTTTCAATAGAAGTTGTACTTCTAAACCAAGTAAGTTTTTTAGGAGCGGTTACAAAATGTAGACGTATACCTTCCCTTTAAGAAGGTGTGAAAGCAAAAATTGTGTAAATATCTAACTCCCCTCTTGAATCAACAGAGCTCTCTTCAAAATACAAACATAGAAGTGTCCGCACCAACCCCTAAAACAGCGTCTGCTCCTACGAAACACTTTATAACTTCTCTTAGATCTCTTAACAGGTCTTTCTGAGTGTCTTGGTAATTTCCTTTTAACCATTTCAAACATCAACTTCTAAATATGTAAACTAAACAGTTTTAACCGGTTGTTTTTACAAGAATTGATTTTTATTTGAAAACATTATCCATGCGACTCTAAATGTTTGGTGAGTGCACCCATACAACCAGGTATTAAAGCTCAAAGCAAACACCCATTGCTTAAAAGTGTTGTTAGAGTAAATATATTCTCGGTTCAATTTGAGTGTTGTTTATTTTATATTTCATGCGTTTTTGTCTGCGGCTGAAAAGGTGTGTGTACTAAGTTACGTATAAAGGTCAGTTAGGTTCATTGGGTTTAACCTGGAGGCCTTGTAAATACTCTCTTGTTATGATCTTTAAATTAAACACAGTCTTTTGTGGGCCACGTGGCTTCAGACAGAATGATTTTAGGTTTGCATGAAACACTTCAACGGGGACTATTGGGACACTAGGTGGGAGCAGACTTACCAGGTAGATCCAACCTTCGCAGTAATGTGCACATGCTCAGAACAATGGAAACTTACAATGCAAGTCTGCTGCCACCTAGCACTCAAAACTCTCCCATTGGCAGTTGTGGATTTTGATTATTATTGGGGAGAATTTCAAACTTTCTACTCAAACTTAGTTTCCAATCAGACCATGCTCCCTTTGTATGCAACTAAACAGGCCAAGGGTGACTAGCCACATGCTACACAGAAGCAAACACCTGGGGCGGATTGCACCAAGCGGTCTTTAACCGGTCTATGCGCTTTAGTCGGCTAACTTGAGACGCGCTCAGACAGTCTTTAATTATAGACCGATTGCAATAGCACGGTCTATAATTATAGCCAGTCTTAAATCTTAAGTCTGCCATTAGCTGGCTATAATCGGTCTTAGTTTTGTTTTTTAAAGATGGCGCTGCACTTGTTAGTTGTAGACGATTTGATGCAACTAGCTCTCACAACGAGACCAAATATTTAGGGATATATTACACCCATGAGAGGTATTGTGATGATGATTGTATCATAAATATATGTTCCCAAGAGTGAAAATGATTGGATATCCGATGATTTTAACCTAAGCAATAAGAACGATGCCGTTACGCCAGTGCTGCAGATGTGCTCAGTATTATGGGACATTTGTTTGTATTGCATTACTTTTCGCAGACTTATCTAAGACCGGCTTATTGCAACAGGCTTAATGACTGACTAAGCTAAGACCGTCTAAGGCAGATAGCCGGCTATAACTGACTGGTCTTCGACTGCTGACTAAGACCGTTTTATTGCAATCCGCCCCTGAATGAAACTGTATAAGGCTACAAGGCACATCATCAAAGACTGCCCTAATCAAGGCTGGAATCATATAAGGGCCATGGCTTCCATTGCCCTTGGTCATCCAAAAGTTTCCCATTGACTTTAAGATTCTCCAATGGAAGTGCCCTTTGCAAAGGCCTTGCCCTTTTAAAGATAGAATTCCAGGCCTGTTTTGCACCTTGACACTGGACACTATTGGTAATTGTCAAAGACCAGTCTTCTCACTTGGTGTATCTCAACATATGCATTAAATAACAAACCTGTGAAAATTTGAGCTCGATTGGCCCTAAAAGTTAAGAGAGAATAATGAAAGAAAAATGCCCTTGTTGCACAAGTTGTGTGCTTTGAGAGGCTTGATTTCAAGACCTCAAAATCAAATTCTGAGATCTTGAAATAAAATTGAAGTATTTTAGTGAGTTTTCTTTCTCAAAAACTACGTTACTTCAGAGGGAGCTGTTTCTCACACTGTTTTATACTATCATCAGCTCTCCATTACTCATTACCATGATAGGTTTTATGCTTTTATTTTTTAGTAATTACCAATTAGTGTCCAATGCCTTTAAGGATAAAATGTAGCCTCACCTGAGGTTGAGATTCTCCACTTCTCTGTCCAGCGATTCGGTGGAGTCAGTGACCTCAATCCGCGGCCCGATCTTGAGACTAAGTGAGCTGGGCTTGAGCATCTCTGAATAGGGATGTCTTCGAACCTGTCGAGGGCTGTCTGAACTTCCACCGACCGTGATGGGGTAGAAAATGGCGCCCCCGCCACTGCTACGCGAGTCCTGATCAACAAAATGAGAAAAAAGGCAAACCAATTAAAAAGGTTGAATAGATGTTAAATTTCCATCAGGGATTAAGAATATTACTGGGTTTTACCCTTACACCAATGTGTGAAAGCACTGTATGCTCAAAAAAATCAGTAGGCATATTAGACTGAGGTAGGATTTGAACCCACAACCTTTGCCAATCTAGAGCAGATGTCTTTACAATTAGTCCACCATGATTGCCCGGTAGCTAGAAGCAGTTCCAATACAGGAAAACTTCACAAGTGGATGTTAGCTTCAATGTAAAATGTCAACAGTACAGTGTTTTTAACCATCTTTAACAAACACGCCATGCTTTTTGTGAGTAAGGAAGGTTCAAAGTACAAAAAGTAGGAAATTATCACATACACAAGCTGTGACTATCAAGCAAAGAGTTGTTATAGAGTGAACATCTTACCACAGAAGATCACAAATGACTGGGGAATGTTTACACCAGCTGTCACACAAACGGTTACTGTGGCTTTTCAACATCACATTATAACTAATTCATTGACAAGGCACCACTTAACTATGTATGGGACAATAGTCAACGACTGTGTTTTCTAATGTGATCTGTTTAAGCACGGTGACACTGATTATGGAAACTTGCAGGTCTCAATATACACCTGTTTTTAATTCTAAACAATTTTGATGTACCTCATACAATATCCACATTCAATGTTCAGAGCTCGAACTTTACACTGGACTGCAGGGCCCAACTTCATAGCGCTGCTTCGGCCTACTGTAGCAGAAAAATGTGCCTAGGTGCAAGCATATTTCACAGGTTAGCAGAAAAATTGGGCGGCCATATTGCGTGTTTTCCGTGGATTTGCATTGTGAAGCCATTTCTTTTCGTGTGGTAAGCACCGTAAAGTTAGCATGCCTTTTTGTGTGCTTTTGGTTAGCAGCGCTATGAAATAGAAATAACACAGTAAGCAAACAATCGCACGCTGAGCAGCACTATGAAATTGGGCCCTGGCCTGAGGTTTTAGTGATAGGCCAGTCAACCTGGATTGGACAAGTCGGGCGGCCTTGTGTTTTTCAATTGAATATCAATACATGTACTGTGTCTTGAACAGCAACAAATGACTTTGACCAATCGATGACATGCATTGTAAACGTTCTCGTTTTCATTCTCGTTATCGAGGCCTGTGTAACTGGGCCTTTAGTTGAGATAAATCTTCTCCTCTTACAGATGTCTGTAGTGCATAAATACATTTTGTTTGGACTGTTGGGAATTGTTTTTTCTTATTTTGATTCTGGTCATATACAAAAAATTCTGGTCCAGTTAACATTTTGAGCTACAAGCCCTCTGGTCTTGTGGAATTTTCTCCCAAATTCAAGCCCTGATGTTTTTATTTTTCAACTCTATACTACCAGATGACCAAAAGGAATAAATTTTAAGCATGGGGTTTTTAACCTCCTGAAAAAAGTACAGGGTTAAGGTATGATAGGGTGGCCATTTTGAACCTATTCATCACCCACCTGCCGAGGCAGGAGATAATGAATGGAAGATTCAACACTGATGTATCACCTAGGCAAAACTCGGCATCCGGAAAAATTTGTATGGAGGGGACACGCCTCCAGGAAATTCTCTGATGAGAAATCAGCTGCATAAGACATAAGACATAAGACATAATACACTTTATCTTCAAGTACACGCTAATCCTCCAATCAGATTCGCAGAACGGAGCGTTGATAAAAACCTATATTGCACGGCTAATATCACTACCTGCGTCTTGTGTGTTCTATGTCACGCGCCAAGTTTGCTTGAAGATAAATACATTATCACACGCGCGCTCAAGGAAATATGGAAAAATATAGCACTTCTGTGTCCCATATCCAACGCGGCCGAAATGAATGAGGATGTATAAATCGCACTGTGAATTAATTATAGTATAAACTAAAGTGGCTTTCTCAACGACACAACTGTCACACTCACAACTGCACACAAACCCACACTCCATTGACCTAACCACCAGAACCCTCAAGCTCTCTGCACTAAACTGTCGCTGACACAGCACACTGTCTACAGTCTAGACTCTAAGGTGTACTTCAATAGAAACAAATTTTGATGTGTCATTTGTGATTGAATTTTGTTTACTCATCAACTAAAATTACAAAAAAACAAAAAAAAGGTTTTTAAAAAAGCCAACTTATAAAAATTGCTGACCCAAGGGTAAAGGCAACATTTAAATTATTAGCACACATAACTACAAATTTGTGTAGTTTCACTTTACAGAAAACAAGAGCACAGGCCTATAGTATTATAAATAGTCATCATTTTGCATTTTAAAAACATTCAATTTGAAAAAGGCTTAGACCACATTTTAAAACTTACTTTCCAGTCAAATGTTTAGTCAGAATCACAAACAAAATATGCAGTGAGACAGTGGCTGGTCACAAACCAAATCTGTCAGAAAGTATTCTACCCAGTGTTAGGTAGAGTGCTGGCCATGTATACTCCAGACGAGGTTTCTGCACATTAGGAAGATGGCGATGATGTTGGCAAGTAGGCAAGATGGACAAAACTAAAAACCTTGACGTCAGACCGTCCATGCAGCAAATGGCTCAATGACCCACATCCCCACAGCTTGTGTAAACATTTTCACAGATTGTAAGGCCGTCCTTTTCAAAGATGAGTGCAATGACCACAGGCGGTCATCTTCTTCTTAATCCATCTTCCTAAACAAGAATAATACAACCCGATTTCCCTAGCCCAAGACATCCCCATCCTGCGGTTGACCAAACACATTGTAAAGACCCCCCTGTACGACAGTTACAGTCAATGGGGTTTAACAAAAGAGCAAACTGCAAATTACCCTGGTCGATGCGGCTACTCTGCCCATGGGCGTTTAGCTTTTCAGCTCCGACATCTTCAGTGATTGTGAGGAACGGCCTTGAGATGTAGTGTGAATAGAGATACTTGTCAGTTCTTGTAACAATTCAGACGGCTTCATCATTTGTCAGTTCGGTGTTGTAAAACTTTAAAAGAGCACCGCGCGGGAGAATTTTTTCTTGAGATAATAATTGTCGTCTGCGCATGCTACAAAAAGTTGTCGTGGTGTGGTTCAAAACCAACAGCGCCACCAAGGGCTCAGTATAGAACAGGTTAACTTGAAAAATGCTTGTTTACTCTATCACAATTTGTAACCATTATTTGGCCTGCTTTTAAGACACTGAACACGTTTGGTAATTGTCAAAGACCAGTCTTCTCACTAAATGTATCCCAACATAAGCATACAATAACAAGCCTGTGAAAATTTGAGCTCAATGGTCATCGAAGTTGCGAGAAAATGAAGAAAGAAAAAAACACACTTGTTGGACGAATTTTGTTGTGTGCCTTCAGATACGAATGAAAGACTTCTGGCTAAAAGTCTTTTATTATTTTAGTGATAAATTACCTCTTTCTAAAAATCTATGCTACTTCAGAGGGAGCCGTTTCTCACAATGTTTTAAACTATCAACAGATCTCAAATGCTCGTTAAATACCAAGTCAGTGTTTAACTTAATATTTGTTTAAGTGTACCTTCGGAAAGTTTTATTTTTATTTTCTGAAGGCCAGTGAAACAAAAATGTTAATGCTGTTTAAAAAGTAGCCTAGGCCTACCCTTAAAATTTAGTTAGAAAGTCCAAAATAATCACTTAGATGTCAAAGAACGAGAAAGCATAATCGTAACAGGGGATGAGAACTAAATATTGGAGGGAGGAGGTATAGGCCTTCCCCCACCGATTCAAAATAATAATTGCGAGGAACGCTGAGCGGTTGGTTTCGATTCCGGCTAGTGGCATAATGAGCAGGCCGGTACGGCACTCTGACTTGCCTCATACACTGACACGATAGTGGAATGCGAACTTCCGAACCCGTCCTTTGGAAAACCGAAGCTCAAAATCTGACATTAGTGCGGAGTTGCGTTGTAATTTTTATCAAGTAGGGTTTGTTGAGGTGAAACCATTTTCATATAAACCTTTTTTTGGTAGTGTTTTCTAAAACTCGACGTTTCGATTAGACACCCTCGTCGTCTTCAGAATTGTCTTCATTCTTCTCTGAAGACGGTCAGAGCATACTGCACGAAACGTCGAGTTGTCAAACTACCACAACAGTTCCAGCTATGGATACGGTTGGGGACAGAATAACAAACAGTTATTGTCTCACTTGGTGTATCTCAACATATGCATAAAATAACCAACCTGTGAAATTTTGAGCCCAATTGGTCGTCGAAGTTGCGAGATAATAATGAAAGAAAAAACATCTTGTCACACGAAGTTGTGTGCTTTCAGATGCTTAATTTCGAGACCTCAAATTATTTCTAAATCCGAGGTTTAACTCGTGGAAAGTTGCTTCTTTCTCGAAAACTGCTCCATTTCAGAGGGAGCCGTTTCTCACAATGTTTTATACAACCTCTACCAAGTAGACTTTTATGCTAATAATTATTTAGTGTCCACTGCCTTTAATGACCCTTTACACTGTGACAAAATGCACGTCAAATGCAGTTTGTCTTGGTCCGCCATTTTGGAGTTTGAGTGTAAAAAGGTATGGGATAGACGTCTATCTGTACGTGCTACACCTCAAAATAAGCGTCAACCTGACCACCATACTCATTAAAGGCAGTGGACACTATTGGTAATTACTCAAAATAATTATTAGCATAAAACCTTACTTGGTAACAAGTAACGGAGAGCTGTTGATAGTATCAAACATTGTGAGAAATGGCTCCCTCTGAAGTGCCATAGTTTTCGAGAAAGAAGTAATTTTCCACGAATTTGATTTCGAGACCTCAGATTCAGAACTTGAGGTCTCGAAATCAACCATCTAAACGCACACAACTTCGTGTGATGGGTGTTTTTTCCTTTTATTATCTCGCAATTTCGATGGCCGATTGAGCTCAAATTTTCACAGATTTGTTATTTTATGCATATGTTGAGATACACCAACTGTGAAGGCTAGTCTTTGGCAATTACCAATAGTGTCCACTGTCTTTAACGCCTAAAAAGGTAAATGTAGATCTTTTATCAAAAATGAATAAGTACGGAAATAGAAGTTAGCCCACCACAAAAGCATGATCTTCTGATGGAGCCGGAAAATTCCCTCCTTCGTGAACTCGTTGCATCGTTGCGAACTAGCAAAGTTGTGCTCACTTTTTCGCCATTCTTTGAATCTCCAGATACGCCGTGTGACAGTCTGTTTACGTAGATGACGTCACTTCAGTTCACCACCCTAGCGCAGTAGTTATGCTCTTCACGACTGTGGCCGTCTTCCATAACATTTAAAGTCTTGCATTTCACCGTAAAATCAACATTTTGAATTGGCCATGATGGAGTTATATGACGTCAATGAAGACTGTATTAGTTTGATGCTGGTTGTTTCCCTTGTCATTCAAGTTTATAAATACGGGCGATTAAGTGCTAACTTTAGGCAACCAAATTTCACGACAGTCACGTTGAAGTTCTTACTTTGTTTGTGCATGGTTGCTGCAGGCCTACACCTCTGACTCAAGACAGTTCAAGACGTGTTCATTCTAAGTTCATTCTACAGCATAATTTCCGCTCCCGGAGTCACTTTGGTGGCTTCTTTGGTAGGGCAAGATTTGGCAAACACACAAAGCCTTTTGCATTTTATCAGTAGCATGCGTATACATCAGACAAAAAACTTAAACCCAAGTCAACTCATCCAGATTCTAAATGTCAGCAAAAACCACAATGGTGAGTGCCTCTGCCTCTTGGTTGAAGATGACATGTGTACACCTTGTGCACGGTCAACTAACTGTTCTTTGACCACACCGATACACCTCTATGAAATGAAATATTTCCACCTGTGCCAAACCGCCTGGCGTTATAACACCTCCAATGACACTTTGGCGCATATCTCATACAGAATAATAAACCGATAGCAAACACTGCATAGCCGGAGAATGCGGCCTCACCACGCGATTTTAACAAGTCTCATGTCCTTCGCTCCTTCACGGTAGAGTTAATAATGAAACCCTTGTTTACATAAAAATATCAACTTCAATGCTTTCATTCTAGAGGAAATGGAGTCATTTAAAGTGCTGAGTGGATCATTATGAACCTAGTTATTGTTCCAGGGTAATTATTGTGATCATCAAAAAAATAAAAAATAAATAAAATAGTAGCCCTATGTCTACATGGTATCTCAAAAGAACTATCACCTTTTGAGATGAAATGTTCAAAGGTTCATTGTATATTATCTACATTTATACAGCATTAAATCGAGGGTTCCAAAAATCAAAGGTAGTTCTATACCCGTTCGTCTTTAAATCTTAAAACTCAACATAACTCAGCTCTTCATTCCTCCCATACAGCCTCGTTTGCGGGGTGACATTGGTTCGAGCGATACAACCCAAAATGGCGACAGGAGAAGGACATTGCCGATGTCCCTACAAAATCCATACCCGTTACTCTCATTGAGCATGTATATGATTCATTGCACGTATGCAAGGCACGACTACACTATAATTGCTACTGTAATAATAATGTATGGTCGTGAACGACCAACTCGCCCTGTTATTGCAGCTCATTTCCTACAGGTTTTATTGGTTTCTGTATAATTATCTGGTAAGACCGTACGCTGTTTAATATTTGAAAAATTGCTCGCATTTACCCCCCCCCCCTCCCCAACACACAGTAATTCTGACGCTATCTACTACCATCATCAAATAATAGTACATGATATAATATCATAACATTAAACAAATTTGAATGCGTTGTAGCATCCAAATAATATTTACGAGGTGACATTTTGACTATTCCATTTCACGAGGCGAATCCGAGTGAAGTGGAAAAGTGAAGATTTATATTCTGCAAGAATGCATGATCGTTATATAGGACTCCAATACTAGTATTTTGTGTTACGTCACACGCAGCGACTGTGCCGCACATTGGGGTCGGCGTGATGCGCCGCATCGCCTACAATTCACACAATGGTGATAACACACTTGGACATTAAAACCTCCCAAAATGGCGCAACCTAGAAGGTGATGATGGCGTCATAGGTGAATTGGGTATATTGGACTACAATATTAAACTGTGGAGCATCGTGGCAGTTGTATGACAAAATAATGGACGTGACGCGTGTTCCACCAATCAAATGACAAGGATGTTGTTTTCACCACTAAATTAACTAAAGTAATACCATTGTTGACCAAATCCCATCTGAAAAAATAGTACTAGTCCATGGATCCTTACTTGACGGAGTGTCAATTTGCACATTCACAAACATAAGCTTTGGTATCGCCCATAACCCGCCCAAACCATGAGCAAAAATAATTTGAACCCACAAAGTAAGTAACGCCTAAAACAGTATGGGTGTACATAGGGAACCCGACCACAAAGTGAAACAACCATGGGGTATAGTATAGTGTACGAGCATCAGGATCTAATTAAACTCACAGTCTCTCCACCACATAAAGGCATCGATCGAGAAAATGAGCACATGGAACGTTCTCATAATCTTACGACCTCCACAACCCAAGAATGAAGGCTAAAGCCATGTCGCTGAAAAACCTTGATGAGCGATATTTGTGTTCCATCAATAATAATCTATACTACAAAGAAGAAAGAGTATAAGGATGGCTCTTGCTAATAACTGAAAGCAAACTAATTCTTCTTCACCCACTAATGGCCTTGCTATAGTAACGATTTGATCTATCACCAAATACCTGGTATTTGAAAATCATTTAAACCATTCCAGTTTAGAACTAGTATTGATCTGTTTCAGACCACAGATTACTTTTTGTGCATTTTATGGTGGGATCTAAGTTTCCTTAATATTTTTTTATATATTCCAAATTATTGTTTAATCTGTATTGAAAAAAATCAATTGGATTACCTTGCACAAAATAATCATAATGTACTAAATTGTATTTGTATGATCGACTATCGTCAACACTGTGCATACCTGGGTCAAATGTCACAAGCCCAGCCATTCACTGCAATTGGAATTAGCCTATACACTTATCATTTAACAAAAATTGGGGCTGAACACACAATGGCCTTTTCCAAACTAGGACTGTAAACCCAGGCCCCGGCTTGGTTTCCGCCGTCACTATTTTGGAGTACGGTACATTTCGCACGGTGCTTCAACATCAAGCGGAGCCCAGAGCCGGAAAAGTCGACGCTTGGAAAAGGCCATTTGTGTAGTTGTCAGCTGTTTCATATTTTTTGCTGACACATTCTAGTCTCTAAATAATTAATTGCTTAATCAATCTTTGTCTTTAAGAACGTGGCAAGTACCGGACATTTCAATTCAGCAAGTGAGACCGCCGACAGACTTTGGGTCTAGCCTTACCATCAATGAAGCACAGCAGGCAACCTTTCTCTTTAATACAATGAAGATGTCTTCTAATCATTCGAAATATTTGAATTATTTATCCTCCAAATTCCATAATGTCAATCGAACTGACAATTACTGAGCTGCTTTTAAATTCTATTGGGAAATACTAAACTATGTATTTGCAATGATTTAAAGGATTCGGGTACTTTTTCAAAATGTCCACAGATTTACATTAAACTTACAGGGTTTGAAGATAATGATAGTGGAAAGCTTCCCTTCAAATATTACTACCTAAGGTTGTGTAGTTTTTGAGAAATGAGTAAAACAAGTCACAAAATAATTTTGGTCTCATTATTTTAGCATGTAAAATCCCCTTAACCAGTTATGATATTATACCAAAACCATAGCATAACTGGTTAATACGTTTTTACATGCTAAAACTGAGACGAAAATTACTACTTTTACTCATTTCTCAAAAACTACAGTCAGTAAGTAAAATTTCAAGGGAAGCTTTCTACTATCATAATCTTCAAACTGTGTAAGTTTAATGTAAATCTGTGGACATTGTGCTTTTTTGTTAGGAAAAAGTACATATACCCTTTAATGCCAGTTGGAGAACATTGTTTCACATCTTCAGAAATGCAAATGTTAAATCTATAGCATCTTCATAGTAGTGAAGTAAAGTGTCTTGAAGGCACTGGACACCTTTGGTAATTGTCAAAGACCAGTCTTCTTACTTGGTGTAGCCCAACATAACAAATCTGTGAACAAATCTGCTCAATTTATCATCAAGTTGCAAAAAAAAGTAGTGAAAGAAAACACCATTTGTTGGACAATTGTGTGCTTTCAGATGACTAAAAAAGAATTCGGGCCTCTTTCTCAAAAACTACGTTACTTCAGAGGGAGCCGTTTCTCACAATAATTTAGACTATCAACAGCTCTCCATTGGTCATTACCAAGGAAGTTTTTATGCTAACAATTATTTTGAGTAACTACCAATAGTGTCCAGTGTCTTTAAATCCATAGCATCATTGGTATAGTGAACCAATGTACCTTTACATGCATATCCACGGTAAACCGGATGAGCTTTTTATTGCTTGAGATTAAAGGCAGTGGACACTAGTGGTAATTACTCAAAATAATTATTAGCATAAAACCTTACTTGGTGACGAGTAATGGTGAGCTGTTGATAGTATAAAACATTGTGAGAAACGGCTCCCTCTGAAGTAACGTAGTAAAAGTAATTTTCCACGAATTTGATTTTGAATGCGAGGTCTCGAAATCAAGCATCCGAAAGCACACAACTTGGTGTGACAAGGGTATTTTTTCTTTCATTATTATCTCGCAACTTCGACGACCGATTGAGCTCAAATTTTCACAGGTCTATTATTTTGTTTGTATACGTTGAGATACACCAAGTGAAAAGACTGGTCTTTGGCAATTACCAATAGTGTCCAGTGTCTTTAAGCATCAATCTTCAAGGCAGGCAAAGTGCGAACAAAGCCATGCGCTACAGCTTCCCGTATGTAATTCATACCGCCACAACAATTATTTATTTACAACTCGTCATATAGATTCGATATCATTTTAGGTCGTTAAGAATACAGAAGCAAGCACGCGTACAAGGGCAATGGAGTCGTATAAAAAAATTGCGGTGTAGGTGTTCTTTCAATACGTGTTTGAAACCCATTAAAAGTATTGTTGCGAAAATTCATTTTAATAATAAAAAGTATTTTGATTCAGCAGTTTTAGGTGTTCTTTCATGACCTTATTTTCAGGTTGTACGCGTTTGGAACCATTTAAAAGTATTGTTGCGAAAATTATTTCTAAAATATATAATTCTATTGCTAGAAATGTATATGATTGGTTACGAATTTTATTATTAATAAACGAGATATTTGAAGTAGGATTTGAAACTTTGCAGTATAGGTGAGGTTTGCGGGAGCATGTGTAAATCATGTAGTAATGGTTCTGAAAAGAATCGGAGGTTGACAACTCAAAAGAAAAAAGAAAAGAAAAATGATAGGTTCTTTCTAGGGCTTAAGCAAAAAATACTATTAATATGATGTTCAAAAAGTGTCTCTGCTGGGGGCGATCGAACAATCAACGGTTACGATTTTGCTTTAAACACATATTATTTGTGAACTCTAAATTATGAATGTATTGTGATTATTGAAATACAACTTCTAAGGCACAGCATAGGCCTATACCAGGACGGTAAATGGCACTTTTGAAATGTTCTTACACTTTCAAAGCTAACAATCATATACTTTGCTGGACAAGTTAAACAATGAACTCTCATCTTCAAGGGGGAAAAAGGGGTCAAATACAAGCAGCAGAACATCATTTACCAGAGAAATTCTTCTTGCCTCGTAGAATGTTGGTTTAATTTGTTTTCCCCGGTTCACTAAATCGCATCCCAGCCCGGTGTCTGCCATGCTCGTTCGTATACCGCCCCGGGAAAAGTTTCCTTCTCTGTCTGCGCTGAACAGGCCTATATAAAAACCTCGCATAAATTCCCAAACCCAAAATGCGTTGCTTTGGTTTAGTTTGCGTCACAACCCCTCTGGTATGAAGAATAGAAAAATGAAGAGAAAAAAAAAAATATATGAGAAGGATTTCGACGGATGTTAATCCCGATTAACAAGCTTATTATATGATATTGCCAAGTGATGCATTATTGAGGAGTTAATGTTATCTAAAAGGGAAAAAGGACCCCGTGTGTGTGTGTGTGGAGACATAGGCAGCTGACAGGCAGCAGTTTCAAACGGAATGCACTTTTGAAAGTAAAAAAGTGCAATCCACGTCCTTTGATGCAAAAGAGGATATTACCTTGGATATTCCTGCAGATGTCATTTATTTTAAAGGCATAAGACACTACTATTGGTAATTATAGGTTTTCTCGGTCAATTTCGGCAAATGAGCAGCCAATTTAACCACCAAGCTATTCTATTTCGCGCGAAATCGAATGCTACTCCAAAGGGTAGTTCGATTTCGTTTTATGATTAGTCAAATGTAATGCTGCGTCATTCGATTTAACAAATAATGATCATTCAATTTAACAATTCATCAAAGCAGCATTCAAATTCGCAGACGCTTCTTGAGTCGTGTGTGTCACGAAAAAGTATGTCGATACGCTAAATTGAACAGAGTGTTAAAGGAATTTGACTCGACTCAAAACGAAATTGAATGGCCGAATTCTGAATTTGAAACGCAGAAACAACTAGAGAGTCAAAACAGCTTTAATTCGAACGCATGAAAATGAAATTGGCTGCTCATTTACCGAATTTGACCGAGAAAACCTATACTAAATAAATTTGAGCTTACTTGGTAACGAGCAACGAAGAGCTGTTGATGGTATAACACATTGTGAGAAACGGCCCCCCTCTGAAGTTACATAGTTATTGAGAAAGGGGTAATTTCTCGATCAAATGATATAAAAAAACTTCAGCTGAAGCCTTTTATTTTGCATTTGAAAGCACACACACATTTTCGCAACAAGGGTAATGGTTTTTTTTCTTCTTTCATTATTCTCTTGTAACTTTGATGACCAATTGAGCCCAAATTTCCACAGGTTTGTTATTTTATGCTTATGCTGGGATAGACAAAGTGAGAATACTGGTTTGCGACAACCAAATGTGTTCAATGCCTTTAAAAGCTTTTTGATACTGGCGCGTTATATCTACGGCACCTGTATTTATATACGGACCATGGCACAAATGCAGGTACCTAAACGAAGTGCAAAGGAAGTTTTTATGTACATTATCATGATCACAGAACCCGGTTCGCTGAAAAGATAGAGCCGTGAACTCGAGCATGATCCGAAAAAAAAAAATTATGATAAAAATTCTGTCGATGAGGTGAATGAAGCAGTGTGATCGTATGCATGATTACTTTGGATAACACTGCCGCAAGGACAACCCCATAGAGCAGCAAAGAGCAGCATTGGCACTGATTTGAGGATACCATGGGCCGAGCTGCGTTTGGGAAAAAAGGCCGACATTAAAGGCACTTGACACCTTTGGTAATCAAAAACCAGATTCTCACTTGGTGAAGTACAACACATGCATGCATATACTTCAAAACTTTGAACATTTGGGCTCAATATTGGTCATCGAATTTGCAAGAGAAGAATGAAAGAGAAACACCCTTGTTGCGTTACTTTGTGTAGCTGAAGTCTTTTTTTTTTGGAGTGAGAAATTGTTTTATACTATATTAACAGCTCTACATTGCTTGTTGCCACGTAAGTTGTTATGCTAACAATGTTTTTGAGTAATTACCAATAGTGTCCATTACCTTTAAAATGGCATCATTGATTGTGTCAAATACAATATTTAAAGGGCTTCATTTCACATTCGTTTGTTTCTTAAGTCAATCTTGGTCCGTGGTATAAAATTGAGCACCTATACAAAATAAAATGTTACAAAAGACAGTTGTACTGTTCCATGATGGATGGAATTCATAATATTATAATAAAATAGAATAGAATAGCAATTTAGTTGCAACCTTAAATACAAATGGTTGGATACGGAGGCAACGAAGGTGAACCTCAACGCCCCCCCCCCCCCCCCCCAACGGTCATTGCCTCGGTGCCCTTAAAATGATCCAGTAGAAATTTACACTTTCCACATAAGGTGCCCTTTACCAAGGAGAAAATGCCGTGGTGCCCTTGCCCTTTTAAAAACAAAGCATACAGGTCTGCCTTCGGTAAATTGAGCAATGTAGCAATTACTTCCTTATGCTCCATGCCAAAAACAGTTGATACTATACGTACACAATTTGTCTGAGTTTGAAGATAACCGAATACACTGTATACAAACGGCATCAGTATAGGGTGCAGCTGAATCAGAAAAGACTATATGCCGTAGGATTTTATCCCCTGCCTCGACTGTATCAACCAACCACACAACAATTCTTACCCCGGGTGAAAAGGATTGCCTCGACTTCCCAAGAGGCCAAGCTATTGACGTATCATGGTTTTTTTTCCAAAGAAATAATGATATTTATAGGAGGAAAAGCAGTCATCGTGTCTTGGCTGAGCCAGGCAGATAATATAAAGGGACTATCTTAATTCAACGGTGTAAGACTGTTTATTTGTGTTGTTAATCAATGGTAAACTTGAAACACCTTAGGGTGCAGAAACTCTTGTGGTTGGAATATCAACAAGATGTATTTTGTTATCTTTTATGATGAGTCTATATAATAATACGAGAAGGAAAAGGTTAACATGATTGGCATCAATGTATCTTTGGAGATTTCCGGAGATTATAAAACACCTCATGACAATGTTTGTACTTGTATGTTCCATTTGTTTGAGTTAATATCACACGTTATAAAATCACAAACACCATGACATCTCGGGCTTTGTTTCAAACAAACAAATGATATTCATAACTTTGCAACATTCTTAGCACCTTTTATGACTTATGTTAGGTTAAACAATCCGACTCACTGAGATGGTGTGTTAGACAATAATGCATGCGTGATTTGATTCTGGGACAAAACGCGTGTACCTATACCCGTTTTGAAACCACGATCTTAGGCTATAGGCTTCATGGTTTTGTTTTTGAAAAATGTGAGCTTCCAATACGAAGCTTCAAGTAGGAGCTGCAGTCAAAGCCTTAGTTTCCAAAAGACCATGGTCCAATGTTAACCTACTCTATATGTCCACGGTTCACGATTTCTATATTGCTTCCTGTGCTTTGTCAATTGTACTAAAAAAACACTACTGTACTTCACATAACATAATTAAATACATGCAAATGGTCGCTTAGGTATCAATCATTGATGCTGTTACAGCATTATGGCGTACAGCATTGTGGAAATTATAATTGCGGAGTCAATATAAAGGCCCTGAGTTTTCTAATTTCAAATAAACAAGCCTAGCGGCCATACCAAAGATAATTGGGCTAATACAATTAGACAACTACAAAATGTTATTTGCAGTACTGATAAGCCTTCAATGTTTATATTAATTTCTAAAGAGTAAATTACATTTCTGCTCCTTGTAGTAATTTAATTTAAACTATTTTTAATTTTTTAATACACAACTGTCTATAGGCGCATAGTCTTCGTTTTGTTCCAGTTGTTGCACTGTTCAACGTTTTGAAATTCAAAACCTCGGTTTGGTTCTGTTGGTTTAAATGGTAGAAAAACAAGATGGCTGCGCCACAATGAAGGTCTGTATCAATCTGAAAAACAGAAAAGTTGCTGCTTCCTCACTTTATCTCTATGTAAGCATTAAAGACAGTGGACACTATTGGTAATTGTCAAAGACCAGTCTTCTCACTTGGTGTATCTAAACATATGAATAAAATAACAAATCTGTGAAAATTTGAGCTCAAATGGTCGTCGAAGTTGCGAGATATGAATGAAGTAAACAAACACCCTTGTCGCACGAAGTTGTGTGCTTTTATATGGTTGATTTCGAGACCTCAAATTCTAAACTTGAGGTCTCGAAATCAAATTCATTGAAAATAACTTCTTTCTCGAAAACTACGTCACTTCAGAGGGAGCCATTTCTCACAATGTTTTATACCATCAACCTCTCCCCATTACTCGTCACCAAGAAAGGTTTTACGCTAATAATTATTTTGAGTAATTACCAATAGTGTCCACTGCCTTTAACATAAACAACGCCATTTTTACCAAACATCACCTGGTTAGTTTACTTCTGCGACTGCGCCAGCTTCAGTTGACTTCCTTTTTAATTTGTTTGTCTTAAGTATTGGGTTTGTTGTAAATTCAATGGAACATCTTTTAAAATTGTACACAACAACGGAATGTCCACAGACGGTACTATCGTACGATCCGTACGAAACACAGAGCTGCGTGAGCTTGCAGCGCTAAGGCTACATAATATCGCCTTTAAACCAAAATACAATTTGTTATGCAACTATTAAGGCCTACATCTATATAAGTCTCACTTTTTCCCCTACAAGTTTTAGGGGGGGGGGAATCTCATTAAAAATTCGAAATACGGTATAGTCCTTCTATAATTAGGCCTTTGGATGACTGCATGAATGAACTTCCCTTGATATTCTTTGATGATATCATTTAATTGTGTATACATTCCGTTACAGGTGCACCGACAATAAAGAGACAAACAATACTTATTCATTCCACCTCCTATGGGATTTGAATTAAATTTCTTATTGCCCAAGGACGAGACCCTTCAAGGCCAAGACGGCTTAAGTCTCTCAATATTGGATTATGCTCGTCGGAATGACCACGGATTTATGAATCCGAACTTAAAGGGAATGTAAAATTATACGTTTGGTAATAATCACTCTAAAATATTAATGACAATACAAACTAATACTTGCGTTAGAAGTACAGCAGCTTTTGATATAGTATTAAGTTTTTTGAGAGTTGTTTCACTTTTAAGTAGTGTGATTATGAAGGAAAGCAATAAGGTTTTAGCCCCCAATATTTGCATCTGAGAAACGTTACTGTCAGATACGTTTCTCAGACTGTGTATTACAATGGATTGATTCCTCCTGCCTGGACATAATCGCTCCGGATTTTTCGGCAATATCTCAAAATTGCTATACCGCCTTCTGAAAATAAAATGTTCACAAGTACATTTTATTGACAGACCCCCCCCCCCCATATATATCTATATACAATTAAAATAACCGAACGGTTAAAAAAGGGGTATAATTCCCCTTTAAAGCAACCACCAAGACATATTCTTGATCGGTGGGCAGACCGTGAACTCCATAGAAGCACCGCGGTTCAACGTCGCTCATGAGTTGCCTGACTGCCCCGTTAATTGCTATACCTCACCAGCAACCCTCGCAAGTGCGCCTATATGACCCCGGTTATACACTGAAACCATGGGTTTACCGCCAGGTAAGTAACAAATCACATGAATCCACAGCGAAATTGATAATTCGATTTTTTTTTTTTTTCAATTGATTTTAATAAGAGAAAGCAAATTTGTACATTCGTCGCTAAGTTACAAGGCTTTTATTTTTTTACAATTATGATGAAATAGTCTCTTATATGGAAACAATCAAGTTGTATCAGCTTGAGCCATGTCAGGTAAGTACCACATAACACATGAATAACGCGGGCCTTGTTACTGTCTTACTCCCTAAGTGAATAAACATATACAAAGGACATACCCCCCCCCCAACCTCCAATTCATGAACTGCACTTACCCCTTGCTGTACTTCAAATGCTCGTTTATTTTGCAGTCCACAGCCGTCATTTGGAAAATGGTGTGTAATTTTATACTCTGTTGCATTTTTCTAATGAACAGTCAATCAACAAGTGAGAGGTGGACATCTGATATGCTGTCCCCGCTTGTCTAAAAAGTGAGGGGGAC
Source organism: Asterias amurensis (assembly GCF_032118995.1). Lineage (NCBI taxonomy): Eukaryota > Metazoa > Echinodermata > Asteroidea > Forcipulatida > Asteriidae > Asterias > Asterias amurensis. The sequence continues at coordinate 12,433,561 of NC_092660.1, forward strand.
ATGTCCCCTGGCCCCCTTCAATCGACACCTTTGCACAAATATGGCAAAAGATACTTTGCATGCCCTAAAGTCGGCACTACACAACGCGACTTTATATTATTGATGTCGGGTGAATCGGGCTAATATCTCCGCACAAATTTCAAAGAGCTGCTTAAACACTATATATTGCTTAGCAATGTTGTCTGCTTTGTAGAAATGATCAGGATACAGTCACAAATTGTGAAATGGTATAGCTTGGCTGGTAACCTCTATATTCTGGTAAACATTATGTTGTTATGCTTAATATAGCATCTTCTTGCGAGTAAGCGCAACAGCTCTATGCATTCGGCGCAGCTCTATGCAATTGGTTGGGCCATTGCTCTCTGAATTGATGTGTGCCGTATATTTACACCATTTTCTTAGTCTCTTTTTACTAAACATATCTCAAAAAACATCATTCTTTTGGGCTCTTTTTGAAATATCAGCTTTTGCATGCCTCAGCTTCGGTTCTTACTGAGATAATTTTAAAAACGTGTACTTTTTAAAGAGCTTCTTCCAAAAGGCAGTCGGAGCCGGAGGCACAGCCCAAGCTGCGGTTTCGAAAAGAGCCTAATATATAATCGTTCAATTTTTGCCAACGCACAGACACCCTGCTCTGCTACACGTCACGTACAATTCTAGTCTCCCCTCAAGGAAGTGGAGAGTCAAGGGTATAAGTTATATGAGCGAAATAACCTGTCCTCAGGTTAGACGTACGACATTCGTGCTAGTCTACCTCACCTGCAAACCAGGGGCATGCGGTTTGCCCTGCGTCGAGCGTCATAATTAGCCTCCCCTCAAGCAAAGGGCGGCCGTATTGTTGAGTCTGCAGTCCTCAAGTAATTTGAAGTGATGAGTTGTCAGACGCGAGCGGACAGGTTAGTCTCTCTTCAAGCAAGTCAATAGGCATATAATGAACACTCAGCTCAGGTAGAGGCAGTGGACTAGTCTCCCCTCAAGGCAGTATTGCCGCATTTTTTTTAAAGAAAACGCTGCAGACAGGGTATGAGATTATCAATGTAAATTCTACACACCATCTTACGAGGTTTGGACCAACTCCGTAGGAAGTATTTTAATTTAATTGCAAAGTACATTCGATTACGCAAAGAATACAACCAAAACTGACTAGGTAAGATGCACTGTAGTTGCTGGTAGTGGTTATAACATTTTGAGAAACAATTCCCGTCCAAGAACTGTGGTTTTACAGAAAGGGTTTCACAAGAATTTGAATAAAACAGATTGTGCTTTCCGTTCGAATTGTTCTTCCTGCATGCGTGGACAACAACTGCCCAGATTGTTTTGCTATAATTATCTCGAGAACGCTACTACTAGTCCACTTCAATGAAACTTTCACATGTAAGTTTGAATGTTTTAATAAACCTTTAAATGTAGGATTTCGCCATTCAATACAATATAAAACAAAGCCGCATGACATGACCGGACAGTTACAAAAACACTTTGCAAGCAATGTTAATTCACGAAATTATTCGTGTCACTATTTTACCTTCCCAATTCGTTGTGATGGTGTAATAAGGTTATTTTTAGACAAGGTTCTTCACCACAAACCATCCGTGATATTTTTGGCAAAAATAAGCGCCTCTGTCGCGATGACAACAGCAGTTCGGATAATATAAACAATTATATAAATAAGAAATACTGTGAGAGACTTCATATGAATTCATAAAACAGTGGAAACACGGCACGGTACGGCACTTGCATTAAAGATTGTGATTAGACGAGATGCGCGTATTATTATAAAATCTTGTCACGATCAGAAAAGGCGTTCTCGAAACACCATACCACATCCAATGGGGGAAAAAGGGTAAATATTATTCCATGCCCTTTTCCACCCAATCTATTTCGAACGGGGAAAATGATTGCTGTAAATTATATATAAAACAAAAATATGTAAAAAGAAGCGGGATTGAGTCCGGGAAGCACTGGCATTTGGCTGGCTGAGCTCGCCGTAAAATGAAGCAGCAACCCCCCGGTTGTTGAAAGCCGGCTGAACGGAACCCCCAAAAGACCCCGTTCCCAGGGGAATGAGAACAGAAAAGGTTACGGTTGGCAAAACAGGTCAGAGACGTGCAAAAACAAATAGAATGTCTGCCTGCTGATGTTAAAGTCAGAGATGCTTTATTTCTATACGTTTCTTGATGACAAAAGTAGATGACTGCATGATGATAAAGGAAAAATGCATTAGTGACATTTTGATTTTGGAAAGCTGTCATGATGGTTTAATTCCAACATGGCACTTGACGGACTGGAAACCTGCAAACTACAAAGGCTGCGTCCGTCCGTTTTGCCTCAAGTTATTTTTTGGATATTTTAAATATGGACGTGGGTGATTTCAATTGAGTTTTGAATACGACGTCTAATATATCTGAAGAGGTTTCAGTCGGGTTAATGCATTTTGTAATTAACAGCTTTCATTGAAATTGATTGTGGAAAACAAAAATTCCTTTGTGTGAAAGAAAGGTTCAGAGTGGAATAACATCGATTGTACTGTGTTAATTGTTGTTTTCAATTTCCTGACAATTTCGTCCAATGATATGAAGTGATCTTATCGATAGGCGGTGGTGAGTATTCGACAAGTGCCTCTTCGACTGATGTGGAGAACCTTGCATTACGCGCGTTATGCAACTGCCTACCATTAGGAGACTTTATGCGTGCCTTTGTGACGTCATTCTATCAACCTTTCTAAAGGCTGGAAACTGTGTGAAGCTGTAAATGCACAGCTAAACAACAGTCCCGGAAATTGGATTTCAACTAGGATTTGGACTCAGTTTGACCCATTTCTGTGAAATTCTGAACAACATTTCGGTTTAAACTTACCCAGACATTACCCCCTAACAGGTCGGGACTCAAGGAGAGCGCTTCGTGTACCTTCAGTGAAACGAACAATCACGGAAACGAAAACTGATCACCGGGGTTCAGGGTGTTGCCTTCTATGCTCATTTTGGGGATTAGATAGGTTTGAATAAAAAGAAACCAAAAGATGTTTGGACATTCGTGCACGATCGTGATAAAGGTCTATATGGGAAAAAGGGTGTACTCTTAAACACTGCATTATGCTTTGACTTCATTAATAGTAAGAATATAAAGCTGGCTTCATACGGTTACTAACTGACCCCAGTGGCTATAAAATTCAAACATCGCTCGAAGCCACCCAGTCAGTGCGCAAGGGTCAGAAAACCCCTTCATTTCATTTGTTAGATATTCATGACCGTCGCGGCTATGAATATATAATGAGCTCGGAGGACGCATTTTAAAAAATCCAATTCGGGAGTATTAAATACTCTAACAGACAAAAACTTTCATAAAACGGAGTAATAATGTTTTCTTGTACCTACAAAAATTATTTCATAGTTTTATGTATCCAAAAATAAGAAATATGAGACAAAAAACATTACCCTCTTTGTGCAGAAATAATGGTCTTCAAAAACGTCATCTTTTTAATATTTAACCAAATTGTGCAGAAGAATTTTACAGATGGACTGTTAGGTAAACTATTGATGTAGTCTTTCGCTGTATTCGTTATTTCCAAGGTAGCTCGAAACAGTCAAGTTCACCAAAAGAATCCGTCTTCGTCAGCGTGACCGTTCAGAATCGAGAAATCCGCCATGTCTCGCTTGTAAAATGAGAGCCCACACGTGATTGGTCAAAACATGGACCATGCTCAATGTCCTATGTAACTAGTGTAACCAATCAGCTGCTGTGTAAGGAAACGCTAGTCATTTGCCTAGCGTTTCCGTACACTTCAGTCATGTCTGGTTCCCTACTTCAAACGTTACACTGATTAATGCGGTGTTGGGTAAACATTGAGGTACCAGGCTTTTCAAAGGATTGTGCATTTGTCTAAAAGGGATTCGTTTAAAGAAGGTCTGCTGTACAATGGCTAAATCCATTAAAATTATTTTTTGAAGCTTTTTAATATTTTATTCCACAGAAAATAGTATTAGATATTCGCCGTGGTTTATACCTTGATGAAAGAAACACTATTGCATTTCAAGGGTCCACCATTACTTGCCCATTTTCATGCTTTTATTCTGTGAGGATTGGTCAATTTGTTAACAACATATTTTTTTATTAAACACTGCAACATTCTTTTCTTATTTCATTTATTAATTTATTTATTTGATTCTTTCAGCTGCAGGAATGTCTCATGCAATTATCCACATTTTCCTTTACAGAGTCTTAATTATTTAAATAATTGTTTAATGCTAGGTCAGCTAGAAGAAAAATTACAAAAAAGTTGTTACAGGAACACCCAGGTATTAGGAGATCTGTAAACATATAAAGTGGAAATTATACTTTCTAATTCAACTAGTTTCTTATTTTCCCTATTATCTATAAACATCACAAGCAACTTGCAATACAACATTAAGTACTATTTTTGTCTGCCAATAAATATTGATTAAAATAATGTAATTTATCTTGATGAGAACCCTGTAAAGCAATGATTGAACAATGCTTACTCTTTATCTTAAAGTTATTGTACAATACTATTGGCAAAGATCTTTTCGTTGAAAAGCTTACTGATCGTTAAGTTCACATTTGAACTATTATTTCTGTCTCTGATCTGAAATGAAGGTTCACACTTCCTGCGAATGTGAATGCGATACCAATGTTGATATCAAAAGTTCACAAATAACTTGCAGAGGTTGAATTGTGCGAATATTGCATTGTGCAAATATCGCAACGAAAACAGAGTTGTGATGTAAAATTCAAGTAAAATCCATATCGAATTCACATTCGCAGTAAGTATGAACCAGGCTTAAGACTTTAAACTTTAAATTAAAAAAATATTCAGAAATATAAATTCACAAGCATGCAAAAGTTTCAACTCAATTCGGGGTCTGTTAGCTTGAGAAAAAAAAAAAAACCCAGCAAAACCTTTCATTTAGTACGAGGTACTAAAGTATCTTGTAAGAAGGTACGAAGTGTCAAAGGTACGAAGTGTCCAAGGTACGAAGAGTCCCATAGTCACTTCGTACCTTGCAAAGGTACGAAGCATCTAGGGTGCGAAGAGGCAAAGGTACGAAGTGTCCTTTCACCTTTCATCTCGGAAGCCTAGCGATACCAACTACATCTCTGAGCACGGCATTCCCGAACAGTCATAATTACAACACCCCGTAGAAATCTGGCTGGGTTACAACATCAGGAAGAAACCAGTCAATGTTCAACTTCACGTTCTCCGACAAGTACTTTGTGACGGAATTATCCAAAAGCTAGAAACAACGGTAGATCATCAAGGGTAGGCCTGAGGTTTGGAGGGAAAAAAAGTATCATAAGATTTTAATTTTACATTGTTTAGATCCCATCATATAGTTATTTAAAAAAAGGTTGACAGAAATAACCAGGCTAAATTCTCATTGTATATGGACCTAAACTGGGGGCACTGTACTCCGTAGCACGCTAATATAAGGTTTGCGGTATAAACACATCCGGTTATTAAAAATTTAACTTTGTATAATAAGATGACAACTAACATGACTAAAGAAACAAATATATTAATGCAATAAAACAAAGTGCAAGTTGAAGACAAAAACTTGTGTATTGTAAATATCATGTCCAAAATAGCCTAGAACTGTCACTGACTCACTGTGTAGTACGAGCATGGAGGGTCTATTTCTTCCTCCATGGTATAATTATAACAATGTTTAAAGTTAAACCAGGTCCCTACTAGTACTACTTTCTGATATTTAAAAAAATGTTTTATAAATACATGCCACGACGACGACGACGAAAGACAAAACAACTAAACAGCAGCCCCAGAAAATCGTGTTTACTGTGACGTCACGCAACAATGAGTGCCGCAACAACGGAGAAATTTGTGATTTCTCGTGAAATTACGAGGCCGAAAACACGACAACGGTTGAACGTGCAGAAGTGAATGTACCATCAATAGGACCGGAAACCCTTCGTCTACCATAATATCGACCTCATTTGTCTCCATTATGCTCGAAACAGTCAAGTTCACCAAAAATGTGAGGCTATTCTTCGAAAAGTGTGAAAACTTAAGTACACTTCAGTTGAAAATATAAATGTCTTAGAGGGGTTAAATTCGGTACAAATTGAGTTCTAAATCTACGTTAGATTGTCGAGAAGGCTACTTACCCCACCCTGTTGGTCTAACTCCGACGGAAATGTACTTCCCATCGGTTTAAAGGAGCAGTGTCGGAACGCTCGCATTTTCACGCGAAATCTCGAAGGGGTCCGAGGCCAGCTCTCGCTGCAAATGAAATCGAGCGCTATGCTTCATTATCGAGCACGGTGCGCACGGACTGCACCTGTAGTCTATGATGTTACATTACTACCTCTAAATGGATACGGCTAAATCACTGGATTTGTTTCCACAAACTAACAGAAATACGAAGTAACCATGACATTGTGCAGCATTTTAGCAAACATACTCAAGTTATGTGATATCTTAGTTTGGTATACCAGTTAGTGTACCATGCATAATGTTGCACATTTTTTACCTGGACTTCTTCATTATTGTTAAATTTGGTCTTTGACCAAACTAATGTACTCGCAAAAACTGCACAGAGCATGGAAAATGCCTTAAAGGGGACAATGTGTTATGACAGTGTCCACTATATGAGCCTGCTTGCTTACTTTGCTCGCCTTATCCCGTATGAATCGAGCCAGCTAGATCCTTAACGCTGATACCGGGTTGGAGGTGAGGAGAGGAGCTCAAGGGCAACGTCATCTTATCGAATGGGACAGCGGGCACGCTCCCCGGAGACAACTCGACATTGCATCAAACACTTCATGCAATTCAAATGGCATTTGGAAAGAGGCCGTGGATTTGGCTGATTATGCACATAGAGTGGCAAAACATACAGGGGAAAAGGAGGACTCGTCCAGCCTCGCAGGTGGATTGCGTGGTACGGGATACCTTTTGTAGGTCGCGTTACAGTTTTTACCTGATTGAGTCATTTTGGTTGAGCTGTTCTATGAATATTTTAAAACTTGCTTTCCCAATAGACTCCCGCGGTATTTAACATTTCACCCGGTTGAAATAACGTCCAGCAATCGCCAACGATTAAATGACAGGGAAAACAGAATAAAGACAAATTTGGGGAAAATGTTGCCCTTTCAAAGTGACCAGAAATGAATAATTCGAATCGCTCTTGTTTAAATGTGTACAAGTGTTTATCTCGTCTCTCATAATTTGAATGTGGGAGCGGGACGCCATTTTGTCTCCAAATGTAGCGCAATAGGCATACTAGTCTGGCACCCTGTGTTCGCCCTTGCGTTTTGGGGACACGAAATGGCCTCTAATCGCAAGTTGTCGCAACTTTCCCAGTATACGGCTCCGAACCGGCCAAAAAACCACGTGATCGTGTAAAAATGCCGTCTGTTGTGCTTCTGTTATACGAAGTGCACTTGTATGTTTATTTTTGCCATGGGCACAGAGTCCATTACAGTGCAATATAAGTATTCAGCCATCTCTGTAATGTCAATGGTAAGTTTATGTGTGTTATGTTATGGTTTTAATCGACCGATTGTGTTGTGTACACCATAAGCCATAACAGGAAAAGGTACATCATTGTTTGTATTAGTCTTCAAATAATACACCATTCAAACAAGCTGCGAAAATTCATCAAAATGTTGTCACAATGAAAAAAACAAAAAAGGAAATCGGTCATGGTGTTGTTAGGTTTTTGTGCACAATCATGTAACAGTGGCTGGCAATCGAAACAAGCAACAGTCACTGTGTGTGCTTCAAATACTACTTGCGCCACATTGACCCTATTTCGGATGCACATGTTTGTTTCTGTGTTGAGGATTGGTACCGGTATATTAGAATTAATTAGATTGAAACTAATTACTGCTGTTGATTGATGATTATTACATTATTCCCTATAATTTGTTTTATCTATAATACGCTGAATAGACGTTTATCGTTGTATTCCCCCCAAAACAGAATAAATTATATATATACAAAAAGTAAAGAAAATAAACGCAGGCAACCAAAGTATTTAGTATCGCAACAACTTCTATATGACTTTTATGGTGCATACAGGACCAACATGGCGGTAATAATTATTTAAGTGTCCAGTGGATGGCGCCATTATTACAGACCGCCACACGTCCCAGACCACATGACGTCACAGACCACATGTTCGTCTTATCCAAGAGCGATATTGTGTAAATTAAACATAGAATAATATTCAAGTTAAACCCAGTTTTTTTTCTGGTAGCTTCATTTTGAAGTATGTTTAGAAGACCTTTTCGCAAGACTCGAGTAGTTCGGACGTTAACGCGAGTGACTTGGTTGCATTCACGGTTATATAGTATTGCACGTAGGGGCCTGAGGTTCCAAAAGAAATTACTAATGTTTGAATACTCGCGATATACTTGCACGATGTCTTGCCTAAACTTGTTAAACAAGACATCTTGTGATTGTTTACGCATTGTGAACTGCAAGGTGATTCTATTAGATAGTTGAAGGTGAACAGCGAGGGAGATTTGTCTGTCTTTGACCATCTTCGTTATAATGTGAATCAATATAAACATCAACTCGCTGAACCGTGGAAGTTTCAGGTCAGTGCGTCAGGCCATTTGACAGAGAAAACACACATCTTGCAACGTATGGGGATCGGTCGAGCGGTTAACTCACGAAACACTCGTCGCTTGGTAAACACTGATGCAAAACATGGTGTCTTGTGGGGTACTGAATTTTATTTACAATCATCTAGTTCCTTTGAACCACCAATAACCTAGCAATTCATCGGATTCTTTTGATTCGTCATAAAGAGAAAGGGAAGGTACACGTTTCAAAATTGTCAAAGACCAGTCTTCTCACTTGGTGTATCCCATCATAAACATAAAATAACAAGCCTGTGAAAATTTGGGCTCAATCGGTCATTGAAGTTGCGAGAAAATTATGAAAGAAAAAACACCCTTGTTAGACGAATTTGTGTGCTTTCAGATAGGAATCAAAGACTTCTAGCTAGAAGTCTTTTATTATTTTAGTGAGAAATTACCTCTTTTTCAAAAACTACGTTACTTCAGAGGGAGTTGTTCCCCACAATGGTTTATACTATCAACAGCTCTCCAATGCTTGTTACCAAGTCAGTTTTAAGTAAATATTTATTTTTAGTAATTTCAAAACGTTTACCTTCTTATTAACGAAAATCTCCGGCTGTTTTTTTTTCGCATCCGGTTATTTAAGTTAGGGGCAATCAAAATGAACAAAGGTACTGTTTTATGCGGATCTTAAAACGCTGTTTCCTATCTATGAGTGTATTATGACTTACTAATTTAAAGGCATGTTTCTCTGGAGGATCGGTACTACAAATTGATGACCAGTATGATTTCAGGTTTAAACTATAATCAACCTGTTAATTCGATAAATACAAATCCTGTATGCCTACTAATTGTCCTGTAATATCAAAGCATTTATTTTGCTTTAGCAACTATGTTTTGTACGGACGTTCACTGTCTACTTGATATCCAATACCGATTGACATGAACTGTGATAGTGCATGTTTTATGAGAATAAAATACCAGTACTATTATAATCATGAGAGTTATCAACACCTTATCTTACTAGCATGTGATACTGGCGATAAAACTGGCCATGCATGACGTAATCTTTGACGTCATCAACTAAAGTTAATAGGATTTCCAGTGGCAAACCAGCGTGACACCAAACGAACCGAACTGAACCACAAAACAGAAAAAGCCACATACAAATTCTAACTGCTCTTATGTTCATGAATTAAATATCATCTTCGAATTCAATGACATTTCGTTCACACCTTCCATGCTACGTTTGTGCAGCCGGAATTAAAACAGCTGCGTCCCAGCAATTATCACTATTGCAAAATTACTGCAAATGGACGATTATAGAATGTAGAACCACAACAGCAATTATAAATGCTAAAATACCTATAAGCTACCTGTGAACGAGCACTCTCCCTGCACATACGTTCAACCAATCAACTTCTACATTATGACTACAAAAACAAAGAGGTGGCAATTACAGTACAAATCTAAAATGACAAATCACACGATGAGGATACTTACGCTGGTCGGTTCCTGCTATGGAGAACATGTGTTCAAAGAAGACACCCACAGGCCCCACCGTGCAGTTAGTTGATGGTATAATTTAAAAAACGTGCTCGAATACCTCTCCACCGGAGAGACGTTGATAAAGCGAAATGTTATCAAAGGATCGAGCTATATCAAGATTCACATATCAGTGTCACTGTCACTGTCACACAATCCAATCCAAAATTGACGACTGCAAATTGATAACTCGCTCAGTGTGGCTTTAGCCGTCGGTTGCGCAAACAACATGCAACGGTATTATCTACCGGTTTTTGGCGCGCTTATAATACACTCTGCATCAATGCCTGTCATTTGAATATACATTTGGCTATAACAACCCATACACAGTGAAGGTGAATTTAGAGGTACCATTCGGTTGCTGTAGAAAGCCACAGTCTTGTTTCGAGGAGTATCGTGGGAGACCATCTATCCGTACACAGGCAGGAATCATAGACCTGCAATGGATACACATATCTACCCCGACGGCTTTACCATGTCCATTAAATGCAATGAACACTCTACTCCACTGAAGTCAAGTAGTTCCCTTCGGCTCCCACTGAAGCAACGTAGTTTTTGAGAAAAAAAGTAATTTCCCACAAAACATAATTGAGTTGAGTTTTCTTACAAGATTCTCTCGCAACTTCAACGACCAATTGATCAACATTTTTCACAGGTTTGTTACTTTATGCATATGTTGAGATACACCAAATGAGAATACTGGTCTTTGGCAATTACCAATAGTGTCCAGTGCCTTTAAAATAATCCAATCCACTACCTCAATTTTCACGATTCGGTTGGTGTGCCTAAGAATCAACAAACATTGAGATGTGGACATGGTGCTCCATCCACTCTATCCACTCATCCCCTATCACAAAGGCCACTGACCTCACTACTACACCGCGGTAAAACTCAGTGGTTGAGGACTTAAAAATCATGCCTCAAGTTCCAGAGGTCGTGGGTTCAAGTCTCCTTTTAGTTAATCATGGATTATTTTTACTGCCAGGCATATTCAAGAACACTGTTAATCTGGGAGTCGCCGACCTGGCAATGGATTAGGATCGTTTCACTAATGGTTTGTTCAATGTTCAAATTGTTCAGCGTTTCCGCCGACGCTGGAAAGAAAGAGGGGTTTTTCTTCTTGTACTGTCATCTGACTCTGGTTCAACGACCCAGCATGAGTGTTTTTATACCTTCAGTGTCACTCTGTATTTTTTTCAATTACATTTCATCGAATATAAGAAAAACGTCGCGGTGCGGCTGTCGACTTATGATTTTTTAATTTGATACAAGATGATCTCCAGCTAATCTTAATGGACAATTTAAACACACGCCTTAGTGTTTAAACCAGACAATGAATTTTAAACAATACATTACGAATCCGATTTTTATATTTAAGATCGAATAAAAAAAAAAAACACAAACAGATGATTAAAACAATGTATTGCTTCGTATTGTGCTGAAGACAACAAACGAAACGTCGAGATGTTGACTTATTCCAGTCCACCTAAAACAATACCAGCTAGTTTTGATTTATTTTAATTTTACGGTTCAGACATTTATTCCAATATTGGCAACAACAAAACTATAGTCTACTGCTAACATCTTTCTTTGTGTTCCTTGCAAGGAATTATCATTTTAAGATTTCTTTCTTTGGATCCAACTGTGGATCCAACAGTCGTCGTGGACAGAAAAAGGACGGTGAGAGAGCACGGCAACGCCTGGCTGCCTCGACCGTTTGAAGTTGTTCTTTTTTTCCCCTCATCTGATGTTCTGTGGATCACCCTGGGGACTTAAGATGCCCCGACCACGAGATAAGAAGTCATAGAGCATAATTATTATGGAGATGGAATCCTGCGATAATGTGTTTGTTTTTATATAACGAATGCCCAACCTCCCTTGATCTTTACTGTGTAGTTAATTAGCTGTCTTTTCTGATCACTGTCACGACCTCAGTAGTTTTGCTGAAACGTCAGTCGGAATTTGTGTGCACCTATGCAGAGATGAGTGATGGTTTGACTTAGGCGTTAGACAACATTCAACTCCCAAGTGTGGTGGTGATGTGGGTCAGGTGAATCCATGAGTGAAACTGTATTGGGCTGACCGAGTTCCGATAGTCGTTTTGTACTTGTTTTATACATGCGTGCCCGTTAACGACATTTTAAGCTAATAACTTCAAGGACCGCAAGAACGAACCCCAATAGAAGGAACAAGTCGAAACGTCGGAGCTTTCTGATCATACTCTCTTCGTAAAATCATCAGATGAACTATGTTACTCGTATCTTAACATCGATTTGAACCGTGCATTGTCTTATACATCCTGCATAGCAATGGACAGTTTCACTTCTGTTTGCCGATACTTATATAGGTGCCCCTTATGCAGTACGTATATACGATACTTAGAGGGGTGTATCAACATACTTAAAGGATTGTATGGTGGCCCCGAAGGGACATCGCATAACGCAAACGTGTGCGCACACGTATGCAATGTCGTGAAACAAATCGCGAATATATGCCACACGTATACAATATCGTGAAACAATTCGCGAATAGGTGCGCACACGTATGCAATGTCGTGAAACAATTCGCGAATATGTGCGCACACGTATGCAATGTCGTGAAACAAATCGCGAATATGTGCGCACACGTATGCAATCTCGTGAACCAAATCGTGAATATGTGCGCACACGTATACTTAAAGGATTGCGTCTAAGATTGCCTCAATGAACGAGCAAAATACATCACAGTGCCAGAAAGCACAGAAAAAAACAATCCAGAGGGCATAATATGCCTTTACCTCTGTACAGATCGTTGTTTTCACGAGGCAAGCCGATGGCCATGCACTGTGCCAGGACGATTAAAGCTCCCTCACCGATGGGAGGCGTGCCGCGGCAGCTCTCGGGGCATCTACTGACTCAACAACTTAAAGGCACTGGATACTGTTAGTAATTACTCAAAGTAACAATTGTTAGCATAAAACCTGACCTGTTAACTGTTGTTGGTACAAAATATTGTGAGAAACGGCTCCCTCTGAAGAACGTAGTTTTAGAGAAAGAGGTAATTTCTCACTCATAAAAAACTGAAGCTTTTTATTATGCATCTGAAAGCACGCAAGGTATAATGCAACAAAGGTGTTTTTCTTTCACTATTCTCTATAGCAAATTCGTTGACCAATATTGAGCCCAACATTTCACAGATTTGTTATGTTATGCATTGGTTGGGATACACCAAGTGAGAATACTTGTCTTTGAAAATTACTAATGGTGCCAAGTGCCTTTAGGATCATCGCTCCGTGAATGACTGGAACGAACTTATGACACATCAAGTGAGTGTTTTAGTGATTGATATAACTCAAGTTAAGGAGCTCACAAAATGTCCAATAACGAGTATGATATAATAATATACCTAAAGTGGTTGAGTGCTCATTGTAAGATTGTCACCGAAGGGTTATGAGTGGATGATCATGATATCTTTATCAGATATAGCTGGATATATAAAATAGATAAAGCATTAAATCTCTAGCCTATACAACTATAAGATCCTCAATAGATCTTTCTGAGTAAGATACCCTCTGAACAACGCTCTTGAAACCTTGTTTTCTCTTTCTTAAAACAAACATATTTTCTTACAGTAAAAACTATATAGCCTATATTATAAGAAACTTAGTAAGGGTGTACCTTTTGTCTACAAATACATTCTATTTAAATTTTGATGGAAAATATATAATAGGATGGATTGCGGACAAAGACAATGATGTACGTATATATACTGTATATATATTGTTCGTCCTAAGATCCTTTGCTCCCCCCCCCCCTTATTGGGTGTGTTTTAGGTTTGTATTTCTCTTTGCCTCTCTCTGGTAAAGCTAATGCCACCTTATCGACTAATAATCCAATAATAAATCAAACCGTTGCGAGTTCTTGAGATGCTGTTTAGTTATAAATTCATAGCATTAGCAAAGGAAATGCTAAACAAAAGTCCTTCTACAAAGTGCCAATGTAAACACTCTAATTCATTTCGAAAACCGTAAAGAAGAAAGTTGAAGCATGTTGTCAGTCAAGCGTAATAAACATAATGAAGAGACGACAGGATCTCCTGTCGCTTCCTAAATTACAATTATGTTCCCGCGCCGTGCTCGGGGTAACGGAAAAGCACACCGCCAGCTTCAAAGTTCAGTAATATGGATAGGGTCATATCTCTTTGGTCTCAATCGATACGTCTGTCGCCGTCTTGTACTTCCAATCAGAAATTGATCATTTTCACACAAACCTTGGTTTCCAAGCCAACGACTTAAAGACAGTGGGCACTTTTGGTAATTGTCAAAGACCAGTCTTCTCATTTTTTATATCTCATCATATGCATGAAATAACAAACCTGTGAAAATTTGGTCATCGAAATTGCGAGATAATAATGAAAGGAACAAACACCCTTGTCACACGAAGTTGTGTGCTTTCTGATGCTCGATTTTGATACCTCAAATTCTAAATCTGATGTATCGAAATCAAATTCGTGGAAAATTACTTCTTGCTCGAAAACTACGTCACTTCAGAGGGAACCGTTTCTCACAATGTTCTATACTACCAACAGTTCCCTGTTAATCGTTACCAAGCAAGGTTTCATGCTAATAATTATTTTGAGTAATTACCGATAGTGTCCACTGCCTTTAAAGGAGCTTCATCCGAACGAAGAAAGGAATCGTCTGCAAAACGTCTTTAGAAAAGGACACCTGGCGAGACGGGCATCACTTACGTCTGTCATTAACTGTCTACAGACTGATCCATTACAGGTTGAATGCCCATTGTACCAACTCAATTTCGACATTTTGTTGGGTGAAATTGAGATTGCCTTTTAAGTCTTACAGTCTTACTTGAAAAGTGGAGATGTAACCCTGGCAGAGATCAAACCTTGACTCTGGCACGGGAGAGAAACGGGAAGTTTTTAAGAGCAAGGAGAGAGTTGACTCAAGTTGAAGACCTTTATTAAAGTGACGGTCATTCAAGTTGTGAATTTCAAAAGGATGAGCAAGCAAATTAGAATCTCTTTCGGTTTGAACGTCATATTAAAAGAGCTAACTAATTTCGCTTGGTTGTTGCACTTGGCGCTATGTGACTACATGCGAGTCATATAAACTCTTGAGGGCGTCCTACACCATTTCTCGTTTCCAGTACTCTTGTGCTTGTAAGTAGGCCTATACACGAACACAGTTTATCATCGTTTTATCAGTTTGTAAAATGAAACTCTACAGAGATTCACATCCTCAACAAAAATGGCGTAGAATAGCTGCTATCAAATGTTTTGGGGGAAAAATAACAACAGATACTTGACACATTCTATTGTTGGGTAAAGATCCATGTCATGAACTCCCCCCCGAATGAAACACTTCTCAAATAGCATGACTGCACCAAAACACAATAAATCCTTCGAAAAAAAAAAATATATATATATATTTTCTTTCTTTTTCCCCCCGATGATGTACCCTTACAATTCGGAGCTCTGAAAAAGACTCCGATGTGCACTTTTTACACACACAACTCAGTGTCTCCAATTAAATATTCAACAAGGTAATTCCATTAGGCCACTGTATCCCGCCATCATAAATAATACAATGGCATCCCATTAAGAAAAGATGAGCACACACATAGCCTAGTTTCCAGTTTAGTCAGGTCACCTCCCCCACGGAGTTCCTATTTCCACCAGAGCGTTGTCGCATCTCCCGCCCGTTTAATCAGTCGTTCTGACGGGGGAAGCTACTGCTCTATTTCCGAGGGCCATGTTTTTCTACCCGCGGAGAAACAAGGGTTGTGATTTAGCGGGACATTCTGCTCGGATTAGGGAAGCGTCACTCCTCAGTAAGTTTCTCCCCGGCCTTCGGGGAGATTGGACTGAATATTATGAGTGCAACCTGAGACCTGGTTAAGGCCGATTAAAGATGAAGTAATAAGGGGGAGGTCCGAAGCACCTCAACTCGTGATAAGCTCATGATACTTCTTTGCATTATGACTGACTACAGATGAGTATTATATCGACTTACTCTTAATCTATAACATCACCATGGAACTTCCAGAAACACGAGATGTATAGAAACAGTTTTTTATGAAGTAAATATTCGAAAATGGAGACTGGCATGAAAGTAAGATGTGCGTAAGACATGTGCAGGCACAAATTGTAGGGACAATTATACCTGCTTGTTATAATTTGCAGCTGACCAAGCTGCCGAAATCTGTTTTCGAGTTAAAATTTTAACAACGGCACTTTTTTGACAACATTTCTTCCGCTATACTCGGTCCCCCTTTCTCTGGAAATTACTTTAATATATATTATTGTCAGTGCAAAAGAGTAGACATACTGGGTGTTTATTCAATTTCTATCCTCCATTTTCGAAGTTTTGCAAACAAAATGATAAACTAACTTTTCTGTATATTTTTCTGCACCTCTTATGGTATCAGTGTATATACATCCCAGCAGTTAATACAAAGGTAGTTTACGTGAGGTTTTTCATGGAAATTACACTTTGGCATACATACCGAAGAACCCCCATAAATATCCTGCATATTATGTCTAGCTATAATTATCAGCCCATCCAATACTGAAAAGCCAAGGCTCTCGAATGGGTCAACACAACAGAACATTCAAATGGATAGATTCAGAACAGCAATGTTTGTGTGAAACTGCCAGGGCGCCATCTTGTGAGTACACACGACAACAAGATACCCGTATGTTCATTGCCAGGGTCCAGCTCTAGAATGAATTACACAATAATAGCCTGGGAACAAGGTAGCCGTCCCTAACACCCGCGTCCCCTCTTCTTAGAATCTGAGTACCATGGAACCGTCCTCACCGCTGTTATTACAATACTCTCATGCCGTCTCAGAGTATCACAAAGTACGGTAGGGTTAAAGGAGGGGCCACGATATTAAGGGTCTCACTAGGAATGGATTCAGTGGTAGACCAAATTATTCACAATAAATATTATTTGAAAAGAACAAACTATTCTCAACAATACCACGAGTACACCAAATAATAGTGTTTAAGAACTTCAAATTAATTTTAAGGAAAAGATTCAAACCATCCCTTTGGATTAATTTTCCTCAAGCAAAACAGATGTGACAAGTCAGGGAACCCATCCTCAAGAGAAAACAGAACAAAGGTACAAACAAACATATTAAGAACATGTTTTACACTTTCGTTTCTACATTTTTTAATATGCTGCTGTCTTGTATGCACAACATCAAAATACAAGGATACACTTTTGTCCCGATTTAAGATTTTCTTGACTAGAGAATATTCATACTTCCGAACAATATTTCAATGGTAAAATGAAGGAAGGTGCCGTGGGGAATTGGGTTCATCACGACT
This sequence comes from Asterias amurensis, assembly GCF_032118995.1. NCBI lineage: Eukaryota > Metazoa > Echinodermata > Asteroidea > Forcipulatida > Asteriidae > Asterias > Asterias amurensis. Next base: position 12,451,000 of record NC_092660.1, read on the forward strand.
GTCATGACGTGGTTGTCGATTGTGAATAGGAAAGTGCATTAACAATATTGAAGTGTTCGTGCCCTTGAATATAAATACATAAATATATAGATCTTCAAGATAATAACAATCCTTAGGTTTTTTTCTTCTAAAATCCAGCAGTTTCCGATCTGTCATTTCATATTCAATCATTTCCCACTTTCAATGCCCAAGCGCCGTTAGATTGATCCATTCAATACACAAGCTCACTGATTATTAAGTACTACACTCAGCACCGATCCTCCAGAGAAAATAGTCCAAATTGAAATACTGTCTAAGTCCAAACAACAGCATGTGTTCAGAAGTGCTTATTGCGATTGCCGCAATAGAAATAAGCCCATAATACGTGTAAGCACCGATTTAAAATTTCACCATTCGGCTTATTCACTGATGACTTGGAAGCCAGGCTGCAGTACAAACAACCACTTTTGCTTTAGCCAATAATGCTGCATGCATCTGTACAACTTAACATTAGACCCCTTGCTAAGGGCGTCACGAGCCCTAACAGTGCCCTCACGGGCTCTTTTGTTGGTAGACTGGTCCCCCGTCTGCATTTGTTTTTTGTACCACACGCTGGCCACGGGGTCAACAGTCAAGGGATCCGGGAAAGCGCCCATACCTTATGCGTGTCTGCGATGGCCAGCGTGTGGTACGAGAAAAAAAATGTCCTTCGTCTTTTATCCGAGAAAAGGTACTTGCTTTTTAGAGCCAGTGATTTCATTGGATACAATTATTTCATTTGATAAACTTGCAGTGACATAAGCTTTCCATAGTTGTGTTTTGATTGGTCATGGTGATAAAAAGATAGTATACGATTCAAAACGATGAGCTGTTGTTTAAATAAAAGAGACTGTTGCCCTCTAACTTTTATGAAACTCATACAAACTGCAAATCAAGCATCAACGTGACAAAGCCTGTTTCAGTGAGCAAAACGAGGACACCTTTTAATCTTTGTTGAATATTCGCCCCGAAAACACAGATTTCTATTTTCAAAATAACCTGGAATCTACAAATCATAACATTCAATTGTCTTAAGATTTACAAACATAGTTCAACCTTCTTGAACAATGTCTTAAACAGTTTCAACCATGGAGGAGGTTTCAACCAAGACCTTTTTTCAACTGGCCATATTTAAAGTTGTCGTTGCAGTAAAGAACTGACACTAACATGTGCTTGAAATAACGTTGTCATGTCAATGTTCCGAGCTTGCAACAACAAACCAATGCCCGAGTGACTTCAGAGATGGATTGAAATCAAAACGTAAGACGGAACTGTCACACACTGGGGAGTAATGATGGACGATTAAATTTGTCTCGTGTGAATGGGATTTAGGCAAACAAATTCGCTAGAGGGCGTGCTTTAAGAAAACGGTTTTGAAACGCCAAGGAGAAGAGTCAAAGGCGGCAGATCATTCAATATTTGTCGTTTGTTTGTTGGAAAGATGCTGAATAATGTCTCAAGGTAACCTGTTAATTTCTACAGCGGAATAAAACAAATTTGGACCGTTGCAAACAAAAACTCTTTTTTTGACAAAAGCACGAAGGTAGCATGCAGTCGACTCAATGGCTTTGTCTCCTTCCCTCGACCCTTTTTGTTTGTTTGGAAAATACAGAGAGAAAAAGACACATTGATCGCGCTCTGAGGTAAATCGTTGCCATAACAACGGTGGTTCGCTATACTAAAATGGAAATTAAGTACAACGTGTTTTCTCGCACAATGGACAATGAACGAGAATGCTGTCTTAGTGAGATTTTAAGTTGAAGGGTCTAAGATAAGTCACGGTTTGTTACATAAAATCGCACAGGTGTTGCACGGACACACACTAGTTAATTAGGATCTGTCAAACAGGTTAGAAGCGGTCACGCCGGTCATTACACGTCCTGGGACATGTCCAAACCTTATACGAAAGCATATACGTATCACTGACAAATTACCAATGCTATCGTGTACGTACACGATAATTCTTATGTATACGTACAGAAACTGAATGGTTTATGCCCCTCCGTACACAATAATAGTTGTGTCCGCTTTTTTGTACGTCTATGACAACTACTGCATGCGTACTTACATGATAACTGTTGTTCATGTGATATTGAAGTGTCTTGTAACACACTTCGTTATAATTTTATTCATTGTTAGAGGCTCCTGCACGCATTATTCGCGATATAAATTAATCATATAATTACTTTGTGGCACCTGACGATTTTGTACGCTCACGATACATGTGCGTATATACATGAAACATGTCTTGTGTGTACATGAAACATGTCTTGTACGTACACGATATGTATAGCGAATCTAAGTAACATGAACATGTACATGGCAAGTCTGGATATCGGCGCACATACCCAACACACTATTGACTATCAATGGATCCCACACGAGAAGAGCCAGATTTTGTTGTATTGATGTGACAATGTAGTACGTTCCTGTGATCATATTAGGCGGATTCCATAAAAGCCATTGGACACTTTCGGTAAACAGTATTGTCCAAGGACCACACTTCGTGTATCACAACTTCTATATAAAATAACAAACCTGTGAAAAATGTTATAGGCTCAATCGGTCATCAGAGTCGGGAGAAAATAACGGGAAAACCCACCCTTGTTTCCGCATGTTTTGCCGTTTTAAAATAAATCCGTAGTTCTCGATATCGAGAATTGATATTGTTTTAATGTTTTCTCAAAAAGTAAAGCATTTCATGGAATAATATTTCAAGAGAAGTCTTTCACCATTACCTTCTGTAAATCCTGTAAGTTATTTGTAAATCTATGTGAACTTTAAAAAAAAAAATCTGTTCCGAAAGTGTCCAATGGCTTTAAGAAATATAACAATCAACAACCATGGAGGTCAACTGACTTACTCGTGTGAGGCAAATCATGTTGCACTCCTGAGGACGCCTCGGGACGCCTTATCTAAAACACTTCGTGGACATTCTTTCATCGTGTAGATTAATTGGTGCATTAATCTACTATTTTAAGGAGACCAATCACATCCATGGTTATTTTTACACAATAATTCTACTTTACAATGTTTGTTGTGGTAACGATGTTATCTCTTTAGAAACGGGTTACTAGAACTAAAACCTGACATTTTATTTTAAAAAACAAAGCAGGGTGTTTATTGACCTTAAGGTTATAAAAACAAGATGTTTGAAAGGGGTAATTCTGGAATCAGGTCATGAGATTAGAAAAACTATCTGGGACAATAACATAAGAGAATTTCAAAACATGATACAGTTTGTTATCAAAATACGTCATGGAAATAATTTCAATCTTCATTACAAACTTTAATGAATAGATGTTGAAAAAAGGGTACTTCTGGAATCAGGTCATGTGATTAGAGAACATTTTCTGGGACAATAAAATTTGAGATTTTCAAAACATGGTACAGGTTTTTTTATCATAAACACCTGGAAAAGATCTCAATCTTCAAACCAAGTTTAAGGTAAGATGATGAAATAACATGGGAGATTTTCAAAACATGGTATACATTTTGTTATCATGTAGACTTTGAAAAAATCTCAATCTTAAACCCAGCGTGATTTTTTTCAAAACGGTTTTCACGGTAAACACAATTAATGTTAAAGCCATTGGACCTTTTCGGTTCAGAAAAAAAATAAAAGTTCACAGATTTACAAATAACTTACAGGGTTGACAGAAGGCAATGGTGAAAGACCTATCTTGAAATATTATCCCATGAAATGCTTTACTTTTTGAGAAAACAGCAAAACAATATAAATTCTCGTTAACGAGAATTACGGATTTGTTTTAAACACATGTCATTACACGGCGAAACGCGCGGAAACATGGGTGGGGTTTTCCGTTGTTTTCTCCCAACTCCGATGACCGATTGAGCCTAACTTTCCACAGGTTTGTTATTTGATATAGAAGTTGTGGTACACAAAGTGTGGGGCTTGGACAACACTGTTTACCGAAAGGGTCCAATGGCTTTAAGGGTAAAAACTATGTTTAAAGACACTGGACACTATTGGTAAATGTCAAAGACCAGTCTTCTCACTTGGTGTATATCAACATATGCATAAAATAACAAACCAATGAAAATTTTAGCTCAATTGGTAGTCAAAGTTGCGAGACAATAATAATGAAAGAAAAAACACCATTGTTACACGAAGTTGTGTGCTTTCAGATGCTTTGATTCTCACAATGTTTTATACTATCAACCTCTCCCCATTACTCGTAACCAATACTTTGAATAATTACCAATAGTGTCAACTGCCTTTAAAGATGCTTTGTCAGATTTTTGGCCGATTTTACCCAAAAAACCAAGGTATTTTGATGGGGGTCGAGAAAGTTACAAGCTTTTATTTGAGCCATTGCTCGAAAAGTCCGCCAATTATTAGTAGCAGTGAAATAAAGTGCTCAAAATTAGTTTTTGTCGAGATCCCGACAATATATCACGTGACCAATTCTTATGTGTTTTATAAGAAACGTTTTAAATTTTTGTCATGGTTCCTGACCAGTGAAAGTAAAAGTTAAACTTTTTTTCGTTAGAGCGGGTGATACTCTTTGAAATACCATTCACTCAAAAAATTTACGGCCAAAAATCTGACATAGCATCTTTAAGGTAAGCATCTGGAATCAGGTTATGTGATTAGAGAACATATGGGACGATAACATTGGAGATTTACAAAACATGGTACAGTTTGTTATATAAAAAACAAGACCTGGAAATATTTTCAATCTTCAACCCCAGGCTTTTCAGTCTTTGTCTGAACATAAAGCCCCATAGAGTGATCCAACCTTCCCTGCAAAAGACAGAATCATGTAGAGAGAAAAACGAAGCAAATGTGCTGCAGCTTGTCTGAGAAGCATGAGATCCATTCGAGGTGTAACTGATATAGGATGGTAAATATAATTCTGCATGTTTTAAAGGCAGTGGACACTATTGGTAGTTGTCAAAGACTAGCCTTCACAGTTGGTGTATCTCAACATAAGCATAAAATAAGAAACCTGTGAAAATTTGAGCTCAATCGGTCATCGAACTTGCGAGATAATAATGAAAGAAAAAAACACCCTTGTCACACGAAGTTGTGTGCGTTTAGATGGTTGATTTCGACACCTCAAATTCTAAATCTGAGGTCTCGAAATCAAATTCGTGGATTATTACGTCTTTCTCTAAAACTATGGCACTTCAGAGGGAGCCGTTTCTCACAATGTTTTATACCATCAACCTCTCCCCATTACTCACCAATAGTGTCCACTGCCTTTAATGACGGCTCCAGACGGTTTTTAATTGATCTTCTTAATTGTGCTGTACTGCAGCGTTAAAGGAACACGTTGCCTTGGATCGGTCGAGTTGGTCTTTGAAAAGCGTTTGAAATCGTTTGTTATGAAATGCATATGGGTAGAAAGATGTTGTAAAAGTAGAATACAATGATCCACACAAACATGCCTCGAAATTGCGTGGTTTTCCTTTTACCTCGTCGACTAACACGCCGGCCATTTATGGGGGTCAAAATTTTGACTCCCATAAATGGCCGACGGTGTTAGTTCGCACAGTAGAAGGAAAACCAAGCAATTTTGAGGCAAACTTGTGTGGATCATTGTATTCTACTTTTAAAACATCTTTCCAACCATATGCATTGTATAAAAAACGGTTACAAACGCTTTTGTTTTGACCAACTCGTCCGATCCAAGGCAACGTGTTCCTTTAAAGGCACTGGACACCTTTGGTAATTGTCAAAGCCCAACATGCATAACAATAGGAAGAAACTATAAACAAATAGTAAACTTGCAGGTACAACTGTGTGTAAATCTCCTTGGTGGGAGTGTTGGCTCTGAAAAGAGCCGGTTTGGTCTCGACGTTTCGAACAGTATAGTCTGCTTGTCTTCAGGAGAGAGAATAAAATAACAAATCTGTGTAAATTTGGGCTCAATTTGTCATCAATATCTCTACCCTCTCCAAAAGTATTTGTGGTTTTGCGTTTTGTGTCACAATCCTGTAGCTAATACAAGTTCGGATACATTTAGATTGCTCAACAGAGGGCGTTGTTGACCTCATGGTCAACGTAGTGCCAACCCGTCGACTGGGATGGGCTGCAAGAATAATATGTCCATGGCTAACTTGTTTGTTCGTTTCTCAGAGGTTGTATCTCAACATCAAATTTAGAGAGGGGTTTTTCACCTGACTAAACCGAATGAACCAATCTTACGGTTGACTGACCACACTCCCTATACATACACTGGAAACATAATTTGTTGACTGTCTTCGCCTGTTAAAATTTACCTTATTTTTTGGCATGAACGCTTTAATGAAAGTACGGTCGCTTGGTAACGGAGGTATCGCTTTGGGTTGATACGTGTGGAAAATATGAAGTAAATGGCAATGCTCTGCCGTGTTCTGAGCACGAATCTGGCGGGAAAATAGACATCGGTGACATTTCCCTCGCGGCGAAAACGTGTTTGTATGATGATTATTACTCAATGGGGGCGGGGCGAGGGAGAATGACAGGGGTTTGACATGTCCTGTCAACAACACGAGTTCTGAGGCCTTCCGTTTGTGGAGACTTTTCTGAGTTGTAAATTTAATTGGACACCAAAGTTTCGTCAGATAAAGTCGAATGAATAATTGACATCTATATCACCACAAATCTACAAAATGGTTTGACAGATATTTTCGATTACCATTCACGACAAAGAAATCAAAACTACAGGGTTAGAAGTATTACACAGCTATTTGACCATAATTAATGTCATTATTATGGTCTTATGCTGATAGCCCATGCAAAGTTATTCTGTTTCATAGAGTTTTGTAGGTTTGGTGAGTTTCTCAACATATACTTAGGCCCTATATATACTACAGGCCTGCATGCGCAAAATAAATTTAAAACAAACTTTGCTCGTTCCAAAGTAAGTTTTATGCTCATGTCTTGAGTTAATACCAAGAGTGTTCAGTGCCTTTAAGTAAATGCTGGTATTTAAACACATCCAATTGATCCACAGTTTCATATTGTGGTTCTGTATATGAATAAATGGAATAACTATACGGATTTTGCATAATATGACATTTTGATGCGTCTCAAAAGTTTCCTGGATTGGCTGCACGTCACAAGACAAAGTATTGACGGGGGACACATCTTGAGGTGCTTTTAAAAAATGAACAGAAAAAAAATTAGAAAGGATATTTATGAGATCGTAAGAGCCTTGAGCTATCAATTTCCGATGACTTATGAGCTGGAAGGAAATGAAATGAATTCTTTCCACGTACATCTTCTTGGATTTATTGAAGGGAATTGTCAAGTTAGTGGTGCAGAAGTTTGAGTTTCAAAATGTTCAACAACATGTTTACACAATCACCAGCCACATGAGTTGTGAGGTAAAAACCTTTATATGATCTTTATTTTGAAAAACAAATCTTTGTTAAAAGTGTTTCTTATTGTTTTGTTTGTTTGTTATGCAAAAAAGCATCCAACCGGCTATCACGAAACGCTAGGATCAATCCTATCTCGAGTTAGGACGAGTAAACCCGTCCTAACTTAGGATTAATCTTAAGGTTTGCATGCTACAGGGTAGGGCTGGAACTCGTCCTAAGTCCAAGATTAGTCCTAAGTTAGGAAGAGTTTGGTGAAATCGACGGCTGGTTTCATGTGTATGTGAACGCTAGAGCCTGATTTGATGTCGGGCCTCCACACCTAGTAGTTTTAAAGAAATTTTTGTCGAGACTGGAGCTCTTTCTGAAACTATGGCTTGAGCTGTATCCGAATTGGCGGCTGCGTTTGTGGCTATGGCTGTTGCCAAGTGTTGCCATGGACGTCCTTTTTTTCAACACATGAAGACACGGCTATAGCCGCAGCCGTATCCAACAATGCGGGCACGGCCTTTTAGACACTGGACCCTATTGGTAATTGTCAAAGACCAGTCTCCTCACTTGATAAAATAACAAACCTGTGTCGGTCACCGAGGGAGCCGTTTCTCACAATATTTTATACTATTAACAGCTCCCAATTCCTCGTTACCAAGTAAGTTTTTATGCGAATAATTATTTTTAGTAATTACCAATAGTGTCCACTGCCTTTAAAGCCATTGGACACTTTCGGTACAAAAATTAAAAGTTCACAGATTTACAAATAACTTACAGGGTTTACAGAAGGTAATGGTGAAAGACTTCTTTTGAAATATTATTCCATGAAATGGTTTAGTTTTTGAGAAAACATTAAAACAATATCAATTCTCGATATCGAGAATTACGGATTAATTTTTAACACATGTCATGACACGGCGAAACGTGCGGAAACAGGGGTGGTTTTTCCCGTTACTTTCGCCCGACTCCAATGACCGATTGAGCCTAAATGTTCACAGGTTTGTTATTTTATATATAAGTTGTGAAACACGAAGTGTGGGACTTGGACATACTGTTTACCGAAAGTGTCCAATGGCTTTAAAGGCTCCGGCTACCGTTAGGCCCCGAACCGAAAGCACCAGTTTTCAAAAAAAAAAGACAAGCCACAAACATACAGGAATCGAAAAATCCCATAGACCATGCAGCATTTGAAATCTAATGGGGGGGGGGGGGCATGTCACATGAGGAAACCAGAGTTCAAGCAAGTTCAATGAAGTAAAACAACATCCCTAGATCATAATTGAGCTACCGAAGGCTATGTTACATTCTGAAAACTCCCGGGTCAGAATTGACCCTGATTTGGGTCCCAGGGGCCAGACCCGTTTCTGGGTCAGTGTGACCTGGAGTCAAAATCCCCGGATCACATTGACAAGGATTCCGGGTCAAACAGACCCATCCAGAAATGGGTCTGGCCCCCTGGGACCCAAATCCGGGTCAATTCTGACCCGGGAGTTTTTAGAGTGTAAGAATGCATTCATTTTTACGCATAGCAATTTGGTTCCTTCCAAGTTAGCCGTTCCCGTGTGATAAGGCACTTAAGAAAACACTTTAAAAAAAATGTCATGTGGGTTTTCTTTCCTTTCGAGAAATCAAAACGGAGATGGACGATCTATTTCCAGTGTAATTTGAATGCATATACACGTGTGATAGCCCAGATAAATCTGATTACGAATGCATGGGAATAGCCAGAACAGATGCTAGTAATAGTCCTATATTCCTATATTGAGTCGAGCAGACAGCATATTGAATTCAGTTAGCTCCCGCGAGCTAAGGCCCGGTTCTGATTTCAAATTGAGGGACAGAAGCCTGGCTTCAGAATTTCCCCCATGGTGATCCCGTACATATCCCCTTCCCCTCCTCACATCCCAGCCCCCCTTCCTTTACCCCATAACTTCAGGCGAACATCAGGATTTTACTGCCGACAGACTACGGGCGTTTCCCATGAGAATAACCTGACTATACTATCCTCTAAAAAAAAAAACTCTTCTAAAAAAAAAAATCAATGAATTACATTCCCCTAAAGTTCAGCAGGAATATCCGGGCGATGCTGTCAGGCTCTCCTCGTCTCACACACATCGCAAGATCCGCGGGGCATCCTATCGATTCTCACGTCGTCTAATTTTCTCAAGGGAGCCGCGTTAGTCCACACGTCTTTAAAGAGTAGACAGAGCGTTCGCACAACATCACCCCAGTGATGTTAACTGCTCTTAAATTAACAACTTAGCGGTAGGTGCCGCGTGCCAGCTGAGGGTTTAGGCAAACGCTTGCAATATAGGGACGACAATGTGACAGCCCTTTTGTGCGTTTTTATCGAAGTACAAAATGCAATGGCGAGGTAAAGGTCAGAGCAGAAAACTCAGCTGTCATAGTCGAAATAATTATGCACAGTGGGAGTTCAGCAGAGACCATGGAACATTTCAGAGAACTTCTATTTAACGCCCCTAACATCATGGGTGATTTTCATGGATGATTTTCATGAATGGTTGTCCTTCCTCCATGATAAATATCCTGTGATTCTGTGTTAGTTTTCCATCACAATGGATTTATTTTTGCATCCATGACGTGACAATATTTCGTTTTCTTTCCTTTAACCCTGCATAGTTAGAACCTCTATTAACTTCAAACGCAAATGTCCTGGTGGAGCACCAGTCTTAAAAATTTCCCTAAGGAGTTTTTGTGCGTTCCCTTATCTGTTTTGTACTCGGACTCCATAAGGTTGTGGACATAAAATCCCGCCCATTATACGCAATTGTGAGGAATGCAACCAAACATCACCAAAGAAATCACAAATGAACGAAATTCACTGTTATACAACATTAAATGCAGGGTGTAGTTTTGGCTGCTGTCAAAGACAAATAAAATCACTTATTCCAACATTGGTGTGTTCCAACATTATGCATAAAACTGTGAAACTTCAGACTCAATCGGTCATCAACGTTGTGAGATAATAATAAAAGAAAAACACCTTTGTTGATTAGAATTGTGTGCTTTCATCAGATGTAATGAGAAAGACTTCATGCCTGAAGCCTCTCTCAGATTCAAATTTCAAGGGCATGAGGGGTGAAAAATAACCTCTTTCTCTAAAACTTAAAATATCAACAGCTCTCCAGTGCTCCTTGCCAATAACACTGTAATGGTCATTAACTTGTGGAGTAATTACCCAAAGTACACACTGCCGTGAGTGCCTTAAGAAAATAAACCAAAGCAAATGCATAAAACAAAATAAATCATTTTCAAAACAAAACGGTTATAGACGAGTTAATCCAGTTGGACGGGAATATACTCATCCCTCTGCACTCTGGAGTCGGTCTGTGTACGTCAGGGATTGGATAATTTATTGCCGTTCCGTCAATTTCTCTCTTTTTCCCTAGGGCGGGCTTCCCCTGACACTATTTCGGTGTCGTTACTCAACACGCGGCCAAAGCCCCGTCTAGTCAGGTGTCCAAATAGTATCGAATAATTAACAACAACACACGAATAACAGATGTTAAATTTGCATCAGGGATCAAGAATATTAATTTTGGTTTCACCCATAGTTACACCGATGTGTGCTCGCACTGTAAACGTACATTTTACCATCCAGAAGGCAACACGCCATTCATCTTGCTACAGACATTCCCCCTTAAAGTCTTACTCTGATGGGCTACAACAATGTATAGATAGATTCTTATTTAATGAAGAACCGTACTTAAGAGCAAGTGGCCTCGGGGTCTCTACCGTACTTTCAACCCATCAGCTAATCGCCCGTCGTTAGGTCTTATTCGGAGATCAAACTACTCCAAAATGGCCCTTAATTCTCTCGCTGACGTCACAATGAACCTTTTATGATCGTCTAGTAACTGGCAATCGTCCGGATGTAATGTACCAATTGCAATTCATCTGCAATATCCTGCCTTTTCCCCCTCAAAGATGCCTTTTTGTAAATTCAGTGTAATTTTGCCCGTGGCAACCAAATTGAATGCTTTTAATAAACCATGAAAAAAATAAAAATAAATCCGAATCTTATGACTTTATCAATATTAATACTGAAATGATAGAGAAATAATCTTCAGATGAATATTACCCTACGGCTGTTATCATATCGCAATAATCCACTTTCTACAAAGCAATACCCAACGGCCGATTTAAAATTGTTTTTATAGGAATGTGTTAGTGCTCCTTACAAAATGAAAAACCAGTAAAATGAAATCGTTTACTGAGTTATTAAATACGAAATGGTTTCTTACCAGAGGCCAGTTTCATAGAGCTGCATAAGCAAAAAATTCGCTTAAGCACGAAAATAGATCGCTTATTTTAGACATGTTACTGGCCAAAATTTCATGCTATACACATTGCTTGTGACAGGGTATTTAGCTGTTGTTTATTTGCATAACAATTGTATCAACAAACAAACAGGACGAATTTCTTTAAATATCACTAATTTTATTAGTCTAATGACAAGATTTCATAAAATTATTGTTTCTCTTGCCAATGTTATTTTCTGTTTGATGTTTTAGTTGTTTATGTTTAGGCGTGCAATTCATTTTTTTCAACTGCGATACATGTTTTAAATTAACAATTTTTTAATTGAATTTAATTGATTGATTCAATTTTTTATGATATGTTAAATATCAAATAAGTGTCAAATCCACGTGTGTATTTCTTCATATAATCATGTTATGACAAAGCTGTCGCAGCCTAACAAAACATCCATACATCACTGCTTTATCTGAATCAATAAATCAAACTCCAAACTCAAACTCCAAATGGCCGGGGAAAATAGAGAAGTGTTAAGCGATCAATTATTGCTGAAGCTCTGAACAAACACATCACTATTCACCCACCATGCCATCTGCATTAAAACACAAACGTGTAGGCCCATATTTTGGTGAACGTTTATGAGTTTATGAGACAAACATTGGATATGAAACAATCAGGATGTAATTATAGACAGAGGTCATTGAAGGAGAACAAATGCGGCAATTAACCTGTACTATTGGGCAGAGCATTTTGATTTGACACCTGTTGAACTTCAAACAAACACAGGACACAGGAGTTCAGCAGCCGATTTCGCGAAAAGCTAGGATTAACCCTATCTTGAGTTAATCCTATCTTGAGTTAAGACAAGTAAACTCGTCTAGCGTTGGCTGGGTTCAATGTGGTTACGGAGTTCTAAGTCCTGGAGTCCTGAAGTCCTAAGATTTTTCCTAAATTTTAGAAAGAGTTCGGTGTAATCGACGGCTGGGTGGATTTCACAAATGAGTTAAGACTTCTTATTTCGAGTTAGTACGAGTTCTTAGGACTATAGCCTAATGTTTATAATAACTCCTAAAGATCCCTGGGACTATATTCCTTAAAGATAGCACTATCTTTTGTCAAATCGACCCCTGGTGTTGATTTCACAAAGGGTTAAAACTAGTCTTATCTCCATTAGGACTATAGCCTTAGGTTTTTACTTATAAGTCATAAGAATAAAGTTCACAGTAAGGACTATCTTCGTGAAATCGACCCCTGGCCCATTTCTAGGAAATTGTCAAAATTTTGTTTTTAAAATTTTAGGATCCTGCGTCAGTCTGACAAGCTTCTGTGTTGTTTTGACACCGATTCCGGGTAATACTACTGATCAAATTACTGGGAAAGTTACCACAGAATAACCCGTAATTGGAACACACAGTATCAGAAACGTTTCATGCAGAAACGTTTCTCAAATACCTCTCCCTAAAACAACAATCCCTTCAAAAGAATTGTTTCTCAAATTGTTATACATTATCAACACAGTGCTTCTCACCTCACATGGAAAGTGTTTATGGTGAGTAATGTATTTAAATTGCCAAAGGTACACCATCCCACAATTAAAGACTCTTAACACTATTGGTAATTGTCAAAGACCAGTCTTCTCACTTGGTGTATCTCAACATATGCATAGAACAACAAACCTGTGAAAATTTGAGCTCAATTGGTCGCCGAAGTTGCGCGATAATAATGATAGAAAAAACACCCTTGTCACAAATGAAGTTGTGTGCTTTCAGATGCTGGATTTCGAGACCTCACATTCTAATTTTGAGGTCTCGAAATCAAATTCGTGGGAAATTACTTCTTTCTCGAAAACTATACGTTACTTCAGAGGGAGCCGTTTCTCACAATGTTTTATACTATCAATCTCTCCCCAATATACTCGTTACCAAGTAAGGTTTTATGCTAATAATTATTTTGAGTATTTACCAATACCAATAGTGTCCACTGCCTTTAAACTATCACCATTATTCCACATCACTGGGTTAACATTAACGGCAACTTTGAAACGGGTTACTACAAAGCCTGGAGGCTTGTGAATCTCCACTAAAAGCAGCTCAGCGGTCTTGGGTTTTCATCTCAAGAACGTTCCTAATTGAGACTCGAAATGTGATTGATTTTTCTCCCCATGTAGCCAGGCCTTGTGTTGGATCCACGCACAGAGCCTTCCTGCGGGCACGATGTGTACAAATCCCAAAGGGGGAAACAATTCAATCTAACGAGAGATTGCACTGTAGGACTTCAATCATTCAATAATGAAGACAAATTACCACATTTTATAAACTTGTCTTTCAATTCTTGATTTGACGGGGTAGTTTTGGTACACTTTGTTCTCATATGACGTGTATTAGCTTGCATGCAATGGAGTGCTACGAAGACCACTCTTATTATATTAAATGTATTTTAAAGGGAAGGTACACGTTTGGTAATTACTCAAAACAAATAAAAAGTTACTTGGTAATGAGCATTGGAGAGCTATTGGTAGTATACAACATTGTGGGAAACCACTCCCTCTGAAGTATAACGTAGTTTTGAGAAAGAGGTAATTTCTCACTAAAATATTAAAAGACTTCTAGCTAGAAGTCTTTTATTCCTATCTGAAAGCCCATAAATTAGTTCAACAAGGTTTTTACTTTCTTTCATCATTTTCTCGCAAATTCGATGACCGATTGAGCCCAATTTTTCACAGGCTTGTTATTTTATGTGTATGATGGGATACACCAAGTAAGAACACTGGTCTTTGACAATTACCAAACGTGTACAGTGCCTTTAACAAGAGATAGCACTGTATGACTTCATCATTGAATAATGATGATAATTAACACAATTTAAAGTTTGTTTATTAAATCTTGATTTGGTGTGGTAGTTATGAGGCACATTCGTCTCATACAACGTGTAGAAGCTTGCCTGCCATGCGATGCTATGGAATGAACAATATAACACTCTGGCAAAAAAGGTTACTTGGTCTACAAAAGACAGTCCCTGAAAATATCAAGCCATATAGCAATTCATCAAGACGCAACAATTGCAAATTGCATTTAAAAGACCTTCCAATATAGGCCTCGAAATTTTCTATTTTGCTTCCCCTTTTACTAATAGTACCAAGAATATTTATTTAGCCGATGTTGAAAAAGGGGGGGGGGGGGGAATCATAACATCATATTTTGAACTGCACCTCTCTCACTGTAAAATACAACAAACACCAAACCTTTCTCCGTATACAGTTACCAGAGAAAGGGTGTCTTAAAGCCATTGTGAGAAAAATTGTTATTCAAGAAAGAAATGTGGACCTGATAACAAAAAGATGTCCACACGTCCGCACAGTGTTCTTATACTGTGTTGAAGAATATGCTACTCCTTAAAGTGTACTGACTCGAACCAATGTCCACACAGTGACTGCAACACTGAGCTGCGGAGTGTGACACGAGAGCGTCAAAGTTCGATCGGTTTTCTGCCATAAGTCACCACAGCAAGGTTAAATTCGGCATGGGAAAAACCACTAACAGTAACAGTATTTTTTGTAAGGAGCCGTCTATACTGCTCACAGCCTCTTTTTACTGAAAACAAAATCTACTTTATAGAGGAAGAGCTTCAAGCTTGCCGTTCTTCCGAATAAACGACGGAATAGACCTCTCCACATCAAATAGAAACGTTTTCAGACCTTCTGTTGTCTCTATACGCTCATCTAAAAGTCAACTACCCGATCAAACAACACTGGCGAGAACAGGGCCCAATTTCATAGAGTTGCTTAAGCACAAAAGTTTGCTTAAGCAAACAAATCCTGGCTTAATAAAATCAGATTACTGGTCAAGACTCCACTCAATTATTATGCTAAGTAAACAACAGCTAAATACCAGTCACAAGCAATGCATATGCCATGAAGTTTTGGCCAGTAACATGTGTAAAATAAGCGAGCTATTTTCGTGCTTGAGCAAATTTTTTGCTTAAGCAGCTCTATGAAATTGGCCCCACTGGTGTTATAGGAAGAAGACGTATTCACTGCTGGCACTTGCCTCAAACGCGCCGTTCTCGCAAACATGGATTACACTGAAGCATCAAAGCTGCAAAGCTCACCAAATATGACGTGTAAGATTGGAAATTAATAAAGTTTGAATAAATTTTTAGTTATGATGATTGAGGGCAGACTTTACGAATAAGTATAAGTCATCAGCTTGTCCGACTGCTATGCAAATTCCAGCTTTAGAAAACGATCATTTCAAAAACGATTACTTTGGGACATGTGTGAATAAATATTGAGAAATGATTTTCCAGGGGTCGTTCACATTAGTGACCTTCTAAAGGGGCATGTGTACGTTTGGTGATGACTCTGAAACTTGATGGAAGTAAACACTTACTCTGGTAAGAAGTACAGCAGCATTGGATATAGTGTAATGCATTTTCAGAAAATGTTTACTTTAAAATACTGCGAATACGGAAAAATATGTCACTTTTTACACCCAATTTTTTTGTAATCTCACTAACGCTTCCAAGATTGTTTATACTGCAAAGTATTCTTCCTGCGTTGCCACGACCGTTCCGAATTTTCGGCAACATTTCAATAACGCAACCACCTTTTGAATTTATGTTTTAACAGGTTAGTTTAACGGTATATACTGGATTGAAACATGGGGGTTCCAATTATCAAAAGTATACAACCCCATTTAAGTTGAATTAGCTTGTATCTATGGGCACCTCATCTTTATTGAATTTGTCGTCTGTCGTTTGATGTCGGGCATCAGGATCGTCGAGATTCAAATTTAATTAATTATTTTCCGATTGGCTAGGTTTTAAGGAAATGTGACTTTCCATTGCCATTCCAAACAGGGGCCATGATGATATCAATCTTCCAAAATCTGCTCACCCGGTTAACAATAGAACGTGGTCGCCACGTATTTGGAAGATTGTTATCATATGGAAATGAATATCATCTTTGTAGCCTCTGAAATGCTCGAAAAGCAATTCAACAGAACACCTTGAAATACACTTTTGTTATTTTAAATATACTACAATGGATTATTGTGTCATTATACGGCTGTTTATACTTTCTAACAAGCCACTCGTATAGAAATACCCGACGACAGATTCTTTTAGATGTTAGTTTTGCATCAGGGATAGAGAATATAATTTGTTTTTTTATCCTTACACCGAGGTGTATTAAAGGAACACGTTGCCTTGGATCGGACGAGTTGGTCTATAAAAAGCGTTTGAAACCGTTTGTTATGAAATGTATATGGTTAGAAAGATGTTTTAAAAGTAGAATATAATGATCCACACAAGTATCTCTCAAAATTGCACGGTTTTCTTTTTACGTCGCGAGCTATCACGGTCGGCCATTTATGGGGGTCAAAATTTTGACTCCCATAAATGGCCGACCGTGTTTTTGGACGAGGTAAAAAGAAAACCACGCAATTTCGAGGCATATTTGTGTAGATCATTGTATTCTACTTTTACATCATCTTTCTAACCATGTGCATTTTATAGTAAACGGTCAAAAAACGCTTTTCAAAGACCAACTCGACCGATCCAAGGCAACGTGTTCCTTTAAGCACTGTTTACTCAGTTTCATGGCTCTGCTTACCGCCGAATTCTGAGCTTACGATCACGATTCCCCGCCTATACGTGCAAACGCCCAATTTCTGCGCTAGCCAAACGTAGAATGCCTACAATAAAGTGGAGTACGAACGCACAGTTATAAGCAAAAATTCGCCGCTAGCCCGTGAAATACGCTTGCCGTAAGCACAGAATTCTCTGCTTCCGTAAGCACCGATTCTTTGCTTACGGTAAGCAGAGCCATGAAATTGGGCCCAGATGTCTTACACCGGACCATCGAGCTAGCCTGATGGATAGAGGCAGTTCAATTCCTATGTGTTACCAGCGGGTACAGCAACGATTTAATGTTAGTTTTGCATCAGGGATGATGCAACCTTTTATAAGTGGGTCAAATAAACATTGTCTATCCACTACACTCTATAAACAGTGTAATTGATTTAACACTTATCTAAGCATAAGTTTTGTACCCACTTTTTTCAACAGGTATAACCTAAAACTTGTTAAGATTCTTGTGTGTGTTTGAATCATACAAACAATGTGAGCAGGCATCAACATGATGAAGATGTTGATCATCTTAACATGTTAAAAAAGTGGGTTAAGCATAAGTGTTTAAACTGTTAACACAGTTTTTACAAATGGGCCGGTCTCTAAAGTGAAATTACTGTTGATGGGCAATTATTGATGAAATATAGAAAGCGGAACACTAGGCCTATGTTTTAAGTCAGAACATTTCTGCAATATACTCATATTATTCATCCTATTTGAACACACATCTCGGTAAAACAACATCAGCTGACTCTTTCACATGGACATTATTTGCAGTTTGTCTGCACCGAACACAAAATCATTATTCAAGGGGGATTTTTAGCAGAACACCCCATCACAATCCCGCCTCGCCTACCTCATTCTCACGTCCCCTCGACCTGTTCTAGTTACACCAGTGACTTGCCCCCTTTTCTCATCTAGGTCAAGTGCGAGATGAAATCACCAGAGCTTAATATTCATAAAGCTGTGTATACATCAGCAGAAAACACCGCTTGACGAATTGCTTTGCTAAGCAGACATTTAGTGGGGCACCAGTCACAATGTAAACTTACAGGCATGTATGCTACGTTTTTGAAAGGGCGGGAGCACCAATGCATTTTCCCCTATAGTAGGTAAAGGGCACCCTATGAGGAAATAATTGTTAATTTCTACTATAGCATTTCAAGGACACCAAGGCAATGACCAGGGGGCATCAAGGCACTCGCCTTCATTGCCTCCGTGAAGTTTCAGGCCTGAACTTAAAGCCCTTGGACACTTTCTGAACAGAACAAATTAAAAGTTCACAGATTTACAAATAACTTACAGGGTTTACAGAAGGTAATGCTGAAAGACTTCCCTTGAAATATTATTCCATGAAATGCTT
This sequence comes from Asterias amurensis, assembly GCF_032118995.1. NCBI lineage: Eukaryota > Metazoa > Echinodermata > Asteroidea > Forcipulatida > Asteriidae > Asterias > Asterias amurensis. The sequence goes on from NC_092660.1 coordinate 12,469,610, forward strand.
TAATTTTTGAGAAAACATTAAAACAAGTATCAATTCTCGATATCGAGAATAAGGGATTTATTTTAAACACACGTCATGACACGGCGAAACGCGGCGGAAACAAGGGTGGGTTTTTCCGTTGTTTTCTCCCGACTCCGATGACCGATTGAGCCTAAATTTTCACAGGGTTGTTATTTTATATATAAGTTGTGATACAAATACTGTTAACCGATGTTGTGCGATTGCTCTAATGTAATTTTCTTTTGGCAACCTATTTCTGTTAAGCAGAACTTCTCTGTGTTTAGCAACGTTTTGTGTCTACATGTTTTATGAAATATTGGGCCAAGGTCCCCATCAGATGGAGATTAAATAAAATTCACGCCCTACGTTTGTTAGCCGGAATATTGGCATTTCCTTCCGGGATTAAAATGATCAAATAATCCCTCAGAGACACGACTCCTTGTTGCTAATGAAAGACTGTCAGGAGAGAACAGCATTACTGTCTTTCAGGACATTGCTAAAATAAAATAAGAACATTACCTTCAAGAATTAGCCTAGATTTAAAGGTTGCATGACTCAAAGTTTCGCCGAAATAAAGTTGTCTCTGAACGAGCTTTGAGAGGATGACGGCTGTTTCAAAACAAGAACATCCAAACAGATGTATCTGCCACGGACAGTGCACAACATGAAATATTCAACATTGGGCTGAACACGGATCCCGACGATCATTTTAAATTAGTGTTCCAGTAAAGAAGAATCAACAAGAAAGTGTGGCTTCATGGACAGAATATGTACAATCCGAAGGTTAAGGGTGGCTGCTCTATATGTCGCCATAACTCCTATGCTCCGACAACCCTGTATTCCGAGCCCCCCCCCCCCCTCCGTAATTCAGCGAGTTATGGTTAAGGTTAGGAATAAGAAATTACACTATATGGGTTGGGTTATCGGGGCAGAAGGGGTTTCTGAACATACATGTAGGTGTGTAACCAACGCAAGAGTACCGGTACATTCTAGTCTGATCATCGGCGATTTTCCCCGTGCCAGGCATTGTCCACTACTGCGTATCACTAAAAAATAATAAATTTTACTTGGTAGCGAGTAATGGGGAGAGGTTGATAGTATAAACATTGTGCGAAACGGCTCCCTCTAAGTGACGTAGCTTTCGAGAAAGAAGTAATTTTCCACGAATTTGATTTCGAGACCCCAGAATTAGATTTTGAGGTCGGAAAAACAAGCATCTGAAAGCACACAGCTTCGTGTGACAGGGGTGTTTTTTTCTTTCACAGTTATCTCGCAACGTTGACGCCCAATTGAGCTCAAGTTTTCACAGGTTTGTTGTTTTATGCACATGTTGAGATACACCAAGTGAGAAGACTGGTCTTTGACAATTACCAATAGTGTCCAGTGTCTTTAACATACCTTTTATATTTTCTTGAATCTATAAAATAGCTATACAAAATCTAAACCTTTTTGGGTAAAATCAACCAAAAATCAGACTTTTTATGGCAGTTTCCATTATTCACGTAGAGACCTATATGTTTGTGTGTTAAGAGTACAGGAGCAGGCACGTTCAGTGTGTTGTGACACGAAATACATCCAGGGCAACTAAAACATGAGATGAAAGCTTTTTATTCCTGAGACGTGTTCTTTTTAAATCTCGATTCTTTGAAACAAGGACATTCATACAATTATTGGGAAGGACTTTCGAAATATGTATTTGTGAGATGGCTGGGGTGAGTTTTGGTGGAAGTATTCTTTTAAGGTAACAATTCAGAACTGATCTTAGTAAAACAAGAACAAAAAGTAGATATTCGACATTCGTTGCACAACGTTACTTATTTATTTTTTAATTTAAAGCAGCAGTAGACAGTTTCAACTAATGACAACTATAAACCTAAAAGTTTTGAACAGTAGGACCTAATGTTTTAGAATGTTCTTGTATATATTGCGTGTAACTACTTAAACCACACACTAAACCTTTTAAAGGCACCGTACACCTTTGGTAATTGTCAAAGACCAGTGTTCTCACTTGGTGTATCCCATCATAAGCATAAAATAACAAACCTGTGGAAATTTGGGCTCAATTGGTCAATCATGAAAGTTGCGAGAAAATGATGAAAGAAAAACATCCTTGTTTGACGAATTTGTGTGCTTTTAGTTAGGAATAAAATACTTCTAGCTAGAAGTCAACAGCTCTCCAATGCTCGTAACCAAGTAAGTTTTTAAGTTAATATTTGTTTTGAGTAATTACCAAACGTGTACCTTCCCTTTAAATGGAAACGTATATAAATTTATTTTTGAGTCCGGCCGGCTTCCTCCCACTTTCTATAACGTTGTTTTAAATGTTTATTTTGACCAAGCGAAAATTTTCCATTTTTTGAAGTTCATTTAGGTGTGTAATTTTTTTAATTTAGTGGGGATAATTTTTGTTATAAAATTATAACTCGTGGCGCAAAACTTCTTTAAGTTTCTTAAGATTGTATTTCGAGAGAAGTTTGTCAATATAGTATTCAACAGGGGTACTCATCCGAAATTGTAAAGCAGGGTAAGGATAAGTGATCAATAATCGATTATTAATAAAGGATATTATAATCGATGATTGGTAATCGACAAACATTATTACTCTGTTGATAATTTACAATGAATGATTGACAAAAAAATTATCAATAATCTATGTTGGTAATCGAAAAAAGATACTCGATGATTATTTCGAAAACTGATAAATGACGATCTGAATGCATGAAATAGTCATAAATTTATTCAATAGTTTTGGAATTCTGTTTTGTTACGGAACGGAGTTATTTGTTTAAAGTTTTAAACCGTTTCCACTTGTTTGACAAGGATTTGAGAACGGCAAGCCTTTCAAACAAATGAATAAATTCAGCAACCGCATGAAGTCACGAGCCACTCGCGGTATTGAACTTTGATTTAGGATGTATTGATATAGCGGACATAGAATAACAAACATAAACCGAAGCAACAGGTAAGTGTTAGAGTGGGTTACAATATTTTGCATAACATTTTCTCTGGTGAGGTATCCTTTTGATTGATGAACGCAATTTTGTTGTTCAAGAAATGTTTCAGAATGCAAACAAAATCATTCTCCAGAAAGATTATCATTCTTTGGAAGGATTACTGTACAGATTATGTCAGGGTTTCGCCAGAATATTCTTGGATGTGTTTGTTACAGCAGAAAGGAGGACCTCATAGATCTGGCATATTGTCTGACCTCGGGTGACCTTTGACTACGGTAGCCGCGAAGGTTTACGTTTGAAAAACCATTATGTTTGAGTTGTGGCAGAGATGCCAACATTTGTGTTTTGCAATCAGGGAGATGGTGTACAACAACCAGGGAGATATTTAGAATTACATGCAACATTATATAAAAGGGAATAATTTCCAGATTTAAGGAGATTTTTAGTCAAATGTGTTCATCAAAACATTGAAAGATTTCTATTTGTGAATGTGGAAATAAATGTTTTATTGATTGATTGATTGATTGATTGATTGATTGATTGATTGATTGATTGATTGATTGATTGATTGATTGATTGATTGATTGATTGATTGATTGATTGATTGATTGATTGATTGATATTTTCAGGGACCTTTCTGCAGAATCAGGGTTTTTTTTTTTTTTGAAAAATTCTCATAAAATTGGAGAACAAAATACCATAGAAAAGCCGAGTTAATTACTTTTTCATAAAAGTCTTCAAATCTATGAGTAACAGCTATCATGTTGAACGGGGCAACATTTCCCTTTAAAGACATGCAGAAAATAATGCAATCGGATACTGTATATGAATATTCGGAGTAAACGTTCACATTTAGTCTACAAAATTAACATTTTTTCGTTAAAGTCAAGGCGAGAGAAGCCGCTGCTACAAGGAGTGAAAAAATTACATTCAAACCACAGACCACGTTTATGCCAAAACAACACAATTATTTTGTAGAGGATTGCACTCATCGAGCGACAGATCGCATTATATTACACACTCACGGAATATTTTTTTTTTTTTCAGGCATAAATGCAGCACTTCTGGATGTACTGTGGCATGGATGCTGTAATCGAAAGCATTTTTTGTAATCGAAAGCATTTTGTGTGCCTGAGGTGGTTGATAGCTAATAATAAGGTTTTCACCCATGAATGGTCAAATTACGAATGGGAATACAATTTAATAATATTTCATTTCTAGCTGGTTACATATACATTTAATTTGACTGTGCTAGAATTTCATACTTTATTACATAATCTGGCTAATGTATAGTTATATTTTATTATCTGCAGTTTTTATATCGTATCACCATTATACTCTCTTCAAAAACTAGAATGCTACAGATGGTTTACATCCTATACGGCAATTTACGGCAACAAAAACTACTGGTTAAGCCTACAGCACATTTCGATTGTATGTAGTATTTTGAATAACATTGCACTTAGAAGCAATTTGGTTAATTAAAAGGATTTCATGGCCTCAGATTTGAACCGGAAAAGCATATACGCTTACCAGATTGTGTATTCCTATCATGAGTTTTTCTTCCAGCATGCGTATTCGCTTTAAGATACTTGATTTCGAGACCTCAAATTTCTAGTTCTGAGGTCTCGAAATCAAATTCGTGGAAAATTACTTCTTTCTCAAAAACTACGTCACTTCAGAGGGAGCCGTTTCTTACAATATGCTATCAACATCTCCCCATTACTCGTTACCAAGTAAGGTTTTATGTTAAAAACTAATTTTGAGTAAATAACCAACGATGTCCACTGCCTTTCAAACGATCGAACGCTTAAAAACTAATAGTATGCTTTGCCTTTCAGTTTCCCCTTACTAGTTCCTTTACAGTTTATTCTAATCATGATGATTTAATGACAATCTGCTTGCAAATTGAATTAATTTCATTTTAACCGGTCAAAACTAAGAAGCCATTTCCCCCAAGGTGAAATAGAGCGGTGCATTTTATCGCATTTATATCTATTAAACAAGGGTCAGCAAAGGTTGTCACTCTATAAACCTCGTGCCCAGAAGAAAAAGTCAATCATTCATTCCACCCCTGCAGGGTTTAGTGAGATTAAACTCGTGTTTACTTTTATTTAAAACAAAATTGTTTTGTTAATCAAAACCTTACAGTTGTATGTCCTTTAAAATTATTTTCCTGTGTACCTTAGCTGTTTGTTAATTGTCTACTCCCCACTCCCTAACATCCATTCCAAATTCACACTTGGCCCCGCCCTTCCCCCTTTTCTATACAGTTTTAATTCCTATGGTGAATATTTTGTGGTGTTTTGTTTTTTGTTTTTATCGAGCTCGATTTCACATTGAGCTAAGATTGATCTTAACTGCAAGTTACTCTAATTACTGAGCAAAGAGTGATTCCACAAATTGCTTTGTAAAATACGCTCAAGGATGTTTTTTTGTTTTCGTTTGTTGTTCGTTTCAACTTTATAATGTTTGTTATTGTTAATTTTTCTTTCGAATGTCCAACTGTTTTTTTTTTTAACTTCACCGATGGCGTCGATAAACCAGTTAGTTTGAGTTTGTTGGTTTGTTGGGGCGGGTTGTTGATTTGTTGTAATATTGCAAATCATGTTATAATCACCTATTTGATATAATGGTTAAATATGCCTATACAAAAGACTATAAACGGATCAAACTGCATAAGGTTACAAAAAAATTCGTATAACAAAGAAGAAAGTGACGTGACTTTGAACTCGACACAAAAACTGGGCGAGTACCGTTATAGCCACGAGACTCAAACAATTCAAAGATTTCACTTAATAGTCAAGTTCAAAATAATAAAACAAAACAAAAAAATTCCATTTAACTCACATTGTTTCTAGGTAAATTTTCAAAAAGTATACATCATTTACTGCACATCAAATTCTTGAACAAATTGTTTAAGAATCTTGTTTTTCAAAAACACATCCACTCTGCTACACTCCTGTTCCCTCTGAAAAACCACGCTTTACTTTCTTATCTAGAAAGCTATTGAAAACAAATATTTAATACCGAGCCTTAGAAGGGAGCCTTGATGTATGCAAATGAGGTGACGTGTTTCGTGTATCTCGGCTCGGAGGTTTTAAGGAGTTGTGTTTTTCCCACAAGATTTTATGAAACCTTTAAAAAAATATTCTCCATAGAATTTTCCTGGGGTCCGAATTGACCGCGGGAGAAACAGGTCAATAAGTCTCTTTCAAGGGCACTTCAGACAGCTTGGAATTGTGAGTGTGTTTACTGGAGCGAAATGATTTCGACATTTGGGCAATATCAAAATGAAAGCTTTTTATGATTGGAAAAGGTCTGAATTGTATTGAAACTGGAAGTGTTTTCTGGGCACTATAGACGGAGCAGAGGGAAATGAAAGGGAAAGTTAGGGTTTTATGATTAATTTTGTGCCCCCCCCCCCTTGTTGTCGTCAAAGTGTCCATTCAAACCTCTGAACAATATTCTCCTATTCCCTTAAAAAAATCTCAACCACAACACCCCTTACATTGCAAATATCACCCTCACTCTAATAGCGTCCCCTTTTTCTTTTATCTGTTCCCCAATAATTAAAGGAACACGTTGCCTTGGATCGGACCGGTTGGTCTTTGATAAGCGTTTGAAACCGTTTGTTATGAAATGCATATGGTTAGAAAGATATTTTTAAAATATAATACAATGATCCACACAAGTATCACTCGAAATTGCACGGTTTTCCTTTTACGTCGCGAACTAACACGGTCGGCCATCATTTGTATGGAGTCAAAATGTTGACTGGAAAATTTAACACAAGTAAGTTGTAACTCATGACAACCGCTCCCTACTTTTTTGTCAGTACTCCTAAAATGAACAGGTCTTTTGGCTTCAGTCCTCCCATTGATCCGCCCACCACCACATGCACCACCATACGTACATCTACCTCAATTTACCCAGTCGTGACCCGCCCCCCTTCTTCGGACTCTGGGATAAGCCATGGAGGTAGTAATCAGCCAAGCAAGATATCACTCAAGATAAGTAACGATTGATCTGCCCCTATACAGCCTTGACTCTCATACGTCAGTCTCACTGACAATAGTGATATTTCCCATGCTCAATGTCATAGCTCTGCTTACCGTAAGCAAAAGAAAAAAAAACCTAACTCGAGATAGGATTAATCCTAGCGTTTCATGAAATCGGCTGCAGGGAATTCTGCAAAAAGAGAAAGAGGGTATAGCCTATGTATCATTGTTACACGTATATTCAAACATGTGTTGAGTTTGTTGGAAACAAAACAACCAATCATGGGAGGTATTTCATTTATTTGAAAGTTTGCGGAACTTGGTTAAAACGATGGTTGTTTAAAGGCAGTGGGCACTATTGGTAATTACTCAAAACAATTATTAGCATAAAACCTATCTTGGTTGATAGTATCAAACATTGTGAGAAACGGCTCCCTCTGAAGTGACGTAGTTTCGAGAAATACGTTATTTTCCACAAATTTGATTTCGTGACCTCAGATTTAGAAGTTGAGGTCTCGAATTCAAGCATCTGAAAGCACACAACTTCGAGTAACAAGGGTGTGTTTTTTCTTTCTTAGTTATCTTGCAACTCTGACGACCAATCGAGCTCAAATTGACACTGGTTTGTTATTTTATGCATATGTTGAGATACACCAAGTGAAAAGACTGGTCTTTGACAAATACCAATAGTGTCCAGGTCTTTTTAAAGACCTGGACACTATTGGTAATTGTTTTACTAACATTCGGCCGTCCATGCCAACCAGGGCCCAATTTCATAAAGCCTGTAAGCAGAAACATTTGCTCAGCATGAAATTTCTTCCTTGGTCAAAACAGCATAATCAACCAAATTTTCATTTGTTGCATATTGCTTGATACTGGTATTCAGCTTATGTTTGCTAAATCCTGAAAATCACTTGGAAATTTGGTTGGTAATCCTGTTTTTTACCAAGGAAGAAATTTCATGCTAAGCAAATTTTTGTGCTTACTTTACAGGCTATATGAAACTGGGCCCAGCTAGGTTTGTTTATCAACAATGGAAAGGACTATTGAATGTAGTTGTTGTATTATCTTTTCACTTTACTATCTCATTCAAAGTATTTAAATTCCAGCCTCGTTTTTGATTATACAACATGTTTGACATACAAGTGTTACAGGCACTGGACACTATTGATAAATTGCTCAAAATAATTGTCAGCATACAATCTTATTTGTTAACGAGCAAGAGGGAGCTGTGGATAGTTTAAAGCATTGTGAAAAACGGCTCCCTCTAAAGTAGCGTATAGTTTTAGAAAAAGAGGCAATTCTCACTCAAATTTTAGAAAACTTCAGACCAGAAGCCTTTTATTGTTCATCTGAAAGCACACACGCTGTGCAACTGTAGGGTGTTTTTTCGTTCATTATTCTCTTGCTACTGCGATGACCAATTGAGTTTATATTTTCAAAGGTTTCTTATTTTATGCATATTTTGGGAGACATCAAGTAAGAATACTGGTCTTTGAGAATTATTAAAAATGTCCAGTGCAGTATAATTTGTCCATGTTGCTGTGAAATGTTCGCGACTAGTACCTCCCTATAAGACCTATCATGCTGCCTCCATCTTTGAAGACGGCTGCACCGTGATATAGGTCTACTCTACTCTGCATAAAATGAAACTGAAAGTTGTCTACCGCTCAACCATTCATTGGAACTGGGTCTTGCTTTCTATGAGGCCCCTTTCCATTCACGGTCTATCACAGTTTGTCTAAACTTCACCTTTAACTCATCACGGGCTACTAAGAAATGTTGAAAGATTATTTGTCCCAAAACTTATGCCTCCAGTTTGCCCTCAAAGGATGGCCAGGGTTTGTAAAAACACAAGACCAAAGATCTTTATTGTATTTTCGTTTATCGCAATAAATTGCAAACACTCGCAAACCAACTGAGGTGGAAGCAGATAAAAATCTTGAATAACATTGTTAAGAAAGGAAAACTAGGTTTTGTTTACGACCGGCGTTGTCATTTAACCCAGATATCAAAATGGCAATTTCACATAAATATTGTTGATTTTTTTCTTTTCTTTGTTAGATAACTGTTGGGTGAGGTCAGAGATGATTATCACTGTTTTTTTAATTTATTTTATGAAGACAGAGAAGAAAACTAAACAATGAGGTCAGGTTGCTTACATTGTTTCAGTTGTTTCTTAAAGACGTACAAACAATAGCCAGGCTGATATGGCGTGGCATCGTAACCGATAACTGATAACCTGGCCATTAATATTTACATTCGTTTTTTATCGACGTTTTCTAAACAAATATCGAGTTATGGGCTAGAATAATTTACAATACACTGACGGTAACAAACGTTTGGTTTAGAATGGTTTGATATGTAGCAACTTTGCTTTAAAGGCAAAGGACACTACTGGTAATTACTAAAAAATACTTATTATTAGCATATTTTTCATAAAGCCTTACTTGGTAACGAGTAATGAGGAGCTGTTGATAGTGTAAAACATTTTGAGAGACGGCTCCCTCTGAAGTAATCTATTTGTCGAGAAAAAAAAGTAGTTTTCCTCACGAGTGAGTTCGAAACCTCAGAATTAGATTTTGAGGTCTCGAAATCAAGCATCTGAAAGCACACAACTTTGTGTGACAAGGGTGCTTTTCTTTCATTATTATCTCGCAACTTCGACGACCAATTGAACCCAAATTTTCACAGGTTTGTTATTGTATGCATATGTTGAGATACACCAAGTGAGAAGACTGGTCTTTGACACTCAACAGTAGTGTACAGGGTCTTAAATTTTGCGGATTATTCACGTTCATATAAAAGCAGTATGGGCTACAGAACGTCAAGGCAGGTTTTTAAATTTCGTAAATGATGCTCGCGTTGAATATTTAAGAACTGCAGCATCAATTTTTACTCTGAACAAGTCTGGGTCAGAACTGACCCGGATCCTTGACCCCCTATGGCCTGGTTCATTTCTGGAAACAGAATGACCTCAAATCTGCGTCAAAATGACACAGAAATTAGTCAAACTGAGTCAACATTCAATTTTGAGCCAAACACTGTTAATATCAAGCTACTGTGCGTACTTTTTGATGACCTTTAAGGCACGTAAGGGGTGCTGCCATACCGGGAGCGGTCTGTGATCGTATTTCGGTTGGTAACATAATTCTGGAAAGTATGCTAAGCTAGTTTCTGTGCTTACAGCAGTTCTATGAAACTTGACCCAGCTGTTGTAGCTAGAAGCAGCATACTCCTTCCCATTTACGAGTTCAAGAAGTTTGTTGTTTGGTTTTAATCGCTGCTGTATATACGGCCATTTTATTAGTAAGATGCGCTTAAATCTGGGCGCCGTCTATAATTTGTAAAGTTGTGGCGTGAATACGAGTGCCTGCACTCTTGGCGAACAATACGACAGAGCAGTAATACAGGTTGGGGGTCAGGGAGTTTGTTGCATCAATCGCTACGATGGACAAATCAAATGTATGCAATTATTTTGGGAGAGTAAATCGTGATCGTGCGATGGAGCTCACCGTCGCATTAACCGCAGAACTGCCGCCGTGGGAATCGATCTGTTAACGGCACCCCTTCTCATGCGGGACACGGTGCGTCACGACGTGTAACCAAAAAAGGCTTCGTTGTTGTGGGAACCCACCCAGAAAATCGGTTTAGAAAATGCAAAGAGTGAGTGAGGCATGATGTTGAAGTGCTATATATCTGTTTTCTGGATTAAACTTAGACACGACAAGTTGCTGCAAAATCATTAACCTATTTTTTTTTACAACAAACACGTTCTTCGAGTTATTGGGGATCTTTTCTGAAAATTTGTTTTAACGGATCTTACAGGTATATTGGGGAAACTTGGGGATAATCACCTTTAAAGGTACACGCTATAGCGCCATCAAATGAAGCTATAGCGCCATCAAACTTTTTGAAGAAAAAAAAATAGATCGAGTAACAACAAATGGCAGCCATCTTGAAAAATCTTAAACTACTTGTATTCAACAAATATTTTTCTAAAGGACAAATCTGCGATGGCACTTAAAGGAACACGTTGCCTTGGATCGGACGAGTTGGTCTATAAAAAGCGTTTGAAACCGTTTTTTATGGAATGTATATGGTTAGAAAGATGTTTTAAAAGTAGAATATAATGATCCACACAAGTATCTCTCAAAATTGCACGGTTTTCTTTTTACGTCGCGAACTATCACGGTCGGCCATTTATGGGGGTCAAAATTTTGACTCCCATAAATGGCCGACCGTGTTTTTGGACGAGGTAAAAAGAAAACCACGCAATTTCGAGGCATATTTGTGTAGATCATTGTATTCTACTTTTACATCATCTTTCTAACCATATGCATTTTATAATAAACGGTCAAAAAACGCTTTTCAAAGACCAACTCGACCGATCCAAGGCAACGTGTTCCTTTAAAGGCAAAAGTCGTTCTCTTTACATACATTTACTGTGTGCCGAATTCCAAGCTTGTATCGTCAATCGTCAAAGGCACAATCCCACTACCTACAACAAGTCAATAAATTATCATTACGTGATAACGGCCGTAGTTGTTATGTAAAGTATATGCTTCAGCTTATTACACGGTAGGCCTATGCATTTGTTCACCGATTCGAGTTTGGTGGATACTTATCCCGAAAGATTACTCAATATTTAACATTGCTCATCTTACTAAATCCCTATTTACTTAAACAATACCATACAAGCAATAAGGCATTTTCGAGTTAAAAAAAGTTTAAAGATAGTCGTTGACAATGACTCGCTTATAATCACAAGATACATCTTAGTGAACTCCTCAGACCATTGGGACAGTTACTACGTCAACAAGCGGTTTAGGGGCAAGCTTTTGTATAGCTACCTCCAGATTAGCAAACCCTGGTACCATTGTGCCACACACTTTCATTCTGAATTGTGTATGGGTGTTCGTCATCTCTTATTGTACCAATGCAAAGCTTTCCCTGAACATGACATATCAACTGTCTCTTATAGTCTGAGGAATTCAAGTTTTAACAATAACTTCTGATAAAGTACGTCACGGTACCAGACAATATTCAAATCTAACACGCACATGGATTATTGTATCATGATACCATGCTAACTCTCATCTTGAACACTACAACATTGTTTCGTAAGTCCAGTAACTGTAAAAACCTCATACTAACAATACAGTGACTGTAAGAATACATAAGACTCACTGTTGATTCAGTCTAAAAAATATCCCAACCCTCGGTAAGAATAATAATAAGCAATTCATATTAAAGACACTGGACACCTTCGGTAATTGTAAAAGATCGGTCTTCTCACTAAGTGTATCTCAACATACATGTATGCACAAAATAACAAACCTGTGAAAATTTGAACTCAATTGGTCGTCCGAAGCTCGCGAGATAGACGAAGTTGTGTGCTTTTAGATGCTTGATTTCGAGACCTCAAATTCTATAGTTCCAAGGTCTCGAAATCAATTTTAGTGGGAAATTACTTCTTTCTCGAAAACTACGTTACTTCAGAGAGAGCCGTTCCTTACAGTGTTTTATACTATCAACAGCTCTCCATTGCTTGTTACCAAGTAAGTTTATATGCTAACAATTATTTTGAGTATTTACCAATAGTGTCCACTGCCTTTAAAACAAAATGCATGGTTTGCACGTCGAAGCAATAAGCAGTGATTGCGTATCTTTATACCATATAGTCTGCCTTCCGGGTTCCTATCGCATACAAACATATGAACCTAGCATAGTTTGCATGCATGAGAGACGGTAAATTTGCCGCCAAACTATAAGTAACTGCAAATTGAATTTGTAGGAGGATTGTGAGTAACTATATTTAGATTCAAGAGGAACCCACAGACGGAGTACAAAGAATCCCGTGCAAAAGGCAATTGCTTTAAATAAGTCCATGTTTATTTCCCGGGAGCTTTATAGTTTTGGAGCTGCTTTTGCAAAAGCAAAACTTCGTGACAAGTAGTCGTGTCCCCTATTTTACACCATCAATAATTTTGCTGATGAACAGGAGGGGCCAGACTAGGATACCTCTCTGCCTCATTTTGGTCATGCTGTATTTTGTACAATGAGGGGGAATGGAATATCATCTGAAAAAGGTATGATGAAAAGAAAGGAGCGATCATCTTAGTTTGTTGTTTACAAATACTGTCTGTTTAAAAATAACTTAAGTGTAGTGGAGGAGATAGTCTGGTTCCCTTATAGTGTAATTGTGAGATGTGTTAACACACGGGGAACAAACCAACGATGCATCACCATGACTCCATAAGCACTATAATTTTATTCCCAACGGAGATATACTATTGTTCACGTATTTAATAGATGGAAATTTGCACAGGGGATACCGACTATTAATTTTTGGTTTTACCCACTCACGTAGTTTTTTATCAACATCAGTTTTGACTGTTCAGGAAGCTATTTCCAAGTATTGCTTCTGTATTCTGTACAATGGTTTGTTACTTAACATGAGTATTTTGCATTGTTGATATAATGGGGAGAGGTTTAAGCAAAATACATTACTTTCTGCGATATAAATGAGAGAGGAGACACTTTATTGCACTGACTAAAATACAATTTATCTTTCAGCTGAAAATTTTATAATGGACGAACAATTTGAAGGGTTGGTCGATGTTCATAAATGGGAATGCAAAGACAGGACGTGACGTAACAAAGACCGGGTGAATTACTGAAGTAAGAAGCAATATGAAGTAATTGCACAAAATCTAATTTGGGTTTTATTTGATTATACGACTTTTTTTTTTCATCAAGACTAATTTTTGCGAGGAAAATATGCAGTTAGACATATACAAGCAAAATATAACCGGGAAAGGAAACCAGAAAAGAATATGAGTTTACATGCCTCTCGTTGTCTTTTTTGTGTGAGAAATGCAACATACGAGTCTCATGTTTTGTTTCTTTTAGGGCAGGGTCATATCAGAGCTGTCAATATTTGCATCTTGCATTCAGGCTGATTTTGCACAACAAAATGGGGGCATATATATATACAATAGGTATTCACAACCAAGGAAATTTTCAAATTTGCTCATCAGACAATAATTGAAGGATTGTTTTATGTTCAGGGAAGTTTCAGCACAGTTAGGGGGCGTTGGTAGCTCTGCCATGTCATATCAGACAAAATGTTCTCGCATTAAAATGTGCTATAAAAGTTTCAAAATAAGAAAAATCTGCAGAGTACAAATGAAGGCACAAATGCAGGTACATCATTAACATAAATTACGAAATATTGACAAGGGAATAAAATCTTGCAATATTAGTGTATCAACACCGCCAAATTACACAAGAGTGAAATGTTTATATAGTAAAAGTCTCTTGCCCATTCTCCAATTAACATTTTAAGAGGGTTTTATTGCAAACATTTCAGATTGCTTTGATAGTAAAAATGCTGCTAGAAATCGCCAAGAATCTAAAGTTTAAGTGCCCCCAAACATGCCGGTTCATAATAAACATTTCCCAGAGCGTTTTACGGCGCCACCACGCATCATTCATTCTTCCTAAAGTGCGCTGAGGGATACCGCCGTTATCGGCTTGTGGGATTACTCTTCTCAAAAAACACCATAAAGGCTGAGACTTAATTGGATTTGTGTTTCCATCCCATGTTAGCAGTTTATGATTTAGTTGGTGACTTCAAGTCTCGTACATTCACCTTTACATATAAAGATCATTTAAGAAGTTAATAATCCGTAGATAATGATGAAATTACATGGGATTGTTTGTATCAAAAACGTCCAATGTGCACTCAGGTTGTCTCAGTTATTTCTTTCCCTGCCTTTCACCTCCGTGTTACGGGTTTGAATCCTGGCAATAAGCCTACCGTGTGGATTTAAAGTGTTTTCAAAAGCCCCTATCCTAATTTTCTCCCAACACACAAACACTTACAGGCTGCATTTCATCACCTTCTGTGCGCAGACATCACGCCTTAAAGGCAGTAGACACTATTTTTAACTACTCAAAATAATTTTTAACATAAAACCTTACTTGGTAAGTTAGTACCGAGTAATTGGGAGAGGTTAGTTGTATAAAACATTGTGAGAAACGGCTCCTTCTGAAGTGACAGTTTTCGAGAAAGAAGTAATTTCCTCGAATTTGATTTCGAGACCTCAGAATTTGAGTTTGAGGTCTCGAAATCAAGCATCTGAAAGCACACAACTTTATGTGACAAGGGTGTTTTTCTTTCATTAATATCTCGCAGCTTCGACAACCAATTGAGTTCAAACTTTCACAGGTTTTTTTTTGCATAATAATGTTGAGATACACCAAATGAGAAGACTGGTCTTTAACAATTACCAATAGTGTCCAGTATCTTCAAGACACTGCACATTCAAAGGCCTACCGACCGCATTTTTATTTCCTTTAGTATAAAATTACCAACGTCAACAGTTGGCCTGATTTTTTGTTCAAGGTTTCCTTTTTTGAATCGATTAAAAAGAAGAAACATTCCCAGTTGAAGAGCACTACGTCAGTGGCAATTGTGATGTACAGAAAAAAATTGCATCCGGGCCACAGTGCTAGTCGTTTTTGTAGACTTTCGTGATCTGAATACAGAAATGAACAACAGGGATGAGATTTTCCGAAGTGGGAACATTCTTTATAATATTGCTTTCGAGCCTGGGTTTCCCTCTTATTCTAAAACCAGAACCCCCGAGATGCTACAATTCATGAGGTTTACAGGCTAAGCATCACTAGAAATATAAAACTACAAGTTTATACACAATATCTTTCTCTCTTTAGTGGCTAATTTACTTCTTTCAAGAAAATTTACATTTTTCCAAGCTTGGGATATTGAGAAAATCCTAAAACCAGGACAACTCATGAGAAATCTCATACCCGAAAAGTTTTATTTGAACTTTTAAGTTTGGTTTGGAAAGAGGCAGACAAAACCCAATTGATGGTGAACGGAAGTAAGTCTCGTAACCCCGTCTTCTTAATACTTATATTATAACTTGTTCATTTCTGACAGTAGAGTTCATGCAGTTTCGTACAATTGCAACAATACAAAATATAAAAAAACCTGCAGCATATACGAAAATCTTGAGTTCACAATATCAACATGTCGTGTGTGATAGCAATGTGATAACAAGCTTTGTAGTCATCTGCGTATAGCATTACCTGTTCAACACCATAGCAGACAGACAACGTCTCTGCGGACTCGAGAGTACCAAACAATAACTGCATCATAACGTATTCATGTGTCCCTACGGACGCGACAGTAACAAACAATAGCTGCATCCTAGCGTATTCATGGTGTCCCTGCGGACGTGACAGTAACAAACAGGTCAAGGAGCTCTCGGAGATGCACTTGCTCTACGCAAAGGGACTTAGAACATCCACAGGAACACTTATCTATTTTATATCTTCACATGATAAGTAATCACACTCTACCTCTAAGGCCATGACGACTCGAAAACGTCCACACGTTCAGGGATCACCTTGAAGGTATAACATACAACTTCTGGTGAAAATTGGGTTACAAATTCATTCCTTCTCTAACGTGACAAGGAATTTAATTTTCCTCATGCAGACACCTCTAGCCTGTGGCTATCACTTAACTACATAAAACGGGTGATCGTTTTTTATTGTTCTTTACCAATGCAAAATCAATTTCCCCAGTAAAGGGTAATAAAGTTTAATCTATCTTTCTATTTATCTTGATAACCATCAAAATGGTTTAAACTTATTTAACCTATGGGGAAATTACAATGCTTGTATTCGATAAAGGCAACCTATAATTTCCTTGATGAAATCACATTTTGAACTTTGCTTGAATCATTGACATTTCTTAAAACAGACAGAAACATTTGGGATAAATATCTATCACCCGAACATGCACGCATGACACACGTGTATGTTATCTTCACTCGTCGTTTCAGAAACTTGTGAAACAAAATGGCGTATTACGTAGCTATTAAATCGTACATCACACTCTTGTCAAGATATCCAGTGGTTGGACATATGGTTCAAGTCAAGAGACTGCCGACTCGTTTAACAATAAACATTCGTTTAAACTGTTATTTGGAGTACATATCATTTCCATGCGTTTTGAGTTAAAACGCCTTTGGCATCTCTCCGAATAAGTGTATACAGGATTGCTTAAGATAAACAAAAACATTGTTTAACTTTTGACTTTTTAGACTGTTTATATGAAGTTCCCATACCAGAACCATTCACAATGTGAACTGTTTTTCTTAATATTTCTCTAAAATGGAGTCATGTTCGAAAAAAATGTATCTGCCGAATTCGGTTGTTGTGGTTACATGCTGAAAAATGTGCATGCTTTTCCCACGGATTAAACCCAAATTTTCACAGGTTTGTTACCTCATGTGTATTATATGGGGGATCAAACATGGTATGAACATGGTCTGTGATATTGCCACCTCTGCAAATCAAGTTGACTTAGCACAGCTTTGACAGTTGTATTCGTGGGGAAGAAAAACACGCATTTACCGTCGCCTATGGCCCATAATGGGCACACAATCCCGACTGTAATGACACATGCAAGCAAACCACACACCATGCCACGTGCCACTTCTAAACGTTTGTAACTTAATCAAGCCCGTCGCATTGTGACATGTGACACCTCTGACGTCATAGACTTATTACGCATACACCACGCGAGTGACACTAAGTCAGTACGTGTCGCAAATTACTCACCACTCTAAAGGGGTGATATAAGCCGAGTCTAGTGCAGTTAAGTACAGGTGTTTGACTGAGACAAACACTCTTGGTGTGTTTTTAGCGACTTAAAAGGACTGAAACTTACAAAAGGTTTACAGTAAGGAGTTTCAAATAACAGCAACACACTCCGAACTAAAGGACAAGCTTTTGTATTATTTTGAGAGCTTAAGGATGGAATGAAGAACGGTTGCATGCACTTAAGTTTCAGTGTGAACGGCATTAGCGGTTGATCAAAAACAACATAAACGATCACTTTCTCAGCGAGAAATGTTGTTCGTCTAGTGTTATTTACTCGTCCATCTCTTACAGATAGAGAGAACGAGGAGATGGTCCGAGTTTGAGTTTGAGCGATCATAAAAGAGGAATTCCTATCACTCCTGATCAATCATTCAACGCAGGGGGACTGTGCAAAGCTTTGATTTTAATCATCGTTTCTCTCCACAGGTCTATCGCCGATTATTTACGCGGGATTTTTATCTTATGGTTATCTCCTGCAGTTACTTCCCGCCAAAACGTGCTGAGTTGAAACCGAATACATCAATTAACGTATTGAAATGACACAGGTGCTTGATGAACACATTATTTATATTGAATTTTAATCAAATTATTTCGAGGTAGAACATTCTCATGGTCCGGATAATGAGTTTATTCGGAAATGAGATTCTGTTCTCTAATTTATCAATGTTTTTTTTCTTCATAACATTCATGAGTGAGATGAATAAGGGTTGGTGTACTTTGGTACACCGTTCAGGCGCTGTTGAAAAAAAAAAACGCAATACTCTTGAATCCACCTGTCATGCACAGGTTTTATCTGAATCGACTCACAGCTCTCCAAAGATTTGCTTTAATTGAGAAGCGATTCTTTTTTGAAGACCACTCTTGAGGGTTTTGGGTATCAATGACGAACAAAAGATCGAAAAAGTAAAGCCCTTGCCGAGTCACTAGTCTGTCCACGGACCTCTCCGTGCGTCGGGAATCAGACACTGAATGGCACACAAGACGAGTTTTTATTACCTCGTTTAAAAACCTGCAGGCTCCTTCCAGACAAAGGCACAAAGACAAGGCTAGTTTCCTCAGTACAAATTTCGGTCAATCTACTCTTACGTGCCTATGGGTAAGAATATAAAACCTCACTGTCCTCACTTGTTCATTTTATCAGAGGTTAATACACGTCAAGTTCTGCACTGTCACTCCCTCAAATAAGTACGAACACTAAATAACTCCAAGATGGCGCCTGACAAGAAAAGTTTATACGACCGGTATGTCAACAACAGACTGTTGAAGCAACGACATAGTGGCTCAAGGGAGGCAGGGGATGTACAAAAGCCATGCTTGATGCCACAAGATTGCATGCGAATCGCAGTCAACCTTAATAAAAACCATGATCACTTGGCGTGTACACAGCAGGACTAATCAATAAATGACACCATTTTAAATTGTAGATATTAATTGAATTTGAATTGGTGTTTTTATAATAAGGATTACCGCACACGTGAAAACAATGAACAAAATAATGGTCGGTTGCTTTACAATTCGCTAAAGTATTATGAAATAAAAAAGCATATTTTAGTATGATATTCATTTTATACGCCTGGTCAGGCGTATAAAAACAGCCGCGATGGAACCACTGAATGCAACGAAATCACATAACACGCCACATTTCAAGGTAGTATTATCGCCGTTTATTTTTTTTTTTTCATCGAAATGCTGTTTTATAGGTAAGTATATCAAACACGATCTTGTGAAAGTTCCAATTAAATATAGTGTCCACCTGTTGACAAAAGGGACAGAATGTAGCTGTAATTTCACAAGAACATCAAATTTATCCATGTTTAGCGAGGTGACAGCGGGTACCAACCGCATCTCTTGCTGCATCTTTGCGAACAGACACCAGCTCTCAGAAATCTAAGAGCCGATTTATACACAGGAAGCTTCACAATACTGGGTTTAGCTTTTGGTTATAAATTACATATTTTGTGCGGGGTCATTACCAAAGTATGACCCTTAACCTTTAAATACAACTTTGATCCTGTCAGTCAAACACGCTCAAATCTCCACCCACAATCAGCAGCCCTTTTACGACGGTTTATACCGTATCCGATTACCATTATACGGAGCCCAAGCTCCCCGGCCAACTCCACATGGAATTCAACTGACAAACTCTCTCTTTTGACGATGACAACAGAAGAAGAGTAGACCTCAACTCAAATTTCATCCCCAGAATACCCAGTGGATATGTTTTAATTAAAAGCTATTAAGAGTAATGTCTGAACTCTTTTTACCCGGGTACAGAGACACGGGGAGGATGGTCAGCTTGAACTTGAAGTGGCTCTTGGAATATCAAGTAGGTTATAGATGTATGTAGAGCTTGCAATAAGCTTTACTTGAGTGTTGATGTACCCAATACTCCACCGTGATTTAGGGTAACTGTTACAATATCAACTCCTAAACGTTTCCATATATTGAGATGTCATATTCAACGATGTAGAAATGAAATGTTAAGATTGCTCCCTCACTGCATGATCTTGTGAAGAAGTGTATTATAGGCACAGTTTTAAAACCTAGGTGTTCTAGATGTGATAAATAATCAATAAAAGAATTCGAAATTTATTTTAAGAGGAAAGACATGTTTATCAAATTCAAAAGCAACCGTTTAATTTTCTTTGCGGCTTGGAATACTTCCAAATGCGGTAATCTGACGACTGTTTACAAATAATCAAACTCTTTCTGATGATCTTGTATCTATAATCATATGCATCAACACGGGGTGGGGTTCAAAATATAGCGCGCCACCAGGAGTTTACCCCGGAAAGGCCAAAACAGTTTGAACTTTTGACGGTCAACATAGTTTAAGCCACCTTTTGGTTTGTATGGAGAAAACAGTACACTCCTGCAACCCAAATTGCGCATAGCTAGCCTACACTCTTTCTCTGTCCGGTCAGCCTACAGGCACAAATGCACTTGTCTCTATAGTCAAAACAAAGAGGTTGTTTCAGAATTGTTGCTTTCATATTCTTTGTTGGTGATAGCCCTGGCACCATAAAACCTAGAAATGAAATTATGGTTCAATATTGAGAGACAATTCGCAATTTTGCTAAAACGAAACACCCGCTGGGTACACCGTTTCAATCAACCAAGAACACGTGTTAAAGTTTCACCGATTGTATAGTTGTTTCTTAAAAAATGTTTTCCGGAAGTTTGTCTCGTCGTCCTGAGACGAACCTTCTATTGCCTAGAGGCTCTGAAGGTGCTTTTAAGAAATGATCGGTTTCATTATCGAGAATTTAATAATGAGAGGAGATGTAGGGCAAGTCTATCTCCAATGTTGAATCTTGTGAGAGAGGGCATCACATGCTTTTAATTAATGGAATGTGGAACCGATGCCAAATGGTTCAATGATATCCTAGGAAGCAATTATCAATGAGCAGATGTCCTCTTGAGCTGGACTTCTCGAAGTGTAAGATGTAAAGCATTCCACGTGGTTCAATCACGCGTTCGAATTAACGTGGGGGGACTTGATACGAATATAGGAATGCCGCTGAAGGCACTGTCGGGACACGTTTAGGTAGTTGCCAAACACCAGTATTCTCACTTGGTGTATCTAAACGTGCATAAAAATAACTTTGACTCAATTAATTTTAGAAGTTGCGAGAGAATAATGAAAGAAAGAACACCCTTGTTGTATAGTCTATGTGCTTTCAGATTCCTAACAAGTCTTCAGGCCTTTGAAGTATTTTTTTATTATACCTTTTTCTCAAAAACTATGCTACTTCAGAGGGAGCCGTTTCTCACAATGGTTTATACATGTACTATCAACAGCTCTCCACTGCTCGTTACCAAGTAAAGTTTTCATGCTAACAATTGTTTATGTTGTATGATGCAGAAGAAAATGTTATTAGGTCTGCATGTTTATACCATATCTCACTTATTCAAGAATTAAAAAAAAAATTAGTTTTGGTTATATGAAAACCAAAGTAGTGCTTAGTATCCCAACTGAATCAAGACGGGGGAAAGTTTATACGAAACTTTTAACTGTTGCTTCGTTTAGCCTCTATGAATTGGGAAATTCTATAGCTGTTAAAGACAGATAGGGTTAGATAATATACAACATTGGTAAATAATTCTCTACATCCAGCATTATCACTCTTTTTGAAAACAAAATATGACAATAATGCTAAACAGCTATCTTTTCACATATTATTTGCTTCAAACAGTACGAAAAGTATGTACTATTGTTGTCGGCATAACTCAGAAATACAAACTTAAAGACTCTGGACACTATTGGTAATTGTCAAAGACCAGTCTTCTCACTTGGTGTATCTCAACATACGCATAAAATAACAAACCTGTGAAACTTTAACCTCAATCGGTCATCGTTGCGAGATAATAATGAAAGAAAAAAAACACCCTTGTCACACGAAGTTGTGTGCTTTCAGATGCTTGATTTCGAAACCTCACATTCTAAATCTGAGGTCTCGAAATCAAATTTGTGGAAAATTACTTCTTTCTCGAAAACTACTCCACTTTAGAGGGAGCCGTTTCTCACAATGTTTTATACTATCAACCTCTCCCCATTACTCGTCACCAAGTAAGGTTTTATGCTAATAAATATTTTGAGTAGTTACCAATAGTGTCCACTGCCTTTAAAGGAACACGTTGCCTTGGATCGGTCGAGTTGGCCTTTGAAAAGCATTTGGAATCGTTTGTTTATGAAATGCAATTGGTGAGATAGTTAATTTAAAAGAAGAATATAATGATCCACACAAACACGCCTCGGAATTGCACGGTTTTCTTTTTACGTCGCGAAGAAACACGGTCGGCCATTTAGTGGAATCAAAATTTTGACTAAAAAAATGGCCGAACCGTGTTAGTTTGCTATTTCGAATCATGCTTGTGTGGACCATTATATTCTACTTTTAAAACATCTTTCTAACCATATGCATTTCACAGCAAACAGTTTCAAATGCTTTTCAAAGAACCAACTCGACCGATCCAAGGCAACGTGTTACTTAAATTAACGAAGTATTTCACGAGACGGCTCTTTGATGCATGGTATCTTTAGCGGTGGGGATAAACCATTGAGAACTCAGCATGACATGAGGATGCGGCTGATAGATCGTTTTCATCCTCCGGACATCTTCTTTACATCGATGGTAAGTCGACCCCCAACCACTCAATTATAGGCTAATTAACGGTCAGATACACTATCTGAGACTCTGCACCTATAACTCTGAATTCAAGATTGGAAACCGATGCCCGTAAAGGGATCACGATCAAGTTGACATTCAAACTGCCTGCTTGATTTGGAGTTAGAATTAATAAGGAATGCTTTCTGTTTGACTCTCTCGCGTTCTCGACATAACGCTATAAATGTTGAATCGCCAGATCCTTTTGTGCGTCTCTACTTTAGCGTAGGGCATTACAGGAAACGTGTGTCCTTAAGATTGATTATAGCTTCTGTAATCTTGAACTTTAAACAAATAATATATTTGCAACTCTTATAATAAAGTGTATCCTTGTGTTGGGAACCTTCCCTGTAAGGTCAAGTTTAAGAGTCTGCAAATTACTTCAGCTACACAAGGTTGATTTATTCTTCAGTTATCCACACGACCTTCTCGGTGCTTGCTGCGTACTAATGGCAGGCGCGAGTTTAATAGCGAGGTAAAAAATCACTGATTACGATCGTCCTTTCAGTGTCTCTTATTGTTCCTCGTGTATTTCTTGTTGATAATTTCCCATTGCCGTGTTGAACATAACACGAATTTTGCATGAATGATACACCGCATTACTGCGCTCAGGCCGAGTGACATGGGTTGATGACATTGAGTGTTATATGGTTGTTGACATAAGAGGCGCCCTTTGCAGGGCGCCCTCTGTCTACCAAAGCACCAACATGTTTTGGACATGTCGGATTTAACAAAAGCGCTCGGCTCAAAGACACGTTGACTTGAAAATAATTAAGGAGATAATCACTGTGTGGGCGACAGCCTGAAGTCTCAAGAATAATTTAAGATCACTGCATTCATTTCCGAAGAATCTATCGCTTGGGTTTAGGTTTTGTGCACCAGCCATTTAATTATTTACCCTGTAATTAAATAAACTAGTCTTCAAACTGCCCTTAATTTAAACAGGGGGGTTCTATAAGAACCTTTGCATACCTTATTAGTGTTATGTTTACAGTTGTCTGCGGGGGAAAGTCAATGGAGATATAGCCACTGTGTGGTATTTAGTCTACTAACCAATATTCATTCAAAGAAGTCAATGTGCTAAGCAATTACCAAAAGTTGGTTTTTATTACAAATATTCTTAGTTGGGATTTGATTACAAGTTGGGGAAGTGAAAGTTATGTTTACAATCCACAACCTGCATGACAAAATTCCCACCTTGCCCTTTTACAACTGTCAGAACTTATCACACTAGGCCATACAAAACAAAATTGAACAGTAGAAACTGCGTCAAACGCCCTACAGTATGTCAGGTTTTTCCCAGAATATGATTGCGTGACATAATGCAATTATTGTACGGGAAAATTCCCAGTTGTTGTTATTAAAAAGAAAGTATTGTTAAATCCTGGTCATGCACGTGTAGTCGTGACCCAAGCCTTCCGAAATCGTGTTTTATGAGATTTATCGACTTTGAAAAGATATTGCGAGTGCAATGGTGTGTGTATCGCCCCCACGACCTCCCAACAAAGAATAACTACAAGTGTTGAACGTGAGAACAACACCAGAAATGGTGGGGGGGGGGGGGGGGGGTTGCATGCAACTGTAATGTTGAGGTTCATTTAACGTTGTATCAACCACGTAACAAGCAAGAATTACTGTTTCAATCAGTATTGAAGTTTTATACACAATGGTCAATTAGGAAGGAAATATTAAGATGTAACAGACTTTCACTTCTTTTTCGAACCCGTTCTTCAGGCACATGAAGTGAATCCTGCTTTGAATGGTCCCAAAATCTTTCAAGTTTGCATTCTCCTGAAGATGATAAGAGCATATTGATCGAAACGTTGAGCCGATAACCACTGGTTCTTTTCAGAACCAACACTACTCAAAAAAGATATTCACACGGTGCTATCGCAAACCTCTATTAGTAGTTGTACCATAGAGCAAAGAGCATAATAATAGCTTGCAGTTATACTTCCACCATGCAATCTTTCAAATACCACAGTCAAGTTTGTGATTGATCAAAGTGGACGATTTTGTTGTCTATTAATAGCAGCTTTGGTTACACTATTTTTGTATTTATTCCCGACTACCCTGGGTATAGATCTATTCCAGAGTCAGCACTATAGAAATTGTCAACCAGTGTTTGACCTTGCTTTTGAAAAAAGGGCAGTGTGTGTGTGGTCCATGCACTGATTGCAAATGGCTGCCTTTCTGTACAATTACTTCGCTGCTAATGCTAATGAAATGCCTATTTCATGATTGTACTGTCACTACACGGAATTACATTGTCATTAATACAGGAATAACAAGCAATCGTATTGGTCCGCATGTCGTTGCAGGTACAACCCTTGCTCCATATACACATCAAGTTACAATACGAATAAATACAAGTCTACAAAAAACAGAAATGACTTCTGACTAACGGCCGGCCGTTTGCTACGGAGCTCCCTAAGAGCCATACCACCCACATATCTCGCCAAGTCGATTCATTTTATGGAATAAGTCGGATGGTCCTAAAACATAGGAAGCCCATATTTTAGATAAAGTAATTTTATAGATAAAGGAAAACCACTCACGGTAACTCGACTATTTTGGTTCAGTAAAAATGTTTTGATGAGATAAATTACGAAAAGTCGACATTTCACGTTTTTCTATAATATCGACTTGTATTGGACAGATCATGGAGGAAGGGGACAA
Source organism: Asterias amurensis (assembly GCF_032118995.1). Taxonomy (NCBI): domain Eukaryota; kingdom Metazoa; phylum Echinodermata; class Asteroidea; order Forcipulatida; family Asteriidae; genus Asterias; species Asterias amurensis. Next base: position 12,495,116 of record NC_092660.1, read on the forward strand.
AATCATTTTCTTCATGGCGAGATGAATTATCTTGAGAAGTGGTATGGCACTCCCGGGACTCCGTAGTAGTAAAGGTCACGTGTGGGTTGATGTATCTCTCACAATCGGGAATATGTAATCGTTTCAGGTCAACAATTTCGTTTAACAAGGTATCAGAAAAATCTGTATTAGTTTCAGGTCATTAACTAGTATCTCTTTTTAAAAATATCAAAAGTCAAAAATAGACAATATCTTTATGCTGTTCAACGGTCGTTCTTGACAACTTGCTGTCAGTTGCATTTGAGGTATTTCTACTCACAGATTTCGTATGGGCCAAAATGCCACAAAGGAGGCAGTAAAGCTATATACACAATACTTGGGGCAAGGCCATGGGACTGTTTAAATTTGGACTCGCAGAATGACAACAAGGACAGCTTGGAGATATGAATGACAAAGGGGATTGATGAGAGATGAAATCAAAACATCTCAATATGAACACGAACATGCTGGATGGACTGACTGGATGGGGGCTTAATCGAATAAAGGATGAATAGACCCTTTTCATTGGCAGCCATCTTGAAATATATATTTATTTTCATTCAAATGTCTCTAAGACAATTACATTACTGATCTCAGCGCAACATAACAGACAAATAACAAAGAAAGTGGTGATGTATGGTCAGCTGTCATGGGTGGCATGGAAACGTGACGTCACAGTTTGCTAGTATATTGCAAAATGTAATTTCGCCTTACTATATTATTTTTTCAACGTCCTCGACCGTAGCCTGTGGACGACTGCATGTGTGAAAACATACGTATTGGCGCCGTTATGTGCTCAACGTATAGCTTCCCGCAAAAGATGTTTTAAGTTTGAAGTTCGGATACGTGTCTCCAACGACGATGTGTTGGGGTGGGTGGAATGGAGGTTGTGTTCTAGGTGTTTACTCTTATTAGTATTGGTTTTTACCCTTTATACACAGATGTATGTGTGTTAGCACTGTATACTCAGTACTTTCCCGAGTTTTGTAAAACAAAAAATAACAGGCATATTACTCGGGTGGGATTCGAACCAGCGACCTTTGCAATTCTGGAGTAGACAGTGCCTAATACACTACGGTGTAAAAGTAAAAAAAATACAATGATACTTATTAGCTTTGACCTATCACGCCCTCAAGGGTATCCTTAATATATTATGCCTACATTGTTTCTTGTAGAATAACTAATTTTATGTACAAACATAAAATTTAACAAGCTAATTTGTGCATAAAGCGATGTTTGCTGCGACAAATCCACCTGGAATGTTATCTGGGGAAGCATCCTTCTCTGTTGATCCTTGTTAAATGCCATCCAGCTTAGAAAATGAAAGAGGTCTTGCAGGGTATAGGTTGATAATAAATAATTATCAATAGGTTTTGCGTGGGGTAAGTCAAATCTTGTAAGACCAACCTTAAAAGATCCAGCTTATGCAAAGGTTGAGCCAAATCAAAGGCTTTAAATGCACTCTACGTTTAAATAAAACGGCAGGTTCCTTGTCTGAAGGTAATGACGTCATGTTGACGTCATCGTAAGTCAGGTTTTCACCAATTTGTGGCTCTGTATATGAAAAATTGTAAAACTTGAGAATTTTTGGGGCTCTGCGGGTGGCAGATGTTTTTGGAAGACTTTGAAATATGCGGAGGCTCAGAAATCTAAAGTTAAGTCTGCTGTCACCAAGCGTTCCTAAAGTTGTCAATCATTGGCGTAAAACAAAAACTTGTAAAGATTTGAGCTCACAAAGCATTCATTGTGAAAATCGTCTTTCTGTTCATACCATGGTATGTTTATACTGTGACATGTTCTTCACACCATTGTTTCCCACTGACAATGGAGTATACTGTTCCCGTTCACATGGGACCAAGCTAATTTAACGCCTACCTCGATTTGCCTACACTGCTTTTTACTTGGGGGAAAAAGAACCACTTGATGCACTGTGGTAACAACTTGCCCATTACACGTACTGTACATGTACAATTTGTAGCCCCAATAATAAACCAAAATTCCAGCGGCTCAACGTACCTCGCATATTTCCCATTTGGGACTAAAGAAAGGGGCTTACACAAAAGCACGAGGGTGTTTTGCCAGCATTGTTGTCTGGGCGTCAAAGACCTCACCGATGTACCACCTAACATTCCGAGCTTTCTACCCTTGCAAGAGCTGAAGGCACACATGAGGCTTCCTTTGCAGACGGTAACCGGTTTGAGAAGTCGACAAAATGACCAATTAGTGACGATGCTATGACTGAGAATAAAGACTCGTCTTTTAAAGCATGGCACAGTTCGAGTTTCTCATACAAAACCCAAATTGGATCAGGAGTGCTTTTGAAAGACACCGTTAAGTTAATAATACTGGAAACCTGGCCCAATTTCATAAACCTATAATTAACCAGAAAATACTGCTTGACAAAAACAATTGTAAAGCAAAAATGTAGCGAGTCACCAGTAACAACAATGTTAACTAGTAGTGTAATTTTGGCTGGTAACCTGTTTCTACTAAGCAATACTAGTTGGTGCTTAGCGTGTTTTTGTGCCTACAGGCTTTTCAAATTTGGCCCTGATACCCTGATTTTAAACAAACATGTTCCCCCCCATGGGTTTGATATGAATCAATCACTGATGGGAGACCAGTGGTCATTACAGAATGCGCCTACCTATGAAAATTAGAACTTAATTACACTAATTAATTAATTATCTCTCGAAGCACCGCATTGACTTTATTGCATCCATTCTTAATTCAAGTAGCCTTCTCACTACCAGTTTCATTGTCAATAATTGGAGTTAAGAGCGTTCCTGGTGCTTACAAATTAGAACTTAAACAAAACGACCTCTACTATGATGTATCACATGTAAATGCCCGTTAAAGCCATTGGACACTTTCGGTAAACAGTATTGTCCAAGGCCCACACTTCGTGTATCACAACTTCTATATATAAAATAACAAACCTGTGAAAATTAAGGCCCATCGGTCATCGGAGTCGGGAAAATAACGGGAAAACCCACCCTTGTTTCCGCACGTTTCCTCGTGTCATGACATGTGTTCAAAATAAATTCGTAATTCTCGCTATCGAGAATTGATATTGTTTTAATGTTTTCTCAAAAAGTAAATCATTTCATGGAATAATATTTCAAGAGAAGTCTTTCACCATTACCTTCTGTAAACCCTGTAAGTTATTTGTAAATCTGTGAATTTTTTTAAATTTGTATTGTACCGAAAGTGCATAATGGCTTTAAAGGCACATGACACTATTCGTAGTTACTCAAAATAATTTTTAGCATATAACCTTACTTGGTAAAGAGTATGGGGAGCTGTTGATATAAAACGTTGTGAGAAACAGCTCCCTCTGAAGTAACGTAGTTCTAGAGAATGAGGTAATTTCTCGCTCAAAATATTAAAATATCTCAGGCCTGAAGCCTTTTATTATGCATCTGAAAGCACACAAATTAACTTGTGCAACAAGTGTGTTTTTTCTTTCAGTATTCATTCGATGACAAAATTTAGCAAAACTTTTCACAGATTTGTATTTTGATGCATATGTTGGGATACACCCAGTGATGATAAAGGTATCCAGTGTCTTGAATTATGGTGTATCACATGTTTATGCACGTTAAACTCCACGAGACGAGACTATGATGTACAGGAAACGTTTGGCTTTTTACAGTGCGGAAGTAATGTCGGATTTAAGACTAGACTCTTTAAAGACCTTTTACAGGCTGCTTTTGTGAAACTAGGCCTCCAGTATTGAACCCGTCAATAACTCCTCATGCCCAAAGAAAAGACCTTCTGACGTCACCCACCTTTTATGACACGACAATATAGACATTTAGTGAATGAAAATGTTCGTGTTTGGGCAAGGTAAACACTTATCATAATTATTATTATTGAGCAAACATACACAAAAATCACGACTCTGCTATGGTTGGCATTGTACGTAAACATACACACACAACGCTACCTCTTTATTAGGTTTTCTTCACTCGTTGCTTTTTGTATTCTGTTTTATTATTGAACTAGGGCCTGGATGGACAAATATTATAAAATATCATGTATCTACAGGGCAAAAAATGTGGTCATAATATTGAGTAAAGACAAAATGGGTATGGTGTACAGTTATGGCTGCACTCTGCCTCAAACGTTGCTGTTTTAATTTGCCTTTTACGAACGTTGAACGAATGTCACAAACCTATAAATTGGAAACCTAATATCATAAATTCCGAAACTCAGACAGGCTCTGTGAGTCTGTTCTTTTTGCACGGAGTGACTCATCGAATTAGGCTTCTTGACGCACTATATGTGCCGGTCCATGGTTATTATTGTGTGTTTCTGGGTGAGAAAGTCTCCATTAGAATTAATCACAAAACATGATCTCACATTTGGGTAAATTTTCGATTCAACAAAACTCCCTCAATCTCGGGTGTCGGCATTTTTATGCGCAATAAAAATGCATTTAAGACACCTTAAGTATACAATGGGATTTATGTGAAAGCTCAAAGTGTAGCCCATATTCAAGCATCGGCGTAAATAAATGAGAACCAAAATAGTATAGAAATGTAAAATCTCGTAACATTTAAATCACTAAGTTCTCCTAAAACATAGGAGCAACATTGCATTAAACACACTTTTGTTTACAGTGGGATTTATGGGAAAGCTCAAAGTGTAGTCCATATTCAAGCATCAACGTAAATAGGAACCAAAAACGTATAAACAATTTAAGGTAATGTAAAGTAACATTTAAACCACCAAGTTCTATTCAAACATATACTCAAAATTGCATTTAAGACACACTATTGTATACACTGGGATTTATGGCAATCAAGGCTCAAAGTGTACAGTCTATATTCTAGCATCAACTTAACTAAGAACCGAAATACAAAATAAACCATTTAAGATCCTGTTACATTTAAATCACCAAGTTCTCTTCAGACATAGAAGCAAAATTGCTTTTTAAGACGCACACACTGGGATTTATAGCCTACAATTCAAGCATTGACGTCAATTATGACCGAAATAATATACGAGTTTCAGATCTTGTAACATTTAAATCGCATGTTCTCTTAAAACGTAGAAACGAAACAATCAATTGAAATATTTCTTCGTACAACCGTGACTTTATGTTTCTCTTTACTAGGATGTCAAGGTGATTTAATAAATCTTTCTGAGGTCAAGGTACCTCTAAACTTCTTCGATCCGGAAAAAGGAAATCCCGACGCGCATCCATATTCGGGCTGACGGGTCAATATGCCATGCCGTTTAAATTCGAATGCATTATGTTCCGGGACATGATGTTGTAAATCCTATTTAAGCTTTACTAATGATAACAACAATGTATGGACAATGTTTGATCCGTTTAGTTTGGTCGAGACAAGTGGCGCCAGTGTAATGGCTTAAAATGACCATTAAAATTATTCAGTTTCAGAATGAACAATAATTTATTTTTGCTAAAATGAAGACTGTATCCCTAATGACTTGAAAGACTGAGGGTTTTTTCTCGGAATCCAAAATGGGATCCAGTTACAGAATGGAAAACAATTTATTTTACAAGCTAAAATGAAGACTGAATTCCTGATGACTTGATAGACTGAAGGGTTTTCCCGGAATCACAAAAGAGACCATTATAAATCAGACATTATATTTTGTTCTTGGTAAAAACAATTAAGGAACATTTCATTGAGTACGAGGGCTGACCTACATGTACACAAGGTATAGGCTTTAAAGGGACACACCGGCTCACCGTTTACGCAATTTAGGGGTGTAGAATCATAAATAATGTTTTTATAGATGGTTGCTGTAAAAAAAATCATCAAAATGTCACGTATTTAGCGAAAAATGAAAAAAAAAAAACGGCCATATAACAAGCTTCCGTTACAGGGACTCTTTGAATGTGAATCTTACGTTAGATTGTTCACCATTATTTACATTTTGTAGCGATAATTTGAATACATGATCTTTTTCGTCAATTATTCGTAAATAATTTTGTAAAAAAAAGATTTAAATTTGGTTAAGTAAGTTACTTTTAGACGGCTGAAAGTAAAACTAGCCCGGAAGATCACGTGATTGATTGTACCACATTTTGGTTAGAACAATCACGCGACCTGCGTTTTTGTCTTAAAATGCTCAAAAACGGCTAAATTTGATGATTTTTTTTTAAGGACTGTTCTTCTTCATTCATGGAAGACCGTTGAAGTCATATCTTAGTCTATTTTGTAGCCCAAACAACCCAATTCGACCGGTGTGTCCCTTTAAAGACAGTGGACACGAACTTGCGAGATAATAATGAAAGAAAAAACCCATCCTTGTCACACGAAGTTGTGTGCGTTCAGATGGTTGATTTCGAGACCTCAAGTTCTAAATCTGAGGTCTCGAAATCAAATTCGTGGAAAATTCAGTATTTCTCGAAAACTATGGCACTTCAGAGGGAGCCGTTTCTCACAATGTTTTATACCATCAACCTCTCCCCATGACTCGTAACCAATAAAGGTTTTATGCTCATAATAATTTTGAGTAATTACCAATGGTGTCCACTGCCTTTAACAAACTTTTCAGGCTATATCTAACCATGATTTTTCTGCTCATCCAAGGGCAAACAAATCAGACAAAAGTAGGAAGAAAACCATGCTTAGTATGAAGGGAGTATATTAAAGGACTGCTGGGTAACGCCAGAATAGAAAGGGGTTACTTTTATTCTACCTCAGCAGCATTGCTTACAAAGAATTGGGGGGGACAACTTTCCGTATGGCGCCACCACTTTTCCCCTCATTTTTACAAAAAAAGGATATCTCATTGAGGTAAATTAGATAATATATTATTTCCGAATTGGGTGAAAAGTAAAAGAGCACATTGCTTTAATCCGTAACAGGAAAACCTACCCTCATACTGCGTTTCATTATATAACACACTCTAGAATTGACCCAGGTCAGAATGTTTACAGGGGGCCTGATCCATGTTTTGGGTCAGCTTGACCCGGAATGTGAGTCAATGTGACCCGTAAGGTCTGGAAATCGGATTCAGATTCTGGGTCACTTTACATGGACTCAAGGTCAAACTTTATGTTTAGTTTGTGGATTACTTATTGAATAAGTACATAGGCATTCACCCCCAGATCAATGCATATTGCATTGTTACAAAGAGACTGGCATCCTGTATACACAATGCACAGAGTACACCAAAAGGGACTGAATTGTGGAAGATATATTAGTCAAATTGTATTTTAGTGTTTTATATGGAAATAATTATGTAGATACATACAGACAAGAGTGTCTCCTGGTCGTCGACAACACATGATGTTGACTTATTGTAATCGTTTTATTTAGAGCTATATGTTTTCATAAGACAATCCACCCATCCCATTATGTAAATCAAGGTGTGGAACCTGTATAATAAGTGATGCGTGGCCTTCGCACGTCTTGTTTAAGGCCTTCCCTGGAAAGTCGCCCAACATGCGGGTAGAGGTGCCCAGGCTACGCAGCCTAAAGCAACCCTTGTGGAGTTCGCTCGGAGTTTAATATTCCATTGTCGTGTTATCGACCTTTGAAACCCACTACAAATCATTGTTTTAATATAACCTAGATTGCAATTCGGCTGGTTGCATATACCCCTAGCTGTATATGATTTTATACACAACTTTTCTGGTGTGTTTTTATAGCTCTGTTGATACCCAACCTGCGGTTTACTGCCTACTATTTGTGGAACTGCTAACAACATTCCAAGGTCAAAGTGTCACCGTAGTGATTTTTGTGCTTACCTCTTCCTCATCCACTTCAGTCGTAGGGTACGTCATCGTTGTCGTGGGCCCGATGCTGACCCTCCTTCTCCCTGATCCGAACCGGAATAGGTGCTTGGGTGGTTTAGGAGCCGGCTCGCTCCGTCTTCTCTCCGGTAAGGGTCCGGAGATGATGCAGAGCCCGCCTATACTACCACCCGGCACGCCTCCGCCCACCGCTGGTGGTGGTCCCACCGTGTACATGCTCCCGCGTCGGTTGCAACTCCTTTGCCATGACGGTGGTTCAAACTCAAAGGTGTCGGTCCCAGAGACAGACATACGATAAATACTCCACGTTAAAGTGGATGGAGACGACTACAAAGAGTTACACAAGTTAGATGTCATCGAAGGAGGGTAACTCAATCCTTAACAGCAGTTTATTCAAAGCTGAACGCTCAATGTTGCCTAGTATAGTATTCTCCGCGAGTACTGCCTTACTGTTGTTTGGTGTGAAATCAAACAATCACAACCACCAGCTCCACTAACACACGTTGCAATAAAATCTCCATGTATAAACAATGAGTAGTTCGTAGCTTCTCTCTCCAATCCAAAATCGAGGCAGTTATTACATTCCTAACTCAAAATGTGTCTGGCTGGCCACATGGTGAGTGTTTCACAACCACAGGTTCATGTGCTACTAGTACTACACTAGCTACGGGAAGGTGACGAAATACCGCAAGCTCACTCATTGAAGGTCTCTACACACCGTGTGTCTCTCACTTCATGACAGGCGCAGCGTTCCAGTGAATGAATCATTTCGGTCTATGGACACGGCAACGCGTTTTACGTAGCTACCGCACAACCTGTATAAAAAATACCCCCAACCATAGAGCAATATGCCCTTACTGTATAATAAAGGCTGTTAGATTACAAAGTTGCATTTAAACAGCACACACAGCGGCTAGATACTCATTCATATCGATGGCCCATTTTATATTGTGTATAATATTACATATGACATTCATGGTCCCCCTCGGGTGATAAGGTAATGCAGGTATATGAAGTGTAGGGGGGATATGATAGTGCTGTGCCAAGAGTCGTCGTATACACGACGGATGTTTACTGTGATGTACTTTTTGGGGGAGGGACTGGCGGGAGCCCTCATCAATGAAGTGGCCAGTGACGTCATTTGGGGTTGGCTGCTAGCCCAGTGCATGTAATGCTGAAATACCAGGAATTCGCCAACTATTATATACAGCATGCGCCAACTCGTCACAATTATATAGTGTAACGTGTGACAGTTTAGCTAGTCTCCCCCTCAAGGTGTACTCTTCTGTAGTTATCGAGAGAAGACTAATCTGCACTTCCGGTGGCTGATGAACTCCCCCCATAGGAATGACTCAAGTTGATGCGACTCTTCCTCTATGGGAGGTCCCCCGTGTAATTATTACGTTCTTAGGAAATAATTTCACTTTCAAATTGTATCTTAATGGGCCCGAGGGGGAGACGGAGAGGTAGGGGGTAACTAGGTTGTCTCCTTTTCACGTCACTCATGTTATGTTACAGCGAGACCTTTTTTCTGATAGTGCACCCCCCCCTTTCTTACAGTCTGACTCCGCCCCGGATAAGACTTTTTATCAAAACACTTGTGCAGACAAGAGTGGTAGAAATTTCTTTCCTAGAAGTAGTTTATCTTGAAAATAAAATCGTGTGTAATTTCAACTACTGGGACCTTTCCTGCTTATGTGCACCCCCTTCTCTAACAGTCTGACTCCGCCCCGGTTATAGATTTGTTTTTCTTCAAAACACTTGTGAAGACACGACAGCGGTTTAAGTGCATTTTCTTTCCAAGAAGAATTCTTCCTTGTTGCAGCCATTATCTTAAAAAAAAATCGTCCGTAATTTGTTTTCGACATTAAAGACACTGGACACTGTTGGTAATTGTACAAGACCAGACTTCTCACTAGCTGTATCTCAACACATGTATAAAATAACAAACCTGTGAAAATGTGAGCTCAATCGGTCGTCGAGGTTGCGAGATAACTATGAAAGAAAAAACAATCTTGTCACACTAAGTTGTGTGCTTTCGGATGCTTGATTTCGAAACTTGAGGTCTCAAAATCAAATTTGTGGAAAATTACTTCTTTCTCGAAAACTACGTCACTTCAGAGGGAGCCGTTTCTCACAATGTTTTATACTATCAACCTCTCCCCATTACTCGTCACCAATTGAGGTTTTATGCTGATAATTATTTAGAGTAATCACCAATATTGTCCACTGCCTTTAAGTGGCCCCGTGCAGACTTACTGAAAGTTAAAGGGTGTAAGGAATAGTATTATTCAATAGAAGGGAACTAACATTAAGGAAAGGCGGGTCAGATTTTCTCGATTTTTACACACAATTCTGAATTTAAAATATATATTGTTATAGTGATTAACACGAAAGATGTTTTCACTTAAGATATTGCACAGAATGTTAAAATTAAATCAAAATTCGCCAAGGATGAGTGGTGGCCTGGTTTATTAAAAACTAATAAGAAATTCTGACTCAATACCCGACTAGTTCAAATCTGTAAACCGACTAGGTCAAATTTAAAAACCGACCGCAGGTCAACTTTATAACCGAATAGGTCAACTTTAAACCGACTAGGTCAACTTTAAACCGATAAGGTCAACACTTTCACCGACTATAGGTCAACTCTTTAACTAACGAGTTCAACTCGATACCCGACTAGTTTTAAACTCTATTAACCGACAAAAGCTAAGTCAACTGTATAATCGACCGTATGTCAACTTTACAACCGATTCAATCATTTTTAAACCGACTAGGTCAAACCTATCAACGACTAGGTCAGTTCTATAACCGATTAGGTTAACTCTAAAGCCGGTGCTCGATTTCACAAAGCAATGAAATTCATCCTAAGACAAATTGTCCGTGTTGCCATAGTGATCTGTATCGTGACATCACACTTTACTTAGCAACTACGATTGATTTGCAATTAAGATTAATATTTAGCTCTTAGGCTTTAGCTTTTAGTCCATATTTCTTGGAATGACGTGGCTATTGTGTAGTTCTACATCCATGGTTAAACCATTGACAATAGAAACATATGAATGACGTGATCTATTGTTGTCAAATCCATGGAGAATAGGAACAAATCAAAGGAAATGAGGTCAAACGAGGTCACAGCTAAACCGGTTCCACATCAAATGAACAGTAACTACTGGAATGGCGTAGGTATTGCGTAAAATTCAACTGAGAAACAATATAAACTTGAATCCATGTTCAATTGTATTGTAAGCCATGGGCAATCATGCGAGATAATACAAATCGCTGTAAATGAGGTCATAGCAAGGTCACAGCTACCAGCTCCCCATGAGCCGCCTATAACGCGTTGGACGCTGTGGCTACTAATAATATGAATGTAAAAACTTAGTTTGGAAGTCCATCTGTTTGAAATACATGATATTTCTTAATCAACACCTTTAGATTCAATGCTGCGAAGACTCCAAGTCACTGGTTCGGCCATGGAGGAAGGAAACACCACCATGGTTCGACTTCCTACTGCGTACACCCATACCAATCGACAAGCAGACATGCGGTTGCATACAGAATATTTTCAAATACAAATACTTTTGAACACACAGGACAATAACAACATCATGAACTTGACGAATGTATGGTATGGCAAACAGGCATTTGTACAATAACAAGAGAGTCATTTTGTTTTTGACCGAAAGTCCGATCCCATCATGGAGCTTCCCACGTACGCCGCTTGGGCCTGCAATCTTTCTGGGAGAGATAAGGCCAAATAAAATAAAAAATGTTTAGCGTCCTCGCCTGCTTCCTTTTTAGAGGCCCCTCCCTTTTTTCTTTTTTGTAACGAAAAAAAACTGATACATTCAAACGATCTCAGACGGAACAAAAAAATAAAATAAAAATTAAAAAGCCTAGCCGGTTGTCTTTAAAAATGTGTCGGTCAGCCTTTTACAAATAATTAAAAAAGGGTCATCCTCCTTCATTTTTCTTTTTAAAGGCAGGACGCTAAGCACGTTTTTGTTTTATTTGGCCTCAAGTCTGAAGGTCAATGACCTCACATGACTTTACGTTGATAAGAGATCAAGTTAATCGGGTAATTATTGCCGCTCTGGCTCACGCACTTTTAATCAATAAAGAATTGATATCTTCTTTAGAGTAGAACAAATCTGTCACAACGGTGGCGAGAATAGATGTACAGTGGTTTTGTGGGCCTTTTTGATTGGAAGGTTTGTTACTTAATTACGGCATGAAGGAATTTTTTTAATTTTTCCTCCATGATTACGGTGCATGGTTTTGTTTTTACCACTTATGGTAATTATCTTCTGCTCGTCTAGGGTGTGAATTAAGTATGAATAATAGTGAACTTGCGGGTGCCGCCGTGTAAAAATTCTCTCTCTGGATGACATTATCCTTAACTAAAGGTGAAGTATACATCCTGGAACCATTTGATTTGGTTAATCCTACATAAATGCAGATAACGTTTACAACGATGTGAACATTTCGTTTCAAAAAGTGGTCGCGTCTTTGAAGTATGTCCACGCAGGAAGAATAATCCCTTATAGGAATACACAGTCTGTGAGCGTTACCCTGTTTGAATAACAATTTCTTTGAAATGAAATCATATTTTCTCAAAATGCACTACACTATCGAATTCATTACACTCTCGAAATGTTTTTATTGCCATAAACTTTACAACTGATTAAGAAACATATTATATGCCTTCCCTTTAACCTAAAAAAACACACACAAAGTCATGAATTATACATCTGTGGGTTGTGGTGGTTCTAATAAAAATAAAAATAAAATAAAAACCGTCGGTGTGACACAGTGACAAATCGACGTTTCGCTCAGATGCTCTGATCGTCTTCAGGAGACAAAAACAGTAGTCACTCTCGCTATTTTACACAGTCTATGGTATGTGAGCTATATACTTATAGGCTTATTACTGACATTATTTCTTATTTTTAAATGTGAAGCTCCCTTTCTACTTTGTTTAACTTTTGAACATTCCATCGTAAAAGCTACACCTAAAGTGTTGTTTATCCTGTTTAGTTTTGTATTGTTGAAAAGGGCACATCCATCACAAGCTCGGCTTTTATAATAGGATGATGTCCGCATGTGCAAATTGTGGAAATAAATGTTCTACTGAATTGAATGGTGATTTCTTAAAGCGCCATATAATAAAAGTACATGATAAAGGGACTGAAAGGCAAAAGGTCTCTGAGAAAAAGAAATTGACTCTCAACTGAATGTGTCACTTGTTAAAGGCAGTGGACACTATTGGTAATTACTGGAAATAAAGCATAAAACCTCTCCTGGTAATGAGTAATGGGGAGAGGTTGATAGTATAAAACATTGAGAGAAACGGCTCCCTCTGAAGTGACGTAGTTTTCGAGAAAGAAGTAATTTTCCACAAATTTGATTTCTAAACCTCAAGTTTAGAACTTGAGGTCTCGAAATCAACCATCTAAACACACACAACTTCGTGAGACAAGGGTGTTTTTCTTTCATTATTATCTCGCAACTTCGACGACCAATTGAGCTCAAATTTTCACAGGTTTGTTATTTCATGCATATGTTGAGATACACCAAGTGAGAAGACTGGTCTATGACAATTACCAATAGTGTCCACTGTCTTTAATCCGCAATGACAATCTACACTTCACTCTGCGTCAAACTTTCCCTCCCAACTGACTGCGCATTTTCACGAGACAACGAAGGCCGAGCAATTTGAATAATCCACCCGTACGCTGAAGGCCTCCTAGTCACCGCTAGACCCCGTCAGTACAACGTCAACAGTCACACACAAACCTACCATTGGTTAAAAATGTTACTACGCAGGAAACACTGTCTACTGTGGTTGATGGGTTGATCGGCGATGCCTATATATCCACACGAGCAAACACGCGTCAGGGGCAAGTATAATTTCAACTTTAAAGGCACTGGACACGTTTCGTAATATTGTCAAGAAACAGTATTCTCACTTGGTGTATCCCAACATGCATAAATTAACAACTCTGTAAAAATTTGAGCTCAATTGGTCATCGAATTTTCAAGGGAATAGGAGAAGAGAATAGGAATAGGCTATGGAAGAAACAACACCATTGTTGCATTACTTTGTGTACCATCAAAAAAGGCTTCTTTTATTATTTGAATGAGAACTTAACTTTTTCTCAAAAACTACGTTTTCAGAGGGAGTCGATTCTCACAATGTTTTATACTGTCAACAGCTCTCCATTGCTCGTTACCAAGTAAGGTTTTATGCTAACAATTATTTTGAGAAAATACTAATGAAGTCCGAGTACCTTTAATTCAAAGATGGAACACCTATACGAGTGTGACTATTGAATCATTTTCTACGAATTATAATTTTGTCTGTCCAGAAGCAGGATTACAACAGCTTTGGTGTTCATTAGTCTTAATTAGTCTTAACAACTACACCTGATCCCGTAATTGGACTCTGGTTTGGGATTCGGGGTCTCTCGTGATCACTTTTTGTTAATTCCCATTTCCGTTTTTGCCAGCATAACAAAACAGGAAATTGTGCATGTAAATGCAATCATACGATGCAAAGCTATAGTGATAGAATGACGTCATACTTATTTTTCCTTGAGTGAATGTTTCTGAGCCTTTATGAAAATACTCTCTTTATTTTTATTTTTATTTTTATTTTTTAGAACAGCGGAAACAATTCCAGGCATTGTTTAATTAATTAGTTATAAAACCGGTTAAATTTTTTCACAATAAATTATGAAATAAGCAGGAATACCCGATAGCCGTCGAGGACATTCACTTCCCGTATAAAATGCAATAAAAACAGTATTTGTGTACACAGCACTGCGCGTGGGTCTATCTTTACTGTAGGGCAGGGACGTTTGCTTCTAATTCGTAGCAACCTACAGCAAAAGAACACAACACATTGATCGTGTCCCCCCCCCCCTCCAACTTTCCCTCACGGCTATTATAGACACACTTCAGTTCAAGTATAAATGCAACACACTTTCAGGAACCTATTGCCCGCGAGGCCTTTAATCACAGATCGTTACCATGGTAATCGTAGATGCGTCCATAGAGCAAGATCCGTTGCTAGTCAACATCGCAGTCAACCTTACAGGACACTTGAGGGCGCACTGACATTTTGGGTTCAGGTCTTTCAAAATCAAGTTTGCTTAAAAACACTGTCTGTAGGGTATGACCGCAGCAGTTCTTTCGACACATCGGGTGTCCAATTTCATAAAGCCTGTGCACAACAAAGTTGCCAGGCACAGGAAATTATTGCTCAACTGGACCAGGGTACAAACTTTACATAAAGTTTACATTGATGTGTTCTGGTACCCTTCTCAGCTTTTGCTCAGCAAAGAAACTTGTATAGCAATATTTCCTGCTTCATTTTCTTATTTCATGAAATTAGGCCATGTTCAAGAAGGAACAAAAAAAACAGAGTTTCAACCGTCTGTGTTTTATGGCGAAATTATCGTTGAAAACATTGCAAAACTATTGGTATAAAAAAAATCGAAAACGATTCTTTGAAGCCTTACGAACCGAAAACAGAAACTGAAAATGGAAATCATCCACGATTAGGTCCAAATAAATTTATTTGACTAGACATAAAGTTTAAATCTGTGCGAGCGAGTCAACAAACGATTCGTCAATTTGTCGATCCAGTCGCTTCACTGACATCTTGAAACTAATGTAGTTGACAAACATTGATAAGATCCCCCACTGATACACTTATGAAGTCACCCACCCGCTAAGAAAAAAACCACAACTAGAAGACGATGAACAAAATAGGAAAAGAATACACTTCGAGCTGTGATCGGCTTTTAGTCTAATTCGAGATTAGTGTCCTCGATTGTGAAAGGCTGACATTGTCGTGAAGTGTGGATTAAGACACGGGATGAAAGCGGTAGCTAAACTGCGAGGAGTGTGTTGCCTCTTTCATTCAAACAGTAAGAATTATCTATCAGTATGTCAACAATCTGAAGGCCCATCCTTGATTTCTTGAAGTCAAGAAGAAAACAAATATGCAAACACAATAAAGGTGAGAAGGAAAAAAAGCTGTTGCAAGCTGCTTAACATAGAGCAAGGAATGCTTATACCAACCAAAAAGGTGGAATAAATGCAATTAACAATATTGTCTGACGTTTCGACTCTAGCAGTCGAGTCAAACGTCAAGCCAGTGACTTTTTTTTATTTTAATAAAGGTGAGTATGTCTACTTTTTGCGCATGAAAAATACTGTAAAACAAAATTGCAGAAAAACCCGAAACATTGTTTAATGGCTACACGTTATGATCCTATAATAGTCTCTCTCTCCCAAGGCTCAGAATCACAACACAACGCACCAATCCCATACAGGAGAATAGTGCTAAAAAGGGCAATCATGTAAACATAGTGACAAGAGAGGGGCTGAACACAGACGGAAAATAGCAAGACAAATAGCAAGAACCATGACAAAACTAACACTTAAAACCGAAGCATATTTAGAAGTTCTATTGGTAATTACTCAAAATAATCATTAGCATAAAACCTTACTTGGTAACGAGTAATGGGGAGCTTTTGATAGTATAAAACATTGTGAGAAACAGCTCCCTCTGAAGTGGAGTAGTTTTCGAGAAAGAAGTAATTTTCCACGAATTTGGTTTCGAGACCTCAGATTTAGAATTTTTTGAGGTCTCGAAATCATCTGAAAGCACACAACTGCGTGTGACACGGTGTTTTTTTCTTCAACTATTATCTCGCAACTTCGACGACCAATGAGCTCAAATTTTCACAGGTTTGTCATTTTATGCATAATATGTGAGATGCACCAAGTGAGAAGACTGGTCTTTGACAAAGTTTCCAGGGGTGGATTTCACAAAGATATAAGGCTAGTCTTATCTCGGGTTAGGACGAGTTATTGGTCCTAACTTAGGACTAGCCATACATTTTTAATATCTTCTAGGACTAGTCCTAATTCTTTGTGAAATCGACCCGGGGTCTTTAAAGGAACACGTTGCCTTGGATCGGTCGAGTTGGTCTATTAAAAGCGTTTGAAACCGTTTGTTATGAAATGCATAATATGGTTAGAAAGATGTTTTAAAAAGTAGAATATAATGATCCACACAAGTATCACTCGAAGTTGCACGGTTTTCCCTTTACGTCGCAAACTATCACGGCCGTCCATTTCTGGGAGTCAAAGTTTTGACTCCCATAAATGGCCGACCATGTTAGTCGACGAGGTAAAAAGAAAACCACACAATTTCAAGGCATATTTGTGTAGATCATTTTATTCTACTTTTACAATATCTTTCTAACCATATACATTTTACAACAAACGGTTACAGAACGCTTTTCAAAGACCAACTCGACCGATCCAAGGCAACATGTTCCTTAAAAGGTTATAAAAATCATCAGTTTTTTTTACGAAAAACCTTTTGTAATGACTCTCCTGGTTGAAATGACCAGAGGGATTCCTTTGCTTCGTATGGCATAAAATATCGGAACAAACCGTGATTCAAGAGAATGCATGATCAGGCTACAGCCAGCTTGGGATTTTATGCGTCATTCTTATCACTGACTGACAACAGACAAGGGGCATTACAGCGCGCCCTCTCTTGAGATAATGCAAGTCATTTTCGCTCGTCCCCGCAAAGGAGCTGGGGACGAGTTCAAAGCTTCCCCTGAGATGATGCGAATTCTCCCACTTTCAAAAACGTCATTCTACGTATTTACAATCAATGTTAGAATATTTAAAACAACTCTATTTACTCTCCTTTCTTTTAAGAATTAGTCACAGTTTAAATATTTTAATAACAAAATTCAACATTAAATTAGATTTCATTTTGCGAAAAAAAAGTCAATGGCATTTGTTTCCACTCCTATCACAGTCTTTCTTGAAGGATTTTAAACACACCCCCCCCCCTCAAAAAAAAATAAATAAGTAAAATAAAATCACTTTCATATACGACCTTATCTAGCAACCAAAAAGTAAAACGAAATAGGCCTGATAGTCCGACCCTAGCATAGTCTTTCGTGAAGGGCTAAAAAATATATAACAAAATTTCCTTTTCAAACGACACAACTATTCTTGAGGTGTGAACAAAATAATTCAAAATAAATAATTCAGGTGTGTCGGGCAAACATGACGCTGTAGATGCCAAGATCGTCGAGGGTTGTTACGGTACTTGGGTCCGACTGTCGGCGCATTGGCTCATATCTTTACTAAGATAAAAACATTTCCATTGTTGATATGATGAACAAACCTAGATGGTTTAAATGGCCGAATGTTAGTACGACACCCAAACGTGTTAGAGGCACTTGACATTATTGGTGGTTACTTGCTCTAATTTAGCATACGTAAAACCGTTGGTAACGAGCAATGGAGAGCTGCTGATAGTATGAAACTTTATGAGAAGTAACGTAGTTTTGGGAATTAAGGTAATTTCTCACTCGACTTCAGGTCTAAAGCATTTTAATGCATCTGAAAACACACTAATTTGTGCAACAAGGGCATTTTTTTCTCTTTCATTTTGCATTTAAAACATAATGGTTGCAGTGAAATATTTATTGCTGCTTCAAGAAGACTCAAAAAGGCAGAATATCTTTGAGAGGGTTTTTTCTAAGGACCTTGGACAGTCCAAACTTTGCTGTCCTTTTATTCAGACGAAGTGCAACCTGTGAAATTCCACAACCACACTGAAGTAAATCAAGGGACCCCTGCTAATTGCTGTCGTGTGAAAAAGCCACTTTTGATAATGCTCTTCTACAAACTCAAAAAGAGCATCTGCCGGTCGGTTTTGGATTAACGAGTCTGACAAACACCTCTCCGGAACTTATTACTTATTCTCGATATAAGCGAGCATTTGTTTGGTTCAAAAATTACCATCATTTATTTATGACCCCTCTCGTTGAAAGTTTAATGAGAACTAGTGACAATCGCTGCATCTCTGTCCATAATAGAAACCTGAATGCACCTGACGCTACTTACGATCTGTGTGAAAGCTGCCTTTTTGTGTCAAGTATCTTGAGGGGTGATAGGGGTGTAATTCTACTGATTTAGGCTAAAGAGGATCCACTTTTGCTTTTGAAGGTAGGGCTGTTTAATGTTGATAGGGCCGAATTTCATAGAGCTGCTGAAGCAAAACAAAAAAAGCCAAGTGCAACCAAATTTTGCCCACCAGATTAAGGTTAACAAACCAAACTACCATGCCACGTTTGTAAATTATGTGACTGATATCCTGCTTAGCCTATATCTGCTTAGCAGACGATTCTTAAGCAATATTTTCTGCTTAAGCAGCTTTATGAAATTGGGCTCTGGTGGTAACTAGATTAAGTAATTTAGTCCCATAGTCACATCGTTACGTTAAAGTGAGCCAAAAAGTAGGTCCATCTCTATTAGAAGAAAAAAAACAAGTCAAATACTTTCAAAAATACTTTGAAAGCACTAATCGGTCTATCTGTCAGTGCAATTTCATTGCAGATCTATTCAACATACTTTGATGGCTTCAAATGTGACTGACTGTTAATGGTGTGAATGTGTGACTTTCACTCAACACTCTGTAACAGGATACCAGTCCCGACTTGTACGCATTGTATCCTGACAACGGTATGGAATTCCGGCAGAACCTGTTGTACTGTCGTCTGCTAGGTGTTCCGTGCTGATTTAAATGTGATTTTCAGGGACAATATGATTAAACATAAGCACTGGTATCCATGAATTTCAGGGCCCTCACATTACCTTTGTCACAAATTTGTACTCGAACATGCTGCTTGAATAATACTAACAACAAAATCAGAAGAGGGCGCTGTTATATCAAAACGGGCTATTTTAGCAGAGTATGAGGAATAATTTTGGGATACATACAGACTACATATAATAATATACACATTTATTACAATGGACATAACTTGATGTTTAGAAATACATTATTTTTTATGCATTAAGAAGATGTTGTTTTGGTTAGACAGACGGTCCAGGTTTAAGCCTGGGTTAAAAATTCGATTTCATCTACCATTGACAACCGATTCTGGCAAAATTTTCTCCTGCCCCTTCTTACAAAATCATTGACCCCTGATGATTGACACCCCTCTATGAAGTGTGAAATGGTCCAGCTTTAATACTATATCATGGCACCTATTAAAAATATGCAGACAGGGGCCATCACTGCAGCGTGTTAACTCAAGTATATTATTAATTTATAGGATTTTTTACACTTCTTTTCGATATTTTATGTGTCATTTCTCTTTGATCTCTTTTTAGGGCGGGACAGAGTAAGTTTTTCAGAAAGAAGACGCAGTTCTAGCCTGAATATCTAACGTCACACTTCAAGGCTCGTGAATGACACCAGAGAGTGGCCTCTAGCATAGGTCAATCCCCGTCCACAATCACCTTCCACCTACATTCATACGCAGACGGCTGAAAAAG
The DNA here is from genome assembly GCF_032118995.1 of Asterias amurensis. NCBI lineage: Eukaryota > Metazoa > Echinodermata > Asteroidea > Forcipulatida > Asteriidae > Asterias > Asterias amurensis. Next base: position 12,515,271 of record NC_092660.1, read on the forward strand.
TGCAGCTGCCAAACGTCACATCGGACCAATCAAAACACAGTGTCTTTTCGAATCCACGGCTTCGGCTTTGGATTATGATATTCCCTTGTCTGAAGCCCTGAGCCACGTACGCAACGTAAGCGCAATTGTCAAAACAACCACGGGGCCAAGCTAGCCAGAGCCGAATCTGGAGCCGAAGCCGTGGTTTCGAAAAGGGCCAAAGAAAGCTTACGTCACTTATCCAATGAAATGATTGTACGGTATCCAATGAAATCATTGGTTCTGAAAAGCAAGTACCTGTCTTTATCCTTGCGGATAGAGACAGGATACCAGTCTAACAAAGTTCTCCCTCTCATCCCCTCGCAATGTCACTGACATAGAGGGCGCACAGCTATTCCTGGGGGGCATCGGAACAGACTTATGTCTATTGATGCAGGGAGGAAAATTCGTTTGTGCTTCGGGGATTCATGCCCATTGATTTTGACTTGCCTCTGGGATTGATGTCGTTACGTAGCGTGACAGAGGTTGTAGAAGGATCGTGACAACCTCTCGGCCATGGACGATCAAACACAATCGATTCTTAAGGGACAAGCCAAGGATCCGAGTCCGAGGGTTGGGGGCAAAGAACGAGGTGATGAGGGTTCAGCGCTTTGAAACAGTGTTAAAGCGGTATATAAATGCATTTAAGTTAAGTTAAGTTAAGTAAAGACCGCGAAAATACACGGACACCTTCGGTTTACAAAATAACACGTTTGATTTGTTTAATCCTGTAATAAAATTGTGATAAATAAAAGTATACAATAAGACTTATTTGCGACACTTTTTTTTTATGGTTTTGAGTGAGTTATTGCCCCAGAACAGAGCGGTTAAGACGTATGTCCACGCAGGAAGAATCATCTGAGAACCGTTACTGTCAGTAACGATTTTTGGATTCATATTTTGGGGGATAACAAAAATGAAATATTTTTCCATAATTCCACATTACGCATATTCGAATGAAGATGATTCTAAAAATGCATTATACTTTCGAAAGCTGCTGCATAGACTTCTAACCAAGTAAGTTTTTAATGCCATTAATCTCAAGAGTGATTACCTAAACAAATACCTTTCCTTTAAAGGGAAGGTGCACGTTTGGAAAATGTCAAAGACCAGTCTCCTCACTTTGTGTATCCCATCATAACCATAAAATAACAAACCTGTGAAAATTTGGGATCAGTCGGTCATCGAAGTTGCGAGAAAATGATGAAAGAAAAAAACACCCTTATTGGACGAATTTGCGTGCTTTCAGATAAGATATCTTTTATTATTTTAGTGAGAAATTACCCCTTTCTCAAACACTACGTTACTTCAGAGGGAGTCGTTTCCCACAATGTTTTATACTACCAACAGCTCTCCAATGCTCGTTACCAGGTCAGTTTTTAAGTTAATTTTTGTTTTAAGAAATTACCAAACGTGAACCTTCCCTTTAATACAAAAATCATAATGAACTTTTCAACGAGAAAGATTCATTCTGAAAGTGTACTGCATACAAAACTATTAAGGTAATTTGCTTACAATGTGAGTTAGCAAGAACACTTTTCATGTAATGGTAATTCGTCACCCATACAGTTATGCATATTAATAATTGGCCAAATAACTTGATCAATATTCGTGTATATACACAAAAGGGATCACCCCGCACTAAACAGGAATAAAACAGGGCGTCTGCTTCATTAATATTTTGCAGTCCCTCAAGATACTCCATATTAAAGAGCCAAATAAAAGTGGTACAGTGTGAAACAAAATTGCCAGTTTCTCACACCGGCGGTTGTTGACTTCCAATTTGATGTATTTTGGATGACATAGGCCCGTAAAAAAAATGGTACTATTTGCCGAGAGGTGCAGGGAAATATTTCAAGATTGATGCGCGGAAGTTTGTAAAATTAAACTGATGTATGTGGGTTTTTTTTTGAAGGGTAACTCACTGGGCCTCGGGACTCCTCCATATTATTAAATTGAGCAAGGGATATCAATTCAAGAGTCAAATGATACATTTCTCTTCACTGTAACAAGCTGTAAAACTTATATATATAAAAAGAATAATAGCATTTTGCAATGTACGCTATGGGAATTTGTTTTATAGGGAGGTGCACCGCCACAATACCAAACTAAACGACCTCTTTTCCATATAACAATCTCTGCGCTGAGATTAAACTCATTCTCAACAAATTCATCCCATGCATCCATGGTGAAAAGCTGTGATTGTATGTATTTTGTGGTTTTTTTTAATTGGGTGCAACCACAGTACCAAATAAAACAACCTCTTTCCCCAGAAAATAATCTCTGCGCTACGATTAAATAAATCTCATTCTCAACACAAATACATCCCACGCGTCCCAATAACCGATGGGTTAATTAATTGCACACATACTAAGCCCTTTTGTAGCCAGATTGTTTGTCTTCTCAATAAATACTGAGATAACTTAATCAAGACTCAAGGATGGTATATTGACATGCTGAGCACGTAAAGGGGTTCACGAAGATCGTCTTGGGGAAGGGCGAAGTGCTTCAGAAACAACACTTAGGGTACATTATCATTTGCAATATGATGCTTTTTGAGTGGCTATTTGTCAACATCGGAAAGTAGGCGAGCATTTTTGAATGGTTTGTGAAATGCGAAAATTTGCTTTGAGGCGAGGAATTGTGAAGAAGGTAGGGTTGTTGGTTGACGATTGGGTCTGAGAAATTTGTTTTGGTTTTGATCAAGGTCAGATTGTGCTTAGGCTTAAGGTTAGGGAAGTGCTTGATTCATTGCAGTCCAAGTAGTGCAGTGATTTAAGGCAGTGGACATTAAAGGCAGTGGACACTATTGGTAATTACTCAAAATAATTATTAGCATAAAACCTCATTTGGTAACGAGTAATGGGGAGAGGTTGATAGTAGAAAACATTGTGAGAAACGGCTCCCTCTGAAGTGACATAGTTTTCGAGAAAGAAGTAATTTTCCACGAATTTGATTTCGAGACCTCAAGTTTAGAGCTTGACGTCTTGAAATCCAGCATCTGAAAGCACACAACTTCGTGTGACAAGGGCGTTTTTTTTTTCTTCATAGTTATCTCGCAACTTCGACGACCAATCAAGCTCAAATTTTCACAGGTTTGTTATTTTATGCATATGTTGAGATACACCAAGTGAGAAGACTGGTCTTTGAGAATTACCAATAGTGTCCATTATCTTTAAAATGATCTGGTTTGTACAAACTACAGATTTTCTCTATCACAGTCCTATATAGAATCAAGTTTTGACCATAATGGCATGACGTCAGTGTTATTTACACGCCATCGGCTTTTCTTGAGAACAAGCCGTATTTATTTTAGATTTCCCCATGGTGATATCGCAGTCTACACATCTTCGAGATACTTTCCCTCAACAATTTCAAAATATCACAGCCAGACATTTCTGATCAGCATTTTCATGAAAGAAAAACCCATGGAAATGTATTGACCTCTTTCTACACTGAATACTCCATAGTTACTGTTATATACTGTAGGTATCACCTCATTAGACAGTGTGACGAGTGAATGGATTCGATATCAATGCACCAACATGACTCCCGTACACGGACCGTCCTGTGCTATATCCGTTTAGGGAGATGCCCCAAACAGAACTAACCACGTATTTATTGATTAGTGCCAAGTTGAAAGGAATCTTCTATTCCTCTCTCATCATTTGTGTTTCTTTTCCAGACGTCTTGGTAAATGTTGTAAGAGATTGAAGTGACGTATCATGTCATGACAGTTTTACATGTTTTAATAAGTTTTTATACCAATGATTCTATTATTGAAAGCACCTGTTCAACTTTATTGTGAAAATGTCTAAAGACAATGGCAAAAATGAATAAATAATTAAGTTACGTAGTACAATATGTGCAGTGTTAGCAAAATGAATCGAGTTTGTTAGATTCAACATTATAGCCAATTTGCATATAGTTATATAGATGTTCCTTTAAAAAAATGAAACGACGAAAACAAAAACATAACTGCGTCTAGACTATTAAAGATAGTGCCTCTATGTATGTTAGTATGATGGTGATTCAGTCATATATTATGCTTTTCATGAAGCGAAAGGTGTTTATATTTAAGTTGACGGGGTGTTTTTTTTAATTAAGTTTTTATGCTTTAATGTTATCATTCACTCTAATATCTTCCGGTCAGAATTAGCCCGGATCCAGTTCCCGCGGGGAAACCAAATTCTGGTTCATAGGGCCTATATATGTCCCCGAATTTGGTTAAAATGACACAGAAATGGGTCAAACTGACGCAAATTCGGAGTAACCATACCACTTGTTAACTATAGTTCCTGAGACAACTTGACCCACAAATCAGTAAGGCCCAAAGCCGGAACCCAACATCTGAGCTAAATTCTGACCCGGATTAGTCTCTGAGTGTAAAATATACCAAGGTTGCCACTACCCAACCAACTCACAATTCTTTTCGCCTTTGCTAGATGGGAGAGACACACTCCATCTGCATTATTTGTTTGATTGAATAAATAATGATTCTCGCTCAGTTTACAGGAAAGCTTCATTCGGTAAAGAATTCACAATCGTTCGAACGAGAGAAATTAACCACGTCCTTTAAGCTAAAACACGTTGAACAAATCCTCAACTGTAAAAAAGAAAGTCTCTGAAAAAACAACATCCGTTTCTAGATAAAAACCCGATAGCGGTTTTGACCAAACTCTTATTGATTTGTCTCCGAAATTGATGGAGGGGAAACATATTGCAGAGCGGGGATTTGTTTGAGGACAGCAAACATCTCTGGGTTCATTTTCCGTTTAGGATTTCGCAGAACAGATCCCGTTTAATCTTGTGCAACAAAACAACCGGCTCAGAGCTGAGGGTTAGAATAACATCGCTATAAAAGGAGCATGCAGAGATGTTTTCAACTATTCGGTCCTAATTTCATAAAGCAGTAAAGCAGAAAAGCTGCTTCTTTGCAAACTCTTCGCTGAGCAAACGAATAGGGCACCAGCCGCCACATTGTAAACTTATTGTAAACTATGTAAAAAAATATATTACAGTTTCTTGCCCCCAAATTTGAATCTGAGGAGCAATGTGGTCAGTAACCTTCGCTCGTCCCCAGCGCCTTGCTTTAACCAAAGGCGCTGGGATGCACTGTTATTGGTTTAATAATGCGCAGTCCCATCATGCATCACACTCACACTGCACCATATTTCTATGCACTGTACGCATGACGTACTTCCTGAACAAGAATCTGTGCGAGCGATTAGCCCATCCCAGCGGTCCTGGATAGACTGGCTGCTGGGGCCGAGCGAATCAGTAACCCTTCTCAGAAGTGTGTTCAAATGGGAGACTTTCTGGGACGATAGGTGGCAGCCGACTTACCGGGTAAATTCCTTGTTCTCAGAATTATGCGCATGTTCAGAACTACGAAAACAATGGAAATTTACCTGGTAAGTCTGCTGCCACCTAGCGTTGGAAAGTCTTCCATTAGCCTACGGGCTGTGTGTGGAGAAACCGCTCCGGACTGGTAACCTGCTTCTGCTAAGCAAGATTTTGAGAAGCGTTACTGACAGTAATGCTTCTCAGATTCAAAGATGGGGGCATAGAAACAGTAATTATTATTACATAATTATAGTTTACATGAAGTTGACCGTGTTGCTAATGCATTCTTTTACAATTGTGCCCAATTCGAGTTTGAATTTTTCTGAGCAAAGGAGTTTGCAAAACAGCTTTATGTGCTTAGCTTCATGAAATTTGGCCCATGATCAAAATAGATGACACTGTTTCCGCAGAGTTTTCACGCTACGACCGCTTTTGCATTAGGGCGCTGTAGTGTGAATGCCTTAAGAGCATCACCTTGACAGAGAGCACAGACCATTTAGTAAATCTAGGGTTGTTTTCAAAACGATTAGTTTCGTTTTTGTTGAACTTGTTACGGAAACGTTAAAGGGGCGTTGAGAAATTTTAAGAAGGTCATCATTCATAACCTCAGTGCTATATAGGGCCATTATTTGTAGTTATCAAAAGATACATTTTGAAAAAGCACTAATCAAAATCAACAAATAGATGTTTCACTTAGAAAATGAGTGTTTCTTGTTGCAAAACTACTACATTGTCAAAATACCACGCTTGATCAAATAAACCCCATTCACAAGGAGCTCAAATATATGAAGAAGAAAAGAAAACAAATAGATAAAAAAATGTAAAAATTATAAAAATTGCACTAACGACCTTATAGTTCAACAGACGAATTGTGACTGAGTGACTTAAATTTCAAAATTATGATTTATCACAAGTTCTAATTATGGCTTGTGCCAACCAAGTCATATTAATAAGACAATATTATGACTTCAAGTCAACACTGAGATGCAAGTCCTATTTATGACCTTCATTTTCCTTCTCTCTCAAAATGTCCTTCCAACGTTTCAGTATAACCAACAAACTGGAATATTCTCATTCCAGTACCTGTAGGCTAATCATAACGATTCAACTTTAAGACGTAGTCTAAGTGCAAAGACACTTGACACTATTGGTATAGTTGTCAAAGACTAGTCTGCTCACTTGGTGTATCTCAACATACGCATAAAATAACAAACCTGTGAACATTTGTGCTCAATTGATCGTCGAAGTTGCGAGATAATATTGAAAGAAAAAACACCCTTGTCACACGAAGTTGTGTGCTTTCAGATGCTTAATTGCGAGACCTAAAATTCTAATTCTGCGGTCTCGAAATCAAGTTTGTTGAAAATTACTTCTTTCTCGAAAACTACATCACTTCAGAGGGAGCCGTTTCTCAGAATGTTTTATACTATCAACCTCTCCCCATTACTCATAACCAAGTAGGTTTGATGCTAAAAATTATTTTGAGTTGTCCACTGCAAGACGTTGATATTCACTATCAGTTACGTTGAGTGTATATGCTCATGTACATGCGTAGGGCCTGGTTTTACCCTAGAGGTTTTACCAACTCACGTATTGGACAATTACTACTTTAGCGACGATGCCAAGCACAAACAATTGCTTTGAGCAATTTCCTCTACCAGCAAGATTGGTGTTGAATATTTGCTCTGTCGACTGGTTAAAAATAAATAAAAAATGCTGCTTTACAACCGTAACATTTGGACCAATACACCTCTGCGTTCCGTTTTATTTCCTCACTGCGCTTCATTATATGCTTTATTCGTAATTACTCAAAATGATTGTTGGTATAAACACTTTACTTAGTAAGGAGCAATGTGGAGCTGTAGATCAAATATTGTGAGAAACGGCTCTCTCTGAAGTAACATAGTTTTTGGCAAAGAATTGATTTCTCACTCAAAAATTAAAAAATACTTCAGCTGAAGCCTTCTACTGTGCATTGAAAGTACAAATTAATGTTTATACAACAAGGGTGTTCATTCGTTCATTATTGTCTTCGATGACCATTGAGTCAACATTTTCACATGTTTGTTATTTGATTTATATGATGGGATACATACACCAAGTGAGAATACTGGTCTTTGACAATTACAAAACGTGTCCAGTGCCTTTAATGTCAACTCGGAAGAGATGGGGGTCGATATGGTTGACTGCCAATTAGAAACGAGGTTGAAGACAGTGTTTTGTTATCATAAATTCCGTCACGAAGAAAAACACCACCGTGTGATCTCGCGAGACTTCATATCCTGTCCGTAAGTTCCCGTAGACGTGCGGATTATTGATTCGCATGAAACGAGTCAAATGGAGTAGTTTTGTTTTCTTCGGCAGGAGCCTTCAGGGAAATCAAGTCAGTCGTTGTGTATTACAGCCAATCTCATTCAATTAAACATGTATACGACCCTCGAATTAGAAACGTTAACTCGACGTGCGGGTTATGGGCATGTGAGAGAACATTCGAGGAGACGTCATAGTTTAAAGATATAATAATATAATACTAAAGAGAAATTTATAAAAGCGCAAAAAAAAAACAATAGCAGAAAGAATCCGCCTCAAGGCACTGGAAAATAACAACATAAACTGTCTACACCAGACAAAATTTATACAAAGCAAAGTATGACACAGTAAAATAATTTAAGGAATCTAGATACAAAAAGCTGGCAAAAAGTACAAATCTTAAACAACAAGTTTAAAGAAATGAGTTTTTACAAAAGTTCTAAACAATGTCAAGGTCATAAATACTGATAAAAAAAATTGAATCATTGTCTGAGTTTCTAACTGGCAATGCCCATCTCAATATACAAGTTATAGTGCCGAGGGATAAACTGTATGATAACACTGTCTTCAAGATAGTCTAGAGTTTGCATTTCACCATAGTTTGTTCCTATGAACATAAGGGTGGGTTCAGGTCGTCCGCAACCAACATTATTACTACACGGTAGACTAGGCCCGTTTGTGTACGACAGCGGACTAGCCTATGATGTAAAAATTCCAACAGGTAAACGACCTTGCCCTTCATGGCCACCCACACATTAAGGTATGTTTTTCAAGCGTATTCTTTTATAGAAGTCAGTAACATTTTAACTAAATTCTTAAGCAGAGTAATGTTACGATTTTTAACCTTATAAGATTCAAGATCTACTAAGGTTCAAGCTGCAAATTAAACACTTACACTCTGTTAAACCATCAAAATAGGGCGCTTTTGAAAAAAGACTCGGTGACAGAACCGATATTGTATCTCCTAAAGTTTCAGTTACTGTTAGTACATCTTGAATAGACTCTTAACATTAAGTCAACAACTTGAGACAAACAAGCCTGAACGTTAAATAACCTAGTCAATATTTGTTAAGAAATCATTGCAAGTCTCCGCTTGCCTCATCCAAAATAAGGAACACGCGTCTGTGATGACCCTATTTTATATAGTTGAAACAATGACAAACAACCGATCAGGAATTGTTAAACGTTTATCTTGGGTTTATTTTGTTTTTTTGGCAATAGAAGTAAGCAACGCTTATAATTTGAAGTCTGAAAAGCTATTTTTCTAGTCTTTGACAGCGTTTCAGATGGTTTCTCATGAGGTTTTGTAATAGAGGTACCAACTTAATAATCAGCGAGATTTCAGATTATACAACCAAATTTTGTTTTCGATAAATTCAAATCTTCAAGCAGTGTAGTAATCTGCTGATATTAGTCAGGCAACTTACACTGCTCTTTTTGCAGTTCCGCCAAGAATGAATTTGGCGTGCACGTAAAATTAGTCTATAGTGGACGCAAATTGAGTAAGAGCATTCCCTTCTCGGAAGGTTCCCTCACAAGAAACACGAAGTGTCTATCTGAGATGATGTCACAGACGAGACTGGAAACAGAGGCGACAGGAATACATAATATTTAGCCCTATCTAAATCTGTTGAATGACAATGAGATGAAAGAATCGATAACATTTTAATCTTCTAAATTCAGGAATACATAATGTTCAGCCCTATCTAAATCTGTTGAATGACAATGAGATGAAAGAATCGATAACATTTTAATCTTCTAAATTCAGGAATACATAATGTTCAGCCCTATCTAAATCTGTTGAATGACAATGAGATGAAAGAATCGATAACATTTTAATCTTCTAAATTCAGGAATACATAATGTTCAGCCCTATCTAAATCTGTTGAATGACAATGAAATGAAAGAGTCGATAACATTTTAATTTTCTAAATTCATGAATTCACTGTTTTAATCATAACATCAGTTAGTCTGTCGCGTCGAGGGCACGTCCGATTGCAGTGTCTGAGAGCACTCGAGCATGGGGTTGATACCAGTATTTGTTATTCATTGTGATTTTAAAGGCGGTGGACACTATTGGTAACTACTCAAAATAATTATTAGCATTAAACCTCACTTGGTAAAGAGTAATGGGGAGAGATTGGCAGTATAAAGCTTTGTGAGAAACGGCTCCCTCTAAAGTGGAGTAGTTTTCGAGATAGAAGTAATTTTCCACGAATTTGATTTCGAGACCTCAAGTTTAGAACTTGAGGTCTCGAAATCAACCATCTAAACGCACACAACTTCGTGTGACTAGGGTGTTTTCTTCTTTCATTATTATCTCGCAACTTTGATGACCGATTGAGCTCAAATTTTCACAGGTTAGTTATTTTATGCATATTTTGAGATACACCAACTGTGAAGGCTAGTCTTTGACAATTACCAATAGTGTCCACTGTCTTTACATGAGGCTTGAGCGCCTTTTCACACGAGAGCAATTTAGCAAGGGTCCCTTGCTAAATTGTAGCATGGTTGGTAATTTTACAAAATGTACCTTATGTGAAAGGACAACAATTTGTTCTACCGTCAAAGTTCTCTTGCAAAATCTTGTTTGAAAAAAAAAGATTGCTATACATTTTTCAACCATGCTAAAAAATAAGCAAAGGACCCCAGTTAAACTGCCGTCGTGTGAATATAGCTTCATACTACTCGATTCTGAGTGAGAAGATTAAAGGGACTGAACACTGTTGGTAATTGCTCAAAAAGTAGCATAAAAACTTACTTGAAACAAGCAATGAAGAGCTGTTGATAGTGTTAAACATTGTGAGAAAAGGCTCCCTCTGGAGTAACGTATTTTGTAACGTTTTATTTAGAAAAGAGGTAATTTCTTACTAAAATAATAAATACTTCAGACCTGAGGCCTTTTATTAGGCATCTGAAATCATACAAATTTGTGCAACAATTAGGGTGTTTTTCTGTATTTTTCTCTTGCAACTATGATGACCAGTTGAGTCTCTAAAATCCAACAGGTTTGTTATTTTATGCACATGTTGAGATACACCAAGTGGGAATACAGTTTGCACATAATTGCTGATTAGATTTTGTCTTTTCTTTGTGTGCTTTTTTTCTTCTTAAAAGAAACACCCAGGCTAGTTTAATTGGTTCTTCTTCTCAAAATATGAAACACCACTCGTCATCAGCTTGAACGTAATTGAAATAACATAATTTTAAAGATCAATAAGACTTAGAGTGGAGAAAGAGACTGAAAGAGCAAACCTCTCTCTCGGAATCTTCCTTCGAATCTCTCTTAAAGAGTAAAATCAAACCAACAAAACATCATACTGCGTCGTCTGTGCGTCGCAGTATGTAATAATTTGAAGCCTATGATTTTAATACCAAATCTTTTTCGCTGCACATGATGAGGAGATACCTTGAAACTTGAAAGAAAACAAATTCTATCAGGTAAAACCAACCTATCAGGTTGCAGAAAATGACGTCTAGAAAGCCAAGCCCGGTAGCCATTTTCAGTATTTTTTATTAGATTGACTAGATCAGCGAATGGTCGCCGTGCAGTGAGATTTAGTTATGAGTTGACTGTTCCTTTGAGACGGAGAGGACCGGTGTAGTACCGTCATACTGACCGACAAATGTGTCACGTTTACCCCCGCAGGAAATCCGCGTAAGAGGGTCTTAAAGACGCGGTTTCATTTGAAAGACAGTCTGACTCCCAAAAAAACACAGCCAACCGAAGAAAAAAAAAACATTTTTGTTTGTTTTTAACACCCAACACCCCAACACAAATGAGAAAATTATAAAATAATGTCTGGACTCAGCAGACGAAGATAGAATAGGTACGACAACTGTGTTCGTTGAGTTAAACTTTGATTTTGTATGATTTAGATCTATTATTAATTTATTAGAGTACTGGCTTTGTTCAAATGCACTGAGACAGTCAGTTTGCCTTCTGTCACCTTTAAGTTTTTGGCGCCCTAAACCCTGGCAACTTACAACTCGTTCTATCAAATTTTACACTGATGGGAATTTCTGATCCATCTTAGGACAGACCATGCTGTCTCAATTTTAGTCAAATTCCCTATGCTGTACATAACAAAATACTTGGTGCAACCAAACGGGTGCCTGACTGTCCCCTTCCAGCCTCGGTCTGGTTACTGTGGTTTGATTAGGAGAACCCCCTAAAGAAGATGGCTTCACCGCATAGCTTTAATGCAGAGTCGTGATTATGTATCTCCTGCGGTAAATTTCAGTTCCAGGTTCAAGGCATTTTGTTAATGAAAGAGTTTTACGGACAAGGAAACTAACAATGAGTCTGGTGCCGTATAAAGCACTTATTATACCCATAGGCGATGTTACCTCCGGTTAGGTAAAATGTTCAGCTGCCTACCTGGAAACTCACCTGTTTTTATTCTCCACTGTACACTATTTTTAATGAAGCAAAAGGTTTTCAACATGGGAAGGGGACAATGACATAATGTGAGTCTTTCCTGTGCTTTTTTAGGTAGAATCTAATAGAGTAAGGCGGGTAAATATTGAGTTACAATTACATCATCAAACGGTAGCCCCGAGTGTAACGTGTAATAAGCTATACATGTTTTTCACGAGGCTGTGACGTCACAGAGTGACACAACAATGATTTACGACAATAAGTGCACAGCCACAATCGAAGACACTAAAATGAATAGCAGATATATATATATGTTGAGTCCTTTTTGCAGATCTTGTATTCGACTACCCATAAGTGCTTTTTATTCATCCGTGGCACAGCGATTGCTAGTGTGATAATCGCTAGTGGTTTTCAAACTGTTGGTCATCAAATGGACACGAAAACAATGTGAACTCACGTAGAGGCTGTGCACTAATATAAACAATTTCAGTGGCGTATAATTATGTGTTCAATAGCTCTGGGGTCGTCACGATGCTCCAGACGGTATTTTGGTAATGTCGATGCGCGAATTCAACATCGCAATGACAAAGCTGCAACGTGAAAGTGTCCATTGGACATTTGTTCTCCATTTGATACCCCGATTCTTAAGGGCACTGTACACATTTGGTAATTGCTAAAGACCAGTGTTCTCACTTGGTGTATCCCTTCATAAGCATAAAACAACAAGCCTGTGAAAATTTGGGCTCAATCGGTCATCGAAGTTGCGAGAAAATGATGAAAGAAAAAACAACCTTGTTGGACTAATTTGTGTGTGCTTTCAGATAAGAATTAAAGACTTCTTATTTTAGTGAGAAATTTCCTCTTTCTCAAAAACTACGTTACTTCAGAGGGAGTCGTGTCCCACAATGTTGTGTAATATCAACAGCTCTCCAATGCCCGTTACCAAGTCAGTTTTTAAGTTAATATTTGTTTTGAGTAATTACCGAACGTGTACCTTCCCTTTAAAGCCATTGGACACTTTCGGCAAACAGTGTTGTCCAAAGGCCCACACTTTGTGTATCACAACTTTTATAAAATAACAAACCTGTGAAAATTTAGGCTCAATCGGTCATCGTAGTCGGGAGAAAATAACGGGAAAACCCACCCTTATTTCCGCACGTGTCGCCGTGTCATGACATGTGTTTAAAATAATTCTCGATAACGAGAATTGATAATTGTTTTAATTTTTTCTCAAAAAGTAAAGCATTTCATGGAATAATATTTCAAGAGAAGTCTTTCACCATATTACTTTCTGCAAACCCTGTAAATTATTTGTAAATCTGTGAACTTTTATTTTTGTTTCTGTCCCGAAAGTGTAAAATGGCTTTAACTGACCGGTTCCAGGTCCGGGTCCTGACCAATTGATGGGGGCATTGCGACCCGGTATCTGAGCCTGAAATGAATCAAACTGAATCCAAGTTTTAAACAATCACATTAAAACAATCACAATAAAAACGATTTTCCTTGAGACCCGGAGACGGTGCAACTCTGACTCGGCAGATTGAGCCCCGTTCATAAACAATATTTTATCGACGTTTCAATCATTAGGTCTTCGCTAATTGCTTTCATAAGATTTCCGCCAGCATGGGAATCCCACTTGTAAAAAAGAAGGAAGTTTGGATAGTTTGGGACACAGGGCGTTTAAACAAAGAGTTTACATCTGTAAAGAGCTTATGGAAGAATGGGGGGGGGGGTGCGTTAAAATACTCAAAGGGAAATGATAATAAAAAACGTATTATAAGACGTATTAAGAGTTTACTATAAAGGAAAATCTTTTGACACATGGCGTTTTCACAGAAAGTTGCATCTTCAGAAGTTTACGGAAGAACTTGGGGAAGGGGGTTGTCGCGATACGATCTTCAATAGAAGATGATATGAAGATGAATTAACTTTTAAAAGGTCGTAATAACGAGAAGTCTTAAGTGAGTTCTGAGAAATCCTCCTGTGGAAAGAATTTTAGGGGGGGGGGGGGGGCTCACATTTAAATCCTAAGTGAACGCCAGGAGGAAATCCCCCCTTTCTTGATATCGCTCGCTTAGAATTAATGCGATTGGAATGCAATTTGGTACAATACGGAACACGGAGGGTTTTCATAAAAATGGCTGAGAGAAATGTCATTGCGATAGAATGTAATCCCATTAGAGCAGTAATGCGGGGCTTGATAACCCTGGGTATTTGTACTTATTATTGCTGACGTCATCATACAGAGCGATCCAATTTGATGCTGTGCCCTTACACATGCAGCCATCTGCATTATTATGCACTGTGTTTACTCAGTACTTTCCCGAGTTAGTCTATGTGACAAAAACATTTATCAGGCAAATCACATACGAACCACTTTTTATTATAAAGCAGATGTCTTACCACTAGACCAACGAGCTAACAAGATGGCTTCGAGGCAGGCAGTTTGCATCCTTACCAGCGGGTACGTAGTCAGATGCAATTTTGTCCGCCATGCAATACTGTCCGCTCCGAATACTTTTGCATATGCAATCGTGTCCGATGGACATGTACATGACTGTCCGTGTATGTGCGAGCGTAAGCGAGCGTGCACGCTCTGAACCTACGTATGCTATGCAGCATGAATATACACGTATTTTATGATTGAAGCGAATACCCAACGGCCGAACATTTCCCATGTCATTCATGACATGCACTAAGCTTGTAAAAAAATGGCGAACGTGTTCCGTCGACCAAGGGCGTTACTGCAAGGACGTTTTTGCACTGGGCGGACATAACTGCATATGCAAAGATGTCCGGGCGGACACAATTGCATTATGCAGCAGCGTCCGGGCGGACACGATTGCATATGCAAAACCGTCTGGCGGACATCATTGTACATGCAATAGTGACCTCCGGATAGTATTGCTTAGAGGACATAATTGCATGCGACAACGGCATCGATTTAATTGTTGCATCTGGTTTATACCCCAAACAAAGTTTTATTATGAATACACCGATGGTTGGTCCTTTACTCCATACTTAATATTTAATATTCTTTTTATTTTGTCGTCAGCATTTTCTATTGTCATTGTGTGTTTGTCTTGTCCTTGTTTCTTCTTCGCCTTTTGTCTGTTTGTTTGTTTGTTTGTTTGTTTGGTTTGTTTGTTTGTTTGCTTGTTTGTTTGTTTGTTTGTTTGTTTGTTTGTTCGTTCGTTCGTTTGTTTGTTTGTTTGTTTGTTTGTTTGTTTGTTTGTTTGTTTGTTTGTTTGTTTGTTTGTTTGTTTGTCTGTATAAAGGCCGTTGTCTACAAGCCTTGGCTTACTCTAACAGCCTCATGCTCTCGCTCCTCTCTTGTACATAGTTAATTCCTAGTTATTTATTTAGTATTTGCTGTAAGATTATATTGTTTCTGTACAATTTGATGCGCTTAGGATTTTGTTACGGTCGTTACTTTGACGACCACCAATTGAGCTCAATTTTTCACAGGTTTGTTATTGTATGCATATGTTGAGATACACCAAGTGAGAAGACTGGTCTTTGACAGTTAGCGATAGGGTCCATTGTCATTAAACAGTAAAAATATATGTAGTAGCACAAGGGGCGCTCATAAGAATACATATGTCTTCTTGAAGACTAGACATCGTTCCGGCTCACTATATCGACCATTCAAAAAGCAAACACCTTCTAAATTTAGGTGAACAACCAGCGATAAGTAGATTCTTGGAGAGAGAAAAACTGGTTGTTGATCGTTTCCTGCCATCGGAGATCGATGCAGTGCTGTTCTCCTTTTCTTTCCCTCCCCTTGCCCACGGGTTAATCTTTACAACATCCGCTACTTCCTACCGGTTTATATCATACCCATCAATTATATTTTCTCGACAAAAAAGAAAAGAAATTGCATGATGTATGGTGATATGGGTATTATAGAGCTTAGATCTAAAGGGGAGGGGGGCTGACTGGCAAAGTGTGCCAAAGTGTATCGTCAAAACGTCTGAAGTATAACTCGTATTAATAATCGGTTGAAAATGGATGTGGCAGTAAACACACTGCAAAAAGGAGGATACCCGTGACGAGAGTACTTCATTATGGTTGTGACGTCACCATCAAGGATTTTAAAGGTGTGGTGGGAATTTTCTTCTCAAAGAATACCTTTATTTCGGCCTGAGAACAAACTGCTAAAAGGAGGATACCTGTGACGAGAGTACTTCATTATGGTTGTGACGTCACCAACAAGGATTTTAAAGGTGTGATGGGAGTTTTTCTTCTAAAAGAATACCTTTATTTCGGACTGTGAACATGGGTTTATAAATGTAAATTTTTTGAGATTTTAGCGTAGTTTTACTATTGTTGTATTTCATTAGTACGCTTTAGAGTTGGATAAAATGCAGCAACTTTAATCCGTTTTTACAATGGCCCTTAAGTCTGCTGTTTTTTATGCGTTGTTGGTTTTAAGGACCTCTCTTGTGTACATTTTACCTCGTATGCTGTGCATAATTTTTAATCCATGCTAGATACATATTTTTATACCTGATATTCTTAATTAATATTTTTATCTATCTGTTTGTTGTTAAATAATTTTAAGCGTTTTTGTCTGTACTGTTTGAATCATGGCCAGTTTTAATTTCCCCAATGTGGGATAATAAAGTTCTTATCTTATCTTATCGTATCTTATATCACAATGATGTTTTTGGGGGGGTAAAAAATTAGCACTTATATAGTGGAAATATCAATGCTTACCAATGGCCAAATAGTTTAAAGACATCAATCGTTGAAATTGTATAATGCTATTGCTATGTATGATATTAACAATTAAATATTCCACCAAATTTAAATACTTAAAATACTAGAAGAAATAAATCGTAAGAAAATGGTATTTTTAATTGGATTTGAATACATTAATGCGAAGATGGTTAAACACCATGCGGTGTTAATTTTGATTCTCTCTTCGGTTTATCTATATGACGACACCCATATTGTCAATCATTCACATCCCGGGTTTTGCAGTGTGTAGAAACTCACACTTCTAGTAGAATTATGACTGCTTTAAATGTCGAAAACATTTAAAGATACAATTGATGAATTGTATTTTGATGATAACGCTATATTTCAACTCATTAACACGTTTCTTTTCACAACATTGATGAGTTCTTAAACTTAAAAGTATAATTAAATCGGGTCTTCTGCTCGCCAGACAATTATTTGAACAGCCCGCGTCGTTTAAAAGGCTTCCCTATAGCTTTAACCAGTTTGTCAAAAAGAGTAGGCCTACTACAAATACACAAATTGGATCTCAACATATTATTGATCTGAACATAGGCTAATAATACAAGAACATATATATTCACCATTGGGGAATCTTAAAAAAAAAAAAAAAAAAAGTAAGCAAATAACAAAATTGACTTACATCTGAGGACGCGCTGTGACTCCTACCTCTAAGACCCCTTTTATTGTCCCATAGATGAGTCGGTGCAGATTCGTTGGGAACCACCAGCCTGGCATCCATGTTTGAGTATACACACACAGAGACGATCCTCTATCGACAGACACACTTTAGTCTTTCCTAATACATTCCAAATCGTCTGAACCAGGGGAAGACTAACATCAGTCTCTTTAACGCCTCGGGCATCACCATTAAGAGGAGGATCTGGAACCAGACTAAAGATGATCACACTTTCGCGCCATATTTTTTTCCGCCAGTAATACACTTTGTGACTCTTCCCGCGCGTTGTGATTGAGTTGTATGCATATAATTAGCGGTATAGCTCCGTTGTATACACAACTTGACACGTTTTTATAAGATATTATTGTGTATGCTTATGATGAAATAGGTTTCCTCCTTGGTTTCAGAACTTCTACAGCCTTGTGATCAGAGTCCACACAGTGTATCTAAACTGTCAAAAATATTCGATTTTGCAATAAATTTTCGAGCGCGTTGCACATTGGACGTGGTTCTACAACACATAGTACAAGGGCATACCGGTATCTCTAATCACAACTCGCCGTACACAACTAATGAGAATCAATTCCCACGACTCGACGAAGGCAAACTGATATCCCCCCAAAAATATATGATTCCACCTATAGCGATGCGTTCTGGGGTACTGGACACGCTATCCGGATAAGTCCACTTCAGTTTAGGCAGTGTGAATTAAGTGGGCAGGATCTGCAGGGGGAAGAAAACGCTGCATTACAATCCGGGATAATGAAGAAGGGCTGAAGAATATAAATCCTGCAGGTGATGATGAGAAAAACTCCCGATGCTCCGGCCAATGATTATTGAACTTATAGTGTCAAGTCAGATTCATCTGATACGGCCTGCAGGACGCGGCTGATCTTCGTGATTAACCCACATTAAACACTTCATCATCCAATATGCAACATGGTCACACACACTCCTTTCAACGACGTGGGAAACTGCTGCTGGACTTAACGTTATCACATCCAGTATACAATCAAGGCTTTCTCCTCTAAAAGGTTTACTCACCGAACCTTAAACGTATTCAGTGAAACCAAAAAGCGCGGGAAAACAAGTGTACACCTCGTGCTGTGCAGACTTCCTCGTAGTGACCGTGCATGTATTCGTCATTTCATGGTGGTGTTAAGGTTAAGTTGCTTCGTATTCTTGTCGAGGGAATTTGGTGAATCTGTTGGTGAAGTGTCGACTTTGGGTCCATCAGATCATCTTGAGAAGGTGATACGTCCTGAAAGATTGATGTTAATTTGGCGCCACGCGGAAATATAGTGCATCGTGCGGTTGAACTTTACATTTCCATCACGTGTGCCGTAATCACGGTAGTTCGTTTGGTTTGAACGACGAAGAAGTTACATTTGGTGCTATGGAATATGGACACAATGCTTCGACGAAAAAGACAACCTCCCCACTATCAAGTGATTAGAAGTTGTCGAGTTGTAACAGCAACCTCTGTAGGTGAAGGACATGGAATCCAGATTTAAACGACGGTTGTATCTCAGTGTAGTTCCACAACAAGCCAACTGGAAAAATCTCTTAATGGCGTCTTGACAAATAGCTGACAAAAAAAAATCTCATAATTCATCGATCGATGTCGTCCCAGACAACGACCAGAATCAGTGAGCGTTAAGGTTGGACTCTGGGGATCGAATTATGTGACAGTGTGCTACACGGTTGGGTTGCCAATAGCCCCGCCACTACTACACTACCTATTCGAGCTTCACTATCGTCATACGATAGCATTGACAATGCGCCTTGCAGTGGTGATAGGGTTGCGCATGCATGCATCTTAATCTATAGGTTTTCTTATCAATGATATATGTCTACTTGTCTTCATGATGGGTCTATGCGTAATGCAATAGTAGTATCTCAGGTTGTGGTGATGACACAAGCATGATTCCAGACCTACTGTGGTGAATTAACAAGAAAAAAACATGTTTAATTTAAACTACAACAGCCTGACCCAAACTTGACAAAATGAGGTCGCCAACATGGTATCTCCATAAAATACACGTTCTGCAATTTACGTTAATCGAATTGCATCATCGTATACACAGATGCACCAAACATCGTTAAGACCCAAAGTAGATTCATCTTGTCGTTTGACCTCATTGATCTAATAATGCTCTCTTATTCAATAAGACAATTCCCGAAACAATGTGGGATTTTGTTTAGGTTTTATTCGTACACCGCTGTATTGTTAGCACTGTATACTCAATACTTTCCCGAGTCCTGTGAAAACAAAAATTACTTGTTTATTACTCGGCGGGATTTGAACCCACGACCTTTGCAAATTCGCAAGGTTCGAACACTGCTCTAGAATTGCAAAGGCTGGGGTTCGAATCCCACCTGAGAAAAATGCCTGTGATTCGTTTTCACAGAGCTCGGGAAATTACTGAGTAAACAGTGCTAACACACATCGGTGTTTATGGGAACGACAAAAATTCATAATAATATTTTATACACGTACAATCGAAGTTTACTCAAACAACGTTGTTTTACTAAGATCCGTTATCGATACACCCCCACGATTGACAAAAAAAAAGAATCGTTCAAATAAACACTTTCATATGACTACGGAAGCTTTAAATCGACCGCACGTGTTCCCATGTTTCCGAGAAAAGATTCTCCATAAAACTTTAACAACTTGGATGTATACTTTCCAAGTTGTTATACCTGCCAGAAAAGGGTACTTCCGATCTGCTGTTTCTGATGGGTGTCAGGACACTTCGTACCTTCGCCTCGTACAATATTACGGTGTCCACTATCCACAACAATAAATAGACATCGAAAAGACATCTTAAAGGGTTAAGACATTGGTAAGATTGAAAATATAAATGTTCATAGTATTTTGAAATGGCTGCAAATAATGGTAAAAAGATGGTAATTGTGGGAAACCTTCCTTGAAGCAGTTTTGCTTAAAATACTATGTTTTTAGAAAATGAGAAAAATATCGCGCGCAACGTCCAAAGCACGATGTTTGAAACAGCGATCAAATTAATTGGTTTTTGTTCCACTGTTTTCTTAAGACTCTGGTGACCGATTGAGCTTAAACGTTCACATGTATATATATCACATAATAGTGTAAATACTGGTCTTTGAAAATGACCAATGTTATACTGTGAAAAATGCTTATGGTCATTTTGTATACAACTCTTTTGAAAAACGTAAACATAAGAGAAACGTAACTCAAATAAGAATTTAGCCACGTTTCTTTTTTTACAGTAAGGAGGACCAATAATTCTTTACGGTTTGAAGCACCGGGTAAAAACGACCTCCATCGCCCCGGACGGTCCTCAGATCAAGAGAGGGTTTCCGGCCGTGTCTGAGTCGAGATATACGGATGGGCCGAGGTCGCTCCGTGCTGCTCGACCTTCGTAAGATGATACATGGAGATACCATTCTATACGTGACTGAGATAATGAGATGGTATTTAATATAATGGGGTTGGTGCTTAAGTGAATTATACTGATTGACGTGATGGGTAAGTAGAGACTCTGTCCCCCATGGCCGTCTCTCTTTCTCTTAGTAGCACAACTTGATTGTTTTTGTCTCATTTTAAAGGCACTGGACACTATATTGGAAATTATTCAAAATAAACTGTTGGCATAAAAACTTGCCTGGTAAAGAGCAATGGGGAGCTGTTGGTTATAAAACCTTGTGAGAAACGGCTCCCTGTGAAAGAGTTATTTTCTCATGTAAATATTAAAAGGCTTCAGGCCTGAAGTCTTTTAATATTAGGGAATAAACAACGTTAGACATGACTGTAAATAAAATGCACAATATTTCACATCACCGCTCACGGCAGAGCACGAGGGCGCCCTTCACACTGGAACCCCCCCCCCCCCCCCCCCCCTCGGTCTTGAAGATTATCATGGGAGAACATAATGATTGTACACACACAAACCTCATTAAACATCGACAACATGGCGCAGCTATATTCACTCCAAATAGCAGCTATCTCTTGAAGAGAGACCTCATTAGAATAGTGCAAAAAACAACAACTTTGCAATGGTATATTGTTTTATGTCTATTAAAAACAATCTCAATCTCAATCCAAGATAAAACCCTGGTTGTGACATGTGAAAGGCAATTTATATTGCAACTTTGTCTTTCGATGTTATTTGTTTATATAACGTGTTCTTTAAGGTTTGTTTTCCAATTTGATCTTATTTTAAATTTTTACCGAATTTCAATCTCAAAGCAAATAAACATTTTAACAGTATCCGATAATTGCAAGACGTGTTCTTATAAAAATGTGTTCTTTTATAGTTTTTTTTTCTTTCAATTAATCTGTTTTAAATTCTTGACAGAATTTTAATCTCAAGGCAAAAATACACCTTTAAACAGTATCGGATAGTTGCAAGACGTGTTTACCTGCAGTGTGATATGGCGGTGTTAAGACCTCAGGGTATTGCGCGTGCCACCACTTTAGTGGTAATTACAGGAAGCTCACCGTATGCGAACTGAATCTACCGCCGTACAAAACACATGCTGCTCCCGTGACAGCCTGCTCGTCGGCTCGCCTCGCACGTTCCCGTTCCGTACGGAGGCTCCACTAGGGGACCCATCCTGTCTCTCTCTTAAACATTTCTTCTGAAGATCGCTGGGTATACCGCTTTCTCACTCTCAATTTATCAATTTCTCGTCCATTAACTTTTGACAAGACATTTGGGGGAAAACAGGTTAACCACTGGCTGACGGTGTGTTTTCTTTGAGGCATGGGCGAAGATAAAGGTGTGTTTTTCTCTATATAATTTTATGCCCAGGGTTTTAAATTTGATTAAAGCAGTTGTGATGTACAAAAAAGGAGAATTTGTCATGGGTTGATTTAGTAATCAAATTAACAGCAGTACATTTGGATTTATGCGTGGATTGTGTTTTGAAAATTATTAAAGGCATGAACACTATAATTTGTAAGTAGGGCCTACTCAAATAAATGCATAAAAAAACTTACTCGGTAACGAGCTCAGGAGAGCTTTTGAAAGTACACCACATTGTGGCCACGGTGCCCTCCGTAGTAGGTACGTAGTTTTTGAGAAAGCGGTAATTTCTAAAGCAAATATTAAACCAGGCTTGCATCCTTATTATGCATCTGAAAGCACAAATATTTTGTGCATCGAGGGTGTTTTTTTGTTTCATTGTTCTCCTGCAACTTTAAAGACCAATTTGGTAAAAATTTTCACAGGTTTGTTATTTTGTACATAAATTGTATGTTGGGATACACCAAGTGAGAATACTGGTCTTTGACAATTACCAAGAATAGTGTCCAGTGTCTGTGGACACAACGTCACTTTAAACATGGCGACATCGTTCCCAGGGGCATGCACCCCGATCGTCTCGCCCCCATCGCTGACCCATATATCTCACATTATAAGAAAAAAAGTCATCAGCTGCCTTTAACATCGACCGGAAATTCACAGAAAATACATTTGTACAAAATATGATGCTTCTTTCTATTTCCCTCGGTAATTCAAGCCATTTCATCTTGATTTTACGAAATGAATAGCCGGAGGGAGGGCGCCGGTACACGACTTCATAAGCTTCAATTGGTGTGTGGAGAGTGACAGATCCACAACCAATTTAGACCAAAGCACGGAATCCGTCACGGAATCATCTCGAACCGTGTGAGTACTGTGACCACTGGAATGAAGCTCCAGATTGCGAGCATTTGAGATACTGTTGAAATCTTGTTATTTAGAAATAAAAGCTTTAAGTCATGAAAAGCTAACCACCTCGAGGCCACCATTCCACCCTTTTGCCAAAATACTTATTAACCAGTTGTTCCTGTATTCCACGAAACACTTATTATTGAGCAAAACAACTCCGAATTTCATCAGTGAAACTGTCAAATTGTTGTTTTTCTGATACACTGCATTCATCCTTACTATCTTGGTTCTCTGAAAAGTATTCATTAGTTTACCCCAGTTAAATTCAAGGAACCAGTGTATCAGTGACGTTGAAATGACGTCACAGAATCCCTTATGAATATGCATGTTTTTCTCATCAGCTTAGAGCGAAACTTTAAAAAATTAACTAAAAGTGACATCAACGGAGTAGCCCTGATAGGTCGTTATCCATGCTGCCTCCATCTTGGTCATGTTCCTCGTATCCAATAACAACAACGAATGCTAGAAATCATTTTGCAATTAGGAACCAGACTATTTTGTCCTTCCAGTCTCGGTTTTGTAACATGGGAGAAAGTCAAGATGGCTGCACCGTTATATTGGCCTATTGTCTTAGTTTTCCGAACTAAAAATATGCAATAATTTGCTCCAGTTGAATTTAGGGAACCAGTGTACCAGTGACGTTATAAGCTTAGATGAGGTAAACATGAACTAAAGTGACAATGACATCTAAATGGAATAGCTCTACAGAATTACTTCGCGCCAAATCCATCTCATTTAGCAGTTAATGTATCATACTACAAGAATGTCACCACATCAGGCAATAACTCATTAACAAATAAGCGAATTATTATGCGCAAGAAAAAGCCTGCACGGTGTCAAGTTACGGGCATCAATCAGCCGAAGAAATTAGTCCGCCTCAAGTGGTTTTGCTCAAGATTATTGTGACATTGTTGTCTCAAATTACAAGAAGCTGTTGCCCTACCAAATCCTTGTTATGAAAAGAGCAACAACAAAAAATATTTAAGGTTAAAGTTGTGCTTGTTGTTTTCATTTTGTGAAAATTTAGGAATCTGTACCAAACAGGCTGTTTTTACTCGGCACGTTTGGTAATTGTCAAAGACCAGTATCGATTCAGTGTGCCAGAATGCAGAAAATAACAAATCTGTGAAAAATTGGGCTCAGTTGGTCATCAATGTTACAAGAGAATAATTAAAGAAGAAGAAAAAACTTGCTGCACATTTGTATGTGCTCTCAGATGCATGAGAATTCAGGCTTCATGCCGGGAGTCCTTTCTCAGATTCAAATATTTTAGTGAGAAATTTATTTCTCAGTAAAATACGTTACTTCAGGGGAAGTCGCTTCTCACAATATTTTTATCAACCTCTGTTGCTCGTTACCAATAAGTTTTTTGCTGATACTTTTGTAGTAATTAATCAAAAAATGTACTGTCCCTATAATGTCTATGGATTCCTTCCAACAATGTCCCACTACCCCCCCCCCCCCATCACCTCGTCCTGAAAGGGTACTTTTTTATTTATTTGACTGATATACCGAACACAAACGTCCACAAATTTACTTTAAACTTACACGCGGTTACGATAATGATGGTAAAAAGCTTTCCTTAAAATGTTACTTAATGAGGTGCTGTTATTTTAAGAAGTTAATACAACAGAATGGGCAATGGCCGATACCCCAAAATACTTCTAGAAGGCCACATTGCAGGAAACAGACCCAGAGGAAGACCAGGGAAACGATGGCTTGAAGATATCAAGCACTTCTGTGAAGAGGCTGACATACCATCTGTGGCAGCAGCAGGACACCTAGCAAGGAACAGAGACCTATGGAGACTCTTAGTTGGGAAGCCATCTCCGGGATCTACCTCGGGAGGACGGCTATGGTGATGAATACAACAAATCATCAAAATTACTTCGGTCTCGGTGAGACGAGAATTATATTACGTATAACGAAATTACGCGACTGGTCTGACGAAAACATTGCTTTGTGATTTTGTCTTTTTTTGTTGTTGCTCAAAAGCTTGACGACTAAATTGAAGCTGAAACTTTTACACGTATGCCCTAAATTATATTACAAACATCTCCATTTTCAGTGAGTAGGGATTCGTGTCATGGCCAACAACTTGAACTAAAAAGTACCCAAACCCTTTAAAGAAACCTGGCTCAGAGTTTTTCCCGAAGCAGGTCACTTCGATTAGGGAGCTACCATTCTCTTACGTTGACATTTACATAACCTTACATGACAATCATTTCAATCATCAATCGTACTCGTCACGAATAAACGCTCCAGGTAGAATTATTTGTGTATATAAAATGCGCGGTACACGCTCCGTTAAAGATGCACTCTTTTGACATTGGGTATGGATTATTCCCATGCTGAATATTGCATGAGATACCTTCGGGTTGTGAGCTTTCGCATCCTGAATACAAGCATGAGTTCTACTTGAAACATCTTCACAGAACCGACAGTTCCTCTTGTAACCAAGCCATGTTCTTCCTTGAACCAACTTTTCTTCTTAGACTCTAAAAACTTCAGATGAGGTTTACAGAATGTGTTAATCTCTTTCGAGTATGTGTTGGTCAATCTATACGCCTCTCTTAATATTTATGCATGAGGTTACGTCACAATGCTAACTCAAAACGAGGCG
The DNA here is from genome assembly GCF_032118995.1 of Asterias amurensis. Classification (NCBI taxonomy): domain Eukaryota; kingdom Metazoa; phylum Echinodermata; class Asteroidea; order Forcipulatida; family Asteriidae; genus Asterias; species Asterias amurensis. The sequence continues at coordinate 12,541,070 of NC_092660.1, forward strand.
ATGGGCGCAGCCACTGCAAGTATTGGGGAACGTGTGCCCATAGCCCCATTTTGGGTAAGGATTATGACGTCATGCATAAGTATTAAGAGAGGCGTATAGAATCATGTGTTTAGTCTCCTTTGAGTATTAAATGCAAAACCCACAAGCCTCACCAGAGTATACTCCCAAAATGCAAATTTGCAAATAGGCCTATAATATATTGGCATATCTCTTCAAAAAAACTGACCCAAACTGTGTCAAACTGACACAAGTTTTTGTCCAAAATTTAGAAAGAGCTCGAAAAATATGCAAAGGCAATTTTTTAAACCATGCAAATTACATTAATGACCTTTGCAGCAGACGAATTGGAACGGGTTTTGCACAACATGAGTATGCCGTTGCTATACACTCTGAAGCTAGCTTTGTGTCATTGGCTTATTTGTTCGTATAGCCTCTCTCTCTCTCTCTGAAGTGAAAGTATCGTTTTAATGCGATTTACAGCTTAATCCTAATTGAGATTAAGATTAAGCTTGATATCATAAAGGTTTCTTTATAAGATGCTTTGCGTAGGTGGATTTGGAAAATCTAAGTCATTGTACAAGATCTGTTTGTAATTAGCTTACAAGCTCCATATCTTGTGAATGGCATTATTCATTTTCAGTGGCGGGGTTAAAGGGGAGGTATACGCTTGGTAATCATGTTTCTAAAAATGAATGCCTAAGATTTTTTTTGCTTAGAAGCCTATAGTAGCTTGGGTTAGTATAAAGGATTTTGAGAGACATTTCATTTGAAGTACTGCAGTTATGGAAACAGACTGATATCACTTTTTATCCCAAAATTAAATATAAGGAGCGTTCCGGATAGTTCGGCGATACCACAAAACGCGACCATATTGAAAAGTGAAATAAGTATCCACATGTTAGTTTGATTGTACATCTACATTTTGTATGATTCAAACCCCAAAAATATTCCAAAACCAAAGGTATACCCTGCCTTTAAAGCCATTGGACACTTTCGGTAAACGGTATTGTCCAAAGCCCACACTTCGTGTACCACAACTTATATATAAAATAACAAACCTGTGCAAATTTAAGCTCATCGGTCATCGGAGTCGGGAGAAAATAAAGGGAAAACCCACCCTTGTTTCCGCACGTTTTGCCGTGTTATGACATGTGTTTAATACTATAATACGTAATTCTCGTTGTCGAGAATTGATATTGTTTTAATGTTTTCTCAAAAAGTAAAGCATTTCATGGAATAATATTTCAAGAGAAGTCTTTTACCATTACCTTCTTTAAACCCTGTAAGTTATTTGTAAATCTGTGAACTTTTATTTTTTTTTCTGTTCCGAAAGTATAATATGGCTTTAAAGGGCAAACTCCACGGTGTTGACAACTATTTTTTGAGTATTTATATCATGTCGAATATTCCGTAAAGAGGGAGTTAAAACACAAACACCATAAACAACTTTGGACTTTCTAATATTGTTAAATTTGCATCGGGGATGAAAAAAACACAGTTTCTTACCCATCTTTTTCACAGGAGTCAGGGAAAGTACTAAGTATACAGTGCTTCTGCACATATCGTGTGTTTAGGCCCCCCTATGTTTAAAGCAATAAAGTACACTAAATTAGGCTATAGGGTTAACGCACCTTGTTGAATTAATGCAGTCCCCGGATCTGAAGCACCTGCTCTGTGTTTTGTCCAAATAATTAATTAGTCCCTGCATATATTCCTAATTTCCCCCTCTCTGCTACCCAAGTGCATGCCCCAAGACTGCCCTATTGACTACATTCTCTATTCAAATATGCTAAAACAATTATAGTTGCCGATGAGGTTTCGGCGTCAAATATAGTAGCCTACCAAAAAATCCAATGGGTTAGTGTTTCACGCAGCATTCCCCTGCATCATAATTCGCCGCATATAACTTAGAATGGGGTTTCTCTTCGTTTAACTTGTTTGTGTTGTTTAATGTTTCAAACGTACTTCCGATATTTTTAACAAACATTTGTTTACAGTAGACGGGTTATAAATTCATAAACCAACAAGTGTCTAATATGCTTCCATCATTATCTTAAAGTGACTTTGCGATCCACTAGCTTTCAAAGAAACACACCGTAGTCTATACATCATTAAGTTGGTCTATTCGAGTTAAAACAAATTCACTGGGCCTATAATTTAAAAAAAATCATCGTAGTTCGTGATTGTTTGTCGAATGAGTTAATTTAATGCAACACACTAAGCTAGGAAAGACACTTTATTAATTTACGACCAAACAAGTAGCCTAAATTCATCACATTTTGTCAGTTTATTGCAACATGGATACAATGTATTTATGTTCAGTATTCCTATGGTGCCGAGGCAAGAAAGATAACATCATCTTCAAACAAGATGTTGTTCAAAGATGACGGCATCTCAGATGAAATAAACTCTCTTAATGATGATCCCACAAGCCACAGTGATTTGACACAACAATTCCAGCTCTATTGGGCTATAGCTGATCGACCCTTTCGTTTCGATGGAAGGAGGAATATTTCGAGTTATTAAAATACATTAAAGCCATTATACACTTTCGGTAAACATTATTGTCCAAGTCCCACACTTCGTGTACCAAAACTTATATATAAAATAACAAACCTGTGCAAATTTAAGCTCAATCGGTCATCGGAGTCGGGAGAAAAAAAAGGGAAAACCCAACCCGTGTTTCCGCACGTTTTGCCGTGTTATGACATGTGTTTAATACTATAATACGTAATTCTCGTTGTCGAGAATTGATATTGTTTTAATGTTTTCTCAAAAAGTAAAGCATTTCATGGAATAATATTTCGAGAGAAGTCTTTTACCATTACCTTCTTTAAACCCTGTAAGTTATTTGTAAATCTGTGAACTTTTATTTTTTTCTGTTCCGAAAGTATAATATGGCTTTAAAGGGCAAACTCCACGGTGTTGACAACTATTTTTTGAGTAATTATATCATGTCGAATATTCCGTAAAGAGGGAGTTAAAACACAAACACCATAAACAACTTTGGACTTTCTAATATTGTTAAATTTGCATCGGGGATGAAAAAAACACAGTTTCTTACCCATCTTTTTCACAGGAGTCGGGGAAAGTACTAAGTATACAGTGCTATGCACATATCGTGTGTTTAGGCCCCCCCCCCCCCCCCCTATGTTTAAAGCATTAAAGTACACTAATTTAGGCTATAGGTTTAACGCACCTTGTTGAGTTAATGCAGTCCCAGGATCTGAAGTGAAGTACCTGCTCTGTGTTTTGTCAAAATAATTAAATAGTCTCTGCATATATTCCTAATTTCCCCCTCTCTGCTACCCAAGTGCATGCCCCAAGACTGCCCTATTGACTACATTCTCTATTCAAATATGCTAAAACAATTAAAGTTGCCGATGAGGTTTCGGCGTCAAATATAGTAGCCTACCAAAAAATCCAATGGGTTAGTGTTTCACGCAGCATTCCCCTGCATCATAATTCGCCGCATATAACTTAGAATGGGGTTTCTCTTCGTTTAACTTGTTTGTGTTGTTTAATGTTTCAAACGTACTTCCGATATTTTTAACAAACATTTGTTTACAGTAGACGGGTTATAAATTCATAAACCAACAAGTGTCTAATATGCTTCCATCATTATCTTAAAGTGACTTTGCGATCCACTAGCTTTCAAAGAAACACACCGTAGTCTATACATCATTAAGTTGGTCTATTCGAGTTAAAACAAATTCACTGGGCCTATAATTTAAAAAAAATCATCGTAGTTCGTGATTGTTTGTCGAATGAGTTAATTTAATGCAACACACTAAGCTAGGAAAGACTCGTTATTAATTTACGAACAAACAAGTAGCCTTAATTCATCACAATTTGTCAGTTTATTGCAACATGGATACAATGTATTTATGTTCAGTATTCCTATAGTGCCGAGGCAAGAAAGATAACATCATCTTCAAACAAGATGTTGTCCAAATATGACGGCATCTCAGATGAAATGAACTCTCTTAATGATTATCCCGCACGCCACAGTGATTTGACACAACAAATCCAGCTCTATTGGGCTATACCTGATCGACCCTTTCGTTTCGATGGAAGGAGGAATATTTCGAGGAGTTATTAAAATACATTAAAGCCATTATACACTTTCGGTAAACAGTATTGTCCAAGTCCCACACTTGTGTATCATATAAAATAACAATCCTGTGGAAATTTATGCTTAATCGGACATCGGAGTCGGGAGAAAGTAACGGGAAAACCCACTCCAGTTTTCGCGCGTTTCGCCGTGTCATGACATGTGTTTATAACAAATCCGTAATTCTCGCTATCGAGAATTTATATTGTTTTACCGTTTTCTCAAAAAGTGAAGCATTTCATGGACTAATATTTCAAGAGGAGTCTTTCACCGTTACCTTCTGTAAACCCTGTACACTATTTGTAAATCTGTGATTTTCTTTTTTTTCTGTACCGAAAGGGTCCAATGGCTTTAAAATGTTTATCTGAGTGACATGAGCCAAACGACACTTACGGCTATGGGTGCCCCCCCCCCCCCATACCCCGCTCAAATAAAATTCCCACACATCCCCCAAGCTAGACGCTGATTTCACAATGACTTTAGAATAAGTATTACCGTCTAGTTTTTCAATAATAATTTCTTGATTGTGTATGAGAGAGATTGGCTGTTGCCAGCTTGGCGTGTATATCCCCTTGTGGGTTTTTAGCGAGTTCCCTTGATGGGAAGGACAGATCATCTAAACAAACAAACAAGATAGGCATTAAACACGTACTGAACTTTCTATTCAATTTTAATATGTTATCAACAACACGACCTCAATTAAGATTCAAGAAGACTTTGCTCGTTACAAAAAGACGATGGCTCACAAACTTTCAGAAATGTCAAGAGCACATGCCGTTGGCACCAGAGTCGGGGAGGAATGGGGCGTGGTTGCTAGGAGATACGTAAATGTTGATTGACAAACAAGAGAACACTTCCAATATTGATATACCTTTTTGTCATGGTTTACGGTGTACTTTCAGTTTCGCTCCCGTTCAAAACGTATCTGACCAAAGCGAGACTGGAAGGGATGTGGTCTGGTTCCTTAAAATAATTAACAACATCCATTGGTGTTGCGTACAGGTGATATAGTTTCAAAAAGGAGACCTGCAATGAAACCATCTCATTGTTCTAATCAAACGTCGACTACAGAAAAATAATGACTCCAGTTCTTTTAAACCCAACACTTCCATGGCGTATTAGCCGAGCAGTATAAGCGTTGGACTCAAGCTTATCAGCATAGTGTGGGTTCGGGTTCGAGTCCCTGTCTTGTCACTTCCTGTGTCCTCTTGTAAGACACTTTACCATAAATGCTTTGTCCTTCGGATGGGACATTTAGCTGTAGGTCCCGTGTTCAATGAAAATACACATGCTAGAGATATAAAAATGATATGGAGAAGGCTAGACTGGAAAATGCAAATTTTCCTATAACCTAAAGGTTCAGTCTGCCGATAAAAGTATTCCTTAAAGGTACAGACACGCAAGTTCCCAGGGGCAAAATGGATAACAAATTACAAACAATGATGTGTTAACGCAAGCCCCTGGTTAATGACTCCATTATTTGTATCTCGGGCACATTAAGAAAGATAGTGCGAAAATTGCCAGCAAAACACATTCATTTATGACTTCAATTACTTCGTTGACATTTTGGCAGCCAGTAACCCGGCATTGTATAGTCGTCTGGATTACATCTTGTGGACAGATGTTTTGTTGAGCTGAATCTTGTCACTCAAACCTCAAAACTGCATGTGATGAAATAGGTCTAGCGAAATAGGCCGCGCACACTGTTGTAATTACTGATACCTTTTTTGTACTGTTTTGTTGTGTCATGAACAGGCAGGCAACTTGGTGATGAATTAAATATGATATTGGTGCTATTGTGCACACAATTTTTGTTACAAAATACACTAAAACAACTTTGATAGAGTAACTCTTTGCAGATCTATAATATTTGACAAATTTCGCATTGTTTACTTTTTGTTACAAAGACACCAAGCAACCGATAAATATTAAGTAAATCTTTGCGGATCTTGTATTCGACAAGCTCAAGTACTTTTCGTTTATCATTGACACAACGATTGTTAATTGATTTATTTTGTTATTTATTTATTTATTTATTTTAATTCTTCGGACAAAACAAAAACTACAGAGGCCGTAGGGAATGGCAAAAGTAAAAAAAAACTGTCATCAAAAAGATGCGTCATCCCAGACCTTGCTCGTACATGATATAAAAAAAAACATGTACAACTGACATCAGTGGGTTAACATTCATAAAACGGACACGAAAACAACGTGTATCCTTGTTTGTGGCTGTACTATAGTAAAAGATAAATGAAGTCTGGAAAACAAGTGCACTATATGGAGGGCAGTGTGAAGGTTGTAGACTTGCAGTCAAATCTTCTGTTTTCATTTGGAAGTGTCTCAAAGTACATTGTTCTAAGAACAGCTTAGAGATGTTATCAAGGCAGGGGGGCGAGCAAGAGGACATCACCGAGGGTGTGGGGGAGGATAGCTGAGCAACCCCCGTCCTCATCTCCTCAAAACCAACTTCACACAGATGCAATTGTTGGACAACCAAGATGCTTTTGTGCAGATACTCATCTTAAGATTCCTGTGTAATGCTAGATAAACCAGCCCACACATAAATCGTACCATCTCAAGATTCCATATCCGATATGCCTTTATCTTAATCCACAAACTCTCTCCTTCGAAGTTGTCCCTTTATTTTTTTTACTGGAAATGTCAAGGCAAGTAGAATCTTGTTACATGGGAAAACACTGTCGTGGTCATTACTTAAAGGCAAGGTGTACCTTTGATTTTTTGGAACTTAATTAATTTAAGCCTTGAGGGAAGAGTAAGCGCTTAATGTCCGAGGATAAAAAATACTTCATTTGGAAATACGACTCGTATAATAAAATTTAGGTACTTTATTTCTTTAAAAAGGGAAAATAAAACCTGTGGCCTTTAGAACCGTTCTATTGTTTTAATTCTTTATAAAAGTTGATGTACATAATAAAACTAACATCTAAGAATTCCATTTGATCGTTATCGCATACTTTTTAGATATCGCCGAAAAACCGAAACGAATTATGTCCGCCAGGAAGTATAATCCCTTATAGGAATACATAAATCTGAGGAACTTTACTCGAATTCAAATTTGAGTGCAGAAAAACAGTTATCTTTTTACATAACCACATAACTTCGAAGTAAAATGTTTCTCAAAATTATTTAAAGGAACACGTTGCCTTGGATCGGTCGAGTTGGTCTTTGAAAAGCCTTTGTAACCGTTTTTTATAAAATGCATATGGGTAGAAAGATGTTGTAAAAGTAGAATACAATGATCCACACAAACATGCCTCGAAATTGCGTGGTTTTCCTTCTACCTCGTCGACTAAACACGTCGGCCATTTATGGGGGTCAAAATTTTGACTCCCATAAATGGCCGACCATGTTAGTTCGCACAGTAGAAGGAAAACCACGCAATTTTGAGGCAAACTTGTGTGGATCATTGTATTCTACTTTAAAAACATCTTTCCAACCATATGCATTTTATAAAAAACGGTTACAAACGCTTTTGTTTTGACCAACTCGTCCGATCCAAGGCAACGTGTTCCTTTAAACACTATCAAACGCTAATGTAGGCTTCCAACCAAGGGTTTTCGGGCAATTGGTTTTAAGGGCAATTACCAAAACGTACACCTTCCTTCTAATAACACAGAGCCCGTTCAATCACAATGAAATTGTGATTAAAGAGGGCGGGAAAAGGGAGAGAGAAAAAAATAACACCTAGGGGTGTACCGAAAACAAGTTTATCATTCGCTGCACTTCATCACACTGGATGAATCCAAATCCTTTAACAACGAGCCATGTGAAACAAAAACACGGGTAGTGCATTTGTTAAAGAAAACATAGATTTGAATTTTACTCGCATTTATTACCTTCTTCACAAAAACTTATAATTGAGTCAAATCAAAATTTAGAAACAATTAGTGCTTACACTTAATCACAAACAAACAAAATAACAGCAAAAAAAACACTGGTTTATTTTTATTACAATATTTTATTCTTGTTAAAAATACTTACATAATATTCATGTACAAATAAATACATAAAACGCTAGAATTGTATTATTTCATCTCCATTCTGAAAAGTACAATTTCTTTGTATCGAAACTGAGTTGTGCATAATTTAAATTTAATTGCAATTGTTCATTGATGATGCAATAATTATACACATTCACATGAGACTTTGGGTCGCTTAGTAGCATCAGATACAAAACGTACTAGTACTTTGTTGAAGTTCTGAGAGCACAATGGATTTACTTGGTAAATCTTGTAGTGCCAAGAACAAGTAACATCACTTTCGGTATATGGACGCAAACTCTGGAATAAACTTCCAAATCATATCAGGGACACAACATCCTTCAACAAATTCAAGACACTTCTGAAAGCCCACTTGTTTCAGGAGGCCAACCATCAATGACTTTGTGTATTTCTTCTGTGCCTCAGCGCCTGATTGGTTGATTTGATTGATTGCCAAACAGTGTCCCCAAACCATTCCTCATTGCCTGATGAAGCCTTAAAGGAACACGTTGCCTTGGATCGGTCGAGTTTGTCTTTGAAAAGCGTTTGTAACCGTTTGTTATAAAATTAATATGATTAGAAAGATATTTTAAAAGTAGAATACAATGACCCACACAAGTATCACTCGAAAAAGTGTGGTTTTCCTTTTACCTTGTCGACAAACAAGGTCGGCCATTTTTGGGAGTCAAATTTTTTGCTCCCATAAATGGCCGACCGTGTTAGTTCGCAAAGTAAAAGGAAAACCACTAAATTTCGAGGCAAATGAGTGTGGATCATTGTATTCTACTTTTAAATCACGGTTACAAACACTTTTTAAAGACCAACTCGGCCGATCCAAGGCAACGTGTTCCTTTTAGCCCAGGTTTCATCTGGTCTTCTCTACCGGGTCTTAAAATGTCTTCCCCAAGGGTTAGGTGATTGACCAGGCTTGGATCCGAACCTACACTCTAGCAAACCTAGAGGTGTAGTCCTTTACACAAGACCTTAAGCGTTGTGTTCAAAGTAAGGATTCGAACCAACACTCTAGCACTACCACAGCTGTACTCCAGTTCACTAGACCTACAATATTGTGGTCGAGGGCAGGATTCGAACCCACACTCTAGCACTACCACAGAGCTGTAGTCCAGCCTAATAGACCTACAACACTGTGTTCAAGGGTCAAGGCTAGGATTCGAACCTGGTACACCCTGAGCTGTAGTCCAGTGCACTAGACCTACAACATTGTGGTAATGGGCAGGATTTGAACCCACACTCTTGTACATCATATTCTACAGTGTGGTGAGTGTGTCCACTTGATTCACATCACTCCAGAACACTTTGTTTATTATTTTGTCATTTCCAATGAAGAAGACCTGAAATATGGTGATGGTTAACCATCCACGTAGAGCATCAAGAGTTAGGAATTGAGAAAGATTTTGGTTTCTCGGAGAAGGCCCTCTGTTTCTCTTCAACCGTCCTCATCGCTACTCCAAGCGTCTTCCGTTGCATTCACAGTTTGCCCATAAAACACCCGACCCTTCTGTCAATTATAAAGAGAAAACAAAAAAATAGATCAACATATAAAAAAAAACAATCAAACCAAAGCATAAGAGCAACTATAAATATAAATATGAATAGTAAACTTGGGGTACAACCATGAAGATGAGCGGAGTATACTGTTCGAAACGTTGAGACCAAACCGGCTCTTTTCAGAGCCACCACTCCTTCTAGGAGAGATTTTACTCATGGTTGTACCCGCAAGTTTACTATTCATATTTCTATTTTTGGTTACTCTTATTCTCCACACCATGAAAACCTTCAAACACCAATCAAACCAAAGCATGTAAAAAAAAAAAAAGACAACTTCTTACTTCTTACCTTCTGTTTTTCAGGTTTTTCTTCGCCGAGGTCAACGACCCTACCCTCATCCGGCTCCCAGAGTAGAACGTTACTATCATTTCCCCCGCTGTAAACCTCCTGAAAAAAAATCCATACAAAACGCAGAGTCAGGTTTCAAGATCGTTATGCGCTAAGAGTACCTCTTGGACCTTCTAACTCAATATGTGAAAATTACAGGTGGATTGCACATGACGTCATTGACCACCATCTTTGATGATGTGTGCACACGTGCAAGGCCATCATTGAGTGAGAGTTTTGCGCAGCACGTATGCACTTTCACAATGTTTGTAACAGCTATTATGTATAAATTCTTGCTGAGTTTAAAAGGAACCAGACTACTTCATTCCATCCAGCCTCGGTTTGGTTACACTGAGTTAAATGGAGAAAAAAAAGATGGAAGCTTCATGCTGAAGGTTCTATTGAACAAATATCAAAGTCATGCAAGGTTTGCGGCAGGACCATCTCTTTTGAGTACCAGAACCGGTGGTTAACAACTCAACATTTGGGTCTGAGTGCTCCGATTGTCTACACGCTGATCATCGTCAGGACAATCACAGCATAGTGATCGAAACATTGATTTGTCAACCACCATTTCTTTTCAGAACCAACACTATTTAAAGGAGATTTACGCATGGTGCTTCGCAAACATCACCTGATTATACTCCAACCATGCAAAGTTTAAAATCCAACTAGTACTTAAAGTCACCCGGAAGTGGTATTTTTTCAAAATAAAGCTTTTGTCACTAATATATGTGTTTTGATGAGTGGAATGTGAATAAACAGTTAACTAAGGTTTTAAAAAATCAGTTCTTATGTTATTTACAAATTTAAGAGTAGACCCCGACCGGAGAGGGTGCTGTTCGTGACGTCAATCGAGGCAGACTTCTTTTTTTCCCGGCAATGCCGACCAGGTGTATTGCTGCTGAATGCAGAAAAACACTTTTTGAAATGTACCAAATCACGACTTGGACGTACATGTACTTTGCACGTGTGTTTACTAAACGCATTGCAGGCAAAGTCTGCCTCGATTGACATCACAAAAGGGGTAGGCGGAGTCAGCCCCCCAAACAACTTTATATATTTTTTAAACATATAAATCGTGACAAACAATTACTAAAAAAATTGTTTTATTGTTCGTAAGCATATACTCTTATGTTTGAAAGAAAAAAAATTATATTTCCAGGTGACTTTAAATATCAAAGTAAACCTTTAAACATTGAATGTGAACAATGACCATGCAAAGGGAACGAGTAGACCAATAAGCCTTTTTGAGATATGGTGGGTAAATCTGTCTGTATACACCCAAACCGAACAGTGCACTCATATAGTGGCCATAATACCTCGAAACGATTTTTAAAAGAAAAAAAGGGAGCAATAGACTTGACATGCTTGATAGTAACAAGTTTTTTTTTATCTGGCTGTACCTGGAACAGTGGATGAAATGCACAGCAATTCACATTGCTGTAATGACCTTTGAGGTCGTAGACTAGCTCCCCATTCTGGAGGTCAAATACAGCGAGGTCCATTGTATTGGGTACGAAGGCTGCATCGGGTACGGACCCTGTAGACACGGCTAGCTTGACGTTCTTTCTAGAATCATTGGTTACTTTACCAAAGTTCACCTGTCACAGAGTTTGAATTCAAAAAATGGATCAATTGTTACTGAGTGACTGGCCACAAAATTAGGTTAAGCAGCTTACAAAATAAAAAATTTAAAATTTACAAAATTTATAATTATTTTGGAAAATTTTAACAGCAAAAATCAACAATCAGAAATTTACAAATAAAACAAAAACTATCAACAAAAAGGTTTTAATGAGAATTAATAAGAGAATCAATGTGTGGTGAAGAGGTTTTCAACGAGGCCTGGTTCTTGTTAATTTTACCAAGACGAAGTCGAGGTAAATTATCAAGAACCAGGCCTCGGCGGGTTTAAACCACTAGTTGAAAACCGATTCAACACACTTTGATTCCCATTCATAAATACCCTTTTGGTAAAAAAATGAAAATAAATGCAGAAATTACAATTTTTCAATGATTTCTTTCAACACCCCTCCAGCTATGAAATGGTAAGGACCTCCGCAGCCCTCGGGTAAACAACTCCTTATAAGGGAATGCTGTGGGTGTCGCGCGTATCGCATGATGTGACACAACTGACCCGCCCATTGCTCTCGACCAATAGGAATGAAGAAACTGTCTTATAATCACAGAGGAAAAGAAAAAACATGCAAGAAAAAAGGAGGAAAAGATGATATTCCTATAGTTTTGTACACAGAAAGTGATGAAAAAAGGAAGGAAAATCAAAACCCCAAAAGAGGAAATCAGCTCAAATGCCTGATAATAGTTCTCTGCACAGTTATGCCACCATACATAACCCATGCCGTCGACTGGTTTTTAATGGTTGCTCAACTCAAAAATATTAAAACAAGAAGGTTTGATTGCCATGGGCAGGAAAACCTGAACACTTTCAACAGCCCATGTAAATACTCTCTGCATTGCACGACTCCCATAATTGGCGCTAAAAAATCTAATTGCGTTTGCTCTAAGCATTTACTGTCTCGCTAGGGTCCGTCTGTAAAGCATACATACCTAGGCACTTGATACTCAGTCAGGGAATATTTGCTTTTAATAAAGAGGCCTCCATTCACTGGGCACCCACTTTAGTTAATGCTGAACGCAGGTGGTTAAATATGAGCATCCAAATTAATTAGAGGAAAAAGAATCCTGAAGCACTTTGTTAAGGTCAGTCTATAGATAATAATAATAGTGGCTTCTTATATAGCGCACATATCGGTCACTCAGTGACGCTCAAGGCGCTTTAACATACAGTATTTACCTGCAAGGTATGTGGGACTACGTATGAGACCTGCTCATTTTACATAGCTTCATGTAATGGTTTACAAGGTGCTGTGGTGCAATGTGCTGCCAATCAAACCAGTATGGATTGCAAATGATGTAATTGACCACCATCTTTGATGAATAGACCGCACATGACGTCATTTCAGTAGGGCGCCCTCACCTAGAGGTCAAAAGGAGGTTGTTGATTGGTCAATACTGTACGCCGCGCGTACAAATCCGTGCGTCTCGATTGTTTCGTCACCGTTTTTCCTCTAAGATGGCGGCTGGATAACGTCAATGCAAACATGGCAAAAGGTCTATTGTGCACACTTACAAGGCTATCATTGGCTGAGAGTTGTGTGCAGCGCGTACATGTGTGGACTCTCCATTGTTTATCATCAAATATGGCGGTATGTGCAATCAATCTATTGAATACAGGTGTATATATACATGTACAATGTATATGCCTGGAATGAAGTATACTGATTAATTGAAATCTGAGATCGTAATGGGGAATAGTTTTTTAATCAATACTGGATTAGGGTGAGATAATGGTCGGAGAGTCTTCATTTGATACTTTTGGTCTTAAGTAAAAAGCCTTGAGAGACGGGAATGATCAACTAATGTCCTAGATAAACAAAAATTACTTCCTTTAAAGTAGTCACAGTACGACTGTAATAGATTTTTTTGGTAGGTACTGTATTTCTTTTTAAAGGGGAAGTATACCCTGGGTTTTTTTCTGTTCGATTGTTGTTTAAAGCCATTGGACACTTTCTGAACAGAACAAAAACAAAAAGTTCACAGATTTACAAATAACTTACGGGGTTTACAGAAGGTAATGGTGAAAGACTTCTCTTGAAATATTATTCCATGAAATGCTTTACTCTTTGAGAAAACATTGAAACAATAATCAATTTTTAAAATAGCGAGAATAACAGATTTATTTTAAACACATGTCATGACACGGCGAAACGTGCAGAAACAAGGGTGGGTTTTCCCGTTATTTTCTCCCGACTCCCATGACTGATTGAGCCTAAATTTGTACAGGTTCGTTATTTTATATATAAGTTGTGATACACAAAGTGTGGGCCTTTGGACAATACTGTTTACCAATGTTGTGCGAGTGCTTTAAATCCTATATAAATAAGGAAATATAATTGGAGTGAAACAATCCACAAGACCACAGGTTTTTTAGCTCAATGTTTGCTGGACCAGAATTATTTGTACAAGACCAGAATCCAAATGAGAAAAAAAACCTCCTGACACAGTTTAACATGGATTTTATTTCTCATTTGGCACTAAAGGGTAACGTACATGTGCATATACTTACTATCATACTTTATTACTCGATAGAAATGAGGGCTCAAAGTCAACATTTGAACGTAATTTTTTTATATTTTTTTTCCAAGATATGACACACAGTGAGTTTTTTTTATTCAACTGAAAAATGCAAGACCGCCGGACTTGTCCAATTTTGAGTTTACAGTGCCGACACTCAAACTACTGACCTCAGTCAGTAGTATGTACGGCAATCATTTACTCATCAATTACAACCATGACAGGTGATTGGCATGTAATGGCCAGACAGTAATCAGGTTTTTAAATATTTGGAAAGATTTTGAATTGCTTACTATAGGCACAGAGGAAAACAGACAGTTTCTAGGAAAGAATTGATTCAGAGATCTACATGTACTTGGCATATTGTGGTGATACGGACATGCATGAATATTAAAACTTCGGCGACCCAGGAGCGAAAGACTTGGCAGATACAGGGCTTAAATTTGACACTGGACCGCAGGCCATTGATTTTAGCATCGGGCCACAAAACTCTTGACCAAACAAGTCCCGCTGTCTTAAGTGTTTTTGTTAAAATTATGTAATTTTGTTGATAATTGAAGAATACTAAACATAATAATACCAACAAAATAATAAGTTGATCTTCCCATTTCAATTTTGGTCTTGGTCCAGTAAATGTTTTGAGCTGAAAACCCAGCAGTCTTGAGGATTTTCCCCCCAAATCAAACCCTCGGATGTATGTATAATCATTCTGTATATTGGTTATCTTCACCGCAATGGAGAGGGATCAAGACAAGTATTTTTGAAAGTAAGCTTTGAGAGGCTTCCGTTGAGGTTACGGTAATAGCTCCCAGACGCCGGTACGCATTTAATGAGCATTGCTAGTGGCAGGGCGCATCGTGCTATAGCATTTATCATTATGCAGTAATCGTTTAGAATGCAAAAGGCCTTTTTTTAAAGCCATTGGACACTTTCGGTACAGAAAAAACACAAAAAAGTTCACAGATTTAGAAATAATTTACAGGGTTTACAGAAGGTAATGGTAAAACACTTCTCTTGAAATATTAGTCCATGAAATGCTTTACTTTTTGATAAAACGGTAAAACAATATAAATTCTCGTTAGCGCGAATTACGGATTTATTTAAACACATGTCATGACACGGCAAAACGCGCAGAAACAAGAGTGGGTTTTCCCGTTTTTTTTCCCGACTCCGATGACCGATTGAGCCTAAATTTTCATAGGTTTGTTGTTTTATATATAAGTTGTGATACACGAAGTGTGGGACTTGGACAAAACTGTTTACCGAAAGTGTATAATGGCTTTAAAGGGAAGACAAGTCATCACAATTGGAAGAAAGCGTTGAGCAGGGTTAACTTTGTTCAATTACCTTTGTTAGGGCTCGCTCGCTCACTTCCATATTAATCTGCCTCAAGCTGGCATTACATGCTGCTCATACTGTATTTTCTCGGTTCAACATACAACCAACACTGGGGCAACCATTTTATTTCACAATATAAGAACTTATTTGCTGTACTATACCATTAAAATTAATCACAATTTTTTGTTCTATAAAAACTCACTTGGTAAGAAGCACTGAAGCTGTTGATTATGTATCAAGAAATGTGGCTTTAAAAAGATGGGATCATTAACATTTAAATCTGAGAAACATCTCTTGCTTGAAAAGTTTCTCAAAATTGTGTATTCAAACTGCAGATTATTCTTCTTACAACTCAATACATGTACGTTGACATAGGATTAAAACAATTTTAGAAACCGTTCTAGAAACAAGACTGTATACTTTGCCTTTAAAGGCAGTGGACACTATTGGTAATTACTAAAAATAATTATTATCATAAAACCTTTCTTAATTACGAGCAATGGTATGGTATAAAACACTGTGAGAAACAGCTCCCTCTGAAGTGCCATAGTTTTCGAAAAAGAAGTTATTTTCCATGAATTTGATTTCGAGACCTCAAGTTAAGAACTTGAGGTCTCGAAATCAACCATATAAACACACACAACTTCGTGTGACAAGGGTGTTTTTTCTTTCATTATTATCTCGCAAGTTCGATGACCGATTGAGCTCAAGTTTTCACAGGTTTGTTATTTTATGCATATGTTGAGATACACCAACTGTAAAAGCTCGAGTCTTTGACAATTGCCAATAGTGTCCACTGTCTTTAACAATAACCTGAGTTACTGGTAGAGTAGACACACCTACGTCTCCTCTTATAAACTCCTGATATAAAGATCAAACCTATAGTACACTGAGAGGACAAATCACAGATACACAGGACAAGCAGATGTACCTGTATTTGTCCAAACACATCAACTGCAATAGAGGAAGTACACTGTATTTTTAACAACAAAAAGACATAATTACCAATGTATTCTTTCCGCTTGCAATATCCCACAATCTAAGACGATCATCCGTGCCGTAGCTCAAGAGTCGTAGACCATCCTCAGTGAAACAAAGACCATTGACGTGTCCATTATGAGCTGTACACACTGAAATAGAAATTTTGTTAGTAACACCAATATTCATATTGATGTGTTTTGTGTTGTCATTTTGCTTTTGAGAAAGTAAAGTAAGTTGTTAACTGTTAAATGGATGGATCTGGTGTTGGTTACACCAGTATACCTGTGTAGAGTTGTCATTTAGCCTTTGAGAGAGACTTGCCGTCGATTTCACAAAACTCTTCCTAACTTAAGACTAATCTTAGGACTTAGGACGAGTCCCAACACTGCACTGTAGCATGCAGACCGTAAGATTAATCCTAAGTTAAGCTTAATCCGTAAGATTAATCCTCCAGATAAGACGAGTCCTAACTCTTTGTGAAATCGACCCCTGGTT
Organism: Asterias amurensis; assembly: GCF_032118995.1. NCBI lineage: Eukaryota > Metazoa > Echinodermata > Asteroidea > Forcipulatida > Asteriidae > Asterias > Asterias amurensis. The sequence goes on from NC_092660.1 coordinate 12,558,053, forward strand.
TCAAAGGCAGAGTCTTTCTGAAAGGCTAAATGACAACACAACATAACATCAGCAGCTAAGTTGAAATACACGAACAGAGAGGCAAAAAGCACAAAGAAAAAGAATGGGAGACAAAGGGTTGAACGGGAGTTGGAGGGAAGGGGCTGGCTTGACCATAAGAAGTTGAAACCCAAATTTTAGTTGAACACATTTTAATACTTGCAAGGCCTGTTATCTTTTTAAACCTTTCTCTTTTGAGGAATCCCAATAAAATTATAAATTTTTAAAATGCTCTTGAAAATCTGCTCTTTCATTTGGTGCTAAAAATTGCCAAATAAAAGAGAGTCGATTGGAGGTCATGACACACAAAGCATGAAGTCCAGTATTTTGTATTTGTTAAATATAGATAAAGACACAGGAATGATTTCTTACATGCAGTTGATGAGTGTCCAACAGCCTCTCCGTTATGTTGATCCAAAGCCATTAAACATCCTTTGGCTTTTCGAATGTCCCACAGCATCAACTTGTTGTCCTGACTGAAAAAAGGGCATAATAATTGATTTGTTAGCCTTCTAAAAGACTCTGCTAGAGTCGAAACATCAGGCCATTAACTATTTTTTGCCTTTTAGTTGGTTAAGCAGTTTGCAACAGCTAACTCTATTTTCTCAATAATTTACGATAATACTGTATTCAGGCATAACACAACACAGTATACATAATACAAATTTTAGAACAATAGATAAATATAAATTCAAATTAATATAAATACCGCCCCCAGTAGGCCTATACATCATAAATTGTAAACAAATGACAACACTTTTGAGAAGGAATCACAGAAAAACTAGGCCACCAAAAAAACCTGTGGTCCACAGAGTACAATTCAAGCCCTGTCTGCATATGATTAATTGGTAGGTTTGCCTGGCCTATTGACCCAGTGCACACACGTACAGTAACACGCAGCGACTGTGCCACGCTCACCATTTTGGCGGTCAATAGGTTTACATGTAAGTGTAAATGTCGCCTTGCCTAAAATGCGCACTTCACTGAATAACGCAGAGTGACAATGACCACCAAAATGGTGCAACCTAGATTATTCTGATAATGACGTGAATGGGAGACTTTGGGACACTAGGTGGCAGCGGTAAATTTCCATTGTTTACGTAGTTCTGAGCGTGCGCACATGACCGAGAACAACGGATTTTACCTGGTAAGTCTGCTGCCACCAAGCGTCCCAAAAGTCTCCCATTAGGTTAATAAACATTGGGTTAATTAAAGTTCTGCTTCAATAAAAATTTATGTAAAAGTCACAGGTTGAAGAGTGATTGAAGCACATGACACATAATAGTAGGAAAAGTGATACAGAATAACATTTCCTATGCTCAATCAAAATGATAATAACAATAATAATGAGCAGGATATATACACAGCCCAACATCAAACCAGCACTTTACAATATTAAAAAGAGTCAAAAAAATTGGTACTAACCCAACAATACAGCAAACAATTTACAAGGATAAAATACAATTTACAAAAAAAGACAAATAGGGCATCAAAAATATATTTAAAAAGCACAGGAAGCTCAACCATCAATCTAAAAAAAAAACAAAGGTGTTCAAAAGAGCGGCATACATGTATTGTGTCAATAATAAAAAGTCACAGAAATGTAGTAAAAATTCATTGAAGGAAATATTTACAGAAGATCATTGTTAAAAAGATACGTCTTCAGGCTACGCTTGAACACATTGAATGCGGAGACAGTCCTGATATCTAAAGGCAGTTTGTTCCAAATGAACAGAGAGCTGCCAATGCAATGGTGCGATGTCTATAGAACTTTCATAGACTAAGACCATATCCGTAATGGAGACTACAGCTACGGCTATGGCTGCGCCCGTTGCTAAGGATGTTCTATACTTCAATGCATAATGACGCAGTGATCAAGCTGTAGCCGTAGCTGCCAATTCAATCATGGGCTCGCTAAGATTTCTATTGCAATACTAAAAACAAAGTAAGAAAAAAGCAAAATGGAAATAGAAAAAAATGGCGAGACAAATTTGAATGCTGCTGACATTAACTCACCTCCCAGATGCTAAAAGAAACTCTTGCTTAGGAGACCATTTCAAACACATGACTGATGCCCTATGACCTTTCAGAATATGCGTCGCCGACCCCGACTTGAGGTCACACAGTGAGATATGTGAACTTTGTGAAGCCACTACAATAAAACAAAAAAAACATGCCATATATGAAAAACGGTATGGAAATACACTTTCAAACCTTCAGTTTCAGTTGAAAATTAATAAACGACTTAAAACATAATCTTCACTTGAGTTTTAAAGGCAGTGGACACTATTGGTAATTACTCAAAATAATTATTAGCATAAAATCTTACTTGGTAAGGAGTAATGGGGAAAGGTTGGTAGTATAAAACATTGTGAGAAACGGCTCCCTCTGAATTGGAGTAGTTTTCGAGAAAGAAGTAATTTTCCACGAATTTGATTTCGAGACCTCAGATTTAGAATTTGAAGTCTTGAAATCAAGCATCGGAAAGCACACAACTTCGTGTGACAAGGGTGTGTTTTCTTTCATTATTATCTTGCAACTTCGACAACCGATTGAGTTCAAATTTTCACAGGTTTGTTATTTTATGCATATGTTGAGATACACCAAGTGAGAAGACTGGTCTTTGACAATTACCAACAGTGTCTTTAAACTGAACTTTAATGAAATGAAAAAATATACAAAAAAACATACAAACATTTTTGAAAGGATACCTTTTTGGTTTTACCCTTTCACCTGTGCGTTAGCATTTAATAAAAGTTTAACTGCCTCTAACGACCGTTCCAGCTCGGTGTCATAGTGGTAAGACACTGCTCTAGCAATACAAAGGTTGTTGGTTCAAATCCCACCCGAGTGATTGCCTGTAGATTTTGTTCACAGAACTTGAGAAAGTACTAAGTATACACATTGGTGTAAGGGTAGAAACAAATCATTTTCTTTATCCCTGATGCAAAAGTTAACATCAATTCATAAATACCCCAGACAGTTTCTCTACTCCTATTGGTGGAGAGCGTGTCACGTGGGTGTGCATAAACCTTTTGTTAATGCACACTGGAGCTTGTTATAAACACTGAGCTAGCTTCCGCGTGCCGGGCGTGCAAGATTATCTTGCGGAATGCGCAAATCATAACTATCAGCGCGTAATCTAAGCGCGCGCGCGTACACACAACCCATGCGCCTCGAACAGATTCTTCACAAAGTTTGGGAAAAAAACATTTCAAACTTCGAATTTGCAATTGTTAAAGTGTCTATAACTGTATTTGTTTACGTTTTTTAACAAAAGGGCATTTATGAATGGGAATAAAAGAGTAGCGACTCAAAACCTTGCAGGGTCCTTGCCGTACGATAAAGGCCCTCATCACATGGCTGCCGACCCTGCTGGCTTTAAACGTACATTGAAGAACTCGTCGCTACCCTTTTATTCCCTTATTAAACGTTCATAGCAAGCAATTTGAAGCCACAACACCTGCTTTGTCCGAGCTCAGAATTTTGTTTGGCCACCCGACCCACCCAACCTAAATTGGAGTTTTAATTATTGACAAACTATTTATTATCTGTAGAACAAAGTAATGCCTCAAATAAAGCAGATCACTTAGACCAAAGCTCTCCCATTTCAGGAGTTTGTGATGGCTATTTCCTGGAAACTGAAAAACAAGAAGCATGATACAGGTCCCTGGAAAAAAAGTATGAATATTTTAATGAGGACAAGGGCTGACTTACAAGTACACATAATTTGTGCTTTTACCGACGGTTCAAATGATTAAAGGCAGTGGACACTATTGGTAATCACTCAAAATAATTATTGGCATAAAACCTATCTTGGTGACGAGTAATGGGGAGAGGTTAATGGTATAAAACATTGTGAGAAACGGCTCCCTCTGAAGTGCCATAGTTTTCGAGAAAGAAGTGGTTTTCCACAAATTTGATTTCGAGACCTCAGATTTAGAACTTGAGGTCTCAAAATCAACCATCTAAACGCACACAAAATTTTGTGTGACAAGGGTTATTTTTCTTTTATTATTATCTCGCAACTTCGATGACCGATTGAGCTCAAATTTTCACAGGTTTATTATTTTATGCATATATTGAGTTACACCAACTGTGAAGGCTAGTCTTTGACAATTACCAATAGTGTCCACTGTCTTTAAGGGGAAAATAACCAAAAGTCAGACTACATGTACATGTAAGGTAGGAAGAATATCATGCCTGTTGAAAAAGAAATGTCTGCCAGCTCCCCATCAGGCATGTAGGTTGGTTATCGGAGTAAGGTTGTCTGATTATAATGAACAGACATGATAGACGATCATGATAGACGAAGGGGCTGCAGAACAATTTTTTCAATTTGTTTACCTTAAAACTTGTGGGTTTTGCTCTGTTATTTTTTATTGTCAATTGGCAGTTTTTTATTTTTTGGAAAAAATATATATCTCAAAAACAAAAGTTTTTAACAGTGGCTATAGATGATGTGACCTCTGACATCACTCGAAAACCATAACACGATTCGCGCGCATGCCGCCGGGCAAAACCCTTTGTGTTTTGGCAGCCAACCAGAAAGTACACGCAATTTTACCATGACTACGCGTCTTTTTGCCCAGCACAACATGACGTGTACAGTGTTTTGTCAACAGAGGGCGGTTTGAATGTAAACATAGGTCACATCAACTATACTGAATGGCCTTAAACCAAAAGGCCACTTTGAATTATCATTCTGTATTATAATCAATCAATGTCGCCACTTGTGGGACTCAACCTTCTCAGTGTACATTGTATCTTTCAAAGAGGACAAACAACTACATGCGGAAAAACATAACTGGAATAAAGACATTTATCAACATATATGCAGCTCAATGGGAGACTTTTGGATGCTAGGTGGCAGCAGACTTACCAATAAATTTCCATTGATTACGTAGTTCTGAGCGTGCGCACATGACAGAGAACAATGGATTTTACCTGGTAAGTCTGCTGCCACCAAGCGTTCCAAAGTCTCCCATTCCAGACACATTTTTAAGCAGAATATAATCTTCCATTTAAACTTTCACAAACTGGTCTGTAGAGGGCAGTACTTACCACCAATAAGGCAGTGCTTGGTAGCTATAGGTGACATATTATGGCAATATATTGGTTTATCCATTGTGAATGTCTCTGCTGGTATGAGGGCGTTGGTATCCCACACTTTGAGCAGACAGTCAGTGGAGCTGCTGGTAAAGATGCCAGTATCATGTGGGTACCATTGAACCGTCTCCACACTTCGCTTGTGGACATATTTATTGGATCTGTAAATCAAAAATGTATTTTTTACTACATTGATTAAGCCATCATAACTGAAACGTTTTCGACGAAAATTGACATGGTGTTGATCAGATGGGCCAAGATTTGTAGACCAGCTTGACTGCATGTAAAAAAAGAAAACACTCTTCAAGTTTCGTGTCTACAAAATAAATTCCTTTACATACAATGTCGCATGTTGTTTGTGCAGTTTATGAGTTGTACAGTACGTAACATTGAAACAACTGACAATACTTTTTTAAAGATCAGCGTTTCTCTCTGGCTGATGAACAATAGGAAGCAACTATAGAAAAGCATCTTGCTCAAGGACACAAATGTCATGACTGGGATTCGAACACACATTCCGATGATTTAACCACCAGAACTTGAATTCGATGCTCTATTCCACTCGACCATGACACCCTATGAGATAGAGCTGACACTGTGTTGGTAACCTTTATCACAGTTTTGTATTTTAAAAAAAGTTTTACTTTTATGTTGTTCTGTCTGTGCCAGCAGTTGGGGTAATCCTACCTTCCTACAGTGCAAACAGCTTTACTGGTGACTTCTTTCGATGCTGGTATTGATTCAATATCAAAGATAGCTAAAACGCCCATAGATCCTCCAGATAAAAGACTGCAGTGGAAGAAAAAACAGAAATGAGTCAAAAAGGAATATTATAAAATAAATAGCAGTTTCAAACTGTAAAACACCCAACTCTACCTGGCTGTGGTGTATGCCAAAAAATAGTTGGTTGCTTGACGTTTCGACCCTACTGAGTCTTTCAATCATGAAGGCTTTGAGAAGGACTCTGCTAGGACAGACCAAAGCGTCAGGCCACTCTAACTATTTTTTCAAAAACAAAAGCTACACGTGTGTGTGTCTGACCTTCACCTTTTTAATTGCTTACAAATGTTGTTTACTTCAATAAGTTTTGATGAATGTTGGACCTTTGTTCATTTGTATCATGTTTGGAATATTAAGTCCTCTCAATCAACTGGAGTGGTAGTAGAACTTTATTGATACATTGGATAACTTTCCATATCCTGCCTGCACCTTTTCACTCATTTTCACTGAGGTAAATTAGATAATTACTAAATAATTTCATACTGAACGAAAAAGTGGTGGCGTGACACAGAAGCTATTCAGATAAACTTGGACCTTTCTATCAAATCAATATTTTTGACAAAGAAATAGTGAAGGTTGGATAAATTGGATAACTTTCCGTATTATATGGCGCCACCACTTTTTCACTCATTTTTACAAAAAGGGATATCTCATTCTCATTGAGGTAAATTATATACTTTATTATTTGATAATGATATGGAATGAAAAAGTGGTGGCACCATACAGAAACTTTTCCTAATATAACACTTACTTACAATTACATTACAATTTACAATTCTTTTAGTTTAATTTGACTAACATTTTATTTTTAATAAAAACAAATATTAATTTTATTGTCATGAAAGACTCATATTTACGTTTTTAATTTAAGTTTTAATTAATTCAATCAAATTGGAAACAAATCAAATGACTCACTATTTTCCCTCAGTAGGGTCGATGTCCAGAGTGTTAACTCCACTTTGATGAATTCTCTGCACATCTCTGCCTTTACTCAGTTCTAAACAAAAAGTTCTCCTCGTCACTTCAGCACGGACCAGAGACTCGGGTTTTTGTCTCCCGTTCCGAAGGCCCTCAAGAAAATTCAACATGACTGGTGGACAGTGGTGGTTTCCGTCACTGCAGAATGTCCATAATGCTGTCTATCTTTCGATGAAGTCAACCCCTTTTTGTTTCACATGATTTTATTTTTGAGTTTGAGTGTGTAGCGCTTTAATCAACAACCACCTACCGCAGTTTCATAAATTTGTGCAAGAAAAAGTGTCAACAAGGGGGGCGCCATATTGTGACCTTTTCACCTAAATAAAGTTTAAACCACTAATTTTTATTATTTTATTAAATATTAAGGCAAATTATTTATAATTGTAAATCATTGTTACATAAGTCATATTTATTTTAGTAATTTTTATGTAATAATTAATTTTATTTGAACTCATTCTTAAAATAATTAAAATAATGTTTTTGAAAGAGTGACAAAATGTGACCTCATTCCTCAAGGTCAGCCGACTAGTAACGGTTTCAAAAACCTGTTTTGCACAATTGGTGCAAGATATGTGAACAGGGGTCGATTTCACAAAGAGTTAGGACTGGTCCTAACTTAGGACTAATCCTAGGAGATATACAAATTGCATGGATAGTCCTAAGTTAGGACGAGTAACTGGTCCTAATTCGAGATAAGACTAGTCCCAACTCTTTGTGAAATCCACCCCAGATTTCCTACGGTACATGTACGAGTAGGATTCTACTCTACTCTACTCACTACATAACTGGTACTCTTCACGTCGCTGTGTTAAGCCAATGCAAAAATAACTGAGTACCAGCATACACCATACCATACATAATGTACACTAGCGGGATGCCGCGCTTCACGCGGCACCCCGCTAGATGATGAAAATCCTTTACACAAATATAATGTGGGTGAGGGTGTTATCGCCTCTCTCAATATTTATGTATGGCGTCATAATTTTAACCCAAAATGAAGCTTTTTTGCACGTCCGCCACTACTTGCAGTGGGTGCGCCCACCTCGTTTTGGGTTAGGCGACGTACCTTATGCGTACTTCTAGAAACTATAAGGCTCCCCCGTGAGCTTTATTGGGGTTTAATATTTTGGGCCTCCTTAACGCTACACGTTTTTCAAATCAGCTTTGATAGGTGAAACTGACAGTTAGCCAACAATAACTAAAGTTTCTTTTGTACTACAATACCAAAACTTTCCCCACACACTCAATATACATTCATATGCTTGCATTTCCTTTTTAAAGACATCGTGAAAAAAATGACATTTTCACGTCCCACGATACATAGCGTTGCTACAGCACTATAAGTAAAGCGAGTTTTCTGTGTGCCACAAGTCTAATTTATCTACTGTTTTGGGGGTTTTTTTTTCAGGGGGGGGGGGGCGGTAAGAGCGTAGGCCTCTTTTTAGTTTATTCTCATCTGAATTGGTCTTGTAAACTTTCTGGTCAATAGGCTGTAGTTACGGGAGCACTTAACGTGAACGTCAAAAAAGTGTTTTGTTTATTGTCACTTTGGGCCTATTGCATCTCGCGAAATTTTAACGACAAACGACACAATTTCTGACCGCGTTCATGTTCACGCTGCTCTAGGAACAAACCTCCATACATCCCATATCTCTGGAACCCTATATCGTACAAACTAAATAAAAACGATAAATTCGTCCTCACTCCTTAATTTTCTCTAACTTATTTCACTTTCAGAAAGCATGTCAAGTTATTTTAAGGGTTTGTTACGTCCAGTTTGGGTCAATAGACAAACTCCTAAAAATGTACCCTATTCAGCCGCATGAGGTCTCTTTTGTTAATTATTATCTCCAGTAACCAACCCGACGGGCCGATCGCTAAATTAGGCTACAAAATGGATATGGCAAAAAGTACATTCTGAGACCTGACCGACACACTGCTCTATAATCAATTTTGTGAATGGACTTATTCAAAAGGAAACTTAATGTCGTTTTGCTTAACAACTTTGACCAAATGCAAATTCTTTTTACAGCTTCAAAACAGCATTTGACGTACGTGTACATGTATAAGTTTCACAAACTTCAGTGATGGGGTAAACTCTGAAACTGCAACACTATTCCTCCATGAACAGACCGTTTTCTAAAACGGTATTCATGTACTGATTTGAGTTTACTGGCAAAATATAGTGTCCATAGTTTAAAAACAGCAAGATACGTTTTGCATCAATAGTGCAATTTCTGTATGGAGATTTTTTTAAGTCCGAGGTCGCCACCCACTTTCAACCTAAAGTGGTCCTGACCTCCCGACCTCCTTCACCAAGCAACAGGTGGCCCGTCTCAAAACCAGACAACACACCACTCACAATACACTGACCAGAATGTAAGCAGAGGTCAGGCTCTTTGTGTAAGGCCCCCCCCCCCAACCCCAAAATGTTATTAATTGTAAAGTTCCCTTAGACACCTTCCAACCTATGGCCGGCCCTACCCAATATATCCACATTATAAAGGTTCCGTTTGGTCCCATCCTTGTCCATCAGAATAATTCTCATGCCGTTTGGGAGTGAATGCTTTTTTATAAATATCCTCCATTTAATCTTTTCAACAAATGAGTCACCTGTCAGAAGGATTTCTAGGAAGTCTGATAACAACGTCGACCAGTGGTTGACACATGGTCGCCTGCGAAACATCAATCTACGGTACTTCATCCATTCAATGCAAATTCGTGAGATTGGTTTCGGTTTTGTCCTGGCACCCAGCCTCTTCGCGGCAATGAATGAACCAATCCGGAGAACCATGCTTAGTACAACACGAAAGTAACCTGACCAAAAAGGGCGGATCGAATGGCGGGTGGGCGGGCAAGGGGCAATGAGTGAACTAATCCGGAGCACCATCTGCGAAACACTGTCCAATGAGTCGCCTGTCAGAAAAATTTCTAGGAAGTCTGGTAACAACATCGACCAGTGGTTGACGCACGGTCGCCGCCCAAACTTCCTCCAATCACATGACTTGTAAGTGCGAGTTTGGGTCCGGGTTTTGCAGACTTGCTACCCGACGTCTGAATCCACACAAACGTATTGAATTCCACACACACAACCGTGTTGGATTCCACAAGGATGCCATACCACTGGCCCTTCTAATTTTCAATCCAAGATGGCGCAGGTTACGCTTTTAATGGTATAGATTACATGTATGTACACACTGCATGCTCTCGTCCGTCCGTCAAGCGTCGTCGTCCACAGCTAGTTTTGACGCGGATTTGGTGATTTATGATGCCGATCCGAAACATTGATGGACATCTTTTCTCGGTAAGAAGTTGATTTTGTGCACGGTGGTCTTAACTGGTCACTCTCAAACTGTTAAATGATCAACGTCAATTATTTTAAGATTATATCAGATACTTAATTAAGACTTCCATTACACATTATTATCAAATAACATGTTCATCCATGGAGCAATAAACTATTTATTGCTCCATGGTTCATCCTACTCCTAAATCCTAGCCCCATTATGATAATATCGATATGCCACAAACATGGCCCAATACAGTGGATTTTTGGACCGATTTATTGGGCTAGGTCATCCCTTATTGTTATTCTTATTCTTTATTTGGCCATTAAACAATAACAATATACAAACAGACAGTATGTAAAATAAATAATATAAAAACAAAACTAAAAGTAAATACAAAGCAAGACAAACAGTCTGACAGTACGGCACAGGAAATTACAAAACAACCCTAATGTGATGGCCAGCCCCCGATTTCACGAAACTCATCGCAAGTAGCGACGCATCGCAGGGTTTGCGAAGCGTCGCAGACCTAAGACACGTCGAGGCTGCGACGAGTTCCATAATCCATTTCACCAAACACGTCGTAAGTGCGACGAGTCGCAATACAAACTATTTTCATTCTTAATAAAAAACAACCTTTTGGACAAGGATGAACTGCTAAAGTTCTGCGGCTGTTTTATGTTATGTACATGTACAGCTTGGTCATGAAACAGTCGTGTATTATAGTTCATTCAATTTCAAGATGGCAGACACTCAACCTAGTGTTTAGGTTTGGGTTGTTTTGGTTGGTTTATAATTATTAATTGGTTGAGTTGTTTAAGTTTGTTTGTACTTTGTTATGCGTGTGTTTGTTTTCTTTAACCCGTCCTTTTTTTTTTGGGGGGGGGGAAGGTAAATTTCCATTTGTTGTCTAGTGTCTTCCCGATTGGTCCACAGAAGTTATGTGTGGTAATTGTTATGTCCTTTCATGCATTTTTTACGTAAACAAATGAAACATAGCATTCTTACGACGACCCTATGGGTCGTCGTAACTTACAACGTGTTCTTCCTCATTGTCAAAGAACTTATGATGTATCCAATGCATCGTAACTTTGATGAAACAACTTGCAACTTGATGAAACAACTTACGATGTGTAACCGGTCGCAACTTGAACTTGCGACGCGTCGCAGCGCGTGGTGAAATCGGGGGCAGGATCAACAAAAGTATAATTAAACACTCTGTAGCGCGAACTCCTGTTAATCCACTCACATAGGGAGGCAAACTCACTATATTATATACTCTCTTTGGAAAATAAAAACAATTAAAAGTAAATATAAATAATCTGTATACACAAAGCACAACTTGAAACAACAAAACCAAAAACAAACACCAGAAATTAGACAAGCAAATAAATAAATAAATAACCAAATTGTTAATTAAAAAATGTAAACAAAAAGTAACAATAAGTAAATGAATAAATAGTTGGAAAGGTACATGTAACAAGAAATATAGCAACAAATAAATCAAAATATGGATGGATAAACAAAAAATAGGTCAATAAATAAACAGACAAATCGATAAAATAACAATGCAAGCAACGAAAAGTTAATCAAACTAACTCCTTTTCCAACATACATACCTTTACATCAATAAAAGGATGATTAAATATGAATAAAACAACCGATCAATTAATAAACAAATAATCAATAAACCAGAAATTAGATAAGCAAATAAATAGTTAAATTAATAAATTACAAAAATATTGATATTTTATTTCTGAGTTACATGCACTCATCCGTCTATCTATCCACTCATTCATTCATTCATTCGACCATATTTTTCCTTTATTATATCCAACTGCAGGTATAAATGTAGAAATCAACCTTCAAGCAGTACTGGACTACCATGAAATAATGCAACTAATCCTCCGCCCCACTAGCCTTTTGTCAAGGCCTTCGTGGCTTAGAAACTAGTTTGGTAGAGCCGTGATTCGAAGCGCCTGGAAGGGGATTTTTGCAGGCTGGTCTAACCTTCCAGTCATTTTGAATGCGGATCTATGAAGCAATGAAGGCTACAGTCCCCCTGGTGGTACACAAGAGTATCAGACCAGTTGTCAGTAAAAGTTCTCATGCACTGAACACTTAAAGGCACTGGACACCTTTGGTAACCAGTCTTCTCACTTGGTGTATGTCAACATAATGCACACAAAAACAAACCTGTGAAAATTTGAACTCAATCGGTCGTTGAAGTTGCGAGAGTATAATGGAGGAAAAAACACCCTTGTTGCTCAAGTTATGTGCTTTCAGATGCAAAATTCGAGCTTGAAGTCAATCAAATATTTGAGTGAGAAATTTTTGTTCTTCTCACAAACTACGTTATTTCAGAGGGAGCCATTTCTCACAATGTTTTATACTATCAACAGCTCACCGTTACCTGTTACCAAGTAAATTACCAATAGTGTTCAGTGTCTTTAATAAGGGAATAAAAGGGTAGCGACAGGTTGTTACGTGTGATCGGCTTGGGCGAGGGTCTTGAGCGCATGGCAATGACCCTGCAAGGTTTAAACGGACATTTAAGAATGAGTCACTACTTTTTTATTCGGAATCATAAATGCCCTTTTGTTTTAAACATTACAAAAATACAATTACATGTACAGACACTTTGACCGTTTAAAATTTGAGTTTTAAAATATTTTTTTCAAAACCTTTGTGGAGAGTCTGTTGTGCGTGGGTTGTGTGTACGCGCGCAAGCTTAGAAATAGATTACGTGCGCGCACTTAGAAGTAGATTAAGGGTTGTTTCTAATAGCTTGTATGAATTGCATTTTGCGTGATAATCTTGTGCAGAGGCCAGCCAGTTACAAGCACTGGTCATTATCAACCATTTAAACACCCCCACGTGACGCGCTCTCCACCAATAGGAGTAGAGAAACTGTCTGGGGTATTTATGAATGCTTTTTAAATCTCTATTCCATACAATGCTTTTCATAGTGTCATTGTGTTATTAACATCTCAAAATCTTTTTATGCCTCTCTAGTAGAAAGTAATTAGTGAAAGAAACCTGCATTATGTGACATTCAAGAGATGTGTCCTGTAACCCTGCAGTGAACATGTGAATTAAACATGGCAGGAGATTTAAGTTTGTAGCAAGAAATGGTCTTTTGCCATTGTTCAACAGTGGCTGTCAATCTTTAGCTTCCATGGAATTGCAACAAAATGTTGTTAAACACACTTGCTTGGCAAACAAATTACTTCTCACAAACTGTTGTTTAAAATGTTCAATACATTTTCACACAAAAACGGTTTTTGGGATACATAACTTTGAGTGAGCAATGAATGCTCACCCACAATAGGACCTTGGTCAGACAATTTTCTCACAAGAAAAAGGTTTAAGTTCAAAACAATTTCAAAGTTGGAAGCACTTTCTATTATTATGACAGATTTCTGTTAAATGCATAGAGCTATATATATTGATGTGACTAGAGTGCTAACACCCCATTATACACGCAATAAAGTTTTGAAGCCGTGTGGGCGCATCAAATGTTCATGTACAAACGAATACAAAAAGCTTGATATTTTGTCCGGCAAGTGTACGGCTATTTGCATGATAGTGCATTTGTTATTTCTTTGTGTCATCGAACCAAAAGATGCAGCAAATGTAAACGCACAATCTGCTGATGAGCGTCCAAACTGCGAGCGTCATTTGCGTCATGTTTAAAAGGCATGTATACTATTTTAAGTTTTCGTAGCGCAGACAGATGTAATGGGAAGTTGCGTAGGAAAGCGCACACGGCGAATTAAAAAAAAAGCGTCAATGTGACTTAAAATCGTGTCATAGTCATGCAACACATCAAACATGTTTGTTCCCAGGGTGGCTTCAAAACACAGAGCAAGTTAGCGCTATATTAATGTAGATTATACTTATTATTATACTTATTATTATTATTATTATTATTATCATTATCATTATCATTATCATTATCATTATCATTATCATTATCATTATCATTATCATTATCATTATCATTATCATTATCATTATCATTATCATTATCATTATCATTATCATTATCATTATCATTATCATTATCATTATCATTATCATTATCATTATCATTATCATTATCATTATCATTATCATTATCATTATCATTATCATTATCATTATCATTATCATTATCATTATCATTATCATTATCATTATCATTATCATTATCATTATCATTATCATTATCATTATCATTATCATTATCATTATCATTATCATTATCATTATCATTATCATTATCATTATCATTATCATTATCATTATCATTATCATTATCATTATCATTATCATTATCATTATCATTATCATTATCATTATCATTATCATTATCATTATCATTATCATTATCATTATCATTATCATTATCATTATCATTATCATTATCATTATCATTATCATTATCATTATCATTATCATTATCATTATCATTATCATTATCATTATCATTATCATTATCATTATCATTATCATTATCATTATCATTATCATTATCATTATCATTATCATTATCATTATCATTATCATTATCATTATCATTATCATTATCATTATCATTATCATTATCATTATCATTATCATTATCATTATCATTATCATTATCATTATCATTATCATTATCATTATCATTATCATTATCATTATCATTATCATTATCATTATCATTATCATTATCATTATCATTATCATTATCATTATCATTATCATTATCATTATCATTATCATTATCATTATCATTATCATTATCATTATCATTATCATTATCATTATCATTATCATTATCATTATCATTATCATTATCATTATCATTATCATTATCATTATCATTATCATTATCATTATCATTATCATTATCATTATCATTATCATTATCATTATCATTATCATTATCATTATCATTATCATTATCATTATCATTATCATTATCATTATCATTATCATTATCATTATCATTATCATTATCATTATCATTATCATTATCATTATCATTATCATTATCATTATCATTATCATTATCATTATCATTATCATTATCATTATCATTATCATTATCATTATCATTATCATTATCATTATCATTATCATTATCATTATCATTATCATTATCATTATCATTATCATTATCATTATCATTATCATTATCATTATCATTATCATTATCATTATCATTATCATTATCATTATCATTATCATTATCATTATCATTATCATTATCATTATCATTATCATTATCATTATCATTATCATTATCATTATCATTATCATTATCATTATCATTATCATTATCATTATCATTATCATTATCATTATCATTATCATTATCATTATCATTATCATTATCATTATCATTATCATTATCATTATCATTATCATTATCATTATCATTATCATTATCATTATCATTATCATTATCATTATCATTATCATTATCATTATCATTATCATTATCATTATCATTATCATTATCATTATCATTATCATTATCATTATCATTATCATTATCATTATCATTATCATTATCATTATCATTATCATTATCATTATCATTATCATTATCATTATCATTATCATTATCATTATCATTATCATTATCATTATCATTATCATTATCATTATCATTATCATTATCATTATCATTATCATTATCATTATCATTATCATTATCATTATCATTATCATTATCATTATCATTATCATTATCATTATCATTATCATTATCATTATCATTATCATTATCATTATCATTATCATTATCATTATCATTATCATTATCATTATCATTATCATTATCATTATCATTATCATTATCATTATCATTATCATTATCATTATCATTATCATTATCATTATCATTATCATTATCATTATCATTATCATTATCATTATCATTATCATTATCATTATCATTATCATTATCATTATCATTATCATTATCATTATCATTATCATTATCATTATCATTATCATTATCATTATCATTATCATTATCATTATCATTATCATTATCATTATCATTATCATTATCATTATCATTATCATTATCATTATCATTATCATTATCATTATCATTATCATTATCATTATCATTATCATTATCATTATCATTATCATTATCATTATCATTATCATTATCATTATCATTATCATTATCATTATCATTATCATTATCATTATCATTATCATTATCATTATCATTATCATTATCATTATCATTATCATTATCATTATCATTATCATTATCATTATCATTATCATTATCATTATCATTATCATTATCATTATCATTATCATTATCATTATCATTATCATTATCATTATCATTATCATTATCATTATCATTATCATTATCATTATCATTATCATTATCATTATCATTATCATTATCATTATCATTATCATTATCATTATCATTATCATTATCATTATCATTATCATTATCATTATCATTATCATTATCATTATCATTATCATTATCATTATCATTATCATTATCATTATCATTATCATTATCATTATCATTATCATTATCATTATCATTATCATTATCATTATCATTATCATTATCATTATCATTATCATTATCATTATCATTATCATTATCATTATCATTATCATTATCATTATCATTATCATTATCATTATCATTATCATTATCATTATCATTATCATTATCATTATCATTATCATTATCATTATCATTATCATTATCATTATCATTATCATTATCATTATCATTATCATTATCATTATCATTATCATTATCATTATCATTATCATTATCATTATCATTATCATTATCATTATCATTATCATTATCATTATCATTATCATTATCATTATCATTATCATTATCATTATCATTATCATTATCATTATCATTATCATTATCATTATCATTATCATTATCATTATCATTATCATTATCATTATCATTATCATTATCATTATCATTATCATTATCATTATCATTATCATTATCATTATCATTATCATTATCATTATCATTATCATTATCATTATCATTATCATTATCATTATCATTATCATTATCATTATCATTATCATTATCATTATCATTATCATTATCATTATCATTATCATTATCATTATCATTATCATTATCATTATCATTATCATTATCATTATCATTATCATTATCATTATCATTATCATTATCATTATCATTATCATTATCATTATCATTATCATTATCATTATCATTATCATTATCATTATCATTATCATTATCATTATCATTATCATTATCATTATCATTATCATTATCATTATCATTATCATTATCATTATCATTATCATTATCATTATCATTATCATTATCATTATCATTATCATTATCATTATCATTATCATTATCATTATCATTATCATTATCATTATCATTATCATTATCATTATCATTATTATTATTATTATTATTATTATTATTATTATTATTATTATTATTATTATTATTATTATTATTATTATTATTATTATTATTATTATTATTATTATTATTATTATTATTATTATTCAATATGTATAGCTCTATATACGCAACCTTAAAATTTGTTTTTTATGTGATTATTTGACATTAATATGTGGAACTCAGTTTTGTAATTGCGATGGATTTTTTCAATAAACCTGTTTTATATTAAATTGAATTAATTTTGTCAACTTTAATTTGCATTGCATTGATTAAGGTTCTTCCTCTTTAATGCTTTATTCTGGCCCTATGCTTTAGCATTGAGTAGGATTCTGGCCCTATGCTTTAGCATTGAGTAGGATTCTGGCCCTATGCTTTAGCACTGTGTAGGATTCTGTCCCTATGCTTTAGCACTGTGTAGGATTCTGTCCAAATGCTTTAGCATTGAGTAGGATTCTGGCCCTATGCTTTAGCATTGAGTAGGATTCTGGCCCTATGCTTTAGCACTGTGTAGGATTCTGTCCCTATGCTTTAGCATTAAGTAGGATTCTGGCCCTATGCTTTAGCATTGAGTAGGATTCTGGCCTATGCTTTAGCACTGTGTAGGATTCTGTCCCTATGCTTTAGCACTGTGTCGGATTCTGTCCCTATGCTTTAGCATTGAGTAGGATTCTGGCCCTATGCTTTAGCATTGAGTAGGATTCTGGCCCTGTGCTTTAGCATTGAGTAGGATTCTGGCCCTATGCTTTAGCATTGAGTAGGATTCTGGCCCTATGCTTTAGCACTGTGTAGGATTCTGTCCCTATGCTTTAGCACTGTGTAGGATTCTGTCCCTATGCTTTAGCATTGAGTAGGATTCTGGCCCTATGCTTAATTAGCATTGAGTAGGATGCTGGCCCTATGCTTTAGCACTGTGTAGGATTCTGTCCCTATGCTTTAGCACTGTGTAGGATTCTGTCCCTATGCTTTAGCATTGAGTAGGATTCTGGCCCTATGCTTTAGCATTGAGTAGGATGCTGGCCCTATGCTTTAGCACTGTGTAGGATTCTGTCCCTATGCTTTAGCACTGTGTAGGATTCTGTCCCTATGCTTTAGCATTGAGTAGGATTCTGGCCCTATGCTTTAGCATTGAGTAGGATTCTGTCCCTATGCTTTAGCACTGTGTAGGATTCTTCCCCTATGCTTTAGCACTGTGTAGATTCTGTCCCTATGCTTTAGCATTGAGTAGCATTCTCTGACACTTTCGTCATAAAAACTCATGCTATTCTGCAAACACATTATAATGATCCATGATTAACAAGGCAGAGGGCGCCCTATCTAGCCCTCCGTTGGTTTCAGCAATCATTGGTTTTGTACAGTACTATATGGAGTAGAGCAGAAAGCACAGAGGTCAATGAGTAGAGTAGAATCCTACTTCGCCTGTGTGGTAAAATTAACATATCTTGCAGGGGTTTAGAATAATCCTTCAATGGGGAACATTTGCATAGCGGCAATATATATTAAGTAAATTGAATTCGGGCTTTCTTTCCCTCTAAAAAGAAATCCTTGAATGTGGAACATTTGCATAGCGGCAATAACCATTAAGTAAATGGGATTCGGGCTTTCTTTTCTTTTAAAAAATAATCCTTGAATAGGGAACATTTGCATAAAAGGGAATATAGAGGAACGGTGGGAAGTAGTGAGAAGAAGATGGGAGTCTGGATGACTGGGTGCGCGGATGCGCGGATGCGAAGTGGGTAGGCCAGTCCGTTGTGGCTGACTGGGCATCCACGCATGCAGCCTTGGATGCGTTGACGTACAGTGGAGTGGCCCTGGATTCTATAATTGTACCAAACTGGATGACATAAATCAACTCTATAAAACTTACTTAACAAATAACAAAAGAAAATATGAAGAAAAAAAATATTTATTAAGCTACATTCATCATTAATAGATTCTAAAAATTTGACGAAATTCCATCGAGGTTTAAATATTATGAGGATGTGAAGGGTAGTGGGGTCTGTTCTTGCAGTCGGCGTGCCTGTTGACTATACGCTGTATTGTGTTCACGGAAATCGATGAGACCCAAACGTTTTAGTTGGGACTAGGTGAAGTTTAGCAATAACACGGGACATGGTCAATATTTCCTTCGGATACTTATTGGTGTGTACCAATGAACGCAAAACCTTTGAGAATAAGGCCGTGTCCGAAACGACGACTTCGGCTACAGCTACGTCTAGATCAGCGCGTCTATCAGTGTTGAAGAATAGCAGACGCGCGCGATCTAGCCGTAGCTGTAGCCGAAGTCGCCCGTTCGGACGTACACGGCCTAAAGTGTCCGCCTACGTCAACTGGGACGCGCCGTCTTATTCTGACTTGAAACCTGAATTTGAAGAGCGCCCTCTACTGAAATTAAATAAGTCATAGTTTCACTTAGTCTGCTTCCCTGACCAAAGATTCCTTGACGTCTCTTGTTCCTGACCAAAGATTCCTTGACGTCTCTTGTTAAAAATCTTAGGTCTGGGGCTTTTCTCAAACCTCGGCTTAGGCTCAGGCTCCGCGTGCTGGTACAATCAGCAATACGCGCTGAAAATGCATGTTAAAGGCCGAGCTGAGTACACAGCGCGCGGAGCCTAAGCCTGAGCCGGAGCCCAAGCCGTGGTTTGAGAAAGGCCCCAGGTATCACCCATACACGGTTAAAAATAGAGCATGACGCAACTTGTCAGGGTCGGGGGTCATCTCCAGGGAAACCATGTCTGCACGTACTACTATACTAGTTGCGATATAACCCTCCTCCAAACGGCCGCAAGGCCGGAGGGTTACGAGATTATTGATCGTCAATTAATGACAATCTGGTTCAACCCGTACAATTTCGACAGCTAGTCACCAGATTTTGCCCCAGTTTTTACCACTTTTAAAAATTATGAAACGTAATCCTCAATCAATGTCTAATGAACACTCAATTTAAAACACCTTTGAAAAAAGATTTTTGAAGAAAACAACAAAAACTTACCAGATCCCGGAGCGATTTCCCAGGTTTATATATTTTGAAGTTCAAATGAACTTGTCGCATCGCATCGCTTTGCAAACGCTTTATTTGGTCACAACGCCTGCATTGGCAATAACTGGCATAAAAACTTCTGGATCTACGGCCGACAGGACTGACATTACGAGTCCGTAACGAACATCAACGATAGTGTCCGAATGTTGACGACAACACTTTCGGAACATTTTGGATAACTTTGAAAGAGGAGGAATTCCTCCTTTTTGGTTACGTGATTTTGGGTGACACCGGACCCTAAATTCGACAGAGCCTAGTCGGAGATTTTTGGGTCTGGGAACCAAAAGTTTCACTGAACCATTCAATTCAATTCAATTCAATTTCAATTCAAGAATTCTTCCCGTCAAGCTAACGTTTAAATCACCACAGGAACTTACAAACAAATATTTAACTTTTGTCTGTGGAAATTTCAGTTTGTTCAAACAATGATCCTCTGTCATTTTGTTTGATTGAAACACAATCTTCTCAGAAGTTGTGTGGATCAAGGAACGCGGTCAAAACCCAACATTTTGTGGCTCGCCGCAATCTCAAAACACGCTAACTCCAATAATCCGCAGTGCAAAGTCTTCGTTCAACAAGCAACAGAGGGGGTAAAACACCAGCTAAATGGCTATGTAAAGCTTAATGCTATTGGTCCATATTCACCCCCTGTCTATTTTGCCGATAGAACTTGAAACGGTGCTTATGATTCGTCAGTAGTTAGTTGTGCACAAACATATGAGACGGTTCCGACAGACAATGAACGACGTAAATCGACGCTTAACTACACGTAAGTTTTGACTCCCTTTTCTCTTGAATTTTCACACAATAAAGGTGCCACTATAAAGACAATGCACTGTAGCTCAATCTGTGTCAATAAAGTTTTGATTTGTTGAAGAGAACATGAGAAAATAGCCGTTTAAAAACCGCATAAATTGTTGTTAGCCCGCCACGATTTGCTGTAGGTTCGCGTGGGTCGCTGGACCAGTTCATTCCTTGTGTGGGGATTCATGTGTACGCGGGGTACGGGTGTGTGTGTTCACTCTGGCTTTCGTGATAACCTTAAAGAACACTTAAATACAAAATTTAAGGGGGGGGGGGATAAATTGAATACACACATTAAATTTGTCAATACTTCGAACGGATCCCTTGTTGTCACAGTTGTGATTAATTATTACAAGTTAACGAATAGCCTAGTAAATGTTTACTCATTATCTTGATTTCTTCAAAAGCCAATACTATGGCATTTGTTTAATTGTTTATGCAGAAGTTTATTGTACAGCCGTCTTAAGCCTGTGACTGGTTACAATGTAAAAAATAATTTTTAATAGTTCTTTCAAAATAATATTTGTTATTGTAAAATGTTACAAGAACCTTGCTCTATGTGTTATACAAATATTTTTAAACTCTCATTCAACTAAAAGTTTCATTTGATTCTCATGATGTTTGATCAATTTGTTATTAATAAATGTTCAAGTGATATATATTCAGAAAATGATGGTTTTGTTTCCAATCCTTTAGGTATGGTATGGGGTATTAAATTATTAGAACCGCGGCGCCCGCTGTACAGTAGATCATGTACACATAGTTGAATATATCCCTGAACACCCCTATCACAAAACGGTTGGTCCCATCAATGTTGCCAGCAACGCGCGTGTGTGTACGAATCATGTGTTGCTGCCAATGGCATGGTGAAATTACATGTCATTACGGCTTGACACTTTTGTGCACGGTAGAGTTGATCTCATTATTTTATTTCCATACTCTCATAAAAGAATAACAAAAGTTACGTGTATTATGGAGTAAATCAAAACAATTCTTTACGTAAGAGTAAACATAAATAAGCAAACAGAGAACGGGCCGTTTTGGTAAGCAATAGCTTGTAAGAAAAAACACTGCATGAGACGAGACAGACAAGAAAACAATTGACCAACATTTAGAAATCAAGCCTTATATTTGGTCGTTATTATACAAAATTGTTCATCATGAGCAGTGAAATGTATTGCCTGCCAGGAAATAGACTGGAATGTATTAGGCCTAATTTCATTATGCCGGTAAGCACAAAAACTTGCTATAAGTACAGAAAAGTATAGCTTAGCCGATAAGAGAAACTGGCTATACCCATATGTACCCCATGTACCAAAAAAATGAATGTAAGAAGCGTCACCGCGGTTATTATCTCAGATTGTGTGTCTAAAGGAATTATTCTTCTTATTTTGACTAAGTTCTTTTCATTTGGACCGTATTCAACTCTGGAATATGTAGGCTATAAAACTTTATAAGTGCGGTAAGGAGTACAGCAGTTGGTAGGCCCTACAATGCAATTTGATATCGTTCACTTTTTGGTTCAAACGCTTGACCCCCCAAAATGAAATACTATAAGAGGCGTTATCGTAACGCTTTCTATATTGTATTCCGTCAGGGAAAATTCTTCCAATGTTGACTACTTCATTGTATACAAAGTGACGTTTTAATTTCTAGAATAAGAGTTGATAACCAACGATGTTCTTCAAAACAAACACTACTACTTACTGTGTAACTATCTCTTTAATAAAACTGTCACCGTGCCAAGTTTCAAAATCAAGGGAAACCGACTCGGATTTTGACCGAGTTTTTTTAGGTGAACAAAATTAATCATAATTCACACAGGCACATTTTCATTTGACAAAAAAACAATGCAGAGTGTTTTACAGGGCAGGGTGTTTTCTATTACTTTACAATGATCATTCTACATCACACAGTTGTTTCTTGTTTCACATGATCAATGTCTTTATTTTATAAATGCGTAATGTTAACCTGGCAAATAAATTGAAATTTTTAAAACTAATTACTGTACACCTAAGGGCAGAAAAAAAAATTGTCAGAGTAAAGTGCTTGGTAATTATGATACTAATGATCACTACTATCACTGACATACAGAAACTGGAAATAATTAAAGTTAGAAGAAAAATGTATACCAATTTGTAAACAGGGAGTTAAGTTAATACACAGTTGAGTTATGATTATTCATTAGAGTTCATTAACTGCAAAGAAAGCTTATAAATTGACTTTTATGAAAACACACAAAACCTTTTTATCTTGAGATGTTTTGCTAAATAAAGGGTTGTCAAATTTGTTTAACCGTATGCACATTTTAAAGAAAAACCGTCGCAAAGTGTGTTATGAATATCACTCCTTTTTGATGAACCCTTCACGTTTGCCGTGACCCTGACTGCTTCCCATTACGTTAGAGATTTTAATGCATATTTTAAGTATCTTGAAGAATTTTGCCGTTGTTAGCTTTTTACATTTTTACTGCGGGAAACATATTTTTTCGGTGTCAAAAAAATGGGCAAAATGTTACAATTTCGTAATTTTTTTTATGGAATTGATTATGACGTCAGGGTTACATGACATACGCGCATTCTATTCCAGCAGCGCTAACGCGCTAGGCGGGCGCTTTGTTTTGTTTCTTTTGCGTACATACGAACGGGCTACACTAAACAGCATACATCTTCCCAAAATGAACTTACTTAAAAACGGAGACGGCGCACGCCGCACGTTTGCCGTGACCCTGACTGTTTCCCGTAACATCTTACAAAATAAACAAGTGATTTGCATAAAAGAACAAACAACATTACCACACATTTGTTCAAATCTGCTACGGGCATTTCATGAAAAGGGTATGGTTTGATGCATAGAGCTTTAAACTTGTATATTCATAGCTCTAATGTTTGATGACAATTAGTTAACAACAGGATGGACCACGTGAAGGTTGTCACCTCCCACCCCACAAATAACAGTTTAAAGAGATCGTTTAAAATCTACATCGTTAATGAGTACTCAAACCCCCTAGATAAACACCAAGGAAAATGTCATGACCTTGTAATTAAAATTTTGTTTTTGCTGCATAGAGCTTTGTTTATATAGCTCTATTGTTTGATGACAATAAGTTAACAACAGGGTGGACCACGTGAAGGTTGTCACCTCCCACCCCACAATTAACAGTTAAAAGAGATCCTAATACATCGT
Organism: Asterias amurensis; assembly: GCF_032118995.1. Lineage (NCBI taxonomy): Eukaryota > Metazoa > Echinodermata > Asteroidea > Forcipulatida > Asteriidae > Asterias > Asterias amurensis. The sequence continues at coordinate 12,582,726 of NC_092660.1, forward strand.
TAATGAGTACTCAAACACACTAAATTAACACTGCAAACAATGTCAACCTTAATGAGTACTCAAACTCTCTAAATAAACACCAAAGAAAATGTCATCACAATGTCATTTACAAATTGGTTTGGTGCATAGAGCTTTATAAACATGGTTATAAAGCTCTATTGTTTGATGACAATTAGTTAACAACAGGGTGGACCACGTGAAGGTTGTCATCTCCCACCCCACAATTAACAGTGAAAAGAGATCATAATACATCGTTAATGAGTACTCAAACACCCATAATTAACACTGCAAACAGTGTCAACCTTACAGCGCCAGCCACCAACCCGGTCATTCCCTGAATCAAACACCCTTAATAAAAATCCTAGAAAATGGCATGACCTTTGTAATTACAAAACCTCGTTAATGAGTACTTGAAACCGTATATACATGTAAACACCATAAACAATGTCATAACCTTGTTATCAAATAACGTCGTTAAGAGTACTCCAAAACTGGACTGCAAACCCTTAATAAATACCGTGGAAAATGTCTAGACCTTTGTAATAATAAACCTGGTTAATGAGTACTCAAACACACACAAGGTCATGACCTTTGAAAAAGAGTTACTAATAACCACAAGTGTGTCACAATATTTACATGTCTTCCTATAGTAACCAGTAAAAAACATGGTGGCCACCATGTGAGGGTACCCCAGAACAGATACCATGTTAATAATTAGAATAATAAATAATTGAATTACAGAGTGACACAAAATAAAAGGTTACAATTTATAATTAATTCATTATTACGATACAAAAATTCATTACATAAATCAACACTTATATACAGTCCTTAACACACTTTTTTAACGTCGTTAAGACTCTTAGAGTACTCAAAAACTGGACTGATTATCCATATAAATACCATGGACAATGGCTAGACCTTTGTAATTATAAACCTGGTTAATGAGTACTCAAACACACACAAGGTCATGACCTTTGACATAACAAACTTTAACAAGAGTTACTAAACCCCAAGTGTGTCACAATATTTACATGTCTTCATATAGTAACCAGTAAAAAAACATGGTGGCCACCATGTGAGGGTACCCCAATATAGATACCATGTAAACAATTAGAACAACAAATAATTGAATTACAGAGTGACACAAAATAAAAGTTACAATTTATAATTAATTCATTATTACAATACCAAACTTTATTACATAAATCACCACTTATATACAGTCCTTAACACACTTGTTTAACGTCGTTAAGAGTACTCAAAAACTTTGATATTACAAACTTTAACAAGAGTTACTAAACCCCAAGTGTGTCACAATATTTACATGTCTTCATATAGTAACCAGTAAAGAAACATGCTGGCCACTATGTGAGGGTACCCCAGAACAGATACCATGTAAACAATTAGAATAACAAATAATTGAATTACAGAGTGACACAAAATAAAAGTTACAATTTTTAATTAATTCATTATTACAATACAAAACTTCAGTACATAAATCAACACTTATAAACAGTCCTTAACACATTTTTTAAACGTCGTTAAGAGTACTCAAAAACTGGACTGATTATCCTTAATAAATACCATGAACAATATGTCTAGACCATTGTAATAATAAACCTGGTTAATGAGTACTCAAACACACACAAGGTCATGACCTTTGACATAACAAACTTTAAAAAGAGTTCTAAACCCCAAGTGTGTCACAATGTTTACATGTCTTCATATAGTAACCAGTAAAAAAACATGGTGGCCACCATGTGAGGGTACCCCTGAACAGATACCATGTAAACAATTAGAATAATAAATAATTAAATTACAGAGTGACACAAAATAAAAGTTACAATTTATATTTAATTCATTATTACAATACAAAACTTCATTACATAAACCACCACTTATATACAGTCCTTAACACACTTGTTTACTTTTTATTGGTAGTGAGTTTACTTTTACAAATAACCTTATGTTGTCTTGACTTTGTACAGAGTAAATATTTTTGTGGAAGTGGCAAAATATCTATCTAGATAATGTCGCTACACACTGCAGAAGTAAGGCCTCTTCATCACCATTCCACCTTGATCGTTCTTGCGCTTGTCGCATCCAAGTGACGCTTCCAAATTCTCTGATGTCATCCATCTAACGCCAACTTGGTCTGCCTCTTCGTCTCGTTTGTGTTCTTTGGGTTCATTCTGTTGACAATGTTCATCTGTTGTCATGATGCCTTAGATGAGTTGGTGAAGCAAGTGTTTTTTTGGTGTTGCATAAGGTGGCACAGCATCTTCACGCGTCCAACTTGAAGATGTTCGAACGTGTTAATCCTGTATTAAATATGATCAAAAAAGAAAGAAAAAAATAATTAGAGCGAGATTTGGATTTAAAGGTCAAAGATGTGTGTATACTATATCAAGAATTGCTTTTTATTAAGTATGCATATCCCTCACTCAGTGACCCTCCTGGCGCACGCTTTAACATACATTTTTCAGACAAGGTCAACAGTCATCGCTCCTTCAAATATGCTTCTCCAAGACTTTGGAACTCTCTTCCCAACAATATCATAGACTGTGCCACGCTACGAACATTTAAATCTAAACTTAAAACCCATCTTTTCAATCATAGAAGCCCTTAGAGACTTTATTTTGTAATTTGCGCTATATAAGAACTGTTTATTATTATTATTATTAAGGTATATGGGACTATGTTTGAATAATGAAACCTAAGAAATGTCTATTGTCTGCACTTGTATGGATTTCTAAACTTTCATCTCAAGCTTCGCTAAAACAGATCATACCTTCAAACTCCACTTAGGACCCTGGTGAGTAGCTGAGGAATAAGTCTTTCTCCTCAAGCCATGATGTATCTTTCTGTACTGTGACGTCACATCTTCATGGTCCATGTTGACACGCAGTCGTCACAATCATCTACAACAAAATTACAATGTACTCGCATTAGTACCATATCAAGACTTGGATCATCAGGGCCAACTTTCATAGAGCTGCTTAAGAACAAAAAGGATCCAAGCAAATGAAATGCACTGCGAAATGAAGTTTCGAGATTAAAGAGATCATTCTCTAGCTATCTACCTATGTTTGGTGCACTTCAATGACAACTGGGATGTTGTCCGCATAGGCAGGCATCCTCTCGGCTGTTTTCATGTTGGCGCTTGTTATCAGCAGGTATCCCAAGCAGATCTGCAGACTCCTGAAATATATGTCAATTAAGACATTTCAGTATAATTATTTTCACCAAATACTTTTTACTGTAGAACAATTATAGTTCATGTTGCAAGGTTGTATTTGGCACATTTATGTAATACAATGTTATTTTTTTCACATCACTAATCCAGAAGAGGAAAACAGTTATGCTCCAGTCAAAATCACAAAATTTGCCAACAATCAAACTAAAAATAAACTTACCCTGTCTTGTCATTTTGCTCACAGCGTACAAAGGTCCCAATGATTAATTCATGGCCGGCATGTGCAGTTTCCACTGGACTCCCATGGGCAGATGGTTAAACATTTAACCAGTTCACCGTCGCCGTAAAAAATAAACGAAAAATACAAACTATTAGCAAAATGCACTTCCCCAACAGAGTTTAGAGATTAAAGAGATCATTCTCTAGCTATCTACCTATGTTTGGTGCACTTAAATGACAGCTGGGATGCTGTCCGCATAGTCAGGCACTGTTGCATCATGGCTTTTGGTCATCGGCAGGTAGCACACCACATCCCCAGCAGAACTGCAGACTCCTGAAATATATGTCAATCAAGTTATTACAAAATCACTATTCTCATTAAATACTTTTCACCATAGAACAATATTCATGCTGCGAGGTTTAGATTTTTGTCATGAGGACTCTAGCAATTGGAAAACTGGTGATTTTCAAAGCTAAATTTTAGCATGGAGCCCCTTTTAAATCTAGACATAATCTTGATTTCAGGATAAATCTCAACAACTTACGGTCCCTTAAAATAAACTTACCTTTTCCTGTCGTTTTCCTCAAAGATACACAGCTCCCATTGATGTCTTCATGGCCGCAACTGGAATGGTGCAGTTTCCATTGGTCTCCAATAGGCAGATGGATCACCGTCGCCGTAAAAAAATTAAAGAAAAAATACAGACAATGAGAAAAATGCATCTCGAAATAGAGTTTTGAGTATAAAGAGATCATTCTCTAGCTATTCTACCTAGGTTTGTTGCGATTTAATCCCATCTTGGATATGTATTGTTTGAAGCTTTGCATGGTGTGGAGAAATAAGAATTTACGGGGACAACAATGTGTAAACCTCTTAAGGTGAGTATTGGCTCTGGAAAGAGCAGGTTTGGTCTCGATGTTTCTAACAGTTTATTCTGCTCGTCTTCAGGAGAATGTTGGACTACAGGCGATGGTCGAACTTTAGAAGTGCTGGATGGATGAGCATTTGGGCGGGATGGATCAAAGCTGTTCTTGGCCGGTAATGCATGTGAGTTGATTGCTGGCTGGATGTGTGTGCATTGGAGTGTGACATTCTTGTGGTGAGCTGCTGCTGGAAGGGTTGGCTTGAGGATGTGTGACCAGATGTCGTTAATGAAGAAACCGATGTCTTCTGGAACTGTATGGCGTGCTTGTATATCGATGGCCTCCCCGACTCTGCATTGGTGCCAGGACTGTACATGAGCTATGAGTTTGGCTTGATTCCACTTGATGATGCTGTCGTGTTCGTGTGAATATTTGATGATGGCTGAATTGTCGAGGTGTTCCAGTGTGCCATGTGCTTTGTGTTCCTTGATTCTTGTTGAGATATTGCGCCCTGGTTCCACGATGTATACTTCACAGTAATCGCAGGGAATGTGGTAAACGCTGGCTTTGTCTCGAGTGTCTTGCTTGTCCTTGTGTGTGTGGAGTGATGCTTGAATCTTGTTTGATGCTGTATGGAAGGTCTTGACTTGAGCTTGAATGAAGATACGTTGAAGCTTGTGAGAAGATAGGCCAATGTTTGGGAGGGAGATTGCAGCCTTGAACTCTGGTAGTTCATGTGGTGTGAGACTTGGCTTGGGCTCGCTGAGGTTGAAAGTTTTGTAGCCATTAAGTTGACGTGATGTCTTGATGTGTTGTAGTCCTGCTTCAAGCTGCCCTTGTCACAGGTGTCCAAGGTCTAACGGACCAAGGTGTTGGAGACAGCAGACTTGAAGCGAGGATGGTGGAATAATGAGTTGTGAACGTATCTGTTGGTGTGCGTTGGCTTGTGATGTACCGTGTGGGCTAGAGTGCCATTAGCTTGTTTTGTTACTTCGGCACCTAGGAAGGAGATAGCATTGTTTTGTTCTTGTTCCATGTTGAATCGGATATGTAGATATTGACTGTTCAGTTGATGGAAGAACTTTTGGAGTGCTGTCTTGCCGTTGGGCCAAAACCACAAAGGTGTCGTCAATGTAGCGGAACCTGAGGTTGGGGCGAAGATTGGCATTCTTGATACCGTCAAGTTAAAACTCCTCCATGAACAAATCCATCAGGACCGGGGATAGAGGAGATCCCATGGTGGCCCCAGAGGTTTGTTCGTAGAATTAGTCTCGCCACCTGAATCTAAAAGCAGAGAAGCAGGTGATAAGGAGGTCGTGGACTTGTTCTGGAGTGAGTCTTGTGCGGTCTGTCAGTGTAGGTTAGGATTGAAGGCATTGTTCGGCGATGTTGCATGCTTCTTCAGTTGGTATGTTGGTGAATAGTGACATGATGTCAAAACTGACAAGGATCTCAGTTGCCCGGAGATGTATGTATTTGATAATGTCGACGAACTTGCTTGAGTTGTTAATGTTATGTTCAGTGAGGCCAACTAGTGGATGAAGGGTCTTGGTGGGGTGTCTTGCAGTATTGTAGGTGGGTGACCCCGGGACGCCACGATGGGACGGAGAGGAACATCTGGCTTGTGGCTCTTAAGGTTGGCCAAAAAACGTGATTAGGCGGATGCGGATGGCTTGAGGTGACGGTACATGGTGTTGTCTATGACCTGCGCTTGATAGAGAGTGCAGAATTTAGCAGTGGGGGTGCGTTCGATGACTGAACAGGAGTTACTTGGCAGGCGTCGGTAGGTATCAGTTGACAGGATGTCGGTTACCTTGTGGTCAGAATCTGTTGTGCACATGAACACGGTGGCATTACCAATGTTCGTTGAAATGATGTGGATAGACTTGTCTTTGTGCAGGGCTCGGATAGCGGCATGTTCTTGCTTGCTTGTGTTGGGTCTTGGTAACTTGGTGTTTGAAGAGTTTGAAGAATCTGGATGCGGATATGGTTGACGAATGTCTTGTCTAGATGTTTGAGCGCAGGTTCGGTAGACTGAATAATATCTTTGACTGGAATCGTGCAATGTGTGGGCGCCAGCGCACCTCGCATGATTCAAGTCAAAGACATCAATCAGTCCACTGAACCTGCACTCAAACATCTGGACAAGACAGTCGCCAACCAAGTCCGCATCCAAATTCTGCAAAGACTTCAAATGCCAAGTTACCAAGACCCTACACAAGCAGGCGAGAAAATGCTGATATCTGAGCCCTGCACAAAGACAAGACCATCCACATCATGTCAGCGGACAAGGGTAATGCCACTATGGTCATGTCTACAACGGATTATGACCACCAAGTAAATGAAATCCTGTCAACTAATACCTACCAATGCCTGCCAAGGAACCCCAGCCCAGTCATTGAACGCACACTCACCACCAAACTCTGTACTCTCTATCAAGCGCAAGTCATAGACAACACCACGTACCGTCACCTCAAGCCATCCACATTCACCTGCCCACGTTTCTCCTGCCAACCCAAGATCCACAAGCCAGATGGTCCTCTCCGCCCCATCGTGACATCCCAGGGTTCACCTTCTTACAACATTGCAACACACCTCACCAAGAGCCTCCATCGACTAGTTGGCCTCACTGAACATCACATCAACAACACAAGCAAGTTAGTCGACATCATCAAGCACATACATCTCCGTCCAACTGATATCCTTGTCAGTTTTAAAGTCGTGTCACTGTTCACCAACATATCAATCGAAGAAGCATGCAACATCGCCAACCAAAGCCTTCAAGCCGAACCTACACTGACAGACCGTACAAGCCTCACTCCAGAACAAGTCCTCGACCTCCTCATCACCAGCGTCTACGCTTCCAGCTTCAGGTGGTGAGACAAATTCTATGAACAAACCTCTGGGGCCGCCATGAGATATCCTCTATCCTCGGTCCTGGCAGATTTGTTCATGGGGGAGTTTGAACTTGACAGCATCGAGAAGGTCAATCTTTGCCCTAACCTCTGGCTCCGCTACATTAACGACACCTTTGTGGTTAGGCCTTACGACAAGACAGCACTCCAAGAGTTCTTCCATCACCCGAACAGTCAACATCCACACATCCAATTCACCATGGAACAAGAACCAAAAAAACACTATCTCCGTCCTAGACGTCCAAGTAACAAGACAAGCTGATGGCACTATAGCCCAAACGGTACATCGCAAGCCAAAGTACCCCGATAGATACCTTCACAACTCATCATTCCATCATCCTCGCTTCAAGTCTGCTGTCTGCAACACCTTGGTTTGCTGGGCCTTCAACACCTGTGACAAAGGCAGCTTGAAGCAGAAACTACACCACGTCAAGACTTCACTTCAACTTAACGACTACAAGACATTCAATCTTAGCCAGCCCAAGCCAAGTCTCACAACAGATGAACAACCAGAGTTCAAGGCTGCAATCACCCTCCCATATATCGGCCACACTTCTCACAAGTTTCAAAGTATTTTCAGTCAAGCTCAAGTCAAGATCTTCCACACAGCACCAAACAAGATTCAAACATCACTCCACACACACAAGGACAAGCGAGACACTCAAGACAAAGCAGGCGTTTACCGCAATCCCTGTGATTGCGGTAAAGTGTACTTCGCGGAAACCTGGCGCAGCATCTCAACAAGAATCAAGGACACAAAGCACATGGCAGACTGGGACACCTCGACAAATCAGCCATCATCAAACATTCACAAGAACACGACCACATCATCAATTGGAATCAAGCCGAACTCAAAGCTCCTGTACAGTCCTGACACCAATGCAGAGTCAGGGAGGCCATCGAGATACAAGCACATCATAAAGTTCCAAGAGACATAGGTTTCTTCATTATGGACATCTGGTCACCCATCCTCGAGCCAACCCTCCCAGCAGCAGCTCACCTAAAGAATGTCACACTCCAATGCAATTCACATCCAGCCAGCAATCAACTCTCACGCATCACCGGCCAAGAACAGCTCTGATCCTTCCCTCCCAAATGCTCATCCATCCAGCGCAACTTAAGCTCCACCACCGGCGCCGCCTGCATTCCAGCATTCCCCTGAAGACAAGATTATAAAGAGATAATTCTCTAGCTATGTACCTATGTTTTGTGAGCTTCAGTCATCGACAGGTAGTACACCACATTCCCAGCAGAACTGCAGACTCCTGAAAATATGTCAATCAAGTCAAAATATTAAGTGTAAAACCTCCACCTTAAATTGGTCCATTATTACAAAGAGCATCCCAAAATTGGGTCCTTGAGTTTTTCGATGATAATTTGTTATGCTTTCTTTCTCTCAAATTTTCTTTACAGTCGAACAATTGTCATGAACTTGTTGTTTCCATTAAACCAACTTTCAAGAACTTTTTGCGAAGAAACCGACAGGACAGTTTGTGGACTAAAGGCTTAAAGACACTGGACACTCTAGGTTATTATCAAAGACCAGTCTTCACTCTTGGTGACGTATGTCAACATATGCATGAAGTAAAAACTTGTGAGCTCAATTGATCGTCGAAGTTGCAAGACAATAATGAAAGAAAGCACACCCACCCTTGTTACACAAACTTATGTGCTTTCAGATGCTTGATTTCGAAACCTCAAAATCAAATGCTGAGGTCTCGAAACAAAACTAATAATAATAATAATATTAATAATAATAATTTGTTCTTTTACATTGCGCCCATTCCATAAACTGTACAAAAGCGAATAACATTACAATAATCCAAACAATTGAATGAACAAGAACCTTACAGGACAAATTGCAAAACATTAATACAGTAAACCCACATATTAGTAAAGGAACAATATATGCACAATCCAAGAATTTCCAAATTCATGGAAAATTACTTCTTAATCGGAAACTATGTTAATTCAGAGGGAGTTGGTTCTCGCAACGTTTTATACCATCACCCTCTCCCCATTGGTCGGTACATTAACTCAGACTTGATGTCCTTTTGATGACAATTTGGAAATGAAACTGAAGAATTTCTGTCCAAAAATGTATGGCCCTTTATATTTGAATTGCAATTGAAGGGTATCAAACACGATAGCATCTTACATAATCGAGTCCCCCCCCCCAATTTTCATCTTGACTCCAGCAAATGGAAAATTTGTGATTAACGAAGCTAAATTAGAGGGTGGAGCCCCTTTTAAATCTGAACAAAATGTTTATTTTAAGATAAACCTTAACAAATTACGCTCCCTCATTACTTTCCAAGCTATCAATCAAACTGAAAATAAACTTACCTGGTTCTGTCGGTTTCCTCACAGCGTACATAGCTCCCAATGATGTCTTCTTGGTCGGTACTGGAATGGCATGACACCGTCTTCGAAAAAATATAAGACAAAACAAAACAAAAAATGAGAAAAGTGCACTTCGAATCAGAGTTATTCCATTTTAGTTTAAGAATGAAGGTGTAATAAAAGGGGTGCGGGTTGTTACACGACGTGTAGACAATGACGAATGGTGTGAAGTTGGAGGTTAAGATGTCACACGCAAGCATGCTCGGATATTAGCTTGGTAGATTTAGGTTAGTGTGCAACGCTGCGCATGCAGTAAATGGTAGGACAAAAATCAGATCACCAAATTCATGGAAAACTACTTTTTTATCGAAAACTACGTTAGTTCAGAGGGAGTTGGTTCTCGCAATGTTTTATACCATCACCCTCTCCCCATTCCTAGTTACCAAATAAGGTTTGACGATAATTATTTTGAGTAACTAACAATAGTGTCCACTGCCTTTAAACCATAAACGCAGACCCCTGAAATACATTTCAATCAGGACACCATATATACACTCACGTCAAATACTTTTCACTGTATTTATTTTCTCATGTACCAAAGTGTTTGCTTCAAAATCCAAAATCCAAAAAAGCAAACAGTTCCGCTCCATAAATGTAAATGTTGTGGATCTTGAGTTTTGAGTTTTTGTGAATTTGAGTTTTGTGATGCATTCATTTTCCAACATGTGAGTGGAGTTTGGGGACATGGCATGACTCTATGTCAAGTTAAAATGGTGCAGAAAACAAATTGCGCTCTTTCAGAGCATGACATCATCATACAGCAAAAACAAATTGGTCTGTACATAAGCTCAGACTTGATGTCCTTTTGATTACAATTTGGAAATGAAACTGTAGAATTTCTGTCCAAAAATGTATGGCCCTTTATATTTGAATTCAGTTGAAGGGTATCAAACACAATAGCATCTTACATAATCGAGTCCCCCCCCAGTTTTCATCTCGACTCCAGCAAATGGAAAATTTGTGAATTACAAAGCTAAATTTGAGCATGGAGCCCCTTTTAAATCTAGACATAATCTTGATTTCAGGATAAATCTCAACAACTTACGGTCCCTCATTACTTCCCAAGCTATCAATACGGTCCCTCATTACTTCCCAAGCTATCAATCCACCTTAAAATAAACTTACCTTTTCCTGTCGTTTTCGTCGAAGATACACAGCTCCCATTGATGTCTTCATGGCCGCAACTGGAATGGTGCAGTTTCCGTTGGTCTTCAATAGGCAGATGGATCACCGTCGCCGTAAAAAAATTAAAGAAAAAATACAGACAATGAGAAAAATGCATCTCGAAATAGAGTTTTGAGTATAAAGAGATCATTCTCTAGCTACTCTACCTAGGTTTGTTGCGATTTAATCCCATCTTGGATATGTATTGTTTGAAGCTTTGCATGGTGTGGAGAAATAAGAATTTACGGGGACAACCATGTGTAAACCTCTTAAGGTGAGTATTGGCTCTGGAAAGAGCAGGTTTGGTCTCGATGTTTCTAACAGTATATTCTGCTCGTCTTCAGGAGAATGCTGGACTACAGGCGATGGTCGAACTTTAGAAGTGCTGGATGGATGAGCATTTGGGCGGGATGGATCAAAGCTGTTCTTGGCCGGTAATGCATGTGAGTTGATTGCTGGCTGGATGTGTGTGCATTGGAGTGTGACATTCTTGTGGTGAGCTGCTGCTGGAAGGGTTGGCTTGAGGATGTGTGACCAGATGTCGTTAATGAAGAAACCGGTGTCTTCTGGAACTGTATGGCGTGCTTGTATATCGATGGCCTCCCCGACTCTGCATTGGTGACAGGACTGTACATGAGCTAAGAGTTTGGCTTGATTCCACTTGATGATCCTGTCATGTTCGTGTGAATATTTGATGATGGCTGAATTGTTGAGGTGTTCCAGTGTGCCATGTGCTTTGTGTTCCTTGATTCTTGTTGAGATATTGCGCCCTGGTTCCACGATGTATACTTCACAGTAATCGCAGGGAATGTGGTAAACGCTGGCTTTGTATCGAGTGTCTTGCTTGTCCTTGTGTGTGTGGAGTGATGCTTGAATCTTGTTTGATGCTGTATGGAAGGTCTTGACTTGAGCTTGAATGAAGATACGTTGAAGCTTGTGAGAAGATAGGCCAATGTTTGGGAGGGAGATTGCAGCCTTGAACTCTGGTAGTTCATCTGGTGTGAGACTTGGCTTGGGCTCGCTGAGGTTGAAAGTTTTGTAGCCATTAGGTTGACGTGATGTCTTGATGTGTTGTAGTTCCTGCTTCAAGCTGCCCTTGTCACAGGTGTCCAAGGTCCAACGGACCAAGGTGTTGGAGACAGCAGACTTGATGCGAGGATGGTGGAATAATGAGTTGTGAACGTATCTGTTGGTGTGCGTTGGCTTGTGATGTACCGTGTGGGCTAGAGTGCCATCAGCTTGTCTTGTTACTTCGGCACCTAGGAAGGAGATAGCATTGTTTTGTTTTTGTTTCATGTTGAATCGGATACGTAGATATTGACTGTTCAGTTGATGGAAGAACTTTTGGAGTGCTGTCTTGCCGTTGGGCCAAAACCACAAACGTGTCGTCAATGTAGCGGAACCTGAGGTTGGGGCGAAGATTGGCGTTCTTGATACCTTCAAGTTAAAACTCCTCCATGAACAAATCCATCAGGACTGGGGATAGAGGAGATCCCATGGTGGCCCCAGAGGTTTGTTCGTAGAATTTGTCTCGCCACCTGAATCTAAAAGCGGAGAAGCAGGTGATAAGGAGGTCGTGGACTTGTTCTGGAGTGAGTCTTGTGCGGTCTGTCAGTGTAGGTTAGGCTTGAAGGCATTGTTCGGCGATGTTGCATGCTTCTTCAGTTGGTATGTTGGTGAATAGTGACATGATGTCAAAACTGACAAGGATCTCAGTTGGACGGAGATGTATGTATTTGATAATGTCGACGAACTTGCTTGAGTTGTTAATGTTATGTTCAGTGAGGCCAACAAGTGGATGAAGGGTCTTGGTGGGGTGTCTTGCAGTATTGTAGGTGGGTGACCCCGGGACGCCACGATGGGACGGAGAGGAACATCTGGCTTGTGGCTCTTAAGGTTGGCCAAAAAAACGTGATTAGGCGGATGCGGATGGCTTGAGGTGACGGTACATGGTGTTGTCTATGACCTGTGCTTGATAGAGAGTGCAGAATTTAGCAGTGGGGGTGCGTTCGATGACTGAACAGGAGTTACTTGGCAGGCGTCGATAGGTATCAGTTGACAGGATGTCGGTTACCTTGTGGTCAGAACCTGTTGTGCACATGAACACGGTGGCATTACCAATGTTCGTTGAAATGATGTGGATAGACTTGTCTTTGTACAGGGCTCGGATAGCGGCGTGTTCTTGCTTGCTTGTGTTGGGTCTTGGTAACTTGGTGTTTGAAGAGTTTGAAGAATCTGGATGCGGACATGGTTGACGAATGTCTTGTCTAGATGTTTGAGTGCAGGTTCGGTAGACTGAATAATATCTTTGACTGGAATCGTGCAATGTGTGGGCGCCAGCACACCTCGCATGATTCAAGTCAAAGACATCAATCAGTCCACTGAACCTGCCCTCAAACATCTGGACAAGACAGTCGCCAACCAAGTCCGCATCCAAATTCTGCAAAGCCTTCAAACGCCAAGTTACCAAGACCCTACACAAGCAGGCGAGAAAATGCTGATATCTGAGCCCTGCACAAAGACAAGTCCATCCACATCATGTCAGCAGACAAGGGTAATGCCACTATGGTCATGTCTACAACGGATTATGACCACCAAGTAAATGAAATCCTGTCAACTAATACCTACCAATGCCTGCCAAGGAACCCCAGCCCAGTCATTGAACGCACACTCACCACAAAACTCTGTACTCTCTATCAAGTGCAAGTCATAGACAACACCACGTACCGTCACCTCAAGCCATCCGCATTCACCTGCCCACGTTTCTTCTGCCAACCCAAGATCCACAAGCCAGATGGTCCTCTCCGCCCCATCATGGCTTCCCAGGGTTCACCTTCTTACAACATTGCAACACACCTCACCAAGAAACTCCATCGACTAGTTGGCCTCACTGAACATCACATTAACAACACAAGCAAGTTAGTCGACATCATCAAGCACATACATCTCCGTCCAACTGATATCCTTGTCAGTTTTGATGTCGTGTCACTGTTCACCAACATACCAATCGAAGAAGCATGCAACATCGCCAACCAAAGCCTTCAAGCCGAACCTACACTGACAGACCGCACAAGACTCACTCCAGAACAAGTCCACGACCTCCTCATCACCATTGCTACGCTTCCAGCTTCAGGTGGTGAGACAAATTCTATGAACAAACCTCTGGGGCCGCCATGAGATATCCTCTATCCTCGGTCCTGGCAGATTTGTTCATGGGGGAGTTTGAACTTGACAGCATCGAGAAAGTCAATCTTTGCCCTCACCTCTGGCTCCGCTACATTGACGACACCTTTGTGGTTAGGCCTTACAACAAGACAGCACTCCAAGAGTTCTTCCATCACCTGAACAGTCAACATCCACACATCCAATTCACCATGGAAAAAGAACAAAACAACACTATCTCCGTCCTAGACGTCCAAGTAACAAGACAAGCTGATGGCACTATAGCCCAAACGGTACATCGCAAGCCAAAACACCCCGATAAATACCTTCACAACTCATCATTCCATCATCCTCGCTTCAAGTCTGCTGTCTGCAACACCTTGGTTTGCTGGGCCTTCAACACCTGTGACAAAAGCAGCTTGAAGCAGGAACTACACCACATCAAGACTTCACTTCAACTTAACGACTACAAGACATTCAATCTTAGCCAGCCCAAGCCAAGTCTCACAACAGAAGAACAACCAGAGTTCAAGGCTGCAATCACCCTCCCATATATCGGCCACACTTCTCACAAGTTTCAAAGTATCTTCAGTCAAGCTCAAGTCAAGATCTTCCACACAGCACCAAACAAGATTCAAGCATCACTCCACACACACAAGGACAAGCGAGACACTCAAGACAAAGCAGGCGTTTACCGCATTCCCTGTGATTGCGGTAAAGTGTACTTCGCGGAAACCTGGCGCAGCATCTCAACAAGAATCAAGGACACAACGCACATGGCAGACTGAGACACCTCGACAAATCAGCCATCATCAAACATTCACACGAACACGACCACATCATCAATTGGAATCAAGCCGAACTCAAAGCTCCTGTACAGTCCTGACACCAATGCAGAGTCAGGGAGGCAATCGAGAAACAAGCACATCATAAAGTTCCACGAGACATAGGTTTCTTCATTATGGACATCTGGTCACCCATCCTCGAGCCAACCCTCCCAGCAGCAGCTCACCTAAAGAATGTCACACTCCAATGCAATTCACATCCAGCCAGCAATCAACTCTCACGCATCACCGGCCAAGAACAGCTCTGATCCTTCCCTCCCAAATGCTCATCCATCCAGCGCAACTTAAGCTCCACCACCGGCGCCGCCTGCATTCCAGCATTCCCCTGAAGACGAGATTAAAGAGATAATTCTCTAGCTATGTACCTATGTTTTGTGAGCTTCAGTCATCGACAGGTAGTACACCAAATTCCCAGCAGAACTGCAGACTCCTGAAAATATGTCAATCAAGTCAAAATATCAATTTGTAAAACCTTCACCTTAAATTGGTCCATTATTACAAAGAGCATCCCAAAATTGGGTCCTTGAGTTTTTCGATGATAATTTGTTATGCTTTCTTTCTCTCAAATTTCCTTTACAGTCGAACAATTGTCATGAACTTGTTGTTTCCATTAAACCAACTTTCAAGAACTTTTTGCGAAGAAACCGACAGGACAGTTCGTGGACTAAAGGCTTAAAGACACTGGACACTATAGGTTATTATCAAAGACCAGTCTTCACTCTTGGTGACGTATGTCAACATATGCATGAAGTAAAAACTTGTGAAACTTTGAGCTCAATTGATCGTCGAAGTTGCCAGACAATAATGAAAGAAAGCACATCACCCACCCTTGTTACACAAACTTATGTGCTGTCAGATGCTTGATTTCAAAACCTCAAAATCAAATGCTGAGGTCTCGAAACAAAACTAATAATAACAACAACAACAACAACAACAACAACAACAACAACAACAACAACAACAACAACAACAACAACAACAACAACAACAACAACAACAACAACAACAACAACAACAACAACAACAACAACAACAACAACAACAACAACAACAACAACAACAACAACAACAACAACAACAACAACAACAACAACAACAACAACAACAACAACAACAACAACAACAACAACAACAACAACAACAACAACAACAACAACAACAACAACAACAACAACAACAACAACAACAACAACAACAACAACAACAACAACAACAACAACAACAACAACAACAACAACAACAACAACAACAACAACAACAACAACAACAACAACAACAACAACAACAACAACAACAACAACAACAACAACAACAACAACAACAACAACAACAACAACAACAACAACAACAACAACAACAACAACAACAACAACAACAACAACAACAACAACAACAACAACAACAACAACAACAACAACAACAACAACAACAACAACAACAACAACAACAACAACAACAACAACAACAACAACAACAACAACAACAACAACAACAACAACAACAACAACAACAACAACAACAACAACAACAACAACAACAACAACAACAACAACAACAACAACAACAACAACAACAACAACAACAACAACAACAACAACAACAACAACAACAACAACAACAACAACAACAACAACAACAACAACAACAACAACAACAACAACAACAACAACAACAACAACAACAACAACAACAACAACAACAACAACAACAACAACAACAACAACAACAACAACAACAACAACAACAACAACAACAACAACAACAACAACAACAACAACAACAACAACAACAACAACAACAACAACAACAACAACAACAACAACAACAACAACAACAACAACAACAACAACAACAACAACAACAACAACAACAACAACAACAACAACAACAACAACAACAACAACAACAACAACAACAACAACAACAACAACAACAACAACAACAACAACAACAACAACAACAACAACAACAACAACAACAACAACAACAACAACAACAACAACAACAACAACAACAACAACAACAACAACAACAACAACAACAACAACAACAACAACAACAACAACAACAACAACAACAACAACAACAACAACAACAACAACAACAACAACAACAACAACAACAACAACAACAACAACAACAACAACAACAACAACAACAACAACAACAACAACAACAACAACAACAACAACAACAACAACAACAACAACAACAACAACAACAACAACAACAACAACAACAACAACAACAACAACAACAACAACAACAACAACAACAACAACAACAACAACAACAACAACAACAACAACAACAACAACAACAACAACAACAACAACAACAACAACAACAACAACAACAACAACAACAACAACAACAACAACAACAACAACAACAACAACAACAACAACAACAACAACAACAACAACAACAACAACAACAACAACAACAACAACAACAACAACAACAACAACAACAACAACAACAACAACAACAACAACAACAACAACAACAACAACAACAACAACAACAACAACAACAACAACAACAACAACAACAACAACAACAACAACAACAACAACAACAACAACAACAACAACAACAACAACAACAACAACAACAACAACAACAACAACAACAACAACAACAACAACAACAACAACAACAACAACAACAACAACAACAACAACAACAACAACAACAACAACAACAACAACAACAACAACAACAACAACAACAACAACAACAACAACAACAACAACAACAACAACAACAACAACAACAACAACAACAACAACAACAACAACAACAACAACAACAACAACAACAACAACAACAACAACAACAACAACAACAACAACAACAACAACAACAACAACAACAACAACAACAACAACAACAACAACAACAACAACAACAACAACAACAACAACAACAACAACAACAACAACAACAACAACAACAACAACAACAACAACAACAACAACAACAACAACAACAACAACAACAACAACAACAACAACAACAACAACAACAACAACAACAACAACAACAACAACAACAACAACAACAACAACAACAACAACAACAACAACAACAACAACAACAACAACAACAACAACAACAACAACAACAACAACAACAACAACAACAACAACAACAACAACAACAACAACAACAACAACAACAACAACAACAACAACAACAACAACAACAACAACAACAACAACAACAACAACAACAACAACAACAACAACAACAACAACAACAACAACAACAACAACAACAACAACAACAACAACAACAACAACAACAACAACAACAACAACAACAACAACAACAACAACAACAACAACAACAACAACAACAACAACAACAACAACAATATATTTTGTAAACTTAACTTTGTAACTTTTTTATATTTCACATCAACTTCAACTTGTTGTAAAATATCTATTTTCAGTTTTGTTTCATTATATGTATAATAATAAAAAAAGAAAATTTTTTTAGACGTTTGTAATTTTCGTAGTTTTTGAAATGTATATTTCATAACTTTGTACTCATAATTTGTTTTTAATTTTATACATTTTGTTGAATTCTATATATTTTGCAAATACTGTTTTTTTGTAAATATTATGCATTTTTAAGCATTTAACATTGTATATTCTGTAAACTTTACTTTGTAAACTTTATATTTCATAAACTTTAAATAATTTTAAAACATAACATACATATTTTTCCTTTTTTTCATTATTTATTTTATTCATATTTTTTTAAGAGTATACATTTTGTAATTTTTATATATTTTTAAAACGATATATATTTTGTAAACTTTGTATATTTCCAGCATTAAATGTTGCCTAAACTATATTTAATTGTTAACTTGTAAATTTTTCTTTGTAAACCCTTTACGTTTTATAAACTTTAAATAATTGTAAAAATAATCGTTAAACCGGAGGTCGTTGGTTGAAATCCCGCTCTAGTCAATTTTTCTGTGTTCATTCCCAAAGTCATTTTAAAAATGTACCCAGTCAACTTCCATTGTGGTTAATTTAGGGAATAACAGTGTTCGTATCCGGTCTTCACTGCGTGGTAATGACCGGGTTGGTGGCTGGCGCTGTTAACGGACCGAGCCGAATGGGCCATATTTTGAGCTTTTGATGGTTCCAATCTCTTTCGTGCGTTAATCACATTACTGATCTTTGAGACCAGTGACTCTTTTAATTAACGATCTGTTCAGCGCCTTCACTGGGGTCAAAGGAGGCAAATGATTGGACGATAGCTATTCCTTGTGCATTCAAACGCGCGCATGAGCTCGGCGTCAGTTTATACGCGCGCACATGTTACACGCGCGCACTCAAAATTGATACATTTTCAGCGCGCGTACGCGTAAGTGCGCGAAGTTGCAATAAAACTAACAGGGATATAAGCGTGCGATACAGTGCAACGCGCAAGGTTTACACAATGTATGCTGGTTAAGTGGCCACTTATTCGCTATTTTCCAAAGCCGGTATTATACCACCGTTAACACTCTCACACGTGACTGGGTTTTGACCAATCAGAGACTTTCATTAAAAAATTTGTTTTATATACATTTTGTTAATTTTTTTTTGTTAAAACTTTTTTGTTTAATAATTAGTGTTGTAAACTTTATATATATTTAAACTTAATATTTAAACTTAATATCAATGCTTTATGAATGTTCAAACAATTACATTTCCATAGAAAAAGAGGAGAAAGGTTTTAAAGGAAGGAACCAGAAAAAAAGGGTTAGATTCTAGTAAATCGAAGTCTTTGTGGGTGGCTATGAACCAATGAGAGTAAAGTGATGAGGACAAAGAATGGTCCATGAAAGGAGAGGATGATTTATTAAACATAGGTATGAGGAACCTGTGGGAATATATATTCCTATAAAAAGTATGAATTTATATAGTATAATTTATAAATTATGTATAATATGCACTATGTCCTATACAAATTTGTTTAATTTATATAATTCTTTTTTTTTCCATTGCCACAGAACGGCAAGCAATGTGCCGCGTCTGTGAATTATTCCACACTTCGAGACTTATTTTTTTGAGATCCAGTTTCAAAACACTCAATACGGTTATATTGTAGTCGTTATAAATCTAGGAGTCCTAAAGAAACCTGGAAAATATCGAAGAAAAACCAGTACTCACAAAACAGGACAGCAAAGCAAAGAACAGCACAGCACAAACAAGCACTCCCAACCGTGGCATATCAGCGAGTCTATTGGACCATAACGGAAATTTCCACTCAATCACAAGCTTACAGAAAAACTATTGTAAATCTTTCACAACTGGGTTATTCACATTTAAAGTAGCCAAGGAGCATGCAATCACCGCACCCAAATAACAAAGAAACTGATGGATCCAAAACGCGCTGGTCTTGCATAATCGCTGATCTCTTATAAGAGTATGACGTCACAGTATTGTCACATAATGTGCGATATTCATTTATGTATGCAAAAAATGTAATATTTTGCAATAAATTGTAATATGTGTGCGATTAACTGTAATAATATGTGCGATAAGGAGGAGGTCCTGTTTTCAAGGTGTCCGTAAAATCGGTGCAAATCTTTTACCTCTCTGTGCGCGATGTAAACAGTCGCTAGATTACAACAAATATGGTTTATTTGCCAAGCAAAGAGCAAAACTTAGAAACACGTAAGGCTCCACTGGTTATTTGCACTTGTTAATGCAAAAAGTTTGTAGTTTTCGGCATTTCTACAAGGTAGAAAAATAAGTAATAATGTTGAGGCCATATAAAACCTCCCGTCATTCCTTTTGTCTATGTTATTGACACTTTTGTTTGGGGTTGTTTCAAGAAACATTTGCTTGAAGATTTTAGGTGAAAATTATATACGTAAATTTTACTACTATCACGGCTTATGTATACATACATTAGTGTAAATAGTGGCAAAAATGACAACTTTAAATTTGTGCAAATTATGAAGATTGTCCCTGCTTGATTTGTTTCTTCCATTTGTTCGATGTGTTGTTATGGAGGATTTAAAGAGACTGTTGCAAGACAAATTTATGTTGTATACAAAGTGACGTTTTAATTTCTAGAATAAGAGTTGATAACCAACGATGTTCTTCAAAACAAACACTACTACTTACTGTGAAACTATCTCTTTAATAAAACTGTCACCGTGCCAAGTTTCAAAATCAAAGGAAACCGACTCGGATTTTGCCCGAGTTCTTTTAGGTGAACAAAATTAATCATAATTCACACAGGCACATTTTCATTTGACAACAAAACAATGCAGAGTGTTTTACAGGGCAGGGTGTTTTCTATTACTTTACAATGATCATTCTACATCACACAGTTGTTTCTTGTTTCACATGATCAATGTCTTTATTTTATAAATGCGTAATGTTAACCTGGCAAATAAATTGAAATTTTTAAAACTAATTACTGTACACCTAAAGGGCAGGAACAAAAATTGTCAGAGTAAAGTGCTTGGTAATTATGATACTAATGATCACAACTATCACTGACATACATAAACTGTAAATAATTAAATTTAGAAGAAAAATGTATACCAATTTGTAAACAGGGAGTTATGTTAATACACAGTTGAGTTATGATTATTCATTAGAGTTCATTAACTGCAAAGAAAGCTTATAAATTGACTTTTATGAAAACACACAAAACTTTTTTAACTTGTCCATTAATGGAATGGATCAGTTCATGAACTCGGTTCATGAACTGCTGTGATGAACATGTCATGAACTGTTTGATGCATGGACTGATCATGAACATTCTTAAAAGTTCATCAAGTCATTAATTCCCTTTTGGCTCAGTCAGTGCACAACTACGAGATAATGAAGCTGACGCGCAGCGTTTCTTTGCAAAATCGTGATCAGAATAGGCGCTCCCAGACCCTTTGAGAATTCATGAGAAAATCCGAGTGTTCATAAGCACGTCAGTAAAACGCTCCGCTTGGAGGGAAATATTTGAACAACACTTAAAATGAAGGAGGATTATCTTGAGATGTTTTGCTAAATGAAGGGTTGTCAAAATTGTTTAACCGTATGCACATTTTAAAGAAACACCGTCGCAAAGTGTGTTATGAATATAACTCTTTTTTTTATGAACCCTTCACGTTTGCCGTGACCCCGACTGTTTCCCATTACGTTAGAGATTTGAATGCATATTTTAAGTATCTTGAAGAATTTTGCCGTTGTTAGCTTTTTACATTTTTACTGCGGGAAACATATTTTTTCGGTGTCAAAAAAATGGGCAAAATGTTACAATTTCGTAATTTTTTTATGGAATTGATTATGACGTCAGGGTTACATGACATACGCGCGTTCTATTCCAGCAGCGCTAACGCGCTAGGCGGGCGCTTTGTTTTGTTTCTTTTGCGTACATACGAACGGGTTACACTAAACAGCATACATCTTCCCCAAAATGAGTTTACTTAAAAACGGAGACGGCGCACGCCGCACGTTTGCCGTGACCCTGCTGTTTCCCGTAACATCTTACAAAATAAACAAGTGATTTGCATAAAAGAACAAACAACATTTCCACACATTTGTTCAAATCTACTGCGGGCATTTCATGAAAAGGGTATGGTTTGATGCATAGAGCTTTAAACTTGTATATTCATAGCTCTACTGTTTGATGACAATTAGTTAACAACAGGATGGACCACGTGAAGGTTGTCACCTCCCACCCCACAAATAACAGTTTAAAGAGATCGTTTAAAATCTACATCGTTAATGAGTACTCAAACCCCCTAGATAAACACCAAGGAAAATGTCATGACCTTGTAATTAAAATTTTGTTTTTGCTGCATAGAGCTAAACATGGTTATAAAGCTCTATTGTTTGATGACAATTAGTTAACAACAGGGTGGACCACGTGAAGGTTGTCATCTCCCACCCCACAATTAACAGTTAAAAGAGATCTTAATACATCGTTAATGAGTACTCAAACACACTAAATTAACACTGCAAACAATGTCAACCTTAATGAGTACTCAAACTCTCTAAATAAACACCAAAGAAAATGTCATCACAATGTCATTAACAAATTGGTTTGGTGCATAGAGCTTTATAAACATGGTTATAAAGCTCTTTTGTTTGATGACAATTAGTTAACAACAGGGTGGACCACGTGAAGGTTGTCATCTCCCACCCCACAATTAACAGTGAAAAGAGATCATAATACATCGTTAATGAGTACTCAAACACCCATAATTAACACTGCAAACAATGTCAACCTTACAGCGCCAGCCACCAACCCGGTCATTCCCTGAATCAAACACCCTTAATAAAAATCCTAGAAAATGGCATGACCTTTGTAATTACAAAACCTCGTTAATGAGTACTCGAAACCGTATATACATGTAAACACCATAAACAATGTCATAACCTTGTTATCACATAACGTCGTTAAGAGTACTCCAAAACTGGACTGCATACCCTTAATAAATACCGTGGAAAATGTCTAGACCTTTGTAATAATAAACCTGGTTAATGAGTACTCAAACACACACAAGGTCATGACCTTTGAAAAAGAGTTACTACAAACCACAAGTGTGTCACAATATTTACATGTCTTCCTATAGTAACCAGTAAAAAACATGGTGGCCACCATGTGAGGGTACCCCAGAACAGATACCATGTTAATAATTAGAATAATAAATAATTGAATTACAGAGTGACACAAAATAAAAGGTTACAATTTATAATTAATTCATTATTACGATACAAAACTTCATTACATAAATTAACACTTATATACAGTCCTTAACACACTTTTTTAACGTCGTTAAGACTCTTAGAGTCCTCAAAAACTGGACTGATTATCCATATAAATACCATGGACAATGGCTAGACCTTTGTAATTATAAACCTGGTTAATGAGTACTCAAACACACAAGGTCATGACCTTTGACATAACAAACTTTAACAAGAGTTACTAAATCCCAAGTGTGTCACAATATTTACATGTCTTCATATAGTAACCAGTAAAAAAACATGGTGGCCACCATGTGAGGGTACCCCAGAATAGATACCATGTAAACAATTAGAATAACAAATAATTGAATTACAGAGTGACACAAAATAAAAGTTACAATTTATAATTAATTCATTATTACAATACCAAACTTTATTACATAAATCACCACTTATATACAGTCCTTAACACACTTGTTTAACGTCGTTAAGAGTACTCAAAAACTTTGATATTACAAACTTTAACAAGAGTTACTAAACCCCAAGTGTGTCACAATATTTACATGTCTTCATATAGTAACCAGTAAAGAAACATGCTGGCTACTATGTGAGGGTACCCCAGAACAGATACCATGTAAACAATTAAAATACCAAATAATTGAATTACAGAGTGACACAAAATAAAAGTTACAATTTATATTTAATTCATTATTACAATACAAAACTTCTTTACATAAATCACCACTGATATACAGTCCTTAACACATTTTTCTAACGTCGTTAAGAGTACTCAAAAACTGGACTGATTATCCTTAATAAATACCATGAACAATATGTCTAGACCACTGTAATAATAAACCTGGTTAATGAGTACTCAAACACACACAAGGTCATGACCTTTGACATAACAAACTTTAAAAAGAGTTCTAAACCCCAAGTGTGTCACAATATTTACATGTCTTTATATAGTAACCAGTAAAAAAACATGGTGGCCACCATGTGAGGGTACCCCAGAAGAGATACCATGTTAATAATTAAAATAATAAATAATTGAATTACAGAGTGACACAAAACAACAGTTTCAATTTATATTTAATTCATTATTACAATACAAAACTTCATTACATAAATCGCCACTTATATACAGTCCTTAACACACTTGTTTAACGTCGTTAAGAGTACTCAAAAACTGGACTGATTATCCCTAACAAATACCATGAACAATGTCTAGACCTTTGTAATAATAAACCTGGTTAATGAGTACTCAAACACACACAAGGTCATGACCTTTGACATTACAAACTTTAACAAGAGTTACTAAACTCCAAGTGTGTCACAATATTTACATGTCTTCATATAGTAACCAGTAAAAAAACATGGTGGCCACCATGTGAGGGTACCCCAGAACAGATACCATGTAAACAATAAGAATAACAAATAATTGAATTACAGAGTGACACAAAATAAAAGTTACAATTTATATTTAATTCAATATTACAATACAAAACTTCATTACATAAATCGCCACTTATATACAGTCCTTAACACACTTGTTTAACGTCTTAAGAGTACTCGAAAACTGGACTGATTATCCATATAAATACCATGGACAATGTCTAGACCTTTGTAATTATAAACCTGTTTAATGAGTACTCAAACACACACACAAGGTCATGACCTTTGTAATAATAAACCTGATTAATGAGTACTCAAACACACACAAGGTCATGACCTTTGACATAACAAACTTTAAAAAGAGTTCTAAACCCCAAGTGTGTCACAATATTTACATGTCTTCATATAGTAACCAGTAAAAGAACATGGTGGCCACCATGTGAGGGTACCCCAGAAGAGATACCATGTTAATAATTAAAATAATAAATAATTGAATTACAGAGTGACACAAAACAAAAGTTACAATTTATATTTAATTCATTATTACAATACAAAACTTCATTACATAAATCGCCACTTATATACAGTCCTTAACACACTTGTTTAACGTCGTTAAGAGTACTCAAAAACTGGACTGATTATCCCTAACAAATACCATGAACAATGTCTAGACCTTTGTAATAATAAACCTGGTTAATGAGTACTCAAACACACACAAGGTCATGACCTTTGACATTACAAACTTTAACAAGAGTTAATAAACCCCAAGTGTGTCACAATATTTACATGTCTTCATATAGTAACCAGTAAAAAAACATGGTGGCCACCATGTGAGGGTGACAGAACAGATACCATGTAAACAATAAGAATAACAAATAATTGAATTACAGAGTGACACAAATTAAAGTTACAATTGATATTTAATTCATTATCAAAATACAAAACTTCATTACATATACCACCACTTACAGTCCTTAACACACTTGTTTAACCTCTTAAGAGTACTCGAAAACTGGACTGATTATCCATATAAATACCATGGACAATGTCTAGACCTTTGTAATTATAAACCTGTTTAATAAGTACTCAAACACACACACAAGGTCATGACCTTTGACATTAAAAACTTTAACAAGAGTTACTAAACCCCAAGTGTGTCACAATATTGACATGTCTTCATATAGTAACCAGTAAAGAAACATACTAGCCGCTATGTGAGGGTTCCCCAGAACAGATACCATGTAAACAATAGAATAACAAATAATTGAATTACAGAGTGACACAAAATAAAAGTTACAATTTTTAATTAATTCATTATTACAATACAAAACTTCATTACATAAATCACCACTTATAAACAGTCCTTAACACACTTGTTTAACGACGTTAAGAGTACTCAAAAACTGGACTGATTATCCTTAATAAATACCATGAACAATGTCTAGACCTTTGTAATAATAAACCTGGTTAATGAGTACTCAAACACACACAAGGTCATGACCTTTGACATAACAAACTTTAAAAAGAGTTCTAAACCCCAAGTGTGTCACAATATTTACATGTCTTCAGATAGTAACCAGTAAAAAAACATGGTGGCCACCATGTGAGGGTACCCCAGAAGAGATACCATGTTAGTTATTAAAATAATAAATAATTGAATTACAGAGTGACACAAAATAAAAGTTACAATTTATATTTAATTCATTATTACAATACAAAACTTCAGTACATAAATCAACACTTATATACAGTCCTTAACACATTTTTTTAACGTCGTTAAGAGTACTCAAAAACTGGACTGATTATCCTTAATAAATACCATGAACAATATGTCTAGACCATTGTAATAATAAACCTGGTTAATGTGAGGGTACCCCTGAACAGATACCATGTAAACAATTAGAATAATAACTAATTGAATTACAGAGTGACACAAAATAAAAGTTACAATTTATATTTAATTCATTATTACAATACAAAACTTCATTACATAAATCACCACTTATATACAGTCCTTAACACACTTGTTTACTTTTTATTGGTAGTGAGTTTACTTTTACAAATAACCTTATGTTGTCTTGACTTTGTACAGAGTAAATATTTTTGTGTAAGTGGCAAAATATCTATCTAGATAATGTCGCTACACACTGCAGAAGTAAGGCCTCTTCATCACCATTCCACCTTGATCGTTCTTGCGCTTGTCGCATCCAAGTGACGCTTCCAAATTCTCTGATGTCATCCATCTAACGCCAACTTGGTCTGCCTCTTCGTCTCGTTTGTGTTCTTTGGGTTCATTCTGTTGACAATGTTCATCTGTTGTCATGATGCCTTAGATGAGGTGGTGAAGCAAGTGTTTTATTGGTGTTGCATAAGGTGGCACAGCATCTTCACGCGTCCAAATTGAAGATGTTCGAACGTGTTAATCCTGTATTAAATATGATCAAAAAAGAAAGAAAAAAATAATTAGAGCGAGATTTGGATTTAAAGGTCAAAGATGTGTGTATACTATATCAAGAATTGCTTTTTATTAAGTATGCATATCCCTCACTCAGTGACCCTCCTGGCGCACGCTTTAACATACATTTTTCAGACAAGGTCAACGGTCATCGCTCCTTCAAATATGCTTCTCCAAGACTTTACAACTCTCTTCCCAACAATATCATAGACTGTGCCACGCTACGAACATTTAAATCTAAACTTAAAACCCATCTTTTCAATCATAGAAGCCCTTAGAGACTTTATTTTGTAATTTGCGCTATATAAGAACTGTTTATTATTATTATCATTAAAGTATATGGGACTATGTTTGAATAATGAAACCTAAGAAGTGCTATTGTCTGCACTTGTATGGATTTCTAAACTTTCATCTCAAGCTTCGCTAAAACAGATCATACCTTCAAATTCCACTTAGGACCCTGGTGAGTAGCTGAGGAATAAGTCTTTCTCCTCAAGCCATGATGTATCTTTCTGTACTGTGACGTCACATCTTCATGGTCCATGTTGACATGCAGTCGTCACAATCATCTACAACAAAATTACAATGTACTCGCATTAGTACCATATCAAGACTTGGATCATCAGGGCCAACTTTCATAGAGCTGCTTAAGAACAAAAAGGATCCAAGCAAATGAAATGCACTGCGAAATGAAGTTTCGAGATTAAAGAGATCATTCTCTAGCTATCTACCTATGTTTGGTGCACTTCAATGACAACTGGGATGTTGTCCGCATAGGCAGGCATCCTCTCGGCTGTTTTCATGTTGGCGCTTGTTATCAGCAGGTATCCCAAGCAGATCTGCAGACTCCTGAAATATATGTCAATTAAGACATTTCAGTATAATTATTTTCACCAAATACTTTTTACTGTAGAACAATTATAGTTCATGTTGCAAGGTTGTATTTGGCACATTTATGTAATACAATGTTATTTTTTTCACATCACTAATCCAGAAGAGGAAAACAGTTATGCTCCAGTCAAAATCACAAAATTTGCCAACAATCAAACTAAAAATAAACTTACCCTGTCTTGTCATTTTGCTCACAGCGTACAAAGGTCCCAATGATTACTTCATGGCCGGCATGTGCAGTTTCCACTGGACTCCCATGAGCAGATGGTTAAACATTTAACCAGTCGCCATAAAAAATAAACGAAAAATACAAACTATTAGCAAAATGCACTTCCCCAACAGAGTTTAGAGATTAAAGAGATCATTCTCTAGCTATCTACCTATGTTTGGTGCACTAAAATGACAGCTGGGATGCTGTCCGCGTAGCACACCACATCCCCAGCAGAACTGCAGACTCCTGAAATATATGCCAATCAAGTTATTACAAAATCACTATTCTCATTAAATACTTTTCACCATAGAACAATATTCATGCTGCGAGGTTTAGATTTTTGTCATGAGGACTCTAGCAATTGGAAAACTGGTGATTTTCAAAGCTAAATTTTAGCATGGAGCCCCTTTTAAATCTAGACATAATCTTGATTTCAGGATAAATCTCAACAACTTACGGTCCCTTAAAATAAACTTACCTTTTCCTGTCGTTTTCGTCGAAGATACACAGCTCCCATTGATGTCTTCATGGCCGCAACTGGAATGGTGCAGTTTCCGTTGGTCTTCAATAGGCAGATGGATCACCGTCGCCGTAAAAAAATTAAAGAAAAAATACAGACAATGAGAAAAATGCATCTCGAAATAGAGTTTTGAGTATAAAGAGATCATTCTCTAGCTATTCTACCTAGGTTTGTTGCGATTTAATCCCATCTTGGATATGTATTGTTTGAAGCTTTGCATGGTGTGGAGAAATAAGAATTAACGGGGACAACCATGTGTAAACCTCTTAAGGTGAGTATTGGCTATGGAAAGAGCTGGTTTGGTCTGGATGTTTCTTACAGTATATTCTGCTCGTCTTCAGGAGAATGCTGGACTACAGGCAATGGTCGAACTTTAGAAGTGCTGGATGGATGAGCATTTGGGCGGGATGGATCAAAGCTGTTCTTGGCCGGTAATGCATGTGAGTTGATTGCTGGCTGGATGTGTGTGCATTGGAGTGTGACATTCTTGTGGTGAGCTGCTGCTGGAAGGGTTGGCTTGAGGATGTCTGACCAGATGTCGTTAATGAAGAAACCGATGTCTTCTGGAACTGTATGGCGTGCTTGTATATCGATGGCCTCCCCGACTCTGCATTGGTGACAGGACTGTACATGAGCTATGAGTTTGGCTTGATTCCACTTGATGATGCTGTCGTGTTCGTGTGAATATTTGATGATGGCTGAATTGTTGAGGTGTTCCAGTGTGCCATGTGCTTTGTGTTCCTTGATTCTTGTTGAGATATTGCGCCCTGGTTCCACGATGTATACTTCACAGTAATCGCAGGGAATGTGGTAAACGCTGGCTTTGTCTCGAGTGTCTTGCTTGTCCTTGTGTGTGTGGAGTGATGCTTGAATCTTGTTTGATGCTGTATGGAAGGTCTTGACTTGAGCTTGAATGAAGATACGTTGAAGCTTGTGAGAAGATAGGCCAATGTTTGGGAGGGAGATTGCAGCCTTGAACTCTGGTAGTTCATCTGGTGTGAGACTTGGCTTGGGCTCGCTGAGGTTGAAAGTTTTGTAGCCATTAAGTTGACGTGATGTCTTGATGTGTTGTAGTTCCTGCTTCAAGCTGCCCTTGTCACAGGTGTCCAAGGTCCAACGGACCAAGGTGTTGGAGACAGCAGACTTGAAGCGAGGATGGTGGAATAATGAGTTGTGAACGTATCTGTTGGTGTGCGTTGGCTTGTGATGTACCGTGTGGGCTAGAGTGCCATCAGCTTGTCTTGTTACTTCGGCACCTAGGAAGGAGATAGCATTGTTTTGTTCTTGTTCCATGTTGAATCGGATACGTAGTTATTGACTGTTCAGTTGATGGAAGAACTTTTGGAGTGCTGTCTTGCCGTTGGGCCAAAACCACAAAGGTGTCGTCAATGTAGCGGAACCTGAGGTTGGGGCGAAGATTGGCGTTCTTGATACCGTCAAGTTAAAACTCCTCCATGAACAAATCCATCAGGACCGGGGATAGAGGAGATCCCATGGTGGCCCCAGAGGTTTGTTCGTAGAATTAGTCTCGCCACCTGAATCTAAAAGCAGAGAAGCAGGTGATAAGGAGGTCGTGGACTTGTTCTGGAGTGAGTCTTGTGCGGTCTGTCAGTGTAGGTTAGGATTGAAGGCATTGTTCGGCGATGTTGCATGCTTCTTCAGTTGGTATGTTGGTGAATAGTGACATGATGTCAAAACTGACAAGGACCTCAGTTGGACGGAGATGTATGTATTTGATAATGTCGACGAACTTGCTTGAGTTGTTAATGTTATGTTCAGTGAGGCAAACTAGTGGATGAAGGGTCTTGGTGGGGTGTCTTGCAGTATTGTAGGTGGGTGATCCCGGGACGCAACGATGGGACGGAGAGGAACATCTGGCTTGTGGCTCTCAAGGTTGGCCAAAAAAACGTGATTAGGCGGATGCGGATGGCTTGAGGTGACAGTACATGGTGTTGTCTATGACCTGCGCTTGATAGAGAGTGCAGAATTTAGCAGTGGGGGTGCGTTCGATGACTGAACAGGAGTTACTTGGCAGGCGTTGGTAGGTATCAGTTGACAGGATGTCGGTTACCTTGTGGTCAGAATCTGTTGTGCAAATGAACACGGTGGCATTAACAATGTTCGTTGACATGATGTGGATAGACTTGTCTTTGTTCAGGGCTCGGATAGTGGCGTGTTCTTGCTTGCTTGTGTTGGGTCTTGGTAACTTGGTGTTTGAAGAGTTTGAAGAATCTGGATGCGGATATGGTTGACGAATGTCTTGTCTAGATTTTTGAGTGCAGGATCGGTAGACTGAATAATATCTTTGACTGGAATCGTGCACTGTGTGGGCGCCAGCACACCTTGCATGATTCAAGTCAAAGACATCAATCAGTCCACTGAACCTGCACTCAAATATCTGGACAAGACAGTCGCCAACCAAGTCCGCATCCAAATTCTGCAAAGACTTCAAACGCCAAGTTACCAAGACCCTACACAAGCAGGCGAGAAAATGCTGATATCTGAGCCCTGCACAAAGACAAGTCCATCCACATCATGTCAGCGGACAAGGGTAATGCCACTATGGTCATGTCTACAACGGATTATGACCACCAAGTAAATGAAATCCTGTCAGCTAATACCTACCAATGCCTGCCAAGGAACCCCAGCCCAGTCATTGAACGCACACTCACCACCAAACTCTGTACTCTCTATCAAGCGCAAGTCATAGACAACACCACGTACCGTCACCTCAAGCCATCCGCATTCACCTGCCCACGTTTCTTCTGCCAACCCAAGATCCACAAGCCAGATAGTCTTCTCCGCCCCATCGTGGCTTCCCAGGGTTCACCTTCTTACAACATTGCAACACACCTCACCAAGAACCTCCATCGACTAGTTGGCCTCACTGAACATCACATCAACAACACAAGCAAGTTAGTCGATATCATCAAGCACATACATCTCCGTCCAACTGATATCCTTGTCAGTTTTGATGTCGTGTCACTGTTCACCAACATACCAATCGAAGAAGCATGCAACATCGCCAACCAAAGCCTTCAAGCCGAACCTACACTGACAGACCGCACAAGCCTCACTCCAGAACAAGTCCACGACCTCCTCATCACAAGCGTCTACGCTTCCAGCTTCAGGTGGTGAGACAAATTCTATGAACAAACCTCTGGGGCCGCCATGAGATATCCTCTATCCCCGCTCCTGGGAGATTCATTCATGGAGGAATTTGAACTTGACAGCATCGAGAAGGTCAATCTTTGCCCTAACCTCTGGCTCCGTTACATTAACGACACCTTTGTGGTTAGGCCTTACGACAAGACAGCACTCCAAGAGTTCTTCCATCACCTGAACAGTCAACATCCACACATCCAATTCACCATGGAACAAGAACAAAACAACACTATCTCCGTCCTAGACGTCCAAGTAACAAGACAAGCTGATGGCACTATAGCCCAAATGGTACATCGCAAGCCAACACTCCCCGATAGATACCTTCACAACTCATCATTCCATCATCCTCGCTTCAAGTCTGCTGTCTGCAACGCCTTGGTTTGCTGGGCCTTCAACACCTGTGACAAAGGCAGCTTGAAGCAGGAACTACACCACATCAAGACTTCACTTCAACTTAACGACTACAAGACATTCAATCTTAGCCAGCCCAAGCCAAGTCTCACAACAGATGAACAACCAGAGTTCAAGGCTGCAATCACCCTCCCATATATCGGCCACACTTCTCACAAGTTTCAAAGTATCTTCAGTCAAGTTCAAGTCAAGATCTTCCACACAGCACCAAACAAGATTCAAGCATCACTCCACACACACAAGGACAAGCGAGACACTCAAGACAAAGCAGGCGTTTACCGCATTCCCTGTGATTGCGGTAAAGTGTACTTCGCGGAAACCTGGCGCAGCATCTCAACAAGAATCAAGGACACAAAGCACATGGCAGACTGGGACACCTCGACAAATCAGCCATCATCAAACATTCACAAGAACACGACCACATCATCAATTGGAATCAAGCCGAACTCAATGCTCCTGTACAGTCCTGACACCAATGCAGAGTCAGGGAGGCCATCGAGATACAAGCACATCATAAAGTTCCACGAGACATAGGTTTCTTCATTATGGACATCTGGTCACCCATCCTCCAGCCAACCCTCCCAGCAGCAGCTCACCTAAAGAATGTCACACTCCAATGCAATTCACATCCAGCCAGCAATCAACTCTCACGCATCACCGGCCAAGAACAGCTCTGATCCTTCCCTCCCAAATGCTCATCCATCCAGCGCAACTTAAGCTCCACCACCGGCGCCGCCTGCATTCCAGCATTCCCCTGAAGACGAGATTATAAAGAGATAATTCTCTAGCTATGTACCTATGTTTTGTGAGCTTCAGTCATCGACAGGTAGTACACCACATTCCCAGCAGAACTGCAGACTCCTGAAAATATGTCAATCAAGTCAAAATATCAAGTGTAAAACCTCCACCTTAAATTGGTCCATTATTACCAAGAGCATCCCAAAATTGGGTCCTTGAGTTTTTCGATGATAATTTGTTATGCTTTCTTTCTCTCAAATTTTCTTTACAGTCGAACAATTGGCATGAACTTGTTGTTTCCATTAAACCAACTTTCAAGAACTTTTTTGCGAAGAAACCGACGGGACAGTTTGTGGACAAAAGGCTTAAAGACACTGGACACTATAGGTAATTATCAAAGACCAGTCTTCACTCTTGGTGACGTATGTCAACATATGCATGAAGTAAAAACTTGTGAAACTTTGAGCTCAATTGATCGTCAAAGTTGCAAGACAATAATGAAAGAAAGCACACCCACCCTTGTTACACAAACTTATGTGCTTTCAGATGCTTGATTTCAAAACCTCAAAATCAAATGCTGAGGTCTCGAAACAAAACTAATAATAATAATAATATTAATAATAATAATTTGTTCATTTACATTGCGCCCATTCCATAAACTGTACAAAAGCGAATAACATAATAATCCAAACAATTGAATGAACAAGAACTATACAGGACAAATTGCAAAACATTAATACAGTAAACCCACATATTAGTAAAGGAACAATATATGCACAATTCAAGAATTTCCAAATTCATGGAAAATTACTTCTTAATCGAAAACTATGTTAATTCAGAGGGAGTTGGTTCTCGCAACGTTTTATACCATCACCCTCTCCCCATTGGTCGGTACATTAACTCAGACTTGATGTCCTTTTGATGACAATTTGAAAATGCAACTGAAGAATTTCTGTCCAAAAATGTATGGCCCTTTATATTTGAATTGCAATTGAAGGGTATCAAACACGATAGCATCTTACATAATCGAGTCCCCCCCCCCCCAATTTTCATCTTGACTCCAGCAAATGGAAAATTTGTGAATTACAAAGCTAAATTAGAGTGTGGAGCCCCTTTTAAATCTAAACAAAACGTTTATTTTAGGATAAACCTTAACAAACTTTGCTCCCTCATTACTTTCCAAGCTATCAATCAAACTGAAAATAAACTTACCTGGTCCTGTTGGTTTCCTCACAGCGTACATAGCTCCCAATGATGTCTTCTTGGTCGGTACTGGAATGGCATGACACCATCTTCGAAAAAATATAAGACAAAACAAAACAAAAAATGAGAAAAGTGCACTTCGAATCAGAGTTATTCCATTTTAGTTTAAGAATGAAGGTGTAATAAATGGGGTGCGTGGTTGTTACACGATGTTTAGACAATGACGAATGGTGTGAAGTTGGAGATTAAGATGTCACACGCAAGCATGCTCGGATATGAGCTTGGTAGATTTAGGTTAGTGTGCAACGCTGCGCATGCAGTTAATTGGTAGGACAAAAATCAGAGCACCAAATTCATGGAAAACTACTTCTTTATCGAAAACTACGTTAATTCAGAGGGAGTTGGTTCTCGCAATGTTTTATACCATCACCCTCTCCCCATTCCTAGTTACCAAGTAAGGTTTGACGATAATAATTATTTTGAGTAACTAACAATAGTGTCCACTGCCTTTAAACCATAAACGCAGACTCCTGAATTACATTTCAATCAGGACACCATATATACACTCACGTCAAATACTTTTCACTGTATTTATTTTCTCATGTACCAAAGTGTTTGCTTCAAAATCCAAAATCCAAAAAAGCAAACAGTTCCGCTCCACAAATGTAACTGATGTGGATCTTGAGTTTTGAGTTTTTGTGAATTTGAGTTTTGTGATGCATTCATTTTCCAACATGTGAGTGGAGTTTGGGGACACCGCATGACTCTATGTCAAGTTAAAATGGTGCAGAAAACAAACTGTGCTCTTTCAGAGCATGACATCATCATACAGCAAAAACAAATTGGTCTGTACATAAGCTCAGACTTGATGTCCTTTTGATTACAATTTGGAATTGAAACTGTAGAATTTCTGTCCAAAAATGTGTGGCCCTTTATATTTGAATTGCAATTGAAGGGTATCAAACACAATAGCATCTTACACAATCGAGTCCCCCCCCCCAATTTTCATCTTGACTCCAGCAAATGGAAAATTTGTGAATTACAAAGCTAAATTTGAGCATGGAGCCCCTTTTAAATCTAGACATAATCTTGATTTCAGGATAAATCTCAACAACTTACGGTCCCTCATTACTTCCCAAGCTATCAATACGGTCCCTCATTACTTCCCAAGCTATCAATCCACCTTAAAATAAACTTACCTTTTCCTGTCGTTTTCCTCGAAGATACACAGCTCCCATTGATGTCTTCATGGCCGCAACTGGAATGGTGCAGTTTCCGTTGGTCTCCACTAGGCAGATGGATCACCGTCGCCGTAAAAAAATTAAAGAAAAAATACAGACAATGAGAAAAATGCATCTCGAAATAGAGTTTTGAGTATAAAGAGATCATTCTCTAGGTATTCTACCTAGGTTTGTTGCGCTTTAATCCCATCTTGGATATGTATTGTTTGAAGCTTTGCATGGTGTGGAGAAATAAGAATTTACGGGGACAACCATGTGTAAACCTCTTAAGGTGAGTATTGGCTCTGGAAAGAGCTGGTTTGGTCTCGATGTTTCTAACAGTATATTCTGCTCGTCTTCAGGAGAATGCTGGACTACAGGCGATGGTCGAACTTTAGAAGTGCTGGATGGATGAGCATTTGGGCGGGATGGATCAAAGCTGTTCTTGGCCGGTAATGCGTGTGAGTTGATTGCTGGCTGGATGTGTGTGCATTGGAGTGTGACATTCTTGTGGTGAGCTGCTGCTGGAAGGGTTGGCTTGAGGATGTGTGACCAGATGTCGTTAATGAAGAAACCGATGTCTTCTGGAACTGTATGGCGTGCTTGTATATCGATGGCCTCCCCGACTCTGCATTGGTGACAGGACTGTACATGAGCTATGAGTTTGGCTTGATTCCACTTGATGATGCTGTCGTGTTCGTGTGAATATTTGATGATGGCTGAATTGTTGAGGTGTTCCAGTGTGCCATGTGCTTTGTGTTCCTTGATTCTTGTTGAGATATTGCGCCCTGGTTCCACGATGTATACTTCACAGTAATCGCAGGGAATGTGGTAAACGCTGGCTTTGTCTCGAGTGTCTTGCTTGTCCTTGTGTGTGTGGAGTGATGCTTGAATCTTGTTTGATGCTGTATGGAAGGTCTTGACTTGAGCTTGAATGAAGATACGTTGAAGCTTGTGAGAAGATAGGCCAATGTTTGGAAGGGAGATTGCAGCCTTGAACTCTGGTAGTTTATCTGGTGTGAGACTTGGCTTGGGCTCGCTGAGGTTGAAAGTTTTGTAGCCATTAAGTTGGCGTGATGTCTTGATGTGTTGTAGTTCCTGCTTCAAGCTGCCCTTGTCACAGGTGTCCAAGGTCCAACGGACCAAGGTGTTGGAGACAGCAGACTTGAAGCGAGGATGGTGGAATAATGAGTTGTGAACGTATCTGTTGGTGTGCGTTGGCTTGTGATGTACCGTGTGGGCTAGAGTGCCATCAGCTTGTCTTGTTACTTCGGCACCTAGGAAGGAGATAGCATTGTTTTGTTCTTGTTCCATGTTGAATCGGATACGTAGATATTGACTGTTCAGTTGATGGAAGAACTTTTGGAGTGCTGTCTTGCCGTTGGGCCAAAACCACAAAGGTGTCGTCAATGTAGCGGAACCTGAGGTTGGGGCGAAGATTGGCGTTCTTGATACCGTCAAGTTAAAACTCCTCTCTGAACAAATCCATCAGGACTGGGGATAGAGGAGATCCCACGGTGGCCCCAGAGGTTTGTTCGTAGAATTTGTCTCGCCACCTGAATCTAAAAGCGGAGAAGCAGGTGATAAGGAGGTCGTGGACTTGTTCTGGAGTGAGTCTTGTGCGGTCTGTCAGTGTAGGTTAGGCTTGAAGGCATTGTTCGGCAATGTTGCATGCTTCTTCAGTTGGTATGTTGGTGAATAGTGACATGATGTCAAAACTGACAAGGACCTCAGTTGGACGGAGATGTATGTATTTGATAATGTCGACGAACTTGCTTGAGTTGTTAATGTTATGTTCAGTGAGGCCAACTAGTGGATGAAGGGTCTTGGTGGGGTGTCTTGCAGTATTGTAGGTGGGTGACCCCGGGACGCCACGATGGGACGGAGAGGAACATCTGGCTTGTGGCTCTTAAGGTTGGCCAAAAAAACGTGATTAGGCGGATGTGGATGGCTTGAGGTGACGGTACATGGTGTTGTCTATGACCTGCGCTTGATAGAGAGTGCAGAATTTAGCAGTGGGGGTGCGTTCGATGACTGAACAGGAGTTACTTGGCAGGCGTCGGTAGGTATCAGTTGACAGGATGTCGGTTACCTTGTGGTCAGAATCTGTTGTGCACATGAACACGGTGGCATTACCAATGTTCGTTGACATGATGTGGATAGACTTGTCTTTGTTCAGGGCTCGGATAGTGGCATGTTCTTGCTTGCTTGTGTTGGGTCTTGGTAACTTGGTGTTTGAAGAGTTTGAAGAATCTGGATGCAGATATGGTTGACGAATGTCTTGTCTAAATGTTTGAGTGCAGGTTCGGTAGACTGAATAATATCTTTGACTGGAATCGTGCACTGTGTGGGCGCCAGCACACTTCGCATGATTCAAGTCAAAAACATCAATCAGTCCACTGAACCTGCACTCAAACATCTGGACAAGACAGTCGCCAACCATGTCCGCATCCAAATTCTGCAAAGACTTCAAACGCCAAGTTACCAAGACCCTACACAAGCAGGCGAGAAAATGCTGATATCTGAGCCCTGCACAAAGACAAGTCCATCAACATCATGTCAGCGGACAAGGGTAATGCCACTATGGTCATGTCTACAACGGATTATGACCACCAAGTAAATGAAATCCTGTCAACTAATACCTACCAATGCCTGCCAAGGAACCCCAGCCCAGTCATTGAACGCACACTCACCACAAAACTCTGTACTCTCTATCAAGCGCAAGTCATAGACAACACCACGTACCGTCACCTCAAGCCATCCGCATTCACCTGCCCACGTTTCTTCTGCCAACCCAAGATCCACAAGCCAGATGGTCCTCTCCGCCCCATCGTGGCTTCCCAGGGTTCACCTTCTTACAACATTGCAACACACCTCACAAAGAACCTCCATCGACTAGTTGGCCTCACTGAACATCACATCAACAACACAAGCAAGTTAGTCAACATCATCAAGCACATACATCTCCGTCCAACTGATATCCTTGTCAGTTTTGATGTCGTGTCACTGTTCACCAACATACCAATCGAAGAAGCATGCAACATCGCCAACCAAAGCCTTCAAGCCGAACCTACACTGACAGACCGCACAAGCCTCACTCCAGAACAAGTCCACGACCTCCTCATCACCAGCGTCTACGCTTCCAGCTTCAGGTGGTGAGACAAATTCTATGAACAAACCTCTGGGGCCGCCATGAGATATCCTCTATCCCCGGTCCTGGCGGATTTGTTCATGGAGGAGTTTGAACTTGACAGCATCGAGAAGGTCAATCTTTGCCCTAACCTCTGGCTCCGCTACATTAACGACACCTTTGTGGTTAGGCCTTACGACAAGACAGCACTCCAAGAGTTCTTCCATCACCTGAACAGTCAACATCCACACATCCAATTCACCATGGAACAAGAACAAAACAACACTATCTCCGTCCTAGATGTCCAAGTAACAAGACAAGCTGATGGCACTATAGCCCAAACGGTACATTGCAAGCCAACACACCCCGATAGATACCTTCACAACTCATCATTCCATCATCCTCGCTTCAAGTCTGCTGTCTGCAACACCTTGGTTTGCTGGGCCTTCAACACCTGTGACAAAGGCAGCTTGAAGCAGGAACTACACCACATCAAGACTTCACTTCAACTTAACGACTACAAGACATTCAATCTTAGCCAGCCCAAGCCAAGTCTCACAACAGATGAACAACCAGAGTTCAAGGCTGCAATCACCCTCCCATATATCGGCCACACTTCTCACAAGTTTCAAAGTATCTTCAGTCAAGCTCAAGTCAAGATCTTCCACACAGCACCAAACAAGATTCAAGCATCACTCCACACACACAAGGACAAGCGAGACACTCAAGACAAAGCAGGCGTTTACCGCATTCCCTGTGATTGCGGTAAAGTGTACTTCGCGGAAACCTGGCGCAGCATCTCAACAAGAATCAAGGACACAAAGCACATGGCAGACTGGGACACCTCGACAAATCAGCCATCATCAAACATTCACAAGAACACGACCACATCATCAATTGGAATCAAGCCGAACTCAAAGCTCCTGTACAGTCCTGACACCAATGCAGAGTCAGGGAGGCCATCGAGATACAAGCACATCATAAAGTTCCACGAGACATAGGTTTCTTCATTATGGACATCTGGTCACCCATCCTCCAGCCAACCCTCCCAGCAGCAGCTCACCTAAAGAATGTCACACTCCAATGCAATTCACAT
This sequence comes from Asterias amurensis, assembly GCF_032118995.1. NCBI lineage: Eukaryota > Metazoa > Echinodermata > Asteroidea > Forcipulatida > Asteriidae > Asterias > Asterias amurensis. The sequence continues at coordinate 12,622,643 of NC_092660.1, forward strand.
CCAGCCAGCAATCAACTCTCACGCATCACCGGCCAAGAACAGCTCTGATCCTTCCCTCCCAAATGCTCATCCATCCAGCGCAACTTAAGCTCCACCACCGGCGCCGCCTGCATTCCAGCATTCCCCTGAAGACGAGATTATAAAGAGATAATTCTCTAGCTATGTACCTATGTTTTGTGAGCTTCAGTCATCGACAGGTAGTACACCACATTCCCAGCAGAACTGCAGACTCCTGAAAATATGTCAATCAAGTCAAAATATCAAGTGTAAAACCTCCACCTTAAATTGGTCCATTATTACCAAGAGCATCCCAAAATTGGGTCCTTGAGTTTTTCGATGATAATTTGTTATGCTTTCTTTCTCTCAAATTTTCTTTACAGTCGAACAATTGGCATGAACTTGTTGTTTCCATTAAACCAACTTTCAAGAACTTTTTTGCGAAGAAACCGACGGGACAGTTTGTGGACAAAAGGCTTAAAGACACTGGACACTATAGGTAATTATCAAAGACCAGTCTTCACTCTTGGTGACGTATGTCAACATATGCATGAAGTAAAAACTTGTGAAACTTTGAGCTCAATTGATCGTCAAAGTTGCAAGACAATAATGAAAGAAAGCACACCCATCCTTGTTACACAAACTTATGTGCTTTCAGATGCTTGATTTCGAAACCTCAAAATCAAATGCTGAGGTCTCGAAACAAAACTAATAATAATAATAATAATAATAATTTGTTCATTTACATTGCGCCCATTCCATAAACTGTACAAAAGAATGAACAAGAACCTTACAGGACAAATTGCAAAACATTAATACAGTAAACCCACATATTAGTAAAGGAACAATATATGCACAATTCAAGAATTTCCAAATTCATGGAAATTACTTCTTAATCGAAAACTATGTTAATTCAGAGGGAGTTGGTTCTCGCAACGTTTTATACCATCACCCTCTCCCCATTGGTCGGTACATTAACTCAGACTTGATGTCCTTTTGATTACAATTTGGAAATGAAACTGAAGAATTTCTGTCCAAAAATGTATGGCCCTTTACATTTGAATTGCAATTAAAGGGTATCAAACACAATAGCATCTTACATAATCGAGTCCCCCCCCCCCCCCAATTTTCATCTTGACTCCAGCAAATGGAAAATTTGTGAATTACAAAGCTAAATTAGAGCATGGAGCCCCTTTTAAATCTGAACAAATTGTTTATTTTAGGATAAACCTTAACAAATTACGCTCCCTCATTACTTTCCAAGCTATCAATCAAACTGAAAATAAACTTACCTGGTCCTGTCGTTTTCCTCACAGCGTACATAGCTCCCAATGATGTCTTCTTGGTCGGTACTGGAATGGCATGACACCGTCTTCGAGAAAATATAAGACAAAACAAAACAAAAAATGAGAAAAGTGCACTTCGAATCAGAGTTATTCCATTTTAGTTTAAGAATGAACGTGTAGTAAATGGGGTGCGTGGTTGTTACACGACGTGTAGACAATGACGAATGGTGTTTAGTTGGAGATTAAGATGTCACACGCAAGCATGCTCGGATGAGCTTGGTAGATTTAGGTTAGTGTGCAACGCTGCGCATGCAGTAACTGGGTATAGGACTTGCAAGTTTGGTTAGTAGAGTTACATTATTGATAGTAAGGGTGATAATATACCTTTCTCGGTGGACGTGATCTCTCTGTGCGGTAATACAACTCAGTAGAATTCCATGATTTAAAGGTGTGTCCAAGTAATTGAGTACCGCTTTACCATCAACAGGATTCTAGTGGTTGCAGGGCATGTGAAGATGAGAAGGACTTCATACCAGGTAACCAGACTCAGTCATTGCGTGTAGGGAAAAAGGGTGACATTTCTAAATTAGACAACAAAAATCAGAGCACAGCCGGAGCACAGCATGTGCCGGTACGAGGTGCTTAAGAACAATTATTTTTGCATAAGGGAATACAATTCATCTTGTTAATAATAATGTGTTTGATTTGGCACAATAACACAGCGTCAGTGTGGAGTTGTGTTGTTGCGAGCCCCTGCAGAAAGGCATAGCTCTATGGTCAGGACACTGTTCTGTTTGGGAAAGACGTGATCTTACAGGCTTGTTGTTTTAACTGTTGCTATGTAAGGACGAAGGACGTGAACGCAGAGAGAGAGAGAGATAGAGTTACTTTCGCCAATAATTTATATATTTTGTAAATTCTAAATATTTTAGAACACTACATATATTTTGATAACTTTATATATATTTTTGAGCATTATATATTAGTTAACAATACTTGATATATTTTGTAAACTTAACTTTGTAAACTTTTTATATTTCACATAAACTTCAACTTATTGTGAAATATCTAATTTCAGTTTTGTTTCATTATATGTATAATAAAAAAATTTTTTTTTAGACGTTTGTAATTTTCGTAGTTTTTGAAATGTATATTTCATAACTGTTGTATTCATAATTTGTTTTTAATTTTATACATTTTGTTGAATTCTATATATTTTGCAAATACTGTTTTTTGTAAATATTATATATTTTTAATCATTTAACATTGTATATTCTGTAAACTTTACTTTGTAAACTTTATATTTCATAAACTTTAAATAATTGTAAAACATAACATACATATTTTTCCCTTTTTTCATTATTTATTTTATTAATATTTTTTTTACGAGTATACATTTTGTAATTTTGATATATTTTTAAAACGATATATATTGTAAACTTTGTATATTTCCAGCATTAAATGTTGCCTATACTATATTTAATTGTTAACTTGTAAATTTTTCTTTGTAAACCCTTTACGTTTTATAAACTTTAAATAATTGTAAAATAATCGTTAAACCGGAGGTCGTTGGTTGAAATCCCGCTCTAGTAAATTTTTTTTTTGTTCATCCCAAAGTCATTTTAAAAATGTACCCAGTCAATTTCCCTTGTGGTTTATTTAGGGAATAACAGTGTTCGTACCCGGTCTTCACTGCGTGGTAATGACCGGGTTGGTGGCTGGCGCTGTTAACGGACCGAGCCGAAGGGGCCATATTTTGAGCTTTTGATGGTTCCAATCTCTTTCGTGCGTTAATCACATTACTGATCTTTGAGACCAGTGACTCTTTTAATTAATGATCTGTTCAGCGCCTTCACTGGGGTCAAAGGAGGCAAATGATTGGACGATAGCTGTTCCTTGTGCATTAAAACGCGCGCATGAGCTCGGCGTCAGTTTATACGCGCGCACATGTTACTCGCGCGCACTCAAAATTGGTACATTTTCAGCGCGCGTACGCGTAAGTGCGCGAAGTCGCAATAAAACTAACAGGGATATAAATAAGCGTGCGATACATTGCAACGCGCAAGGTTTACACAATGTATGCTGGTTAAGTGGCCACTTATTCGCTATTTTCCAAAGCCGGTCTTTATACCACCGTTAACACTCTCACACGTGACCGGGTGTTGACCAATCAGAGACTTGAAACCGTCCAAGGTATTTATTAATATAATATATATATATGTATTTTTCATTAAAAAATTTGTTTTTATATACATTTTGTTAATTTTTTTTTTGTTAAAACTTTTTTGTTTAACAATTAGTATTGTAAACTTTATATATATTTAAACTTAATATTTAAACTTAATAATAATGCTTTATGAATGTTCAAACAATTACATTTCCATAGAAAAAGAGGAGAAACGTTTTAAAGGAAGGATCCAGAAAAAAGGGTTAGATTCTAGTAAATCAAAATCTTTATTGGTGGCTATGAACCAATGAGAGTAAAGTGATGAGGACAAAGAATGGTCCATGAAAGGAGAGGATGATTTATTAAACATAGGTATGAGGAACCTGTGGGAATATATATTCCTATAAAAACTATGAATTTATATAGTTTAATTTATAAATTATGTATAATATGCACTATGTCCTATACAAATTTGTTTAATTTATATAATTCTTTTTTTTCCATTGCCACAGAACGGCAAGCAATGTGCCGCGTCTGTGAATTATTCCACACTTCGAGACTTATTTTTGTGAGATCCAGTTTCAAAACACTCAATACGGTCGAAAGCTTTATAAATGTTGCAGAATGAGTTTATGTTATATTGTAGTCGTTATAAATCTAGGAGTCCTAAAGAAACCTGGAAAATATCGAAGAAAAACCAGTACTCACAAAACAGGACAGCAAAGCAAAGAACAGCACAGCACAAACAAGCACTCCCAACCGTGGCATATCAGCGAGTCTATTGGACCATAACGGAAATTTCCACTCAATCACAAGCTTACAGAAAAACTATTGTAAATCTTTCACAACTGGGTTATTCACATTTAAAGTAGCCAAGGAGCATGCAATCGCCGCACCCAAATAACAAAGAAACTGATGGATCCAAAAAGCGCTGGTCTTGCATAATCGCTGATCTCTTATAAGAGTATGACGTCACAGTATTGTCACATAATGTGAAGACAGAGAGTCTTCAGGCCGTTATACGCCAAATGGTCTAGTCTAAAAAAGCAAAAGAAAATGGCTTGACCTGTATAGACAAAATAGCAACAGAAATTTGTCTTGCAACAGTCTCTTTAAATCCTCCATAACAACACATCGAACAAATAGTTAGAAAAAAATCAAGCAGGGACAATCTTCATAATTTGCACAAATTTAAAGTTGTCATTTTCGCCTCTATTTACACCACTAATGTATGTATACATAAGCCGTGATAGTAGTAAAATTTACGTATATAATTTCACCTAAAATCTTCAAGCAAATGTTTCTTGAAACAACCCCAAACAAAAGTGTCAATAACATAGACAAAAGGAATGACGGAGGTTTTATATATGGCCTCAACATTATTACTTATTTTTCTACCTTGTAGAAATGCCGAAAATTACAAACTTTTTGCATTAACAAGTGCAAATAACCAGTGGAGCCTTACGTGTTTCTAAGTTTTGCTCTTTGCTTGGCAAATAAAACCATATTTTTTGTAATCTAGCGACTGTTTACATCGCGCACAGAGAGGTAAAAGATTTGCCACGATTTTACGGACACCTTGAAAACAGGACCTCCTACGATATATTGCAAATTATCGCACATAATATTACAATTTATCGCACACATATTACAAATTATTGCAAAATATTACATTTTTTGCATACATAAATGAATATCGCACATTATGTGACAATACTGTGACGTCATACTCTTATCAGAGGTAACCGATTATGCAAGACCAGCGCTTTTTGGATCCATCAGTTTCTTTATTTGGGTGTGGTGATTGCATGCTCCTTGGCTAATTTAAATGTGAATAACCCAGTTGTGAAAGAAGTACAATAGTTTTTCTGTAAGCTTGCGATTGAGTTGAAATTTCCGTTATGGTCCAATAGACTCGCTGATATGCCACGGTTGGGAGTGCTTGTTTGTGCTGTGTTGTTCTTTGCTTTGCTGTCCTGTTTTGTGAGTACTGGTTTTTCTTCGATATTTTCCAGGTTTCTTTAGGACTCCTAGATTTATAACGACTACAATATAACATAAACTCATTCTGCAACATTTATAAAGCTTTCGACCGTATTGAGTGTTTTGAAACTGGATCTCACAAAAATAAGTCTCGAAGTGTGGAATAATTCACAGACGCGGCACATTGCTTGCCGTTCTGTGGCAATGGAAAAAAACAGAATTATATAAATTAAACAAATTTGTATAGGACAAAGTGCATATTATACATAATTTATAAATTAAACTATATAAATTCATAGTTTTTATAGGAATATATATTCCCACAGGTTCCTCATACCTATGTTTAAATAATCATCCTCTCCTTTCATGGACCATTCTTCGTCCTCATCACTTTACTCTCATTGGTTCATAGCCACCAATAAAGATTTTGATTTACTAGAATCTAACCCTTTTTTCTGGATCCTTCCTTTAAAACGTTTCTCCTCTTTTTCTATGGAAATGTAATTGTTTGAACATTCATAAAGCATTATTATTAAGTTTAAATATTAAGTTTAAATATATATAAAGTTTACAATACTAATTGTTAAACAAAAAAGTTTTAACAAAAAAAAAATTAACAAAATGTATATAAAAACAAATTTTTTAATGAAAAATACATATATATATTATATTAATAAATACCTTGGACGGTTTCAAGTCTCTGATTGGTCAACACCCGGTCACGTGTGAGAGTGTTAACGGTGGTATAAAGACCGGCTTTGGAAAATAGCGAATAAGTGGCCACTTAACCAGCATACATTGTGTAAACCTTGCGCGTTGCAATGTATCGCACGCTTATTTATATCCCTGTTAGTTTTATTGCGACTTCGCGCACTTACGCATACGCGCGCTGAAAATGTACCAATTTTGAGTGCGCGCGAGTAACATGTGCGCGCGTATAAACTGACGCCGAGCTCATGCGCGCGTTTTAATGCACAAGGAACAGCTATCGTCCAATCATTTGCCTCCTTTGACCCCAGTGAAGGCGCTGAACAGATCATTAATTAAAAGAGTCACTGGTCTCAAAGATCAGTAATGTGATTAACGCACGAAAGAGATTGGAACCATCAAAAGCTCAAAATATGGCCCCTTCGGCTCGGTCCGTTAACAGCGCCAGCCACCAACCCGGTCATTACCACGCAGTGAAGACCGGGTACGAACACTGTTATTCCCTAAATAAACCACAAGGGAAATTGACTGGGTACATTTTTAAAATGACTTTGGGATGAACAAAAAATAAATTTACTAGAGCGGGATTTCAACCAACGACCTCCGGTTTAACGATTATTTTACAATTATTTAAAGTTTATAAAACGTAAAGGGTTTACAAAGAAATATTTACAAGTTAACAATTAAATATAGTTTAGGCAACATTTAATGCTGGAAATATACAAAGTTTACAATATATATCGTTTTAAAAATATATCAAAATTACAAAATGTATACTCGTAAAAAAAATATTAATAAAATAAATAATGAAAAAAGGGAAAAATATGTATGTTATGTTTTACAATTATTTAAAGTTTATGAAATATAAAGTTTACAAAGTAAAGTTTACAGAATATACAATGTTAAATGCTTAAAAATATATAATATTTACAAAAAACAGTATTTGCAAAATATATAGATTCAACAAAATGTATAAAATTAAAAACAAATTATGAATACAACAGTTATGAAATATACATTTCAAAAACTACGAAAATTACAAACGTCTAAAAAAATTTTTTTTTTATTATACATATAATGAAACAAAACTGAAATTAGACATTTCACAATAAGTTGAAGTTTATGTGAAATATAAAAAGTTTACAAAGTTAAGTTTACAAAATATATCAAGTATTGTTAACTAATATATAATGCTCAAAAATATATATAAAGTTATCAAAATATATGTAGTGTTCTAAAATATTTAGAATTTACAAAATATATAAATTATTGGCGAAAGTAACTCTATCTCTTTCTCTCTCTGCGTTCACGTCCTTCGTCCTTACATAGCAACAGTTAAAACAACAAGCCTGTAAGATCACGTCTTTCCCAAACAAAACAGTGTCCTGACCATAGAGCTATGCCTTTCTGCAGGGGCTCGCAACAACACAACTCCACACTGACGCTGTGTTATTGTGCCAAATCAAACACATTATTATTAACAAGATGAATTGTATTCCCTTATGCAAAAATAATTGTTCTTAAGCACCTCGTACCGGCTCATGCTGTGCTCCGGCTGTGCTCTGATTTTTGTTGTCTAATTTAGAAATGTCACCCTTTTTCCCTACATGCAATGACTGAGTCTGGTTACCTGGTATGGAGTCCTTCTCATCTTCACATGCCCTGCAACCACTAGAATCCTGTTGATGGTAAAGCGGTACTCAATTACTTGGACACACCTTTAAATCATGGAATTCTACTGAGTTGTATTACCGCACAGAGAGATCACGTCCACCGAGAAAGGTATATTATCACCCTTACTATCAATAATGTAACTCTACTAACCAAACTTGCAAGTCCTATACCCAGTTACTGCATGCGCAGCGTTGCACACTAACCTAAATCTACCAAGCTCATTCGAGCATGCTTACGTGTGACATCTTAATCTCCAACTAAACACCATTCGTCATTGTCTACACGTCGTGTAACAACCACGCACCCCATTTACTACACGTTCATTCTTAAACTAAAATGGAATAACTCTGATTCGAAGTGCACTTTTCTCATTTTTTGTTTTGTTTTGTCTTATATTTTCTCGAAGACGGTGTCATGCCATTCCAGTACCGACCAAGAACACATCATTGGGAGCTATGTACGCTGTGAGGAAAACGACAGGACCAGGTAAGTTTATTTTCAGTTTGATTGATAGCTTGGAAAGTAATGAGGGAGCGTAATTTGTTAAGGTTTATCCTAAAATAAACAATTTGTTCAGATTTAAAAGGGGCTCCATGCTCTAATTTAGCTTTGTAATTCACAAATTTTCCATTTGCTGGAGTCAAGATGAAAATTGGGGGGGGGGGACTCGATTATGTAAGATGCTATTGTGTTTGATACCCTTCAATTGCAATTCAAATGTAAAGGGCCATACATTTTTGGACAGAAATTCTTCAGTTTCATTTCCAAATTGTAATCAAAAGGACATCAAGTCTGAGTTAATGTACCGACCAATGGGGAGAGGGTGATGGTATAAAACGTTGCGAGAACCAACTCCCTCTGAATTAACATAGTTTTCGATTAAGAAGTAATTTCCATGAATTTGGAAATTCTTGAATTGTGCATACTATATTGTTCATTTACTAATTTATGTGGGTTTACTGTATTAATGTTTTGCAATTTGTAAGGTTCTTGTTCATTCAATTGATTATTTTAATGTTATTCGCTTTTGTACAGTTTATGGAGTGGGCGCAATGTAAATGAACAAATTATTATTATTATTATTATTGTTATTGTTATTGTGATTGTGATTGTGATTGTGATTGTGATTGTGATTGTGATTGTGATTGTGATTGTGATTGTGATTGTGATTGTGATTGTGATTGTGATTGTGATTGTGATTGTGATTGTGATTGTGATTGTGATTGTGATTGTGATTGTGATTGTGATTGTGATTGTGATTGTGATTGTGATTGTGATTGTGATTGTGATTGTGATTGTGATTGTGATTGTGATTGTGATTGTGATTGTGATTGTGATTGTGATTGTGATTGTGATTGTGATTGTGATTGTGATTGTGATTGTGATTGTGATTGTGATTGTGATTGTGATTGTGATTGTGATTGTGATTGTGATTGTGATTGTGATTGTGATTGTGATTGTGATTGTGATTGTGATTGTGATTGTGATTGTTATTGTTATTGTTATTGTTATTGTTATTGTTATTGTTATTGTTATTGTTATTGTTATTGTTATTATTATTAGTAGTTTTGTTTCGAGACCTCAGCATTTGATTTTGAGGTTTTGAAATCAAGCATCTGACAGCACATAAGTTTGTGTAACAAGGGTGGGTGATGTGCTTTCTTTCATTATTGTCTTGCAACTTCGACGATCAATTGAGCTCAAAGTTTCACAAGTTTTTACTTCATGCATATGTTGACATACGTCACCAAGAGTGAAGACTGGTCTTTGGTAATTACCTATAGTGTCCAGTGTCTTTAAGCCTTTAGTCCACAAACTGTCCTGTCGGTTTCTTCGCAAAAAGTTCTTGAAAGTTGGTTTAATGGAAACAACAAGTTCATGACAATTGTTTGACTGTAAAGAAAATTTGAGAGAAAGAAAGCATAACAAATTATCATCGAAAAACTCAAGGACCCAATTTTGGGATGCTCTTTGTAATAATGGACCAATTTAAGGTGGAGGTTTTACACTTGATATTTTGACTTGATTGACATATTTTCAGGAGTCTGCAGTTCTGCTGGGAATGTGGTGTACTACCTGTCGATGACTGAAGCTCACAAAACATAGGTACATAGCTAGAGAATTATCTCTTTATAATCTCGTCTTCAGGGGAATGCTGGAATGCAGGCGGCGCCGGTGGTGGAGCTTAAGTTGCGCTGGATGGATGAGCATTTGGGAGGGAAGGATCAGAGCTGTTCTTGGCCGGTGATGCGTGAGAGTTGATTGCTGGCTGGATGTGAATTGCATTGGAGTGTGACATTCTTTAGGTGAGCTGCTGCTGGGAGGGTTGGCTCGAGGATGGGTGACCAGATATCCATAATGAAGAAACCTATGTCTCGTGGAACTTTATGATGTGCTTGTATCTCGATGGCCTCCCTGACTCTGCATTGGTGTCAGGACTGTACAGGAGCTTTGAGTTCGGCTTGATTCCAATTGATGATGTGGTCGTGTTCTTGTGAATGTTTGATGATGGCTGATTTGTCGAGGTGTCCCAGTCTGCCATGTGCTTTGTGTCCTTGATTCTTGTTGAGATGCTGTGCCAGGTTTCCGCGAAGTACACTTTACAGCAATCACAGGGAATGCGGTAAACGCCTGCTTTGTCTTGAGTGTCTCGCTTGTCCTTGTGTGTGTGGAGTGATGCTTGAATCTTGTTTGGTGCTGTGTGGAAGATCTTGACTTGAGCTTGACTGAAGATACTTTGAAACTTGTGAGAAGTGTGGCCGATATATGGGAGGGTGATTGCAGCCTTGAACTCTGGTTGTTCATCTGTTGTGAGACTTGGCTTGGGCTGGCTAAGATTGAATGTCTTGTAGTCGTTAAGTTGAAGTGAAGTCTTGATGTGGTGTAGTTCCTGCTTCAAGCTGCCTTTGTCACAGGTGTTGAAGGCCCAGCAAACCAAGGTGTTGCAGACAGCAGACTTGAAGCGAGGATGATGGAATGATGAGTTGTGAAGGTATCTATCGGGGTGTGTTGGCTTGCGATGTACCGTTTGGGCTATAGTGCCATCAGCTTGTCTTGTTACTTGGACGTCTAGGACGGAGATAGTGTTGTTTTGTTCTTGTTCCATGGTGAATTGGATGTGTGGATGTTGACTGTTTAGGTGATGGAAGAACTCTTGGAGTGCTGTCTTGTCGTAAGGCCTAACCACAAAGGTGTCGTTAATGTAGCGGAGCCAGAGGTTAGGGCAAAGATTGACCTTCTCGATGCTGTCAAGTTCAAACTCCTCCATGAACAAATCCGCCAGGACCGGGGATAGAGGATATCTCATGGCGGCCCCAGAGGTTTGTTCATAGAATTTGTCTCACCACCTGAAGCTGGAAGCGTAGACGCTGGTGATGAGGAGGTCGTGGACTTGTTCTGGAGTGAGGCTTGTGCGGTCTGTCAGTGTAGGTTCGGCTTGAAGGCTTTGGTTGGCGATGTTGCATGCTTCTTCGATTGGTATGTTGGTGAACAGTGACACGACATCAAAACTGACAAGGATATCAGTTGGACGGAGATGTATGTGCTTGATGATGTCGACTAACTTGCTTGTGTTGTTGATGTGATGTTCAGTGAGGCCAACTAGTCGATGGAGGTTCTTTGTGAGGTGTGTTGCAATGTTGCAAGAAGGTGAACCCTGGGAAGCCACGATGGGGCGGAGAGGACCATCTGGCTTGTGGATCTTGGGTTGGCAGAAGAAACGTGGGCAGGTGAATGCGGATGGCTTGAGGTGACGGTACGTGGTGTTGTCTATGACTTGCGCTTGATAGAGAGTACAGAGTTTGGTGGTGAGTGTGCGTTCAATGACTCGGCTGGGGTTCCTTGGCAGGCATTGGTAGGTATTAGTTGACAGGATTTCATTTACTTGGTGGTCATAATCCGTTGTAGACATGACCATAGTGGCATTACCCTTGTCCGCTGACATGATGTTGATGGACTTGTCTTTGTGCAGGGCTCAGATATCAGCATTTTCTCGCCTGCTTGTGTAGGGTCTTGGTAACTTGGCGTTTGAAGTCTTTGCAGAATTTGGATGCGGACATGGTTGGCGACTGTCTTGTCCAGATGTTTGAGTGCAGGTTCAGTGGACTGATTGATGTGTTTGACTTGAATCATGCGAGGTGTGCTGGCGCCCACACAGTGCACGATTCCAGTCAAAGATATTATTCAGTCTACCGAACCTGCACTCAAACATTTAGACAAGACATTCGTCAACCATATCCGCATCCAGATTCTTCAAACTCTTCAAACACCAAGTTACCAAGACCCAACACAAGCAAGCAAGAACACGCCACTATCCGTGCCCTGAACAAAGACAAGTCTATCCACATAATGTCAACGAACATTGGTAATGCCACCGTGTTCATGTGCACAACAGATTCTGACCACAAGGTAACCGACATCCTGTCAACTGATACCTACCAACACCTGCCAAGTAACTCCTGTTCAGTCATCGAACGCACCCCCACTGCTAAATTCTGCACTCTCTATCAAGCGCAGGTCATAGACAACACCATGTACCGTCACCTCAAGCAATCCGCATCTGCCTAATCACGTTTTTTTGGCCAACCTTAAGAGCCACAAGCCAGATGTTCCTCTCCGTCCCATCGTGGCGTCCCGGGGTCACCCACCTACAATACTGCAAGACACCCCACCAAGACCCTTCATCCAGTAGTTGGCCTCACTGAACATAACATTAACAACTCAAGCAAGTTCGTCGACATTATCAAATACATACATCTCCGTCCAACTGAGATCCTTGTCAGTTTTGACATCATGTCACTATTCACCAACATACCAACTGAAGAAGCATGCAACATTGCCGAACAATGCCTTCAAGCCTAACCTACACTGACAGACCGCACAAGACTCACTCCAGAACAAGTCCACGACCTCCTTATCACCTGCTTCTCCGCTTTTAGATTCAGGTGGCGAGACAAATTCTACGAACAAACCTCTGGGGCCACCATGGGATCTCCTCTATCCCCAGTCCTGATGGATTTGTTCATGGAGGAGTTTTAACTTGACGGTATCAAGAACGCCAATCTTCGCCCCAACCTCAGGTTCCGCTACATTGGCGACACCTTTGTGGTTTTGGCCCAACGGCAAGACAGCACTCCAAAAGTTCTTCCATCAACTGAACAGTCAATAACTACGTATCCGATTCAACATGGAACAAGAACAAAACAATGCTATCTCCTTCCTAGGTGTCGAAGTAACAAGACAAGCTGATGGCACTCTAGCCCACACGGTACATCACAAGCCAACGCACACCAACAGATACGTTCACAACTCATTAATCCACCATCCTCGCTTCAAGTCTGCTGTCTCCAACACCTTGGTCCGTTGGACCTTGGACACCTGTGACAAGGGCAGCTTGAAGCAGGAACTACAACACATCAAGACATCACGTCAACTTAATGGCTACAAAACTTTCAACCTCAGCGAGCCCAAGCCAAGTCTCACACCAGATGAACTACCAGAGTTCAAGGCTGCAATCTCCCTCCCAAACATTGGCCTATCTTCTCACAAGCTTCAACGTATCTTCATTCAAGCTCAAGTCAAGACCTTCCATACAGCATCAAACAAGATTCAAGCATCACTCCACACACACAAGGACAAGCAAGACACTCGAGACAAAGCCAGCGTTTACCACATTCCCTGCGATTACTGTGAAGTATACATCGTGGAACCAGGGCGCAATATCTCAACAAGAATCAAGGAACACAAAGCACATGGCACACTGGAACACCTCAACAATTCAGCCATCATCAAATATTCACACGAACACGACAGCATCATCAAGTGGAATCAAGCCAAACTCATAGCTCATGTACAGTCCTGTCACCAATGCAGAGTCGGGGAGGCCATCGATATACAAGCACGCCATACAGTTCCAGAAGACATCGGTTTCTTCATTAACGACATCTGGTCACACATCCTCAAGCCAACCCTTCCAGCAGCAGCTCACCACAAGAATGTCACACTCCAATGCACACACATCCAGCCAGCAATCAACTCACATGCATTACCGGCCAAGAACAGCTTTGATCCATCCCGCCCAAATGCTCATCCATCCAGCACTTCTAAAGTTCGACCATCGCCTGTAGTCCAGCATTCTCCTGAAGACGAGCAGAATATACTGTTAGAAACATCGAGACCAAACCAGCTCTTTCCAGAGCCAATACTCACCTTAAGAGGTTTACACATGGTTGTCCCCGTTAATTCTTATTTCTCCACACCATGCAAAGCTTCAAACAATACATATCCAAGATAGGATTAAAGCGCAACAAACCTAGGTAGAATAGCTAGAGAATGATCTCTTTATACTCAAAACTCTATTTCGAGATGCATTTTTCTCATTGTCTGTATTTTTTCTTTAATTTTTTTACGGCGACGGTGATCCATCTGCCTAGTGGAGACCAACGGAAACTGCACCATTCCAGTTGCGGCCATGAAGACATCAATGGGAGCTGTGTATCTTCGAGGAAAACGACAGGAAAAGGTAAGTTTATTTTAAGGTGGATTGATAGCTTGGGAAGTAATGAGGGACCGTATTGATAGCTTGGGAAGTAATGAGGGACCGTAAGTTGTTGAGATTTATCCTGAAATCAAGATTATGTCTAGATTTAAAAGGGGCTCCATGCTCAAATTTTGCTTTGTAATTCACAAATTTTCCATTTGCTGGAGTCAAGATGAAAATTGGGGGGGGGACTCGATTGTGTAAGATGCTATTGTGTTTGATACCCTTCAATTGCAATTCAAATATAAAGGGCCACACATTTTTGGACAGAAATTCTAGTTTCGTTTCCAAATTGTAATCAAAAGGACATCAAGTCTGAGCTTATGTACAGACCAATTTGTTTTTGCTGTATGATGATGTCATGCTCTGAAAGAGCGCAATTTGTTTTCTGCACCATGCGGTGTCCCCAAACTCCACTCACATGTTGGAAAATGAATGCATCACAAAACTCAAATTCACAAAAACTCAAAACTCAAGATCCACATCATTTAGATTTGTGGAGCAGAACTGTTTGCTTTTTTGGATTTTGGATTTTGAAGCAAACACTTTGGTACATGAGAAAATAAATACAGTGAAAAGTATCTGACATGAGTGTATATATGGTGTCCTGATTGAAATGTAATTCAGGAGTCTGCGTTTATGGTTTAAAGGCAGTGGACACTATTGTTAGTTACTCAAAATAATTATTATCGTCAAACCTTACTTGGTAACTAGGAATGGGGAGAGGGTGATGGTATAAAACATTGCGAGAACCAACTCCCTCTGAATTAACGTAGTTTTCGATAAAGAAGTAGTTTTCCATGAATTTGGTGCTCTGATTTTTGTCCTACCAATTAACTGCATGCGCAGCGTTGCACACTAACCTAAATCTACCAAGCTCATATCCGAGCATAATTGCGTGTGACATCTTAATCTCCAACTTCACACCATTCGTCATTGTCTAAACATCGTGTAACAACCACGCACCCCATTTATTACACCTTCATTTTTAAACTAAAATGGAATAACTCTGATTCGAAGTGCACTTTTCTCATTTTTTGTTTTGTTTTGTCATATATTTTTTCGAAGACGGTGTCATGCCATTCCAGTACCGACCAAGAAGACATCATTGGGAGCTATGTACGCTGTGAGGAAACCGACAGGACCAGGTAAGTTTATTTTCAGTTTGATTGATAGCTTGGAAAGTAATGAGGGAGCAAAGTTTGTTAAAGTTTATCCTAAAATAAACATTTGCTTTAGATTTAAAAGGGGCTCCACGCTCTAATTTAGCTTTGTAATTCACAAATTTTCCATTTGCTGGAGTCAAGATGAAAATTGGGGGGGGGGGGGACTCGATTATGTAAGATGCTATCGTGTTTGATACCCTTCAATTGCAATTCAAATATAAAGGGCCATACATTTTTGGACAGAAATTCTTCAGTTTCATTTCCAAATTGTCATCAAAAGGACATCAAGTCTGAGTTAATGTACCGACCAATGGGGAGAGGGTGATGGTATAAAACGTTGCGAGAACCAACTCCCTCTGAATTAACATAGTTTTCGATTAAGAAGTAATTTTCCATGAATTTGGAAATTCTTGAATTGTGCATATATTGTTCCTTTACTAATATGTGGGTTTACTGTATTAGGGTTTTGCAATTTGTCCTGTAAGGTTCTTGTTCATTCAATTGTTTGGATTATTATGTTATTCGCTTTTGTACAGTTTATGGAATGGGCGCAATGTAAATGAACAAATTATTATTATTAATATTATTATTATTATTAGTTTTGTTTCGAGACCTCAGCATTTGATTTTGAGGTTTTGAAATCAAGCATCTGAAAGCACATACGTTTGTGTAACAAGGGTGGGTGTGCTTTCTTTCATTATTGTCTTGCAACTTCGACGATCAATTGAGCTCAAAGTTTCACAAGTTTTTACTTCATGCATATGTTGACATACGTCACCAAGAGTGAAGACTGGTCTTTGATAATTACCTATAGTGTCCAGTGTCTTTAAGCCTTTTGTCCACAAACTGTCCCGTCGGTTTCTTCTCAAAAAAGTTCTTGAAAGTTGGTTTAATGGAAACAACAAGTTCATGACAATTGTTCGACTGTAAAGAAAATTTGAGAGAAAGAAAGCATAACAAATTATCATCGAAAAACTCAAGGACCCAATTTTGGGATGCTCTTTGTAATAATGGACCAATTTAAGGTGGAGGTTTTACACTTGATATTTTGACTTGATTGACATATTTTCAGGAGTCTGCAGTTCTGCTGGGAATGTGGTGTACTACCTGTCGATGACTGAAGCTCACAAAACATAGGTACATAGCTAGAGAATTATCTCTTTATAATCTCGTCTTCAGGGGAATGCTGGAATGCAGGCGGCGCCGGTGGTGGAGCTTAAGTTGCGCTGGATGGATGAGCATTTGGGAGGGAAGGATCAGAGCTGTTCTTGGCCGGTGATGCGTGAGAGTTGATTGCTGGCTGGATGTGAATTGCATTGGAGTGTGACATTCTTTAGGTGAGCTGCTGCTGGGAGGGTTGGCTTGAGGATGGGTGACCAGATGTCCATAATGAAGAAACCTATGTCTCGTGGAACTTTATGATGTGCTTGTATCTCGATGGCCTCCCTGACTCTGCATTGGTGTCAGGACTGTACAGGAGCTTTGAGTTCGGCTTGATTCCAATTGATGATGTGGTTGTGTTCTTGTGAGTGTTTGATGATGGCTGATTTGTCGAGGTGTCCCAGTCTGCCATGTGCTTTGTGTCCTTGATTCTTGTTGAGATGCTGCGCCAGGTTTCCGCGAAGTACACTTTACCGCAATCACAGGGAATGCGGTAAACGCCTGCTTTGTCTTGAGTGTCTCGCTTGTCCTTGTGTGTGTGGAGTGATGCTTGAATCTTGTTTGGTGCTGTGTGGAAGATCTTGACTTGAGCTTGACTGAAGATACTTTGAAACTTGTGAGAAGTGTGGCCGATATATGGGAGGGTGATTGCAGCCTTGAACTCTGGTTGTTCATCTGTTGTGAGACTTGGCTTGGGCTGGCTAAGATTGAATGTCTTGTAGTCGTTAAGTTGAAGTGAAGTCTTGATGTGGTGTAGTTCCTGCTTCAAGCTGCCTTTGTCACAGGTGTTGAAGGCCCAGCAAACCAAGGCGTTGCAGACAGCAGACTTGAAGCGAGGATGATGGAATGATGAGTTGTGAAGGTATCTATCGGGGTGTGTTGGCTTGCGATGTACCGTTTGGGCTATAGTGCCATCAGCTTGTCTTGTTACTTGGACGTCTAGGACGGAGATAGTGTTGTTTTGTTCTTGTTCCATGGTGAATTGGATGTGTGGATGTTGACTGTTCAGGTGATGGAAGAACTCTTGGAGTGCTGTCTTGTCGTAAGGCCTAACCACAAAGGTGTCGTTAATGTAGCGGAGCCAGAGGTTAGGGCAAAGATTGACCTTCGCGATGCTGTCAAGTTCAAATTCCTCCATGAACGAATCTCCCAGGAGCGGGGATAGAGGATATCTCATGGCGGCCCCAGAGGTTTGTTCATAGAATTTGTCTCACCACCTGAAGCTGGAAGCGTAGACGCTGGTGATGAGGAGGTCGTGGACTTGTTCTGGAGTGAGGCTTGTGCGGTCTGTCAGTGTAGGTTCGGCTTGAAGGCTTTGGTTGGCGATGTTGCATGCTTCTTCGATTGGTATGTTGGTGAACAGTGACACGACATCAAAACTGACAAGGATATCAGTTGGACGGAGATGTATGTGCTTGATGATGTCGACTAACTTGCTTGTGTTGTTGATGTGATGTTCAGTGAGGCCAACTAGTCGATGGAGGTTCTTGGTGAGGTGTGTTGCAATGTTGTAAGAAGGTGAACCCTGGGAAGCCACGATGGGGCGGAGAAGACCATCTGGTTTTGGATCTTGGGTTGGCAGAAGAAACGTGGGCAGGTGAATGCGGATGGCTTGAGGTGACGGAACGTGGTGTTGTCTATGACTTGCGCTTGATAGAGAGTACAGAGTTTGGTGGTGAGTGTGCGTTCAATGACTGGGCTGGGGTTCCTTGGCAGGCATTGGTAGGTATTAGTTGACAGGATTTCATTTACTTGGTGGTCATAATCCGTTGCAGACATGACCATAGTGGCATTACCCTTGTCCGCTGACATGATGTGGATGGACTTGTCTTTGTGCAGGGCTCAGATATCAGCATTTTCTCGCCTGCTTGTGTAGGGTCTTGGTAACTTGGCGTTTGAAGTCTTTGCAGAATTTGGATGCAGACTTGGTTGGCGACTGTCTGAAATTTTCCATTTGCTGGAGTCAAGATGAAAATTGGGGGGGGGGGACTCGATTATGTAAGATGCTATTGTGTTTGGTACCCTTCAATTGCAATTCAAATATAAAGGGCCATACATTTTTGGACAGAAGTTCTACAGTTTCATTTCCAAATTGTAATCAAAAGGACATCAAGTCTGAGCTTATGTACAGACCAATTTGTTTTTGCTGTATGATGATGTCATGCTCTGAAAGAGCGCAGTTTGTTTTCTGCACCATTTTAACTTGACATAGAGTCATGCGGTGTCCCGAAACTCCACTCACATGTTGGAAAATGAATGCATCACAAAACTCAAATTCACAAAAACTCAAAACTCAAGATCCACATCATTTACATTTGTGGAGCGGAACTGTTTGCTATTTTAGATTTTGAAGCAAACACTTTGGTACATGAGAAAATAAATACAGTGAAAAGTATTTGACATGAGTGTATATATGGTGTCCTGATTGAAATGTAATTCAGGAGTCTGCGTTTATGGTTTAAAGGCAGTGGCCACTATTGTTAGTTACTCAAAATAATTATTATCGTCAAACCTTACTTGGTAACTAGGATGGGGAGAGGGTGATGGTATAAAACAATGCGAGAACCAACTCCCTCTGAATTAACATAGTTTTTGATAAAGAAGTAGTTTTCCATGAATTTGGTGCTCTGATTTTTGTCCTACCAATTTACTGCATGCGCAGCGTTGCACACTAACCTAAATCTACCAAGCTCATATCCGAGCATGCTTGCGTGTGACATCTTAATCTCCAACTTCACACCATTCGTCATTGTCTAAACATCGTGTAACAACCACGCACCCCATTTATTACACCTTCATTCTTAAACTAAAATGGAATAACTCTGATTCGAAGTGCACTTTTCTCATTTTTTGTTTTGTTTCGTCTTATATTTTTTCGAAGACGGTGTCATGCCATTCCAGTACCGACCAAGAAGACATCATTGGGAGCTATGTACGCTGTGAGGAAACCGACAGGACCAGGTAAGTTTATTTTCAGTTTGATTGATAGCTTGGAAAGTAATGAGGGAGCGTAATTTGTTAAGGTTTATCCTAAAATAAACATTTTGTTTAGATTTAAAAGGGGCTCCACGCTCTAATTTAGCTTTGTATTTCACAAATTTTCCATTTGCTGGAGTCAAGATGAAAATTGGGGGGGGGGGGGGACTCGATTATGTAAGATGCTATCGTGTTTGATACCCTCAATTGCAATTCAAATATAAAGGGCCATACATTTTTGGACAGAAATTCTTCAGTTTCATTTCCAAACTGTCATCAAAAGGACATCAAGTCTGAGTTAATGTACCGACCAATGGGGAGAGGGTGATGGTATAAAACGTTGCGAGAACCAACACCCTCTGAATTAACATAGTTTTCGATTAAGAAGTAATTTTCCATGAATTTGGAAATTCTTGAATTGTGCATATATTGTTCCTTTACTAATATGTGGGTTTACTGTATTAGGGTTTTGCAATTTGTCCTGTAAGGTTCTTGTTCATTCAATTGTTTGGATTATTATGTATTCGCTTTTGTACAGTTTATGGAATGGGTGCAATGTAAATGAACAAATTATTATTATTAATATTATTATTATTATTAGTTTTGTTTCGAGACCTCAGCATTTGATTTTGAGGTTTCGAATCAAGCATCTGAAAGCACATAAGTTTGTGTAACAAGGGTGGGTGTGCTTTCTTTCATTATTGTCTTACAACTTCGACGATCAATTGAGCTCAAAGTTTCACAAGTTTTTACTTCATGCATATGTTGACATACGTCACCAAGATTGAAGACTGGTCTTTGATAATTACCTATAGTGTCCAGTGTCTTTAAGCCTTTAGTCCACAAACTGTCCCGTCGGTTTCTTCGCAAAAAGTTCTTGAAAGTTGGTTTAATGGAAACAACAAGTTCATGACAATTGTTCGACTGTAAAGAAAATTTGAGAGAAAGAAAGCATAACAAATTATCATCGAAAAACTCAAGGACCCAATTTTGGGATGCTCTTTGTAATAATGGACCAATTTAAGGTGGAGGTTTTACACTTGATATTTTTACTTGATTGACATATTTTCAGGAGTCTGCAGTTCTGCTGGGAATGTGGTGTACTACCTGTCGATGACTGAAGCTCACAAAACATAGGTACATAGCTAGAGAATTATCTCTTTATAATCTCGTCTTCAGGGGAATGCTGGAATGCAGGCGGCGCCGGTGGTGGAGCTTAAGTTGCGCTGGATGGATGAGCATTTGAGAGGGAAGGATCAGAGCTGTTCTTGGCCCGTGATGCGTGAAAGTTGATTGCTGGCTGGATGTGAATTGCATTGGAGTGTGACATTCTTTAGGTGAGCTGCTGCTGGGAGGGTTGGCTCGAGGATGGGTGACCAGATGTCCATAATGAAGAAACCTATGTCTCGTGGAACTTTATGATGTGCTTGTATCTCGATGGCCTCCCTGACTCTGCATTGGTGTCAGGACTGTACAGGAGCTTTGAGTTCGGCTTGATTCCAATTGATGATGTGGTCGTGTTCTTGTGAATGTTTGATGATGGCTGATTTGTCGAGGTGTCCCAGTCTGCCATGTGCTTTGTGTCCTTGATTCTTGTTTAGATGCTGCGCCAGGTTTCCGCGAAGTACACTTTACCGCAATCACAGGGAATGCGGTAAACGCCTGCTTTGTCTTGAGTGTCTCGCTTGTCCTTGTGTGTGTGGAGTGATGCTTGAATCTTGTTTGGTGCTGTGTGGAAGATCTTGACTTGAGCTTGACTGAAGATACTTTGAAACTTGTGAGAAGTGTGGCCGATATATGGGAGGGTGATTGCAGCCTTGAACTCTGGTTGTTCATCTGTTGTGAGACTTGGCTTGGGCTGGCTAAGATTGAATGTCTTGTAGTCGTTAAGTTGAAGTGAAGTCTTGATGTGGTGTAGTTCCTGCTTCAAGCTGCCTTTGTCATAGGTGTTGAAGGCCCAGCAAACCAAAGTGTTGCAGACAGCAGACTTGAAGCGAGGATGATGGAATGATGAGTTGTGAAGGTATCTATCGGGGTGTGTTGGCTTGCGATGTACCGTTTGGGCTATAGTGCCATCAGCTTGTCTTGTTACTTGGACGTCTAGGACGGAGATAGTGTTGTTTTGTTCTTGTTCCATGGTGAATTGGATGTGTGGATGTTGACTGTTCAGGTGATGGAAGAACTCTTGGAGTGCTGTCTTGTCGTAAGGCCTAACCACAAAGGTGTCGTTAATGTAGCGGAGCCAGAGGTTAGGGCAAAGATTGACCTTCGCGATGCTGTCAAGTTCAAATTCCTCCATGAACAAATCTCCCAGGACTGGGGATAGAGGATATCTCATGGCGGCCCCAGAGGTTTGTTCATAGAATTTGTCTCACCACCTGAAGCTGGAAGCGTAGACGCTGGTGATGAGGAGGTCGTGGACTTGTTCTGGAGTGAGGCTTGTGCGGTCTGTCAGTGTAGGTTCGGCTTGAAGGCTTTGGTTGGCGATGTTGCATGCTTCTTCGATTGGTATGTTGGTGAACAGTGACACGACATCAAAACTGACAAGGATATCAGTTGGACGGAGATGTATGTGCTTGATGATGTCGACTAACTTGCTTGTGTTGTTGATGTGATGTTCAGTGAGGCCAACTAGTCGATGGAGGTTCTTGGTGAGGTGTGTTGCAATGTTGTAAGAAGGTGAACCCTGGGAAGCCACGATGGGGCGGAGAAGACCATCTGGCTTGTGGATCTTGGGTTGGCAGAAGAAACGTGGGCAGGTGAATGCGGATGGCTTGAGGTGACGGTACGTGGTGTTGTCTATGACTTGCGCTTGATAGAGAGTACAGAGTTTGGTGGTGAGTGTGCGTTCAATGACTGGGCTGGGGTTCCTTGGCAGGCATTGGTAGGTATTAGTTGACAGGATTTCATTTACTTGGTGGTCATAATCCGTTGTAGACATGACCATAGTGGCATTACCCTTGTCCGCTGACATGATGTGGATGGACTTGTCTTTGTGCAGGGCTCAGATACCAGCATTTTCTCGCCTGCTTGTGTAGGGTCTTGGTAACTTGGCGTTTGAAGTCTTTGCAGAATTTGGATGCGGACTTGGTTGGCGACTGTCTTGTCCAGATGTTTGAGTGCAGGTTCAGTGGACTGATTGATGTCTTTGACTTGAATCATGCGAGGTGTGCTGGCGCCCACACAGTGCACGATTCCAGTCAAAGATATTATTCAGTCTACCGAACCTGCACTCAAACATCTAGACAAGACATTCGTCAACCATATCCGCATCCAGATTCTTCAAACTCTTCAAACACCAAGTTACCAAGACCCTACACAAGCAAGCAAGAACACGCCGCTATCCGAGCCCTGCACAAAGACAAGTCTATCCACAACATGTCAACGAACATTGGTAATGCCACCGTGTTCATGTGCACAACAGATTTTGACCACAAGGTAACCGACATCCTGTCAACTGATACCTACCGACGCCTGCCAAGTAACTCCTGTTCAATCATCGAACGCACCCCCACTGCTAAATTCTGCACTCTCTATCAAGCGCAGGTCATAGACAACACCATGTACCGTCACCTCAAGCCATCCGCATCTGCCTAATCATGTTTTTTTGGCCAACCTTAAGAGCCACAAGCCAGATGTTCCTCTCCGTCCCATCGTGGCAACCCAGGGTCACCCACCTACAATACTGCAAGACACCTCACCAAGACCCTTCATCCACTAGTTGGCCTCACTGAACATAACATTAACAACTCAAGCAAGTTCGTCGACATTATCAAATACATACATCTCCGTCCAACTGAGATCCTTGTCAGTTTTGACATCATATCACTATTCACCAACATACCAACTGAAGAAGCATGCAACATCGCCGAACAATGCCTTCAAGCCTAACCTACACTGACAGACCGCACAAGACTCACTCCAGAACAAGTCCACGACCTCCTTATCACCTGCTTCTCCACTTTTAGATTCAGGTGGCGAGACAAATTCTACGAACAAACCTCTGGGGCCACCATGGGATCTCCTCTATCCCCAGTCCTGATGGATTTGTTCATGGAGGAGTTTTAACTTGACAGTATCAAGAACGCCAATCTTCGCCCCAACCTCAGGTTCCGCTACATTGACGACACCTTTGTGGTTTTGGCCCAACAGCAAGACAGCACTCCAAAAGTTCTTCCATCTACTGAACAGTCAATATCTACGTATCCGATTTAACATGGAACAAGAACAAAACAATGCTATCTCCTTCCTAGGTGCCGAAGTAACAAGACAAGCTGATGGCACTCTAGCCCACACGGTACATCGCAAGCCAACGCACACCAACAGATACGTTCACAACTCATTATTCCACCATCCTCGCTTCAAGTCTGCTGTCTCCAACACCTTGGTCCGTTGGACCTTGGACACCTGTGACAAGGGCAGCTTGAAGCAGGAACTACAACACATCAAGACATCACGTCAACTTAATGGCTACAAAACTTTCAACCTCAGCGAGCCCAAGCCAAGTCTCACACCAGATGAACTACCAGAGTTCAAGGCTGCAATCTCCCTCCCAAACATTGGCCTATCTTCTCACAAGCTTCAACGTATCTTCATTCAAGCTCAAGTCAAGACCTTCCATACAGCATCAAACAAGATTCAAGCATCACTCCACACACACAAGGACAAGCAAGACACTCGAGACAAAGCCAGCGTTTACCACATTCCCTGCGATTACTGTGAAGTATACATCGTGGAACCAGGGCGCAATATCTCAACAAGAATCAAGGAACACAAAGCACATGGCACACTGGAACACCTTAACAATTCAGCCATCATCAAATATTCACACGAACACGACAGCATCATCAAGTGGAATCAAGCCAAACTCATAGCTCATGTACAGTCCTGGCACCAATTCAGAGTCGGGGAGGCCATCGATATACAAGCACGCCATACAGTTCCAGAAGACATCGGTTTCTTCATTAACGTCATCTGGTCACACATCCTCAAGCCAACCCTTCCAGCAGCAGCTCACCACAAGAATGTCACACTCCAATGCACACACATCCAGCCAGCAATCAATTCACATGCATTACCGGCCAAGAACAGCTTTGATCCATCCCGCCCAAATGCTCATCCATCCAGCACTTCTAAAGTTCAACCATCGCCTGTAGTCCAACATTCTCCTGAAGACGAGCAGAATATGCTGTTAGAAACATCGAGACCAAACCTGCTCTTTCCAGAGCCAATACTCACCTTAAGAGGTTTACACATGGTTGTCCCCGTAAATTCTTATTTCTCCACACCATGCAAAGCTTCAAACAATACATATCCAAGATGGTATTAAAGCGCAACAAACCTAGGTAGAATAGCTAGAGAATGATCTCTTTTACTCAAAACTCTATTTCGAGATGCATTTTTCTCATTGTCTGTATTTTTTCTTTAATTTTTGTACGGCGACGGTGATCCATCTGCCTATTGGAGACCAATGGAAACTGCACCATTCCAGTTGCGACCATGAAGACATCAATGGGAGCTGTGTATCTTTGAGGAAAACGACAGGAAAAGGTAAGTTTATTTTAAGGGACCGTAAGTTGTTGAGATTTATCCTGAAATCAAGATTATGTCTAGATTTAAAAGGGGCTCCATGCTAAAATTTAGCTTTGAAAATCACCAGTTTTCCAATTGCTAGAGTCCTCATGAAAAAAATCTAAACCTCGCAGCATGAATATTGTTCTATGGTGAAAAGTATTTAATGAGAATAGTGATTTTGTAATAACTTGATTGGCATATATTTCAGGAGTCTGCAGTTCTGCTGGGGATGTGGTGTGCTACCTGCCGATGACCAAAAGCCATGATGCAACAGTGCCTGACTACGCGGACAGCATCCCAGCTGTCATTAAGTGCACCAAACATAGGTAGATAGCTAGAGAATGATCTCTTTAATCTCTAAACTCTGTTGGGGAAGTGCATTTTTCTAATAGTTTGTATTTGTCGTTTTTTTTTTTACGGCGACGGTGAACTGGTTAAATGTTTAACCATCTGCCCATGGGAGTCCAGTGGAAACTGCACATGCCGGCCATGAAGTAATCATTGGGACCTTTGCACGCTGTGAGCAAAATGACAAGACAGGGTAAAGTTTATTTTTAGTTTGATTGTTGGCAAACTTTGTGATTTTGACTGGAGCATAACTGTTTTCCTCTTCTGGATTAGTGATGTGAAAAAAATAACATTGTATTACATAAATGTGCCAAATACAACCTTGCAACATGAACTATAATTGTTCTACAGTAAAAAGTATTTGGTGAAAATAATTATACTGAAATGTCTTAATTGACATATATTTCAGGAGTCTGCAGATCTGCTTGGGATACCTGCTGATAACAAGCGCCAACATGAAAACAGCCGAGAGGATGCCTGCCTATGCGGACAACATCCCAGTTGTCATTGAAGTGCACCAAACATAGGTAGATAGCTAGAGAATGATCTCTTTAATCTCGAAACTTCATTTCGCAGTGCATTTCATTTGCTTGGATCCTTTTTGTTCTTAAGCAGCTCTAGGAAATTTGGCCCTGATGATCCAAGTCTTGATATGGTTTGTACTGATGCGAGTACATTGTAATTTTCTTGTAGATGATTGTGACGACTGCGTGTCAACATTGACCATGAAGATGTGACGTCACAGTACAGAAAGATACATCATGGCTTGAGGAGATAGACTTATTCCTCAGCTACTCACCAGGGTCCTAAGTGGAATTTGAAGGTATGATCTGTTTTAGTGAAGATGAAAGTTTAGAAATCCATACAAGTGCAGACAATAGACATTTCTTAGGTTTCATTATTCAAACATAGTCCCATATACCTTAATAATAATAATAATAAACAGTTCTTAATATAGCGCAAATTACAAAATAAAGTCTCTAAGGGCTTCTATGATTGAAAAGATGGGTTTTAAGTTTAGATTTAAATGTTCGTAGCGTGGCACAGTCTATGATATTTTTGGGAAGAGAGTTCCAAAGTCTTGGAGAAGCATATTTGAAGGAGCGATGACCATTGACCTTGTCTGAAAAATGTATGTTAAAGCGTGCGCCAGGAGGGTCACTGAGTGAGGGATATGCATACTTAATAAAAAGCAATTCTTGATATAGTATACACACATCTTTGACCTTTAAATCCAAATCTCGCTCTAATTAGTTTTTTCTTTCTTTTTTGATCATATTTAATACAGGATTAACACGTTCGAACATCTTCAAGTTGGACGCGTGAAGATGCTGTGCCACCTTATGCAACACCAATAAAACACTTGCTTCACCACCTCATCGAAGGCATCATGACAACAGATGAACATTGTCAACAGAATGAACCCAAAGAACACAAACGAGACGAAGAGGCAGACCAAGTTGGCGTTAGATGGATGACATCAGAGAATTTGGAAGCGTCACTTCGATGCGACAAGCGCAAGAACGATCAAGGTGGAATGGTGATGCAGAGGCCTTACTTCTGCAGTGTGTAGCGACATTATCTAGATAGATATTTTGCCACTTACACAAAAATATTTACTCTGTACAAAGTCAAGACAACATAAGGTTATTTGTAAAAGTAAACTCACTACCAATAAAAAGTAAACAAGTGTGTTAAGGACTGTATATAAGTGGTGATTTATGTAATGAACTTTTGTATTGTAATAATGAATTAAATATAAATTGTAACTTTTATTTTGTGTCACTCTGTAATTCAATTAGTTATTATTCTAATTGTTTACATGGTATCTGTTCTGGGGTACCCTTACATGGTGGCCACCATGTTTTTTACTGGTTTTTTTACTGGTTACTATATGAAGACATGTAAATATTGTGACACACTTGGGGTTTAAAACTCCTTTTAAAGTTTGTTGTGTCAAAGGTCATGACCTTGTGTGTGTGTTTGAGTACTCATAAACCAGGTTTATTATTACAAAGGTCTAGACATTGTTCATGGTATTTATTAAGGATAATCAGTCCAGTTTTTGAGTACTCTTAACGACGTTAAACAAGTGTGTTAAGGACTGTATATAAGTGGCGATTTATGTAATGAACGTTTGTATTGTAATAATGAATTAAATATAAATTGTAACTTTTGTTTTGTGTCACTCTGTAGTTCAATTATTTGTTATTTAATTATTAACATGGTATCTCTTCTGGGGTACCCTCACATGGTGGCCACCATGTTTTTTTACTGGTTACTATATGAAGACATGTAAATATTGTGACACACTTGGGGTTTAAAACTCCTTTTAAAGTTTGTTGTGTCAAAGGTCATGACCTTGTGTGTGTGTTTGAGTACTCATTAACCAGGTTTATTATTACAAAGGTCTAGACATTGTTCATGGTATTTATTAAGGATAATCAGTCCAGTTTTTGAGTACTCTTAACGATGTTAAACAATTGTGTTAAGGACTGTATATAAGTGGTGATTTATGTAATGAAGTTTTGTATTGTAATAATGAATTAAATATAAATTGTAACTTTTGTTTTGTGTCACTCTGTAATTCAATTATTTATTATTCTAATTGTTTACATGGTATCTGTTCTGGGGTACCCTTACATGGTGGCCACCATGTTTTTTACTGGTTTTTTTACTGGTTACTATATGAAGACATGTAAATATTGTGACACACTTGGGGTTTAAAACTCCTTTTAAACTTTGTTGTGTCAAAGGTCATGACCTTGTGTGTGTGTTTGAGTACTCATTAACCAGGTTTATTATTACAAAGGTCTAGACATTGTTCATGGTATTTATTAAGGATAATCAGTCCAGTTTTTGAGTACTCTTAACGATGTTAAACAATTGTGTTAAGGACTGTATATAAGTGGCGATTTATGTAATGAACTTTTGTATTGTAATAATGAATTAAATATAAATTGTAACTTTTGTTTTGTGTCACTCTGTAATTCAATTATTTATTATTCTAATTGTTTACATGGTATCTGTTCTGGGGTACCCTCACATGGTGGCCACCATGTTTTTTACTGGTTACTATAAGAAGACATGTAAATATTGTGACACACTTGGGGTTTAAAACTCTTTTTAAAGTTTGTTATGTCAAAGGTCATGACCTTGTGTGTGTTTGAGTACTCATTAACCAGGTTTATTATTACAAAGGTCTAGACATTGTTCATGGTATTTATTAAGGATAATCAGTCCAGTTTTTGAGTACTCTTAACGATGTTAAACAATTGTGTTAAGGACTGTATATAAGTGGTGATTTATGTAATGAAGTTTTGTATTGTAATAATGAATTAAATATAAATTGTAACTTTTGTTTTGTGTCACTCTGTAATTCAATTATTTATTATTCTAGTTGTTTACATGGTATCTGTTCTGGGGTACCCTTACATGGTGGCCACCATGTTTTTTACTGGTTTTTTTACTGGTTACTATATGAAGACATGTAAATATTGTGACACACTTGGGGTTTAAAACTCCTTTTAAACTTTGTTGTGTCAAAGGTCATGAACTTGTGTGTGTGTTTGAGTACTCATTAACCAGGTTTATTATTACAAAGGTCTAGACATTGTTCATGGTATTTATTAAGGATAATCAGTCCAGTTTTTGAGTACTCTTAACGATGTTAAACAATTGTGTTAAGGACTGTATATAAGTGGCGATTTATGTAATGAAGTTTTGTATTGTAATAATGAATTAAATATAAATTGTAACTTTTGTTTTGTGTCACTCTGTAATTCAATTATTTATTATTCTAATTATTAACATGGTATCTCTTCTGGGGTACCCTCACATGGTGGCCACCATGTTTTTTTACTGGTTACTATATGAAGACATGTAAATATTGTGACACACTTGGGGTTTAGAACTCTTTTTAAAGTTTGTTATGTCAAAGGTCATGACCTTGTGTGTGTTTGAGTACTCATTAACCAGGTTTATTATTACAAAGGTCTAGACATTGTTCATGGTATTTATTAAGGATAATCAGTCCAGTTTTTGAGTACTCTTAACGATGTTAAACAATTGTGTTAAGGACTGTATATAAGTGGCGATTTATGTAATGTAGTTTTGTATTGTAATAATGAATTAAATATAAATTGTAACTTTTGTTTTGTGTAACTCTGTAATTCAATTATTTATTATTCTAATTGTTTACATGGTATCTGTTCTGGGGTACCCTCACATGGTGGCCACCATGTTTTTTACTGGTTACTATAAGAAGACATGTAAATATTGTGACACACTTGGGGTTTAGATTTCTTTTTAAAGTTTGTTATGTCAAAGGTCATGACCTTGGGTGTGTTTGAGTACTCATTAACAGGTTTATTATTACAAAGGTCTAGACATTGTTCATGGTATTTGTTAGGGATAATCAGTTTAGTTTTTGAGTACTCTTAATGACGTTAAACAAGTGTGTTAAGGACTGTATATAAGTGGCGATTTATGTAATGAACTTTTGTATTGTAATAATGAATTAAATATAAATTGTAACTTTTGTTTTGTGTCACTCTGTAATTCAATTATTTATTATTTAATTATTAACATGGTATCTCTTCTGGGGTACCTTCACATGGTGGCCACCATGTTTTTTTACTGGTTACTATATGAAGACATCTAAATATTGTGACACACTTGGGGTTTAGAACTCTTTTTAAAGTTTGTTATGTCAAAGGTCATGACCTTGGGTGTGTTTGAGTACTCATTAACCAGGTTTATTATTACAAAGGTCTAGACATTGTTCATGGTATTTGTTAGGGATAATCAGTTTAGTTTTTGAGTACTCTTAATGACGTTAAACAAGTGTGTTAAGGACTGTATATAAGTGGCGATTTATGTAATGAACTTTTGTATTGTAATAATGAATTAAATATAAATTGTAACTTTTGTTTTGTGTCACTCTGTAATTCAATTATTTATTATTTAATTATTAACATGGTATCTCTTCTGGGGTACCCTCACATGGTGGCCACCATGTTTTTTTACTGGTTACTATATGAAGACATCTAAATATTGTGACACACTTGGGGTTTAGAACTCTTTTTAAAGTTTGTTATGTCAAAGGTCATGACCTTGTGTGTGTTTGAGTACTCATTAACCAGGTTTATTATTACAAAGGTCTAGACATTGTTCATGGTATTTATTAAGGATAATCAGTCCAGTTTTCGAGTACTCTTAACGACGTTAAAAAAGTGTGTTAAGGACTGTATATAAGTGGTGATTTATGTAATGAAGTTTTGTATCGTAATATTTATTAATTATAAATTGTAACCTTTTTTTTGTGTCACTCTGTAATTCAATTATTTATTATTCTAATTATTAACATGGTATCTGTTCTGGGGTACCCTCACATGGTGGCCACCATGTTTTTTACTGGTTACTATAGGAAAATAAATAATGTGACACACTCTTTTTCAAAGGTCATGACCTTGTGTGTTTGAGTACTCATTAACCAGGTTTATTATTACAAAGGTCTAGACATTTTCCACGGTATTTATTAAGGGTATGCAGTCCAGTTTTGGAGTACTCTTAACGATGTTATTTGATTACAAGGTTATGACATTGTTTATGGTGTTTATATACGGTTTCGAGTACTCATTAACGAGGTTTTGTAATAACAAAGGTCATGCCATTTTCTAGGGTTTTTATTAAGGGTGTTTGATTCAGGGAATGACCGGGTTGGTGGCTGGCGCTGTAAGGTTGACATTGTTTGCAGTGTTAATTTAGGGTGTTTGAGTACTCATTAACGATGTATTATGATCTCTTTTAACTGTTAATTGTGGGGTGGGAGATGACAACCTTCACGTGGTCCACCCTGTTGTTAACTAATTGTCATCAAACAATAGAGCTTTATAACCATGTTTATATTATAGCTCTATGCACCAAACCAATTTTTTAATGACAATGTCATGACATTTTCTTTGGTGTTTATTTAGAGAGTTTGAGTACTCTTTAAGGTTGACATTGGTTGTAGTGTTAATTTAGTGTTTGAGTACTCATTAACAATGTATTAAGATCTCTTTTAACTGTTAATTGTGGGGTGGGAGATGACAACCTTCACGTGGTCCACCCTGTTGTTAACTAATTGTCATCAAACAATAGAGCTTTATAACCATGTTTAGCTCTATGCAGCAAAAACAAAATTTTAATTACAAGGTCATGACATTTTCCTTGTTGTTTATCTAGGGGGTTTGAGTACTCATTAACGATGTAGATTTTAAACGATCTCTTTAAACTGTTATTTGTGGGGTGGGAGGTGACAACCTTCACGTGGTCCATCCTGTTGTTAACTAATTGTCATCAAACATTAGAGCTATGAATATACAAGTTTAAAGCTCTATGCATCAAACCATACCCTTTTCATGAAATGCCCGTAGCAGATTTGAACAAATGTGTGGAAATGTTGTTTGTTCTTTTGTGCGCCGTCTCCGTTTTTAAGTAAGTTCATTTTGGGGAAGATGTATGCTGTTAAGTGTAGCCCGTTCGTATGTACGCAAAAGAAACAAAACAAAGCGCCCGCCTAGCGCGTTAGCGCTGCTGGAATAGAATGCGCGTATGTCATGTAACCCTGACGTCATAATCAATTCCATAAAAAAAATTACGAAATTGTAACATTTTGCCCATTTTTTTGACACCGAAAAAATATGTTTCCCGCAGTAAAAATGTAAAAAGCTAACAACGGCAAAATTCTTCAAGATACTAAAAATATGCATTAAAATCTCTAACGTAATGGGAAGCAGTCAGGGTCACGGCAAACGTGAAGGGTTCATCAAAAAGGAGTGATATTCATAACACACTTTGCGACGGTTTTTCTTTAAAATGTGCATATGGTTAAACAAATTTGACAACCCTTTATTTAGCAAAACATCTCAAGATAAAAAGGTTTTGTGTGTTTTCATAAAAGTCAATTTATAAGCTTTCTTTGCAGTTAATGAACTCTAATGAATAATCATAACTCAACTGTGTATTAACTTAACTCCCTGTTTACAAATTGGTATACATTTTTCTTCTAACTTTAATTATTTCCAGTTTCTGTATGTCAGTGATAGTAGTGATCATTAGTATCATAATTACCAAGCACTTTACTCTGACAATTTTTTTTTCTGCCCTTAGGTGTACAGTAATTAGTTTAAAAAATTTCAATTTTTTTGCCAGGTTAACATTACGCATTTATAAAATAAAGACATTGATCATGTGAAACAAGAAACAACTGTGTGATGTAGAATGATCATTGTAAAGTAATAGAAAACACCCTGCCCTGTAAAACACTCTGCATTGTGTTTTTGTCAAATGAAAATGTGCCTGTGTGAATTATGATTAATTTTGTTCACCTAAAAAAACTCGGGCAAAATCCGAGTCGGTTTCCCTTGATTTTGAAACTTGGCACGGTGACAGTTTTATTAAATAGATAGTTACACAGTAAGTAGTAGTGTTTGTTTTGAAGAAATTAAAACGTCACTTTGTATACAATGAAGTAGTCAACATTGGAAGAATTTTCCCTGACGGAATACAATATAGAAAGCGTTACGATAACGCCTCTTATAGTATTCCATTTTGGGGGGTCAAGCGTTTGAATTAAAAAGTGAACGATATCAAATTGCATTGTAGGGCCTACCAACTGCTGTACTCCTTACCGCACTTATAAAGTTTTATAGCCTACATATTCCAGAGTTGAATACGGTCCAAATGGAAAGAACTTAGTCAAAAGAAGAAGAATAACTCCTTTAGACACACAATCTGAGATAATAACCGCGGTGATGCTTCTTACATTCATTTTTTTGGTACATGGGGTACATGGGTATAGCCAGTTTCTCTTATCGGCTAAGCTATACTTTTCTGTGCTTATAGCAAGTTTTTGTGCTTACCGGCATAATGAAATTAGGCCTAATACATTCCAGTCTATTTCCTGGCAGGCAATACATTTCACTGCTCATGATGAACAATTTTGTATAATAACGAACAAATATAAGGCTTGATTTCTAAATGTTGGTCAATTGTTTTCTTGTCTGTCTCGTCTCATGCAGTGTTTTTTCTTACAAGCTATTGCTTACTAAAACGGCCTGTTCTCTGATTGCTTATTTATGTTTACTCTTACGTAAAGAATTGTTTTGATTTACTCCGTAATACACGTAACTTTTGTTATTCTTTTATGAGAGTATGGAAATAAAATAATGAGATCAACTCTACCGTGCACAAAAGTGTCAAGCCGTAATGACATGTAATTTCACCATGCCATTGGCAGCAACACATGATTCGTACACACACGCGCGTTGCTGGCAACATTGATGGGACCAACCGTTTTGTGATAGGGGTGTTCAGGGATATATTCAACTATGTGTACATGATCTACTGTACAGCGGGCGCCGCGGTTCTAATAATTTAATACCCCATACCATACCTAAAGGATTGGAAACAAAACCATCATTTTCTGAATATATATCACTTGAACATTTATTAATAACAAATTGATCAAACATCATGAGAATCAAATGAAACTTTTAGTTGAATGAGAGTTTAAAAATATTTGTATAACACATAGAGCAAGGTTCTTGTAACATTTTACAATAACAAATATTATTTTGAAAGAACTATTAAAAATTATTTTTTACATTGTAACCAGTCACAGGCTTAAGACGGCTGTACAATAAACTTCTGCATAAACAATTAAACAAATGCCATAGTATTGGCTTTTGAAGAAATCAAGATAATGAGTAAACATTGACTAGGCTATTCGTTAACTTGTAAGTTGTAATAATTAATCACAACTGTGACAACAAGGGATCCGTTCGAAGTATTGACAAAATGTGTGTATTCAATTTATCCCCCCCCCCCCATTAAATTTTGTATTTAAGTGTTCTTTAAGGTTATCACGAAAGCCAGAGTGAACACACACACACCCGTACCCCGCGTACACATGAATCCCCACACAAGGAATGAACTGGTCCAGCGACCCACGCGAACCTACAGCAAATCGTGGCGCGGGCTAACAACAATTTATGCGGTTTTTAAACGGTTATTTTCTCATGTTCTCTTCAACAAATCAAAACTTTATTGACACAGATTGAGCTACAGTGCATTGTCTTTATAGTGGCACCTTTATTGTGTGAAAATTCAAGAGAAAAGGGAGTCAAAACTTACGTGTAGTTAAGCGTCGATTTACGTCGTTCATTGTCTGTCGGAACCGTCTCATAGTGTGTTTGTGCACAACTAACTACTGACGAATCATAAGCACCGTTTCAAGTTCTATCGGCAAATAGACAGGGGGTGAATATGGACCAATAGCATTAAGCTTTACATAGCCATTTAGCTGGTGTTTTACCCCCTCTGTTGCTTGTTGAACGAAGACTTTGCACTGCGGATTATTGGAGTTAGCGTGTTTTGAGATTGCGGCGAGCCACAAAATGTTGGGTTTTGACAGCGTTCCTTGATCCACACAACTTCTGAGAAGATTGTGTTTCAATCAAACAAAATGACAGAGGATCATTGTTTAAACAAACTGAAATTTCCACAGACAAAAGTTAAATATTTGTTTGTAAGTTCCTGTGGTGATTTAAACGTTAGCTTGACGGGAAGAATTCTTGAATTGAAATTGAATTGAATTGAATTGAATGGTTCAGTGAAACTTCTGGTTCCCAGACCCAAAAATCTCCGACTAGGCTCTGTCGAATTTAGGGTCCGGTGTCACCCAAAATCACGTAACCAAAAAGGAGGAATTCCTCCTCTTTCGAAGTTATCCGAAATGTTCCGAAAGTGTTGTCGTCAACATTCGGACACTATCGTTGATGTTCGTTACGGACTCGTAATGTCAGTCCTGTCGGCCGTAGATCCAGAAGTTTTTATGCCAGTTATTGCCAATGCAGGCGTTGTGACCAAATAAAGCGTTTGCAAAGCGATGCGATGCGACAAGTTCATTTGAACTTCAAAATATATAAACCTGGGAAATCGCTCCGGGATCTGGTAAGTTTTTGTTGTTTTCTTCAAAAATCTTTTTTCAAAGGTGTAGTTTTAAATTGAGTGTTCATTAGACATTGATTGAGGATTACGTTTCATAATTTTTAAAAGTGGTAAAAACTGGGGCAAAATCTGGTGACAAGCTGTCGAAATTGTACGTGTTGAACCAGATTGTCATTAATTGACGATCAATAATCTCGTAACCCTCCGGCCTTGCGGCCGTTTGGAGGAGGGTTATATCGCAACTAGTATAGTAGTACGTGCAGACATGGTTTCCCTGGAGATGACCCCCGATCCTGACAAGTTGCGTCATGCTCTATTTTTAACCGTGTATGGGTGATACCTGGGGCCTTTCTCAAACCACGGCTTGGGCTCCGGCTCAGGCTTAGGCTCCGCGCGCTGTGTACTCAGCTCGGCCTTTAACATGCATTTTCAGCGCGTATTGCTGATTGTACCAGCACGCGGAGCCTGAGCCGGAGCCTAAGCCGAGGTTTGAGAAAAGCCCCAGACCTAAGATTTTTAACAAAAGAGACGTCAAGGAATCTTTGGTCAGGAACAAGAGACGTCAAGGAATCTTTGGTCAGGGAACCAGACTAAGTGAAACTATGACTTATTTAATTTCAATAGAAGGCGCTCTTCAAATTCAGGTTTCAAGTCAGAATAAGACGGCGCGTCCCAGTTGACGTAGGCGGACACTTTAGGCCGTGTACGTCCGAACGGGCGACTTCGGCTACAGCTACGGCTAGATCGCGCGCGTCTGCTATTCTTCAACACTGATAGACGCGCTGATCTAGACGTAGCTGTAGCCGAAGTCGCCCGTTCGGACGTCCACTCATTCATTCATTCATTCGACCATATTTTTCCTTTATTATATCCAACTGCAGGTATAAATGTAGAAATCAACCTTCAAGCAGTACTGGACTACCATGAAATAATGCAACTAATCCTCCGCCCCACTAGCCTTTTGTCAAGGCCTTCGTGGCTAAGAAACTAGTTTGGTAGAGCCGTGATTCGAAGCGCATGGAAGGGGATTTTTGCAGGCTGGTCTAACCTTCCAGTCATTTTGAATGCGGATCTATGAAGCAATGAAGGCTACAGTCCCCCTGGTGGTACACAAGAGTATCAGACCAGTTGTCAGTAAAAGTTCTCATGCACTGAACACTTAAAGGCACTGGACACCTTTGGTAACCAGTCTTCTCACTTGGAGTATGTCAACATAATGCACACAAAAACAAACCTGTGAAAATTTGAACTCAATCGGTCGTTGAAGTTGCGAGAGTATAATGGAGGAAAAAACACCCTTGTTGCTCAAGTTATGTGCTTTCAGATGCAAAATTCGAGCTTGAAGTCAATCAAATATTTGAGTGAGAAATTTTTGTTCTTCTCACAAACTACGTTATTTCAGAGGGAGCCATTTCTCACAATGTTTTATACTATCAACAGCTCACCGTTACCTGTTACCAAGTAAATTACCAATAGTGTTCAGTGTCTTTAATAAGGGAATAAAAGGGTAGCGACAGGTTGTTACGTGTGATCGGCTTGGGCGAGGGTCTTGAGCGCATGGCAATGACCCTGCAAGGTTTAAACGGGCATTTAAGAATGAGTCACTACTTTTTTATTCGGAATCATAAATGCCCTTTTGTTTTAAACATTACAAAAATACAATTACATGTACAGACACTTTGACCGTTAAAAATTTGAGTTTTGAAATATTTTTTTCAAAACCTTTGTGGAGAGTCTGTTGTGCGTGGGTTGTGTGTACGCGCGCAAGCTTAGAAATAGATTACGTGCGCGCACTTAGAAGTAGATTAAGGGTTGTTTCTAATAGCTAGTATGAATTGCATTTTGCGTGATAATCTTGTGCAGGTCGAGGCCAGCCAGTTATAAGCACTGGTCATTATCAACCATTTAAACACCCCCACGTGACGCGCTCTCCACCAATAGGAGTAGAGAAACTGTCTGGGGTATATTTTATGAATGCTTTTTAAATCTCTATTCCATACAATGCTTTTCATAGTGTCATTGTGTTATTAACATCTCAAAATCTTTTTATGCCTCTCTAGTAGAAAGTAATTAGTGAAAGAAACCTGCATTATGTGACATTCAAGAGATGTGTCCTGTAACCCTGCAGTGAACATGTGAATTAAACATGGCAGGAGATTTAAGTTTGTAGCAAGTAATGGTCGTTTGCCATTGTTCAACAGTGGCTGTCAATCTTTAGCTTCCATGGAATTGCAACAAAATGTTGTTAAACACACTTGCTTGACAAACAAATTACTTCTCACAAACTGTTGTTTAAAATGTTCAATACATTTTCACACAAAAACGGTTTTTGGGATACATAACTTTGAGTGAGCAATGAATGCTCACCCACAATAGGACCTTGGTCAGACAATTTTCTCACAAGAAAAAGGTTTAAGTTCAAAACAATTTCAAAGTTGGAAGCACTTTCTATTATTATGACAGATTTCTGTTAAATGCATAGAGCTATATATATTGATGTGACTAGAGTGCTAACACCCCATTATACACGCAATAAAGTTTTGAAGCCGTGTGGGCGCATCAAATGTTCATGTACAAACGAATACAAAAAGCTTGATATTTTGTCCGGCAAGTGTACGGCTATTTGCATGATAGTGCATTTGTTATTTTCTATGTGTCATCGAACCAAAAGATGCAGCAAATGTAAACGCACAATCTGCTGATGAGCGTCCAAACTGCGAGCGTCATTTGCGTCATGTTTAAAAGGCATGTATACTATTTTAAGTTTTCGTAGCGCAGACAGATGTAATGGGCAGTTGCGTAGGAAAGCGCACACGGCGAATTAAAAAAAAAAAGCGTCAATGTGAATTAAAATCGTGTCATAGTCATGCAACACATCAAACATGTTTGTTCCCAGGGTGGCTTCAAAACACAGAGCAAGTTAGCGCTATATTAATGTAGATTATTATTATTATTATTATTCAATATGTATAGCTCTATGGTTAAACGCAACCGTAAAATTTGTTTTTTATGTGATTATTTGACATTAATATGTGGAACTCAGTTTTGTAATTGCGATGGATTTTTTCAATAAACCTGTTTTATATTAAATTGAATTAATTTTGTCAACTTTAATTTGCATTGCATTGATTAAGGTTCTTCCTCTTTAAATGCTTTATTCTGGCATTGAGTAGGATTCTGGCCCTATGCTTTAGCATTGAGTAGGATTCTGGCCCATGCTTTAGCATTGAGTAGGATTCTGGCCCTATGCTTTATCACTGTGTTGGATTCTGTCCCTATGCTTTAGCACTGTGTAGGATTCTGTCCCTATGCTTTAGCATTGAGTAGGATTCTGGCCCTATGCTTTAGCATTGAGTAGGATTCTGGCCCTATGCTTTAGCACTGTGTAGGATTCTGTCCCTATGCTTTAGCACTGTGTAGGATTCTGTCCCTATGCTTTAGCATTGAGTTAGCATTGAGTAGGATTCTGGCCCTATGCTTTAGCATTGAGTAGGATTCTGGCCCTATGCTTTAGCACTGTGTAGGATTCTGTCCCTATGCTTTAGCACTGTGTAGGATTCTGTCCCTATGCTTTAGCATTGAGTAGGATTCTGGCCCTATGCTTTAGCATTGAGCAGGATGCTGGCCCTATGCTTTAGCACTGTGTAGGATTCTGTCCCTATGCTTTAGCACTGTGTAGGATTCTGTCCCTATGCTTTAGCATTGAGTAGGATGCTGGCCCTATGCTTTAGCACTGTGTAGGATTTTGTCCCTATGCTTTAGCACTGTGTAGGATTCTGTCCCTATGCTTTAGCACTGTGTAGGATTCTGGCCCTATGCTTTAGCATTGAGTAGGATTCTGTCCCTATGCTTTAGCACTGTATAGAATTCTTCCCCTATGCTTTAGCACTGTGTAGATTCTGTCCCTATGCTTTAGCATTGAGTAGCATTCTCTGACACTTTCGTCATAAAAACTCATGCTATTCTGCAAACACATTATAATGATCCATGATTAACAAGGCAGAGGGCGCCCTATCTAGCCCTCCGTTGGTTTCAGCAATCATTGGTTTTGTACAGTACTATATGGAGTAGAGCAGAAAGCACAGAGGTCAATGAGTAGAGTAGAATCCTACTTCGCCTGTGTGGTAAAATTTTTGTTAACATATCTTGCAGGGTATAGTTTTGCAAAGTGGTTTGATTTTAGTCGGGCTCCCTGTTTACTTTAGCGTTGAAAAGTTATACAAAGTTGAACAACAACAAAACCGGCGCTTAATCGACTCTCAATTCAATATGAATTTTATAAGAGGTATATTTCGGTTAGGGAGATCTTCCAAGATTCTTGTTGGTACTGATCATCTTGGAAACAAATACTTCGAGATTCCTGAAAGATCGACCATCACAACTAAGGGTAAAAATTACTAACGATTGTAACTTCAGATTTGTAAATTAATTAATTAAATGAAGTAAACGGTTTTGATTGCGTAATCGAGTCAATGTGTTGTTGTTGGGGGGGGGGGGGGCAGGGTGGGATACCTGTCCTGGGATGGGTGTAACGATAGTGTATTGGACTTTAGGTTTTAGAATAGTTTTGGTAGGTACATGTACAACAACTTCAAGAACAACAATTTAAATACTAAATGTGCGAGTATACTCCAGAGGAGGTTTCTGCACAGGATACAGGGGTCGAAATTGCCACTAGCTCGCTAGCCCGGGACTACCAGATTTACGGCCGGGCTACTGATTTTTCCAGTTTGATAGCCCGAAGGGCTGGTGGAAAAATAATACCAAAATCATTATCACAAACAATAAAGAACTATGTTATTGGTGTATTGTAAAGTTTGAGCCGCCTTGCGAGACATAATGTGTCTTTCGGGCTACCAAAATCTAATCAGGGCTACTAAAAATTGTTGGTCACTAGCCCTGCTGACTACCATGGAAATACACTTAATTTCGACCCCTGATTATTAGGAAGATGATGAAATTTGAATTAATTTACTAAAACAAATAAACAAATTGACACACAAACACCCTGCCTCCCATCTTCCAAAATGCAAATCATAAATTATGTTCAATACAATTCAATAATACTTTTATTCCATACTCTTGTTGAAAAAA
Organism: Asterias amurensis; assembly: GCF_032118995.1. Lineage (NCBI taxonomy): Eukaryota > Metazoa > Echinodermata > Asteroidea > Forcipulatida > Asteriidae > Asterias > Asterias amurensis. The sequence goes on from NC_092660.1 coordinate 12,663,311, forward strand.
AGAACAAAAAAAACAAATAATCATGATAGTTGGATAATGTAACCCTCCTCTCGACAAAGAGGAGGGTTACATTTATGCAACTAGGCAAAACACAGGAAAGCGAATACATAATATTGCAGACATAATTGAATGAGTAATTTCGTAAGTTATGAACTATTAGTAGTAATTTTGAGATAATGACATTGCATTAACCTTAAGTATTGTTTGTGTTTGTTTGGCAGAGGGGCTACTGAAGGCAAGAAGGATCTGCGAGGCAAAGTATTCACATGCCGACTACGAGGAGGGGATGATTCCAATAGAATGGGAAGGTCAGTATTTAGATTGGGGGAACGTTTGTCAGCACTTGCCATAAAATACTCACACACACACAGGGATTTAAATACCTACACCACTCTCAGCTGTGGAGTCTAGTAAATTAAGGAGTGAGCTGGGGACGCTGTGGTTGAACAACTTGTACTTGTTCAATCCCAGGAGTTCCAGCCAATAAGAACACTAGCCCACCTTTAGCCCAGGTTTGACTCCTCCGTTGCAGGCACTGATTGACGTACTACCAGGGCTAGCCCACCTTGTTTGACTCTTATGGCTCTCTTTTAACACTGTGTTATCACAGTTGCATTTACATATTATGATAAGACCGATGTTAAAAGAGAGCCATAACAGTCTATAACAAGGTGGGCTAGTGTTCTCCAAACATGAACTTTTGATGACTTCCTAACCTACAAGCCTTGCCTTTTTACGCATTTCCTTTTGATTGACAATTATTAACAATAACACTCTTGACATATTTAGCTTTTAATTATCAATGATTTCTTTGTCTTTCAGCTTGGGTAAGAGGAAAGCGCAACGATCCACCATCACATGAGGAGATCATGAGACGAGAACAGATGACGGTTATTGTCAAGAAAAGAGCCAAGGAACTTGAGGCTAAAGATCAAGAGGTACAACAACAAAAACACCTGGCATACCTCCCAAGCTTAAGGGCATTCATGATGTTTTGTTACAGTAATAGTTCTTGCAAGTTACTTGTCTACAGCTTTCTTACTTTGAGTCAATTCATTCATGATATGATATTTTTTCTACAATCTGATTTCTGATTTTACTTGCTCTTAGAAAAATCTGAAAAATTGTGATGAAGCCTGAAAAATCTCAACACCATGTGTAGGGCAGCCCTTTTACTCAATGAAATGTTTTCACTTTTTTTCCCAAGGACCGAGTATGATGCCTGGTTATGTTATTGTTAACAATGTGTTTAAATGTTTGCTTCCGTTTCTTTAGAAACAATTACAGGATTACAAGGAAGGGCTTGTAGCCGAACCAGCACAGACCAAGCAAATAGGTAAACGCTTCCTTCTGTTGTCCTTATGTTTGAATGAACATGGGTAATCAATGGTGTTATTTTTCTCATGAATAGCACTGAACACAAGATAAGATTTAAAGGCAGTGTACACTATATTGGTAATTACTCAAAATAATTTGTAGTATAAAAACTTACTTGGTGACGAGTAATGAGGAGCTGTTGTATAAAACAGTGTGAGAAACAGCTCCCTCTGAAGTAATGTTTTCGAGAATGAAGTAATTTTCCACGAATTTGATTTCGAGACCTCAGATTTAGAATTTTAGGTCTCGAAATCAAGCATCTGAAAGCACACAACTTCGTGTGACAAGGATGTTTTTTTCTTTCATTGTTATCTTGCAACTTCAACGACCAATTGAGTTCAAATTTTCACAGGTTTGATATTTTATGCATATGTTGAGATACACCAGGAAAGATGACTAGTCTTTGACAATTACCAATAGTGTCCAGTGTTTTTAACTACAAAATAGTAAACTTGCAGCTACAACCATGGAGGTAGGCCTATACCTCCATGGTACAACCATCTGTAAACTCTCTTTTGGAGGAATGTTGTGTTGGCTCTGAAAAGAGTAAGGGCGATCTCAATGTTTCGTACAGTCTACCCTGCTCGCCTTCAGAAGCGTCATGACCACGCCAGCACTTTTTAGAGCCAACACTCCTCCAAAAGAGATTTTATACATATTTGTACTCGTAAGTTTACCATTTAAAGTTAACTCTTATATTATTTTCCACACCATGCAAAGTTTCAGACATCACTTATCACTGAACATATTTTATGTTTATCTGCTGGATGAGACTGCCGGCTGCTCGCACTAACCGCCATCTTCACTCACATCTATGGGTATTACGTCAATCTTAGGACTTAGGACGTTTCCCAACCCATGCACTGTAGTATGCAGACCTTTAAATTAGTCCTAAATTAGGACAAGAAGGACGTCCTAACTCGAGATAAGACGAGTCCTAACTCTTCGTGAAATCGACCCCTGGTTCACAAAGTTTGCATATTCATTATTATCATAATATGTTCATCTTGTTATATATACATGTATGGCCAGACTGGCTGTGTTTCTTACTGACTGTTTCTTATGTCTCATGTCTTATCTTTTTTAAAGGTCACGCCTCAGCGCCTGTATTTGAGGCGACGGAATCTGGTCAATCCGTCAGTACCGGGAACGAGTACGAGCCAGCTGCTTGGCAACCAGGTCAATCATCATCAAAGGTCAAATGAAGACTACTGAACGAGATAATTAAAACTATGTATTTATTGTACAAAACAATTGCAATAGATGTCAGCGGTCAAATGGAGACTACTGAATGAGTTATTAAGACTGTTTTTTTTTTGTGTACAGACAAATTATAAAACATGTCAAAGGTCATACGAAGACTACTGCCCCTGGGTTGCATCAAAAATAAATTCAAAGATTGCAATGAATGTCAAAGGTCAATTGGAAACTACTGAAAGAGATATTTAGACTATTTTTTGTACAAACAAAATTGCAAAAGATGTCAAAGGTCAGATGAAGACTACTGGATTGAATCAAGACTACATTAAAAGATTGCAATGAATGTCAAAGGTCAAATGGAGACTACTGAATGAGACATTTAGATTGCATTTTTGTGTACAAACAAAATTGCAAAAGATGTCAACAGTCAAATGAAGACTACTAGATTGAATCAAGACTACATTGGGTGCGTTCGTTTAGCTGCCCTGGGTCTACCCCGGTGTGTGGCGTTTTTTTGTTTTTCCAGGACGAACGTGGGGAATTATCTGCACACGTCCGTCCTGGAAAGAAAAAAACCCACACGACGGGGTCGACTCAGGGAAGCTAAACGAACGCACTCATTAAAAGATTGCAATGAATGTCAAAGGTCAAATGGAGACTACTGAATGAGATATTTAGATTGTATTTTTGTGTACAGACAAATTATAAAACATGTCAACGGTCAAATGAAAACTACGGGATTGAATCTAGACTAAATTAAATGATTGCAATGAATGTCAAAGTTCAATTGAAGACTTGTGATTTGTCTGAAACTCTTCACATTTAGAACCAATTTTTAATTAAGTCTTTTTTGCTTACTCTGTCCAATTCCTTCCTTCTTTCTGTGCCCGAATTTCCCCACTGCTTACCAAAATTTGTGAGAGCATTTGCCCTGCGCCTCTTGATCTTACCCCCATGTATATAAGATAGAAGTACTCATTGCATTTAAAAATTATAAACAATTTAAACTTATCGGAAATGTGTTATTGTCCATTGCGTGGAAATGTCGAGGCTGAGCGGTTAAGAGCACCGAATTCAAACTCTGGTGTTTCTGATCAGCAGAGTGTGGGTTCGAATCCCCAGCTGTGACACATGTGTCCTTAAGCAAGACACTTATCGATTGCTTCGTCCTTCGGATGGGACTTAAAGCCGTTGGTCCCATGTGTTGTGTAAGGCATGTAAAAGAACCCAGTGCACTTATAGAAAAGAGAAGGGGTCCACCCCAGGGTTCCTGGTTGTGGCTGCTGTATGCTGCTGTATGCTGTATTTATAAGGTAAATAGTTGGGTCTCAGAATTCATCATTGTAATAACCTATCTTTCTGAAAGTTTGTATATACTCAGCGCCTTGAGTATTGAACTAAATGTCAGTGATCAAATGACGAAAACTGAGACAGATATCAGGGGCTTTTTTAAAATCTTAGCTTAGGCTCCAACTCTGGCTGTTTGATGTTGGACATACTGGGCAAAAGTTTACACTGCTTCAAAATTGATGATGGAGCAAGGCCAGGTTTGGAAAAAGTCACAAGTTTACCGACTGTGGTGTAGAAGTTCAAATGGAGACGTCTGGATAGGTCGAGTCAAAACATGCAGTGAAAATTAAAGGAACATATTGCCTTGGATTGGTCGAGTTGGTCTTTGAAAAGCGTTTATGGCGTTTGTTAAACAATGCGTACGGTTAGAAAGATGTTTTAAAAGTAGAATACAATGATCCACACACATTTGACTCGAAATTGCGTGGTTTTCCTTTTACTTTAGGAACTAACACGGTCGCCCATTTATGGAAGTCAAACATAGTGACTCCCATAAATGGCCGCCAGTGTTTGTCGACGGTTACAAACGCTTTTCAAAGACCAACTCAACCGATCCAAGGCAACGTGTTCCTTTAAAAGCTTCTTAAAAATAAAGAGATGTCTGACATAATTTTTACTGATCTGAAAAAGTTTTATTCTGTAATCACAAAAATACAGTGTGCTGTTTGATGTCTTTAGTTTAGTTTTGTAGAAATACTGCCTTAGTTATGGGTCATACTAAATTTAAAAGCAGTGTGTTCACACACCGGAACAAACCGACATACAAAATACTTGGCACATAGAAAACTCAAGGTTACTAATTTTTACTTTTTTTCCTTATATTTTTTTATCTAATGCAATCCAAGATATCAAAGTTCTGTTTAAAATACCATAAATTTATGCCTTGAATTTACTAACTAAATCATCTTTGTATCATTATTGAAAACAGTTTCCCTTTCATATTACTGATAGCGAGAAATAAATGTGCTAATTATTTTAGGTTTTTTTTTGTTACTGCAAAACGACTATGTGACATTAAAACCAACTACTTCTTTTGTTTGAGGTGATATGCTTGCACAAAAAAACTTTAAATGTAATGTTCTTTCCACTCAAAGATATTTTTTTTAAATAAAAAGAATGTTTACTCCACCTTTTAAGCTGACAATGAACAGTGCATCCAATCGAAAGATCTAAATAAATCAATAGCCATTTCATTTTTGTTTTACTTTATGAAAACTGAATACATCCAAAGCGTGTCTAAATAATAAAGCATCTAGCAATGCATTGATAGAAATCATCCCACAAACTTGGTCTCTATGTATTTTCTTCAAAGCATACAGGATTAGAAGAGATGACAAAATGGTCACTGACAGTGTTCGTGTTGTGTGTGATCAACCATGTACACCTCATAGATGTATATATGAGAACTAGAGGGTGCACTGGCCTATATACGCGCCCCGACATGCGCGCAGGCGGCCATTTCCTAAGTTGAACAAACAGGCATTGCTTAGCATGTGTTTGTGCGGCCATTTTGTAAGTTGACAAAACAACATCGCGTCAGCGTTCAATAAACACAAACTCCAACATGTAATTCGTATTCAACACGCGTACATAATGGCAGGCGCGTACATAATGGCAGGCACGTCTTGTTGCGGTCCCGTCGTGTTTGTGCGCCCTCTAGTTCTTACATATAACTCTATGGTACACCCAAAACAAACCTGTGAATATCTTGGCTGAATCCGATTTGCGCCTCGGAATATAATACACAGTGGAAACACAATTTTCAGCATGTCCTTAATTTCGGATGTAACGACCAAAATCAGCTGTTGTGTTCTTTTGCACTTTAGTTACAGTCTTCTTGAATATGACCTCATTTCAGAGGGAAAAATTCCACACAAGAAATGGATTCAACATGAACTTCACAGTCACCAGAGTTTCAGACTAAAATTAATCAATGGTGTTTTTATCCTTACCAATTCTGTATATCACCTTTATAACATCCTACTGGACCGCTAAATTATCACTAAATTCATTGTAAGGGCATATAAGCTTATAACAAAGGATGAAATAAATTTCAATAAACAGTATTTACATTGATGCAGATCCTACATTAAAACGAGCGGAATGTTTAATTAAAAAAATCCTAGGTTTGTAATCCGCCCTGAATTATTTGTAATGATAAATATTTTACAGACTAAAAAAAAAATCATTATGCATTGACCAAACCAAACAACTTGTATGAAATTATTTTCTAAGTCAATACAAACAATACAACCTATCTTGGGTTTTTTGTTCAACGCATCTTTTTAGTAATTCAATGCCATGCATAACCAACTAAATGAATTTCATGCCAATAACTTTTTTTTTAGTAAAGAAATGACACTCCATCCAGTTCAACTAAAGAAAATACACCAATTTTGTTTTAATCTTTAATGATCACTATTTTGTATCTACATATTAAAGGTAGATTTCCTCACAAGCACTTTGCAAGATCAGAGGATTCCAGATCTTAAAGTCAATGGGAGACTTTGTGGTCTATAGAGGGCAGCAGACTAACAAGGTTGTAAATGTATTGTCCTCGGGAATTATGCCAATACATGTAGACTTTTTCGCAAATACCCATTGCGCAAGCACTAACTGAGGAATGAAGTGCATGCTGGTCTAACTAGCGATCAAACTTGATTTCTAGACCAGCTTAAAAAAAGTCTCATTCGTGCCTAATGCAGGGTCTTTTGTTTGCTACTAACGACATGAACAATTTACCTGGTATGTTTTTCTGCCACCTAGAATTCTGACTGATTTCAGAGCCTTAAATTGTTAATGCATAGTCTTGGGTTGTACAAATGAAGTGCCATTAAATAATCGGTGTTCTTCCGCCAATGGGGGACGGGAGAAAACTTCTTCAATTCTAAAATACAATCTAGATTTATACAATGAAATATACACCTAGATATTCTTCTTTTTTTTTATTCTACAAAAATAGACTGACAATCTCAAGTGTTTGTACAATCCTAATAGAAAGGCTGCTCTTCAACAAACTATGTGCACACTTTTCTTAATAGTATTTTTGTTTTGTACAGATCTCTATCTTGGTTTATGACCAAGATTTAAGAATTGGAAGAATGTGATAGTTAATACTACAATTGGCAGAATCAGACAGTATACTGATGTCCAAAAGAGGTTCCCATTCCTGTTGCAACAGAATGGTAATTTTTGTTTTGTACCCAGAAATTTAAGGTGTCTTACTCACATTGTGATGTACTTTTGTTCTTTTAAGAACAAATCCGATTGGAGTTCTACATTTTAGCAGGAGCAAAAATATCTCTCAAATTTATACCTTTCAAAAAATGGATGTTATAGGTTAAACTATGACTCTGTAATGGCAACCCCTTGGCTGCCATCGGTAAGGTCAAACAATGGAAACCTGCCCGTGTGTATGCTCTGCGCACAACTTTCAGCAACTGATAGCTCTTCATTGACCCCAGTGATGGCGCTGTATTCGGTTATGCGATCATATTATGCAAGGGTTTACTGCTGAAGACCTTACACAATTCAGCTCTCATGTTATGTGAAGCAGAGGGCAATGGTAAAATCCGACACCTCACGATCTTCACAAGAATGTTTCACTGAGTGTCATTCAAAACTATCTGCTGTACCTTCCAAATCTCTGTAATAATAATTCTGTAACAACAGATAATGGGAACTTCTTTGGCTTGACATCGTATGTATCCTATTTTTGTACTCCTATCTACACCACACACACACACGCACATGGACAGTGATATCCACTGCATAAAACTCTTTAGCCAATCTGTACAATTTCAAAAAATAAATCTGGTGCAAGATACAAAGTACTGGTACATGTACATTCCTGACTTATAATCATCAATTTAAAATAAAAACTCACGGGTTAAATCAACAAAAGCCCCCCCCCCCCCCCCACAAAAAAAACAACAACTAAAAAACAACAAAACAAACTGTTATCTAACCGAGCTTTCATACCAGTAAATATATTGTTAAGAAAATATTCAATCTTCATTATCAAGGGATAAATGCATTCATAAAAATAGAAAAGTACAGTGATTGAATATCAAAGTTATTATTTTTTTTTTTTAATAAAGTAAAGACTTTGTCACTTGTGCTATTAAACAAAAAGAAACATAGAAAAAGTTTCTCAAAAAAAGAGTCCAATATCTACAACTATGTGACATACCTTTTGAAAAAATACAGCTTTAGTTTTCAAAGAAGCTTATATATGTTTATCACATGGTTAAATGTTGTCATGTTAAAATTGACAGTTTTAAACTAAAGCTATTTTATGGACTTCAAAAATTCAAATTGACAAAATCAACTATCCTGCTTGCAGTTAATCCCACTTTTAAAAAAGATTAAAATAAGACATCAAATACTAATTTATTATTGTTTTATCAAACATCAAACTCTAATTATTTGTAAAATAAAAACAGATCCTTAACTCGCCGTCTGTTTCCAACCTATTTTTAAAAATAGATGCCATTAATTCATTTGGTCTGACTTGAATACAATGTGCAAACTTGTCTACTGCGTTAAGATTTCAGAATCACTTTTTTAATATTTATGTGTGGTTTGTTGATGAGCCTCATGTCTTCCCTAAATCATCCTGAGATTATGTCGTCAAATGTTTTTCTTTACCAGACTCCTCACTAGACTTTCCATGTCATATCACCCAACTGCATTGAAATGAGGTCATTCAGCTAGGGAGGTCATATCAAAAGGTCATGTTTACTTATCAAAGACTTGTCAAAACAGAGTGTACATTGATAAATTCGTCTGTCAAATCCACATTGTTGCTTACTGACTTTTGAGGGTATGACCCTACAGGGTATGATGACCCTACAGGGATGACCCAAAACAGCATTAACCTTAGCATTTGTTAACCTACAGGGTATGACCCTTCAGTCAATGATCTTACAGGGACGACCCAACAGGGACGACCCTACAAGGTATGGCACTACAGAGTACGACCCTATAAGGAATTTCCCAACAGGGACGACCTTACAGGGACATCCCTAGAGGGGACCATCTAGGCTATGACCTTCCAAGGTATGACCTTACTAAATACGCCTTGGCATCCTATTTCAAATCATCAACCTTCGTCACTCTCATCAACCAACTTGCTGCTTTGACACCAACTTGTCTCACTCTAGATCTGCCGTGGGATGTTACTTCGGATGAATGTCATGGGAGTCTTCGGAGGTCAGTTGAGGTCAGTTGAGCAGGTGCTAGTGGGGTAAAGATGACCTAGTAGAATGCATACGTTGACCGGTACGGCTGCAATAACAATACAAATCAACAAATAGTTGAATGGTTGATTGTCTCACACATTAAATAACCAATCTTTTAAAAGGGAAGGAACACCATTGCTTCTTTCTGCAGCTTTCTTTTCTCCCAATTTACATCAATGAATCCAAAAAGAGGGTAAGAGGGAAAAGTAACAATTTCCCTTTCCGTATTGTTTGTACCATGAAAATCTACTATCAAAAGGAGCATTACAAAGACAGTGGTAGCATAAGATCTCAACAAAAATATCTGCTTTTCTGGGGGGATTTTTCTGCTAAAAGAACCAACATTTTTAGTAGATCATTGTTGAGAGTAAAACATTATTGATGGTATTGCTTAATATCTTCCATGTTAAGGTTTCAAACACTTAGTCACCCGCTACGCCCAGCACTTTGAAAAGTTATATGGCCTCAGCCTACTTGTGGGAAAAAATCTCCTTATCAGCCATTCCATGGTATTTGCGCTTCATAGTAAAAAAATTAAAATGGTTATCAGTGAAGTTTTTACATTTATTTTGAAACAAGAACACCTAGTGCTTCTATTTCTAAAAAGACTTTATAAAAATATTCTTTATTGTTTTTGTGACAGCCTTGGGAGTAAAGGGTAAAAAGTGTACACTGAAGTCTGAAAAATCCTTGAAATTCAGGTTTTGAAAAAAAAATCATGAAACAATAGGTGTTCAGATTTAATCATTATGTATAAACAACAAAGAGTCATTAGTAAGGACAGCCAAAATTAAATATACCTTTTTGAACTATTGACTTTTGAAAAATGGGAGTTAATTTTTACCCTCGTTTTACTGTCACGCGAGTCACAAAAAAAATGATTATAGTATTTTTTCTGTTATAGACCCTCAACATTTTTTTTCTTCTCTCTCATAATAGTGGTCTTTTCAAAGGGTCTTTCAAGAATTTATTAGGTTTTTTTTACCTAGGCATTCTACTTTTTAAAAAAAACACCCTCGAGTTTGTCACGCGAGTCACGGCAAATGCACTTAATGCACATGGTTGGCAAAAGCTACCAAAGTATTCTGGGGATGATGTCTACATGGAATGTTAAAAAAGCACCCCAGCCCACTGGAACATACTACTATGCCCCTTAATTTATAAATTTATGTTAGAAAAAGGAATTATTACAGTGTACAATTATGACTTGGCACACTGTCAGCAGATCATGTTGAACTACATGTACCATGTGTACACTGCATACTGCACTGTACAATGTATTCACATCTGCATAATTTAAATAATACAAGGAATGATAAACTTAAAACAAGAACGAACAAAAATATTTGATGAAACTGGGTATTTTAAGACAGTATTCTTAAGTTAGATTTGGAGAGGGGCATCAATAAAGAAATTACTTAACAGATGTACATGTACTCAGCCTAACACAGTCTAATGCCATTAGAACTTGACACCAAAATTGGTTGTTTCTTATCAACCTACTCTGCCAAGCGTAGTGAGAAAAAAGTCCTTCCCCCAATCACAAAACAATATAATAATTTCTAGTAAGGGTTCTCTCTATGAGTTTGAGTGGTTCTGAAAAGAACTGGTGGTTTCACAACTCTACGTTTCGACCAGACAGTGTTGTTGAACCACCAATTCTTTTCAGAACCGTCCCAACATTACCATGTTTAAGTCAAAGCCTCTTCAGATTCTTAATTTTCCTTTAAATGTTGCTTCAGGTGTTTCTTCCTTTGATGAAAAGATTCAATTTCAAGTACTAAGTGTTCTGAATGAAATAAATTGTTCTTGTTATGCAGTATCCTGTTTAGCTATTGTATATTTTCTCACTTGTCACGCGAGTCACAAACTTCTGTCACGCGAGTCACGTTGCATTTAACAAATTTTCAATTTTTTAAAAACTTTTTATTTTGTACTTTTTATTGTAAAGTATAGTGCTTCTCTTGTACTTAAAAAAAAAGTGATCCGGGACTAAAAAGTTTCTCTGAGTTCTCACGAATGGGCAACGGCATACAGGGATACAAGACCTTTCATTTTTTGGCAGTCACGCGAGTCACATTTTTGGAACACCTATAAAAACATGATACCTACACAATTTGTGTTCATTTTTTATTTTTTATTATAGGGCTCTTTACTAAGTTCATATAAATTGAGTTACATGAGAGCCACGTTTTATATTTTGGAGTATAGATCTTTCAAAAGTTGAAAAACCAGTGAGATTGTCACGCGAGTCACAATGGAATGGCTGTTATGGGATGTTAAAACAAGCTACGACTATTCCACTTAGATCAATTAGACCTTATGCATTGACTTCATCCAGCTTCTACTTTAAAGGAAAATCGATGATAAAACAATGGAAAAATGCAGTTAAGTACACATGGTGCTTAGGATGGGGCACTGAGCAACTTCATTTTTGACCTCTCCGTGAGGGTGCTCTGTTCAAGTGACGTCATGTGCATAAGGTCTATAATACAGGAATGAGATTCTGAAAAAATTAAAAAGACTGAATATTGTTCATAGCAGGAGGTGAATAACACACGCATGCTTCAAAAGTCAATTTTTAATTCTGAATTGAACACAAAAGGACAGATTTTCAAAGTTGGAAAGTCGGAATTCCGCCAAAAAGCAGAAGAATCTCATCCCTGAATAGTGAGTCATGCAGCTGCAGTATTTATCAAAATTTAAAAGGGAAAAACTTCACGTTTGTCCCCCAGATTTTTATGGCACACTGTGAAACCAAAAATGAGATCAGCTAAATTTGCATGCCTGTAGTTCGTAAGAAAAGCTCGTAAGATTCATTCGAAGGAGAAAACATACAATCATTGAAAACTGCAGATATCGTAAAATGGTAGCTTTTTTCATTACAGATAAGAAGCAATGCAAGATAAAAAGTAAAAGATTAAAAAACAGGATTAGCACACACAAGCCTGATGGTTTATGAGAAGAAAGCAAAGTTAGAATTTTCTACAACTACTGGATCCACTCTGTGTACAATGCTGCCCTCTACTGAGAAGGAAAGGACCAGTCCTAAACAAATTAAAGGCTCAGTGAACACATCTTCCCTGTTAGCTGGAAAAACGAAGAGCTTAAACCGAGTATGCTACTGGTGCTACTGGAGACCTGTGTAAAGTGAGCCCTCAACTGGTAGTGTACAGTGCGGATGGTCGAGTATTTGGAGAAGCATAATAATGTGCAGAGTGCAAACGGCTTTGTGACAAAAAATAGCCAAGGTTAGAAAAACTGGTTAGTAGCTAGTCTCCATTCATGTCTGACCTATTCAGACTGCCGAGTTAGTATCAGTATGGCAGGAGAAATATGCAGAGAAAACAACCTTGAAACAAGACTAGACTAGTTAGTATCAAACAAATAAATAGATAATCTTAATGACAAATACAATGTACATCAGGTGCAATACATATGCTGGTCTTGCAGTGATTGAGAACTATGATGAATTTATTTCTTCGGTGCTTTACATGCAGTGTGATTGTTCCCCTCACCCCTCTCTCAGTCACAATGCCCCACCCCTTATTCTTCTCCTAGATGGTTTCATCCAAACAATAAGGTGCAGAGTGTAAAATGAAATTATTGCATGCTGTGAGGTTTGTGTTTCAGGCAACACTCGCAAACCTTTAGTAGTATACATGTAGGTCGGTGGAGGCAAAGTCTGAAAACTGCATGTTGCAAATGCAGGCATGATATGCATCCGGGTGCAGTTTCATAGAGCTGCTAAAGCACAAAATGCTGCTTATATGCTTGACAAGGACAAATAAGCAGGGAACCAGTCACAGACTGCATACATAATATGGTATCTTGGCTGACAACCTCTTTCTGCTAAGCAAAATTGTTTTGCACTTTGCTGATTTTTATGGTTAAAAGCAGCACTGACTTGACAAGGAAACTGTTTGTCCACAGTCTGCCATTTTGGGAGTCAAATTCTATGCAAACCTCACCCAAAACAACGCAAGATTACAGTTTTGATTACGCCAGTTGAACTGCAACAAGAAGTTTTTGGGGGACTTTTCAGACTATCTAATAATATTATCTAACTGATGTGAAACCCATTGCATTGGCTGCTGTGGCGAGATCAAATACTAGAAATCATGCGCATGCCACGAATAACTAATAGCAAGTCTTCCTTTGACCTCAGGACCACAGTGAAGGCAATATATCGCGATATTCGATATAATCGCAATTAATGAAATTTGACATCATCAGTCTTAAAACTCCAAGTGAAAGTTGTAGAAGAGACAGTCCTAGTATAAGAGAGGTGTTCTAATGACCTATTATTCTGGTTTTACTCCAAATCTATGGGGTAACAGCTAGCAAATACACCGCGATATTTAATCGATATATCGATATATCGCAACTATCGCGATTATCGCGATTATATCGATATTTCGATTAAAACCAAATCCATCCAATATCGAAATCGTGTCCAAATTAATATCGCGATATTCGATAATATCGTGATATCGCCCAAGCTTAATGTGCACACGATAAAGAGACATGTGCTTGCAATAAAATCAGGTGAACAGCTAGCCGTGAGTGCAGGGTTTCGTGTCGCAGAAAAAAAAGCAGATGGCCCACTCAAGTCAAGCTGTGAGAGGAACGGATTACTAGCCACGCGAGGATGCTTCAAAATGATGAGGAAAAGTTGGAGCAGCCACACGCAAGTGTGAGGGAGAAAAAAACTAAAATAAATAAATAAAACCACATGAGAGTTTTGCCCCTAACTGTCTAGTCATGTTGTGTGCACACTGACTCACCGCCTACTGTCATCGAACCTGTACATTTTATCATGTTCTGCATACAACTGTTGAATCATCTGCATGGCCGAGACCAGAGGAAAGAGGGAGGTGGGAAGGGGGTAGGTAGGGGAGGGGAAGGTAAATACGCTATTAACGAAACTAAAGCACAGCATGCAGACTCTTTATACTAATACAAATGTACACACACGTATAATTTCAGGGCCCGATTTCATAGAGCTGCTTAAAGCAGACAATAGTGCTTACAGTTTGGTGGTTTTCTGCTTAGCAAAAATAAGCAGGTCACCATTCACAAATAGTACATGTGATATGTAATTTGGCCAGTTATCTTATTTTGGTAAGCACAGTTGTTTGGTGCTAAATAGTTACTTTTTGTGCTCCACAAGAGTGTCATACACTTTGTGAAAATTGCTTGGCATGATAGTTTGTATGCATATTTTGAAACTGCATTGGGGCGAGGTTCATAAAAGCCGAAAACAAAACTCCAAAGCACAGACAAATCTTGCTTAGCAGAAACAGGTTACAACAGGTTTTCTGCAAACATTTTTGCTCATCAGCTCAATTTGCTAAACACCATTTTCTGGTTAACAACTTTATGAAATTGGGCCCAACTCTTTGAGAATCAAACAATAGTCTGTTGGCTTTAATAAGGAACTAAGGAACAAAGTATCAACTAATTTTACGCCCTCAAAGGTTGAAATTGGAAGTCTTTGACAAGTACTTGTTGCAAATAGGTTGACGCGATATAATTCCAGCTTTTAATATGATTTTAAATCAACTTTGATCCAAACAAAACATTTATAGGAAAAAAAACAAGCAAGAAACTCAACAAATGGGAACTTGTTCAAAGTCTAATGTGTTAATTCAACATCATGAACTAATGGAATTAATAAATAGAAAATAACACTGAACTGATCACAGCGAACAAGTTAAATGACATTCATTTTAATTTTCACAAAAACACACAAAACTTTTGTTTTTACCTGAGTTTACGAAAAACTTGTTTTTATAACATTTTATTGGTTAGCGACTAATTTAAAAACTAGAAAATTTTGGAACCACAAACAATTAACAAGCCAGACCTTAGTAACGACACAACAACAAAAGGTCACTACATCATGGGGATCACAGGGTCACAAGGTCATAGGGTCACACTTACTGGTGTAGTTCGTGGGTGGTATTTCAGTGAAGTTGGCAACGAGTAGTCACCCGTGTTATGCCCTGTGGTATACTCTTTGTTAATCCTAGTCGTGCTATACGGTGGAAGTGGGGAGGAGAAAAAAGGAAACTAGACCTGTGTTATAAGGTTAACATGCAGTTAGGGATCTTGTGTTAACGAGAGTCTCCTTCCATCTCATGAAAGTGAGACGTCAGATGGAGTCGATTCCGTAAAAAAATAAAAGAACATGCTTTCCAAATTGCAAAGACACTAAGACACAGTATAAAACATTGAGAACCCCTGGAAAATAGTCAAACTAGTTGGGTATAATAACATACTTTTAGGTGAGATCAAGAGATAAAACCTTAGTGTAACACTACCGTACCAATGTCATACGTACCCACTCCAGAGGCCCCCCCCCCCCACCCTCCCTTACAGAAAACACAAAACATACTTTCCAAATTGCAAAGACACTAAGACACAGTATAAAACATTGAGAACCCCTGGAAAATAATCAAACTGTTTGGGTAGAAAAAATACTTTTGACTGAGATCGAGAGATAAAAACTTATTCTAAATTACCACACAAAAAACCCACTCCAGTGCCCCACCCCCGATACCCACCCTTCCTTACCGAAAGCACACAACATGGAGACCATTTAGTGTATAACAGGGACTGGTAAATAACAAGTGAGCAGGGGAGATACAATGTAGTACCCCTACAATGTAGTACAGCCCTACCCCAAGCCTGTTTTTTTTCAAAAAGTAAACACCACCAACAGACAAAAGCAGTACAATAATGAAATTGGATCGGCAGTAAAAAATGAACCTGGCATATCTACACATCATCATCTCTAAACAGTATGTCAAGATTGTTAAAAAATCAACAAAGCTCAACATGTTTTAGTCAATCTCAAAATGCAGTCAATGGTCATGCTCAAGTTAGAGAGGGAAATCCATTCCATATAACTAATGACACGTACCGATCGAGTCTTGGCGGGATCATTTGACATGTTTGAAATAGAAGAAACTGTGGAAGGAAATGTTAAGTTACCAGACGTTTGAATAAACCATCTTGGATTTTCTCGTGCAGTCTAGTCTCTTGACTCGCATCCTGAAACTAAGGCGGTATCGAAATTGGTGGCTACTGCTACGACTGGATCATCACCTCATTATGCGTTGAAGTATAAGAGGTCCTTAGCGACACCCTTATACACAGTCATAGTCGTAGCATTACATATACATACTCAAGAAAAGGAAGGAACCCAGTTTCCTTTTCCCTTTTAAGCTCAGATCAAAAAGAGATTGAAGTCAACTTCTTCAAGTCCGAAACCTTGTGAGGATAAATTGTGCAACCAAAGCCCAAATCACCTTCACCTCAAAGCAAGCAAACACACAGGATTTGTTTTGGTTTTTTTAAATTGCGAAAAAAGCACCTTGAAGAAGCAGGAACCAAGAATTTGAGAAGGAAGTATTGAGGCTTTAATGGATAAGAGCTGCATTTCTGATCCAGTCTTTGTCAAGTCATACTTGAAGCAAAATTCTATCTTTCTACATTAGGCATGTAACTTCATAAAATGGTTTAGGCTTGGCAAAAGCCATCCATGAGAGACTTTTGGACGGTCCTTTTTAACAGTTTAGCACCAGTAGTGCGCAGGCTCAGACCTTCCCACACAATACTAAGCATGTGCGCATACGCTCAGAGTCGCTAAAAAGGACCAGTATGTCTGCTGCCGCCAGCGTCTCAAAAGTCTCCCATTGATGCTTTGTCAAGACTATCTGAATGAAAAGATCATTATTTGCCAGCACTTTAACCTTAAAAGTTATCCAGTCTCAAAACCTTTAGTCTGGTATCAGGGTTTGATTTTACCTTTTGAGGGGTGAGCTGGTAGCAGCGGAATGTCTCGTGCTTCGTCTTGGTGCTGCACTATGGCTAGCGGCTGATGCTACCTTGCTGCTCTTCAATGGGGAGCTTGCTACTGGACTTGAGGTTGAAGACGTGATCCTGAATGGTTAAAGAATGATAAATTTAGTGGACCTCAATTTACATTCCTACATACAACATAATTTTATACACCGCCATTCCATAAAGATCTGCACTGCAGTTTGTGATGATACAATATGAGCAAGAGCAATACAGATCAACAAACTGAAAACAATCAATATGGGAAAAGTTATGTTTTTCTTAAAAACATTCAGCGATTTTGCAGTAACGGAGTGTAGGTTGGAGATTGTGGCATAGTGTTGGTGCAACAAAGTAGAATGATCTGTCACAACAAGATTTGCTGCGAGAAAATTATCTGATATATTCACAAATGAAAAACAAGTTTTAATAATCAGGGATGAGATTCTTCCGCCTTTTGGCGGAATTCCGACTTTCCGACCTTGAAAAACTGTCTTCTTTTTTTTCAGTTCCAACTTTCTAAAAATCTCTGACTTTGGCAAACTGAGTTCTGAACCCTTTCACTTTCCAACATTTAAATTGACAATAAAAAAATAACAAACATGATAAATACATGTGTTATAGCAAATATAAATTGCTTGTTTCACATTACATTCTAAATTTGAATAACTATTTACAGGTTATACAATAAATCATTATTAATCAATACTTGATGAACAACTCTGCATAATAATAACACATATTTATTGGTATAAGAATCATTTACTGGTGGGTTTTGTATATCTATCAAATACTATCATCAAGCCAACATCTTAGCTCTCCTCGTAACATTACAAGTTTGTATAAAGACAAGAAGGCTATGTTGATATTGAGTGGTTATGGCTGTTGGATTCTCCACTTAAGTTGAGCAGATATGGCTAAGCGAAGAATGCTTAGTAGCGTGGAGTACGTACACGGAATTATTTGATGTAAGCGCAGAATTTCCAGCTTCTGTAAGCGCTGTAAGCAAAGCCATGAAATTGGGTCCTGGTCTATTGGGGGAGTGAGGTTACCTGTAATCAAGTGGTGGGCTTGGTTAGAATGTACATGTATGTACTTGACTCCTATCATAAGTGAACATTGATTTTGGAGAAATGAAACAACAAACTACATCTTACTTTTTGCCCGTTGCTTTTGTCCTGTAGCGTGAATCCACAAAGGTTGATATGAACCGGGTAAAGGAATAAGAAATACATTAGCTGTGTATGGAAACAACGATCAGGAACAGATCATGCCAACACACAAGACTCAAAGTTTGTTTTCACACAGATGTTGCAATCAGCATTCAAACAGCACAGGTCCAAGACACAATGAAATACACGCAGCAAGCAGAGTATCACTTCAAAACTTTCCTGGAATTCTTGCATGGGCCTTTTTGACATACATGTACATTTCACCCACTGCAGAGTGCACTGAAAACATGGAGGTTTGAGTTGCTTTTCTTTCAAACAGAAGTGCCCTCTATCAAAAGAAAAATGCTATACAAAGATACATATAACCAGTGTAAGAGTCATTGCTAAAAAAAGGTCTGAATCTAGGCTCCAACATTTGTTGAAATGATGGCATTTCCACCTTTTGTAAACCCCTGCAGTTATAGATTGCAAGGGGCCTCAGCGAACAGTATCATCAGTGGTACATTAGGTGAGCAAACAGCATGATTTCTCCATACATGTTTGTGGACAAAATAACGGCAATTTTGTCACCAGGCAGACATCAAAAGGGTACAAATTCAGATAAAAGTCTGAAAATCTTAGCTCAATTTATGTGCTTTTGTTAAAATCTTCTAAAAACAGTTAAACAATACTTGCGGGCTGCTATTTTTTTTTTTTTTTTGCTGTTTCACAAATATTTTAGTCAATCTCTCAGGATCATTTTGATCACTCTTGAAAGAGCTGGTTGGGATTTTTCTCTCAATGTTTTGACTCATGTTCCTTGGAACGTCCTTAGCTCTATGACATGACATATCAGGGAAGGCACAATGACTTGAATCCAAACTATTAAATGTACCCAAAAATCAAGCATTTGCCAGCAGTTCTAGGCTGGCCCTAAACACAGGTATTAGAAAAAACAACCACCCAATACAAACTGCCACTGCAATTACATGTGAATAGAACTGACGATGGATGCAACAAAAACAACAAAGCCACGCTACAAAGTCAAGCCTTGCGTCAAATAAAATCCCATGCAATCGACACTAACACAGATTCATGCACAAAAGAAATCACACCAACCATTCCAACTAAACAATTATAAAAAAATAAATTTCTTTCATTCCACATCTTTTCAGACTACAGGCCTGATACTTGGTTCTTGCAAGGGCAACGCAGCTCTTCCTTGTAAAGGGCGCCTCTATGAGGACAATCTCAATTGCAAGGGGCACCAAGGCAATGACCAGGGGCATGGAGGCAGTTGGCTGTTGATTTGTGAAGTATCAGGCCTGAGAACTGATGCTTTTTGATTTTTCGAAGGCTTGAAGTCTTTTAATATTTTTGTAGGCATCTGAAAGCACACAAAATTGTGCACTGAGGGTGTTTTTTCTTTCATTATTCTCTTGCAACTTTGATGACCAGCAATTGAGTCCAAATGTCGTGGTTTGTAATTTATGCATATGTTGGGATACACCAAGTAAGAATACTGGTATCTGACAATTACCAAAAGTGTCCAGTGCCTTTTAGGGTAACATTCATTCGGAATTCATACAGCATTTGTAAAAAAAAAAAAATAGACAACAAGTCACAATTCCACAGCTCAAGAAATACCAAATTACCTCAAGAAATTACGAAGAGCTTGATTGCTAAAGAAACAGAAAACGGGAGTGAAGTTTTATTAACATGTTCCTGCAATGTGACATTACATTCCTGGATAGCTAATACAAGTCAACTATTTACATAAGACTTCAAAAGATAAAAGGGAGTATAAACTAACAAGAGGGATGTTTATTTACAAAATGCTCTACTACCACCCCTGGGCTCAAATTTCACACTGGACTACAGTAATATCACGATAGAAAAAGTCATGCGGTCTTAAAGGAACACGTTGCCTTGGATCGGTCGAGTTGGTCTTTGAGCAGGCGTTTGTAACCGTTTGTTATAAAATGCTTATATGGTTAGAAAGATATTTTAAAAGTGGAATACAATGATTCACACACATTTGCCTCAAAATTGCGTGGTTTTCCTTTTACTTTGCGAACTAACACGAAAAATTTGACTCCCATAAATGGCCGGTTTGTTGACAAGGTAAAAAGGAAAATCACGCAATTTTGAGTAATACTTGTGCGGACCAATATATTCTACTTTTAAAATATCTTTTTAATCATAATAACTTTATAACAAACGTAGGCAACGTGTTCCTTTAAGTTTGTCAATTGGATAATATTACCTCACAGTATCTTGTACAAAAACAAATTATGTTGCAATGTCAACTTCTGATAACATACATTTAAATTATGTGTGAGTAATGAAGTTTACTTTAACACCCATAAAGACAAATGAGTAAACTCTTCTCTTACATGCTTTCAGTGCTTGTTCAATTAAAAACAATTAAATGCGTGTTAAAATGTATGAGGAAATGTTTTCTAATTTTTATTCGGGTCATGTGAAAAACGTTCTGCAGCCGATTTCACGAAACGAGTTAGGGCGAGTAACCCGTCCTAACTTAGGATTGGTTCAATGCGTCCCAAGGTCTTTAGATACGGATTTTAACTCATCCCAAGTCCTAAGATTAATCCTAAATTAGGAAGAGTTTGGTGAAATCGACGGCTGGTCCAGTAAACATTTTGAGCTATAAGCCTTGGGGTTTTTCCCCCAAAGTGAGCCCTGCACCATCAATGATTTCATAAATTTATCTTAGAAAAATGAAAAGATATTGCACAATCTCACTAATGCCTACAACTACTTTCACCTTAGTTTAAAAATACATTCACCTTAGTTTCAAAATACATTCACATCAGGTGTAAATTTGAAAGTGTAAAAGCGATAAACCTGAAAACAAAAAGGCAGAATCGACAGGATCACTAGATCCCAAAAAAATTAGTTTAGGTTTAAGGATCAAGAGGCAATCGTCTTGAAACATTGTCTTACCTGTGAGGCTGCGTCGTCGATCTTGTATGAATCTTAGCATCATCCATCCTGGAATAAAAACAACAGATTTCAACACTTAGCACACGTTGGCAAGAACAAAATGCCTGAATCTTAAATTTTACATCTGCGTTTTTCCAAATCAAGGTACTTAAATTAAAGAAAAGTTTTATTTTTTAGTGTTCCCTTGCATTACAACAAAAAGAGTTTTCCCAAAATGTATAGTACAAGACGCTGACTTTAAGCCACCCCCCTTCCCCCTAAAAACTGAGGGGAATTACAATGAAAATTAGTTGCTCACAAACTCATACCTCAAAACTTGTATTAAGTCTTAACATCAAAGAAGTGGTGTTATCCAGATCAAAGCAGGGCCCAATTTCGTGGCTCGGCTTACCTGCTTACCGTTGAATTCTGCGCTTACAGTGCAACCCCAGAATTTCTGTACTAGCTGTGTGAGCAAAGAATGCCTAGTGTTGTGAAATATGCTGAATCTTTGCTAGCGGTAAGCAGAGCCATAAAATTGGGTCCTGGCCTGTAGCTGTAAATGGAATTATGAACTCTCACCCACTTCATAAAAGTTCATTAACCTACAGCAACAAGTTCGCTTTGATCATTTTTTTTTTTTTTTTTAATGTTTACATATCCTGTTCGATCATACCCTGGATCCAACCCGCATGCCCTCAATGGAATCCCAACATACTTCAACGCTCCTGTTGTAGCAGACCGGACTTTTCTGGACACTTTCAGCTGTCGCAGTTTGTCTCCTTGTGTCAGCGCACCGGAGGTGTGCGTCTTGGATCGCAGTGAGTAACTCTCATCATTTCGCTCCTTTAAATACAACAAATATTTTAATGTTAAATAATAATCGTCAGTAAAAAAAATTTTTAAACAACACTTATGCTATTAATTTTGGTTTTTACCCAAATACACCTATGTGTGTTAGCAACGTCTACTCAGTACTTACCAGAGTTCTGTGAAAAAATCACAGGCATATTACTTGGGTGGGATTCGAACCCACGACCTTTTCACAGAACTCGGGTAAGTACTGAGTATGCAGTGCTAACACACGGTGTATATGGGTAAAAACCAAAATTAATATTCTTTATGCCCAATGCAAATTTAACATCTATTAAACACTTATGCTATTAATTGGCTGGCTTACAGTACATCTGTTCCTGACAATCAAATAATCATTATCTTTGTGACTTTAAGACATAAAATAAGGCCTTCGCACCAGGGCCTAATTTCATAAAGCATGTAAGCACAAAAACTTGCTAAGCACAACCAAATCTTGCTTAGAAAAAAAACCAGCCAGAATACCACACAGTTACCATTGCTGTGACTGGAAGCACATTTATTCTTGACTAGCAAATAAATTTGCACAGCAGAATTTTCTGCTCAACAGCTTCATGACATTTTTTTCACAGCTTCATGTATAGTTACTAGCTTAAACCTAAATGTAATTGCTTGTATCTGGTCCCCTGCCAATTTGTGCTAAGCAGTAACTTCTGCTAAACAGTTTTCTGAATGCATACCTCATATGGGTGGTCGTTGTCTGTGATGGATATGTCATCCACAGCCCTGAGGATGTGTGAGACGCCTTGCTTGTAGTTCATCTGACCCTTCCTGGTCTTGGATCGGGATATATCTCCTTGAACCCACATACTGGCTTGCTTCCTGGAAAGGAGGGAAACAACAAATGTAAACATAGCGGACGATGATGGTACACTGCAGTAAACATTATTTAGCAGTGTTGTTGACTTTAGTCAGAGACTTTGACTTGGATCAGACGATATAATATGAACCCCAAAATTACGTCAGTCGAATTGGGTCAATATGCATTTAAGAAAAATTAAAAAGAATAGCAGCAGAACTTTAGGTTTTCAATACATGTACATGTACCTCTAGTTATAGGAGACAGGAATATTGGCTACTCTTTATAATATTTGGTCCATTGGAAAAAAAGTAGGAATATTTTATTGAGTACAAGGGCTGACCTACATGTACACATAGTGTGGTTTAAAGAGGCATTTCAGGCTATTTAATCACAATAATTTCTCAGATTCTACCCAATCAAAAATCAAGCTACATGTAAAATAGGAATAATAGCATGCCTGATGATAGCGAAAGGTATTTTTTAAGCACTTTGAAACTCATCCAAACACCCTTCGCTATCCCTGCTACTATTCATACCCTTCGCTATCACTGCTCCTATTAAATGGACCTTAAGCACGCTTGCATCACTCTCAACTCCTTGGTAGTATGCAGCAGCGGCAGCCAAAGAGGCCAACAGGTTGTTAACCATTCACATCAGCAACCTCTCCCCTCCTAGGCACCAGGTACCCATTTACTTCCGGGCGATGAGACACAAAAACATGTCTAAAAATGTCTTGCTCAGGGACACACATGACATAACCGGGAACCTGGCCAACACTCCGACAACCCCCCCCCCCTTTCAGTCCGATGAGCTAGACAGAACACACCTACAATGAAGGATCAACCCTGCACAACACTCAACTCAACAAAGGTTTACTAATCCTAAGCCTTGTACCAAAAGGAAATACCCCCTAATCAGAAACATCATGTGTATTACTCACTCCTCCATGAAATGTTGCTGGGGTCCGATGACAGATCCTGGTCTGGTTATCCGTAACCAGGCTATACACTCAGCTGCTGTCATACGATAGTGCTTCATCATGTAACATCCTATTAGGGTACCTGTCCTTCCAAGGCCAGCTGGGGGGGGGGGGAGGGTGGATGGAAAAATAAGGGATTAAGTCAAAATCGTAGCAGTGTCAACATTTCAATAACAGTATTTCCGTTCGTCAAAACTTGTATGAGACTATGTACAAACAGCAACGTTGGAGGCAAATTAGCATCCCCGTAAAGGCACTGCCGTCGATTTCACCAAACTCAACCTAACTTAGGATTAATCTTAGCACTTAGGACGAGTTAAGTTCCCTATCCGAAGACGTTAGGATGCATCGAACCCATCCTGAGTTAGGAAAGGTTACTTGTCCTAACTCGAGACAGGATTAATCATAGAGTTTCGTGAAGTCGGCGGCTGGACACTTTTGGTAGTTGCTAAAGACCAGGACTTATTTGGTTTATGATAATGTACATGTACGCATAAAATAACAAATCTGTGAAAATCAACCCAAAGGGTCCAAATGTCAACAGTTGTATTTTCATTAATAAAGCTGTTTTAAAAAGCAAAAAATTCTGCTTAGCACATTTCTTGGCTAATCAAGAAATGACCAGGGTAAACAATACAATACAATACAATACAATGGGTTTTTTATATAGCGCCATTTCATTTAGACCACAGCGCTTTAAACAAGTTTTAATTAATTTTAATAACGAGACAACAAACTGAGAAATAAAATAAAACAAATTTTATTTGTAATCGTTTTTTACCTTTACAATGTACAGCAAGACCACCCTCAGCATTCTCCGCTATCGTGAGGAACTGCTGAACGATTGCGTCACTGGGTGTGCTGCCGTCAATAAAGAACAGATCGTAGTGATCGAATCCAGCATCTGTGAATCGCCTGGCATCGTAGATCTTCTTGTTGAGCCGGACTATCGTCGTGATGTTGTTCTTCCGGAAGTACGGGAAGTACGCCTCGGGGGCATGTAATGGATATCCTGGTTGGTAAAGAAAAATTAGACAAAATAAAATAATTAAAAAATATTAATTTAACCTTGCCCTTGACAACTACTACAGGTCACGTGACTGCTGATGGAACTAATGAACTTGGCCCTAATGAACCTTAGTCATAAAGCTGTCAAGCAGACAATTCTGTTTAGCAAATTGATTGGCTAAGCAAGAATTCAGTGGGGTACCAGTTGCAGCAACAGTTAACTGTATGGTATTCTGGCTGGAGTTTTTTGTGCTAAGCAAGTTGTTGTGCTTACAGCATAGAAATTTGCTTCTAAAGCAGTATTTTCCTGGCCCATCACCTCAAATTATCTCATTTTGAATAAAAAATAATTACCATTTTCTATCTTGCTCTTGGGATGAGGCCCGCTAAAGGCAAGGAACTTTCCAGGTAGGATCCAGTTGAAGTCACCGTTTTCCACTCTCTGTTAAACAATTTAAAAGTTGTTAATACCAGAAAAAAATTGGGGCAAGTATTCTCACTTGGTGTATCCCAAAATGCATAAAATAACAAATCTGTGAAAATTGGGACTCAATTGGTAATCACAATGGTTTATACTATCATCATCTCTCCATTGCCTGTTACCAAGTTTTTTATGCTAACTATTATTTTGAGTAATTACCACTAGTGTCCAGGGCCTTTAATTTAATTGAACATGTCATTTAGCAATAATACAATACCTGCATACAGTTGTGATTTTATTTTTTTAATATTTCCAGGAATGAAAGTTTGTTATTGCAAAAAAAAAAAGGAAATAGCCAAACCACACTTAACCTTGCACAGTTGCATGCCTGTGTTTATATGATGTTATCATAACAAATTGCAAGATTCTGTACCATTATTTCTCTACAATTGTCTACTACGAAACAAATAAAGTCCCTGACAGGTTGGTTCTGAAAAACAGTAACCATGGCGTTGTTCTGCATGTAGTTATTTCACTTGTTTAAAGGGAAGGTACACGTTTGGAAATTGTCAAAGACCAGTCTTCTCACTTGGTGTATCCCATCATATATGCATAAAATAACAAGCCTGTAAAAATTTGGGCTCAATCTGTCATCGAAGTTGCGAGAAAATGACAACACCCTTGTTGGAAGAATTTGTGTGCTTTCAGATAAGAATAAAAGACTTCTAGCTAGAAGTCTTTTATTATTTTAGTGAGAAATTACCTCTTTCTCAAAAACTACATTACTTCAGAGGGAGCCGTTTCCCACAATGTTTTTATACTATCAAGAGCTCTCCAATGCTCGTTACCAAGTCAGTTTTTAAGTTAATATTTGTTTTGAGTAATTACCAAATGTGTACCTTCCCTTAAGGTTTAAGTTTGGTAACCACTCTTAAAATTAATGTTTTGGTTAGTATAAGTCTACAGCTGCAGCTAGAGCACTTTGAGAAACTCTTCATTTCGAAGTAATGTAAACAGATTTAATATGAGAGCAGTAACCCTTCTCATCTTAGATTGTGGATTGGAATTATTCTTCCTGAGTGGACATATTTGCTCCAGATTTTCAGAGATTTTTTTAAAAAAATGCGACCACCTTTTGACATGAAATTTTTAAAGGTTTGTTTTATTGTATACTTATGTACATTGATACAGGATAAAAACAAACAAACGTTTCCGGAAAAACCACAGGTACACTTTGCCTTTGAATGAAATGAAAGACACTGATCGCTGGAATTAACTATTTTCAGCATACCTCATAGTGCTCGTACTCTTCCACGTCGAAGGTTTCAAAGTTGAGGAAGTTGTGAATTATTGCTTTATCTGTGGCTTTCAGGCAGTCCAGGAGAGTAAGGTTGTACGTGCAAGCACCGTATGAAGCATCCCTGAAGAAAAATGAAACAAAACAATATAAATTTAATTACACTTGTTACACCTTGCAAAATGGGCTCAAATAGCTGGTATACCTGCAGACTTGAAACTTGTACAGGGCATGTCAGAGTTTCTTTCGTAAAGGGCACCTCTTATATATGAGGAAATGTAAATTTCTACTGGGACATTTGAAGGGGCATCAAGGCACTGTCAATGGGGCATGGAGGTGATTGCCTTCATTGCCTGGTGAATATCAGCCTGCACATGTTTGTTAAAAAATACATCAAGCTGTAGAAAAACTCTATAGGCCCTGCCGTCGATTTCACAAAGAGTTAGGACTCGTCTTATCTCGAGTTAGGACAAGTAACTCTTCCTAACTTGGGATTAATCTTAATGTCTGCATGCTACAGTGCAGGGTTGGGACTCGTCTTAAGTCCTAAGATTAGTCTTAAGTTAGGAAGAGTTTTGTGAAATCAATGGCAGTCACACTACAGAAAACCTTTTTCTGACTACATGATCAGTGTAAAAGGGCCTGGGCTCGATTTCACAAAGCAATAAAATCCATCGTAAGACAAATTTTCAGTATCACCATGGTGATTTGTATTGTGACATCACACTTTACTAAGCAACTACGACTGATTTGCAGATACGATCAATTTTAGCTCTCTTTGTGAAATCGGCCCCTGATCCATGTTGAAAACTAACCCTGTTCGGGAGGTGGAATGAGAATTCTTGATCCATGTCAAAAATCCCAACACGTGTCGAAAGGAATAGTGTCAAAACACCTGGGTGAGATTTCATATCGTGTTGAGTGTGCGTAGTGCCATACGCCCACTGTAGTATGGGAGCTATCTGCTTCGACCCTTGTATGTAGAACCAGGGCAGTGTGAAAAGGCTGAGCGGATTTGATCTGTGTTGACATTTTACACAAGTCAACACGGAGTTGACCACGGCGGTAAATTCAACACATGTCAGATGTGGAAGTGTATGAGAAGGTCTCAAAGATTATAGATTTTAAGTTACAAATTTGTCGTATAAATTTTAAGCACTAGGTCATTCAGTATTTATGTCAATGGATCTTATATTAATCAAGTCATTGTCACATGTAAACACAAAGCATAGCCTAGTATCGAGGGTAAAAACTGTACAAAAGGTCTGATATTTCACGGAGGCAACCAAAGGCGAAAATGCTCCAGTAGTTATTTATGATTTCCTCACAGTACTGTATGTACATGTAGGGTGCCCTTTACCAAGGAGAAAATGCCTTGGTACACTCTGCCCTTACCCTTTAAAAAACAAAGCATACAGGCCGTGTACATGTACAGTGGTTCTTTACATCATCATGCAAAGTTTTCTGAATAAGAAACTATAGATTGTAAAACAGGTATTTTCTGTCATTCACCTAGCCTGTCCAAATGATCATATCATTTATCATTAAGTTTCCGCCACCGTGATTTGTGTACAGATGCTTAGTGTAGGAACAGTACAGATATAAACATGCGCTGTCAACAGTCTACAATTCATCTCAAGCCAGTAATGTACACTGTTCACTGTGCAGTATTGGCATTCTGCAATATTTATGCACTACTATGCATCCGAGCCTACACTACATGATCATGTGAATTTGTGCCGGTGCATGTTCACGCTCAAGATGTCGTGACCCACTTCGTACGGAACAAGCTTGCCCTTGGGAAAATTAATAATGATAGGGGCTTTGTGGGATGACTACAGGCGTCAGCCTGGACTTGAGAATTAGATTGGGGGGAAAAAGTGCAGGAGGTGGAGTTCCAGAGTGGAAGCTATTCTGCATTTGCTTTTGTTATCGTTTGTTATTTAGTGCACTTGGCAGAGTTTATTCTGTATTTGTCACACTATGGAGGGGTCACACTAATGAAACGAACTTGCCGATACACATCTTAGTCTGGCACAGGTAGACCTACATGTACAATTGGCATTGTATGAAATTTAAGAACTGTACAGAAGAGGTGGTACACAACAATACCTGTACACGTACACGTACCATGTTCCATCATGCGACAACGCTTTAGAAATCTATCAAGGGAGTCAAATTAACAAGTCAACGTTTTAGAGGCCAAGTATTGTAATTTGCATACTGATGTAGGGTACATGTAAAGTCTATATACGTGTACATTGCAATCTTAACTGTAGGCCCTACATGTACTTGATGTATTCTGGTCTAAAGTTTGTGCTTGAAGCCCAAGTGGGTCCATTTACAAATAGCAGCTGTCGCACCACAATTAAGCTCATAGCACAATATTTGTGCTCGGAAACCAGACAATATTTAATACTGTTTTTACATATCAGCCAAAATACCATACCATATTTACTGTACCATTTGCAACTGGCTTCCTGCTTGTTTTGCTTGAAGCAAAAAAAACAATATTTTTGACAACTGTGCTTTAAAAAAAAGCCCAGAACTTATCTATACGATATTAGGCCCGGGTTCCTCCTTGGACAAGTAAGTGTTTAAGTTATAGTCATCTTTTCAGACTAAACACAACTCTTTACAGATCTACCATTGAACAAATTACACAACTTAGAAGAGATCAGTTTACAGTTATAAACAGTGTCAATAACACCTCCAGGTAGAAATTTAAACTTGTACACAAACATCACCTCTAAAACCAGCCCATGATAAACTATAACCGTTAATAATTTCTTTATAATCATTTGTTAACTCCTCAAAATCACCCAATCAAATTTGATCCTTCCAGTGTATACAAAAACATTGTTCACTTAACAGTCAGCCCAGACACAAGTACCTGTGCTAGCCACAGGTACATTTAAAGTCCATAACAACCCAAAGAAACTGGTAATCCCAGCTTGTTTGTACACACTTGCAGGGGTTTCACACAGCCATTGAAACACCAGCTCAGAGTAAATCTCTCATAACAAACACAGCATACAAAAGCTGTAATAGATAGGAACAGACACTGTATAACAAGGACTATGAACAAATGGGCTTGGGGCTTGTGTTACCAGGCAACTGGCAACAGGTGGCTATTGGGTATTTGAATGCAGCACACTGAGTGATCATACTTGAAAACGCTACATGTATGTTGTTATGGACAGTGTGGATCTCTGTTTTACATGTAAATGGTCCGTGTACAATGAGCAGTTTCCTTGGTGTTCTGTCATGCAACAAGTTGTAATGTGACATTAAAACCTTTTTATTAAATGTGTATGTAATTTGCAAAACTTTCGTCAGTTGAATGGCTGTGGCATGTACACAATAGGCCTGGGCGAATAATTTGAATTTCCGGTTAATGGCGAATAGGTTTTCCTTTCCATAACCGCGAATGCCTTTTTTTTCTTAACCGGATATCCGCAATGGGCGCGAATACCTATTATAAACCGGATAGTCCTGTAATTACAACCAAGTAACCGGATTCATTCTTTAATATTCGAATATCCGCGGACGTCAGGCGACAACTGATAGGAATGTTTTGTCTGAATCCTTAAGAAACTTCTATTAAGACAGCATAAAACAGCATAAATTAAGAATTTAACTATGCTCACCTCCGTGAAGAGTTAAAACAATGACATTTCTGACGTAATTTGTTCATAGATTACGAAAGTTTTCCTTCACATAGAGTCAATCACGATCAAAAGAACTAGCAAATCGCCATCTTTAAATTAGATCTGGTTATTTTTATGAATGAACCGAGTGACACTGTCTAAAACTAATATCAATCCGCCCATAAGAACTCATTCACAAATTAACAGCGCCCTCTAGCGGCAAAAAAATATATTTTAAATTTATTTATTTTTATAGCGCCCTCTAGCGACGAAAAAAACTATTCAAATATCCGGTTAATTTCGGATAGTTGGTCAGCGGTAACCGAATACCAAAATTTCACTATTCGCCCAGCACAAGTACACAATACACTTATTATGTACATTGGGAAATTATCTACTAAAATTTACAATAAGAATGATCCAAACTGGACCTTCATCGAAGTTCATATTTCAATTGTAAAGTAAATGCACAAAAACAACAAACATGCGGTGTGTACATGTTCTAAACAACTCCATAAAAGGCAATCATTAGAATAGTCCCTGTTAGTGAATCCCTTGTTATCATGAAATGTATTTGTCATGTTTGTACAAAACAATTATTTTCCAGAACAAATTTAAGCCGCTTCTAAATTGGAAGGATATTGCTAAGAACGTCAAATGCATGATGGCGCAATAATCCTGTAGCCACTATGAGCGGTGCACTTAAAATGTTAGGCGTTGCTGTACATGTAGCTGTCAAATTCGGTTACGGCCTTGGATTTTCCTTACAGAGGTGCCAGGCCTTTGCACTTTCAACGCCATTGCCCTAGTACCAGTGCTACATGTAAATCAGAATATTCTGCAAACTTTGTAAGTTTTCGACGTCATTTCCCATTTTGCAAAATCTCAGAAGATGAATCTCGTCTTCATAACAAGTGTTAATAACAAGTAATAAGTCATTACCTTTATTCAACATTCATACGGACTTGGGTCAATCAGGCATTTCAACCAAAATACTTTTATCATCAAAACATTCTTGATTATTTGTGGAAGTAGGGCCTAGCACCAGGGCTACTTTCATACATGTAGAGCTGCTTAATGGCCGTTTTTGTGCTAACTGCACAGTTTGCGTTTCATCATAGCGCTTGGAATACATGTACATGCTAACGTGCTTTAAAATGTGCAAAAATGAAAGACGAAACCATGCAAATCCATGGTGAATGCGCAAGCTGGTTGCCTAATTTTCTCGCCAACCTGTGAGTGTGAAATATGCTTGTAACCCAAAACCAGCAAATATTTCTGCTACAATGGTACATGCATGAAAAGTTGCTTGTCCACTAAGGAGCAATATGAAATTGCCCCATTTGGCAGTCGGCACTTGCATATTAATCTAACCAAATAGTGAACAACACTGACATGACTGATTAGAATCTGTTGTCATCCAAGGTGAGGGAGTGTATACTATTACAAGTTGATATTTGCTTGGCCATTAAGAAGTTTGGTATCATATCAAACAAGATAAACCACATGTAGTATGACACTTATCACACTTGGTGTGAAGGTACAAAACCAAAATCATTAAAGGCAGTGGACACTATTGGTATTTACTCAAAATAATTATTAACATAAAACGTTTCTTAGTGACGAGTAATATGGGGAGAGGTTGATGGTATAAAACATTGTGAGAAAAGGCTTCCTCTGATGTGCCACAGTTTTCGAGAAAGAAATAATTTTCCACGAATTGATTTCGAGACCTCAGATTTAGAACTTGAGGTCTCGAAATCAACCATTTAACGCACACAACTTCGTGTGACAATGTTTTTTTCTTTCATTATTATCTCGCAGCTTCGATGGCCGATTAAGCTCAAATTTTCGCAGGTTAGTTATTTTATGTATGTTGAGATACACCAACTCCGAAGGCTAGTCTTTGACAATTACCAATAGTGTCCATTGCCTTTAAAGATAAACTAGATAGGTCACAGTGTGTGTTGTAGTATTACCACAATGTAAATAAATGAACTTTGTATTATTTAACAAACTTTTAATGGTGTATTTTTTTGTATTAGATAAAGGTATAAAGATAACAAATGACATGTTATTATAACTGTACACAATGTATGTACCAACAACAGAAATCAAACTTCCTCCCAAACAGCAAAATTAATTAAATCATATAATCTAAAACAAAATATTTGTTAATTTTAGCACTGGTTTAGAATGAAAACATACACCCAGAGTCTAGACTCCTAATAATAATAATAATAATAATAATAATATCGAAGTCTTATATAGCGCACGTATCTACCAAACAAGGTACTCAAGGCGCTGAGTATACAAACTTTCAGAAAGATAGGTTATTGCAGTGATGAATTCTGAGACCCAATTATTTAGCACCATATAAGGGTTTACAAGGTGCTACGGCGCATTAAGCAGCCACAACCAGGAACACTGGGGCGAACCCCTTCTCTTTTCGATAAGTGCACTGGGTTCTTTTACATGCGTTACACAACACATGGGACCAACGGCTTTACATCCCATCCGAAGGACGAAGCAATGGTTAAGTGTCTTGCTCAAGGACACAGTGTCACAGCTGGGGATTCGAATCCACACTCTGCTGATCAGAAACACCAGAGTTTGAATTCGGTGCTCTTAACCGCTCTTAACCGCTCGGCCACGACACTTCCTAACATGGCCTTTCATTTTTTATTTTTTTATGATACACAAATTGTTTCATTTTAAAATCCTAAATAATCAACTCACAAGTTTAAAAACTAATCAATCACTGGCAGCTCTTTAAAGTTTAACTCAACGCCATTTTGATCATCATTATTTCAGACAATGTGGTTCCCATTATTATTTTATTAGCTGTGAGGGATATTATCAATCATAATAAATGATTGTTGTTCCTGTTCACGTCAGGACATTACACCGTAGAGAGTAACAATGGGATTGGAAGCTGCTACAAAAATACTGAGGAAATTAGGATCATGAATGATGCCAAGCGTAACATCAAACTCAACATGTTTATGTACCTGTACATGTACATGTAGTAGGTCACATAAATAGCATGCAGCCTATACAGTAGCTATCATGCTTCTAAAACACTAAGGTTTTCCTGAAGAAGAAAACAAATTTTTATCTGTAGAGGATTGAATGAAAAGGGAAAAAACAAGAAGCGAAATGTGTTTTAAAAATAAATTGTGAGAAGTGGAAAGGGAACTCTCCATTAATATACACAATCAAGGAGCCCTGCGGCAAAACTCGCCAGAAATCCAACCTTTGCGCATGCTAACAAGGTTTGAGCTGCATTTTTACCCTATTTCCCACTTTCCCTGTAGTATGTAGTAAATGTCTGCTTGTTATTTCTAATTCACTCAAGTGCTTGACGACAACTGGTGAAGGTTTCTCCGAACAGAGGACACCGTAACGAAACCTAAATTAAATGATAATTTGTTTTTCCTTCTTTCTAACCAAAATCTGGGACATGGACCTTTCATCACATGCGAGAAGATAAATGAAAGCATACACAGGTATGCACATTTGTACATGGTCAACATAATACAGTAACTAGGATGCTACACAGAGGTGTTGGCAATCAAAAAAACCACTGTGCAGGCGTACAGAAGCGTGGGAATGTTCCTTTTCAAGTAATCACAATGATTTTCCTGAACAATTTTCATTTAACCTTCATTGCCACTCTGGGATATTATACATGTACCTATTCTGGTCTCTCCTCAGAACCTGTTTACTAAGGGGCCCTACAACCTTGACACACACAGGGGATGGAATAGACTGTGGCTGAGTTTAAAGGCCTATGGTTCACAGTCAATCCAAACCAATGACCCATGTAAAGACTGAGGCATTACAAATCTGCTATGCTTGCAGATTTGTGAATTCAAGCTTTTATCCTGCTTTAAGTGTAAACTTTTGTGCACAGGAATTTGTAATACACATGTGTGCATGTAAGCTATGTAGCTCACACATGCTGTGTTTACATGCAACCATGGAGAAGCTATGTGTGCAACAATGCATACATAAAGTAATTTTGCCTTGTGTAATTCACATAAACAAAGTATGAACTGGTAATTATGATTGTTGACAATCCAGTCCAGGCGTTACCTTTTGACAACATTGTACTTTAATATAATTTCCTAATGAACATGATTTAAGCTGATAATTCAACGCTAGCTGGTAAATGTAAAGGAGTCCACTATCAAGAGCTGCTTTTAAGCGCAAAAAAAACCACAAAACCGTTTTGACAGAATAAGATTACCAGTCAACCATTCCCTACATGTATGTACTGTACAAAAACGGTACTGGTTTCCTTCTAATTTTTGCTGAGCAGAAAATTAAGAAGTACTTAGTTCCCGTGGGTAGATTTATAAAAAGGGCATGGACTTGCAGCACTTAAATCATATCGATATTGTGCACTATTTTCAAATACCTAATAATAATAACAGTAAGTATAGCCCCAAATTACAGTAAAGTCTCAACAACTCAAGGGCTTTTGGAAAGTCAAGAGGGAAAAACCAGGAATGTGCGAGGATGATTTATGCACACTGTCTTGGATGAAGTCTTTTTCCCAGTATGTCCTTAAGATAATGAATAGTTATTTATCATCATCACAAAAAGGAACTACTCATATCCTTCCAACCTCAGCAGGCATGATATTTGGTAAGTGGAAAAAAAGTAGGAACATTTTTTTTTAAGACAAGGGCTGCCCTACTTCTTCAGGGTTTAATAAAAATTTGTGAGATTATTTAATCGTAGTTTTCCAATTTTCCAAGTACAACAAAATCTGCAAATAGATGCAAGTAATCTAGACAAAAGTAGAGAGAATATCATGCAGCCTGCTCAATTTGGGTGCACTGATTTTATTGGGAAAAATAGAAAATAGACAGCTTACATGTTTACTTTGAACATAACTGACAGGTGCCAATTAATCAATAAGAATTAAAGGTCTATTTATAACTACTATTACATGTCCTCCACTTCAGGCATTTCTGAAACAAAATTAGGGAAATGAAACAAAGACAAAGTCCCTCTTCATTATGAAATTTGAAAAAGAAAAGAAAAATGTCTTACCTAAATGCAAGATATGGAGGGTTTGTTCCGCAAACGAGTGGCCGATATGCCTCCTCTGGTGTTTTCTTCAAGTATATCACCTTTGGGGGAAAAGGATAAATTGTTAGAGAACTGCTCTTTCGATTTAAATTTACTCGTCTGTAATGTTATCATTTATTAACAGGGCTGCCAATAAAAACATTTATTACGGCAGCATTGGTGCATGTTTGCAGTAAACATGGTAAAAGCTCAAAATCCACCAAGATATTTTTTTTGTCCAAATAAATGCACATGAAACATGCTTAATAGAATCTATAATGTACAACTGACACCTATACATTTACATGAACTGGCAACCATTGGTCTTTTTATTGCAGCCCACAAAAATATTAACAACACCGTATAACAATTAAAAGATATTTTTCTTTTATTTAAATATTATAAACTAAAAATTTAAATAAATTTTTTTTTGAAAAATACAGGTCTTAAACTAGGAAACTAAAGTTAGAAAACTAATCAGATAGAATTTTTAAAAAAGCCTGAAAACACTACATTACTGGAAACCTACTACACCATACAGGTGTTTCAAATAAGCCTCTGTTGCGAGTCACAAAGGTTGACAACAAAAAACACAATTAACTAGAATCCACAATGACCGAATTTCATCATGAACAAAAGCCCCACTCCATTTGATAACAAAAGAAGTTGCAGCAAAGCCAGCAATTAACGCCTGACTGATGATTGATAGGAGATTTGTTTGTTAAAAATGCATTGCAGCTGAAACTAGAAAGGAAAAATTTACAAATTGCATAATTCCGTGTCAGGAAGTCCATAATTTATACACGATGAATTGTCATTTTTTAAATATCCTTTCAGACAAAATGTCCTTAAATGGCATGAAGCCACCATACTTCACTAAAAAGACTTAAAGGAACACGTTGCCCTGGATCGGACGAGTTGGTCTATAACTGAGCGTTTGTAACTGTTTTTCATAAAATGCATATGGTTGGAAAGATGTTTTAAAAGTAGAAGACAATGATCCACACAAGTTTGCCTCAAAATTGCGTGGTTTTCCTTTTACTGCGTGAACTAACACGGTCGGCCATTTATGGGAGTCAAAAATTTGACTCCCATAAATGGCCGACCGTGTTTGTCGACGAGGTAAAAGGAAAACCATGCAATTTCGAGGCATGTTTATGTGGATCATTGTATTCTACTTTTACAACATCTTTCTACCCATATGTATTTTATAAAAAACAGTTACAAACGCTTTTTATAGACCAACTCGACCGATCCAGGGCAATGTGTTCCTTTAAACCCACAGCCCTTGACACTACTTGACAAACACAACAATGTACATGTACATAGATACAGGATTTGTCAATAATCTGAATCAATATAAATTGAGTAGTTTCACTTTCAAGACAACCTAGTCCTACAATGTAAAATGACTGCAAAGTTCATACCAGAGTAAACAATTTTGTCAATGTCAAAAAAATAGCATAAGAACAAAAAATAATCGATATATATTGTATTTTGATAGCCACGTGCCCAGAACCAAAATAAGCACATTTCATTTTTATTTACAAATGTAGATGCATGCACAAAATCCCTAATAAAAGACAAATTTGTTTATGCGTTGGTGTTGTTTTTCTCTACTTTTAAAAGTGGGATCAGTCACATATAATCTGAATTAATTTCCAAGGGCTTGTTGGGCGGTGT
This sequence comes from Asterias amurensis, assembly GCF_032118995.1. NCBI lineage: Eukaryota > Metazoa > Echinodermata > Asteroidea > Forcipulatida > Asteriidae > Asterias > Asterias amurensis. The sequence continues at coordinate 12,700,221 of NC_092660.1, forward strand.
AGAAAATAAAAATAAAATTGACTCTTCCTCTACATGTTCATGAACACTAAACATAAAACATCACAGTATGTTTTAAATGTAATACCTTTATGACGAATTTCCGTCTACAAAAAAAGAGACGTTTTTGTTTATCCTAAAGACTGATCTAAAAGCAACTGAAGTGCCCCAGTTGCCCCGGTCGATATAATAACAGCAATGATATTGGCCCTTGGGGAAACCGAGTCAGATTACAGTGAATGATATTGACCCAGTCTGAGACAGACACATTAAGATATTATTTATTATACTTCTCGACATGAACATTGTAAAAATGTGTACAATAAAATCATCAACTACATTGTATGTGCAGGTACACCTTTTGAAACGTGGGGCAATTTACAGACCAGTTTCAGGCAATCTCTTTGAAAATGTCACAGGAAAATAGTGTTAGAAAAATGTCTGCTACTGGTACATCCAAAGTGTTCCTCTTTGCATGCAAGCAAGACCAGTGGAAGTGATGAACAAACCAACACACAAATTCTATGTTGTTCTGTGTGTGTGTCTTTTGACACTCGGGGGAAAAGGGAGATCAAATGGGATCACCTGAGAAAGAGCCTCCGGGGAATGTCTACACTTAGATTTATCCAAAGAATGCTCTTAATATAGATGTTCATATTTAAAGGAATAGCATTTTGTTGTTGCTGTTGAACAGCATACAGTATTGACCTTCTTTGTTTTTTAGTTTTTTTATTTATTTTTTATTTACTACTGACTAAGCTTGGGCGATATCACGATATTATCGAATATCGTGATACTAGATTGGAAACGATTTCGTTATCGGATGGATTTGGTTTTAATCGAAATATTGATATATCGCAATAATATATCGCTGTCGATTAAGTATCGCAGTATCGCGATGTAATTCATAGCCGAGACATCTTGCACCCCATAGGTTTGGAGAACACCTCTCTTATGTATGCTACGAATATCTCTTCTACAACTTTCACTGGGAGTTTGAAGACTGATGTCAAATTTAATTAATCATGATTATATCGAATATCGCGATACATTGTCGGCGATATATCGTCGATATCGCCCACGCTTACTACTGACACCATTCCAGTCAGCTTATACATGTAGGCCTACATTTGCGCCTTGGCTTTGTGAAGTTTTCTTGACTAGAATTATACATAGGCCTAATACATATTGGCTTAAAGTCGAACGTGATTAATGTACTTCGTTCTCAAAAAGGGCAAGGCAAAATCTCCTCAAGCGGTAAAATGTACTTCCACAGTTCAAGGAGAAAAATACGGCATTTTTACTGGACATTCCAACAGTCACTAAGGCAATCAGCCATTTTGAGGTGGATACATGTACACTAGTGCAGTATTTGGTTTGGGTAAATTTTTCTGTAATACACCTACACACAAAACAGCGCACTTCTTTAGTGTCCACCTATCTCAAAAAGGTCAATAACTCGCATCATCGAGGCGAATGCCCCCTTAAGCATCAGGTCTACATTAGGTACCTTTTTGGCATAATACTGCTGTTAGTGTTAGTTACAATTTGACGTCCTGTATAATAAAAGGATTTATAGCTGTACAGTGGTACATAGTAGGCCAATTGAAATCTGTTATTACTTTCTTGCCAACCCATAGATCACTGAAGTGACAATTAATGAGGGAATATTTTTCACAATATTCACTTCTTGCCTGACTTCTATTCAGCCTTGTCAAAGATGCACATCTGTTTTAAATAGAAAATGCTATGTTTTTTTTCCCCCAAGGATTGAGAGACCAATTTAAGAACTCACTCCGCGACAGTGCAGTTAATAAAATAGATACTATAAGAATTTAGTAGTAGTCCCAGCCAATTTAGGTAGTGGTTAAAAAGCAGGACAGTTCTTTTTAGAACTAAAAAGTCTCCCGAACAATCCAATAAATCTACTCCGCAATAGAAGAATAAAGCAAGACAGTTCTCTTAAGAACAAACTCTACATAGATGTCCCTGGCAAGTAGATTTTGTCTTTTTGTAATATTAAGTTATAAACATTCTGCATGGACGGTAGATGGCCAAAAGTCCAAGCGAGCACAGTCAAATTTCATCGGCTAAATCATTAGGCCTAAAGGCCGGTTTATAGTCGGTCGCGTGATGGTCGCGTGATGGAAATCTTGATGCGTGATCCTAAAAAAACACAGTTTATAGTCATAGCTAAGGCATATAAACTGTGTCTTTATTTATCGTCGCGTCACAAATTCCAACGCGCCACCATCGCCCTACCGACTATACCCGGGCCTTAACTGTTGTACATGTAGTACACAGAACTTACCGAGTAGGCTCCAACGAGATATGCAGCATTGGCACGTTTCTTAGCATCAAAGGTTGTGTAGTGGACAATTTTCTTCTTGGCTAATGAGAAGGACTAAAGATGAAGAAAAGCAAACAAAAAAGTTATTTTATTTTGATACTTACAGTTTTAGACATAGTACTCAAAACACCAGGACAACTTTTCATGGCATTGCTTACCATTGACCACAGTGCTTCCTACCAAGGGTTCTCCCCATGCACAAGCTGGCCGATATGCAAAATTTGCATGCACATAGGTGCAAATTTCGGCTGCTACACAAAATTAATTCCTAGGTTTTTTGTTTCACAAAAAATCAAGAGAAAACCATAGAATGCTCCAGATTGCACAGTAGTACTTTTTATAAACTGAGATAATATTTAGTAGAAAACATTCCAAAGACCTTGATCCAATTTATTGTGGTTCATTTTCAGGGAGCTTTTCTGCAGCTCTCCAATGTGGAACATAAGATTTGAGTAAACTGCTAAAAATGCGACAACATATCACAACCCTTACTGAGTGCATTTTGTTACATTTTGCAGAGTAAAAGTGTAAAATGGCAAGTTTTAACTTATAAGTTTCACTTAAAACACTAATGAAAGTGTGAGACCTAGAAGGAGAAAAAAGTACAATAATAATTATAACTGAAAATTTCCTATTTCATAAGCCCAATATTTAAATTTATAATTGAATGTTTCTTCATTTGAAAGTTTTTACCTTTAATTTTTTGTTGACTTTGCAACAGTATCTGTACAGTTGTCCTAGATTCAATGGCCCAAAGTCTGCATAGAAGCTGAAAAAGAAAAAAGAAAAAAAAATATTCACTTACATTTAATAACAGAAAATGATTTACGCTAGAATTCATCATGCTAAAAGTACCAATATTGATAACACACATTTCTAGCTCCATTATGGGTGATTATCCACAAGAGTAAAAGACTGACAAGATCTCGAGTTCAAACTTTTTACTGGTCAGTGAAAATGGGTTAAACAAGCAAGATAGATTTGTGAGTGTAATTCGATGCTAAAAAAATGGAACATAAATTTATAAGACCACAGCAAGCTGGTCCTTGTTAAAGACTCATACTTATACTAGTAATAGTCAACAATTTGTGTCTATTAAAAACAAATTACACAACGAGGTTGATTATCAAAACACAATTATAAAATTAAACATCATCGGACTTGTAAAGCCATGAGTTTACAGGCCCAATACTAGAATCAATGACATTGGGCCTGCAGTTATTCAGTGTTAACTGCGAGCCCTGCTGGTTTGGTAGACCATGGAGGGGTAGACGTCATAAATGATCCATTAATGCAGTATACACATTTTTTTAAACAATCAAGCATTTTTAAAACAATGCAAAGCGACTAGTGTAGATAGTTGTTCAATTCCAAACTAATTTTCTACATTAAAAATCATTAAAAACTTGAAGGCATTTAAAAAGAAGATATACAGAGTTTTAATTTGTCGACAATTACTCACTTTTCATACACAAGTTCTTCCCCAACATTAAAATAATGGGTGTTTATTGTGCTCCGAGGTTTTGTCCGAAGTGTTGCAAAATAAAACCGGTCTGTGGAAAGAAAGAAGTCAAAGGGAATGATTATTTATTTGATCAGAAAGTGCACAGAAAATTTGCTGCAAACAGTTAAAAACTTCTTTTCTAAAATTAAAAACACAAAAAATTCAAAAATTCAAATGTTCAGAAATTTAAATTAATCTTCACTAAAGTTAGTGTTTTTTTAAGCTGCGATTATCATACATTGTCACATTAGTTCCTGGTCATGCGCATCAGGAAGATAATCAGCTACAGTTATGAATAATATGATTATCGCAACTTTAGTCACATACAAAAATGGTACAAAAAATAAAGTTCTGCGACAAATCTGTAAAATGCATCAAGTAAATAAATTTGCTCCTGATCCTAAATAAACATCTCCACCTGTCCACATGATTTAGTACATTCAATGCCCTTAAAAACATACACAAATACATATTTTACTTGCATAAGTTACAGTTTGGATAACTTTCTGTATGGCGCCACCACCTTTTCACTCATTTTTACAAAAAGGGATATCTCAATTGAGGTAAATTAGATATATTTTTTACAAAATATTAGATACTATATTATTTCATATCAAACGAAAAAGTGGTGGTGCTATACGGAAACTTTTCCTACAGTTTTTAAACGTATTTAATTTTCATAAATTCAAATAAAACAATTAATATATAATAAAATCATATTCATAATTTGAAGATATAATTGTACCTTTAATTATTTCAGAAGCACTCAACAGTTCGTTTTCCTCCGCCATCATAGACGACAAAATATTCATCATTTTCTTCTAAGAAAGTATCTGTAGCTTCTGTTCAAATGTACACGACGAGTTACACACAGAACGTCGTTCGTTTGAACTTGAAGATATCCAAAACACAGCACAACAAAAGTTTAAAAACAGCAAGGACTAACAGTGCACCACGCTCGCGCTGGTCATGTGGTTGAAAATGTCAGTCTTATCAAATTGTCTAAAAAATTATATTTACATGTAGTTCTTAAACTTCTTAATATTGCAGTCATGACCAATCAATTGTACTTCCAAGTTCCACAGACATGATCGATTCGATGTAAACTTTGAATTAAAAAAGCAGTCAGCAAAAACCGAAGTCCAAAATTAACCTTCGATCGAGGTTTCTGTTAGAAATCTAGCAGTCTACAGCTAATTCCGTTCCAAGTTGTTTTCAAATATAAGGTCAACCACAAGGGAATTCCCTTTATAAAACTGCTGAAGTCGTTCAAATTTGGTTAACGGGTTTAGCGCATGAGAACACTTGTCAAGTCATTTTGACGTGAACTCAACATCAAACAAAATCAAATTCAAAACGAGTGGGCAACTTTAAAAAAGATAACACAACACTCGTACGTGCCGCAACTCCCACCAAATTCCGACGACGGTAATCTTCCTCACAGGCCGCCAAATTCGAGGCAAATTCGATGACACCACTTCTGACCAACGGGAAAAACAACCAGCAACCCACACATGCAGCAGTCATGTGAAAATGAAGGAGAATTAGTGAGCAATTGACATGTTTTGTGGGTCTATTTACATCACGAAAGGTTCAGCTCCACAAGAACGGCCATGTTTGAACGTCGACCCCCGAAGATGACGTTTGCACACGTGATACAAGTTGACCAATGAAATCAAGAGAACCGTCGTAGCCAAGCAATACGCAAATTTTATGAATAAGAAATCAAGTTAAATTGATATCACTTCTGATAAAGTTTTTTGAAAGATGCTAGGTGCGATTTTTTGCCGATTTGAACTGAATGTTGTTTTAAACAGCTATTTGTATTGATTTTGAAAGGTTATATACTAACATTTATTTAAAATCCGCCAATGATAATAGTTGTTAATAATTATTGACGGGATCAAATCAATCAGCATGCATGTTTTGCATTATATTATGCTTGTGGCATTATACAAAAGCTTGTTTGTATGTTTTTTTGTTTTGGTTTGTGGCTTGTGGTTTTTCTGTTTTTGTTTGTTTTGCTTGTTTGTTTGTCTTTTGGGTGGGGTCATTTTGAAAACAGCAACATCTCTGTCAACGAAAAATGGGCTTTTACTCACTGTTAATGCAGTGGTTTCCGATTATTATCTTCTTTTTAGTAAAATTAATTTTTAAATGTTGTATATGTGTCCCTTAAAGGCAGTGGACACTATTGGTATATACTCAAAATAATTATGAGTATAAAACCTTACTCTGGTAACGAGTAATGGGGAGCGGTTGATAGTACTAAAACATTGAAACGGCTATCTGAAGTAACGTAGTTTTCGAGAAAGAAGTAATTTTCCACGAATTTGATTTCGAGACCTCAGAATAACATTTTGAGGTCTCGACTAATCAAGCATCTGAAAGCACACAACTGCGTGTGACAAGGGTGGGCTTTTTTCCCCATTATTATCTCGCAACTTCGACGACCAATATTGAGCTCAAATTTCCACAGGTTTGTTATTTTATGCATATAGGCCTACACACCAAGTGAGAAGAATGGTCTTTGACAAAATGAAAATATTAACCAATAGTGTCCAGTGTCTTTAATAATTGTGGACCCGGAAATTCACTGATTGCCCGCAGTGCACTATTGGGCCACAAACAAACAACAGAAGAAGACAGCTTGAGACATCTGCCTCGCCTTTTGTTTGACTGTAACACTAAACAGCGCCCTCTATAAAGTTTTGTTGACGATTATTTTTACGAATCTTGTGTTTGGGTGTTGCCCGCAGTGCACTATTGGGCCACAAACAAACAACAGAAGAAGACAGCTTGTGAGATCTGCCTCACCTTTTGTTTGACGGTAACACTAAACAGCGCCCTCTATAAAGTTTTGTTGACGATTATTTTTACGAATCTTGTGTTTGGGTGTGTTGTTTTTTTTTTTTTTCAAAGATGAACTTATCTTCCGGTTTGTTTTCCTTTTCCAGAAGGTTATGGACGTCAATTATTCTTGGCAACACTGGTTACATATTCTCAAAGGAAGGGGAGTTGAAATGTACCGCTTCTGAGAATTAATTAGCCACAAAAGTGTTTTTTAAAACACGCGCGGTGCTTTGTCTTTATCTCCTCTTTTCAATCTGCATTATGCAATTATGTCCTCTATGCAATAATTATCCGGAGGACATTATTGCATATGCAATAATACCCGGAGGACATTATTGCACATGCAATAATGTCCGCCGGACGCTGCTGCATAATGCAATTGTGTCCGCCCGGACACATTTGCATTGCAGTTGTGTCCGTCCCCGTGCAAAACAGTCCTGGCAGTAAATTAAACGCCCTTGGTCGACGGAACACGTTCACCATTTTTTTTTTACAAGCTAAGTGCAGGTCATGAATGACATGGGAAATGTTCGGCCGTTGGGCCGGGTATTCGCTGCAATACGTGAATATTCATGCTGCATAGGTTCAGTGCATGCACGATCGCTTACGCGCGCACATGTGTTCACCGGACGGTTTTTGCATAGCCCCGGACACGATTGCATATGCAAAAGTGTCCGGAGCGGACAGTACTGCATGGCGGACCCATTGCATCTGACACCGGCCGCTCTGCGTGATGAGATTTGAGTGCACACAAGCTTCTAGCACCCTATTAACTTTTTTTCGAACATTGTTTTCCACACGGGATGACTTAAAGGCAGTGGACACTATTGGCAATTACTCAAAATAATTATCAGCATAAAACCTTAATGGTAATGAGTATAATGGGGAGCTGTTGAGACTTTGATGCTTGATGCTCTTCTCAGATACTTTTTTTGTGTGAAAAAAAACTGCTTATTTCTCTATAAAAATTACATCCAAGGGGGTGCCTAACAATGTTTTGAACACATGTGCGCGCGATAATATCAACAGTGACCCAGTGCCCTTTGACAACAAGTACCTTTTATCGTTTAATGCGGACCCTAACATTGTGAAAAACGGCTCCCTCCGAAATAACGTAGCTTTCGAGAAAGAAGTAATTTTCCACGAAATGATTTCGAGACCTCAGATTTGTGAATTTGAGGTCTTGAAATCAAGCATTTGAAAGTACATAACTTCAGGTGACAAGGGTGTTTTTTCTTTCATTATTATTTCGCAACTTCGACGACCGATTGAGCTCAAATTTTCGCAGATTTGTTATTTTATGCAAATGTTGAGATACACCAAGTGAGAAGAATTGACCTTTGACAATTACCAATAGTGTCCAGTGTCTTTAATCATTTTTTTTTGTGGCTGCGGGATTGAATTCCAGACTTGGTTTTGCTTCGGACAGAGTAACAGGTAGTACAAGGATGGAATTGTAATGACTCTGATTTCACAAAGTTGTTCCATTGGTTATGGGCCAAATTTGAAAACTGCTTAGCAGAAAAAAATGCTTAGTGTCAACTAATAATGAGGCCCCTTACACAGAAACGGTCTGGACAAACTAGTGTAATATTGTATTCACCGACAAATATTGGACCACGGGTTGGACGGATCTAGTTACATTACCATGCACGCACCTGTCATTGCCCATTAATTTTGGGAAGAGTAGATTTTGATAGTATGAAATATTAATGTTGAATTGAATTGAAACATTTCTGTGTAAAGCTGTAATAAAATTGAGCTTGGCTGAAGTGAGGCCGTTTGTCCGCAGTGCCATCCTACGGTAATCTACAGTTTACCGCAGATTTTGGTGTACATCTGGAGCTGCTCTCCATTAAACCTTTCCGTTTTTTTAAATAAAGCAGCAATACAGTATCAGGTCAGAGGGTTATACCATGGAGGAATTTCCCTCCATAGTTATACTGTACTGTTTAATCTTCATCACCCCCCACCCCCAAAAAAAATACAGCTCCGTCACGACACCATAATTATTATTTTCCTTCGACCATCGTCTCACTCTCTCCGGTGAACCGACACGAGGGGGCGCAATCCCGGAGCACCAGACACAGAGGGGAGGCGTGTGACCGAGAAATGAGGGAGGATGTTGGTTGCCAGTATCTTCATTTCTATCTCCATATTAACTATAAAGCTTAAAAACCCTTTACAACTTTGTAAACAGAAATATAATAATTTCAATGGAGCTGTTCCTTTTTCTATTATGAGCTAGTCTAACAACGCCTTTTCAGCTTGATTTTTGGAAAGGCCTTAATAATAAAAAGCTTCATGTTTTCAGGTTATCATCTTGTGTATTGTGTTTTGTGTTGTGTTCATTCCATTATTACATTCCACTTTTTGGCGCGCGTGTAGTTTTTTGAGCGACAGCTAGCTATGAAGTGACGTTGTGGTACAGATTAATTACATGCCAGACTTGGGCCAGTCTAAAATGCAATTCGCTCTTGCCTGGTACACAGATTCAAAGCAATCCAGAGATAAGTGAGTACCCGATATAATCTGCCGGATACCAGCGTACATTTACATGCATTATGTACAAAGTGTTGAGCAGTAGCGCGATTTTCTCTGTGTGTGTGTGTGTGTGTCATTCGTCGTACACACAGTGAACGTTCATAAAATGAATCCTTGTGTTTTATCAAAAGGCGTAAGCAGCAATTTCTTCACATCCCGAAATGTGGTTAGTTTCAGCCAAAACAAGATCTCCTGAAGTCCAAGATGACTGATAGGGGTTCGAGGCGGTCCAGGACTCTGTCCGATTGTCAGAATGCTGAAAGAGAGACGAAGAAATTGTCATCTCGGAGCCAGTCTGCTGACTACTGGGCCGGGGAGAGTGACCGCGACGCGCCGCCATCGCCCCACGGTGGAGGGGCAATGCAGATCCAAACACCGGCTGGATTTCGCCATCTTGGAGGCATCACAAATGAAACAGTTTCTACCATCCAAGCAGCCGAAAGGGAACTTTTTACTGACCTGTCGCGTGCTCAAGCTTTTGACGACACAGATGCAGCCTTCGCAATCTTTGAAGGTCGACAAAATAATGGGAAGGTTCGGATAAATGTTGCGCAGGAAAGAGAAATTCTTGGTGGAGCGTACACGTTGCGGACAGTAGAAATTAATAAAATTCCTGGTCAAACTCTGGGATTTTATATTCGAGAGGGAGATGGAGTTGAGAGAAGGGAAGGCATTCACGTGTCTCGTCTGATGCTTGGGGGAATGGTAGAAGAATCCGGGCTTATACGGATTGGTGATGAATTATTATATGTAAATAATGTTGACGTCACTAAGAAAAACCTTGATGAAGTTTACATGATTCTTCAGATTCCAATAAGGTTATTGATAACACTTAAATCTCGCCAGATCGGGAAGGGTGCATACCGCTCAAGTTGGGGCTCCTTCACATCGGATAACATAAGTCCAGGACGATTCTCACCAGCAGCACTTGGTTTAGACTCCAAAAGGCGATCAATCTCAGTCGGTACGAACAGTTCACTCGGTTCGACATCGGATAGAAGCCCCGGCTCATTTACTACTAACGGCAGTCACTCAAGTATGATGTTACAGTTTGAGGATAAAGAGAATCGTCATCTCATGAAAAGTTACAATCAAAGATCGTTGGACTGTAAAGGGAGTAGGGGTCCTCATTACCCAGGTACAGATCTCCAGGAAGAGTCCGATCAGCAAGTGCAATCCGCTCTTGGGCCAGAGATGGTCAGCAGTAGCAGCAGCAACAGCAGTGCAATCGGGGGTCCCGCCTCCCCTCTGCAGGTCCCCTCCAGAGACTTCAAGATGAGGCACCTGAGTGCGAGTGACGCACCGATCGAATCAGACACCCCAAAGCCGGAGATATTCCACCGCGCTTCTTCATTCGATCCAAGCACAATGACGATCGAGGAGGATAATGATTACATGGTCTTCGTGGACGACGAAGACTATGACGATCTAAGAGAGGTCCCTGGAACCGATACGGACTCTTTTAATAATCTCCACGGATTACGGAGCAGCGCTCCGTCCTATTCTAAGCACAAGCAGAGACCTTACTCTGCTTTTATCACGTCCGATCGTAAGGGATATAGTCAAGATGCGGACGGCATTGGAGATGATTCAAAGATGCAGGATAAGAAGCAGTCTACAGGGAAACTGAGGCGGGCATCTTCATCTGATGATGTCATCGCAGCATTGGGGACAAATGTAAAACCACGGGAAAATGTGAATAGACCGCATTCAAGCTCTGGTAAGTATTGGCGGGAAAATGGACGAGACACACACAATCCATACTTTCATACATCCAACATAATCAATCAATCAATCAATCAATCAATCATCAATCAATTAAACAAACTAAAACAATTTATGACATAAAGTTTGTCCATTCATTGGGATACCTTTGTTTGCAATGTTTGGGTTGAAATTGGTTACAGTTGGCAACCCCCTCTCAATGTTTCAATTCCAGTAACTAATTATGAAAATCTATTCTAGGGTTAGCCTTATCTACCCCGAGTTCCTCAAAATACTACAAACCATGCTTGACATTCAGATTAGGGGGACTGTTAATCCTTATCTGGAACAGTTGGACCTGGGGCAGAATTTGGTGTATTCGTTCATTACTATAAATAGCCATAGTGTTGGATTTTGGTGGGTACGGCTTTTTAACCCTAATGACTGGGGATTTTTGTTATTAAAAGTGTAGCTACCCAAATCCTCCTCCTGGTTCCCCTTCTCCTGTGTCATCACTTCACACAAACTTGTTTGGAGTTTATATCGATGAGGATTGGAATTCCTGACCTTGTGAAAAGCAATGTCGAGGGCCAATGGGCCCAAGTCCTTCTGAAGAAACCTCTCTTTGGTATTTGGATATTATGAATGTAGGACTGTTGGCAGAAGGGATTTCAACCTAAACTGAAAGACTCGAAGTTTGTAAAATTCAAAAGCTAACAATTTTTCACAGAAAAGTTAGCAGAATTTGTGACATTGCAGATTTTGTTACTTTGCAGAGTTGTCAGTGATTAATTATTTCCAGCTTGATTATAGATGTCAGAGTCAGAGGAGCATGCAGACTAGCCTGATTTAAAGTGCGCCAAGCAAGAGCAAATTTTCCCCATAAGACGTCTTGGTGCCCCTTTGAATCGCTCCAGTACAAATTGACAGGCATGTATGCTTTGTTTTTGAGAGGGCAAGGGCATCAAGGCATTTTCTCATTGGTAAATTTATTCAGTGCATTTCAAGACAGGCACCAAAGCAACGACCATGGGGCTTGGAGGCAATCGCCTGCATTGCCTCCGTAAAGTATCAGGTCTGACTGTATACAATAAATACCACTCTTCATTTTCTGATATACTGCTTTGATGATACTAATAACTGAAAGAGAAATATTCAAGATTACAGAAAAAAAAATGACTCATATTGCAGAAATAAATTTGTTCTCACATGTGCACAGTAGACATTGGTCGTCCGACAGTGTAGATACCTGGTGAGAACTCCAAATCCTAAACTGAATCAGCGTCCCCTAATAAACATGCCAACCATGGAAAAAGCTGGTAACCCGCAGAGGGGGGTCAAGGCTACCGGGTTGGGTCTAGATGAAACATCGTTCCCCCTACCGCTGCGCTTGCTGTGATGCCAACTCAAAGCATCTACTCCCAGGCTTGTTTCGATATGTGACTTACAAACCACAAAATTCTTGAGACGATTGCTCTTGTAAAAATCATTCACCCTTCTACTACACCTGTGATGAAATTGTGAGACTTCTGGAAGAAAAAGCAGGGCTTAAATTTTTTACACTGGTTTAGTGTGGTCAGTAAACTAACAACTGGACAAGTTCGTGCCCCCTAGTCAGTACCCTGGTGCCCTTGAAATTCTAACAGTAGAATTTTACAATTTCCCCTTAAGTTGCCCTTTACCAAGAAGAAAATGCCTTGCTTGGTGCCCTTGCCCTTTCAAAAACGAAGCACACAGGCCTGGTAGTTCAAGTCTTGCGGTCTTGTTTTTTTCCCATTCAAATTTAAGAATATCTACTCCTGTAATATTTCATGTAAAAATGTTGACTTCAAAGTCGTCATTTGAAGGTTTTCTATCAGACTGACTCAATGAGTCTGATAGAATAGACGATGTGACCTGTGACATCACGTGTTTACAAAAGAGCCACAGAGCCTGGACTTCCTGCAGGCAAGATTTGTACACAGCCTAATGGAAGAAAACATAAAATCTTATATTTTATGGAGATTGTACTGTCTAATCCCTATCAACTTTTGATATGCTGAAAGGGAGCGCATCTCAAAACTTGTCTAGCTTTTACTTTCAAAACTCTTGGATTTATGTGGAAATTATTACACAAAATATCAACTTTCCTATAAGACCAGTGCAGTTTCTTGCCTGCCAGAATACTCAAAGAATGCACAAGGTCACACTTATTGTAAACAAAGTTCACATGGTCTACATTAATGAAGTTATAGGCTATAATAATCTCAAAGACATAAGAGATAAATCTATGTCTTAGTGCTTTTTCTGAAAACAAAAATAGTTGAGTGTGTCAGGGCGTTTTGGGGGTCATTTTGATTTTGGTCGTTGTGAAAACGATTCTGGTCCAGTAAACATTTTCAGCAACAATGCCTGTCTGCCTGTGGTCTTGTGGTTTTCCCCCCAAATTTGAGCACTGAAAAGGCTGGCCCCCATTTCAACAAGCCTGTTTTTCAGATTGTACTCTAACTAAGAAACCAACCTAACTTCTTTCTACAGGCCTGGAGTTTCATCTCTAAAAGGGCAAGGCCATTTTCATATTGCAAAGTGCACTTTCTTTGGAATTTTTTTTAGAGTATACAGGAAACTTTTGAAGGGGCACCAAGGCTAAGACCAAGGGCAATGGAGGACATAGCCTGCTTGTAATCCAGGCCTGGTTCTTATCTATTGTAACAAGTTGAAGATCTGTCAAGGCCATTGTCAGCTCTCTTTTAAGATCCGATATTTGAAATAGATCTTTACACCTCCAATATACTGTATTGAACAACCCCTTTGTTGCTATGAAAGTCGCCATCTTGTAAGGCAAAACTGTATGTGCGCCTAAATGCGTACATCAACGAAGCACGCAGCACGCATTATTCCCAGTTTTATTTCTTTGGCACACGTACGCACACACCCATGCAGACGCTCACAGACACCATGTTGTAGGGCATGTTTTTGAATGGTGACGCCATATTCAATACAGTCTATTCAAAAGGGATAAAAAGAAGTTACAATACTATCAAAAGAGATTGCAGATAGTTTCATTCATTCTTATTTCTGGCTATTTTGTGAAAACTTGAGCCAGGAATTTCACCTTTTTAGTTCAAGGTCATTAGCCTGCACATGTACTGGTTGTAACAGAAAAAAGACACTGTTTATAGAGCATCAGAAAGTCTAAGGGAATGATTTTATGGGCTTTTAAACTTTATTGTGCTTCCATATATATTCAAATGGTTTATTGTAGCAAGCATCAAATTTTAGTACCCATTACTTTTCAGACGAAAAAATAACTTTGAAAAATTAATTTGAAAGTCCTCACAGCTTCAGCTGGATGTACAACAAAAATGTGGAAAGGCCTATGTTTGTATACATTGTAGTTTTAACGCAAAATTATTTCTGACCTAGATGTTCAACAGGTCTTGAAATGCACACCAAGTATGTGGTTTGAAACCAGACAGAGATTTTAGTGATGGGCCATTAATCCCACGACCGGACAAATCTGGCTGTCTTGTTTTTTTAAAATAATTTGTTATTTTAAAGGCAGTGGTCACTATTGGTAATTTCACAAAATAATTATTAGCATAAAACCTTTCTTTGTGACAAGTAATTGGTAGAGGTTGATGGTATAAAACATTGTGCGAAACGGCTCCCTCTGAAGTGACTTAGTTTTTGAGAAAGAAGTAATTTTCCACGAATTTGATTGCGAGACCTCAAGTTTAGAATTTGAGGTCTCGAATTATTATCTCGCAAGTTCGATGACCGATTGAGCTCAAATTTTCACAGGTTTTTTATTTTATGCATATGTTGAGATACACCAACTGTGAAGGCTAGTCTTTGACAATTACCAATAGTGTCCACTGTCTTTAAGACCAATGTTCAAAGTTGGGTCTGATCTTTCAATTCTTTTGAGTAGCAACAATACTTCCCATCACACAAATATGAGACTTGTGAATCTTTATGTGTTTAAAAAAAACACAGTTGTGTTTAAATTGTGTTCTCATTTTGATTCTGGTCTATTCTTGTCTTTATTTTCCATTTTGATTCTTGTCTTGTTTAAAACAATGGTTTGGGACAGTAAAAACTTTGAGCTTCAAGCCTTTGCTGTCTTGTGGACCCCTCCCAATTTGAACTCTGTTTGAATAGTTTTATCTATTTCAAAAGTGAGGAGGAAAGCAGATTTTCTCTTATTAAACCGTTTTGAAAGTTTCAATTAAACAGTGTCAGTTTCCTAAAATGGAAGGGTAAAAACCAAGTTTTTGTATTAAATTTTGACACCCAAAATTGTTGGCAAACAGATTAAATAAACAGTCTTTGTAAAAGCCAACATTCCAGACTTCCTCCACTGTATGCGCACGTTCCACACAAAAAGGGCCCATGTAAACACCAGTGACCTTGTAAATATTGTAGATTATTTTCATAGCTAAAGATTTTAAGATTTTGTTTTCTTACCACATTGTACTTGCTCATCCATGAGTGCATGGTACATAACATGAACAAGTGGAATGGAGTTCATCCGTGGCCTTTATAAAAATATACATGATGTAGTCTTTATTCAAGTCTGGGTTTTTGTTGTGATTTCCTATTGGCACCAGAGACAGCTAGAGCCTCTAAAACTGAATCAATATGAAACTGCCTGGTACTTTGATAGACATACAAACTTCTATACAATTGACAACAGTTTGAGAAAAAAACAAAGACTTTCAAAATAATGCCTAACATTCTACAAATAACTTTCATTATTTTATCATTCAGAAGTGTAGGTATGCTTGGAATTTGTTGGGGTAATTTTTTTCAATCTTTGTTTGGGGGATGGATACACTGTAGTAGGGTACAACCAGATACCTCAAAACAATAAAACAATTTTTCACTTTTTTTTGAACAAACAAATTGAATCAAGACTACTTAAAAGGTACTTGATTATCTGACCAAATTTTGATTTTTCTGGATGAGTTTTGGGAGTAACCACCTATTTTTTGTTGACACGTTCAGCATTGAAAAGCTTCACTATTTGATTTGAAATATGGACCTGTGTTAAAAAAGTGACTGATCAATGACTAGTGGAATGACAAGCTGACTCTTCCTGCTAGCTAGTCGCTGAAAAAGTTTACGGTGAACCTTGAATATTTATGTAAAAAATCGCACAGTTTAAAGGCAGTGGACACTATTGGTAATTACTCAAAATAATTAAGCATAAAACCTTTCTTGGCAGCGAGTAATGGGGAGAGATTGATAGCATAAAACATTGTGTGAAAAGGCTCCCTCTGAAGTAACGTAGTTTTCGAGAAAGAAGTAATTTTCCACGGATTTGATTTCGAGACCTCAGATTTAGAATTTGAGTTCTCGAAATCAAGCATCTGAAAGCACACAACTTCGTGTGACAAGGGTGTTTTTATCTTTCATTATTATCTTGCAACTTCAATGACCAATTGAGCTCAATTTTTCACAGGTTTGTTATTTTATGCATTGTTGAGATACACCCACTGTGAAGGCAAGTCTTTGACAATGATGTACCAATAGTGTCCAGCGTCTTTAAAGCTCTTGAAACCAATTAAACATCATGTAAAAATTTGCTCAACAGTTTTGGGAAAACTCCTGAAGAGAACTCTGCTTGTAAACTATTTTTTTATCACTTGAAGAACCTTTGAAAAAAAAAACACTTGCACTGACTTTATGATAAACTTAAAATTAATCATTTACCAATCCTAATGTCAAAAATATGCAGTGGACTAACCACTTTTATTTGCACGCATAACTAAGTTAGAAATAATACTCAAGAACATTTTTAGGGGGATAACAAATTTGGTTTACATTTCAGCTTGACATGGAAAATATGTATTCATGTATACATAGCATTGGATTGTTTGTAAAATTAACGCTCTGTACAGACATGCATTATAACATTTACTGCATGTAAAATTATGGTCACAAAGTATTAGCCAAAGGGGTAGGGGTGTCTGGGTGTCTTTTTACTATTTAGACACGCTGTTTAATCTGTCATTTACATGTAAGTGAACAATTTGGAAACACAGCTTTTAGATTTCCAGCTAATTTGGA
Organism: Asterias amurensis; assembly: GCF_032118995.1. Classification (NCBI taxonomy): domain Eukaryota; kingdom Metazoa; phylum Echinodermata; class Asteroidea; order Forcipulatida; family Asteriidae; genus Asterias; species Asterias amurensis. The sequence continues at coordinate 12,717,227 of NC_092660.1, forward strand.
CACACTCCCTTCCCTTCATCACGATGTTTACACTATGAATGTGTCAGATCTTGCAATTTTTTTTACATAATCTATCTATAGGCATGTGTCTGTTACAGTGTTACAATGTCAGCGATTGCATTCAATTTACTTGAAACATTCTTAGAAAAACCTCTTGTAATCCACAGACTCATGCATCCCTGTGGGGACTTCTTATGTTGTTCTGTCCTTTGTCTTTGTACTTGACATCTTCACATACACCTTGTACACAAAATTTCCTTGTGGAATAAGCACCCCCCAGTCTTTCATGTACTGTAGTGCATGGAGACCTTCTGTTTTCCCTTTTTTTGTTTGTCCTGAGGTGGCCATGAAGTACCAAATAATATATCAGCACACAATGTTCTTCATACATGTACTGTATTCATTTGTTCAATCATACATTGAGAGAAAGTACAATAACAAATAAGTGGAATTGTACAAAGAGGTGGTTCCATATTTCTTGTTGGCTTCACTCATGTTCAACATATTCTACTTTCAGAACATAAAATGTACATTTTCATTGTTCATACTTCAATGCATATGTACAATGTACATGAACAAGTATGATTGTACAGACATGTATACATTCACCTCTTTCTAAATGCACACCCTACATGTATGTATCCGTAACATACAGTATGCAAATTTCCACTCCCATGTTTCCATGTAAATTATAGCAATTTTGCAGTATTTTTATCCATTTGAATGTCAACTAAATGATGCTTTGTTTATATCTGCAATCATTGCCAACTTCTGTACATTCACTATACATATAATTAGCAATTTAGTCAGCACAATTCAGGCACTCAGCAGTTTTGGTTGTGAATAAAAAAAATTCTAGACAATTATGTGCAAAATACAAATTTTTGCTGCTTACATACAGTACAAACATGTAGTGTTTTATTTTTATTAACTACACAGTACTGCTGTATTTTACATGCTTAAAGCCCTTTCTTCCCAAACATCATGCACAATTATGTTCATGTTGCTTTCCCCCCCCCCCAGTTATGTAGTGCGTAAGCGTACAATATGCGACACCGTTGCGTGGGCGTATCCCTTCGCATAATAACAATGGTGACAGTGATATTGCACTCGCTCCTCCGTAGAGCTCTCTATGAATTGACTCACGGTAGACAGGAACGACTTGAAACATGCGGTTATTTTTAGATCCTCGTTGTACAGCGCCAGGTTGTGTTATTAAAACTGGACTTATTTGTAATGTGCTTAAGAATGCATTGCAGGCATGCATGGATATACACATTATAGAAAAGGGGGTTTGTGCAAGCATTGTAGAACCGTATTGTGTATTGCACTCTACTCATGCACACGTTGTATGCCAAGCTAAATGCCCGAACTAGCATTGTCCAATGCACTGTGCAAAATGTATTGTATTATTTCTGTTTGGCTACTTTACTACATTTCTAAACTGTATACGTGATCTATAAAAAAAAAAGCTTACTTCAATCGTAAAATCTATTGTGTCTTGTTTGGCAATGTCCCATTGAGGTTAATTGTGGTGAAACCAAAGTTCCCAGTGTTGTCAGTGTAACTAAACTGAGTCAGGAACCTGGGCAGTATAGTCTAACATGTGTATGATGAACAGGACAGGAATTGTGGCAGCCTGGTACATGTACATTTACATGTACAGGCTACATTGGGCGTCTACATGTATTTCCCAGATCCCTGAGCAGACTCTACGTGTAATGTATATAATACATTGTACATGTAAATATACATGTACCAGGTATTTGTTCGCTTGTACACATTGCAGATTTGTAAAGGTTGCTTGCATAGAATAACACTGTCATTTTTTTGTAAAAAAAAACAATTAAAAAAATGTATTTTTTGCAATGCTTTTCAACTGAACCTCAGACACTGGTAGACTCTCCAGCTTCAAAACTAACTCAAAAACACACTTGTTCAGTCTTGGCTTCAGTAGCCATCATTAATTGAGATCTTTTTCTGCATACTATGTACACATTTATGTAATACATGTATATGCAGTACTTTCCTGAGTCCTGTGAAAAAGTATCACAGGCATGTTACTCGGGTGGGATCCGAACCCACGACCCTTGCAATTCTAGAGCAGTGTCTTACCAACTTTTTTTCACAGGACTCGGGAAAGTACTGAGTATACAGTGCTAACACACATCGGTGTATGGGTAAAAAAACAAAATATATTCTTTATCCTCGATGCAAATTTAACATCTCTTTTATGTATTTATGCACCAAGAGTGTCTTTCTCACAGACATGGCACACTAGGATTATCCATTATTATTAGCAGTTAGTATTATTTTTATGGGGGCTTTGAGACATTCACAGTGAGCCCTATCAGCATCATTTGTAGGTTTTTAAGAGACAAAATCAGAGCCCATATTCATAAAGCTGTCTTACAAGCATAAAATACTGTTTTAAAAAAATGAATTGCTTTGCTGAGCCACATCAATGCAAACTAAATGTGGGCTAGTAACCTGCTTCTGCTCAGCAATACTATTTTTTAAACAAGTTTTTGTGCTAACATGCTTTATGAAATTGGTCCCAGATTTGTTCAGGATGAATCAAGACTATAACCCAATCCATCAATCTGCATACTACATTAAAATTAAAACCCAAAGCAACCATATGGCCTCCTGCCTACTCTAAGACTCACAATGGCTTATACTTTCAGTGCTGTGGAATACTGCCTCGGTGCCCTCTTAACAAAAATGTCCAATGTAAACTGCCTTCTTCTCAATAAAAATTGCCCCGCAAGGATGACATGCAATTTAAAGGGTACCGGTGGTTAAAGGCAGTGGACACTATTGGTAATTATTCAAAATAATTATTAGCATAAAACCTTACTTGGTAAGAAGTAATGGGGAAAGGTTGGTACATGTAGTACAAAACATTGTGAGAAATGGCTCCCTCTGCAGTGGAGTAGTTTTCGAGAAAGAAATACTTTTCCACGAATTTGATTTCGAGACCTCAGATTTAGAATTTGAGGTCTCGAAATCAAGCATCTGAAAGCACACAAATTCGTGTGACAAGGGTGTTTTTTCTTTCATTATTATCTTGCAACTTCGACGACCGATTGAGTTCAAATTTTCATAGGTTTCTTATTTTATATGCATGTTGAGACACACCGAGTGAGAAGACTGGTCTTTGACAATTACCAATAGTGTCCAGTGGCTTTAACACTTTTCCCCAGATTTCCGTAGTATAAACATCACAACATACATGACTACACAAAATTATTAAGTTTCTATTCAAATATTGCTTCTCAATATTAGCATTCAGTTTGCTTAAAACAGGTTCGGTTGAAATATTTTACAATGCAAAATTGCTGGACGAAATAGTTCTCTGTTAACATTCATGTATAAAAACTTGCCTCCCCCAAACTAAAAATTAAATAAATAAATAACTGGCTATGTTCTACACACTGTTCATTGCATACATTGTTAATGTGTGAACAATTTAATGATTGCATGAGAATATAAAACATTACATTTGTACGCACTACTGTAACATTGTCCATGCAACAAAGTATGTCACTTTCATTTGCATTGTCTCTTTTTCAAGATCAATAATTGTTAGTTTTATTTGTGGGACAGTTGTTACTATACAGATTATCACTAGACATTGAATTGAAATGATATTAATAATAATAAAAAACAATAACTGTATGCCTACTGTGAATGAAAAAAGACACACAGTGCACAATATCAAACTGGTTGTGTTTTTTTCCTGTAGCATAATGATCAGTCATCATAATTGTTTTCATTACGATACGATGAAGTTAATAGCATGGAACAATAAACATACTTGCCGATTGAGATATTAATTTCTGTCTTCTGTCTGTCCTCTCTCTCGCTGCAGATTCTAGGACGGGGAGACCGCGCTCCGCCATACTTGAGTTCCTTCCGAATGCAATGAGGCGCTCCGGAGAAGGAAAAACACGACAGCGCAAACCGGGCCAGAGTGAGAAATCATCCAAGTATGACATGTCAAAGCAGCAACAGCTGTCAATGTTGATGCGCAACATGGCACAGTCGGGGAAGATGAGCACCGGGAGTTTCTCTGGTAAGAAGACGGAAAAAGCTAGCGCAGAGGTTCCCGTTGCGGGCAGCGGCTCGTCAAAGTACGTCCCTAAACCGTCGCCGGATAAGAAAACCCGACGGATCTCTGCGAGTAAGCCATTAGACATTGACGTGACGCAGTTCACCAAGTACAAGAGTGACCTGGGATCACGCCTGCGCAACAGACAAATGCCCTTGTCTGGGATCCTAACATTACATTTGTATGGCAGTCGGAAAATGTCTCCCTCGTTGTCGTCAAAGAAAGAGACGCGTGATTTATATTGCGTGATGGAGGTGGATGCTGTACACAAAGCGCAGACAGCGACGGTTTCTGGCAAAGACGAATACGGCTGGGATGAAAAGTTTGAAATTGACCTGGAGAGGGCGCATGACTTGAGTTTACTCATCTATAGCTACACAGACTGGGACACTAACCGACAAAAGCTATGCTACAAGGCCGTAGTTCGGCTCAATCAACTTCTTATGCATTCCACTCGCCCGAAAGATGAAGCGTTCCGCTTAGCTATGCGGCTAGAGCCCCGCGGAATCATGTATGCAAAATTCTCCTTCACAGAGCGGCACGTGACGCTGAAGCGCGTCCCGTCGTTGGACCGGCGCGGGCTGTTCGGTGTGCCGCTAGAGGTAGTGGTGCGGCGGGAGAACTCCCGTACAAACATTCCAGTGATCGTACACAAATGCATTGAGGAGATTGAGCTGCGTGGGATAAACATGGTGGGCGTCTATCGTGTCTGCGGGTCAGCCAAGCGCAAGAAGAAACTTCATGATGAGTTTGAGATGTCAAGTAGTTTGGTGGATCTGTCGAGAGAGTATTATCCTGATCTTAATGTTATAACAGGTAAATAAGACTTAAAAAATAAGACTTAAAGACACTGGACACTATTTGGTTATTGTCAAAAACTAGTCTTCACAGTTGGTGTATCTCAACATACATGTACATGGTATGCTTAAAATAACAAACCTGTGAAAATTTGAGCTCAATCGGTCATCAAAGTTGCGAGATAATGAAAGAAAAAACACTCTTGTCGCACTACGCTTACACGAAGTTGTGTGCTTTTAGATGCTTGATTTCGAGACCTCGAATTCTAAATCTGAGGTCTCAAAATCAAATTCGTGGAAAATTACTTCTTTCTCGATAACTACGTCATTTCAGAGGGAGCAGTTTCTCACAATGTTTTATACGATCAACAGCTTCCCAACTCAAAACCAAGAAAGGTTTTATGATAATAATTATTTTGAGTAATTACCAATAGTGTCCACTGCCTTGAAATGCACTGGACACTATTTAGTAATTACTCAAATCAGTTGTAAGCATAAAAACTTACTTGGTAATGTAAAGGGCAATGGAGAGCTGTTGATAGTATAAAACATTAAAACGGCTCCTCTGATTTAACGCACTTTTTGAGAAAGGTTATTTCTCACTAAAATAATAAAAGACTTCAGGCTTGAAGCCTTTTATTAGGCTTTTATTAGGCTTGTTCAACAAGGGTGTTTTTTTATTCATTATTCTCTTGCAACTCCGATGACCAATTGAGTTCACATACATGTTATTTTATGCATTTTTCACTGTTTGTTGGGATACACCAAGTGAGAATACTGGTCTTTGACAATTGCCGAAGGTGTCCAGTGACTTATAGGAGACTTCTTGGGAGGCCTGGAGTAGCAGATTCTGTTCTCAGAAGTGTGCACAGGCTCAGAACAGCCAATGGAAAATTATCTCGTCTGCTGCCACCAAGCGTCCCAAAGTCCCTCTTGCAATTTCAACATCAGCCATTTTGATATCTGCAACTTGATAAATTGCACTAGACGAACAGTGGAGAAGCATAAAGTTTTGAATTGTGTAAATGTCTGAAACTATCTCCATACATGGACATAAGGAATAGCAACCTTCACTCGTAGACAAAAAAAAAACCAAGTCAACCTTGTATACACATTGAGATGCAGGAAAGCAAATGGAGCATTGGAATGTTTTGATTGTAAGAAACAGCCAAACAAACACAAAGGACAAACAGACAAGAGGAATGGGTTCACTGACACAAGACTTAGAACAGACTAAAATCATTAGACAAAGATGTCGAAAACCCAGAACAGGCAAAAATTCTAAATAAACGTTTAAAAAAGGATAGAAAAACTATCACGAAATAGTTGAATGAACATGTAGATTGGGAGGGGAGGCATCATGTCCGTTCCAATTGGAAGATAATGCACATGTCATTCTTGTGCATTTTTGCACGCATGTAATGGCATCTCTGCAAGGAAAGTAAATTTGTTCTTCAGCAATATTTCACGAGGCACCAAGGCAGTTCAGTGAGCAGGGGCAATTGCAACCATTTTTGCCTCCATGAAATATTAAACCTGGGTAAAACCTGGGCCTAATTTGATAGAGCTGCATTTTTGTGAGTGGTTTTCTGCAAATTTTTGCTTTGAGAAAGACTCTGCTAGGGTTGAAGCGTTTGACCATGCTTTGCTGAAAAGTTTTAGCCCGAGATCTATAAATTGGTCCCAGGAGTTCATTGTTCTTTTCAAAATGCCCAGACTACGGAAACATTTTACATGGCTTGCTTTTGGGACACATGTTCTTTATACCCCATGAGTTTTTAAAAACGGTTTTGCAGTATGAGTTTCAAGTTTAAGTTTTAGCTGGTGAATAGGCGATCAATGACCTGCTTGCATGCCTTTTGCCCGTAGCTCTACTTACCACGACTCTGTTCAAACAAGGACAAAAAATGAAAATGACCCGCAGGTTCTATTGATACCAACTGTGAAGAATAATGTTTGCATTTCCAGAGTGCAAATAGAACTTTGTCAAATGCCAGCAAGGATTAACCCAAGTTTTTTTATTCATGAAGTCTTTTTTTCTTTTATTCAATTTTTCCCTTTTTTGGGGGGAGGGGGTGGCTGAATAAAAGTTTTGAAAGGAACAGTTGATCCTTTGTATGGTGGGAAACATTTCAGGACTCTTTTCCTTTTAGTCTGTTCAAATACTTTCAATTCACTTGCACCAGGTGAAGCATTTTGTCCCAAAGAGTGACGCACGTTGACTTTTGAAGTATTGTATTGATGTATGACCGCACACAAATGGCAACTGTAGTAATTTCCCAGCCAATATAATTGACGACCTAATAGTAACGATTCATAACTTGTCGATGGCGTCATTGTTGCACCTTAAAATAGAAACACGGAGCCCTGTCACCGTCTGAGTGTAAAGTTCCTTTTTGAGTTTACCTAAAAGTAAGCGAGAATTTGCTGCGAGAACTTTACTTGTATGGTATCCCGTTTCAACATTGGGTTGAGACATTGGGATTCAAACCGTAGAAGGCTACTGTCTGGTGTAGTGTCTGATGGCGTTAGCAGTGGCTATGGTTAGATTATAACAGCCGTAGCCAGCAGCTGCAATCTGCCATCAGTTGGCCTATTCAGTCCTAGTCGTACAAAAGCTCAGTGACAAGTTTTGCTAACTCTGCAGTGAAGCAATCTGCCATCAGTTGGCCTATTCAGTCCTAGTCGTACAAAAGCTCAGTGACAAGTTTTGCTAACTCTGCAGTGAAGCAATAATGTGTAGTACATGTACATGTTTTTGTTTGTTGTAGTACATGTACATGTACATGTACAGGAAGATGATGCTTGTATTGTCAGTTTTCTCATGCACATGAGCTCATGATATGCAGTTTTGTATTAGTTAGTCTTTAAGTGTTTCTATAAGTACTACATGTGTACCTTCCTTGTTTTGATCTTTGCAGAATACATGATACGCAGCTATTTTTTAATGAATATGTACCCGGTGCACGTATTATGTACAAGAATGTTGCAGGGCATGGTTTAGCAGAGTTTGAGAACAACAATTTTATGCAAAGCTATGCATCGCTGGTTTTTTCATATTTTGTTTTCAAGCCCATCATGGAGTGTCAGAGCTCCCAACACAGAAACAGGATCTGTCTTTCCATTTGTAAAATGTCAGTAAATGATCATCATTACAAGTAGAGCACTCCATGTTCGCAGTGTTAACTTTCAGCCTTAAATAGAAAAACCTGATTCTCGGCCCGAGATGAAGAAGAAAAAAATTCTGGTCGGCCAGGTTCTCGTGGGAGTAAAAACCCAAACCCACCGGCCATGCCGTTATATTGAAAAAAAGCTTACATTGAATAGGGCGTGGGAAAAATAACAGTGTTACCAATCCAAATAGAAAACCACAAGCTGAAAGGAGGGTGAAAATATGATCTGTGAGATGGCTCTGGGCTGGAGTTGACCTGTATGTAATTGAGTCGTAGTGTAAGGGGAGTTCAGCAGTAAGAAATCCCAGCCATGAACCTTTGCTTGTCACATAAGTCCAGTCTTGTCAGACCTTGTATAGATCTCACACTCACAGCCTGGTCTCGGGGAACACTCAGTTTGAGAATTTTTGTATGAAATATTATGCATTGGGGTGGCTGTGGAGGTTTAACGAATGAGCCCCTGGTCATGCGTTGGTGCCTCTTTTGAAATGTACCAGTAGTAATTTAATTTTCTTTATTACACTCTTGTTCTCACTTGATAAAAACAGTGGAACATTTTTCTCAATTTAGCCTACTATTATGTGAACACTTGTAGCTACATACATGTATTAAAGCCATTATACACTTTCGGTACAGAAAAAAAAAAAAGTTCTCAGATTTACAAATAATTTACAGGGTTTACAGAAGGTAATGGTAAAAGACTTCTCTTGAAATATTGTTCCATGAAATGTTTTACTTACATGTATGAGAAAACATTGTTATTTTATATAAGTTGTGATACACGAAGTGTGGGCCTTTGGACAATACAGTTTACCGAAAGTGTCCAATGGCTTTAAAGCTAACTTGACACATGCCTGATGCTTTCCCTGTAGCAAATGCCTCTATTCTCTTGGTCATTGCCTCATTTCACTGAAAGTATCCCAGTAGCCCAATACAAGATCCAAATGCCTAGTTGCGAAACCTACATGTATTACACATCCTTAATACTGCACACTAAGCAATTACCTTCCTGCCCCTGGTCATTGCCTTGGTGCCCCTTTAATTGTTCCTGTAATGAGCACAGAAGGTTCACATAGTACAACATGTACACGTGTACAAGACCCCGGTTAACTATTGTGGGGCGATATGTCCTGTGTAATACACAAGTGCGGTTTATACAATGTAATTTGCGCCTATGTAAGTCCTTTGCTTTAGTGATCTTTGAAACGCTAAGACATGTTGCGTAATTATCCTTGAATCCAAAAAATAACCGTGGCTCTAAGAAGGATAAGCTTGGCAGGCCTGAGACTACACAGATGTCATGGAGGTCACAGCCTCCGTTGCCCTCCGTCTTGGCCCTGGTGCCCCTTCAATAAAATTCCCATAGACTTGTATGATTTCCCAATGGAAACCAACCTGCAAAATGAAAATGGCCTCGCCCTCGCCCACACAAAATTCCAGGCTTGGCTTGGCTTTTACATAAAATAACCATAATCCACTGAAGAGCTGTTTTATACCATTCATTCTAGCACTTAAATCATTGATTGGTTATGACATCCGTAAGACGATCTTTTGTATATGTTGCAATTTTCTTACAAATTTGAAACCTGATCAAGTATTTAACATGGCCCTTTCTTTTCTGTACACACTGTGTACAATGGAAATGGTTCGGTCTTACAAAAACAAAATTTTGTTTGCTGTAACTAGCTGTGAAAATAAACAGTCAGCAGACCATTGATCAAGAACTTTAAAGACACTGGACACTATTGGTAATTGTCAAAGGCTAGCCTTCACAGTTAGTGTATCTCAACAATACATAAAATAACAAACCTGTGAAAATTTGAGCTCAATCGGTCATCAAAGTTGCGAGATAATGAAAGAAAAAACACTCTTGTCGCACTACGCTTACACAAAGTTGTGTGCTTTCAGATGCTTGATTTTGAGACCTCAAATTTCAAATCTGAGGTCTTGAAATCAAATTCGTCAAAAATTACTTCTTTCTCAAAAACTACGTCACTTCAGAGGGAGCTGTTTCTCACAATGTTTTATACTATCAACCTCGCCCCATTACTGGTAATCAAGGAAGGTTTTATGATAATAACTATTTTGAGTAATTACCAGTAGTGGACACTATTGGTAGTTACTCAAAATAATTATCATCATAAAACCTCATTTGGTAACGAGTAATGGGGAGAGGTTGATGGTATAAAACATTGTGAAAAACGGCTCCCTCTGAAGTGACATAGTGTTTGAGAAAGAAGTATTTTTCCACGAATTTGATTTTGAGACCTCAAGTTTAGAATTTGAGGTCTGAAAATCAACCATGTATAAGCACACAACTTCGTGTAACAAGGTTTTTTTTTTCTTTCATTATTATCTCGCAACTTCGACGACCAATTGAGCTCAAATTTCCACAGGTTTGTTATTCTATGCATATGTTGAGATACACCAAGTGAGAAGACTGGTCTTTGACAGTTACCAATAGTGTCCACTGTCTTTAAGGAGCAACTGACCTACATACATGCATGGAGGTAGACCTCCATGATGGTACACACACCTGCAGTTGTTTTGTTATTCTGCATGACGAGATATGGATTAATTCTTATTATAATGCAATCAGATTTGATAACATTTTATATGAATCTAAATAAAAAAAAAAAAAAAAAAAACTAACTTGATAAAATTGATTGGTTAAAGGGACACACCGGCTCACCGTTTACGCAATTTAGGGGTGTAGAATCATAAATAATGTTTTTATAGATGGTTGCTGTAAAAAAAAATCCTCAAAATGTCACGTATTTAGCGAAAAATGTAAAAACAAAAAAAAGCGGCCATATAACAAGCTTCCGTTACACGGACTCTTTGAATGTGAATGTTACGTTAGATTTTTCACCATTATTTACATTTTGTAGCGATAATTTGAATACATGTTCTTTTTCGTCAATTATTCGTAAATAATTTTGTAAAAAAAATATTTAAATTTGGTTAAGTAAGTTATGTTAGACGGCTGAAAGTAAAACTAGCCCGGAAGGTCACGTGATTGTTTGTACCACTTTTTGGTTAGAACAATCACGCGACCTGCGTTTTTGTCTTAAAATGCTCAAAAACGGCTACATTTTATGATTTTTTGTTAGGACTGTTCTTCTTCATTCCTGGAAGACCGTTGAAGTCATATCTTAGTTTATTTTGTAGCCCAAATAACCCAATTCGGCCGGTGTGTCCCTTTAAGTTAGAGGAAACAACAATATTTGTGTGTGTGGCCTCACATGTTCATGTACATGCATTGGCATTTTTAAACTTGGGTTTTTACTGGCCAGTGATGGGCATGCTTGACTTAAAAGCAAAAGACACTGAAATCATATCCAATTGTCTGGTTACTGGTGCTTGGCTGAATTTTTTTCCCAACACTCCAAATTTGTCTTAATTAAAAAAGAAAGAAATTGAATGCCTGCTGAAAAAATACTGTCATCATTTTGTACTATCTCATATAAAACATTAATTGCTAAAACAGATGTGTAATCTAAATTACATGTACATTAGATCTATCAAGTTTTCCAATTTTTTTCCCCTTTTGGAAATTTGTTTGATGTCTTTGTATTGAATGACAACAGACAGGTCCTCAAAGCCGCGCCCACCATTGCAACTGTTCATCAAAAGCACCCATGCGTATGTACACCACATAATTCTATAGTATCTCTGCCATGTAACACAAAAAGCACATCAATCAAGACAGGGGAGACTTACAAAATTTGTTATCGGTTTCGACGTTTCAATCTCTCTCAAAGGGCTATAAAAAGGCACAATTGACACCTTTGGTAATTGTCAAAGACCAGTATTCTAACTTGGTGAATCCCAACATTTCCATAAAATAAAAATATGTGAAAATTTAGTCTTCACTTTTTAAGCCATTTATCTATTTCAGAGAAGGGCCTGATTTGGCACAGGTGTCAACAACTTGTTTTTATTAATAATTGTTTCAAATCCTACTTAATAAATGTTTTATAACTTTTTTCTTTTTTTTAGGCGTATTAAAGGATTATTTACGGGAGCTTCCAGAGCCGTTGTTTACCACTAAGATGTGTCAACGCTTCATGGATACATTCGGCAATCCACCTGAAGATCCTGGCCGTAGCGGGGAACAGCTCGTCCAAATGATCGAGTCACTCTCTCCACCAAACAGGGTAACTTTTCGCGAAATGTCCCTAGGAATGGAGATTTTAAAACTAAATTGTTATTAGTTATTGCCTAACATCACAAGACCATTGAGCCATTTCAAGGTGAAGGCAACAATAAACTAGGGGCACGTTGCCACCTACTCCTAGGGCTGAAACAGGGTTATCCCCTTCACAGTCCATAAGGACACAAGTGTCACAAGTGTCATGACCGTGATTCGAACCCACACTCTGCTGTTAACAACACCGGAACTTGGGTTTGATGAACATGTTATCAAGCATACCACCCTTATCAGAGTTAGTAGTGGTCAGCTGGCCAAGTGCTAGTTAAAACGCCTAAGAACCATTCAAAAATCCCTCCAAGTGGTCCACTGGCTAGTTCAGTGTTAAAAGGTATCCCTAATCAGTAAAAGAAAAAAAATTCTGATTAGCAAAAATTAGCAGGAGACCAGTCACAAATTGTACATGTGACATGGTAGTTTGGCTGGTAACCTTAGTCAAGGATAGTTTTGTTGCGCTTAGCTTCTTTTCGTTCTTAAGCAGCTTTGGTCCCACCGGCCAGTCACTGACAAAGTGAATGGCAAACTCTGATCACTGTATCATGCCTTCTGTCGCCCTCTGTCTTCTTCCCCCTTTCTCAACAACTAGTTAAAAACTGTTTCCACGTCACTCCAGCAAGCTTCCTGAATCTTTCCCACTACTATTTAACAGCCTTAAATATTATTTCCTAAAAAATGTTCAACAAAATCAATGGACCCATACTTATGAAGTCACTAGAAACCCTTGGCCTAATTTTTTGTTCAGAAGTCCATGTTCACATTTCAAGTAGATTGTTCATGTAGATACCAAGTATCTGGGTTAACCAAATATTTACAAATACTTCGGAAATTGTGTGTAATTGTTTGTGGGTACTGAAGTATCAATATGAAACTTGCTTTACAGCACAATATTTAAGACTCTTTGGGTAATTAGAAGGGGGAAAGTTTACAAATCTCTTCACATACCAGACATAATATATATCTGTAAAATATCTTCATGTTTACATATTTAGAATTTCTTATGAAATAAATACTTGTGTATGTAGTTTATTCACAGTATACAGATATTGACTGGTTTGAATGCTATGGTTAAAACTATGACTCCTGAGGGGATCCTCAACGAGTTGTGCTATTTTCTCGAGTCTAAGCCGAGAGAACATAGAACACTCCAAGGATCACTGAGGGAGTCATAGTTTTATTCTTAGAATGAGTAAAAGCCGGTCAAAATTTGTTTTATAACATCCTATATATTGTGATCTGTTGTCTAGGTAACAGTGTTAAAGCGCTTTATAAATGCAGTTAAGTTAAAGACACTAGACACTATTGGTAATTGTCAAAGACCAGTCTTCTCACTTGGTGTATTTCAACATATGCATAAAATAACAAACCTGTGAAATTTTGAGCTCAATCGGCTGTCGAAGTTGCGAGATAATAATGAAAGAAAAAACACCCTTGTCACAAGAAGTTGTGTGCTTTCACATACTTGATTTCGAGACCTGAAGTTCTAAATCTGAGGTCTTGAAATCAAACTCGTGGAAAGTTACTTCTTTCTCGAAAACTACGTTACTTCAGAGGGAGCCGTTTCTCACAATGTTTTAAACTATCAACCTCTCCCCATTACTCATTACCAAGTGAGGTTTTATGCAAATAATTATTTTGAGTAATTACCAATAGTGTCCACTGCCTTTAAGTTAACAAAACAATTGCTATGGGTATAGTTGGTTCTATACATGGGATAGCACATTGGTTGCAAGTGCTACGGGTATAGTACATTGTTTGCTGTGTTTCCCTCATTGTCTCCCTCATCATAGAGGTGCCAGTTGCAGAAGAATAAAAAATGCAGGCCTAGAATTTTATCTTTGAGAGAACAAGAATTCTGTGCTTAGCAATGTATGCTCACTGTAGGCTTATCGTAAATGGGCCCTGATGTTTTGATTTACCCTTTGTCCATCTTCCTCACGTTTAGGTTACTGGCGAGTACATCCTAGATCATCTGAAACTCATCATGGTCCACTCTGAGACCAACAAGATGAATGCGTACAACATCGCCGTCTGCTTCGGCCCCGTCCTGATGAGCGCAGCTTCCTCCGGTCACCCTAGCAACTGCCGAGAGGTTGCCACGGGAAAGGACGCTGATTATGAGAAGCATATTGAGGTGTTGCAGCATATGATGGAGGTGTGGCCGGGGAAAAGAGGTAAGAAGAGGGTCGCAGGCCAGGGCCCAATTTCATGGCTCTGATTACAATAAGCAAAGAAGCGACGCTTACAGAAGCAGGGAATTCCGTGCTTACATCAAGCGTATTTCACAGGTTGGCAGGGAATTTTGGCTTGTGCGTGGAGTACGTGGAGAACAGTTGCTAGGCATTCTTTGCTTATACAGCTAGTGCAGAAATTTGGCACTTGCACAAAAGCGGTAAATGGTGATTGTAAGCGCAAAATTCTGTGGTAAGCAGAGCCATGAAATCAGGCCCTGTATGTTTCGCTTTTAAAAGAGCAAGGGCACCAAGGCATTTTCTCCTTGGTAAAGGGAACACCCTAGATGAGGAAGTTGTAAATTACTACTGTAGTATTACAAGGTCACCAAGGCAATGACCAGGGGGCATGGACGCAATTGCCTTAATTGCCTCCGTGAAGTATCAGGCCAAATTATTTTTGTGAAATTGTTTCACTCATTTCTCAAAAACTGCAGCACCTCGGCAAGTAATATTTTAAGAGAAGCTTTATACCATCATTGTCTTTAAACCGTGTAATTTTAACGAAAATCTGTGGATGTTTGTTTTTTGTGTCATACAAAAAGTACCCAAACCCTTAAAGTTAAGCTATTTGGTCACTGCAAAATAATGAAGAACAGTAATAATAATAGGTGATTTTATATAGCGCCTTACCACAGCCCGAAGGGCGTCTCAAAGCGCTTCAAACATTATTACCCCCCGATCACTGGGCCTTAAATCATTCCTTAAACCATCTCAGCTCAATGGGGAGTATACAGCCGGTGCTGGTTACCGCGCTCCAAGCTTATCTTTCACATACACCATCTCTGCCCTCACAGGTACCCATTTTACACTTGGGTGGAGAGAAGCAATAGTTAAGTGTCTTGCTCAAGGACACAAGTGTCATGACCCGGATTCGAACCCACATCCCGATGAACTACCGATGAATCCATAAAAGGGTGGATGTATACATTGAGTCTTCCAATCAAGTTTTGGAAGTTAGAGGTTTTAAAACCAAGTTCTTAATTCCTTTTCTTCAAAACTAGATGACTTTGCAGAGATACAGCGCCGCATCAAAGAGCAACAGGAGCTGCTTGAAGTAGAAGAGAGGCAAGAAGATATTGTTGAAGAGAACAACGGCCCGTTGGACGCCCAAGAGGAGGACAGCTGTTACCATAGCAATGACGACCTGGACGAGACGTTACAGGCGAAGGACAAAGAAGAGGAAGAGGTGAAGGAGAAACCGGAGGAGCAGCCTGAGGTGGACTGGGATTCGGACAACCTACAAGTGTCTCCGTGTTGAGGGATTGCTTTGTTTTTTCGGTCCTTGGATGGGGTTTGACCCTATCTCTTGTTGTGGAAAAGTTTAATGATTTTTTGTTTTTATCGGTTATTTTGTTGTCATTTTGACTAGAGTTGGAATAGTCAGAGGTGAGACCTCATGTCTGTTTTATTTTTGTTTTTTTGTTTGTTTTGATTCTTTCCCCAGTTGGAATGCTTTTGAATTGCGTTTGATTTGAGTTTGGGGTACGAGGGGTTACGTCCCTCGTGCCCCCCGTGATGATTCTATGATGTGGGTTGTTTGCCTGGTACTCTGCAGTTGCTGTAAATACAATGTAGTCCGACACTGTCTTCAGTTACTGAACTGTGTTTTATAAAAGTTGTTTTAGTGTGGGGTTTGGAGTGTACATGTAGAAACTATAGAACAAAACAAAAAAATTAATGTTACAAATGTGAATGACTTTACTGATTAAGACTATGATGACATGTGTATGTGTTTTAGACGTATAAATCTACATGATTTAGGTTTAACAAAATAATATTTGAAAGTCTAAATTTGGTTTTGAGTTTTAAGTCTCTATCTGGAACTACTCTTTTTGTCTTTTTTCCACCTTCTTTTTCCTTTTAACACTGTGGTGACCATTCAATATCACCTACTCCATGGCTGGTCGTGGCCGAGCGTTCTTGTTGCCGGACGCTAGGCAGAAGTTATAAAACTTCTTCACAGAGTAAATTTACACTAAATGTAGACTGAGCAAATCTGGAAGTGCAACACAACCGAAACACAAATTCTCTCGCTTCAAATTCCATTCTCCTAGAGACGAGCAGAGTAAACTGTTCGAAACGTCGAGACCACACTGGCTCTTTTCAGAGCCAACACTCCCACAAAAGCAGATACACATGGTTGAACCTGCAAGTTTACTGTTTATTAAAGGCAGTGGACACTATTGGTAATTGTCAAAGACTAGCCTTCACAGTTGGTGTATCTCAACAGATGCATAAAATAACTAACCTGTGAAAATTTGAGCTCAATCGGTCATCAAAGTTGCGAGATAATAATGAAAGAAGAAAACAGCCTAGTCACACGAAGTTGTGTGCGTTTATATGGTTGATTTCGAGACCTCAAGTTCTAAACTTGAGGTCTCGAAATCAAATTCGTGGAAAATTACTTCGTTCTCGAAAACTACTCCACTTCAGAGGGAGCCGTTTCCCACAATGTTTTATACTGCCAACCTCTCCCCATTACTCTTTATCAAGTGAGGTTTAATGCTAATAATTATTTTGAGTAATTACCAATAGTGTCCACTGCCTTTAATGGTTTCGTCCTACAAATTCTCTCCATCATCATCCCTGGACTAAAAGTTGTGCTTGGGTTGGATACATTGTAACTTAAATTGCAGCGGGGTATTTTGAGCAAAAGCTTGCTCTTAAAAATTGAGATGAAACAACTACTTAAATGATCCACCTTTATACTGGTGATAAAGAGCCCCTAAATTATTTCTTAATTTCCTAACTTATTTTTGCCACAGGTACAATTACTGAGAAGTGAACTGAAATTACTAAGCAAAATATGAGCCAAAAGATATATATATATATACACTTATTGTAAGAGAAATACATTAACTGAATAGATTTAAAGGAATAGGATAAAACAAAAAATATGTATAGAACTTTATACCTGGCGTAATTTTTAAATTAACTTGCATGAAATCTATTTTAAGTGTATTCAAAATATGAAGACGTTCTAGTATCTGTTATCCTAGGTACACGCACAATGTACATGTCTTTTAACTTTGTTGAATGATGTTGTTGTCGTAACTTAACTCGTATCTGTGAAGGTTCGCGCCAACAAAAACACCAAACATACTACAGAAGAGTCTGTCTGAAATGTGGTTAAAATTTGTACTTAATTCATAAATTATTGAAGCTTAGCTTCGCATATGCTATAAATGTGAACTCAGACTTGGTGACTGTCACCATGGCAATAGTTATACACACTGAGAAAACTACAGTTTTCTTTTTTCTAAAATCGGGCTGATTGCTTCTTAAAGAATAATAACAGGTCTGTCACTAGGGCAAATAAACTGCGTTATAGTATCAACTTTGAAGGTAAAGTATACCTTTGGTCTTTGGAACCGTTCGATGGTTTGAATTGTATTTATACAAAAGCAGATTCATAAAACTAACCTGTGAGAAATTTTGTTTCAAAAGGTGGTTGGGTTTGTGAGATATCGCTTAAAATCCAGAGCGATTTTGTCATTGGAATCTAAGAAACATGTCTGACAGAAACAATTCTCTGATTTTATTTTTGTTTTGGGGATAAAAACCTGATACATTTACCATTACCACATTACTTCAAAATGAAACGATTCAAAAAAATGCGTTTTACTAGCGCGCGTCCTGTTAGTCTAGCCAAGTGAGTTTTTATTTACCATTAATATAAGGAGTGATTACTAAATTATACCTTTCCTTTTAAAGACACTGGACACTATTGGTAACTATCAAAGATCAGTCTTCTCACTTGGTGCATCTCAACATATGCATAAAATAACAGACCTGTGAAAATTTGAGCTTGATTGGTCGTCGGAATTGCGAGATAACTATGAAAGAAAAAAACACCCTTGTCACACGAAGTTGTGTGATTTCAGATGCAAGTTGATTTCGAGACCTCATCTAATTCTGAGGTCTCGAAATCAAATTTGTGGAAAATTACTTCTTTCTCGGAAACTACTTCACTTCAGAGGGAGCCGTTTCTCACAGTGTTTTATACTATCAACCTCTCCCCATTACTCGTTACCAAGTAAGGTTTTATGCTAATAAATATTTTGAGTAATTACCAATAGTGTCCACTGCCTTTAAAGACACTGGACACTATTGGTAATTATCAAAGACCAGTCTTCTCACTTGGTGCATCTCAACATATGCATAAAATAACAGACCTGTGAAAATTTTAGCTCAATTGGTCGTCGAAGTTGTGAGATAACTATAAAAGAAAAAACGGCTTTGTTGTGTGCTTTCAAATGCTTGATTTCGAGACCTCAAATTCTAAATCTGAGGTCTCAAAATCAAATTCTTGGAAAAATTACTTCTTTCTCGAAAACTACGATACATCAGAGGGAGCTGTTTCTCACAATGTTTTATACAATCTACAGCTCCCCATTACTCGTTACCAAGAAAGGTTTTACGCTAATAATTATTTTGAGTAGTTACCAATAGTGTCGACTGCCTTTAATCAGTGTTGAGAACACTTTCGAGAGAAACAATTTCTACCAACAGAAACACCAACATTCATTTTTCTTGAACTGAAAAACTTGTTCACTATTGAAATACATGTTCAGAAAAGACATGGCTAAATCTAACTTGCCAAAATCTGAGTTCTCTATGAGCAAATCTTTCAAAGATCTTAGAATTTAATTCAGAAGTGGTTTGGGGGATTTGTAGATGCAGAAAATATTAATTAAACCATGGTCAGATTTTGTTATACTGATAAAAACGCTAATCTTTTCGGAGCAACAATTGAATACAGCACTCTGCCATTTGTGCATACTACGTCTAACAAAACTATTACTGCTAAAAAAATTACGATTAGCAGGGGACCGGTCACAAAACATGCCCGATGGTATGGAAATTTTGACTGGTTAACAGGAACTTGCTGGAACTTTTGGTGTTGGAGTTTGGTTTATGCGATGGGGAATCTTTTTAAACTAATATAAATTAAAAGATAATATGTGTATTAAATGCATTGTTTTCTATTTAATTATCACATTTAGAAACTTGGAATTAATTGTTTAATATATGCGGTCACGCTGAGTAATTCAATTAAAGGAACACGTTGCCTTGGATCGGACGAGTTGGTCAAAACAAAAGCGTTTGTAACCGTTTTTTATATAATGCATATGGTTGGAAAGATGTTTTAAAAGTAGAATACAATGATCCACACAAGTTTGCCTCGAAATTGCGTGGTTTTCCTTCTACTGTGCGAACTAACACGGTCGGCCATTTATGGGAGTCAAAATTTTGACCCCCATAAATGGCCGACGTGTTAGTCGACGAGGTAAAAGGAAAACCACGCAATTTCGAGGCATGTTTGTGTGGATCATTGTATTCTACTTTTGCAACATCTTTCTACCCATATGCATTTTATAAAAAACGGTTACAAACGCTTTTCAAAGACCAACTCGACCGATCCAAGGCAACGTGTTCCTTTAACCTCAGTGCCCAATTGCAAAGAGCTGCGTAAGCACAAGAAAGTAGCTAAGCACAACAGAGTTATACTTATACCCTGATCCTAGTACCAGCCAAAATGCCATGTCATAGGTACAATTCATGACTGGTCCCCTGCATTTTTGTTGCTTAGCAAAACATTACTTTCTGCTTAAGCAGCTCTATGAAATTGGTCCCTAGTTTTTAAGAAGGTATTTATTTCCTAAAGTGATTCAGGTTTAATAGATGTTAAATTTATCAGATTTACAAACTTGGAATGAAATGTATTCAGGTGTGCTTGTAAAGCAGGTTAATGGTTTAAAAAATGAAATATAGGGTGCGTTCGTTTAGCTTCCCTGGGTCGACCCCCATGTGTGGCGGTTTTTTCTTCCAGGACGAACGTGGGTAATTACCTGCACACGTTCGTCTTGGGAAAAAAACCGTTACACACCGGGGTTGACCCAGGGAAGCTAAACGAACGCACCCATAACTGGAACCATTCACTTAAGAACAAAGGCGAGGTGAGATTTATACACCCATGGGAACGAGGTTGAGCCCTAGCTGCTTTTTATACTGACAAACAAATGGACCCCCTATGTTGCTTGTTATTTAGACCTTTATCATGATGTGGTTATCTTTGTCTGGTTCCTGGTATGCATAGTGACAATCATAGTACTTATTCTTATCTCATATCAAGGAACCAGACTCATTTTTCGTATCAGCCTCAGCTTGGCTACATAGGTTTGAAAGAGTGAAAAACAGGATGGCTGAACCATGACAAAGACGGACATTAGCCGTTTCTGAAGTATTGGCTGTGGCTGCGGCTGCCTTAGAATCGGCCGCTGCCAAAACTGCCAATTCAGACACCAGCCTACTTTTTAGAGACCATAATGGGTGCGTTCGTTTAGCTTCCCTGGATTGAACTCGGGTCTGCCCCGGTACGTTCGAATAGCTTTGACGGGGCTTACCCGGGTCAGCCCCCAGTGCCCTGCTTGTGGAGTGAGTCACTTGGGGGTGACCTGAGGTGCCTGCCGTCACTACGAGAGGGCAAGTGTGATCGTTCGTTTAGCTCTTGTCAGGGGCTCACCCAAGCGAGCACCGCGGGGTAGACCCAGGGAAGCTAAAGGAACGCACCCAATGATAGTGGCCACAAGCGGCTTGTACCAAAATGCCCATAAGTCGCAGCAGACGGCAGCAAGGTTTGACCTACTTCCATTCACCTAAGGTCAAAAACTACATTTTCTGTTTCATGTTAGTTCTGCTGATGTTTTGACAAAATTTGATTAAAGGAACATGTTGCCTTGGATCAGTCGAGTTGGTCTTTGAAAAGCGTTTGTAACCATTTGTTATAAAATGCATATGGTTGGAAAGATGTTTTAAAAGTAGAATACAATGACCACACAAATATGGTTTTTCTTTTACCTCGTTGACTAATACGGTCGGCCATTTATGTGAGTCAAATTCTTGATTACCATAAATGGCCGACCGTGTCAGTTTTCAAAGTAAAAGGAAAACCACGCAATTTTGAGGCAAATTTGTGTGGATCATTGTATTCTACTTTTAAAACATCTTTTCAACCATATGCATTTGATAACAAACGGTTACGAAGGCAACGTGGAACACGAAAGAAATAATATTAGCAGTGTCTGTGCTTTGGTGATGATTGTGTTGAAAGAAATGGTCTCTAAAAGTGTGTGTACTAATTTACAGAAGGTCAGGGTGGGTAAAAGTGAGCGGCTACAGCTACGGCTATGGCAGGATCAGAAGTATAGGATGTCCTTAGCAACAGTTGTAGCCGAAAGCTGTAACAACCATGTTACATACAACCTTAGGGGGTCCAAAAACAAAAACCTCTAGTCTGGTTCCGGAATTGTGAAATTGAAAACTTGTATGTGTTGTCTCTTTTGTTTTAATGACCTCTTACTGATGAATTAAGAAATAGACAAACAAACAATTGGGTTGGTTTAAATTGACTGAACGATGACTGTAAATATAAATGTATATAAAGACGTACAACGTTTTTATTCTGTAGAAATAGTCGCTACATTTAAGAAATTTAAACAAATCGATGTGAACATTTGAAATAAAAAAAAAAGCTTCATTAATTGTAACATATAAAGAAAAACAGCCAATTACCATGGTAACCATTTGCTTTTTTTTTGTGGACCTTGGATTGTACATGAAGTGCTTGAAAAACCATCCGGCTAAAGGTTTTCGTGGAAATGGTGGCTCAGTTATAAACCAGTACTTATTTTAGACAACAAGAAAATTATATATTTTAAGAGGAAAATGGTGAACATAACTAAAATGTTTAAAACTGACAGTAACCATAGGTGCTGTTATAACAGTTTGACCTACCATGACGCGCAAAATATTCACTTTGCATTTTGGATAAAATATATAAAATTCACGTTCCATGTTTTTCATCTAACTTGTCAACTGCTGTTGCATGTCTCTTCATACATTGCTCTCACCGCTGTTTATTGTTTCACTAATTCTTCTTCCTCTCAAAGTAGAGTCCTAGGTTAATTCCAAGAATTGTAGTTTTGTTACAAAGTCTACAATATTTTGTATACAGTTATTTTTTGAAAGCGCTCCACAAATTCTTAATTTTATGGCCATGACAATTGCATAAATGATTTGATTTTTTTCTTCATACTAGACAATTGCTACTAGCTTGACAATCAGCTGACATTTTTATTTTATTTTTGCATTTTTGTTGTTGGAAATACCGATTTTAAAAAGACTTTTTTAGAAGTCCATAATCTTAAGAAGCCATTGAATCTGTGCTGCAATGCGCCCACTTTTATTTGCTATGAAGAAAGCTTGATCATATACTTCATTTGATTATGAAATTAGATAAATATTTTTCCAGAGTTATATTAACTCATATCCGCTCGACTCGTACATGAGCACTGCCTCGCAAGCAAACATACCCAAACAAACTGTACACAAACGCAGTCCGGTTGGCGAGTGGTATCTTTCTTTGCCCTCCCTTTCTAGGACCCAGGTTCGAATCACACAAAGGGCACTATGTGGATAAGGTTTTCAGTCCCTATCTGACTGCATGGGTTTTTCCTGGAATAATTCTCTGGGGTTTTTCTCCCACATCTCAAACTGAAACTTCATTCCTTGTCTTCTCTTTATTCGGTTCTTGGCTAGTATAGTGATTACTTTCACATTTCTTAGAGTCCTGGCTTCACAACCAGAATAAATTAAACAAAATAATGTCGTGTTTATCCCTACAAGATTACAGACTTCTACAACTAATCATGTAGATATGCTGATATGGATTATAGAACATGTCAAACTTATACCTGAAGCATTTGGAGCATTGCTCTGGTTCTAAACCAACTAAGCCATGTGCTGAAAGTGGAATTGAACCCGCTAGCTTAAAATTAACTGTTCAAGTGCTCAACCAAGTGAGCTACATGTAGTTGCGGAAGCAGGACTTTGACCTTTAACCTCAAATCTTTGATTTAAGGCTATCCAAATCATTTACTTAAGATGGACCCCAACCAGCTTTCATTAAAATGACTGTACAAGTATTCTCCCAACTCTGGACTCGAACCTGTAACCGCTAGATAACTGTACTGGTGCTGAACTGAGCCATCCAGCTAATAGACAACAAGTGTAATTAATGTAGGCAATGTGCAATGGTAAACGTAGTTTTATGCTTGAATTGTGCACAAAGTGTTTCCCATGTATTCGTGGATTGTAATTGGTTTAAAAGTTTGTCTTGTTGGGCAGTATTTTTACCATACTTTAAAGGAAGTAGAATTACATGGTTGGTAAAATGTGGTAAGAATGTACGCAGTACATCATGGAGGGGTAAAAACACTATAAAATTTTACTTGATTTAAAGCATTGGTTTATATTGTTAGTAATTTATCGGCTTTGAGACAAAAATGTATATATTTTGCGTTGATTTAGTCAAGCCTGTTATAATAAACATTTGAGTTTTAACTGATATTGAAGTTTGAGAATAATATGGTCAAGTCGAACACCAGAGCAGAGTCAACAGTAGACTGGTGCCATACTGGTATTACTCAATGTGCATTCATCTTAGAGATATGAACACAAGGACCCAGTTTCATAGAGCAGTGAAGTAAAAAATAGTGCTTAAATTTCTGCTAAGCAAAAATTAGTTGGATACCAGTCAGAGATATTCTGGTAAGCATTACATTTTGTTATGCTTAAGCAGCTCTTTGAGATTGTGCCCTGGACCTAATTTCATAGAGCTGCTTAAAGACAGTGGACACTATTGGCAATTGTCAAAGACCAGTCTTCTCACTTGGTGTATCTCAACATATGCATAAAATAACAAACCTGTGAAAACCTGTGAAAACCTGTCGAAGTTGCGAGATAATAATGAAAGAAAAATAACCCTGGTCACACGAAATTATGTGCTTTCAAATACTTGATTTTGTGACCTCAAATTCTAAATCTGAGGTCTCGGAATCAAATTTGTGGAAAATTACTTCTTTTTCGTAAACTACGTCACTTCAGGGAGAGCCGTTTCCCACAATGCTTTATACTAACAACCTCTCCCCATTAGTTACCAAGTGAGGTTTAAATAACCAATAGTGTCCACTGCCTTTAAGGAGTAAATATTGCTTGACAATCTTGTTTGCTTAATTAGTAGAAATGAGCAGACATCTTATTTGTTGACTGGCGTGACTTCTGTTATCAGTGAATCAATGGCGTTTCTTAATGATGTTAAATTTTTTCTTCCACAAAATTATCGAACAATATTATTTGAAATTGTAATGATTAATTAAGTATTTATTATTAACTTAGTATCGGTGGTTTTCCGTTAAGGTGTGCGTATTCCAGGTTTTGAAAAAATAATTTTTCGGTCAATCTGTAATTCGAATGGGTTGTGGTACTAGTTTTCGTATACGAATCCTGCCATTCATATACCACTTGCCTAATATATTTTATTTATTGACACGTAGATGCCGACACTTTTTTTGGCTTGCTTTAATATGTACAGTACTGGAATGTTATGGCCACTTTTATTACTTGTACAGAATTATTTTATCGTTAACTACATGTTGTGGACTGCTTGTTTGCATACATTGTTTTGATTTCGAAGTTTACAACTAGGTTAGTACAGACAGGTACAATACATTTGTAGATGCATTATATAATGAACAATGCCAGGACGTGACATTCCTTGACTCTATGCGCTGCAATAGACTGAAAATTAAAAAAATAATGATACATTTGTGTGTTGCCATTTTGTGTGTGTGTGGAAAAAAAAAAAGTAGATTTAAAAAGTTGTGGACTTGGTCTGTAAGTAAAACGTTAGGGTTATAAGAATTGTGTTGTTTGTGCACTTAAAATGGTGGCAAAGCCTATGTATAATTATGCTATAAATGAAGAATAAATACCATACAATGTCTAGAAAGCAACTCAGTTGTTTGACGGTCTGTTTTAATATTAAACACATTTAACAGTACATTTATGCGGATTAAATACTTCAATTTCACATTGCAGTAAGCGGAATTCCCTAAACAATTAGCAAATATTGATGCCAGTAAAATTTCCATTTTACATTGAAGTAAAGTCAAATTTCCTAAACAATTAGTAAATATTGATGCTGGTAAAAATACTTCCATTCACATTGAGTTAGTCGAAATTTTCTTAACAATCAACAAATATTTAAGCAGGTATAATACTTCTATTTCAAATTGAAGTAAGACAAATTCACAGAATATTTCTCCCTTTAAACCCCAGCTTCAGCCTCAGGAAAAGTTAATAGAGCACACCAAAATAATTTTAAACATATTGATGGAAGATCAAATATTTCACAAAATATAGTCATATATATTCAAAAAGGTCTTTCGCAGTGGTTTTTAAACCAGTTAGTTCATCGTCAGTATTTTACACAAAGTAGCGATTCGGCCATCTTGCTCTAATGTTGACATTCTCCCTATTTTGTCAACATTGTTCGAAAGTGCCAGTCAGAAGTAAAAGTTTTAGGACAAGACACTTATTTTGGGTGCGTTCGTTTAGCTTCCCTGGGTCGACCCCGTTGTGTGGCGTTTTTTTTTTTTTAGGACGAACGTGAGCAGATAATTACCCACGTGCGTCCTGGAATAAAAACCCACCACACTCCATGGTCGACCCAGGGAAGCTAAACGAACGCACCCTTAGATACACTACATGTAATTAGCAGAAATGGCGTTTTGTGGTTTGTGTGGTAAATCTTGAACTGTTACATGCATTGGAACCTCATAACCGCTGGCACAGTGCCAAACATGGGGTGCATTTTCGCAGTCTTAACCGTTTCGGTTAAACTTGCCATTGGTTGATCACTGGCCATTGACCAAAACGGTTATTGGTTACGACGGCCAAAATGCATCCATGCCTACCTGTACACATCGTATGAATTTTGCATGATCAGCAAGAGCTTTGGCGAAAACGGAGCTGACATGGCCTATGTCCGATTTAGAGTGTCACATGACTAGTGTCACATGACCAGCCTGACTATTCTATCATATCGCCCCAGCAAATCAGAGTGTTGTTTCTCGGTCAGAGTTAAAGCTTTCCCTAAAAGTCGCTGTTGTTGGTACTCTGCCAGGTAAGCACCTTTACATTCCCTCAGTGCCTCGTTTACGTGTGTTCCACGGTTACCGAACCCCTGTTGTGATGTAGCATCCCACATGGTGCTGAATTCAACACTCTCAAGGAGAAACATGAAGCTGGTTGCAGCACTTGGTTCTTTGTCACCCATATCCTAAAAAAAATATAAAAAACGATTTTTAAAATTGTTACTCATAGCTCTCTAAAAATTTAAGTTTGCATCAAGCTTTCCCCTGTCAAAAAAAAAGTTGCAATGCTGAAGATTTTTAAAATATTGTTGTTAAAGCAAATTGGCTTAAAAGCTTCTCTTGGGTCAATTGAAAATAATTTTGGGTTGAACACAGAAAAATTGACTAGAGTAGATTTTAAAGCAATGACCTTCAGATTTCTGCTGGTGATCCACCAACTGAGTGAGCTCTTGTTTTAATGTTGGCGTTCTCTCTTCAAAACTATTTCTAATAATTTAAACTGCTTGTTAAAAACCTATGAGGCAAAGAACAAACTTCAAACAACCAGCAAACTGTTTGTAATTATATTTCTGATCTGGTCGCCGACCAGAGAAAAAACATCTCACAAAAATACAGATTCTTTTGAAACACGGCCACAACAGTGGTTTTTTACAGTGTTGAAAGATAGGATGTTCCTAAAGTGTACAGAACAAAGGGATGTCCACAGTGCAACTGCAACAGAGTTGTGTTTGTATACACTACGAATCTCAAAGGTAAATGGGTACATCTTAAAAGGTAGGTGGGCGATATTTCACAAGCCGCGGAACTCAGGTGTTCACTGTTCTGTTTTCACATCTCACTCACCAATTTGACAATGTCAGCCAGCAACTGAAGAGTTCCCCTTCCGTTAACAACAAACAGCATCATCAGCGGATGGATCACATTATGCATATGGCCATGACCTTTAACCTCTGCCGCATGAAGAGGGTTGAATGCACAGTGAAGGTCACGAGGTTGTACACTGGTCTTGCTGCAAAGACCTCGCAGTGAGGTCACAAGGTCACTGAGCCGTGCCTAGCAAAGAGGTTAGAGGTCATACAATGTCAAAGGTCGACGAAAACACTGAGTGGGAAACTGGAAACCAACAAATGGCATTGACCGGGTTTTGCAATGCACACAACTTTTATAAACACAGGAATACTATTTACTGGCTTTTCTGTCCCTTGTTCTGAGCTTTATTTACACTCAACAAGTCATGACTTTTACACGAAGAAGAACGCCAAAGCCAGAGGACGCCCTCTCTGGCGAGTGGTTTTCTCTGATCATCCGGCACTGTCGCTACAATATGATGTCCGCATCAATTTAGAAAATTGCTTTTTTTTTCCTTTTGAATTGATTGCTTTAAGGCATTTGACCTACCTTGTACTGTTGGTGCCTATTAGGAACCAGTGGCATGTTGTACCAAGCAATAATATTGAGGCATGCTGGTCTGGATTCTGCACTGCCATGCAGTAGCATCCTAACAGCTGCATGGTGCCACCCTGGGGATCTGACTAATAGCAGCCACACATGGATTCGCCCAGCGTGGTCGTCATCTAGTGCCATCTGCATGAGGCGGTTACTGATGTTGTTAATGTAAAGAGTCAGCAGACTGTTTAGCAAGTCTAGGGATGAGAAATGCAAATTCAAATTTTCATGCATGTTGATAAATGTTTTGTATACTCATGACGATTCAAAAAAACTTAAATTTGAAAAATACATTATGGGTAAGCTCCATTAAAGAATTTATGAGTTTGTATTTATCCTTTTCTCAGAGTGGGTGTGTTTTCATTGAATTACTTGGGTCATTAAACCAAAAATGGATGAGCAGTTAATCTGCCTGGGGCAGATCAGCAGCCCTCCTGGTTTGTGTTTGATCCAATTACAAGTCCACTGTTTTGAAAAGGAATTGCATAGAGATAACAGGTGTGAGTTGCCAGACAAAAAGGATGTGTTATTATAGCCTCTTTCTTAACCCTTTGGTGCACAGATTAATTTATAAAAAAAATAAAAAAACACCTTCAACCATGTTTTTCTCAATAATTTTTGATAGCGCCCCAGTTTAACATCACATCACAAACGAAAGGTCAACAATCGCTCTAATTAATCGAATGAGGGCAGTATATATGGGTTTTGTAGTTTTTAAGTTATGATTGTTTATCAAAGTCCAATTTGAACCAAAGAGCTTATGGAGATTTCCTATGATAAAAACAATCTCAATCCTTTTTATTTTCTTACCAAGTGGGTTCACTTGTAGCTGGTTGCGAAACCCATCCATTACAGTTACTCTGCAATGAAATTCAGCTGTCTTCGCAGCTTTACGGGTTTCTTGCACACACTTAGAGAAGACTTCCATGAGGTTCAGTACAAAGGAGCTGCCCTCTGTGTTCTGGAGAAGCAGTTCCATCAGGCCTTGTAGGGCTGTGTTAATAGACGGGTTCTCAACGCAGGCAAGAGGCTGGGGAGAAAAACACAGTCAAGATGTTATAGAGCGAGGAAAATAACACATTCAATATTGTGATGCACTCATTTTCCAATAGATAAAGTACTAATGTAAGTTAGTTTCCCATTCACAGGAGGACTCTACCTTTTGGAAAAGGAGAACATCACAATTTTTGTTGGACATTTCCCTTCCTCTTTTTAAGGCACTGGACACGTTTGGTAATTGTCACAGTAAAGTATTCTCACTCGGTGTATACCAACATATGCATAAAATAAAAAATCTCTGAAAATTATGGCTCAATGGGGTCATCGAGGTTACAAGAGAATCATGAAAGAAAAACGCCCCAGTTGCACAAATTTGTGTGCTCTCAGATGCCTGAGAAGACTTCTGGTCTGAGGATCTTTCTCAGATTCAATTTTTTAGTGAGAAATTACCTCTTCTGTATGGTACTTCAGAGGGAGTCGTTTCTCACAATGTTTTGTACTATCACAACACAGAACTCACCAGTTTCCTACTGGATATTAACTGCTGTGAGTCGTGTTCTGTCGAGGGATACTCATCCATGAGCGCTTGCACAAGGTTTAGAAACTCACTCTCGAGAGCTGGTAGGTACCTGGTCCACAGCGATACTCTGCCTTTGTAAGTCATCGTCAAGGCTGTTGGAAAATAAGCAAGATTGAAAAATGAACCTTCTGAATGAGTGGTAAATTTTCAAGTAAAATACTCAGAAAAAATTTGCTGCAGGCTCCCTGGTTTGTATAGTAAACTTGGGTGTGATCCCTGGCCACACGGGAGCTACCGGTTAAATGGCTTCTGACTGGCACCCCCTGAACAAAGTCATTGACTAATAGGGAGACCGCCAACATAGGGCTGAATAGCTCATTTGGTAGGAGAACTGGTACATTTATCTGGAGGTGGTTGGTTCAAGTCCCACTCAAGTTTTGTTTTTCTTTGTTCAAACCCAAACTTAAAAGAATGAGCATAACTTTTTCCAAGTTTTGGGGGAAAAAATTAGAAAATTTCACTAGCTATTTTTTTTCTCAGTGTATGCGTTCTGCTGTGACTCTGTTATGGCTTTAAGAAATGCTGGACTCAGGGCATCTTCCGCAGTGTTTCCATGGCAACTCAGCAAGCATTCAACCAATGGCACTACAGCACTTGAACCACTTGTTACCAATGGCAAGCAGAGCTCGGAGAGATGACTCAATGTGGTGCTGGAGAGCTGTGTACTGGGTACCCGGCAGCTGTAAAACAATTGATTAGGGTTAGAAATGCAGGAGCGGTATTGTGGAGACATTTTTATACAATGAGGATTTGGAAAACATTTCTCTGATGGACTGGGAGCCAGTGGGGTTGATGGAGGATTTTTTTATATATTTTTTTAAATATTTTTTTTTTATGCAAGTCGCCTGACACACAAGGCCTGAAGGCCACTTCAAGGTGTGGGCTACAATTAATTTTTCCAGAGGCCATTGCCACCTACTCAGGGCTGAAACAGGGTTACCCCATTCACAGTCCATACGGATGTAGGCTTGAATATCATCAATTCAAAGCCTGGCCGATAGAGCAGAAAGCACTACCTCCCCAATTTTATGTAGCAAGTGTCACGACCAGGATCCGAACCCACACCCTGCTGATCAAACACCAGTGCTTGAATCCGGTGCTCTTAACTGCTCGGCCATGACACTGCCACAGTATTAACTGACAAAATTATTACACACTTTATTTGCAAAAACCATTTACTATTTCAGCAGGAGTGGAGAAGCGTGGTCGTAGCTACCGCAATTGAATGCAGTGTTTTACTTATACAGTGCACATACTGTGCCCAATTTCATAAAGCCTGCAAGCACAAAAACGTACTAAGCACAGGAAAACTTTTCTTTAATAGCAAAAATTGGTTACATTGGGTGCATTCAAATAGCTTCCCTGGGTCGACCTAACGGTTCTCACAAGAGCTAATGGAACGACCACTCACCCTCTTGTGGTGGCATCATGCATGTCGGGCCAGCCCCAAGTGACCCACTCCACAAGCAGGGCATTTTGGGCTGACCCAGGTGAGCCCCTGGAATGACGTCAAAACTATTTGAACGTACCGAGGGTAGACCAGGGTCGACCCAGGGAAGCTAATCGAACGCACACACTGTTGCGACTGGTGCCCAACTCATATACCAAATAAATTTATTGTGCAGTATTTTCCAATGAACAGCTTTATGAAATTGGGCCCAGGTTATTGACAATTTTTCTACTAACAACATTCACAATCACTTGTAGGTTTTACTTATAAATGTGAACATGTACTGCTTTTTTACTTGCAATTATTCACCTGCTGTGGTTACTTACTTGGCCCTGGAATCCCACCGTGTCACAGGTACTTTGCACAAATCTTCAACCATTGACTCCAACAACTGTTTAAAACAAAATGATGATGATACAGTTTTAATTCCCCCAAAAATATAACTAGCTGTTGCAAACTGCTTACCACCAAAAGGAACTATGGTATTAACTGACAAAATCATTCAAACATTGTTTGAAAAACCATTTGATATTTCAGCAGGAGACCATGGTGTCTTTCTTTTTCAACAATTTTGATGTTGTAACTTGAAATATGTTTTTACTAATACAGTTTTTGTACTGAGGGCGTCCATGGAAAATAGTCCTGGGCGCTGATCGGAGGTAACCCTAGTTTAAGGCACTGGACACCTTTGGTAATTGTCAAAGACCAGTATTCTCACTTGGTGTATCCCAATTATGCATAAAATAAACAATCTGTGAACATTTTGACTGCCAGTTGGTAATCAAATTTGCTATAGAAAAATGAAAGAAAAACAAACTTGTTTCACAAATTTGTGAGCTTTTATTAGATGCGTAATAACAATGAATAAGAGTCTTCGTGCATGAAGTCTTTTAATATTTGAGTGAGAAATTACTTATATAGGATTTGAGGCATTGCTTCTTTCTCAAAAACTGTGTTACTTCAGAGGGAACCAGTTCTCACAGTGTTTTATACTTTAACAGCTCTCCATTGCTCAATACCAAGTAAGTTTTTATGATAACAATTATTTTGAATAATTACCAATAGTGTCCAGTGCCTTTAAAGATGACGTAAACAAATAATAAAAACCACACACCTGAAAAGTTGATGTGAGGTTAAAATGACTCGCTGAGCAACCGACTGATTCCGCTACCCCAACGCATGGATTTTTCTTCCCTTTGTAATATGATGTACAGTGAAGAATCTGGGACTGTGAAAATCAGAAAATAACAACAATCAAAGACGACAATAAAAACTAGTCGTTATATAGCACATTTTACAAAACCATGCTTTACATTATAGTGCCCTGGGGTCGATTTCACAAAGAGTTAGGACTAGTCCCAACTAGGACTAGTCCAATAGGAGATATTAAAAACGTATGGCTAGTCCTAAGGTTTAGGACGAGTAACTCGTCCCAACTCGAGATAAGAATAGTCTTAACTCTTTGTGAAATCCACCCCTGGTCATTGGGCCAATGACATCCCTTTAGTCTCGCCCCAGTCTACCATGGCACTCCAAAGTCTTTTTTTGTATACACAATATCAACCTCTGCCCTCACAGGTTTTTACCTTAATAAAGCAGCTCTGCGAAAATGAACTCTATAAAATGAACTCTTTTCAGAACCAACAATTTAATTGTGTTCCTCTTTACTCCACTTAACCATGACCAGACAATCCTTATCTTTTGTCCACTTCAACCATTATATTTTTAAAGACAACCAAGGCATTTTCTTCTTGGTAAAGGGCACCCTAAGATGAATTTTGCAAATTTGTACTGGAGCATTTCAAGGGCACCAAGGCAATGACCAGGGGACACGAAGGCAATCGCCTTTGTTGCCTCTGTGAAGTATCAGGCCTGAATCACTCAACCATTACATTGTTTAAGATAAAACAGTTATAATCCAATCAAGTGCTGGGGATTACCACCAGTCACAGAACCTAGGCTAGTTAATGGCCTAACATTTCCACCTAGCAGAGTCTTTCTCAGAAAGACTCTGCTAGGGTCGAAACATCTGGCCACTAACTATTTTTTTGCATTTATACCACATGTCCTTTTTGTTGTTTTTATGAGTTTGCAACAGCTAATTCTATTTTCTCAGGATCTAGTCTTAATACATATGTTCTGCTTCTTATGGTGGGATGGGGGATACAACATTTACTAAGCACTAAGGGGCCATTTAGAATAATAAAATTACAATATTTTTAAAAGTTTTGTGGTTAGGTGGGTCAAAAGAAATAACTGAAGATTGAAGATAACTAGAGACAAAGATAATTTTTTGTAAGAGCTCTTGATGGTTCTTTGTTATAAATGAAGAGAGCAGATGGTGGAGAAAGAGAAAGCATCAATACCTGGGCCCATTTGACAGCTTTTTCCTCCGTAGGGTTGCAAGGTGTACTGGTATAGAAGTCCATCACACATTGAATAACAAGCTTGCATACATCTTCTAGAAAAAAAAATGAATAAAGAGAAACCATGCAATGAGTTTCTAGAAAAATAAATATTGAATAAAGAAAACATGAAATGAGTAAAGATGCAACGATGAGCAATCCACTATCATCTAAAATCCTAATGATGTAGTTTATTAACTACGAAGTATCTTATACCTTGTACCATCACGGCTGGGTTACGGCAAAGTCTTCCAAGAAGTTGTGCAACATTTGGGATGTTCTTCAGTGCATTGCTGAGACTACCCTAGATAGCAATTAACAATAACACAAAATCAGCAGGCTTATATTGTTTTGACAGTGGGCTGGGGAGGGGGTAGTCGAAAGAAAGAATTGAAATCTGTAGGGTTTTCTGATAATAAAAAACAGTGCTGTATCCACCATAGGTGGGTGTTCGTCATGGTGCTGATATTTGCTCTTTTCTTTAAACATATATGCAGAGCTATTAAGTACCCATACTGTTTAATACCTTGTCAGGTTTTACAAGTTTCTGTGGCGTACACTGCCGTCACAATGTCAGAAAACACCTAGACCAACCCCCTTATCTTAAACACTATGTACTGGGTTCTTGAATGTGGCTTGTGTTCCGACTGTGTCATGGCCGAGGGGTTAAGTGCATCCAATTCAAGCTTTGGTGTTTCTGATTACAGCAGAGTGTGGGTTCAAGTCCAAGTCATGACATTTGTGTAAGACACTTAACCTTTATTGGTTCATTTTTCGGATGGGATGTGAAGCCGTAGGTCCCATGTGTTCCTCTTCTTCTATTTCAAGTGGTGAAAGGACAACACCAGGACTCGAACCCACACTCTGCTAATCAGAACACCAGACCGCCTAGTCTTGGTGCAAGACTTTCTCGTTCAGTTAGCTATTAAAACAATAAAACCATAGGGCCTACATACACTCAACACAGTGCGGGTGGTGCAGGGAATCATGATTTGTAACAAACAACAACGTCTTGCACCAAGACTAGAAACAACCCTAAATGAAACAAAGACTTTATCTGCCTAACCCACTCCACAAGCTGACGATGAAGATCTGTCAGGAAAACTCTCAGCTCACTGCGGTGTCCAGAGCCATCATTTTGCTCTCCACTTTGATCGGAGTTCCATTCTTTAGTTCGCTCTAACCAGACTTGTACTCTCTCTACATCCATGCTGGATATCTTTCTACCATACTAGTCTTTGATCATACTGAGGTAGTTGGGATACAGTCACGAACAGTCCTGTTGTAACCTGTAATGAATAAAAGGTTAAGTTAAATTTACAGAATCTCAGCAATACAATAAAATCTGTGACTCAAATCCATGAGACTAGCCCACCTTGTGAGACTGTTACGGCTCTCTTTTAACATTATGTCGTATCTTATCGGCCATGAGACAGATGAGAGCCATAACACTATACAGCCAAACAAGGGGGGCTGGCATTATTAGTCTACTCCTATGATGAGTGTTCTCCACGTGGAGATGATAGCGGAACAAACCTCATATTTCTGGGAGTACCATGAGTCATACAAAGTTCTCTAAAAATCTATGATAAAAAGTTTTATTTAATTTTAGAAAACTTTTGAGTAATGCAATGTTTCATTTCCCTGTTTGCCTTTTCCATGTTTCGGTCTATTTTTCAGGTTGTTTTGTTTTTGGTTATCAAGCCTTTTGAAGACTGGATGAAAACCTCTTCTTCCTTGCAGCCTTCAAATGATTGAAGTTGAATGACAAATACTGCAAGTTGCAGTGTTTGTCATTCAAACTTGTTGCAATGCAACAAGTTTTCCCCACCCCTAGCCCACCTTGTTGAGCTGTTAATGGCTCCGCTTTTAACATCGGTCTCATCACTGTCACCATTACAGTAATTACAGTAATGGTGACAGTGATGAGACCGATGTTAAAAGCGGAGCCTAACACTAACACTTGTAACAGCTCGACAAGGTGGGCTGCTACCCTACTCCTAGAACTATTTCGGTTTCGTCCGGCTATCGTCTCCCGTAACCTCATAGGTTTATATCTCTCACGCGTTCAACGACCCATGGTTCAATGAATTTCGGCATCAGGAATCTCTCTTTTTTTTTTTTTTAATCTCGCCAAAATTAGGCTCTATGTGTCCTTTGATGTATCAATGTGTATTCTTTTGACCAGAGAATCCACTCCACAATCTCAAAAATTGTTTAAAATGATAAATTCTTACCGTAATTTCAGATTCCCTATCTACTGTACGTGTTACTCTTCTGCCAACAATAATTGAAAATTACCCGACCTCGTTTTGCGAAAATGCGTCACGAGAGGGCGGGTACGATCCGTGATTTGTGTACAAAACATACACGGAACCACGAAGCTCGCACAGGGTACCAGTATGTACACTTTTTGCACACAGCCGTTTACATACTGGT
This sequence comes from Asterias amurensis, assembly GCF_032118995.1. Classification (NCBI taxonomy): domain Eukaryota; kingdom Metazoa; phylum Echinodermata; class Asteroidea; order Forcipulatida; family Asteriidae; genus Asterias; species Asterias amurensis. Next base: position 12,753,073 of record NC_092660.1, read on the forward strand.
ACCCTGTGCGAGCTTCGTGGTTCCGTGTATGTTTTGTACACAAATCACGGATCGTACCCGCCCTCTCGTGACGCATTTTCGCAAAACGAGGTCGGGTAATTTTCAATTATTGTTGGCAGAGGAGTAACACGTACAGTAGATAGGGAATCTGAAATTACGGTAAGAATTTATCATTTTTAACAATTTTTGAGATTGTGGAGTGGATTCTCTGGTCAAAAGAATACACATTGATACATCAAAGGACACATAGAGCCTAATTTTGGCGAGATTAAAAAAAAAAAAAAGAGAGATTCCTGATGCCGAAATTCATTGAACCATGGGTCGTTGAACGCGTGAGAGATATAAACCTATGAGGTTACGGGAGACGATAGCCGGACGAAACCGAAATAGTTCTAGGAGTACTGCTACCCCACCCCCAAACACAATTGAATTAAAATAAAACATAAACACTGAATTTCAAAAGAAATTTTCTACAACAACACACATTACTCTTTACTCTTATTCATGTAACTCCTTTGTAGCCTTTTCACTCGAGTAGGAAGACTTAAATCCTCTGTTGACACTGACAGCTGAAAGTTGAAAGTCTTTGTTTATCTTCTTGCTGTCTTGTCCCGACCTCCCTGTGTGTTTTCGTGATCCATGTACCGCACACGTCAGTCAATCAATTTAACGAACCGTTTGCGAATGAAACCCCATTTGCGAATGGGTTTACAAAAAAATGTTTTGGCGCATCGGTCGTCGCTGGTACTTTGTTTTACACCCAGCGCATCTAAATGCGCGTGTTAGACGTGGTACCATGTTGATTCGGTATCATGTTACGGAAATTTCCGATAAAATCCGAGTGTGGATTCAACATGGACGATCTTTCTTTGTCATGAACACCGCGGTCGACCTAAAATTTGGTCCGAAAAAACACAGGTAAAGTACACAACGATGTCGTATTGTTAAGTTTAAAATAAGCCTGAGTAAGTGGAGATTTGTTGTGATTGAAAATAATTGATTACATGTTTTAAAATGTGGGTTTTACTGACGTTTCCTTTGTTTTATTTGTTCATTAAGATTTCCACCGTACCGTTTTGTGAGCAGAGCTAGTGCATATTTTACCGGCGACAGGCCGACGGTATAAATAATATTTTATGAATTGTTTTAACCAAGAAGATAAACTGTAGTTTGTTGAGCTCTGAGTCCACACCAATATTGTCATCCTGACAACGTATTCACTGGACGGGATTCGGATCATTTCGTATTTTTCTTTATTATTCTCCCTTCCCTTTTTAAGCTTTTGTTCATTCAATCGAATTCAAGTTTTAAAATATTAACAACGTTATATTTTAAAAAACCTCTTGTCCTAGGCCTACATCGACTTGTTGAGAGTAAAAAGGAAAAGTTTTGGTATGGCGCCACCATTTTTTCAATCGATATGAAATAGTATAGTATCTAATTTACCCTAATGAGATGTCCCTTTTTGTAAAAATTTGTGAAAAAGTGGGGGCCATACGGAAAGTTATCCCCAAAAACCAGTAGCTAGGACCAGGCTTCATTCCATAGGCTCAACAGAATACTTATCCATTTTTAAATGTAGGAGTCAGTTTAAAATTGAAAACCGGTTTTCGGAGTCCTGGCATTCTTTTTGGAGCAAGGCCAAGACTTAATAAATGTTTTTTGTCTGTCTATTTTCAGGTGGATCTTGGAGTAAGATGTCCGATGAAGCCATGTCAGTCTCTAGTCCTATGCAGGACTCTCTTGCCGACTTAGCATCTATGCCTGCCCCTGGCCAAATGGCCGAACAATCTCCGATACCATCTCAAATGCCTGCTCCGTCACCGATGTCGCAGTCCGGTTTACCAATGGAAAGCCCCCGCCCGATGCCTACACCAAGCCCAGGTTCCATCCACGGGGGTCCAATCTCTAGTCCGATGGGTGGACCTATTCATAGCCCTATGGGGGGTCCAGGCATGATGCATGCCAACAGTCCGATGTCTCAAGGTCAAATGTCATCTCCCATGCAGAATCCAAACGCTATGCCCGGTCAGTCCCCGATGCCCAATCAGAGTCCGATGTCCCATCATCAAATGTCGATGCAACATCAAGGACAGATGCCGATGGGTAACCAGGTTGGAAACCAGGCAGCGATGATGAGTCAAAACCCAATGGGTAACCAACCTCCGATGCCCAGCCAAGGAAATCAGGGACCCATGATGAACTTGGCGACTACAGGGAACCATGCATCAATGGGTGGTCATGGACCGATGATGGGTAATCCCGGGCAAATGGGTGGCCAGGGATCTATGATTAGCCAGAGCCAGATGGAGAGTCAAGGCCCAGTTGGGAACCAGGAGACCATGATGAATCAGGGACCTATGGGAAACCAGGGTCCTCCAAGCAGTCAAGGCTACATGGGTAACCAGACCTACATGGGCAGTCAAGGTCCATTGGGAAACCAGGGACATACAGGTAGTCAAGGATTCCAAGGTCCAGCAAGCAGCCAAGGACATGCTGATACCCAGGGGTTCATGGGTAGGCAAGCCCCAAGTGGGATGATGCCCAATCAAGGAGCAATCGCCAACCCAACGCAGATGCCTACCCAGGGCCCCATACCAGGGCAGTCCACAATGCCGGGCCAAGGTCCAATGCCTGTTCCAGGACCTGGACCTGGACCAATGACAAGCCAAGGATACGTCCCCAACCAAGACCCAATGACCAATCAGATGAGCATGATGAATCAAGGGCCAGGGGGTAGCTCGGGGCCCAGTCAAATGCCCCCCGGGCCCAGTCAAATGCCCACCGGGCCCAGTCAAATGCCCCCCGGCCCCATACCCGGTCCTATACCCGGTCCGGGCGGGGCAATGCAGGGGCCAACGCCACCTCCTCCTTCAGGACCAATCCATGGGCGTGAGCCTTCACCTGCGCAGAGTCCCAACTTCCAAACACATTACAACTCGTTGCAAAGGGTGAGTTTTAGTGCTGGGCGAATAGAGAAATTTTGTTATTCGGATACCGCTGGCCAACTATCCGAAATTAACCGGATATTCGAATAGCTTTTTTGCCGCTAGAGGGCGCTGTTCGTTTGTGAATGAGATCTTATGGGCGGATTGATATTAGTTTTAGACAGTATCACTCGGTTCATTCATAAAAATGACCGGATCTAATTTAAAGATGGCGATTTGCTTTTGGTTTTGATCGTGATTGACTCTACGTGAAGGAAAACTTTTGTAATCTTTGAACAAATTACGTGTGAAATGTCATTGTTTTAACTCTTCACGGAGGTGAGCATAGTTAAATACTTAATTTATGCTGTTTTATGCTGTCTTTTAATAGAAGTCTCATAAGAATTCAGACAAAACATTCATATCAGTTGTCGCCCGACGTCCGCGGATATTCGGATATTAAAGAATATCCGGTTACTCGGTTGTTATTACAGAATTATCCGGTTTGTAAATAGGTATTCGCGCCCTATGCGGATATCCGGTTAAGAAAAAAAAGGCATTCGCGGTTACGGATAGGAAAACCTATTCGCCATTAACCGGATATTCGAATAATTCGCCCAGGCCTAGTGAGTTTGTAATATGAAGTTGATCAAGTACAAATATAATTCAATAAGCAGATTTTATTTAGGGTGACTGGCCGAAAGTACACAAAATACTGTGCGTAAATTTTAAAATACCAAATGGACCACTGACCAAAGTTCTGTAATTTATAAGCAAACTCTTTTGCTGATCTTGTAATCGACACAGTCAAACACTTTTTATGCATCATTGACACAGCGACTGTTAATTGATGTATAAATAACATTGAGCTGCCACATCAGAAGTTTTCAAACTGTTCATAAAATAGGCTTTGTACTGAAGCAATTGAGCAGCTAGTGCACAATGAAGATAAGTGTACTTTTACCAGTCTGTTGATTTTTTATTTTGTTGGTCTCCTGTTGTATTGCAGGCAATTGAGAGCATGCAAGAGCAAGGAATGCAGAATGATCCGCGATACAGTCAACTGCTGGCTGTAGCCAAACGAGCAAAACATCAGCAGCAACAGAACATGGCAGGTAATAAAAATAACCTAAATAAGTTAATGGTCTGATGGTTCTACCCCAGCAGAGTTTTTTCCCAAAAGATTTTTACTTGTGGTGTATTTCAACATATGCATAAAATAAACCTGTGAAAATTAGAGCTCAATCGGTCATCGAACTTGCGAGATAATAATGAAAGAAAAAAACACCCTTGTCACACGAAGTTGTGTGCGTTTAGATGGTTGATTTCGAGACCTCAAGTTCTAAATCTGAGGTCTCGAAATCAAATTCGTGGAAAATAGCTTCTTTCTCGAAAACTATGGCACTTCAGAGGGAGCCGTTTCTCACAATGTTTTATACCATCAACCTCTCCCCATTACTGGTCACCAAGAAAGGTTTTATGCTAATAAGTATTACGAGTAATTACCAATAGTGTCCACTGCCTTTAAGAAAGACTTTGTTACACTATTACCACCCCTGTTCATTTGGGCCTAACTGATAACTACAAAAAGGGTCACGGCCTGAATGTATTTGCCTCTCTTGGAGTTGCAGATTTTACCACAGGTTTTATTGAGTGACTTTCATATATTATTTGTAAACAGGGTATGGTACCCCAATGGACTCCAACGCTCCGCCATCCGGTAGTACCCAGCCTCCAGGGATGGCACCCACGCCCCCTGGCTCTAGGAGTAGCACCCCATTCAGCCCGCCGCAGCTCCACCAACTGAAAGCCCAGATAATGGCGTATAAGCTTCTCACCCGCAGTCAGCTCATCCCGGAGAGCCTCCGGCAGGCCGTGCAGGGGAAGCACTCGACCATGTACCAACGGCCTGGTGGTAGGTTATTGAATAGGCTATGTGAGTATTGTGGTTTTTAAATTTTCCATTTTGTGATGACGCAATTCAAAAGCACCTGCTTTGTTTTGAATTAACGGCTGCTGCTGTTACTTTACTGCTACTTACCCCCCTCACTGCTGAAGCTAAGGTATTTATGGTTACGTTTTCTTTGCTGAAATAAGTCACTGCTGTTCGTTAGATTTGCAATTAAATATATTACATAAGTACCCTCGGGACAATTTCAAGTACTTTGTGTCACTTATTAGCTCTTTCATTCAAAGTCAATACAATATTTTAATGAACAAGTTTCCGCATGTTTTCGCTTAAAGCACATTTATGATTATTAGTATTATTATGAAGGTCACAGCATTTAGTATTTGATTTTTTACTTGAGCGTTTCAAGAACAGTTCTTTTTCTATTAATTGCACACTTTGTTTGCACAAGTTATAACTTACAGCACAGCAAGCTTTTCAACACAACGATGTCATTGGTTTGGTTCGACGAGTTGTCAAAACAAAATCCTCTAAGATCAAAGCTTTTTAGATGGGAACTTTTAAGTCTTGGACAATTAACCAGCTAAACCAAAGACCGTGCCTTATAACTAACACTGCCGCAAGAGCATGCACACAAATAGGTTTACTTTTTACCATTATTCACAAATTAAACTATGTAATTAATATTTATAATAATTTATTGGACAAAAAAAAGGAATGTATTTAGTTTCAGTGTTAAAAGTTTGTAGGGTTCTAATTTGGTTAAACAATTACTTTTTCAGCGATGGGAGCCCAGCCTCCAATGGGTGGCCCACCCACCAGCACCCCTGGCAGTCAAGGCTCAACTGGACAAGTACCCAGTCAGTGGCCACAACAACCACAACAGCACCCAATGAGTGCCCCATCAGGCAACCAAGGGGCGCAGAGGACACCCATGCAGGCAATTCAACCACAGATGTCCCCACAGCAGCAACAACAACAACAGCAGCAGCAACAGCAGCAACAACAGCAGCAGCAACAACATCAACAGCTGCAACAGCAACCACCTCCGAAACAGATACCTACCGTGATGATGTTACAGCCCAAGCAGAATCGCCTGATCTCATTGGCTAAGCCTCAAGGACTGGATCCTGTGGAAATCTTGTCGGAACGGGAAAATAGGTACAGCCTTGATAATGATAATACCAATAAAGGGCTCTATCACAGTTGATGGATGCACCAAAGCACTCAGTATATTTTCCCAACCTGATAGCTTGGAAAAGGTCTACCTAAATTAGAATGGCAGGATTTAATGATACCTTTCTCCCGTTTTTGTATGTGCTTGCTTGGCAAAAAGCCACGCAATAAATGACTGCCAGCTTGACGAAAAATGTAATTTTTGAAAACTGAATGTTTGGAGCTCTTGCTGTGGTTTCTTAATTTACAAATTGTTGTTTGTCCCTTGTCTTTTAGGATCACAAGTCGTATTGCTTTTCGTATCCAAGAGCTTCAGTCACTACCAGGGTCTCTTCCTGAAGACCTACGTATGAAGGCCACCATCGAACTGAGGGCTCTTAGACTTCTCAACTTCCAGAGACAGGTAAACAAATGATCTTGTGTTTATAAATAATTCAACATCGCTTTGGTTAAAGGCAGTGGACACTCTTGGTAATTGTCAAAGACTAGCCTTCACAGTTGGTGTATCTCAACATATGCATAAAATAACAAACCTGTGACAATTTGAGCCGAATCGGTCATCGAACTTGCGAGATAATAATGAAAGAAGAAAACATCCTTGTCACACGAAGTTGTGTGTGTTTAGATGGTTGATTTCGAGACCTCAAGTTCTAAACTTGAGGTCTCAAAATCAAATTCATGGAAAATTGCTTCTTTCTCGAAAACTATGGCACTTCAGAGGGAGCCGTTTCTCACAGTTGTTTATACCATCAACCTCTCCCCATTGCTCAGCTCCAAGAAAGGTTTTATGCTAATAATTATTTTGAGTAATTACCAATAGTGTCCACTGCCTTTAAAGGTTTGGGTACCTTTGTGCGATACAAAACACAAACGTCCACAAATTTATATTAAACTTACTCAGTTTAAAGATAATGCTGGTAGAAAGCTTCCCTTCAAGTATTACTTGCTGAGGTGCTGTAGTTTTTGAGAAATGAGTAAAACAATGTACAACGGATTTACTCGTCTCTCCTGAAAACATTGCTTTGTTGTTTTCATGACTTGCATCTTCATTCAAATGAGTAGGAATTCATGCCAAGGCCAAAAATCAAATGAAATGTTCTTATGAAGTATCATGCCTGTGATTACCGAACGTAAACCTTCCCTTAAAAATGGTAAACAGCTAGAATTGAAAATATTTATGTTTCCCCCTCCTCGTTTTTTGTCTTGCAGCTTCGTCAGGAAGTGGTTACGAGTATGAGGCGGGACACCACCCTAGAGACAGCACTAAACTCCAAGGCATACAAACGAAGCAAGCGTCAGTCACTGAGAGAAGCCAGACTAACCGAGAAGCTGGAGAAACAACAGAAGATGGAGCAAGAACGAAAACGAAGACAGAAACATCAGGTATGAAAGTAGTAGCCCAGCTGTCGATTTCACCAAACTCATCCTATCTTAGGATTAATCCTAGGACTTAAGACGAGTAAAGTTCCGTATCCTTATACGTTAGGACACATTGAACCCATCCTAAGTTAGGACGGGTTACTCGTCCTAACTCGAGATAGGATTAATCCTAGCGTTTCGTGAAATCGGCTGCAAGTAACATAGATGGCCAAGTGGGTTTAAATCCTTGGCAGAGTTCAGTATTCATGCCATTTTTGGCCTGTATGCATGCTTTGTTTTTCAAAGGGGACCAAGGCATTTTCTCCTTGGCAAAGGGCACTCTATGAGGAAATTGTAAATTTGTACTGGAGCATTTCAAGAGCACCAAGGCAATGACCAGGGGTATGGAGGCAATCGCCTTCTTTGCCTCCGTGAAGTATCATGCCTGCCATTTAGTATGTATTGTCCATAGTTGCTTCTCTGCACATAAGAAGAGAAATGGACACTTTGGTGATAAACATGCTGGAAGTCATGGAAGCTGTTTGGCCTTTGGTTGGAGTATCATTTCTCATGACTGTAATTTTTAACCTTTGACCTGTTCATCCATGTAGGAATACTTGAGCTGTGTTATGCAACACTCCAAGGACTTTAAGGACTACCATCGTAGCATTCAGGGCAAGCTGAGTAAACTCAACAAGGCCGTCATGACGTACCACACTAACACTGAGCGCGAGCAGAAGAAGGAGAGTGAGCGCATCGAGAAGGAACGTATGCGCAGACTGATGGTAAGGCATGGCTCAACCTTTGCGTAAATTTAAGGGTGCTTTGTTGAATTACTATTGTTGATAGATTGTTTTCATTCTTACATTGCTGCTCTGTCTTTGCTCGTGTTTGTCTATTGTTAGTTTGTCTAGGTAACTACTTTCATTGTTAGCAGCTTGTGCATTGAGCCTTCTTGGATACACCTGTCCTTTCAGGAACAATTTTCCTACCTGGAGTGGTATCTCTTACAAGCCGATTATTATTATTATTAAGTCTTACGTATAATGTTGCCCAACTTTTATCAGGCTGAAGATGAAGAAGGCTACAGACGTCTTATTGATGAGAAGAAGGATAAACGTCTTGCGTACCTCCTGAGTCAGACCGACGCCTACATCAACAGCTTGACCGACCTCGTCAAAGCCCACCAGGAGCAACTGAAGAAGCGCAAGCGGGAGAAGCGCAAAAGGAAGAAGGTAAGACTGCTTTAAGATGGTGGGTGATATCTTCTCTGTGTGATGTGGTCTTTTGTTTTGTGTCGTAAAGAAACTGTTGTCATCACTCAAGAAGGTTTTGGTGGTGGGGAGACGCGTTCCAGTTAGCTTGATCAAAACTTATTTCAGAGCACAGTATCGCTGATTTTTATTTTCAGAAAGCTTGTACGATTTGGTGTCTGAAAATTAATTGACAAAATAGGGAGACCGCAAACATGTGGCACAGTCTGGCACGGTTAACCGGAGGTCGTTGGTTCAAATCCTGTCTAGAAGATCTTTGTTTGTTGAATCCTAATCATTTAAAATTAGTTTGTCATAATTTTCAATTGTCTGTTTCATTCTGATCTTTTTTGGAATTTCACGAGGCTGTTTTTTTTTAAATCATATGGAATTCCTCTTTCCTATCTTGGTTTACAAATGACATGTAGGCAGACATTAACTGTTTCTAATCCCCCACCACTTTGCACCAGCACCTTAAGTTTTTGAACCTCACTACTGGCAGTTTTTTTGCCGGTTACTATCGGAAGGCAACCAACTAAAAAGAATCTAAATCGCAGGGAAACAACTTTTGCAATTGTTTTGTTTCAATCTGGCTTTTATTTTGCGAAGAGAGTTTTGTTTGTATTTCTTTTAAGAGAAGATTGCTTGCCTGTGCAACGTGAAGTCATAACACTGCTATTGCACAGTATACTTTGTTTATTTTGCATGACGATATGTGTGCCCTAGCAAGAGACATAAGTCCCGTCTTTGGAGAACAAATTCCTTCCTGTAAAGGAGTTATCTTCACACACAAAAATGGCAAATTTAATGTAAACCTTCTTCAAAAGAACAGAAATGCCAGTTTTATAGAGCTGCTTTAGTTTCGCTTTACAAATTTTTGCTAAGCAACAATAAGCGGAACACCAGTCACATGAAATGATATTTTAGCTGGTAACCTTTTCTGGTAAGCAAAATTTTGTTCTGCCCAGCTAGTTTTTGTGCGTGGGCAGCTCTACAAAATTTAGACCTGAATGGCAGAAGGTGCCCCTAATTGAACCTAGAATTTCACAGCCATCTGTGTATATTTCTAGAGCTTCTTTTTGACATTTCCCAAGTTGTTTATCAGGGAAAATAAAAACTTGGGAAAATAAGAGCACTCTGAAAATGTTTTGATCAGTTGAGACACATTCTTACTTAGTAAATCTCACTGAAAAATGTGGCAATTTGTACCATGTGTCTGGCAGAGCCACTAGATACCACATTAGCTATCATACACTCCAAAACACTTCGAAACATCCTTGAGATCGGTCGTTGAAATCGCTCGTTGTTGGGACGCTCTCTCTTGATGGGTCTCACATACTGCAAAAGTCTTAGAGTGTTGACTGAAATAGTTTGTTTGCTTGTTGTCGTCTTGTTTTGCAGGCTGAGTTAAGTGATGCCTTGCAGGATGGGGTAAGACATCAACAATGATTTAAAAGGGTACCCCAGTCGTGGGTGAACTTGTTTCCTGCTCTGGTATAAGACAGAGATGGGGAGGAAAAGTGCAACAAGTTTAAGTGGATGGTGCTATTGTAGCTGTTAACTTAAACTATCTGCAGACTTAAGAATTTAATGGAAAATCATCCGTAACGCACTTTGACACCAACTAGTCAACCTTTTAATGTCATCAGGCAATGGTTGACTTTTATAGCAAAGTATTTGGTGTCCAGATGTGCGGGAAAGTTCAAAAACAGGATGTTCGAAATATTAACTGTTAATACTTTCACACACAGGTGTTCAATATGAGCCCTAGTCACCTAACACTAAAGAGTGCACCACACAACTTGTATAACGCTACTGTTCTAATCTAAGTGTCACCTAAGCATTAACAAGCAGTTCACGACTGGGTTACCGTCTTGAAACTTAAGAGGCCCATCCCCTCGCCCCCCTGTAAAAACTGTCTCGTTAACGTTGAGGAACATTTTACTTGAGTAAGAGAAGTCCTAATGAGTCCTTGACAGTAGCTCTTAAGCTGTGCACAGCCATTTTGTGTTTTATTTTTATGGTGTCGTCAAATATCTTGACCCCCCTCAAGAATCATACGCACATTGACACTCTGCACTCAAAGCTCCGTTTCGTTTATATATTCAGGCATGATATTTTTCCTACACGTACTTAAGTCTGTTTTCTGATTTTTGTTTTCACTTGGAAAAGTGTCTAAATAGCCTGAAATGTTTTAGCTTACACAAGGTCAGTCCTTGTGCTCAATCAAATATTCTTACTTTTCTTCAAGGACCCAATATCATGCCTGTATATTTTAAAAGGAAAATGTTGCTTGTTGTTGTCTGGTGGGTTGCTCATTGATAAGCATTTATCTTGTTTTTTTCCTATTTGAACGCGTAGTTGACGGATGATGGTAGCCAGATGAGTGATCTGACCATTAAGGTCATCAACCGCGAGACAGGACACATTGTGAGCGGGGAAGAAGCGCCGAAAGCTACCCAGCTTGAGGCTTGGCTAGAGATGCATCCTGGGTACGAGGTTGCACCGAGAGATGAAGAAGGCTCCGAGTACGAGTCTGACGAGGCTTCTGAAGAGGTGAGGTCGTAGGTCATGTCTTGAAATCGGTTGAGTTAAAATTTGAATAAAAGTATACAAATTGTGTATTAAATGGAAGGTATACATTTGGTAATCACTCTTGAAATTAATGGCAGCAAAAACCTGTCGTTAGAAGCCTACAGCAACTTTAGATGGTATTAATCATTTTGAGAAATATTTCAGTTTAAAGAAATGAGTCTTTTTGTCTCGAAATTCGAATCTGAGTAGCGTTACTGCATTAACGCTTCTCAAATTGTGCATTCCTTTTAGAAATTGTCCTTCCTGCAGATTTTGTGGCGATATCTCAAAATTGTGACCACCTTTTGGTTTTGAAATTTTAGTTTTAATTGTGTGCATCTACATTTATATAGGTTTCAAAAGACCATAATTTTCCTTAAGGTTGTGACTTCAGCCTTGGTTTCGTTGAATCCTCCTTGATTTCTTAAATTGTTTCTTGTTTCTAGGAGGAGGAAGAAGAAGAAGAACCACCCAAGATAGAGGCACCACCAGAACCCGTCCCACCAGAGGACTTAATGCAGTAAGTAATAGTAATAATAATAACGTGATTTAATAAAGCACCATTCCATCTAGATCATGGTGCTGAAAGTACAATCTCACTTGCTAAAGAAGGTTATTACCAGGGTCCAATTCGATAAAGGTTAGCAAGGAACAATTTTGCTTAGCAGAAAAAGGTTACCAGCTAAAAAGATGTGACATTCCCATTGCTTTGGTTGGTAGGCCTGAAGTCTTTTAAACTTTGAGTGAGAAGTTACCTTTCTGAAAAATACGTTACTTTAGAGGGAGCCGTTTCTCACAATGTTTTATACTATCAACATCTCTCCATTACTCGTTACCAAGTTTTTATAAAGGTTTTATGCTAATAATTATTTTGAGTAATAACCAATAGTGTCCAGTGCCATTAAATAAAATAGTAAAGCAGGCAGCTTTAAGATTGTTGTAATTCCTTTAATCTAGTCAGAGTAGCTGTCATGTTATATGTTCGTCTGTCCTTTTGTTTGCATGTCTGTTTGTTTGTTTCATTTCTTTGTCTGTCTTGCTGTTTTTTACAAGCTTCTGCTTGTCAAAACAGCCCAAACTCTATTTTTTTTACATTATCGTCTTACTTAATGTTATGTTACTTTTGCTTCACTCATAACATTTCGATATTTTTCATGGAACAAGGAAATAAATGTGTATTATTTGAATTTAATTTAATTGAAAAGATATTCATCCCCTCTCTCTCTCTCTCTCTAAATTCAGTGAGATCCATCACACTACTGATGATGAGTACAATGCTAAGATCTCTGGATACTATGGAATCGCTCATGGCATCAAAGAGGAAGTCACTGCACAACCAGAGATGCTGGTCAACGGAACTCTTAAGGAATACCAGGTATGTAGGCGCTCGGTAGATCTTACACACATGACATCGTTTGAGTAGGGTGCCCTCTAGTAGAGCGTCCTGGACTAGAGGTCAATAGAACAGGCATGAGGATCTTCATGCTTTCCGCAAGTTTTTTTGTTTGTCTCGGGAAAAATATCACAAAAATTGTGAAGTCTATTTAAACCTACACCATCGTGGCACAATTTTTAAGGCTCTTCTTTACCATAGCAAAGAATCAGCTCTTACGGAAGCAGGGAATTCCGTGCTTACGTCAAGCATGTTTTCACGGATGAGCAGGGAATTTTGACTTTCATAAATTTATTATTAAAATGATAATCAAAAGGGTTGAGTAAAGGTCATGGCCTCAGTTGACTTGGTCAAATTTGTTCCCCCATGACCAGAGCAGAGTTTGACCCTAGGGTCAGCTGCTCACCAAATACAAGTGAAAAAATGTGTCGGACAAGTCAAAGTCAGAGATAAAATGGTTAAATATATTTGGAAATGGAGGGAAACCGTAAATATGTTTAAGAGCGTTTAAGAGCACCGGACTCAAACTCTGGTGTTTCTGTTCTGCAGAATGTGGGTTCAAGTCCCAGTCTTGACACCTGAGTCATTAAGCAAGACAATTAAACATGATGATTCGTCCTTTGGGTAGGACGTAAAGCTGTTGGTCCTGTGTGTTGTGTAACACACATAAAAGAACCCAGTGCACTGACATGGCATAGAGAAGGGGTTCCTGGTTTGATTGGCAGCATATTGCGCCACAGCTCCCTGTAAACCATTACATGCTGCTTTAAAGGAATAGGTCTCATACTTCAGTACGAAGCTCCACATACCTTGCAGGACAAAAACAAATACTTTGCTCTTTGATACACCCCTAGGGTTGTGATAAAGCACTATATAAGAACCGATTATTATTATCATGGATTCTTTCTTTTTCTTCAGGTTAAAGGGTTGGAATGGATGGTGTCCCTTTACAATAATAATCTGAATGGTATCTTGGCTGATGAGATGGGATTAGGAAAGACGATCCAGACCATTGCTTTAATCGCTTACCTCATCGAGAAGAAGAGAGTCAGCGGACCATACCTCATCATTGTTCCACTCTCGTAAGTAACAATCTTAGTTAATAAGCCTTACCTCATTACATTAGGCCATACCTCATCATTGTTCCACTCTTGTAAGTAACAGGCATGATGATATTCATTCTACTTTAGTCTGCTTCTACTTTAGAACTGCCTCTAGCTACCGGGCAATCTCGGTGGTCTAGTTTGTAAGACACTGCTCTAGAATTGCAAGGGTCGTGGGTTCAATTCCAACCCAGGTAATATACCTGTGATTTTGTTTATAAAACTTTGGAAAGTACTGAGTATACAGTGCTAACACACATTGGTGTATATGGGTTAAACCTAAATGAATATACTTAAGTCTGATTTCCGATTTTTGGGAGGCTTTGGAGAAAATGTGTTTAAATAGCCTAAAAAATCTGTTAAAACCTACATCATGTGTACATGTAGGTCAGCGTTTTTACTCAATGAAATGTTCCTATTTTTTTGCAAGGACCAAGTGTAATGCCTGAAGTAAAAGTAAATTTCCATCAAAGGGCTATATACGTCATTGTTCCCATCTCGTAGTCAACAATTTGTGCAACGTGAAATTTGAAAATGTGTTTATAACAAATATAAGGTTCTTTGATTTTCATGAATTTTGATAACAAGTAAAAATTTAGACAGAAAGTTTGATTTCGCAGAAATGTACTTTTTGTTTAAGTTGTTTCTTGTTTTCGTTGCGCATGAGACTTTTACACTGATTTTTTTTAATTTTGTTTTTTGCAGAACTTTGTCCAACTGGGTGATGGAGTTTGATAAGTGGGCTCCCACCATCACCAAGGTGTCTTACAAAGGGTCACCAACTCTGAGACGCACCTTAGCGACTAACCTCCGCACCATGAAGTTCAATGTTCTCATTACCACCTATGAATACGTCATGAAGGACAAGGCGGTCCTCGCAAAGGTACAGTAATCAAAAGCTTCTTGTTCGCTGGCTTGTAGGATGACAACAAAATTGTGAGATTGTGATTCAATTTGGGTAGTTCACAGTGTAGTGTGCCTTCTGAAATTTACTCACACTGATCTGTGTTGCAGTCGGTCACGATATTTATCACGATATTTAGCTGTTCTTTGTGCGTTAAAACGCGCGCACGAGCTCAGCGTCCATGTAGCATGTCGCTGTAAACAAGACCATATATGGACAAATGAGTTTATACGCGCGCACCTATTGCCTCAAAATTGATACATTTTCAGCGGGTACATTTAGGGGCCACTTAATCGCTGCCGTTAACACGTCCCCATGTGATCGGGTTTTGACCAATCAGAGACTTGAAACCGTCCAAGGTATTTATTAATATTCGATCATACAACACAAGACTACTTGAAATGTTTGGTCAAGAGTCTACTGGCTGGACACTGAAATCACTGGCCTGGGGCCAATGGGCCACTGTTAAATCTGAACCCTGCCTTTTTGTCAGTTCAATGCTTGATAGCTTGTAGATCTAATCAACCTTGAGCGTAATTAATTAGCCGGTGCCATATATTTGCACAATAAAGTTGCACAATTCCACAGGTTATGATTAAGCAAGGCACGCTTGGATAGCCTTGGGCATGTGGTCCAATGTTAACCTTTAGCCCTGTGTGTTTTTGAAGAATGTGTGTTAAAAGACACCTGTTAATTTTGTTGTTAATCTATATTGGTGTGACATTTACAATGATTTGAATTTGTAAATTGATTTGAATTTCAGCTGCGCTGGAAGTACATGATCGTTGATGAGGGTCACCGAATGAAGAATCACCATTGTAAGCTGACGCAGGTCCTCAACACTCATTACCTTGCTCCTCACAGAGTCCTGCTGACTGGAACACCTCTCCAGGTATCTAAATAACTCCTGCAGAAACTTGTTTTAAAATGTGTATGTCCCTGTTCATGGCTAAAAAGAAATTGAGCATATTAACTTTGGAAACAAGCAACAGAGAGTTGTTGTTAGTATAACAACTTTGTGAGAAAGGACTTCCTCTGAAATAACTAAGTTTCTGAGAAAGGAGTAACTTCTCACTCAAATATTTGAATCTGAGAAAGACTTCAGGCCTGAAGCCTTTTCGGGCATCTGAAAGCACTCAATTTTGTGCAACAAGGGTGATATGTTGTCCATTATTTTCTTTTAACTTTAGATGACCAAATGAGCCAAAGTGTTCACAGATTTGTTATTTATGCATTTTAATGTTGGGATACACCAAGTGAGAATACTGGTCTTTGACAATTACCAAAGGTGTCCAGTGCCTTTAAATGCAAGTTCTCCCCAAACCACTCTTGGTAAGGGTATACAAGAAGGAAATATTTAAGTCAAAATTAACTGAGGGGAGCTGAATGTAGGAATTGGTATTGTTATTAAAACAGACTAGATTGTAGGATGGAGGGAAACATGCACCAGTCATGGAGTTCCAAAGAGATGATGTGTTAGGTGTGTACACTTGTTCTTTTTTACAGAATAAACTCCCTGAGCTATGGGCCTTGTTGAACTTTCTGCTTCCGACCATCTTCAAGTGTTGCAGTACTTTCGATCAGTGGTTCAATGCCCCATTCTACTCCACAGGAGAAAAGGTAAGCTGTCTTTGATAAAGTAAACCAGATTTGGACATAATGTAAGCAAAATATATTTTTTCGTGACTCACTGTTGGGGCGAGCTGCGTTCTCCCTAATGAAACAGTAACATTTTGAGAATTTGTGTGATATATGAATCATCTTTAGTTCAAATTCATCCTGGGGTCAGTTTCATAAAGCTGCTTACACAGCCCTTTTGCGTTTTGAAACTAAAATGCCTGGAAATATTTGTTTTAGAAATAAACAGTCTATTCTAAAGTCTTTCTAACCAAATGAAAGTGTGATTTTCTGATTTGTGTTGTCCAGTGATAATGCCCTCTTGTGATGACATGTATATCAGTGGTTGTACATGTATGATTGAAGACACTTTTTTGAGTCCTAAAAATAGATCGTACAAGTACGGTCTTTGCACTGAAAGCGTTAACTGACATTGATGTACACTGTCTAGCGTGCACTTTTCTCATACCTGTGTTAAAACTATTTTGATTTGTTTCAGGTGGAGCTAAATGAAGAAGAGACGATTCTTATCATCCGTCGTCTCCACAAGGTGCTCCGGCCGTTCCTCCTCAGACGTCTTAAGAAGGAGGTAGAGTCCCAGCTCCCAGAAAAGGTGAGGTTTTAAAAAAAAATCATGTCAGAGGAGCTGATCCTGTTCCAACCAGGGCCCGATTTCATAGAGTTGCTTAAGCAGAAAGAGAAACTATTCTGGTAATCATAATTTTGTTTTATGCTTAAGCAGCTCTATGAAATTGGGCCCTAGTTCCACTTTCATAAAGCTGTGCCTACCAGCGAAAAAAAATTGGTTAGCAGAAACAGGTTACCAGCCACTACCAATGTAATGTATATTGGTTGTGATTGGTTTCCTGCAGTTGGTACTGAGATGAAACATATAATAAACACCATTTCCTGCAAAATAGTTTTCTTTTGATAAAACTTCTTGAGCAGACATTAGTGCTGAAAAATTTTCTGCTAAGCAGAATTAAGCAGGCTACCTGTCAGAGATGGTATATGTGGAACGGTGTTTTGGCTGGTAACCTTTCTATGGTAAGCACAATTTTGTTGTGCTTAAGCAGCTCTTAGGCTCAGATATACCTGCAGTGATCTAGTGGAAGCTTGTCTTAGACAAAGGCCTATCAGACAGCACTTGGTATTTCTTGCGATGGGAGTGTACCCAATGGCACCCACAGCAAGCTGTGGAGCCCCATGCTTTTGCTGTGTTGCCCAATGCAAAGTTTCGATCCAAACTTACATTTTCCCCGTAGAAGTGCTCTTTACCAGAGGAAAACTGCTGTGCCCCTTCAAGAGCGAAGTTCAAGGCCTGAATACCAATGACTTTGTTTCAGATGTAAAGTTTTCTTTCACAAGGTATCTTTAACTATCTTGTTTTATGATTACTTTACAGGTGGAGTATGTGATCAAGTGTGACATGTCAGCGTTGCAGCGCTTGCTGTATCGTCACATGCAAATCAAAGGAGTTATGCTCACCGATGGATCAGAGAAAGATAAGAAGGTAAAACTGCTAATCTCCATTTATCTAAAGACCTTTTCAAACTACAGAGCCAGTTCCAGGGAAATAAACTTCTGTGAAAATCCCGGGAGTTTTAAACCCCACCGCCACCCCAGCAACCGTTATCACTATTTCCATTTGGTACTTCACAGGAGTCATATTTTCTAGAACAATGCAAGGTCGTTTCTCAAAAAAAAAAAAAAAGATTTACCCTGGGGTTAACTCCCTTAAAGTTGTTACACACTTTCGGTAAAAAAAAAAAAAAAAAAGTTCACAGATGTACAAATAATTTACAGGGTTTGCAGAAGGTAATGGTGAAAGACTTCTCTTGAAATATTGTTTCATGAAATGCTTTACTTTTTGAGAAAACATTAAAACAATATCAATTCTCGATAGCGAGAGTTACGGATTTATTTTAAACACATGTCATGACACGGCGAAATGCACGGAAACAAGAGTTTGTTTTCCCGTTATTTTCTCCCGACTCCAATGACCGATTGAACCTAAATTTTCACAGGTTTGTTATTTTATATACAAGTTGTGATACACGAAGTGTGGGACTTGGACAATACTGTTTACCGAAAGTGTATAATGGCTTTAACCCTACCACTGAGCAGGGTTAATTATTTCCTGGGAATAAGTTATTTCCCGGGAAATTCCTGGGAATTCTTTTTTTGTAGTGTGAAAAGATCGACCAAAAGTTCCCGTGAATTTCCAGGGAAATAACTATAGTGTGAATGTGTGAGAGGTTTGCGGTAACACCATTTGAATATCTCTTTTTGAGTAGTGTTGGTTCTGAAAAGAACCGGTGACTCAACATTTCGATCAGTATGCTCTGATCGTCTTCAGGAGAATGACCTGGAGACGATCCAGGCATACTGATCGAAATGTTGAGACGTTAACCTCCGCCCTTTTTTCAGAACCATCACTACTTAAAAAGAGATATTCACAGGGTACTACCTCAAACCTCTCATGGTTATACTTCAACCATGCAAAGTTTCAAATCCTACTTAATCTTCAATTACTTGGGACTCGGTCGTCGTATGGTGTGTCATGGCTGAGCTGTCTACTGCACTGGTCTCAAGTTCTGATGGTGGAATTATCGGAGTGTGGGTTTGAATCCCGGGTCATGACCCTTATGTCCTTGAACAAGGCTCTCAACCATGATTGCTTCTCTTAACCCCAGGTGTATAAATGGGAACCTGAGTGGGCTGAGACAGTTTTGTGTTGGATTAACCCCTTAGTGCTAATTAAAGTCGCTTGAGGGTATATGTTCCCAGGGATTTTGGTGACACCCATTCCCGGAGATAATTTAATAGTAACAAAAATAAATCAAAGCATGACAATGTATTTTTTTCCCTGATTGATGAGATGTTGTCTTTAATTATGAGTCAGTAATTTGACCTTTGACTTTTGACCTTTAACCCATAGGGGCGTGGCGGTACCAAGATGCTGATGAACACCATAATGCAGCTGCGTAAGATCTGTAATCATCCCTTCATGTTCCAGCATATTGAGGTAAACATCCTCGCTTCATCTCAAATGAGTTTTTATCTGAGTATTTGATGAAATTTTGTGATTCATTTATTGTGTAACAAAGGTGTAGGCAGTAGGTATTTAAGTTCTAATCATTATTAAATAGCGTTGAAAAGCCTTGGATATCTGTAGGTCAGGCTTCATTAACCATTTTTAAACAAACCGTAGAAAACACCTGATCAAAATGATAATAATAAATAATGGCCATCACGCGCCATATCGGTCAACTTGACACCCCTGGCGCAGGTTATGAGAAAATGATGTTGTAACCACAGTACAGTCTTGGCATCAATCAAAAAGATGCAAATTAGAGTTATCCAAACAGAATTTAAGGGTCTGGATACTTTTTGTAGGACACAAAATACAATTTCCACAGATTTACATTAAACCTACATGGTTTGAATCTGTGGACATTTTGTTTTTTGTGTTATAAAAAGTCTTTTAAGCGTTGATCCAAGTGTTGTTAATGCGACTTTGCTACCTCTAATCTTTGCCCTTTGACTCCTGCCCTAGGAATCCTTCTGCGAGCATCTCGGTCAGACTGGTAACATTGTCCAGGGTCCTGACCTCTACCGTGTCGCTGGTAAATTTGAGCTTCTGGATCGAGTCTTGTCCAAGCTGAAAGCACACAATCATCGTACTCTGCTCTTCTGTCAGATGACCTCCCTCATGACCATCTTGGAAGACTACTTCATATTCAGAGGTAAGTTTGGGTTTTGGCTTTATTTTTCAGGTTTATTACTATCAATACATTATTATTATTACTATCAATACATTAAAATTGAAAAAGATGGCCCAAAGCCCAAAATCGATTCAATGTACAAAGTTAAATGATAAAAAATTGCATTTAAATACTAAGTTACAATTACAAAAATACAACAAACCCTAGAGCCAACAGCTATATACAGCAAATTGAAAAGAATGGTAGAGATTTGGGACGCTTGGTGGCAGCAGACTTACCAGGTAAAATCCATTGTTCTCGGTCATGCGCGCACGCTCAGAACTACGTAAACAATGGAAATTTACCTGGTAAGTCTGCTGCCCCCCTAGCATCCCAAAGTCTCCCATTCAACTTGAGACTAAAACAAACAAAAGATACAAAGAAGTTGCCTGCAAGATTTACTTCATTGGATAAGAGCACTGGACTCCAGCTCTGGTGTTTCTGTTCAGCAGAGTATGGATTCGAGTTCCGGTTGTTACACTTGTGTCCTTAAAGACAGTAGACACTATTGGTAATTTTCAAAGACCAGTCTTCTCACTTGCTGTATCTCATCATATGCATGAAATAATAAACCTATGAAAATTTGAGCTCAATCGGTCATCGAAGTTGCGAGATAATAATGAAAGAAAAAAACACCATTGTCACACGAAGTTGTGTGCTTTCAGATGCTTGATTTCGAGACCTCAAATTCTAAATCTGAGGTCACGAAATCAAATTCGTGGAAAATTACTTTTTTGTTCGAAAACTATGTTACTTCAGAGGGAGCCGTTTCTCACAATGTTTTATACTATCAACCTCTCCCCATTACTCGATACCAAGTAAGGTTTTATGCTAATAATTATTTTGTGCAATTACCAATAGTGTCCACTGCCTTTAAGCACTTGTGTCCTTATCTTTCATACTGTTTGTTTTTGATTAACTCCAGGATATCGTTACCTGCGTCTTGACGGTACCACCAAAGCTGAAGATCGAGGAGAATTACTGGTGAAGTTCAACGCTAAGGACTCGGATATCTTCATCTTCCTGCTAAGTACAAGAGCTGGAGGGTTGGGTCTTAACCTTCAGGCAGCTGATACTGTGGTCATCTTTGACAGTGATTGGAATCCACATCAGGTGGGTGTAGGGGGGGATAATGAGAGAATTATATGCGGTGTGTGGTTTTTAGTAGCGTGTTGTGACTGGTGGTAAAGAGCTCTGGACTCGAGCTCTGGTGTTTCTGATTACCAGAGTGATGGTTTGAGTCTCGGTTGTGGCACTTGTGTCTTTGAGCAAGATACTTAATATTTACCATAAATGCTTTGTGGGACTTATAGTTCTGGCAAACGTACATCAGCAGATCAGTTGGTCTTCTAGTAACTATCTTCACTCACCCTGAGTGAGATATGTTGGTTTAATTTCTTTGGATGTTTTATTGGAAATATTCTTTCAAAGGTTTCTGGAACGACAATGTTATTGTGCTAGGGATAGCTCAAATGGTAGAGTGTCAGCACTTTAATCCAGAAATCAAATTCAATTCAAGTTCAATTACTTATTCATTATGTCACCATGGAGAACATTACCTTGGTTTGCATATATAAAATTATTTAAATTTAAAGGAACACGTTGCCTTGGATCGGTAGAGTTGGTCTTTGAAAAGCGTTGACTCCCATAAATGGCCGACCATGTTAGTTCGCACAGTAGAAGGAAAACCACGCAATTTCGAGGCAAACTTGTGTGGATCATTGTATTCTACTTTTAAAACATCTTTCCAACCATATGCATTTTATAAAAAACGGTTACAAACGCTTTCGTTTTGACCAACTCGTCCGATCCAAGGCAACGTGTTCCTTTAAGATTACACTACATATATTTTTTAATTTAAACAAGACAATAAGATGGTTCAAATTCCACTGTGGTCAACCTTCAAATTAATTTATAAATGTCATTAACAAGTTAAATTCAAACTTATTTTATGTCTATTTCTACAGGATCTGCAAGCTCAGGATCGAGCCCATCGTATTGGGCAAAAGAACGAGGTCCGTGTTCTGCGCCTCATGACAGTCCAGAGTGTTGAGGAGAAGATCTTAGCAGCGGCTAAGTTCAAGCTGAATGTGGACAATAAGGTTATTCAGGCTGGTATGTTTGATAATAAGTCAACGGGATCGGAGCGGAGGGCTTTCCTTGTGGCTCTCATGGACCAAGATGCCGATCAAGATGAGGTGGGTAAAAACCTTCTTTGAGTTGCTAGAATGCAATTTTTTTTTTTCATACTAAGATCAAATTTATCAGAAAACGAGAATAAAACCATAATAGAACACCCAGACTGCAGAGTAAATGTATGATAAATGTATGTAGGCAGGCTTCGCACTGAGAAGCTTTTGCGCTCACTGGAGGAAGTACAAAATCTATGTTTTAGCAGCGGTATGAACTTAATTAGCATTGATCTTTCAGATCGAAATCAACTTTATTTTGTATTACCACCAATTCTATAAATTGTCTTGAGATGCAGTTTTCTGCGAAACTAGAGTTTCTTGAGATTTGTCTTGAGATTTTTGTCAAAATGCATTTATCTGCAAACTGAAATTTATTGAGATTTGTCTTGAGATGCTTATCAAGATGCATGTTTGTCTGCGAAACTGACAACTCATTTTTCAATGACTTCCTTATTTGACAGGAGGAGAACGAAGTCCCAGATGATGAGACGATCAATCAGATGATCGCTCGCACTGAGGAGGAATACGAGGTCTTCCAGAGGATGGATATCGAGAGGAGACGCCAGGAGGCGAGGGACCCCAACCGTAAGCCCCGCCTCATGGAGGAAGAAGAACTCCCCAGCTGGCTCATCAAGGATGACAAGGAGGTGGAGAGACTCACCTTTGAGGATGAGGAGGAGAAACTGTTCGGGCGTGGCTCGCGGCAGAGGAAGGATGTCGATTATGGAGATTCACTGACAGAGAAGGAGTGGCTTAGGGTAAGGACTGATTGCATTGCCACATTGCTTTGCATCGTGCGTGTTATATAAACATAGCAATAGACGGACACACGCAAGTACTGTATGCTGCGGCACCATTGCTGGGACGCTGCCAGTGAAAGGTTGAGACACAGTGGTAAAGAAAAACCGTTGTCCTTTAAACTTTGTTATGTGAATGAAGTGTCTTTCTCAATTATTTACACAACTACTTACAGGACAGCTTTACAAAATGATATAAAACATATTTATTGAATATTTGAAACTAAATTGAAAGTGTATACTGAAATCTCTATTAACTTTTACTTCTCTTTTGTTTTCTTCTCAAAGCGCATAGGGACTTCTCTGTGATTGTGATATGCGCTCTACAAAAATGGTTCATTATTATTATTATTATTATTAATTCTTTTTAAAAAAACCTTGTTGATAACACATTTTATGCCAGGCAGTCTAGTATCCATGAAGTATCACACATAAGTCACCTGTAGTTTTTGTACATGCCTAGTTCCTTAAACAAAACTGAAGTCTTGGATCTCTTTGTGAAAGTCTTTCTCATATCTCTCCACAGGCCATCGAGGAAGGAAACCTTGATGAAGTCGAAGGGATCAAGAAGAATATTTGAAACTAAATTGAAAGTGTATACTGAAATTCTTTTAAAAAAAACCTTGTTGATAACACATTTTATGCCAGGCAGTCTAGTATCCATGAAGTATCACACATAAGTCACCTGTAGTTTTTGTACATGCCTAGTTCCTTAAACAAAACTGAAGTCTCGGATCACTTTGTGAAAGTCTTTCTCATATCTCTCCACAGGCCATCGAGGAAGGAAACCTTGATGAAGTCGAAGGGATCAAGAAGCTCAAGAAACAGAGAAAGCGAAAGTACGAGTACATCGATGAAGAAGATGAAGAAGAAGAAGAGGAAGAACACATCCCTAAATCTTCCAGCAAGGCGGATAAGACGGCCGTCAAAAAGAGACGTGGCCGTCCCCCGGTGGAGAAACCATCGCCGAACCCACCCAAGTTGACTCGAAACATGAAGAAGCTGGTTGAGACGATGACGAGTTACAAGGACGGGTAAGTCTGCCGTCTGAATTTGAAATTTTACTTGATAATTAATCATAAAAAGTGGCATCCCCTTTAGGTGATCCCCTGGGTGCCGCTTCCCATATTGTATTGTAAACTTAGGTGTGATCCCTGGCTACACAGCAGCCAATGGTCGTATGGACTGGCACCCCTGAACAAATATGTTTACAAAGTAGGAAGACTGCCAGCATAGGGAGAGATAGCTCAGTTTGTAGAGACTCGGTACGTTAATCCGGAGGTCGTTAGTTTAATTCGCACTCTGGTGGTTTTATCTTAGTTAAAACCCAAATTACTTCATTTGAAATTGTTAAACTTCACCGATCAGGCATAACCTCAAAGTTAAGTCCTTAAAAGAGTAATTTGTCTTTACAAATCGGTACCAGCCAATCAAACCAGGAACACCGGGGCGAACCCCTTCTCTTTTCGATAAGTGCACTGGGTTCTTTTACGTGGTTACACAACATAATGGGACCAACGGCTTTACTTTCCATCTGAAGGATGAAGCATCATGGTTAAGTGTCTTGCTAAGGACATGGGTGTCACGACTGGGACTCGAACCCACACTCTGCTGATCAGAAACACCAGAGCTTGTGTCCGGTGCTCTTAACCTCTTGGCCATGACACGGCTTACTCTTTAACTAATAATGTATCTTCTTTTTCTCTATAGACAAGGTCGACCTCTCGCTCATCCATTCCTCTCCCTGCCCCCCAAGAGGGAGTTACCGGACTACTACGAGCTCATCATGAAACCCATGGACTTCAAGAAAATTAAGGACCGCATCCGTCAACATCGCTACCGAGAGATTGATGACCTGGAGCATGACGTCAGTCTCATGTTCAGGAACGCTCAGACTTACAACTTGGAAGGCTCACAGGTAGGTCAAAGGTCGAGGATGATTTGAACCAAGCCTTAAATGTTGAAGCTGTCAATAGAAATAGCAAAATCACCTTCAATTTTTATGTGGTGGAAAAAAGGAGAACTGCTCCCACATAATCAATTCAATACAACAGGCATGAAATTGTTGCACTTTTTAATTTTATTGTACCTTTTACAGCTTTGATATTCTTCCTACATTAATCTTATTTGTTCTCCCCCTCAGAAAAATCAGTCTAAATTGTTGATATTTAATATTCTGGAAAGTCTATGAAAGCCTACACTACATTATACACATGTGCACAGCTACAATCATGGGTACACGTCTTCTTAAAAAGACACCAAAATGAAAAAAATATAAATATTGAGTTTGCAGTATTCGGTTTTGTTGCTCTGCTTTTTTTCCGAGGACCAAATGCCATGCCTGCCTTTACGAAAGTCAGTCTGGAATTATAGAGATTATTTGTTCTGAATCGTTTTAGTTTGTCAGTTGAACCAATGAAAACCGATTTTTTTTTGGACAGATCTTTGAGGATTCCATCGTTCTCCAGTCCGTCTTTCTTAGCGCTAGGAGCTGTCTTGAGACAACAGGGCGTCTGCCAAACTGCGGAGAGGATGAAGAAAGTGATGAGGAGACGGAAGCAACATCTGACTCTGAATGTGAGTGGTCTCATCTTCCTTCCCCAAATAATAGAACTCATACCAAACTGGAACCGCCTTTTTCTATTACCTAAGGCATTGATGTCTATCAGTGACCTCAAGCTAGCCTAACGGGGGTAAACTTTGGGCCCAAATGGAACCTCCTCTCCAAATGGGCGATACGCACCTCTTAACTATCCAAAATGGGGTACACTTCAGACTGAGTGGGACACCCTCTTGTGTGATCTTGATCCCAAAACTACCCAAAGTAGACGTGTGACATCACATGTTTACAAAAGAGCCACACAGCATGGACTTTCTGCAGGCACGATTTGTACCCAGCCTAATGGAAGAAAACATAAAATCGTATATTTTATGGAGACTGCACTGTCTAACCCTATCAACTTTTGATATGATGAAAGGGGGCACATCTCAAAACTTGTCCAGCTTTTACTTTCATAACTCTTGGATTTATGTGGAAATTATGACACAAAATGTCAACTTTCCCATATGACCAGTGTAGTATCTTGCCTGCCAGAATACTCAAAGAATGCCCAAGGTCACACTTATTGTAAACAAAGTTCAATGGTCTATAGATATATGGATAAAGACACTGTACACTTATGGTAATTGTCAAAGACCAATATTCCCACTTGGTGTATCCCAAAATATGCATTAAATAACAACTATGTGAAAGTTTGGACTCAATTGGTCATCGAAGTTGCTAGAGGATATAAAGATAGAAAAACACCCTTGTTGCACGAATGGTTGTGCTTTCTTATGCCCCCAAAAAGCTTCAGGCCTCAAGGCATTTAATATTTCAGTGAGAAATAACTTCTTTCTTAAAAATTATGTTACTTCAGAGAGAGCCAATTCTTACAATGTTTGGTAATATCAACAGCTATCAATTGCTCGTTACTAAGTAAGTTTTTTATGCTAACAATTATTTTGAGAAATTATAAATAGTGTCCAGTGCCTTTAAACTACCCAAGTTGGGATACACTTTAATATCTATTTTTGACCTATCACAATGAGAACAGCAAATATTATCATTGCTTCAGTTAACCTTGATTAAACATTGTCTTTTCAAGCAGCTCGCTCATCCATGAAAATGAAGATTAAAATCAAGCCAGGTAAAGGCGAAGGCAAAGGAAAGGGACGATCCAAGGGAAAGACACAACCGGTCAAGAGAGGGCGCCCTCCGCGTAAGCCTGTCGTCAGTGATGATAACGATGATGATGAAGATGATGGAAAGAAAGATGACTCATCAAGTAGTAGTAGCAGCGAGTCAGATGAGGTTAGTGTTATGCAAAGCCAGGGGTTGTGCCACAGTTTGAAGATATTGATAGTAGAAAGCTTCCCTTTAAATATTACTTACTGAGGTGCTGTAGTTTTTGAGAAATTAGTAAAACAACGTCACAAAAATAATTTTGTCTCAGTGCGTTTTAGCATGTAAAAACGTATTAACCAGTTATGGTATGTTATGGTATATTACCATTTCTGCTGCCAATTTCACGAAACGCTAGGATTAATCCTAACTCGAGTTAGGACGGGTAACCCGTCCTAACTTAGAATGGGTTCAATTCGTCCTACGTATTTGGAAACGGAACTGAACCCGTCCTAAGTCCTAAGATCATCCTAAGTTAGGAAGAGTTTGGTGAAATCGACGGCAGGTTAAAAGGTTTTTACATGCTAAAATAATTTTCAGCTCATTGAGACGAAAATTATTTTGTGACTTGTTTTACTCATTTCTCAAAAACTACAGCACCTCAGTAAGTAGTATTTTAAGGGAAGCTTTCTACTATCGTTATCGTCAAACCTTGTAAGTTTAATTTAAATCTGTGAACATTTTGTTTTGTGTTACAAAAGTATCCAAAACCTTAAAAAGGCACTGGACACTACTGGTAATAGCTCAAAATAATTGTTATAGCATGAGATCTTACTTGGTAACAAGCAATGGATAGTTGTTGATAGTATAAAACATTGAGAGAAACTGCTCTCTCTTAAGTAATGAGAGCAGGGCCCAATTTCGTAGAGCTGCTAAGCACAAAAATTTGCAAAGCATGAAATGTTTGCCTTGATAAAACAGGATTATCGACAAAATTTCTACGCGTTTTTCAGGATGAGCAAACAACATCTGAATACCAGTAACAAGCAATATGCAACACATGGAAATTTGGTTGGTAATCCTGTTTTTATCAAGGAAGAAATTTCATGCTAAGCAAATTTATGTGCTTAGCAGCTCTATAAAATTGGGCCCAAATGTCTTACCACTACACCACCAATGCTTTTCAAATCCTTACCAGCAGGTTCCCCCAACTACTTAATAGATGTTGTGTTTTTGTCGTTAAATGCAAACACTGGAAAACAATTTTAATGTTTTTGAATGCGATGTTCAGATAATAAATCAAATAGAATTGAATGGTAATTTGTTTTGTCGTTGTTTTCTTGGCATTCTTTATCCCCGATGCAAAAAAAAAAAAAAATACATTTCCATGTATTAAAACTAATCACCTAGTTGTTTCTGGCTGTAAATTCATCCCACAAAGAACTACTTTTCAAAGTTTTCAACATCATGTTCCTCTGTTCCGGCAGGATGATTCCGGCAGCGATGGAAACCCAACACCTGAGTCTTCACGTCCATCTTCAAGAGGTGCATCACCAGCCATGGGTCACAAAAAACGCTGAGAAGTCAAGCTCAAGACCCATCCACCATGTTGGTTTTAATGGAGGTCTGTCTTTGGGTTAGTCTGGTAGCTTGTCTATCGATTTTTGTGTGATGATTCTTGTGTCTGGGAACTAGACTTGGCGTTTGGTTGGTTATCATGTGTGAAGGTCAGGTCACATTCAGTGAGCAGAGAAATAGAACTTCAGTAAAATAAATGAAAGACTTCTGAGGACACTGGGTGGCAGCAGACTTATAGAGTAAAACCATTGCTCTTTGAAATGTGTTTGAAATTGCACAGAATTATGGAAATGCGCATAATTTACCTGCTGCCACCTTGTCATCAAAAATTTATATGAACACGTGAAAGAAAACTGGGCCCAATTTCATGAAGCTGTTTAGCAGAAAAGACTGCTTTGCAAATTCCTGTGCTCTGTAAGAACTGAATGGGCACCAGTTGCAACAATGTAAACTTTACAGAATTTTGACTGCAAACAAACCAGTTTCTGCTAAGCAAAATATTTCTGTGCTTAGCAAGCTTTCTGTAATCAAGACAGGATGTAATTATGTACATGATACTTTTCATTAGTTAAACATGTAGTTCATTTTACATAAAGATATTACGTGTTTATTTCACTGAAGCAGTTGGTGTCAAAAAATCACTGCAAAAATGTCAACACACACCATGTTTGTTCATTGTAGAGTGATTGTAGGGTTTGATTTTTTAGTCATGTGGATAGAAAAGTGGCATTTCATTGGTCTTTTATTTCTCTTGCGGTATTTTGTTTACAGTTTCTAAAACCTATTTCCCAAAGTTTGAACTAGTAACATGTAGATAAAGTTAGTATGTCTTTTCACATCAAATTTTCAAATAAGTTTACAAACAGTTTTTTCACAACTAATTCCTTCAGATATTAAAGCTACTTTTAAATTCTATTTTCCATAATATATTAATCGTATCTTCATGTAGTGGTATTGAAGTAAATGTTTCAAGGTATGTCAAGGTAATTGTTAATGGCGAAGATTTTGTTGTGAGTTTTGGTTTTATTTTATTGGAAAATGTTATCAAATTGCAGTCATCTTGGTCAATTTTCTGCAGCTGATTTCACGAAGCGCTAGGATAAATCCTATTTTGAGTTATGATCCAATGTGTCCTAACGTCTATGGATACGGAACTTAACTTGTCCTAAGTTCTAAGATTAATCCTAGGTAAGAAAGAGTTTGGAGAAATCATTGGCTGGAGTACATGATATGCGATGATAGTTGTAACTCTCATTTTATGATGGGGGACCTAGCTATTTTCTCTGCCAAGCATAAGGGCCCGATTTAATAAAGCTGATAAGCAGAAAGTACTGCTTAGAAAATTACTTTACTAAGCAGTAAGCAAAAAATGAGATGGGAACCACTTGTAACGATTTAATCTTTCTGACAATGGCTGGTAAACTGGGTCAGCTAAGCAAGTTCGTTTTTCTGTGCTAAACAAATTTGTTGGCTTATAGGTTTTACTAAATCGGGCCCAAGTAGGTTGCATTGGTTTGAATGGAAATATAAACAAAATGGTTGCACTGCGATATCCATGTCTTTTCATTTTTTTTTTGAATGCACTATAATTGTTATTCTGATAGAATATCTTTTTGAAATTTCATCGAGGTAGGGGGAGTATTTTTCCCCGAAAATAACAGCCAAAAAGTTTGAGGACTTGAAGCAATTATTATGTTAGGTTCATATTACAATAGGACCTTCATTCTCTAGCTCTTGTAGCTATTGTTAATGTTTTCTCATTGCATTTCTTTGGAACTTTAATTTCTTCCGACAATTTTGACAGCAATTTAACAAATTATTCCTGAAGCTGGTCATGTTTTCTGAAGTACGTTGTTGTATGGTATAATAATAGCTGGTAGACTAGAGTGAATAAAGTTACTAATCAAATATTGTATATGAAGTATTTGTGCTGTGTTTGGCTTAATTTTTGTTTTTATTATTTATTAAGTAGGCCTAATTCTTACATTTATTTTCTATTTTAAGCTGATTTCCAATTGATTTCCCTCGGGAAAAACAACACTAGAATTGATTAACCACAAAACATACCATTTCATGAACATGAGTCGATCAGTCCTAAAAGGCACAGGACACTTTGTAATTACTCCCGAAACAATTGTTAGCAAAAGACTTACTGGTCGCACAAATTTGTGCGACAAGGGTGGTTTTTCTTTTATTTTTCTCTTGCAACTTCGATGACCAATTGAGTCCAAAAATTTTTCTGCCGCTGCAGAAAAATCCTTGTGTACCGCACGAACGGTGAACAAGAACAGGGTTATGTCCGGTGTCAGATGCAATTGTGTCCGCCATGCAATACTGTCCGCTCCGGACACTTTTGCATATGCAATCGTGTCCGGGGCTATGCAGAAACCGTCCGGTGGACATTTACATATAACTGTGTATGTGCGCGCGTAAGCGAGCGTGCATGCACTGAACCAACGTATATGCAGCATGAATATTCACGTATTTTATGATTGCAGCGAATACCCAACGGTCGAACATTTCCAATGTCATTCATGACATGCACTTAGCTTGTAACAAAAATGGCGAACGTGTTGCGTTGACCAAGGGCGTTTAATTTACTGCAAGGACGGTCTTGCACGGGGGCGGACACAACTGCATATGCAAATGTGTCCGGGCGGACACAATTGCATAATGCAGCAGCGTCCGGACAGACACGACTGCATATGCAAAACCGTCCGGCGGACATGATTGCATATGCAATACTGTCCTCCGAATAGCATTGCATAGAGGGCATTATTGCATGCGACAACGGTATGCGTTTATGTATCTCTACACTTGCACGTGGGAATTAACGGTTCGTTTTGAACAGTCGCGCGCAAAACTCAGTACGTGTGACTGTGAAAGGATCAAAATCAAATGCTTTGACGGGTCCTATCTAAGCCTATTCGAATTTGGAAATATGGTTGAAAATAACGTGCAATTTTAGGTCGAACTAACAAAATGACTGGTGAGGGACTTGATCCAGCCACATCCGGATCAACGTTTTAATTTGTTTGTGACAATTACTGTCTTTTACTTTTTTTTTAAGCCAGTGGACACTATTGGTAATTGTCAAAGACTAGCCTTTCAGTTGGTGTACCTCAACATATGCATAAAATAACAAACCTGCAAAAATTTGAGCTCAATCGGTCATCAAAGTTGCGAGATAATAATGAAAGAAAAATAACCCTTGTCACACGAAGTTGTGTGCGTTTAATTGGTTGATTTCGAGAACTCAAGTTCTAAATCTGAGGTCTCGAAATCAAATTCGTGGAAAATTACTTCTTTCTTGAAAACTATGGCGCTTCAGAGGGAGCCGTTTCTCACAGGGTTTTATACCATCAACCTCTCTCCAACACTCGTCACCAAGAAAGGTTGTTGCCAATCATTATTTGAGTAATTACCAATAGTGTCCACTGCCTTTAAACCTGTATCATATCCAACCCCGATCTTAAAGGTTCAGCTCTGGCTGTCTGATGAGAGCGCGTAGTTAAAACAAACAAGTTCACAGATCAATTACTTGTAAATCTGCAATTACCTCATCTGATAAAACTGTCAACAAGATATATTTTTTAACTGAATAGTCGTTTGTAGAGTGTAGTGAAGGTTGGTCCCTCGGTCTATGGTCTACCGCAGTAATATCTTGCTAACTATTTGTTTACAATAGCTTTGATGAAGAGATTATCCGATTACACAAACTAAAATCCGAACCTTAAACATAATCTCAAACCTATCCACACATCAGCCACGTGTACTTTCAGACCTCGACCACCACCAGCGGGAATCAGAACAATGCATTGCGTATTACATAAGTTGCTAATAATGAAGGTGGGTTCGAGTCAATAGCCTTTCTCAAACTCACACCTGGTAACGATCTTGCCAAATTCTACGAAGTTATAAAAGCTCGCGCCAGCTTTGTGAAAGGGTCACTCTGAAAATTTGCAGTGAACGGGACAAGTTGACTTCGACTCTCCTCAAAATTTATCAAGTGTCTCGATCTAGCTAAAACATGAAGAGTGGTGCGACCGTAATTCTCGGCCTGGTCCTTGCCGGACTTGTGGCGTGCTGTCAGGCACAGGCTTTTTCCTGGGGAAGGTGTCCCACTGTGGAAGTAAAGAATGACTTCAACACGACGGCGTATTTCGGTAAGAATAATTTGCTGTTAAGGCTAGTAGAAAAAGCTGCGAGGTTTGCGACGACATCATAATTATAGAAATCTCCTTTTTTAGTGAGTGCGTACAGCTCTGAGCTCTGATTGTCCTCTGGATTTAGAGCACACTGATCAAAACATAAACCAGCTCTTCTTAGAGGCACAACAATAACCTACTCACAAAAGAGATTTTGACATGGTGCCACTTTTCATTTTCGTTTTTACGTCATTTATAGTAAACTGTTCCTATTAAAGGCAGTGGACACTATTGGTAATTGTCAAAGACTAGCCTTTACAGTTGGTGTATCTCAACATTTGCATAAACAAACCAGCCCGTGAAAATTTGAGCTAAATCGGTTTCCCGAACTTGCGAGATAATAAAAAAAGAAAAAAACACCCTTGTCACACGAAGTTGTGTGCGTTTAGATGGTTGATTTCGAGACCTCTAAGTTCTAAATCTGTGGTCATGAAATCAAATTTGTGGAAAACTACTTTTCTCGAAAACTACGGCACTTCAGAGGGAGCCGTTTCTCACAAAGTTTTATACCATCAACCTCTCCCCATTACTAGTGACCAAGAAAGGTTTTATGCTAATAATTATTTTGAGTAATAATTACCAATAGTGTCCACTGCCTTTAAGGATAACATTAAAAAAAAAAAAATCTCCAGGAAGACGATCAGAGCATACTGATCGAAACGTCGAGTTGAAACCAGCGGTTCTTTTCAGAACCACCATCCCAACTCATTAGAGATAGTCATTACAATGTGTTACCGCAAACCTTTCTATATCGTATTTCCACCATGCAAAGTTTCAAACCCTACTTGAAAAAATATAACGTCCAGCCCGATTTGGTTAGTAGGGATCGCAAGAAGTTTGTTGCACAACAAAATGTCTTTTGAACATAATTATGCAAGTCGTTATAGCAACTCTATAACAAATTGTACACCACGGCCATTCAGTTATGTTTGTAAACTAGTACATTGTTTTGTTCCCAGTATATTAAAAGTCATGCAATGAATGTCAGTGGCTGCACGAATGGGATTTAGTTTCAGTCTGAAAACAAAGTTTGAAAAAAAAAAAAAATAGATAAAAAAATATAAAAACTTCAAACTTTGTACCATTATGCAGAGAAACCGTTAACTTTGTAACTTTGTAGCTTATATAGGCCTATCGTTTTTCGATAGTAGGCCTAAGCCCTTCCCTTAATGTTCAATCCTTCTGCAATGTTATAAGTGTTTCCATGTAAAAGGCAAACGAAATTTCTCATAAAAGAAAATATTATTTGTATTTAATTGTATTGATGTTTTGTATTGTATGTAAATAATGTCTTTTCGCACTGTATACAAAAAAAAATGCTTTGACCTAACTTCTAACAGTCCAGGCAAAAAACAGGATTTCAAAAATAAGTTTTTTTATCTGACTCCAAATAATCATCAGCAGAATTTCACATACAAAAGTAATGTAAACGTGAGGTTTAATAATTTATTTCATAGGCAGATGGTTTGAGATCCTTCGCTACGAGAACACGAGATTCGAAGATGGTTATAAATGTATCTACGCCGAGTATTCAGCGGGAGACGAAGGCCAAATTGGGGTATTGAATTTCGCTATAAACGCGGCTACCGGGGAGCCGAGGTCGTCCGGAGGGTACGCTTACGCACCGAATCCCGAAGTACCAGCAAAGCTGAAAGTCCAACTCGGTAAGAATTAAACAAAATATTTGCTTGAAAATAGTTTTCATTGTTGCAGTGCTTTTCAATGGGCTTTTTTTCTTCTTCTCAATCGATTAAAAAAGGGAATACTTAAATAAAAAAACAAGGAACATGTTTGAGGATAGCAATTCTGTACTACAGCAAACACAAATTGCAAGCCGCACACAGACATGACGCAACCTTTTTGTTTGTCAACGGGGCGTGGGTAAATTGATCTTATTTGAAAAGATTATTCTTTAAGGCCTCGCCAAACAATTCTTTGAAAACAACTTCTTCTTGTGACGTCAATTTCTCATGCCAATGACACGATAAACACTTTTGCTGAGCGCGTGATAAGATCGTGATTGTGGTTGGGAAGATTTTATGTACACATTCAAGTAAAGTTTCTTTAAATAATTGAAAGTCGGGTTCTTTAAAAATAAAAAATAAATACAAAAGTTTTCAAAACTTGACGCTTTGCTAAAACTAACCCAAATAGTAAAGAAAACGATCCCCATGCAAACACTTTTCCTTTAATAATTTTTTTTAAAGGGACCTTTGTATCATCCAGCATCCATAACACTCCTTTGCTTTCTCCGTGTACAACCAACCTGTCAACATGTCATTCAATTTGTTGGTAGATTATTACCATGCAGGGCCCAATTTCATAGAGATGCTAAGCACAAAAATTTGCTTAGCATGACATTTCTTCCTTGATAAAAACAGGATTACAAACAAACAAAATTTCCATTTGCTGCATATTTCTTGTTACTGGTATTCAGCTGTTGTTTTCTTATCCTGAAAATCACGTGGAAATTTGGTTGGTAATCCTGTTTTTAACAAGGAAGAAATTTGATGCTCAGCAAATTGTTGTGTTTAGCAGCTCTATGAAATTGGGCCCAGCTATAAAAAGTTAGCTCCATGGTAGTTAGCTCCATGGTATAACAAACCATTTTGTCGGGGATTGTTCAATAAAATCCAGAGTAAGAAGTTAACCCATACTTCGGGTGCAGTTTAGAAATGCCAACCCTAAAAAAAATGCCCCTTTTTCATTATATTATATGTATTTTATTTTTCAATTAAGAAGAAAAAAGCCCATTGAAAACCATTACGATGGAGGCATTTGATGAACAGGGAAAACAAATTTCACAGTTTGGCACATTTCTGGGTCATGACACAGATTCTGGTTCATGCTACTCAATGGGTCAGACCGGTCTTATTGTTTTCTGTATTAAACCAAAAATGCCACTGTCGTGGTGCTTTTCAATGGGAAATCTAGTCGATTAAAAAAAAGGAAATCCTGGTGCTTTTCATTGGGAAATCTAGTTGATTAAAGAAAGGAAATCCTTGAACAAAAATCGGAAACATTTTTGAGGATGGTAATTCTATACTACAGAAAGAAAATGCGTACCGTAATAATACGCAATACGAAAATTTACAACAATTATATTTATATTTTTCTTTCGAACAGAAACGTCGTTCTTTGCTGGTGATTACTGGGTGCTCGACACCGACTACGAAACATTCGCCATGGTGCACTCATGTACTGGGCTCTTCTTCTTCAACTTCCAGTTCAACTGGCTCCTCAGCCCAACCCAGACCCTCGAGGCTGATGGTGTGCAAGACGCCTTGAGAAAGTTCGAAGATGCTGGCATTGACGCCTCTCGTTTCATTGAGGCTGACCAGGCTGGATGTCCAGAGTTCTAGATTCAATCAAACAAATCCTTTGTCCATCCTTTTGGCTAAACTGACGGAGTTGACGGAACGATCCAACGAAAGTATAATTAAAATCTAAATCAGAAGAAAATATTGAACAAGTTTAGATGCAATAAGAAGTACGTGTTACTATTATCTGAAAAGTCCCAAGACCGGTTCATACGTCATGCGAATGCTATACGAATTTATACGTGGTCAATTCGCATCATTTGAAATTATCTCAATATTCGCAGCAAAAACAGGGCTGTGACGTCAAAATTCGTATTGCATTCGCAGGACGGACCGGACTTCATTGTCCTCCGTAAAGCTTGGAATTAGGTGCATTGTGGTCTAGCTGGTGATCAAACTTGATCCATATCTATTCCACAATGCACCTCATTCAACAGTCTGCGCTTGCGCAATGGTATATGCAAACATTCAAATCTATAATATTCTGAATGGGAACAACAAATTGCTTTGTAACTTATGTAGGATAGCCGTTCCCATTTGGGGTTTTCTGAAGTATTTCTGTAATTGTGCTGATTTAAAATAAATTGAGACAACATACTAATTATACATGTTCAAATGTAGTTGTCCATTATTTCTGTCAAGTACCCCCTAGTGAGCCCAACTCCACTTTGTTGTTCCAATTAGAGAGGCAGAAATGCGGAGCAGCATTTGTGTTCAATGCCCCAAAGGTGATATATTGGTCTCTGGCAAATAACGGCGATTTTAATAAGGTGTTGAATGATTATATCTCATGAATATTGTTAGCCTTTATCATCTCGATTACATCTCAAATCAGTTGATCGAAATACAAACCGAACTAGAGAGGGGTTAAGTTTTCTCTATAAATGTCCATGTTGTTTCTGAGGTGACAAGTAGAATTAACTGTTAAAAAAAGAAACCCCCAAAAACAAGTTATTTGCGGAATGCAGAGCATCACAAAACAATAGTTTTCTGGCGATGGCATGAGATTGGGAATTGAATCAAGTCTAGGTAATCATTGGTGCTATAGAAATCGTTCTTTTTTAGTCAGAATTCAGAAGAAAACTTGTTGGTAACATTTGTAATTAGCATTTTGGGTACCGCAGGAATGCTGAAGAATAGAGTTATATCCGGTAGTGTTTTATGTATCTCATCCTTCAGGGCCCAATTTCATAGAGCTGCTTAAGTACAACATTCGTGTAAGCTGAACAAAATCTTGCTTAGTAAAATTAGATGGACGGCCAAGACTCCACTCAATTATGCAAGTAACTTGTGTAAAATAAGCAAGCTTCGTGCTTCAGCAAATTCTGAGCAGCTCTGTGAAATTGACCCCTGATGTGCACGTGTGAACGGTTCGTTTAAAGGAACACGTTGCCTTGGATCGGTCAAGTTGGTCTTTGAAAAAGCGTTTAACCGTTTGTTATAAAATGCATATGGGTAGAAAGATGTTTAAAAGTAGAATACAATGATCCACACACATTTGCCTCGAGATTGCGTGGTTTTCCTTTTACTTTGCGAACTAACACGGTCGGCCTTTTACGGGAGTTACAACCGTGTTTGTCGACGAGGTAAAAGGCAAAAGGCGAGTGATACTTGTGTGGATCATTATATTCTACTTTTAAAGGCAGTGGACACTATTGGTAATTGTCAAAGACTATAGCCTTCACAGTTGGTGTATCTCAACATATGCATAAAATAACAAACCTGTGAAAATTTGAGCTCAATCGGTCATCAAAGTCGCGAGATAATTATGAAAGAAGAAAACACCCTTGTCACACAAAGTTGTGTGCGTTTAGATGGTTGATTTCGAGACCTCAAGTTCTAAACGTGAGGTCTCGAAATCAAATTCGTGGAAAATTCCTTCTTTCTCAAAAACTATGGCACTTCAGGGGGAGCTGTTTCTCACAATGTTTTATACCACCAACCTCTCCCCATTACTTGTCACCAAGAAAGGTTTTATGCTAATAATTATTTTGAGTAATTACCAATAGTGTCCGCTGCCTTTAAAATACCTTTTTCTAGTCATTTGCATTCTATAACAAACGGTTATCTACGCTTTTTAAAGACCAACTCGACCGATCCAAGGCACAGTGTTCCTTTAAAACAGCCGCGTGCAAAACTCTGTAATGCCTGTGGATCAAAATCATTAATGCTTTGACGGGTCCTATCTAACACTAGCAGCACTAGCAGCACTAAGAAATTTGAATGGAACTATTGTGTGATTTTAGGTCGAACATAAACAAAATGACTGGATAGGGACTTGACCTGCGACATCCGGATCAACGTGGAAATTGGTGTGATTTTTTTTAGTTCATCCAACCCCGATCTAATGTTTAGGCTTAGCTCTGGCTGTATGATGAGAGCGCATAGTAAAATCAACTTAAGTTCTTATATCGACGCAGATCTGCAATTACCTCATCTGATAAAACTGTCAACAAGATTTGTTTTTAACTGAATAGTCTTTTGTAAAGTTCGTAGACGTGATGATTATACAACTTTGGTCTACCGCAGTAATATCTTGCCAAATATTATTTTGTTGACAAAGCTTTGATGAGAAATTATCCGAACTAAAATCCGAACCTTAAACAAAATCCAACCTAGTCACACATCAGCCACATGCATTTTCAGACCTCGACCACCGGGAATCAGAACAATGCATTGGGATTACTAATAATGAAGGTGGGTTCGAGCGAGATCATAGCTTTTCTCAAACTCACACCTGGTAACGATCTTGCTAAATTCTACGAAGTTATAAAAGCTCGCACCAGATTTGTTCAAAGGTCACTCTGGAAATTTGCAGTGAACGGGACCAGTTGACTTAGACTCTCCCAAAATATATCCATTGTCTCGATCTAGCTAAAACATGAAGAGTGGTGCGACCGTAATTCTCGGCCTGGTCCTTGCCGGACTTGTGGCGTGCTCTCAGGCACAGGTTTTCTCATGGGGCAGGTGTCCCACTGTGGAAGTGAAGAATGACTTCAACACAACGGCATATTTCGGTAAGAATAATGTTTTTTTTTTAAGTTACGTCATCATTGACAATAACAATTTTCTACAAATCACTTACCGGAAAGGCTCCCCACTATATTTCTGAACTTATACTTCTTACACTCCGTCAAGAAATCTTCAACCAAGTTCCATGATTCTTCTCATTGAACCCAAGTCTCGACACTCAAGGGGTGACAGCCGTCGATTTCACAAAGAGTTATATGACTCCTCTTATCTCGAGTTAGGGACGAACGAGTAACTCGTCCTAACTTAGGATTAATCTTAAGGTCTGCATGCTACAGTGCAGAGTTGGGACTCGTCCTACGTCCAAAGATTAGTCTTAAGTTAGGAAGAGTTTTGTGAAATCGACGGCTGGTCTTTTTCTTCAGCTGCGCCACGCATCTGGAACTCTCTAGCACTCAATCTTAGATCTATTCTTTGTACCGCACCATTCAAATCTCTTCTCAAAACTTTTCTTATGTCACAGGTTTTCAAGGACTAGTTTTGATGTGCTGTAATTCTTTCGTTTTTTTTTGTTTTACTGCGCATTGAACAACCGGCAGGGTGGAAATGTGCGCATCACAATATTAATTATTTTTATTAGGAAAAATTATTCCTTCCGTTCTCAGTTTGGTTACATCAGAACCAAAAGAACTGGTTGCACAATTTCTTATGTCAGTCGTTGTACACATTTCTAACCAAATTGTATACAAGCCCTTGAATTTTGTTTATAGCTTCCATATGTATTTGTTTACTTTGGTATATTGAATGTCATGCAATGTCCTAGGCTAACGTGATGATTAAGATTTAGTTTCAGTCTGAAAACAAGGTTTCACGCAACAAAACAATTATGGACAATTTAATTTAACGCCAGCCTTTTTACCTATCGGTACAGAAACGGTTTAATTTGTAACTTTGTTAGACCAACTATTTTTTCGTTTGTAGTTTTTGTATCCTTTTTAACTGCGATGTAACGAGTGTTTTCATGTTAAAGGCAAAATAAATTTCCCATACATTTAGAAGAACAATTAAGTTGTATTGAATTTTGTATTGAATAACTATTGTATTGTCTATTATTATTGTTTTATTGTATTGTATGCACAAATGTTTGTTTATAACGTTGCGTTGTACTACGTTTACTTGAGCTGACCAAACTCTAAAGTTCAGGCAAAGAAAAAACCCATAAACAAACAAAATTCTCTCACTCAAAACAACCATCAGCCGAATTTCACATACAAAAATAAACTTGAGGTTTAATAATTTATTTCACAGGCAGATGGTTTGAGATCCTTCGCTTCGAGAATACTAGATTCGAGGAGGGTTCTCGATGTATCCATGCCGAGTATTCAGCAGGAGACGACGGTCAAGTTAAGGTAGTGAACTCCGCCATAGACGAGGCTACCGGAGAGCCAAACTCAGTCGAAGGGTACGCTTATGCACCAAATCCTGAGGTACCAGCCAAGCTGAAAGTACAGTTCGGTAAGCATTTAAAGGAGCATTTGCGAAAGGATGTGTAGGACTATTAAAGCCGCACACAAACGTGACGCAACTTTAGGGTGAGGCAAATTTGATCTGCAGATTATTGTGCCTCGTCAAACAATTCTTTGACGAACAACTATAAGTTCTTGTGACGACCAATTCTTGTGCGCAAGACAAGGTAAACACTTTGGCTGAGCAGGTGATTGTGGTGAGAATGTTATGTTTACAAAGTCTTGGAAAATGCATAGTCAGCTTTTGAAGAAAAAAAGTTTGCAAGACTTGACTCTTCTTTTAAAACAAACCCAAATAATGAAGAAAACGATACCCTTGCACATTTCAAAAAGGGACATGAACATTTTGTACATCCATTGTTCATTACACACTCATTCGCGTCCTCTGTGATGATGATGATGATGCAGCCATACAACCAATCTGTGAAAATGTTGGATAGGCAACCGTTTTTGTTCAAGATTTTGTGAATCAGGACAAATAAAATGCCCTCGGGTCATGCTAACCCAGATAGGGGTCAGGCCCCACGGGAACTGGATCCGGGTCAATTCTTACTGGGAAGTTTTTGAGAGTCAACCGTAATTATAGGCAACACGTAATCAAAGTAAATTATTTTCAGCAACATTTTATATTTATTTTTCTTCCGAACAGGAGAGTCATTCTTTGCTGGAAATTACTGGGTGCTCGACACCGACTACGAAACGTTCTCCATGGTGCACTCCTGCACTGGGCTCTTCTTCTTCAACTTCCAAATCAACTGGCTTCTCAGCCCAACCCAGACCCTCGAGTCTGGTGCCGTGCAAGACGCCTTGAGAAAGTTCGAAGACGCTGGGATTGATGTCTCTCGTTTCATCGAGTCTAACCAGAGAGGATGTCCTGAGTTCTAGATTTTATCAAACATACTTGTGTCCATCCTTTATGGCTAAACTGACGGAGTTGACGGAACGATCCAATGAAAGTACAGGCCTAATTAAAATCTAGACCAAAATAATATATTGAACAAGTTTAGATGCAATTATAAGTAAGTCTACAAGTAACTATTATCTGAAAAGCTTCAAGACCGGTTCATATGTCATGCGAATGCTATATAAGTCTTTTTTAGACATGGCGGACATAATGCTACAACACTATACGATTTGGGTAATTGGGTGTGTATACACCCAAAGCAAATACTATACACTCCTATCGCGTCCACCCTACCTCGAAAAGGGCTTATACGAATTTAACCGTCACCAATTCGCATCAGTTGAAATGTGCTCAATATTCGCAGCAAAAACAGGGCTGTGACGTCAAAATTCGTATTGCATTCGTAGGAAGTATGAACCGGGCTGCATTGTCCTCCGGTGATCGAACATCAACCATGCAAACCTTGTCCTCTTCAATTATTAGCTAAGCTATAATTACTGAATGGGAACAGCAAAAAAACTGTCTAACTTGTGGAGGAGAGCCGTTTCTGGTCAAGTATTTCTGTAATGTGCTGAGTTTAAACAAATAGAGAGAA
The DNA here is from genome assembly GCF_032118995.1 of Asterias amurensis. Classification (NCBI taxonomy): domain Eukaryota; kingdom Metazoa; phylum Echinodermata; class Asteroidea; order Forcipulatida; family Asteriidae; genus Asterias; species Asterias amurensis. Next base: position 12,794,809 of record NC_092660.1, read on the forward strand.
CATACTCGAGTGTTCAAATGTATTTGTCCATTATTTCCGTCAAGTACCCCCTAGTGGGCTCATCTTCACTTCGTTGTTCCAAGCGAGGCAGAAATGCGGAGCAGCATTTACGTTCGATGCCCCTAAAAGTAATATATTGGTCTTTGACAAAAACGGCGATTTTGAGAAAAATGTTGAGTTATCCATCGGTGATGTTGATCTCTCATGAATATTGATATTTCATGAAATAACACATTTTCCCACAAAATACATCTCAAAAATCAGTTGATCGAAATACAAACCAATCAAGAAGGGTGTTAAGTTGTCTCAATCGATTATAGGTGTTATGCAGGATTGGATAGGAATAATAAAATAAAAAAACATTAGTGTTTGTGTGAAACATTTTCTCTGAATTAATGAAGTCATTGCAAGAGGGCTATCTGGAAACATAAAAATAGCACAACAGAATTATTCCAGTTGTTTGCAACAAAGTTAAGAATTATGTGTTTCAATGCTTAGCACTATAATAGTATTGCTTAGCAGAATCATGTTACCTGGCCAAATTTAATAACGTTTACCATGTTGTGGCTGGTACCCAACTCATTTTTTTGGGTGATTTCAAAAGCCACATCTGAAAGCACACACATTTGTGCAACAATTAAGGGTGTTTTTCTCTTGAAACTTCGAGCCTAATTTTACATTCATAAATACCTCAGACAGTTTCGCTATTCCTATTGGTGGAGAGCGCGTAACGTGGGTGTGTATAAACCTTTGTTTATGACCAGTAAAAAGTGTTGAAACATGGGCGTGACATGCGAGCTTGCACCTGTTCTTAAGACAGTTTCTTCATTCCTATTGGTCGAGAGCAATGGCTGAAACAGTTGTGTCACATTACGCGATTTCATAGCTAGAGGGGTGTTGTGTTGAAAGAAATCATTGAACAATAATAATTTTTGCATTTATTTTACTTTTTAACCAAAACATGTGGATGTTTTTGACCGAAAAGGTATTTATGAATGGGAATCAAAGTGTGTTGAGTCGGTTTTAACCCGCCGAGGCCTGGTTCTTGATAATTTACCTCGACTTCGTCTCAACTTCGTCTCGGTATTTTTTTTTAAGAACCAGGCCTCGTTGGGATTAAACTACTAGTTGAAAACCTCTTCACCACACATTGATTCCCTTATTAATGATACACAGCGCATAGAAATACCAGCCCGCTCATTGGCCCAATCTATTCAATGAAAACGCAATACCTCCCGAGCAGACGATAATTGGAAATTGGCGGCAAAAACAAACCACTTGTTACATGCGCAATGCGCAGTCGCGAAAACATACACACTGCAGGCAACCACTGCTGTATTGCTACACTGAGTTGTTTTGTTCGTATTGTAAGCACATGGAATGGGTCGCAACGAAACGACATTCTTGCTGGCACCATTGCAGAGATTCCTAAATTTGGAATGGGATTACCTTGTGTATTAATCTGAAACGTTTATGGAAGACGGAGGAGCTATTTCATTGTGTGCCTTTTAGCGGAAAGTTTGCCTTTATGTAGGCCTATTAAAAGTGGAAAATATTGTGAAACTGTTGCAAGGGAATTTGCTGTTTGACTCAGTCATGTCTGTTCGATGTACAATTATGCACTTCGCCGTCTCGGCATGCTCGGACTCGGACGGTGTCAACTTAAACTAGAAGTTCTTCATTGACACTGGAAGGTTGTGGTCACCATATTGATACGTGTGGACAATTTGTGAATGTTCTGGAAATTGTTGAATGCTGGAAAACGCACTACTCCGGGCAGAACATCTTCAATGGTGTATGGTGAGTGGTCTCTAATAACTATTGTTTGTATGGTCATGATGGTATTTGGACTAAATTGGTAATTATTACTAGCATAAAACCTAACTTGGTAACGAGTAATGGGGAGAGGTTGGTAGTATAAACCTACTCCTAGAACTATTTCGGTTTCGTCCGGCTATCGTCTCCCGTAACCTCATAGGTTTATATCTCTCACGCGTTAAACGACCCATGGTTCAATGAATTTCGGCATCAGGAATCTCTCTTTTTTTTTTTTTTTTTAATCTCGCCAAAATTAGGCTCTATGTGTCCTTTGATGTATCAATGTGTATTCTTTTGACCAGAGAATCCACTCCACAATCTCAAAAATTGTTAAAAATGATAAATTCTTACCGTAATTTCAGATTCCCTATCTACTGTACGTGTTACTCCTCTGCCAACAAAACATACACGGAACCACGAAGCTCGCACAGGGTACCAGTATGTAAACGGCTGTGTGCAAAAAGTGTACATACTGGTACCCTGTGCGAGCTTCGTGGTTCCGTGTATGTTTTGTACACAAATCACGGATCGTACCCGCCCTCTCGTGACGCATTTTCGCAAAACGAGGTCGGGTAATTTTCAATTATTGTTGGCAGAGGAGTAACACGTACAGTAGATAGGGAATCTGAAATTACGGTAAGAATTTATCATTTTTAACAATTTTTGAGTTCTAGGAGTAGTATAAACCATTGTGAGAAATGGCTCCCTCTGAAGTGGAGTAGTTTTCGAGAAAGTGAGTAATTTTCCACGAGTTTGATTTCGAGACATCAGGTTTAGAATTTGAGGTCTCAATACCAAACATCTGAAAGCACACAACTTCGTGTGACAATGGTGTTTTTTCTTTCATTATTATCTCTCAACTTCAACGACCGATTGAGCTCAAATTTTCACAGGTTTGTTATTTTATGCATATGTTGAGATACACCAACTTTACATGCTAGTCTTTGACAATTACCAATAGTGTCCAGTGTCTTTTTTAAACTCTACACTAACTTTAGACCGTGCAATTTGTTTTACCATTTCCGCAAATCGAAGTCTTTAGGCTACTAATATGCTGTTTCCCCTCTTGAAATTTGTCGGTAGGTTATTGAACTGCAGTTATTTAAACTCGAAGGAATATAGCACAGGAAATTGATAGTAAATAATGTTTTTGTAATCATCAACGAGTTGAGTGTGGACCGACGATTGTATAAAATACAAAAATAAAAAGACTTGGGCCTTCGGAAAAGTTTCTGTATGGCGCCACCACTTTCTCATTCTAAACGAAATAATATATAGTATCTAATTTACCTCAATGAGTGAAAAAGTGGTGGCGCTATACGAAAGGTCGTCCCATACTAAAGATTAAACTATAGGTTTGCATGCTACAGTGCAGGGCTGGAACTCGTCCTAAAGTCCTAAGATTAATCCTATTAAGTTATGAAGAGTTTGGTGAAATCGATGGCAGTGTCTTTAAGCACGGTAGTCAGTGTTGCTAGAAATCTCTCTTTTTGAGTCAGAACTAACTCAGAAGAGAACTTGCGTTGGTAACATTTGAAAAATGTATCAGCAGCTTGGGTACCGCAGGAGGAATGCTGAAGAACAGAGTTATGTCCGGTATGTGTTTATGTGTCTCAGGGCCCACTTTCATAAAGCAACTTAAGCATACATACATACATACAAAAAATGTTTTATATACCGCCATTTCATCAAGACCACAGCGGTTTGTAATGAAACAGAGAAACAAATACACGAAGAGACAAATGCAAGTTAAACCAACCAGCAAAACAATCATTGTGGGAACAGGTGTGATTTCAGATGCTTCTTGAAAATATGAAGTGAATCAGCAGAGCGCAGAGATGGGGGGAGACTATTCCAAAGTTTAGGAGCGGCAAAAGAGAAGGATTTGTCAGCAGCTGAAGCAAGAGATCTGTGGGTTATTTTGTGCACAACATTAAGCACAACATTTGTGTAAGCTTAACAAGTTATTGCTTAGTAAAATTAGATTAACGGCCAAGACTCCACTCAACTATTACGCTAAGTAAACAACAGCTAAATACCAGTCACAAGCAATGTTTGGGGCATGGCATTTAGGCCAACAGTTACAATGTGTGAAATAAGCAAGCTACTTTCGTGCTTAAAGGATCTTTTGGGTACTTTTTCAAAATTTCCACAGATTTACATTAAACTTACAGGGTTTTAAGATAATGATAGTGGAAAGCTTCCCTTCAACTGAAGTTCTGTAGTTTTTGAGAATGAGTAAAAAAGTCACAATATAATTTTCGTCTAAGTAGGTCTGTATCAGAACGTACACGAAAGGACACACGAAACATACGTGTAGAAAATGAGACTGGTTAATATGCAAATGATCTACTAAATGAAATTTTACTGTAGGTTTGACCAACAAGACAATGTTGTTAATGGTCTGTCTGTATTTCCATATGGTGAAAATATTGTTATAAATGAAAGTGAAGTCCAGGTGCTGTTCAAAAGGTCAAACACAAGAAAGGCTCATGGGGCCGACTCTATCAGTTGCAGGGTACTGAAATTCTGTGCTGAGCAATTAGCGTCACTTTTTCAGAAATCATTGAATAGGGCGTTAATTCCTGCTTTATGGAAAGGGTCAGTGATTGTTCCTGTTCAAAAAAATGCCCACCCTCAAGTCATGAACGATCTTCGTCCCGTAGCTCTCACCTCCCCATGAAGAGTTTAGAAAAAATAGTTAAGAACAGGTTAATGAATGAAGTTGAGGGTTCCATGGATGAGTATGCTACCACATTAATTTCGTCCCCTCAGGTGTCCGGAATTTTTAATGAACAAGTGGAACGTTGGTTCTTTCGTGCAATAAAACAGAGATCGTCATGGGTTTTTTTTTTTTTATATCTTAGATTTTCTGTAATATTTTTGTAAATCAATCTTTTAAAATTCAGCTTTTCATGTAATATATGTATTTTTATAGACTTTGTGGCTTGTAGTGCTTTTGTCTGTTTTATGGTAGATAATAATTTTAAGTAAATTTTGTAAATTTGTTGTATAAAAGGCCGAAATGAATTTCCCATCGTGGATAATAAATAAAATGAATTGAAATTGAAAAATATCGTCCATGAGTGTGCAGTGGGCCAAATGTTATAGGCCTGTATAATACATGTCACATGGATACCTTATCATGCCATTTGGCGTGTGCCCAGTTCTGAATAATAGATAATGAACTTTGCACTGGATAATAGACTTTGCTTGCATGCACACACAAACCGCCCGGCCCATCGCGCTGATGCTGGCACTTCTGTTTTGGGCCATTATAGCATGGCACTATTTGGCCCAGAATTGGCCAGCTACTGGCCAGATAATGCCCACGTACAGCTGGCAAAAGATTGGCCAAAATACTTTTTTTGCACAGTTACAGTTGCCATAACTCATCCAGTAGGCCTACAGGTCCAATAACGTTCATGATGATGCTGGCACTTCTGTTTTTGGCCAACACAATATGCCACTAATGGCCCATAATTGGCCCGTTACTGGCCAGATTGTTCAGTGTGTAATTATTACGCTAATTATTTAAATTTACTACTAATTACACCCTAAAACATCGTACATGTGATTCTTGTACTTAGTAAAACACACAATACAAACAATGTATGTTCAACTCTCGTTGAATTTGTACCCATGGTTGTGATATTGATTATCAGTTATTCCAAAATATTACATTAGTGCAATCAATATTAATTTATAAAAAGGGTCGTTAAATAGTATCTACAATTTGGGGGGTATTTTACAACAAAAATATCCCCCAAACTCACTATACTCTGGTCAGTTAAAAAAAATCACAAACAACAACGGTTCAATGGTGCGCCGTTTTAAAAACAGTTTTGGCCAGAAAAGATTGTCTAGTATAATGCAGCTACAAAACCAACACTGGCCCAATATAGTTTTCTTTACCATTATTTGCCAAAATGGTGTGCCGCCAAAAAACCAGCAGACGAAAATTCAACCAGCATTTTAACTCGTGATTAATAAAATAAAAATGCCAAAAATAGGGCCCATGTGAAATAAAATAAATTTAAATTAAATTACTTTGCAATAAAAAAGTCTATTACAATAATCATATAAAGTAAAACAAAAAAGTAAACAAAAAATAAAAAAATACATTGGTAATGAATACATTAATTTAACAATGCTTTGCAAAAACCAATAAAATATTAAAGGAGGTATACACTTTGCACAAAATAAATATTAACCACAGTCCTAAACTAAAATAGTTTGCCACTTTAAATCCGTCATTAGCCCAGTGCAGGCACTTAGCTAGCTAAAGGACATGACGCTTGACCGGAAGAAGGCCCGCACTAGCCCAGTTCTGGCTCATTATCATCATCATTCTTAATGGTACTGTATCGATACTGCTGGATTGACGTCGGTAAGTGCCAGCTTTGGCCTAATGTTGTATTGTTTGGTAGGCAATAACTGAAAAAAAAGGTTTGAATATCGGTTGTGAAATTCTTTTGAAATGGTCCAACTTCCGGTTGACCCTGAAGTAGATGTCAATATGGGGCCAGCATTTTTTAAGATTAATCTTTAATGCTCAAAGAGTCCCTAAGTGAAAAAGGGTTTGAAAATTAGTTTTGTAATTCTTGAGGTATGGTCCCACTTCCGGTTGACCCTGAAGTAGAGGCCAACAAGGGGTCATAACTTTTAAGAATTAACACTTAATGCCTAATGAGTCTGTAACTGATAAAAAGTCAAAAGGGTTCGTTATACAATTTAAGAATAAATTAATGTTATTCTTGAATGTTTCAACCAGTGTCGCCCTATATATTTACATTATTTACCGCTATGTACCGACCTCGGGCAGCCATCCATCTTTTTAGCCAAAATTACGTTGGCCTTTAATTGGAAATAATGCCAAAGTAACTGCCTCAGAAAGCACATAACATAGATTTTGAATTTTAAACGCAAACATTTGGAAAATGTTTGCTCATAAATGAAATTAATAAATACCTTGGACGGTTTCAAGTCTCTGATTGGTCAAAACCCGGCACGTGTGGGAGTGTAACGGTGGTATAAAGACCGATTTTGGGAAAATAGCGAATAAGTGGCCACTAAATCAGCATACATTGTGTAAACCTTGCGCGTTGCACTGTATCGCACGCTTATTTATATCCCTGTTAGTTTCATTGCAACTTCGTGTACTTACGCGTACGCGCGCTAAAAATGTATCAATTTGGAGTGCGCGCGTGTAATACGTGCGCGCGTATAAACTGACGCCGAGCTCATGCGCGCGTTTTAATGCACAAGGAACAGCTATCGTCCAATCATTTGCGTCCTTTGACCCCCAGTGAAGGTGCTGAACAGATCATTATTTAAAAGAGTCACTGGTCTCAAAGATCAGTAATGTGATTAACGCACGAAAAAGATGGGAACCATCAAAAGATCAAATATGGCCCCTGAACATGTCTGGAAGTACCGCCGAGAGAAAAGTCACAAAATGTGGACAATTTTAGGCGTTTAATTCGCTAAAAAATGTATTTATGAATGGGAATAACAGTGTTCGTACCCGGTCTTCACTGCGTGGTCATACCACGCAGTGAAGACCGGATACTCGCACTGTTATTCCCTAATTGAATGATTCTTGCGGCCTGTGTTTATGACCAGTACAAAGTGTTAAAACATGGGCGTGACAAGCCAGTTTCTTCATTCCTATTGGTCGAGAGCAACGGCCGGGACAGATTTTGCAACATCACGCGATACGCGCGACGCGCACAGCATTCCCTTATAAGGAGTTGATTACCCGAGGGCCTTACCATTTCATAGCTGGAGGGGTGTTGTGTTGAAAGAAGTTATTGAACAATTATATTTTTTGCATTTATTTTACTTTTTTACCAAAAAGTGTTGATGTTTTTTGACCGAAAAGGTATTTATGAATGGGAATCAAAGTGTGTTGAATCGGTTTTCAACTAGTGGTTTAAACCCGCCGAGGCCTGGTTCTTGATAATTTACCTCGACTTCGTCCCGGTAAAATTATCAAGAACCAGGCCTCGTTGGGTTTAAACCACTAGTTGAAAACCTCTTCACCACACATTGATTCCCTTATTCGAAAAAATTACATTAGTGCAATCAATATTTATAAAAAGGGCCGTCAACTAATATCTACAATTTGGGGGTATTTTACAGCAACAAAATCCCCCTAACTCGCATTACTTTAGTCAGTTTTAAATAAAAATCACAAACAACATCGGTTCAATCTCGGCCCAATGGTGCGCCGTTATAAAAACAGTATTGGCCAAAAAAGATTTTCTATTATAGTGCAGCTACAAAACCAATATTGGCCCTATAGAGATTTTCTACCATTATTTGCCAAAATGGTGTGCCGCCCAAAAAAAAAAAAAAAAAAAAAACAGCAGACAGATGTCAGAAAGTAAAGCTTTCATTAACAGACGAAAATTCAACCAGCATTTTAACTCGTGATTAATAAATAAAAATGTAAAAAAATAGGGCCCAAGGAAAAACAAATTAAAAAGTACCCTAGTAATGGATATATTAATTTAACAATGCTTTGCAAAAACCAATAAAATAACAAAGGAGGTATACATTTTTGCACAAAATAAATTTAAGTAATAGTATTCGGTTTCTCAAAATGCCGGTACCATAAGGTTTAATGACTTGCATGTAGCCTAATCCCTCAAGTCGGTTTAGTAATTAGAAAATATATTCTTTACCAATTCGCCAAAACCAGTATTGGCATGTTGGCCCAGAAAAAGTTTTCTGTGATGCCATTTTGCCCAAATGTTGTGCAGCTACAAAACCAGTGTTTGTCAATTAGAGGTTTTCTACCATTTCGTCAAAGGATGTGCAGCTACAAAACCAACATTGGCCTATGAAAGGCCTATGAAACATTTTGCCAAAATGGTGTGCTGCTATATTCAGAAACAGTATTTGCCAAATTGGGGTTTTCTACCATTTTGCCGAAATGGTGTGCCGGCACAAAACCAGTATCGGCCTAATGCAAGTTTTCTACCATTTTGCCGGATTGGTGTGCCGACACAAAACCAGAATTGGCACAGAAACTGTTTTCTATACCATTTCGACAAAAAATGGTGTGCAGCTACAAAACCAGTATTGGACCAATAGAGGTTTTCTACTGTTTTCCCAAAATGGCGCACCGCTACAATAACAGCATTGGCCCATTAAAGGTTCATCAAAAGGTGTGCCTTCACGAATCCAGTATTGGCCCAGAAAAGGTTTTCTACCATTTTACCCGAAATGGTGTACCTTCCCAAAGCCAGGTATGAAAATCGGTTGTGAAGTTCTTTGGATATGTTCCAACTTCCGGTTGACCCTGAAGTAGAGGTCAATATGGGGTCAGGATTTGTTAAGGTTAATCTTTAATGTTCAAAGAGTCCCTAAGTGAAAAGGGGTTTGAAAATTAGTTTTGTAATTCTTGAGGTATGGTCCCACTTCCGGTTGACCCTGAAGTAGAGGCCAACAAGGGGTCATAAACTTTTAAGAATGAATACTTTAAATACATTAAAGTGCTTAAGGAGTCTGTAACTGATAAAAAGTCAAAAGGGTTCGTTATACAATTTAAGAATAAATTAATGTTATTCTTGAATGTTTCAACCAGTGTCGCCCTATATATTTACATTCTTTACTGCTATGTACCGACCTCGGGCAGCCATCCATCTTTTTAGCCAAATTACGTTGGCCTTTAACTGGAAATAATGCCAAAGTAACTGCCTCAGAAAGCACATAACATAGATTTTGAATTTTAAACGCAAACATTTGGAAAATTTTTGCTCACAAATGAAATTGAATGATTCTTGCGGCCTAGTGATATTGAATGATCTGATTTTACCAGTAAATGCTTTGAATCACTCTATTTGACTGTTGAAATTCAACGGAGCATTTATTTTCAAACTAAATTGAATGAGCCAGGAGTTAAAATGAGTGGAGTTTGGATGAAATTGGCCGAGAAAACCTATAATAATAAAATAAAAAATTATCGACGAAAAAAATACCAGTTCCGACCGTCGGAACAGCTAATAAATAAATACAACAATAAATAAATGGACTAAAAATGGACCAAAATGGGCCTTCATTTTCATCCCCTCCCTCCGCCACCGCATTGGGAGGGGGGGGGGGCGCCCTTTTTAAAGTCGTAGAACTGTCGAAGTAATGCTGCGATTTTGTTGAAACTTTGTAGATATTGCCAAGTTTTTGTGAATTGTGAAATTACGTCATGTTTCATGTTGAGAAATTTGTTTTCTTTTTTGACGAAACAGCTATGCATTTGTGCACGAATGCAATCATGTCTAGTTTATTTATTTTTGAATATGTTTCATCCAACATCGATCTTGTGTAAACTCTAGCTGTATGCTGAGAGCGCGTAGTAAAATCAATTCAAGTTCTAAAATCGATGCAGATCTGCAATTACCTCATCTGATAAAACTGTCAACAAGATTTGTTTTTAACTGAAAAGTCTTTTGTAAATTTCGTAGACGTGAAGTAAATTGAATGAGCCAGGAGTTAAAATGAGTGGAGTTTGGATGAAATTGGCCGAGAAAACCTATAATAATAAAATAAAAAATTATCGACGAAAAAAATACTGGTTAATACGTTTTTACATGCTAAAACTGAAACGAAAATTATTACTTTTTCTCATTTCTCAAAAACTACAGCACCTCGGTAAGTAACATTTCAAGGGAAACTTTCTACTATCATAATCTTCAAACTGTGTAAGTTTAATGTATATCTGTGGACATTGTTTTTTTTTTGTGTGAAATAAGCAAGCTACTTTCGTGCTTAAAGGATCTTTTGGGTACTTTTTCAAAATTTCCACAGATTTACATTAAACTTACAGGGTTTTAAGATAATGATAGTGGAAAGCTTCCCTTCAACTGAAGTTCTGTAGTTTTTGAGAATGAGTAAAAAAGTCACAATATAATTTTCGTCTAAGTAGGTCTGTATCAGAACGTACACGAAAGGACACACGAAACATATGTGTAGAAAATGAGACTGGTTAATATGCAAATGATCTACTAAATGAAATTTTACTGTAGGTTTGACCAACAAGACAATGTTGTTAATGGTCTGTCTGTATTTCCATATGGTGAAAATATTGTTATAAATGAAAGTGAAGTCCAGGTGCTGTTCAAAAGGTCAAACACAAGAAAGGCTCATGGGGCCGACTCGATCAGTTGCAGGGTACTGAAATTCTGTGCTGAGCAATTAGCGTCACCATTTCAGTCACTTTTTCAGGAATCATTGAATAGGGCGTTAATTCCTGCTTTATGGAAAAGGGTCAGTGATTGTTCCTGTTCAAAAAAATGCCCACCCTCAAGTCATGAACGATCTTCGTCCCGTAGCTCTCACCTCCCCATGAAGAGTTTAGAAAAAATAGTAAAGAACAGGTTAATGAATGAAGTTGAGGGTTCCATGGATGAGTATGCTAACTCATTAATTTTGTCCCCTCAGGTGTCCGGAATTTTTAATGAACAAGTGGAACGTTGGTTCTTTCGTGCAATAAAACAGAGATCGTCATGGGTTTTACTTTTTTATATCTTAGATTTTCTGTAATATTTTTGTAAAATCAATCTTTTAAAATTCAGCTTTTCATGTAATATATGTATTTTTATAGACTTTGTGGCTTGTAGTGCTTTTGTCTGTTTTATGGTAGATAATAATTTTAAGTAAATTTGTAAATTTGTTGTATAAAAGGCCGAAATGAATTTCCCATCGTGGATAATAAATAAAGTGAATTGAAATTGAAAAATATCGTCCATGAGTGTGCAGTGGGCCAAATGTTATAGGCCTATATAATACATGTCACATGGATACCTTATTATTCCATTTGGCGTGTGCCCAGTTCTGAATAATAGATAATGAACTTTGCACTGGATAATAGACTTTGCTTGCATGCACACACAAACCGCCCGGCCCATCGCGCTGATGCTGGCACTTCTGTTTTGGGCCATTATAGCATGGCACTATTTGGCCCAGAATTGGCCAGCTACTGGCCAGATAATGCCCACGTACAGCTGGCAAAAGATTGGCCAAAATACTTTTTTTGCACAGTTACAGTTGCCATAACTCATCCAGTAGGCCTACAGGTCCAATAACGTTCATGATGATGCTGGCACTTCTGTTTTGGGCCAACACAATATGCCACTAATGGCCCATAATTGGCCCGTTACTGGCCAGATTGTTCAGTGTGTAATTATTACGCTAATTATTTAAATTTACTACTAATTACACCCTAAAACATCGTACATGTGATTCTTGTACTTAGTAAAACACACAATACAAACAATGTATGTTCAACTCTCGTTGAATTTGTACCCATGGTTGTGATATTGATTATCAGTTATTCCAAAATATTACATTAGTGCAATCAATATTAATTTATAAAAAGGGTCGTTAAATAGTATCTACAATTTGGGGGGTATTTTACAACAAAAACATCCCCCAAACTCACTATACTCTGGTCAGTTAAAAAAAATCACAAACAACAACGGTTCAATGGTGCGCCGTTTTAAAAACAGTTTTGGCCAGAAAAGATTGTCTAGTATAGTGCAGCTACAAAACCAACACTGGCCCAATATAGTTTTCTTTACCATTATTTGCCAAAATGGTGTGCCGCCAAAACACCAGCAGACGAAAATTCAACCAGCATTTTAACTCGTGATTAATAAAATAAAAATGCCAAAAATAGGGCCCATGTGAAATAAAATAAATTTAAATTAAATTACTTTGCAATAAAAAAGTCTATTACAATAATCATATAAAGTAAAACAAAAAAGTAAACAAAAAATAAAAAAATACATTGGTAATGAATACATTAATTTAACAATGCTTTGCAAAAACCAATAAAATATTAAAGGAGGTATACACTTTGCACAAAATAAATATTAACCACAGTCCTAAACTAAAATAGTTTGCCACTTTAAAACCGTCATTAGCCCAGTGCAGGCACTTAGCTAGCTAAAGGACATGACGCTTGACCGGAAGAAGGCCCGCACTAGCCCAGTTCTGGCTCATTATCATCATCATTCTTAATGGTACTGTATCGATACTGCTGGATTGACGTCGGTAAGTGCCAGCTTTGGCCTAATGCTGTATTGTTTGGTAGGCAATAACTGAAAAAAAAGGTTTAAAAATCGGTTGTGAAATTCTTTTGAAATGGTCCAACTTCCGGTTGACCCTGAAGTAGATGTCAATATGGGGCCAGCATTTTTTAAGATTAATCTTTAATGCTCAAAGAGTCCCTAAGTGAAAAAGGGTTTGAAAATTAGTTTTGTAATTCTTGAGGTATGGTCCCACTTCCGGTTGACCCTGAAGTAGAGGCCAACAAGGGGTCATAACTTTTAAGAATTAACACTTAATGCCTAATGAGTCTGTAACTGATAAAAGTCAAAAGGGTTCGTTATACAATTTAAGAATAAATTAATGTTATTCTTGAATGTTTCAACCAGTGTCGCCCTATATATTTACATTATTTACCGCTATGTACCGACCTCGGGCAGCCATCCATCTTTTTAGCCAAAATTACGTTGGCCTTTAATTGGAAATAATGCCAAAGTAACTGCCTCAGAAAGCACATAACATAGATTTTGAATTTTAAACGCAAACATTTGGAAAATGTTTGCTCATAAATGAAATTAATAAATACCTTGGACGGTTTCAAGTCTCTGATTGGTCAAAACCCGGCACGTGTGGGAGTGTAACGGTGGTATAAAGACCGATTTTGGGAAAATAGCGAATAAGTGGCCACTAAATCAGCATACATTGTGTAAACCTTGCGCGTTGCACTGTATCGCACGCTTATTTATATCCCTGTTAGTTTCATTGCAACTTCGTGTACTTACGCGTACGCGCGCTAAAAATGTATCAATTTGGAGTGCGCGCGTGTAACACGTGCGCGCGTATAAACTGACGCCGAGCTCATGCGCGCGTTTTAATGCACAAGGAACAGCTATCGTCCAATCATTTGCGTCCTTTGACCCCCAGTGAAGGTGCTGAACAGATCATTATTTAAAAGAGTCACTGGTCTCAAAGATCAGTAATGTGATTAACGCACGAAAAAGATGGGAACCATCAAAAGATCAAATATGGCCCCTGAACATGTCTGGAAGTACCGCCGAGAGAAAAGTCACAAAATGTGGACAATTTTAGGCGTTTAATTCGCTAAAAAATGTATTTATGAATGGGAATAACAGTGTTCGTACCCGGTCTTCACTGCGTGGTCATACCACGCAGTGAAGACCGGATACTCGCACTGTTATTCCCTAATTGAATGATTCTTGCGGCCTGTGTTTATGACCAGTAAAAAGTGTTAAAACATGGGCGTGACAAGCCAGTTTCTTCATTCTTATTGGTCGAGAGCAACGGCCGGGACAGATTTTGCAACATCACGCGATACGCGCGACGCGCACAGCATTCCCTTATAAGGAGTTGATTACCCGAGGGCCCTACCATTTCATAGCTGGAGGGGTGTTGTGTTGAAAGAAGTTATTGAACAATTATATTTTTTGCATTTATTTTACTTTTTTACCAAAAAGTGTTGATGTTTTTTGACCGAAAAGGTATTTATGAATGGGAATCAAAGTGTGTTGAATCGGTTTTCAACTAGTGGTTTAAACCCGCCGAGGCCTGGTTCTTGATAATTTACCTCGACTTCGTCCCGGTAAAATTATCAAGAACCAGGCCTCGTTGGGTTTAAACCACTAGTTGAAAACCTCTTCACCACACATTGATTCCCTTATTCGAAAAAATTACATTAGTGCAATCAATATTTATAAAAAGGGCCGTCAACTAATATCTACAATTTTGGGGGTATTTTACAGCAACAAAATCCCCCTAACTCGCATTACTTTAGTCAGTTTTAAATAAAATCACAAACAACATCGGTTCAATCTCGGCCCAATGGTGCGCCGTTATAAAAACAGTATTGGCCAAAAAAGATTTTCTATTATAGTGCAGCTACAAAACCAATATTGGCCCTATAGAGATTTTCTACCATTATTTGCCAAAATGGTGTGCCGCCCAAAAAAAAAAAAAAAAAAAAACAGCAGACAGATGTCAGAAAGTAAAACTTTCATTAACAGACGAAAATTCAACCAGCATTTTAACTCGTGATTAATAAATAAAAATGTAAAAAAATAGGGCCCAAGGAAAAACAAATTAAAAAGTACCCTAGTAATGAATATATTAATTTAACAATGCTTTGCAAAAACCAATAAAATAACAAAGGAGGTATACATTTTTGCACAAAATAAATTTAAGTAATAGTATTCGGTTTCTCAAAATGCCGGTACCATAAGGTTTAATGACTTGCATGTAGCCTAATCCCTCAAGTCGGTTTAGTAATTAGAAAATATATTCTTTACCAATTCGCCAAAACCAGTATTGGCATGTTGGCCCAGAAAAAGTTTTCTGTGATGCCATTTTGCCCAAATGTTGTGCAGCTACAAAACCAGTGTTTGTCAATTAGAGGTTTTCTACCATTTCGTCAAAGGATGTGCAGCTACAAAACCAACATTGGCCTATGAAAGGCCTATGAAACATTTTGCCAAAATGGTGTGCTGCTATATTCAGAAACAGTATTTGCCAAATTGGGGTTTTCTACCATTTTGCCGAAATGGTGTGCCGGCACAAAACCAGTATCGGCCTAATGCAAGTTTTCTACCATTTTGCCGGATTGGTGTGCCGACACAAAACCAGAATTGGCACAGAAACTGTTTTCTATACCATTTCGACAAAAAATGGTGTGCAGCTACAAAACCAGTATTGGACCAATAGAGGTTTTCTACTGTTTTCCCAAAATGGCGCACCGCTACAATAACAGCATTGGCCCATTAAAGGTTCATCAAAAGGTGTGCCTTCACGAATCCAGTATTGGCCCAGAAAAGGTTTTCTACCATTTTACCCGAAATGGTGTACCTTCCCAAAGCCAGGTATGAAAATCGGTTGTGAAGTTCTTTGGATATGTTCCAACTTCCGGTTGACCCTGAAGTAGAGGTCAATATGGGGTCAGGATTTGTTAAGGTTAATCTTTAATGTTCAAAGAGTCCCTAAGTGAAAAGGGGTTTGAAAATTAGTTTTGTAATTCTTGAGGTATGGTCCCACTTCCGGTTGACCCTGAAGTAGAGGCCAACAAGGGGTCATAAACTTTTAAGAATGAATACTTTAAATACATTAAAGTGCTTAAGGAGTCTGTAACTGATAAAAAGTCAAAAGGGTTCGTTATACAATTTAAGAATAAATTAATGTTATTCTTGAATGTTTCAACCAGTGTTGCCCTATATATGTACATTATTTACTGCTATGTACCGACCTCGGGCAGCCATCCATCTTTTTAGCCAAAATTACGTTGGCCTTTAACTGGAAATAATGCCAAAGTAACTGCCTCAGAAAGCACATAACATAGATTTTGAATTTTAAACGCAAACATTTGGAAAATTTTTGCTCACAAATGAAATTGAATGATTCTTGCGGCCTAGTGATATTGAATGATCTGATTTTACCAGTAAATGCTTTGAATCACTCTTTTTGACTGTTGAAATTCAACGGAGCATTTATTTTCAAACTAAATTGAATGAGCCAGGAGTTAAAATGAGTGGAGTTTGGATGAAATTGGCCGAGAAAACCTATAATAATAAAATAAAAAATTATCGACGAAACAAATACCAGTTCCGACCGTCGGAACAGCTAATAAATAAATACAACAATAAATAAATGGACTAAAAATGGACCAAAATGGGCCTTCATTTTCATCCCCTCCCTCCGCCACCGCATTGGGAGGGGGGGGGGGCGCCCTTTTTAAAGTCGTAGAACTGTCGAAGTAATGCTGCGATTTTGTTGAAACTTTGTAGATATTGCCAAGTTTTTGTGAATTGTGAAATTACGTCATGTTTCATGTTGAGAAATTTGTTTTCTTTTTTGACGAAACAGCTATGCATTTGTGCACGAATGCAATCATGTCTAGTTTATTTATTTTTGAATATGTTTCATCCAACATGGATCTTGTGTAAACTCTAGCTGTATGCTGAGAGCGCGTAGTAAAATCAATTCAAGTTCTAAAATCGATGCAGATCTGCAATTACCTCATCTGATAAAACTGTCAACAAGATTTGTTTTTAACTGAAAAGTCTTTTGTAAATTTCGTAGACGTGAAGATGAAAGAACTTTGGTTTACCTCAGTAACATCTTGCCAAATATTTGTTGACAAAGCTTTGATGAGAAATTATCAGATTATCAAAACTAAAATCCAACCTATTCACACATCAGCAACTTGCATTTTTAGATCTCGACCACCGGGAATCAGAACAATGCATTGGGATTACTAATAATGAAGGATATGGGTTCGAGCGAGATCATAGCTTCTCTCAAACTCACACCTGGTAACGATCTTGCTAAATTCTATAAAAGCTCGCGCCAGCTTTGTTAACAGGTCATTCTCGAAGTTTGCAGTGAACGAGACAAGTTGACTTCGACTCTCCCAAAAAAAATATCCATTGGCTCGATCCAGCTGAAACATGAAGAGTGGTGCGTTCGTAATTCTCGGCCTTGTCCTTGCCGGACTCGTGGCGTGCTCTCAGGCAGAGGTGTTTTCCTGGGGCAGGTGTCCCACGGTGGAAGTAAAGAATGACTTCGACCTAACGGCACTTTTAGGTAAGAATAGTTTGCTCTCTTTAAATTACTTCATCATTGACAATCATTTCTACCAAGCACTTACCGACAAGGCTCCCCACTATAATATTTCTGAACTAAACTGCTCACCGGAATTTTGTTCAATCAAGTATGTTTTTATTATTCCTCTTTAAAATGGAAATACTGAAGTTTGGCAGGTTCACGTTTCCCTAAAAATGCAATCTCTTTCCCGGCATGAATAAATATAAACTGAACCAGACGAGCTCTTCTGTATTCTTAGTATAAATAATTATCCTACGAGGAATAATTCTTCTTCTTTTTTTCATTAACTAGCCACTCTAAATGTTTGGCAAATGTAGGGTTGAAATTAATAACACAAAGGAGTGAAAAATAACAATAAAGCTGAGAGAAAATAACAACATTTGAGTTCTAGTTCGGTCGTCATTCTTAAGTCCCTTCGCAGCACCTGGATGGCATGAACTCGACAATATGATGTTATCTCCTCAAAACTTCTCGAAGCCTCGGTTAAATCTTAAAAATCACTGAATAAATTAAGACTTCTGAAGGTCTTAGCTAGATACAATGAACAAATCTTGAACCAAGATATTATGTTCGGTAATAAATCAGTTTGGAATCTTGCCGATGAGAGAGGTTTTAAAGATCAAATTTCATCATAAAAATATATCGGAGTGTGCAGGTGAAACATAATACATGTTAATAAATAATAAATTAAAGGATTCGGGTGCTTTTTCAAAATGCCCACAGATTTACATTAAACTTACAGGGTTTGCAGATAATGGTGGGTAGCTTCCCTTCAAATATTACTAACTTAGGTTGTGTAGTTATTGAGAAATGAGTAAAACAAGCCACAAAATAGTTTTGGTCTCATGAGAGTAAAATTATTTTAGCATGTAAAATACCCTTAACCAGTTATGATATTATACCAAAACCATAGCATAACTGGTTAATACGGTTTTACATGCTAAAACTGAAACGAAAATTATTACCTTTTCTCATTTCTCAAAAACTACAGCACCTCGGTAAGTAACATTTCAAGGGAAACTTTCTACTATCATAATCTTCAAACTGTGTAAGTTTAATGTATATCTGTGGACATTGTTTTTTTTTTGTTAGGAAAAAGTACATACCCTTTTATCTTGCTTCACCTCACTCCTTGCCTCCAAAGTTTGGGTGACTCTACCCAAGGGTTCAATGAGTTAATTCGCAGCCTGGCGACAAATTAAATCCTAACCTTTCAATAATAAGTGAAATAATGAATAAGGCAAATTATTTACACTAGTTGGATGCCGCGTTCGCGCGGCAACCCCGCTAGAAATCATTGCGTTTAAAATGTCGCATATGCAGCGTTTTGTACGTGGGGTGGGGGGGGGGGGGGTAAGTGAAGGGAAGAGTCACAACACAAATCACCAAGCTTTTGTGAAATCGTATTCACTTTATTTTTGTCCGTTTTTCATTGTTTGTTGATCTCCCCGTATTGATTCAGTGCATTGTTCTTTCCCTTGCTTCTACTGTACGCGAAAAATGACACTACGCTCGCGCGGGCTGCTGTGACATCACACAAGGGGCGCGCCTGGCGGGTATAGACATTTTTGTTGATAAACAAACCGCCTTGGTTGGCATGGGGCCTTTCTAAAACCACGGCTTGGGCTCGGGCTCAGTCTTAGGCTCCGCGTGCTGTGTACGCAGCTTGCATTTAACCTGCATTTTGGAGCAGCGCGTATTGCATGGATATCAGCACGCGGAGCCTGAGCCGGAGCCCAAGCCGTGGTCTGAGAAAGGCCCCTAGTCGGCCGAATGTTAGTAAGTCACTAAATTGTAAAAACAGGTGTTTTAACAAAATTCAACATTTCCTGCAAACTTTCAATTAAACAAAATACCTCTCATAATTAATCGTTTTGTTTTAAACAAAATCAACAAATTTGGTTACATTGTTACAAAATAACGATCTTTACACAAAGACATGAGAAAATCATGTTTCTTTTCACTCTTTATGGACACAGGATGTTTTCCTCAACGACTATCAAATTTTCCTTCACAGGACATCATCATATACGATTGAAGATTACTGACTACAAAATTTGCAACTAAATAGAAACCGAATCATCTTGAAAACGGTGCTTGTCTTAGGTGAATTAGGGGGAAAAGACGCGGAAACTGCATAAAACAGTCACTAAAATGAGATTTATTTTGCCAGAATTTCAGTATTTTCCTTTGTGCTTAATATAAAATAAAAATAGCAAGAATGTACAAAATCATTATATCATGCATCCATGTCAGAGAAATCGAATAGATTGTCGAGAAAGACATTACATTTCCATTAAGAGAGAAAAGAAACATGATTTCTTTAAAGGAACACGTTGCCTTGGATCGGACGAGTTGGTCAAAACGAAAGCGTTTGTAACCGTTTTTTATAAAATGCATATGGTTGGAAAGATGTTTTAAAAGTAAAATACAATGATCCACACAAGTTTGCCTCGTGTTAGTCGACGAGGTAAAAGGAAAACCACGCAATTTCGAGGCATGTTTGTGTGGATCATTGTATTCTACTTTTACAACATCTTTCTACCCATATGCATTTTATAAAAAACGGTTACAAACGCTTTTCAAAGACCAACTCGACCGATTCAAGGCAACGTGTTCCTTTAAGTCTCTGTGCACAAAACTAAGCACATGTTACCTCAGCAATAGACTGTGCAAGTCTCGCGCGGATTTGAACAACCTTATGGAGTTTTACGTTGGGGAGATTTTGTTTCGTCCATTACTTTAGTTTAATGTAGTTTATGACCATAAAAATGACATATGTTGTTAAAAATGTAATACTAAATAACATCATATATGAAAGTTAAAATAAAGTCAACATAATAACGAAGAGAAACCGACATATAAACTTGACCTCAGATCAGGTTAATTGGTAAAAATTAAGAATTTGTGCCCATCTCCGATTGCGAAACGTACACAGACGCTTGTTTTGGTCGCGCGGGGTGAAAAGCTTTTCTCATTCGTCGTTTAGGCGTCGGCTTCCTCTTTAAACTGCGTCACGCGTTTATCTAACGCCCTTGCGATAATCGTGCGTCCGCGTATAAACCAGCTTTGAGTAGTTTCGTTTCACATTCGGGCGTACATTTACAAATGGGGTTTCAGAAAATTTAAGATCAAACAAACATCCTTGTCCCAGAGTTTTACTTTCGTCTATACATAGACTTTAACCGATAATTGTGTTTGTTTAAAAAGCTAAAACTAATTTAAACAAGCTCTATAGGGTATTTTTGTTGTTCAGATTCAGCATTAAGAATAAATTAAAGCAAAGATTTGATTACTTTAAACAAATAAAGTTCTTCAGTTGTCGTGTTTTCTCGCTCCGGTGCGCGCGAGACTTGCACAGTCTATGGCCGCGGTGCTCAACACTTAAGCGCCCAGTGCGCGCCTGAATCGCGCACCAGTGTTGAGCACTGCGCGCCATTGCTGAGACGTAACATTGTGCCTAGTTTTGTGCACAGAGACATGAGGAAATCATGTTTCTTTACACCCTTTATGGAATTAAAATGTTTTCCTCAACGACTCTCACAATTTCCTTGCCAAGACATCACCATAACACACCTCTTGCTTGTTCTATATCCTGGTTTGCTGAAACACGATCACGTGGGATGAACTAATATATGTCTAGTGATCGCGCGCGCGTGTTTTTGCGGGAACTAGTTCCCGAGCGGCCACTAGTCTTTGAAAATAGTGCCCGGTTACAGCGCCCTCTCTTGACCTGAACCGTGAACAGCCAACTACAAAACTTTCTTTCTTTTCCAGATTTCTGTTCTTATTTCACATTAAAGACCGAGCTGTGTTAATATAAAACACATATTGACTGGCATAATTCGGTAACTGCAGTGTACGTCTATTCCCCCTCGGGCCTGTGAGTGACCAGAAGAGGGACCTTCGGCCTCGGGAAGCAGGTCGCCTTCTTCTGGTAACTCAAAGTCCCTCGGGGAATAGACGTACGCTAGTTACCTCATTGCCAATCAATATGTGTATACATACTAATGTAGATCACTGACCACAACTATTTGCAACTAAATAGAAACCCAATTATCACGAAAACGGTGCTTGTCTTTAGGTGAGATGGGGGAAAAACGCGGAAACTGCATAATAGACACTAAAATGCGCTACATCGGCAGAGTATTTTGTCAGAATTTCAGTATTTTACTCTGTGCTTATAGTTCAAAAAAATTATCAGGAATGTAGTAAATCGTTATATCATGCAGCCATGTCAGAGAAATCGCATAGATTGTGGAGGAAGACATTACATTTCCATTAAGAGAGAAAAGAAACATGATTTCTTTAAAGGAACACGTTGCCTTGGATCGGACGAGTTGGTCAAATTTTCATAAAAAGTGAAAACAGAAACGATTTTCTCGTGTCTGTGTTCACAAAATTAGGCACACGTCCGCCTACAGCAGTGGCTCGCGGCGCCCAGCACTTGCGCGCCTGAATTGGTGTATACCATAGATATGGAATATAATTTATATCTAGGTATTATATTCTATTTTTATATTAATACAATTTGCAATTTTTAATGCGTAGTTGCTGGGCACCTCTGAAAAAGTGTTTCACTGAGAGGTTTCCCCAGGGTATAAATAAGAAATAAATAAAATAACAGATAAATAAAATAAACTGTCTTTTTTAATACTGCGGGGTAGATTGTTCGGGTGTTCGGGAGACTTCTCAGTTCTAAAAAGAACTGTCCTGCTTTTTAACTATTACCCGGGCATACCCCGGGCGGATAGTATAGAAAATAGGCTGGGACTACTACTTTAGCTGATAAGATCGTTATTAATTTTTTTTATATAATGTTGCGTTGTACAATTATCCTTTTTGAGCTGGCCTAACTCTAAAGTCCACAGGCAAACAAAGATTTTCATAAATAAACAAAATTCTCTCACTCAAAACAACCATCAGCCGAATTTCACACACAGACACACAATTAATATAAACTTGAGGTTTATATTTAACAGGAAGATGGTTTCAGATCCTTCGCTTCAAGAGTTCATTCGCCGGCGGGGAGGGAAATCGATGTATGACACAAGATTATTCAGCAAGAGACGACGGCAAAGTTAAGATAGTGAACTCCGAAATAGACGAGTCTACCGGAGAGCCAATCTCAGTCGAAGGGTACGCTTATGCACCAAACCCCGAGGAACCAGCCAAGCTGAAAGTAGATCTCAGTAAGCATTTAAAGGAATAATTTGCGAAAGGATGTGAAAGCCGCACACATGACGCAACTTCAGGTTGAGGCAAAATTTGACCCGCAGATTGTTGGGTCTCATCAAACGAGCTTTTTGAGAAACAACTAAGTTCTTGTGACGTCAATTTCTTTTGCGCAAGACAAAATAAATACTTTTGCCGAACACGTGGTTGTGGTGAGAAGGTTTTTAATCTACAAAGTTAGTATACCAGCAAGTGAAGTTTCTTAAAAAATTCATAGTCAGTTTTTGATAAATAAAAACAAAAGTTTTGTTGTGGAGCCCACCCTGTAGCTTGGGAAACCAACTTTATGAACTCATTAGTCCCCATAAAAAACACTCCGTGTCCATTGAACTGGCGCAGATGACCCCATGGCTTTGGTCGCACCATTTATGTATTTATTTCGTATGCTCATTGATTTACTGAGGTAAGACACCTTAGTCTATTCAAATGAGTTGAAACTATAGTTCAGTTTCCCAACATGAGTTTCATTTCCGTCCTACGTGGTCTAGTTGATTTTAAGTGAAACATAACAGTTTGCAAAAATAGACTCTTCGTTAAAACAAACCCTAATAATGAAGAAAACGAAAACCTTTTCAAAAGGGACATTACATGTACATTTTAAACATCCAGCTTTCACTTTTAACATCCAGCTTTTACGTCCTCCGTGATGATGATAATATATAGCCATACAACCAACCTGTAAAAATGTTGGATAGCCCACCGTTTTGTCGAGGATTTTGTTGAAAACCGCATAAAAATACACAAAAACGTGTTCCCGGATGTAATGGTACTTCGGAATTGTTATCCTCAAACGTTTTCCATAAAACGATTCTCTTTGGAATCGATTTAGAGGAAAACAATTTCCCTAATGGAAAGCACTACGACAGTGACGTTTCGTTATGAATCAAGAATATAAAGATTGCCCTCCGGGTCATGCTAACCCATGGGAGTCAGGCCCCACGGGAACCGGGTCCGGTTCTACTCTTACTCGTGAGTTTGGGAGTATACCGTGATTATAGGCAACACGTAATCCAAGTAAACTATTTTAAAGCAACATTTTATATTTATATTTTTCTTCCGAACAGCTCCGGGCTTTGAGGGTGAAATATGGGTGCTCGACACTGACTACGAAAACTTCGCCATGTTGCACAACTGCAAAGACTACTACTTCTTCAACCTCCAGCTGAACTGGCTCCACAGCCGAACCCGTACCCTCGAGACTGGTGATGTGCAAGACGCATTGAAAAAGTTCGAAGACGCTGGGATTGACGTGTCCGGTTTTATCAAGTCTGACCAGACTGGTTGTTCTGAGTAATATCCCTGAGTAATAGATTAATTTCAACTTTTGTCCACCCTTGTGGCCAATTTGCTTAGTGAGTTGACGGAATGATCTAATGAAAGTATAATCAAAATAATAGATATAAAGATTAGACAAGTTTAGATGCAATCAGAAGTACATTTTAACTATTATCTGACAAGTCTCAAGACCGGTTCATACGTCATGCGAATGCTGTAAGAATGTATGCGTCACCAATTCGCATCAGTTAAAATGTGCTCAACATTCGCAGCGAAAACAGGGCTGTGACGTCAACATTCGTCTTGCATTCGTAGGAAGTATGAACCGGGCTTCATTGTCCTTCGGTGATCAAACATCAATCATGCAAACCTTCCAATCTGTGCTCTTCAATTATTAAAGCTATAATTACTGAATGGGAACAACAAATTACTTCCTAACTTATGGAGGATAGCAGTTCCAATTGGGGGTAAAGTATTTCTGTAATTGTGCTGACTCAAAATAAATAGACACATTACTCGAATGTTCAAAATGTAGTTGTCCATTATTTCCGTCAAGTACCCCCTGGTGGGCTCATCTCCACTTTGTTGTTCCAAGTGAGGCAGCAATACGGAGCAGCTTTAATTTTGCGTTCAATGCCCCTCCAAAGGTGAGATTGGTCTCTGACAAATTAATGAGTTTTTAAATAAAAATTAATGTTGAATTATCCATAGGCGATGTTTACCTCTCATGAATATTGTTACCCTTATCAAATTAAAAGGCACTTGACACACTTCTCAAATCAGTTGATCGAAATACCTAACCGGTGTTAAGTTTTCTTTACAAAATGTCCATGTTGTTTCTGAGGTGACAAGTAGGATTAACTGTTGCAAAAAACAAATCCCAGTTATACTAACTTACTGCCCTCAAAACGACACACAATGATCGATTATAGGTATTATGCAGGATTGTACGGGATAAAAAACCATACTGTCTATTATTTAGTGTTTGTGTGAAACATTTCCTCTGAAATGAAGTCATAATATTCCAGAGGACTATCTGAAAACGTAAAAATAGCACAACAGATGATTTCAGTTGTTT
This sequence comes from Asterias amurensis, assembly GCF_032118995.1. NCBI lineage: Eukaryota > Metazoa > Echinodermata > Asteroidea > Forcipulatida > Asteriidae > Asterias > Asterias amurensis. The sequence continues at coordinate 12,819,875 of NC_092660.1, forward strand.
GCAACAAAATTAAGGATAATGTGTTACATGCTATACTTCTCCTATATAGGACTCTTTCTCTGTACACAGATACAGAGTCCTAACTATTGAGGCCCGTTTCTGGGGAGGAAAATTTTTCAAACCTTCATAACTCAAATCTTACCTACAACAAGCCACTAATTTCAACAGAATCACAATCTATGGCGGCATACATTTTTCTGCGGTGGGTTTTGGTTCTCATATATTCCTCACAAATCCGTCATTTTCGTCCAATAATTCAGCTCCCAACGTTAACAAAATATTCCCGTTTTGATCGTTTTCTTGTTGTCTGTTGTCTGTTGCCGTACGCATGAATACGCATACGCATGCAATACGCATGAATTATTGGTCACCATTATCTTGACTGAACAGTGTTAACACGCAAACACAAAGCAATATTTGCGCGTCGTGCGTCTTGCGTACACACGGCAGACTGTGAGAGTACGAACAAAAAATTTACGTTGTTAACATGGGAGCTGCATTATTTCATGAAAGTGACGGATTTGTGAAGAATATATGACGATCAAAACCCACCGCAGAAAAATATATGCTGCCATGGAGTGTGAGTCTGTTGAAATTAGTGGCTTGTTGCAGGTAAGATATGAGTTATGAAGCTGTGGGAAATTTTCCGCCCCAGAAATGTACCCTTATGTCCAGGACGTCACTGTAGTACAATACGAAAGTGTAAGGCCGCCAGGGCTAATGCTATACTGAACACTAGCGGGATGCCGCGCTTCGCGCGGCTCCCAGCTAGATGATGAAAATCCTTTACACAAATATTTCGAAATGTAATGTGGGTGAGGGTGTTATACGCCTCTCTTAATATTTATGCATGGCGTCATCATTCTAACCCAAAATGAAACTATTGCGCACGTCCGCCACTACTTGCTGTGGCTGCGGCCACCTCGTTTCGGGTTAGACGACGTACCTTAAGCATACTTCTAGAAACTATAAGGCTCCCCCGTGAGCCTTATAGGGGTCTAATGTTTTTGGCCTCCTTAACGCTATACGTTTTTCAAATCAGCGTTGATAGGTGAAAGTTTTACGACCGTTAGCCAGCAATAACTTAAGTTTCTTTTGTACTACACTATCAAAACTTTCCACACACACTCAATATACATTCATAATGCTGGCATTTCCTGTTTGTTTAGCGAAATTAAAAAACATCGTCAAAAAAATGACACTTTCTGCTCGGTACTCATTGTTGTTTTTCTGCCGCATCGCACCAGCCTACTACATTTAGATCGACGACCTGCCGAGCCGCGGCCGAGTCGAACTGTGAAAGCGGTGTTACAAGGCAGTGCAGCAGTGCGTGGGTGCTGTCCGTTTACAATACCTGCCGTTCACACATAAAGCTTGCACGCACTGTGGCGGCCATATTGGATTTTGGATTTTGAGGCATTATGGGACATTTTTGAGCTTGGCATACAGCAAATTCGAGCTCAGCACCTCTCAATACCCCTGAAAAACTTGAATGCCATAAATTAACACAATTTGCCTTCAGGGTTGATTTTATCTTGGGCCCTTTATTCATCGCGAATTATGAAGCGTCACGTCCCACGATACATAGCGTTGTTACAGCACCAAATAAAGCGAGTTTTCGGAACATGCTGTGTGCCACAAATTTAATCTATCTACTGTTTTTTTTACCACCGCCGTTATTTGTTTTTTTTCGGGGGAGGGGGGGGGGGGGGGGCGGTAGGAACGTAGGCCTCTTTTTAGTTTATTCTCATCTGAATTTGTCCTGTAAACTTTCTGGTCAATAGGCTGCACGTTACGGGAGCACTAAACGTGAACGTGAACGTGAACGTCAATAAGTGTATTGTTTATTGTCACTTTGGGCTTTTTGCATCTCGCGAAATTTTAACGACACAATTTCTGACCGTTCATGTTCACGCTGCTCTAGGAACAAACCTCCATACATCCCATATCTCTGGAACCCTATATCATACAAACTAAATAAAAACGGTGAATTCGTCCTCACTCCTTAATTTTCTCTAACTTATTTCACTTTCAGAAAGCATGTTAAGTTATTTTTAGGGCTTTTTACGTCCAGTTTGGGTAAATTTTGAAATAGAGAAACCGCATGAGGGCTCTTTTGTTAACATTATCTCTAGTAACCAACCCGACGGGCCGATTGCTATTTGAATATGGCAAAATGAATATTCTGAGACCTGACCGACACACTGCTCTAACAAATTTTGTGAATGGACTTATTCAAAAACAAACTTAATGTAGTTTTGCTCCACAACTTTGACCAAATGCAAAGTTATTTTTTTACAGCTTCAAAACAGCCTTTGACGTACGTGTATAAGTTTCACAAACTTCCGTGATGGGGTAAACTCTGAAACTGCAACATTATACCTCCATGAACAAACCGTATTCTAAAACGATATTCATGTACTCATTTGAGTTTGCTGGCAAAAAGAATCAGAATGTATACACTCTCTTCTTGTAAATAATTTGTTCTATAAAAATAGTATCCATAGTTTAAAAACAGCAAGATACGTTTTGCATCAATGGTGCAATTTATGTATGGAGATTTATTGTAAGTCCGAGGTCGCCACCCACTTCCAACCTAAAGTGGTCCCACGGCGACCTCCTTCACCAAGCAACATGTGATACAATACACAATACACTGACCAGAATGTAAGGAGAAGTTGGGCTTGATTTCACATGCTTACTTTATTTGTGTAAGCCCCCGCCCCCACCCCAAGATGTTATTAATAGACACCTTTCAGGTTCCTTCCAACCTATAGCCCTACCCAATGTTTCCAAATTATAAAGCTTCCGTTTGATCCCATCCGCCTTGTCCATAATTCTCATGCCGCTTGGAAGTGACTGATTTTATATAAATATTATCCATTTAAATTTAACCTGTCAGAAGGATTTCTAGGAAGTCTGGTAACAACATCGACCAGTGGTTGACACATGGTCGCCTGCGAAACATCAATCTGTGAGTTACTTCATTCATTCAATGCAAATTCGTGAGATTTGTTTCGGTTTTGTCCTGGCACCCAGCCTCTTCGACCCTGCGCGGCAATGAATGAACCAATCCGGGGAACCATCTGCGAAACACTGTCCAATGAGTCACCTGTCAGAAGGATTTCTAGGAAGTCTGGTAACAACATCGACAAGTGGTTGACACACGGTCGCCGCCAAAACTTCCTCCAATCAGATGACTCGTAAGTGGGAGTTTGGGTCAGGGTTTTGTAGACTTGCAACCCGACGTCTGAAAAGACACAAACGTGTTGAATTCCACACACACAACCGTGTTGATTCCCACAAGGGTGCCATGCCACTGGACCTTCTAATTTCAATCCAAGATGGCGCGGCTTACGCTTTTAATAGTGGGTGCGTTCGATTACCTTCCCTGGGTCGACCCCGATGTGGCGTATTTTATTTTTTTCCAGGACGAATGTCGGCACACAATTACCCCACGTTCGTCCTCGAACCTGGAACCCCCCCCCCCCCAGACGCGTCACCACGTGAGCCTTCCCGTGGTGACGTCAGTGCACCACGGGCCAGCCCCTAGAGCCCCACTTGTGGATAGGGTCACTTGGGGCTGACCCGAGGTGCACTGACGTCACCACTGGAAGGCTCACGTGGTGAAGTGTCTGGTTTTTTTCCAGGTTCGAGGACGAACGTGGGGTAATTGTGTGCCCACGTTCGTCCTGGAAAAAAAATAAAACACGCCACATCGGGGTCGACCCAGGGAAGCTAAACGAACGCACCCACTATAGATATCGATTGCGCTCCTTGCCTCACGTGACATAGTGGGTAAAATGTAAACAAACACGGCGTACTGCATATAAACGTGCTACAAGAAGACACGATTACTGTTTCAATATTTGGCTCAATAAAGACTCAACTCTTGAAATCACTGAAGAATATTCCGGAGTATGTCATAATGAGACCTTACCGATGGTTAAACAATGCCAGCATGGGTAAACAAAGTTCCACCAAAAAAGGAAATTCCAAGAGAAGTTCACACGATGGCATGTCGTTGTGCACGGAAAGTGTGGTTGTACATTGCCCCCATTCTAATGAATTTCCTGCCAATATTTTCACAAAGAAATCTCATTATGAAGCTGCAAATCCCTTATTTTCACCCTCAATATTGCACAACGCAACGGCGCGTGGGGAGCTCGCTCAAACCTTAGCCCTATATAGGACTCTTTCTCTGTACACAGGAACAGAGTCCTAACTATTGAGGCCCGTTTCTGGGGCGGAAAAATTTCACAGCTTCATAACTCAAATCTTACCTGCTAGAAAGCACCAATTTCAACAGATTCACATTCCATGGCAGCATATGTTTTTCTGCGGTGGGTTTTGATCGTAAGTTATTCTTCACAAATCCGTCAATTTCATGAAATAATGCAGCTCCCAACGTTAAGGAATTCCTATTTTTGTTCGTACTCCTCTCACAGTCTGCCATGTGTACGCAAGACGCACGCACGACGCGCAAATGTTGAATTGTGTTGCGTGTTAAAGCTGTGCAGTCAAGATACGGTGACCGAGAACTCATGCGTCTAAGCTTGCATCATGCGTCTTGCACGCGAATTATACGTGTACGCACGACAACAGACAACACTGTGAGAAAACGATCGAAACGGGAATTTTTTAACGTTGGAGCTGCATTATTTCACGAAAATGACAGATTTGTGAAGAATATATGAGGACCAAAACCCACCGCAGAAAAATGTATGCCGCCATAGAATGTGAATCTGTTGAAACTAGTGGTTTCTTGCAGGTAAGATTTGAGTTATGAAGCTGTGAATTTTTTTTTTTATTCCATCATTATCTAGCAAGTTCGAAGACCAATGAGTTCAAAATTTCACAGGTTTATTATTTTATGTTTATATTGAGGTACACCAAGTAAGAAGGCTGGCTTTTGTTTGACAATTACCAAAGGTGTCTAGTGGCTTTAAAGGAACATGTTGCCTTGGATCGGACGAGTTGGTATGTAAAAAGCGTAAGATGCATATGGTTAGAAAGATGTTTTAAAAGTAGAATACAATGATCCACACAAGTTTGCCTCGAAATTGCGAGGTTTGTCTTTTACTGTGCGAGCCAACACGGTCGGCCATTCATGGGAGTCAAAATGTTGACTCTCATAAATGGCCGACCGTGTTAGTCGACGAGGCATGTTTGTGTGGATCAATGTGCTACTTTTTACACAACTTTTTACCCATGTGCATTTCATAACAAACGGTTACACACGCTTTTCAAAGACCAACTCGACCGATCTAAGGAAAAGTGTCCCTTTAAGTAAATGTGAGCAGCATGTAAACATATTAAAAAACATGTTTAAAATTTTAATATCAATCCTAAACTTTTATAAATTAACGATGCATGGGTCACATATGGCCTATTGGACCATATTTTGTTCTACCAAAAGTAGGTGAAAAGTGGCGAACCGCAAGTTTTTAATGTAATTTTTTTCGGGGGGGGGGGGTCGGTGTACACTATACGAATCTGCCTATGTATTAAGGCAGAGGACGCTATTGACAACTACTCAAAATAATTTTAGCAGAAAACATGGTAACGAGTAATGGGGAGCATGATACTGGGATCGAAATAACCCGTTGTAAATTTTGTTTTTCTTTCAGACAGCTCTGTGCACAAAACTCCCAGAGATGAAGCTGTTGAGATCGTTTCTGGGCAAACCCGCTTACTTGTCCGTTTCGCTATCAAGGAGTGGGCAAGTTGACCTAAACCTTTGAAGATTTTATGCAGTGACGTGCCTTGATGACTAAGGTACAAACTGCATCTCTCTAGCATTTTTTGTTCCAGAGTTATTCAAGAGCATTTCTGAAAGCTTTTATTTCTCTGGGCCAATTTCTTGAATGATAACTGTTATTGTTTCTACTCTTGACTGCGCCGTGGGTTAAAACATTGTTTACACTCACAGTGTACCTCAATTTTGAAGGGGTGAATTTTCACTCCGTCGCGTCTGGCCCCGCCTTAAAAATCGTCATAGCATTAAGTTTTGTACGAGAGGAAAGCCCTTGACAATGGCAATCCTGTGTTGGTAACATTTTGAAGATTGAGCATTATACTGGGATCGAAATTGGCCCTTGTTAGGTGTTCGGGCCAACAGCCCGGAACACCTCTTATTTTTGTTCGGTTTTTTTTTTATTGATACTTCTTCTTCTTCTTCTTCTTCTTCTGTACGTCCCTTGTCCCCCTACAAAAACATCTTTCCAAACATTGTATGAACTTGAAACTTCACACATTAATTCAAAAAATCATAACTTTTGATCTACATGAGGGATTTTTACAATCGAAACATCATCGGAATTGTCATTGAAAACTCCGTAAACGCCTCACAGACATAACCCCATTTTGATGTTTTCTTCCGGCTCAAAAGAGAGGTTGAAAATTTCAAAATTCACGTCTAAAGAACAACGTAAATCCCCATTGGTATGTGCGTAAACATTGCACGTGTATTAGCGGTGCAGCAGAGCACGCTCCAGTGATCGTCCATTCTGCTTATTAGCGGCGATTGTCCGCTAAAAAAATCACACTTCCCAAGCACATATAAAGTTGAAACTTCACACATAGTTAGATATGTATAAGGAGAAGAAACCGTTTGAGTTATGTCACGATGACGTCATCAATTCTTGAGTTATGAATTTTCAAAGTTTATTATTTCAAAAAATCATAACTTTTGATCTACATGATGGGTTGTTACAATCGACACATCATCGGAAAGTTCGTTAAAAACTCCGTAAATGCCTCGCAGACGTGATCCCATTTTGAGCTCGTCTTCTGGTTCAAAATCGAGTTTGAAAGTTCACAATTTCTTGTATAAAGAACTACGAAATTTCCCCGTTGGTTGTGCGTAACACTTGTGGCGTACACGTGTAGTGTATTAGGCATAATTTATTTGGTGGCATGCTGCCAAGTTTGTTGTACTCTGTGCCATAGCGTGATATGCATAGAGCTATATAGCTATGCAGAACGCTGCGAAAACGATTTCATTTCAATCTTCAGCGTCAAATTGTTCAAATGTTACCCTTCTGATGGCTTAGTGGTCAATGTGGAATTGAAGACGAAGTTTCGCTGAGATGGCCACCTACTTCAGTATTACGATATCTATTACTTCTTGAACTTAGCATAATCATCAATTGTTTTGATTATTTGTTAAAACAACTATCCAAGTTATTTTGAGTTAAATATTTTGAAGAAAAAAAATCTCTGAAATCTCTAACATAAGCCCTTTCAAACTTTCTCTAGTAGTAAAGGACGTTACGTAAACTAATCTATTTCTACCTCCATGCACAGACATGGATGTTACAGTACAAAACATTCAAAGAAAACATAATGGTTAAAGCATAAGGCCCAAGCAATTAGGAGTGGTCTTGCTAAAATAAACTGCCGGATTAAACAAAACTTTAGTACAAACAAATCAATAAAACAATCCAGATTTTCATCTTCTTCTTCTCTTCGTCCCTTGTCCTCGAACAAAAGCACACTTCCCAAACTCGCATGAACTTGAAACTTCGCACATAGTTAGATATGCATTAGGAGTGGAATAATGTGTTAGTTAGGTCATGATGACGTCATCCATTCTTGAGTAATAAAACTTCAAATTATTATTTCAAAAAATCATTATTTTTGATCCACGTTTTTTTTTTTACTTTTTTTTTTTTTTAATATTATCAATAGAGCGCGAAAAAGCTTCATGAGGAATAGTCTTCGTTCAAGGCGGTTAAAACATACATGCCCCTTACAGTCTTTTCTTCAGTCGTCAGTCAATATTTCCTAAGTTCATATTTCCTAAACTACATAAGCTATTTTGACAATCTGTACATCATATGAAAGGGCTTTACGTACTTGACAGAAATGGATATGTTGTTGAACTTTCGTTGACCTTTTGACCTGTTTAAACGGGAAGTGACTGTGAAATGATTTGAAAGGGCGTGGTTTATTGTCTTTTAGGTCGAAATAAACATCCTTTGATGCTTTACCATCACACCATACAAGTCTGGCAAAGGTCTGGTTTAAAACAAATATTACCGATGACGTCACCAAACATACACTTTTACTAGATGACGTAATCATGTGGTTTTGACAGTTTTTGTAATTTGAATCATTTATTACAAATCTTGAGAACAAAGCAAGGTGTAATATTTGTTTTTTTAATCCAGGCTTTTACTCCCGGAAACCGAACACCTTGAGTTTGTTCACAAACTCTCAATCTCTAGTAAATCTTGTTTTTCTCTCCGACAGCTCTGTGCACAAAACTCCCAAGGGGGAGGTTGTTGAAATTGTATCAAAATAGCCCCTTGCCCTACCTCACCAAGCTCCTGAACACCTAAAACCATTTTAATGTCTTGCTAAATTTTCTGGTGTTTAAGGGTTTGGGTACTTTTTGTACACAAAGCACAGTGTCCACAGATTTACATTAAACTTTCACCGTTTGAAGATAATGGTAACAGTTGCTGAGATGCTGTAGTTTTTGAGTGAGTAAAACAATGTCATGGAATTACATTTTTACATGCTAAAATAATTTTCGTCTCATGATCACTGAAAATTATTTTCATGAAATTGTTTTACTCATTTGTCAAAAACTACAACACTTCAGGAGGTAATAACTTCAAGGAAGCTTTCTACTATCATTCTCTTTAAACTGCGTCAGTTTAATGTAAATATGTGGACATTGTGTCTACAAAAAGTATATAGACCCTTTAAATATATGTAGTCGAACTGTTTGTACATTTCTGCCAGGCTTTTTGTTTTTGTGATTTTTTTATGAACTGTTTGTACATTTCTGCCAGGCTTTTTGTTTTTGTGATTTTGTTTATCATATTATTTTCACTTTGTTATAGAAAAACAAAGCTGCACAGGAAAAATATGGGGAAACTCGCGCCGATGGGCCACAATCGGCTGTATTTTCGACTAAAAACGAAGCCCTATTATTAAGTTGAATGTTGTGCTGTTGATTTAAATCACTTTTGCTGTTTGATATTTCAAGTATTCTTCTACAAAACGGGTTATTTTGAGAGTCTTGTTAGATACCGTAAATTACTGAGGTTAAAGCGAGCTCACGCGCCGTGGATTTTGCGCTGTGTACGGCGTGAAGTCCGGCTGGACCAATGGCCGAGACCGCAATTTTTAAGGCGTCCGACTCTAGCTACCCCTTCCAATTTAAAATAACTTGAGGGTGAAAATAAAGTGAGATTGCAGTTTCTTCAGGAGATTTGTATTGACAATATTAGCAGCAAAATCATGACAACGAGGGCAATGAAACCACACTTTCCGTGCATAAACACAAGACATTTCACGTGAGGCACGGAGCGCAATCGGTCAATTGATTATGACCATGAAAACATCGGTTTTTAAGCACCAACATCAATAGCGCAGTGCGTAAGGTGCTGGGACTGTCTCAGCAACTCGGATCATCCGGTCCGGGTTCGAATACCGTCTGTCTCTAATATAGATTCAAGGCTTTTTGCTGCCCCTGATGGGACAGTGTGATTGGGATCTGCCTTGTTTTCTCCCCTAAATGGACAGGGCCCGCGTGGTGGCTAGGGTTCGGGGCAAGGGATGTGCTCTGGGTCGGATGCAAATCCTGAAGGGTTCTTTATGGCAAAGGGGAGGGGCCAGTGTGTGCCATTAACTGAACCGGCGCCTGAATGCCTGACACTTCCGAAGCGTAACCTTTTATATTTTTCCACCAGATTAAATTTGCATTCTTCAATTTCTTTATTGTTCATTTTGTCTTACCCGCTGCCTAGGTCTAGGACACAAAAATCAAACAAAGACATGACATTGTAGCCCTTGATTAGGGCTCTCCGGTGGTGTATAGTATGTGCCAATCTAAACCTGTCTTGGGTATGAAAAGGGCCTCCGTGTGGTCTCACTATTTCCAGAGAAACTTACTTTTTGGGCATTGTTGTCTTTGGGGTGAGGGTTGCTCTTTCGCCAGCCTTGTCACGCAGACTTGTTCCACATACACAAAACAAACATGAAATTGTAGCCCTCGAGTGGGGCTCTCCTTTGGTGTATATTATGTGTGGATCGGCTGATTTCTTGAGGGTGATAAGAGCCTTTGTACTTTGAATTTCTCTCCAGAATGGCTAATGTTGACATAAGCTATAATTACTGAATGGGAACAGCAAAAAACTTTCTAACTTGTGGAGGAGAGCCGCTTCTGATCAAGTATTTCTGTAATGTGCTGACTTTAAATAAATAGAGACAACATACTCAAGTGTTCAAATGTATTTGTCCATTATTTCCGTCAAGTACCCTCTAGTGGGCTCATCTTCACTTCGTTGTTCCAAGCGAGGCAGAAATGCGGAGCAGCATTTACGTTCGATGCCCCTAAAAGTAATATATTGGTCTCTTACAAAAAACGGCGATTTTGATAAAAATGTTGAGTTTATCCATCGGTGATGTTTATCTCTCATGAATATTGATATTTCATGAAATAGCACATTTTCCCACAAAATACATCTCAAAAATCAGTTGATCGAAATACAAACCAATCAAGAAGGGTGTTAAGTTGTCTCAATCGATTATAGGTGTTATGCAGGATTGGATAGGAATAATAAAATTAAAAAAACATTAGTGTTTGTGTGAAACATTTTCTCTGAATTAATGGAGTCATTCCAGAGGACTATCTGGAAACATAAAAATAGCACAACAGAATTATTCCAGTTGTTTGCAACAAAGTTAAGAATTATTTGTTTCAATGCTTAGCACTATAATAGTATTGCTTAGCAGAATCATGTTACCTGCCCAAATTTAATAACGTTTACCATGTTGTGGCTGGTACCCAACTCATTTTTTTGGGTGATTTCAAAAGCCACATCTGAAAGCACACACATTTGTGCAACAATTAAGGGTGTTTTTCTCTTGAAACTTCGAGCCTAATTTTACATTCATAAATACCTCAGACAGTTTCGCTATTCCTATTGGTGGAGAGCGCGTAACGTGGGTGTGTATAAACCTTTGTTTATGACCAGTAAAAAGTGTTGAAACATGGGCGTGACACGCGAGCTTGCACCTGTTCTTAAGACAGTTTCTTCATTTCTATTGGTCGAGAGCAATGGCTGAAACAGTTGTGCCACATTACGCGATTTCATAGCTAGAGGGGTGTTGTGTTGAAAGAAATCATTGAACAATATTAATTTTTGCATTTATTTTACTTTTTAACAAAAAAATGTGGATGTTTTTGACCGAAAAAAAAAGGTATTTATGAATGGGAATCAAAGTGTGTTGGATCGGTTTTAACCCGCCGAGGCCTGGTTCTTGATAATTTACCTCGACTTCGTCTCAACTTCGTCTCGGTAATTTTGTTTAAGAACCAGGGGTGGATTTCACAAAGGTAGTCCTAACTTAGGACTAGTCCTAGGCAATGCTAAGAGATAGGACCAGTCCTAAGTTAGGATGAGTTACTGGTCCTTACTTTGGACCAGTCCTATCTCTTAGCATTGCCTATGACTAGTCCTAAGTTAGGACTACCTTTGTGAAATCCACCCCAGGCCTCGTTGGGATTAAACCACTAGTTGAAAACCTCTTCACCTCACATTGATTCCCTTATTAATGATACACAGCACATAGAAATACCAGCCCGCTCATTGGCCCAATCTATTCAATGAAAACGCAATACCTCCCGAGCAGACGATAATTGGAAATTGGCGGAAAAACAAACCACTTGTTACATGCGCAATGCGCAGTCGCGAAAACATACACACTGCATGCAACCATTGCTGTATTGCTACACTGAGTTGTTTTGTTCGTATTGTAAGCACATGGAATTGGTCGCAACGAAACGACATTCTTGCTGGCAACATTGCAGAGATTCCTAAATTTGGAATGGGATTACCTTGTGTGTATTAATCTGAAACGTTTATGGAAGACGGAGGAGCTATTTCATTGTGTGCCTTTTAGCGGAAAGTTTGCCTTTATGTAGGCCTATTAAAAGTGGAAAATATTGTGAAACCGTTGCAAGGGAATTTGCTGTTTGACTCAGTCATGTCTGTTCGATGTACAATTATGCACTTCGCCGTCTCGGCATGCTCGGACTCGGACAGTGTCAACTTAAACTAGAAGTTCTTCATTGACACTGGAAGGTTGCGGTCACCATATTGATACTTGTGGACAATTGGTGAATGTTCTGGAAATTGTTGAATGCTGGAAAACGCACCACTCCGGGCAGAACATCTTCAATGGTGTATGGTGAGTGGTCTCTAATAACTATTGTTTGTATGGTCATGATGGTATTTGGACTTAATTGGTAATTATTACTAGCATAAAACCTAACTTGGTAACGAGTAATGGGGAGAGGTTGGTAGTATAGACCATTGTGAGAAATGGCTCCCTCTGAAGTGGAGTAGTTTTCGAGAAAGTGAGTAATTTTCCACGAATTTTATTTCGAGACATCAGGTTTAGAATTTGAGGTCTCAATACAAAACATCTGAAAGCACACAACTTCGTGTGACAATGGTGTTTTTCTTTCATTATTATCTCTCAACTTCGACGACCGATTGAGCTAAAATTGAGCTAAAGTTTGTTATTTTATGCATATGTTGAGATACACCAACTGTACAGGCTAGTCTTTGAAAATTACCAATAGTGTCCAGTGTCTTTTTTAAACTCTACACTAACTTCAGACCGTGCAATTTGTTTTACCATTTCCGCAAATCGAAGTCTTAGGCTACTAACATGCTGTTTCCCCTATTGAAATTTGTCGGTAGGTTATTAAACTGCAATTATTTAAACTCGAAGGAATATAGCACAGGAAATTGATAGTAAATAATGTTTTTGTAATCATCAACGAGTGGAGTGTGGACCGACGATTATATAAAATAAAAAAATAAAAAGACTTGGGCCTTCGGAAAAGTTTCTGTATGGCGCCACCACTTTCTCATTCGAAACGAAATAATATATAGTATCTAATTTACCTCAATGAGTGAAAAAGTGGTGGCGCCATACGAAAGGTCGTCCTATACTAAAGATTAAACTTTAGGTTTGCATGCTACAGTGCAGGGCTGGGACTCGTCCTAAAGTCCTAAGATTAATCCTATTAAGTTATGAAGAGTTTGGTGAAATCGATGGCAGTGTCTTTAAGCACAGTAGTCAGTGTTGCTAGAAATCTCTCTTTTTGAGTCAGAACTAACTCAGAAGAGAACTTGCGTTGGTAACATTTGAATAATGTATCAGCAGCTTGGGTACCGCAGGAGGAATGCTGAAGAACAGAGTTATGTCCGGTATGTGTTTATGTGTCTCAGGGCCCACTTTCATAAAGCTACTTAAACATACATACATACATACAAAAAATGTTTTATATACCGCCATTTCATCAAGACCACAGCGGTTTGTGATGAAACTGAGAAACAAATACACGAAGAGACAATAGGGTTTAATGCGTAACGCAGTAAACCGATTTAACACCAGGAAATATGCATAATTATAGTCAGGTTGCCCAGTCGGGGCTATAAGCGATTGGGATTGTCAGGGCGCATTCAGACGTGGTTCCATTGTTATTTTCAACCAACCAAAGCAATGCATTTGGGGAAAGGGTGCTTGTCTTTCTGGGAACCGTCAATGAATATTCTGCCACCGAGGAGTTAAGATAGATTGTATAGTTTCGCAAAATTCGGTACCTTCTTGGCAACTCGCTGGAAGTGGGAACCGCATTGAAGAAATCCAAGTGATACCTGATGAGGAGGGCGAAGGTGGGCGGCTACAGAGAGTGGTGAAGCCGATGGCTTACTAGCCGGGCCAATCGGGTGAGTCGCTACATTTTCAGACCTAAACCTGGGGCAAGTACAGCCCCAACAGTAACGCTAGTAGGTAACACGAGTACCGTGAATACGGAAAGGTTTCAAACATCTAGTATGTATAAAGGGCCAATAATTGCGAACATCCCACAGATTAATAGTCAGGATATTTCATGGCCTTTACACGTAACTCGGGGTATAACAGACCAACATTTTCAAAGCATGAGTACAGGTACACATGGACAAGAAAGGGCGGACAATCGTAATTTTTCTGGCAGCTTGCCGTTTAATATGAAAGTTAGTCAGAGCTTGTGTCAGTCAGGCCAATCAGGAATAAGTAAGCCTAGTAGTTTAGTGTACAACTTGGCAAACTCTAGTCAATATTCAGAGTATTCCATACATAACAGGGATGGGGCATGTAGTAGGTTAGGAGGGACATCATCTTCAATAGAACTGGGTGGTGCCCAACTTTCAAATGCAGGGTGCAAAATAAGTACAGTAGGGAGCAGTTGCATGCGGGGGTCCAGTGATTGCACAGCGGGCTCTTGAAGCATACTGATGGCGGATAACATGCAGCATATGAATTAACCATCAACTCCCTTTAATCCATTGATATCGGTTTGTAGCGAATTGGGCGAGGGCCTACCGCTAACCTTAAAATTTTTAAGATTATGACAATCCCAATCGCTTATAGCCCCGACTGTGCAACCTGACTATAATTATGCATATTTCCTGGTGTTAAATCGGTTTACTGCGTTACGCATTAAACCCTATTACCACCTGATAAATATACACAGACACAAGGATTTGTTGTTGTAGTGAACTCTGCCAAGAGTTAATTTATTCCGTACTCTGAATTCGGTGGTAAAACGCCAATTCATAATAATATAAGGGATTTCCCTTTATTTAATTCCATCCAGTGATATCCACACTCATAAAGAAGTCTACCAGTTCCCATTATAATACACTTTGAGACCAATTCGCAAAGGGTCCCAATTCCTCACTTTGCGAACGGTAAATTCCCAATCCGCAAAGGTTCCCACTTCTCGGCGATTTGCCAAAGAAGGTACCAGACTAATTACAATTATTATAATTAAATTATTATTATAAATTATTATAATTATAAATGCACTCATTGACTGGAGAAAACTCCGGGTCAATGAGGTTCCCACTTCCAGCGAGTTGCCAAGAAGGTACCAAATTAATCTACTTCTTTATATACAATCACATCATTTTATTACCACCATATTTATCCATATCAATTCACATAAATTAATTTACCACTTCCTCACAGGCTACAATGCCTATTAGCTTCTTGTTTATAGGAACAACCTAAACTTACCGCCAAAGCAAATTTTGATATAAAAATTTGCCCAAACACCCCCCCCCCTTTTTTTTTTTTTTTTTTTTTTTTTTTGTAACAAAACTTTCTCCGAGTGTGAAGTGGAGAACCTCAACCCGTCTGATAAATTTTGATGGAACCAAATGAATCATGTCTTGCCAGTACGCACCTTCCGGGAAGGGTTAATGAGATGGGGTTGTTTTATAACAGGTGCGTTTTGCATCTCCCGAAGTATCTTCTTTGCATACATATTTAAATCCCAAGTGCAGCGTTTTTCTGCCCTCCTTTAACTTTACCTTGATACTTCACCCTTAACAAAATGTCTGACCAAATTAACCGTGTCTTGGGTAGGATGTTCCTAATTACCTTTAGGCTCTCTTTACCCTATGTCTACTCTGTCCCGAATTTTCCTTCAAGATATCTTTGGTCCTTAGATATAACACTATTGGCGTCGGGACCTCGCCTTTTGCCAGGTATCTCCTGAGCCTAGTACCAGCCGTCCAGGCGTGCCCCAGACACGTCTTTCCATGTCACTGTCCCACCACTGTGTCGCTGCTGTGGCGAATGATACTGTCCCGGTACCCACGTTCTTGCTTCGGATTGATGAACATCTTTAGGCTCCCTTTTACCCTATGTGTTATCTGTCCCGAATTTTCCTTCAAGATATATTTGGTCCTTAGATGTAACACTATTGTCGTCGGGACCTCGCCTTTTGCCGTATCTCCTGAGCCTAGTCCCAGCCGTCCAGGCGTGCCCCAGACACGCCTTTCCATGTCACTGTACCACCACTGTGCCGCTGCTGTGGCGAATGATACTGTCCCCGATAAACATCTGTATAAAAACAAATTCAAAGAAAAACAGCCTGGGTAATCTGTTCTGACCAATATTTTATCTTGTCAAAGTCTTGTATGTAGTTGAAAATGTTGTACACAATTTGTTAACAACCAACTCAACATTCACCAATCTTGTAAATGATTATTTATCTAAAACAGCAATATGCTAATTAAAGAAGCGGTTGTCTACACTGCTTATTTATGACCTTGCTACAAGCTACCCCTTTTTAGACAATTGAAAACATTAAGTCTGGCCTAATGTAGGATTCAAGTGCTCCAGACTTCCATCTCCCCATACTTTTGATTTGTTCCTCCCGAACCCCAAACATATCCTGCAACTATGAACTGAAAAGGGTGTGGGGTTTACCTGATGGCCTTAATCCCTACTTTAAGATGTGATTAACTTGTCTGGCTGACATAGGGTCCCCCTCAATGTACAAACGGTGAAGTATTGGCATTCCTGTCAATAGAAATGATTGAACTTTACCCACTTGATCCGTTTTTGAATATCTTACTTGCAAATTCCCTTCCTGATTAAAGGAAATATCACCAATACGCAACGCCCGGGAATTTGCCATCGTGAGTTGTAAACTCACTCACCCTCAGAATAACCGAAAAGGGCAACCAAGAATGCTGCTTTTAACAGCAGAGCTTCATATGCTGATTATACTTTAAACATTAACTATGCTACTTTAATAAAGGTCATATAGGTCAAATATGGTATGTCTGCAAGCTATGCTGCAACCGGATGAAGATGTCTGCAAGCTATGCTGCAACCGGAGCAACTGATTCCTTTTTAATCATTCATCTTCTCTTTTCATCTTCACACTCTTCTACGTTTGCATCGAACATTTTTGTCTTCACTGTAAAAATTACACCCTGTAATTGAACCTATTTTTAATCATGCAACTTGTCATTTCATGTGTATGCTATGTTACATTTTAATCCAACATTCTAATGGGTTACTTTTTGTAACCACTTTACAAATTGTTATCTTCACTGCCAATAATTACACCCTGTAACTTGAATAAGTGGATCACTCGATCATTTTTAATCATGCGTCTTCTCATCTCATGTACATACTCTGTACGTTTAGTCCCACATTATAATGTTTGTTACTTTTTGTAACGACCGAATTTTCGTCTTCACTGACAATAATTACACCCTGTAACTTGAATAACCGGATCAACTGATAATTTTTAATCATGCGCCTTTGTTGTTCATATACGTAAGCTTTACGGTTTAGCCCGCCTCCATTGTTCGTTACATTTTGTACCGACATTTTTACGACACAACGTGTCATTGCCATGGAACATCAGTGCTGTCTTGACCGCCAGATACGAAAAACCAACCGATATTGGAAACGTACACCTGATCTATGCAAATCAGCGCTTTCAGATTCAAGCTAGTACTGACCTCCCTGCTAAGCTATGGTAGCTGCTACTGTTACCGATGATACTTAAACTATATAACGACTAAAAAAAGACTAAATTAACAAAGCTTTAATGTGCACCCAGTCCTATTCAATGTTCCCGCCAAACCATTGAACCGTGTAACTCTTTTATACTTAACAAGTATAAAGCAGATTCATTCTAATTCGCCTCAGGACCCAACCGAATAATTCAATATTTTGCAGACTGGCGGTAAAAACTAACCAGACTGCTCAGCACTGGAAATGTAATGGAACATCTTGAATCTTGCCGAGGGTCCAAGCGTCTACAATCCTTTTTCATCTTAGAAACAATGAAACTACCCGTGGGATCCTCCCATTTGTGCAATTTATGTACATATGAAATATAACTGCAAGCAAAGAGAATCACACTGGATTCACCAACTCAAGACAGTCAAGCCCTTTGGACCAAACATAAACACTGGTGTTAAATAACTTCCCGTTACCCCCACTTCACTTCTGCTTGAGAACTATAATGTTGTTTATATTCTGTAACTCAAGTATAAATTAATTTTTTAAAGTTGTCCTACATATTTGTTACTATAACTATCTCATGTAAGTAACCCCCCTTCTTTTTTCCACAGGTCCCTCATACCTATTTTTAATACCATCGTACTTTTGATCTTGCTTTTCTCTATTAATTGACCATTGTTAATTGCATCATGATGCAACTTGTTCTCTAATTCTACCCTTTCATGTTTCCCTGCATTGTTAACGAACAATGCATTTACCACTTTTATGGTCCAGTAATCCATCCTTTCATATGAAACCTCCTTTGTCCTCGCCACTCTACTCGTATTGGTTCATAGCCACCAATTGGTTCTGAAATAGAAACTTTGATTGGCTGTTATTTTCCCGCTTCTTTCTTCATTCAATCCATTTCCCCTCTCTTTTTCTATGAATGGATATGTATTTGTTTGTACTTGTTTTATGCCTCTGAACTAGGTCCGGTTTGGATCGAAAGCTAAGGCCATCTATACCACCCTATTCATTAAACATATGAAATACCAGATACGTATGTACAAATGGAAGAAGATGCAAAGGTCTTTAATTTTAATATTATGCAATAGGCTACCTCTTGATTTTTGGAAGCTGGCCATTTAGTGTCTAATAATGATCAATCATTCCGAAAGGTCATAATGAAACTTGGTATTGCCCTTCTATTCTTTATGTACACTTTGTTCTAGAGCTTGATTAACACATGGTGCTGTGACGTGCAATGCCCATAATTCATCGTCAATTATGCCCATGATCTAACTGGTGTTAATTGCTGCCTCATTCTAAAAGTGCGCCATCCCCCCTTATTGGACGAGCTGCTGCTCTCTGTGCGTACGATCTGACACTATTTCAATAATTCTATGTGTTCTATGGAGATGAGCTCGCAAATACACTGCTACATAAGCCAAAAAATGCAGAGGTCCATGTAATGTATAGAAGTAATTGGACGCCTGTGTTTATTATCTTTCCATATTATAAAATCCCCCTCGTTTACAGCCAGCAAGAAATATTGTGTCTTGACCGCTATTTGTACTAATATAGGGTCACTCTGCTTTATAAGATCACAGCGAAATCCACAAACTCGCTATGAATAATCTTAAAAATTTTAAGGTTAGCGGTTGGCCCTCGCCCAATTTGCTACGAACCGATATCAATGGATTAAAGGGAGTTGATGGTTAATTCATATGCTGCATGTTATCCGCCATCGGTATGCTTCAAGAGCCCGCTGTGCAATCACTGGACCCCCACATGCAACTGCTCCCTACTGTACTTATTTTGCACCCTGCATTTGAAAGTTGGGCACCGCCCAGTTCTATTGAAGATGATGTCCCTCCTAACCTACTACATGCCCCATCCCTGTTATGTATGGAATACCCTGAATATTGACTAGAGTTTGCCAAGTTGTACACTAAACTACTAGGCTTACTTATTCCTGATTGGCCTGACTGACACAAGCTCTGACTAACTTTCATATTAAACGGCAAGCTGCCAGAAAATTTTGATTGTCCGCCCTTTCTTGTCCTTGTGTACCTGTACTCATGCTTTGAGAATGTTGGCCCGTTATACCCCGAGTTACGTGTAAAGGCCGTGAAATATCCTGACTATTAATCTGTGGGATGTTCGCAATTATTGACCCTTTATACATACTAGATGTTTGAAACCTTTCCGTATTCACGGTACTCGTGTTACCTACTAGCGTTACTGTTGGGGCTGTACTTGCCCCAGCATTAGGTCTGAAAATGTAGCGACTCACCCGATTGGCCAGGCTAGTAAGCCATCGGCTTCACCACTCTCTGTAGCCGCCCATCTTCGCCCTCCTCATCAGGTATCACTTGGATTTCTTCAATGCGGTTCCCACTTCCAGCGAGTTGCCAAGAAGGTACCGAATTTTGCGAAACTATACAATCTATCTTAACTCCTCGGTGGCAGAATATTCAATGACGGTTCCCAGAAAGACAAGCACCCTTTCCCCAAATGCCTTGCTTCGGTTGGTTGAAAAGAACAATGGAACCACGTCTGAATGCGCCCTGACAATCCCAATCGCTTTAATATAGCCCCGACTGTGCAACCTGACTATAATTATGCATATTTCCTGGTGTTAAATCGGTTTACTGCGTTACGCATTAAACCCTATTATGAGTGTGGATATCACTGGATGGAATTAAATAAAGGGAAATCCCTTATATTATTATGAATTGGCGTTTTACCACCGAATTCAGAGTACGGAATAAATTAACTCTTGGCAGAGTTCACTACAACAACAAATCCTTGTGTCTGTGTATATTTATCAGGTGGTAAATGCAAGTTAAACCAACCAGCAAAACAGTCATTGTGGGAACAGGTGTGATTTCAGATGCTTCTTGAAAATATGAAGTGAATCAGCAGAGCGCAGAGATGGGGGGGAGACTATTCCAAAGTTTAGGAGCGGCAAAAGAGAAGGATTTGTCAGTAGCTGAAGCAAGAGATCTGTGGGTTATTTTGTGCACAACATTAAGCACAACATTTGTGTAAGCTTAACAAGTTATTGCTTAGTAAAATTAGATTAACGGCCAAGACTCCACTCAACTATTACGCTAAGTAAACAACAGCTAAATACCAGTCACAAGCGATGTTTGGGGCGTGGCATTTAGGCCAACAGTTACAATGTGTGAAATAAGCAAGCTACTTTCGTGCTTAAAGGATCTTTTGGGTACTTTTTCAAAATTTCCACAGATTTACATTAAACTTACAGGGTTTTAAGATAATGATAGTGGAAAGCTTCCCTTCAACTGAGGTTCTGTAGTTTTTGAGAATGAGTAAAAAAGTCACAATATAATTTTCGTCTAAGTAGGTCTGTATCAGAACGTACACGAAAGGACACACGAAACATATGTGTAGAAAATGAGACTGGTTAATATGCAAATGATCTACTAAATGAAATTTTACTGTAGGTTTGACCAACAAGACAATGTTGTTAATGGTCTGTCTGTATTTCCATATGGTGAAAATATTGTTATAAATGAAAGTGAAGTCCAGGTGCTGTTCAAAAGGTCAAACACAAGAAAGGCTCATGGGGCCGACTCGATCAGTTGCAGGGTACTGAAATTCTGTGCTGAGCAATTAGCGTCACCATTTCAGTCACTTTTTCAGGAATCATTGAATAGGGCGTTAATTCCTGCTTTATGGAAAGGGTCAGTGATTGTTCCTGTTCAAAAAAATGCCCACCCTCAAGTCATGAACGATCTTCGTCCCGTAGCTCTCACCTCCCCATGAAGAGTTTAGAAAAAATAGTAAAGAACAGGTTAATGAATGAAGTTGAGGGTTCCATGGATGAGTATGCTAACTCATTAATTTTGTCCCCTCAGGTGTCCGGAATTTTTAATGAACAAGTGGAACGTTGGTTCTTTCGTGCAATAAAACAGAGATCGTCATGGGTTTTACTTTTTTATATCTTAGATTTTCTGTAATATTTTTGTAAAATCAATCTTTTATAATTCAGCTTTTCATGTAATATATGTATTTTTATAGACTTTGTGGCTTGTAGTGCTTTTGTCTGTTTTATGGTAGATAATAATTTTAAGTAAATTTGTAAATTTGTTGTATAAAAGGCCGAAATGAATTTCCCATCGTGGATAATAAATAAAGTGAATTGAAATTGAAAAATATCGTCCATGAGTGTGCAGTGGGCCAAATGTTATAGGCCTATATAATACATGTCACATGGATACCTTATTATTCCATTTGGCGTGTGCCCAGTTCTGAATAATAGATAATGAACTTTGCACTGGATAATAGACTTTGCTTGCATGCACACACAAACCGCCCGGCCCATCGCGCTGATGCTGGCACTTCTGTTTTGGGCCATTATAGCATGGCACTATTTGGCCCAGAATTGGCCAGCTACTGGCCAGATAATGCCCACGTACAGCTGGCAAAAGATTGGCCAAAATACTTTTTTTGCACAGTTACAGTTGCCATAACTCATCCAGTAGGCCTACAGGTCCAATAACGTTCATGATGATGCTGGCACTTCTGTTTTGGGCCAACACAATATGCCACTAATGGCCCATAATTGGCCCGTTACTGGCCAGATTGTTCAGTGTGTAATTATTACGCTAATTATTTAAATTTACTACTAATTACACCCTAAAACATCGTACATGTGATTCTTGTACTTAGTAAAACACACAATACAAACAATGTATGTTCAACTCTCGTTGAATTTGTACCCATGGTTGTGATATTGATTATCAGTTATTCCAAAATATTACATTAGTGCAATCAATATTAATTTATAAAAAGGGTCGTTAAATAGTATCTACAATTTGGGGGGTATTTTACAACAAAAATATCCCCCAAACTCACTATACTCTGGTCAGTTAAAAAAATCACAAACAACAACGGTTCAATGGTGCGCCGTTTTAAAAACAGTTTTGGCCAGAAAAGATTGTCTAGTATAATGCAGCTACAAAACCAACACTGGCCCAATATAGTTTTCTTTACCATTATTTGCCAAAATGGTGTGCCGCCAAAAAACCAGCAGACGAAAATTCAACCAGCATTTTAACTCGTGATTAATAAAATAAAAATGCCAAAAATAGGGCCCATGTGAAATAAAATAAATTTAAATTAAATTACTTTGCAATAAAAAAGTCTATTACAATAATCATATCAAGTAAAACAAAAAAGTAAACAAAAAATAAAAAAATACATTGGTAATGAATACATTAATTTAACAATGCTTTGCAAAAACCAATAAAATATTAAAGGAGGTATACACTTTGCACAAAATAAATATTAACCACAGTCCTAAACTAAAATAGTTTGCCACTTTAAAACCGTCATTAGCCCAGTGCAGGCACTTAGCTAGCTAAAGGACATGACGCTTGACCGGAAGAAGGCCCGCACTAGCCCAGTTCTGGCTCATTATCATCATCATTCTTAATGGTACTGTATCGATACTGCTGGATTGACGTCGGTAAGTGCCAGCTTTGGCCTAATGTTGTATTGTTTGGTAGGCAATAACTGAAAAAAAGGTTTGAAAATCGGTTGTGAAATTCTTTTGAAATGGTCCAACTTCCGGTTGACCCTGAAGTAGATGTCAATATGGGGCCAGCATTTTTTAAGATTAATCTTTAATGCTCAAAGAGTCCCTAAGTGAAAAAGGGTTTGAAAATTAGTTTTGTAATTCTTGAGGTATGGTCCCACTTCCGGTTGACCCTGAAGTAGAGGCCAACAAGGGGTCATAACTTTTAAGAATTAACACTTAATGCCTAGTGAGTCTGTAACTGATAAAAAGTCAAAAGGGTTCGTTATACAATTTAAGAATAAATTAATGTTATTCTTGAATGTTTCAACCAGTGTCGCCCTATATATTTACATTATTTACCGCTATGTACCGACCTCGGGCAGCCATCCATCTTTTTAGCCAAAATTACGTTGGCCTTTAATTGGAAATAATGCCAAAGTAACTGCCTCAGAAAGCACATAACATAGATTTTGAATTTTAAACGCAAACATTTGGAAAATGTTTGCTCATAAATGAAATTAATAAATACCTTGGACGGTTTCAAGTCTCTGATTGGTCAAAACCCGGCACGTGTGGGAGTGTAACGGTGGTATAAAGACCGATTTTGGGAAAATAGCGAATAAGTGGCCACTAAATCAGCATACATTGTGTAAACCTTGCGCGTTGCACTGTATCGCACGCTTATTTATATCCCTGTTAGTTTCATTGCAACTTCGTGTACTTACGCGTACGCGCGCTAAAAATGTATCAATTTGGAGTGCGCGCGTGTAACACGTGCGCGCGTATAAACTGACGCCGAGCTCATGCGCGCGTTTTAATGCACAAGGAACAGCTATCGTCCAATCATTTGCGTCCTTTGACCCCCAGTGAAGGTGCTGAACAGATCATTATTTAAAAGAGTCACTGGTCTCAAAGATCAGTAATGTGATTAACGCACGAAAAAGATGGGAACCATCAAAAGATCAAATATGGCCCCTGAACATGTCTGGAAGTACCGCCGAGAGAAAAGTCACAAAATGTGGACAATTTTAGGCGTTTAATTCGCTAAAAAATGTATTTATGAATGGGAATAACAGTGTTCGTACCCGGTCTTCACTGCGTGGTCATACCACGCAGTGAAGACCGGATACTCGCACTGTTATTCCCTAATTGAATGATTCTTGCGGCCTGTGTTTATGACCAGTAAAAAGTGTTAAAACATGGGCGTGACAAGCCAGTTTCTTCATTCTTATTGGTCGAGAGCAACGGCCGGGACAGATTTTGCAACATCACGCGATACGCGCGACGCGCACAGCATTCCCTTATAAGGAGTTGATTACCCGAGGGCCTTACCATTTCATAGCTGGAGGGGTGTTGTGTTGAAAGAAGTTATTGAACAATTATATTTTTTGCATTTATTTTACTTTTTTACCAAAAAGTGTTGATGTTTTTTGACCGAAAAGGTATTTATGAATGGGAATCAAAGTGTGTTGAATCGGTTTTCAACTAGTGGTTTAAACCCGCCGAGGCCTGGTTCTTGATAATTTACCTCGACTTCGTCCCGGTAAAATTATCAAGAACCAGGCCTCGTTGGGTTTAAACCACAAGTTGAAAACCTCTTCACCACACATTGATTCCCTTATTCGAAAAAAATTACATTAGTGCAATCAATATTTATAAAAAGGGCCGTCAACTAATATCTACAATTTTGGGGGTATTTTACAGCAACAAAATCCCCCTAACTCGCATTACTTTAGTCAGTTTTAAATAAAAATCACAAACAACATCGGTTCAATCTCGGCCCAATGGTGCGCCGTTATAAAAACAGTATTGGCCAAAAAAGATTTTCTATTATAGTGCAGCTACAAAACCAATATTGGCCCTATAGAGATTTTCTACCATTATTTGCCAAAATGGTGTGCCGCCCAAAAAAAAAAAAAAAAAAAAAAAAAGCAGACAGATGTCAGAAAGTAAAGCTTTCATTAACAGACGAAAATTCAACCAGCATTTTAACTCGTGATTAATAAATAAAAATGTAAAAAAATAGGGCCCAAGGAAAAACAAATTAAAAAGTACCCTAGTAATGAGTATATTAATTTAACAATGCTTTGCAAAAACCAATAAAATAACAAAGGAGGTATACATTTTTGCACAAAATAAATTTAAGTAATAGTATTCGGTTTCTCAAAATGCCGGTACCATAAGGTTTAATGACTTGCATGTAGCCTAATCCCTCAAGTCGGTTTAGTAATTAGAAAATATATTCTTTACCAATTCGCCAAAACCAGTATTGGCATGTTGGCCCAGAAAAAGTTTTCTGTGATGCCATTTTGCCCAAATGTTGTGCAGCTACAAAACCAGTGTTTGTCAATTAGAGGTTTTCTACCATTTCGTCAAAGGATGTGCAGCTACAAAACCAACATTGGCCTATGAAAGGCCTATGAAACATTTTGCCAAAATGGTGTGCTGCTATATTCAGAAACAGTATTTGCCAAATTGGGGTTTTCTACCATTTTGCCGAAATGGTGTGCCGGCACAAAAGCAGTATCGGCCTAATGCAAGTTTTCTACCATTTTGCCGGATTGGTGTGCCGACACAAAACCAGAATTGGCACAGAAACTGTTTTCTATACCATTTCGACAAAAAATGGTGTGCAGCTACAAAACCAGTATTGGACCAATAGAGGTTTTCTACTGTTTTCCCAAAATGGCGCACCGCTACAATAACAGCATTGGCCCATTAAAGGTTCATCAAAAGGTGTGCCTTCACGAATCCAGTATTGGCCCAGAAAAGGTTTTCTACCATTTTACCCGAAATGGTGTACCTTCCCAAAGCCAGGTATGAAAATCGGTTGTGAAGTTCTTTGGATATGTTCCAACTTCCGGTTGACCCTGAAGTAGAGGTCAATATGGGGTCAGGATTTGTTAAGGTTAATCTTTAATGTTCAAAGAGTCCCTAAGTGAAAAGGGGTTTGAAAATTAGTTTTGTAATTCTTGAGGTATGGTCCCACTTCCGGTTGACCCTGAAGTAGAGGCCAACAAGGGGTCATAAACTTTTAAGAATGAATACTTTAAATACATTAAAGTGCTTAAGGAGTCTGTAACTGATAAAAAGTCAAAAGGGTTCGTTATACAATTTAAGAATAAATTAATGTTATTCTTGAATGTTTCAACCAGTGTTGCCCTATATATGTACATTACCACCTGATAAATATACACAGACACAAGGATTTGTTGTTGTAGTGAACTCTGCCAAGAGTTAATTTATTCCGTACTCTGAATTCGGTGGTAAAACGCCCATTCATAATAATATAAGGGATTTCCCTTTATTTAATTCCATCCAGTGATATCCACACTCATAAAGAAGTATACCAGTTCCCATTGTAATACACTTTGCGACCAATTCGCAAAGGGTCCCAATCCCTCACTTTGCGAACGGTAAATTTCCAATCCGCAAAGGTTCCCACTTCTCGGCGATTTGCCAAAGAAGGTACCAGACTAATTACAATTATTATAATTATAAATGCACTCATTGACTGGAGAAAACTCCGGGTCAATGAGGTTCCCACTTCCAGCGAGTTGCCAAGAAGGTACCAAATTAATCTACTTCTTTATATACAATCACATCATTTTATTACCACCATATTTATCCATATCAATTCACATAAATGAATTTACCACTTCCTCACAGGCTACAATGCCTATTAGCTTCTTGTTTATAGGAACAACCTAAACTTACCGCTTTAAGTGTAAGTTGTAATATTATCAGTCATATCAATCTATACCACGTATTTCGTAATACCCTGACCCTTCCATTAACCCCAGGGAGGGAGGGAGGGAATTTTGCGAAACTATACAATCTATCTTAACTCCTCGGTGGCAGAATATTCAATGACGGTTCCCAGAAAGACAAGCACCCTTTCCCCAAATGCATTGCTTTGGTTGGTTGAAAAGAACAATGGAACCACGTCTGAATGCGCCCTGACAATCCCAATCGCTTATAGCCCCGACTGTGCAACCTGACTATAATTATGCATATTTCCTGGTGTTAAATCGGTTTACTGCGTTACGCATTAAACCCTATTACCACCTGATAAATATACACAGACACAAGGATTTGTTGTTGTAGTGAACTCTGCCAAGAGTTAATTTATTCCGTACTCTGAATTCGGTGGTAAAACGCCCATTCATAATAATATAAGGGATTTCCCTTTATTTAATTCCATCCAGTGATATCCACACTCATAAAGAAGTATACCAGTTCCCATTGTAATACACTTTGCGACCAATTCGCAAAGGGTCCCAATCCCTCACTTTGCGAACGGTAAATTTCCAATCCGCAAAGGTTCCCACTTCTCGGCGATTTGCCAAAGAAGGTACCAGACTAATTACAATTATTATAATTATAAATGCACTCATTGACTGGAGAAAACTCCGGGTCAATGAGGTTCCCACTTCCAGCGAGTTGCCAAGAAGGTACCAAATTAATCTACTTCTTTATATACAATCACATCATTTTATTACCACCATATTTATCCATATCAATTCACATAAATGAATTTACCACTTCCTCACAGGCTACAATGCCTATTAGCTTCTTGTTTATAGGAACAACCTAAACTTACCGCCAAAGCAAATTTTGATATAAAAATTTGCCCAAACACCCCCCCCCCCCCTTTTTTTTTTTTTTTTTTATTTTTTTTTTTTTATTTTATTTTTTTTATTTTTTATTTTTTTTTTTTTTACAAAACTTTCTCCGAGTGTCAACCCGTCTGATAAATTTTGATGGAACCAAATGAATCATGTCTTGCCAGTACGCACCTTCCGGGAAGGGTTAATGAGATGGGGGTGTTTTATAACAGGTGCGTTTTGCATCTTCCGAAGTATCTTCTTTGCATACATATTTAAATCCCAAGTGCAGCGTTTTTCTGCCCTCCTTTAACTTTACCTTGATACTTCACCCTTAACAAAATGTCTGACCAAATTAACCGTGTGTTGGGTAGGATGTTCCTAATTACCTTTAGGCTCTCTTTACCCTATGTCTACTCTGTCCCGAACTTTCCTTCAAGATATCTTTGGTCCTTAGATATAACACTATTGTCGTCGGGACCTCGCCTTTTGCCAGGTATCTCCTGAGCCTAGTACCAGCCGTCCAGGCGTGCCCCAGACACGTCTTTCCATGTCACTTGTACCACCACTGTGTCGCTGCTGTGGCAAATTATACTGTCCCGGTATCCACGTTCTTGCTTCGGATTGACGAACATCTTTAGGCTCCCTGTTACCCTATGTCTTATCTGTCCCGAATTTTCCTTCACGATATCTTTGGTCCTTATATGTAACACTATTGTCGTCGGGACCTCGCCTTTCGCCAGGAGTCTCCTGAGCCTAGTCCCAGCCGTCGAGGCGTTCCCCAGACACGCCTTTCCATGTCACTGTACCTCCACCGTGCCGCTGCTGTGGCGAATGATACTGTCCCGGTACCAACGTTCTTGCATCGGATTGATGAACATCTTTAGGCTCCCTTTTACCCTATGTGTTATCTGTCCCGAATTTTCCTTCAAGATATCTTTGGTACTTAGATGTAACACTATTGCCGTCGGGACCTCGCCTTTTGCCGTATCTCCTGAGCCTAGTCCCAGCCGTCCAGGCGTGCCCCAGACACGCCTTTCCATTTCACTGTACCACCACTGTGCCGCTGCTGTGGCGAATGATACTGTCCCCGATAAACATCTGTATAAAAACAAATTCAAAGAAAAACAGCCTGGGTAATCTGTTCTGACCAATATTTTATCTTGTCAAAGTCTTGTATGTAGTTGAAAATGTTGTACACAATTTGTTAACAACCAACTCAACATTCACCAATCTTGTAAATGATTATTTATCTTAAACGGCAATATGCTAATTAAAGAAGCGGTTGTCTACACTGCTTATTTATGACCTTGCTACAAGCTACCCCCTTTTAGACAATTGAAAACATTAAGTCTGGCCTAACGTAGGATTCAAGTGCTCCAGACTTCCATCTCCCCATACTTTTGATCTGTTCCTCCCGAACCCCAAACATATCCTGCAACTATGAACTGAAAAGGGTGTGGGGTTTACCTGAAGGCCTTAATCCCTACTTTAAGATGTGATTAACATGTCTGGCTGACATAGGGTCCCCCCTCAATGTACAAACGGTGAAGTATTGGCATTCCTGTCAATAGAAATGATTGAACTTTACCCACTTGATCCGTTTTTGAATATCTTAGAACTACTTGCAATTTCCCTTCCTGATTAAAGGAAATATCACCAATACGCAACGCCCGGGAATTTGCCATCGTGAGTTGTAAACTCACTCACCCTCAGAATAACCGAAAAGGGCAACCAAGAATGCTGCTTTTAACAGCAGAGCTTCATAAGCTGATTATACTTTAAACATTAACTATGCTACTTTAATAAAGGTCATATAAGTCAATGCTGCAACCGGATGAAGATGTCTGCAAGCTATGCTGCAACCGGAGCAACTGATTCCTTTTTAATCATTCATCTTCTCTTTTCATCTTCACACTCTTCTACGTTTGCATCGAACATTTTTGTCTTCACTGTAAAAATTACACCCTGTAATTGAACCTATTTTTAATCATGCATCTTGTTATTTCATGTGTATGCTCTGTTACATTTTAATCCAACATTATAATGGGTTACTTTTTGTAACCACTTTACGAATTGTTATCTTCACTGCCAATAATTACACCCTGTAACTTGAATAACCGTATCACTCGATCATTTTTAATCATGCGTCTTCTCATCTCATGTACATACTCTGTACGTTTAGTCCCACATTATAATGTTTGTTACTTTTTGTAACGACCGAATTTTCGTCTTCACTGACAATAATTACACCCTGTAACTTGAATAACCGGATCAACTGATAATTTTTAATCATGCGCCTTTGTTATTCAAATACGTAAGCTTTACGGTTTAGCCTGCCTCCATTGTTCGTTACATTTTGTGCCGACATTTTTACGACACAACGTGTCATTGCCATGGAACATCAGTGCTGTGTTGACCGCCAGATACGAAAAACCAACCGATATTGGAAACGTACACCTGATCTATGCAAATCAACGCTTTCAGGTTCAAGCTAGTACTGACCTCCCTGCTAAGCTATGGTAGCTGCTACTGTTACCGATGATACTTAAACTATATAACGACTTAAAAAAAGACTAAATTAACAAAGCTTTAATGTGTATATTGATAGCATAGCCAGATAAGCCTTACCCTGGGTACCGCACCCAGTCCTATTCAATGTTCCCGCCAAACCATTGAACCGTGTAACTCTTTATACTTAACAAGTATAAAGCAGATTTATTCTAATTCGCCTCAGGACCCAACCGAATAATTCAATATTTTGCAGACTGGCGGTAAAAACTAACCAGACTGCTCAGCACTGGAAATGTAATGGAACATCTTGAATCTTGCCGAGGGTCCAAGCGTCTACAATCCTCTTTCATCTTGGAAACAATGAAACTACCCTTGGGATCCTCCCATTTGTGCAATTTATGAACATATGAAATATAACTGCAAGCATAGAGAATCACACTGGATTCACCAACTCAAGACAGTCAAGTCCTTTGGACTAAACATAAACACTGGTGTTAAATAAATTCCCGTTACCCCCACTTCACTTCTGCTTGAGAACTATAATGTTGTTTATATTCTGTAACTCAAGTATAAATTAATTTTTTTTTTAAAGTTGTTCTTATATATTTGTTACTATAACTATCTCATGTAAGTAACCCCCCTTTTTTCCACAGGTCCCTCATACCTATTTTTAATACCATCGTACTTTTGATCTTGCTTTTCTCTATTAATTGACCATTGTTAATTGCATCATGATGCAACTTGTTCTCTAATTCTACCCTTTCATGTTTCCCTGCATTGTTAACGAACGATGCATTTACCACTTTTATGGTCCAGTAATCCATCCTTTCATATGAAACCTCCTTTGTCCTCGCCACTCTACTCGTATTGGTTCATAGCCCCTAATTGTTTCTGAAATAGAAACTTTGATTGGCTGTTATTTTCCCGCTTCTTTCTTCCTTTAATCCATTTCCCCTCTCTTTTTCTATGAATGGATATGTATTTGTTTGTACTTGTTTTATGCCTCTGAACTAGGTCCGGTTTGGATCGAAAGCTAAGGCCATCTATACCACCCTATTCATTAAACATATGAAATACCAGATACGTATGTACAAATGGAAGAAGATGCAAAGGTCTTTAATTTTAATATTATGCAATAGGCTACCCCTTGATTTATGGAAGCTGGCCATTTAGTGCCTAATAATGATCAATCATTCCGAAAGGTCATAATGAAACTTGCCCTTCTATTCTTTATGTACACTTTGTTCTAGAGCTTGATTAACACATGGTGCTGTGACGTGCAATGCCCATAATTCATCGTCAATTATGCCCATGATCTAACTGGTGTTAATTGCTGCCTCATTCTAAAAGTGCGCCATCCCCCCTTATTGGACGAGCTGCTGCTCTCTGTGCGTACGATCTGACACTATTTCAATAATTCTATGTGTTCTATGGAGATGAGCTCGCAAATACACTGCTACATAAGTCAAAAATGCAGAGGTCCATGTAATGTATAGAAGTAATTGGACGCCTGTGTTTATTATCTTTCCATATTATAAAACCCCCCTCGTTTACAGCCAGCAAGAATTATTGTGTCTTGACCGCTATTTGTACTAATATAGGGTCACTCTGCTTTATAAGATCACAGCGAAATCCACAAACTCGCTATGAATAATCTTAAAAATTTTAAGGTTAGCGGTAGGCTATTTGTACTACTATAGGGTCACTCTTCTTTGTAAGATCACAGCAAAATCCACAAACTCGCTATGAATAATCTTAAAAATTTTAAGGTTAGCGGTAGGCCCTCGCCCAATTCGCTACAAACCGATATCAATGGATTAAAGGGAGTTGATGGTTAATTCATATGCTGCATGTTATCCGCCATCGGTATGCTTCAAGAGCCCGCTGTGCAATCAATGGACCCCCACATGCAACTGCTCCCTACTGTACTTATTTTGCACCCTGCATTTGAAAGTTGGGCACCACCCAGTTCTATTGAAGATGATGTCCCTCCTAACCTACTACATGCCCCATCCATGTTATGTATGGAATACCCTGAATATTGACTAGAGTTTGCCAAGTTGTACACTAAACTACTAGGCTTACTTATTCCTGATTGGCCTGACTGACACAAGCTCTGACTAACTTTCATATTAAACGGCAAGCTGCCAAAAAAAATTATGATTGTCCGCCCTTTCTTGTCCTTGTGTACCTGTACTCATGCTTTGAGAATGTTGGTCCGTTATACCCCGAGTTACGTGTAAAGGCCATGAAATATCCTGACTATTAATCTGTAGGATGTTCGCAATTATTGGCCCTTTATACATACTAGATGTTTGAAACCTTTTCGTATTCACGGTACTCGTGTTACCTACTAGCGTTACTGTTGGGGCTGTACTTGCCCCAGCATTAGGTCTGAAAATGTAGCGACTCACCCGATTTGCCCGGCTAGTAAGCCATCGGCTTCACCACTCTCTGTAGCCGCCCATCTTCGCCCTCCTCATCAGGTATCACTTGGATTTCTTCAATGCGGTTCCCACTTCCAGCGAGTTGCCAAGAAGGTACCGAATTTTGCGAAACTATACAATCTATCTTAACTCCTCGGTGGCAGAATATTCAATGACGGTTCCCAGAAAGACAAGCACCCTTTCCCCAAATGCATTGCTTTGGTTGGTTGAAAAGAACAATGGAACCACGTCTGAATGCGCCCTGACAATCCCAATCGCTTATAGCCCCGACTGTGCAACCTGACTATAATTATGCATATTTCCTGGTGTTAAATCGGTTTACTGCGTTACGCATTAAACCCTATTATTTACTGCTATGTACCGACCTCGGGCAGCCATCCATCTTTTTAGCCAAAATTACGTTGGCCTTTAACTGGAAATAATGCCAAAGTAACTGCCTCAGAAAGCACATAACATAGATTTTGAATTTTAAACGCAAACATTTGGAAATTTTTTGCTCACAAATGAAATTGAATGATTCTTGCGGCCTAGTGATATTGAATGATCTGATTTTACCAGTAAATGCTTTGAATCACTCTATTTGACTGTTGAAATTCAACGGAGCATTTATTTTCAAACTAAATTGAATGAGCCAGGAGTTAAAATGAGTGGAGTTTGGATGAAATTGGCCGAGAAAACCTATAATAATAAAATAAAAAATTATCGACGAAAAAAATACCAGTTCCGACCGTCGGAACAGCTAATAAATAAATACAACAATAAATAAATGGACTAAAAATGGACCAAAATGGGCCTTCATTTTCATCCCCTCCCTCCGCCACCGCATTGGGGGGGGGGGGGGGGGCGCCCTTTTTAAAGTCGTAGAACTGTCGAAGTAATGCTGCGATTTTGTTGAAACTTTGTAGATATTGCCAAGTTTTTGTGAATTGTGAAATTACGTCATGTTTCATGTTGAGAAATTTGTTTTCTTTTTGACGAAACAGCTATGCATTTGTGCACGAATGCAATCATGTCTAGTTTATTTATTTTTGAATATGTTTCATCCAACATCGATCTTGTGTAAACTCTAGCTGTATGCTGAGAGCGCGTAGTAAAATCAATTCAAGTTCTAAAATCGATGCAGATCTGCAATTACCTCATCTGATAAAACTGTCAACAAGATTTGTTTTTAACTGAAAAGTCTTTTGTAAATTTCGTAGACGTGAAGATGAAAGAACTTTGGTTTACCTCAGTAACATCTTGCCAAATATTTGTTGACAAAGCTTTGATGAGAAATTATCAGATTATCAAAACTAAAATCCAACCTATTCACACATCAGCAACTTGCATTTTTAGATCTCGACCACCGGGAATCAGAACAATGCATTGGGATTACTAATAATGAAGGATATGGGTTCGAGCGAGATCATAGCTTCTCTCAAACTCACACCTGGTAACGAGCTTGCTAAATTCTATAAAAGCTCGCGCCAGCTTTGTTAACAGGTCATTCTCGAAGTTTGCAGTGAACGAGACAAGTTGACTTCGACTCTCCCAAAAAAAATATCCAGTGGCTCGATCCAGCTGAAACATGAAGAGTGGTGCGTTCGTAAGGGACGAATTCAAAATTAAACAAGCGGTAACTCGGGGTAAATCTTCATTTTCCCCCGGGGTTTTACGAGGCAAAAGGAAGTCGGGCCATAATGAGCTCATTATCTACAGGTCAATGAACATCGCTCTTCGGGGCCACAGAGAGCCAAGTTTACTTCTTTGATATCGCCGCCGGCCACGCTGCGGTTTGGCAGAGGCTCGGTTAATCCGTAATTGATACTGTTCAACAATAGATAAGTGGAGTTTGCGGTCCATTGGTTTCTTTAGAAAGATTGAGTACCTGGAGGAGACAAAGACTTGACCACTGAGAAATTATACAGACATTGATATTTCATAAAAGATATAAAGTTTTGTATTTCCCCCCGCAAAATAGTTAAAATTTACAAGTTGTTAAGGTTAACAGCATTTTCAATGAAGAAAAACGAGCCAGGATTAGTCAAATTGCAATCTTATGTTTGTTTGGTTGTTTTATTTTCAAAATGCTAAATCACCAAAACTTAAATACATGTAGTTAACCAAAACATATTCTGTTACTCATGTAATAAATACATCAAATAGCAACAAATATATCACTCTGGTCTGTGTATTACAACTAATAAATTGGTTCTTTAGTTCTTAAAAACAGATTGACACTTTTTCATCACTGTTTATAAAACATTTTAAACAATCGGCTCCT
Organism: Asterias amurensis; assembly: GCF_032118995.1. Taxonomy (NCBI): domain Eukaryota; kingdom Metazoa; phylum Echinodermata; class Asteroidea; order Forcipulatida; family Asteriidae; genus Asterias; species Asterias amurensis. Next base: position 12,854,591 of record NC_092660.1, read on the forward strand.
TACGATCAGACATCCTTACTTTTTTTTTAAGTAGACAATTTTGTGTGTTTATAAAAAATAGTTTACAATCGCTTGTTCACGCCCTCTAGTAGTTTGTGATAGTTGGTTTAATTAACGACTATGTCGACACTTGTCATTTACAACGGAACGAATTTTTACAAACGATTTCCCTTTTACCTCTCCTGGAAATTCCCGCTCTACTACATCTAACATTGACATCAATAATCGTCTATCTAATCTGTCTTTAGTGATTTGTCCGTCCTTACTTAAAACAGTGGTACCGTCAAAATTAGACTTTTTCATAATGTTTGCGGAGAAAAAAAAAGGCATCAAACCCCGCACAAACGATGACGCTTTGGTGCACTTCTGACGGAGGGAATTAAATTGATGGGCGTTGATTAAAACTGGATCGTATATTTGGTCCGGGTTAAACTCTTCATGGCGGATTGGAACGACAACGTTGCCGCCAGTCACTACGGCTGGTCCTCGAGGTTGGGCGATTGGTGCTTGCACAGGTAGGTCTAAAGGTGGAAGGATGTTTTCATCGGCGGGTGCGGGGATGGTTGGTTCGGCGGGAATGGGGTGATCGGCGGGGTCAGGGATATGTTGATCGGCGGGTTCCGGGATTGGTTGATCGGCGGGTTCAGGGATATGTTGATCGGCGGGTTCCGGGATTGGTTGATCGGCGGGTTCAGGGATATGTTGATCGGCGGGTTCCGGGATTGGTTGATCGGCGGGTTCAGGGATATGTTGATCGGCGGGTTCAGGGATATGTTGTTCGGCGGGTTCAGGGATAGGTTGTTCGGCGGGTTCCGGGATAGGTGGATCGGCAGGTTCCGTTATTGGAGGTTGATCGGCGGGGATAAGTTGATCGGTTGGTTCGATGATAGGGGGTTGATCGGCGGGTTCTGGGTTTGGTTCATCGTCGGGTTTGGGGATAGGTTGATCAGCAGGTTTGAGAATGTTTCCTTCGGCGGCATGAGAAACATTTCCCTCGTGACTGACTTTTCTGACAAGCCGTCCTTTTAACAAGTTTAATGTTCCCTTCACAATGTCAAACATTTTTGCACAGGTGTCAAGGACTTCTGCATTTTCCTCTGCTTGCAGACGTTGCTCCTCCCGGATTTCTTGAATGACCGAGAAAGTGACCTGCTGCTGCTGTTTCATCTCTTGTAACATCTTCACTATCGAGGTTTCAGATGATGGACTCTTTGGTCTCACCAGTGACGAAAGCGGCGCATCATCATCACTGTCATCAGACCCTGACATGACTCGTTGACGTTTTGCTGAATGAAAAAAACAATACAAATTGTTATATATAAGACACAATAAATATACAATAAAACCATGGGTATTATTATCAAAAAAACAAGTATCTTTCTTCCAACAAACAGCATATAGATTGTATCGGTTTGGTCTGCTGCCTAGGGTATTTTTTGTTTGTTTTCGTAATAATATCAAAAAATTCAAAATTCAAAATTAATTTAAAATGAAAAAGGGGGGGGGGGTTGGAGTTTGTCAGTTGTTTTTATAACTATTCTGATTGTTGGTTGTTTAATTTAATACTGTCTGTACTATAAACCATGCTGCCCTAAAAAAATGTTACCTATCAATTCACTTTGTATTTTGTGGGGGCCAATGGCTGAAACCAGGGAAGCCCCATACCAAAGAACTGCACCCCCCCCCTCCCCCGTGGCCCTGCTTGTTTGCTTCTTCAATATAAATTAAAGGAATTACATTATTATACTTACCGAGGTGTCCAATGTTCATTTTCGGTGGAGTTTTAGAAGAACTCTTTTTATTTTCACGATGAATCTCTTTCGAAATGGAAATAAAAGGTTGAACTTGCGATGAAACTGGAAGCGAATTGTGGAGCGTCTGGTAAAGTGCACAGAGTCAACTGACAGACATGCATGGTTCGCTGAATATTGCAGCATCTTTAAGATCACTGAAAGACTGCAAGCTTTGGTTTACAAACTGTATCAGATGAATAACTTTCAAAAGGGACTGCTTGCGCACCAAAACATTTGATGTTATTGACTTTGCCGCGACGCAAATAACAATAAGGTTGTTTGCATCGGTTGTTAGGGGATTCAGCGTCTAGCCTTTACTGTTTGTTTGGACTGCAGATGTACAGCGTGATACCCTAAGAGCTCTCAATTTTACTTCTAAAATTTATAAAATATAGTATTATAGTATAAAGTCTTAAACTATTCAGAAGTTCACTGGATGCGATGGCGGACAAGGATCTTTCTGAAGATATTTTGGGAGATGTAGATCTGTACACCTACAATTCAGACGACTCTTGGCTTTTTTCCGCCGGAGATAGTGACACCGAAAACCATCCAAGCTATGACTACTCTCCAGTAAAGGTATGTACGTTTTAAAATAATGCGAGTGTTGTTTTGTAGCCACAATAATTATTTGTTGAATACAACAATACCTATAACAATTATGAAACTGTGAAAGGCACTGGACACTTTTGACTGGTAAACTTTTTGAAATAACGTAGTTTTTCAAAATCATCAACTTGAGCTGCCGTACAAACAGCGCAAATTTGAATATTGCGCACGCTTTTGCTCTCCCCAGCAGGTTCAGCTAAAATTTGGCAGAGCGCAAAACGCTAATTGCGCACAAGTTTTCGTTCAATGCGCTCCAATAGTGAAGACACAACAGGCAGAAGTCGTGAGCGGAGAATTTTTGGCATCTTTTGTAGTAGATTTTTTTTTATTTTTGGGGGAAATACATACATTACATTTACATTTGTTTATTTTCATATCCCACAGGTACCATCGCCTGCTGTTCGTAAAGGACGAGACCCAAGAAGAAAGAGCAACTACGCCAAAAAGGGCGCCGGGCGCAAAGCACTGCATCTCAAGTTTCCCCAGTTGGTAGATACGGCAACCGAATTCATCACACAACAGAGCTACGCAGCCGACTCTAGGCGGAGAACAAGGGTAGGGCGTTCCTGCGGGACCTCTATGCCATCTCTGAAACGACATCTGGAAAGAGAAGTTCCCGGACTCTCCATCAGTGTAGCTACCTGCCAGCGCCTTATGGTTGCCCCGGACAAGAAGAGGAAGTCGGCAGATAATTACAAAGAGCTGATTCAAGCAAAGGTGGCTCTGAAGCAAAACAATGAACGGTCCTTCCACATGGATTCGCACTACTGCAGCTCTAGGGTAAAATATAGGATGGAGTTTGCGGCACAGTATGCAGATGAGGTTGGAGTGCTATCTTGTGACTGCATGAACAAAGTACGGATCGGCTCGATGGCCGTCAGCAGATACCACCAAATCTCACGGTTTCACATGATACAAGACGCCCCTAACTATCCAGACCACGACTTCCCTGTAGGAGACGGATATCTCATAACACCTTGCGGGTACATGACACTCAAATGTGGGTCAACTTCAGAAGTCAAAGACGAGCTCGGCCGAAACCACCTATACACCCCAAGGACTGGACCATTACAAGTAGTCAACCGTGCCCAGAAATTCCATAAAATGACAATCCAAGAACACATCAATGATTTGCTGCCAATCGTTGAAAAGGAATGTATCGCACACGGTCAGACGGGCATTGTTCTTATTGTGGATGGCGGTCCAGACTGGAGTGATGCATCCTGGACAGTGCTTCTCTTCCTCTCTCGGCTACTTCGGAAAGTGAACCTTGACTTCATCTGTATGACCAAGTATGCGCCGAAAAACTCTGCGCTAAACCCTATCGAGCATGGATGGTCTCGGCCTTGTCCTTGCCGGACTCGTGGCGTGCTCTCAGGCAGAGGTGTTTTCCTGGGGCAGGTGTCCCACGGTGGAAGTAAAGAATGACTTCGACATAACGGCACTTTTTGGTAAGAATAGTTTGCTCTCTTTAAATTACGTCATCATTGACAATCATTTCTACCAAGCACTTACCGACAAGGCTCCCCACTATAATATTTCTGAACTAAACTGCTCACCGGAATTTTGTTCAATCAAGTATGTTTTTATTATTCCTCTTTAAAATGGAAATACTGAAGTTTGGCAGGTTCACGTTTCCCTAAAAATGCAATCTCTTTCCCGGCATGAATAAATATAAACTGAACCAGACGAGCTCTTCTGTATTCTTAGTATAAATAATTATCCTACGAGGAATAATTCTTCTTCTTTTTTTCATTAACTAGCCACTCTAAATGTTTGGCAAATGTAGGGTTGAAATTAAAATACAAAGGAGTGAAAAATAACAATAAAGCTGAGAGAAAATAACAACATTTGAGTTCTAGTTCGGTCGTCATTCTTAAGTCCCTTCGCAGCACCTGGATGGCATGAACTCGACAATATGATGTTATCTCCTCAAAACTTCTCGAAGCCTCGGTTAAATCTTAAAAATCACTGAATAAATTAAGACTTCTGAAGGTCTTAGCTAGATACAATGAACAAATCTTGAACCAAGATATTATGTTCGGTAATAAATCAGTTTGGAATCTTGCCGATGAGAGAGGTTTTAAAGATCAAATTTCATCATAAAAATATATCGGAGTGTGCAGGTGAAACCTAATACATGTTAATAAATAATAAATTAAAGGATTCGGGTGCTTTTTCAAAATGCCCACAGATTTACATTAAACTTACAGGGTTTGCAGATAATGGTGGGTAGCTTCCCTTCAAATATTACTAACTTAGGTTGTGTAGTTAATGAGAAATGAGTAAAACAAGCCACAAAATAGTTTTGGTCTCATGAGAGTAAAATTATTTTAGCATGTAAAATCCCCTTAACCAGTTATGATATTATACCAAAACCATAGCATAACTGGTTAATACGTTTTTACATGCTAAAACTGAAACGAAAATTATTACTTTTTCTCATTTCTCAAAAACTACAGTACCTCGGTAAGTAACATTTCAAGGGAAACTTTCTACTATCATAATCTTCAAACTGTGTAAGTTTAATGTGTATCTGTGGACATTGTTTTTTTTTTGTTAAGAAAAAGTACATACCCTTTTATCTTGCTTCACCTCACTCCTTGCCTCCAAAGTTTGGGTTACTCTACCCAAGGGTTCAATGAATTAATTCGCAGCCTGGCGACAAATTAAATCTTAACCTTTCAATAATAAGTAAAATAATGAATAAGGCAAATTATTTACACTAGTTGGATGCCGCGTTCGCGCGGCAACCCCGCTAGAAATCATTGCGTTTAAAATGTCGCATATGCAGCGTTTTGTACGTGGGGTGGGGGGGGGTAAGTGGAGGGAAGAGTCACAACACAAATCACCAAGCTTTTGTGAAATCGTATTCACTTTATTTTTGTCCGTTTTTCATTGTTTGTTGATCTCCCCGTAATGATTCAGTGCATTGTTCTTTCCCTTGCTTCTACTGTACGCGAAAAATGACACTACGCTCGCGCGGGCTGCTGTGACATCACACAAGGGGCGCGCCTGGCGGGTATAGACATTTTTGTTGATAAACAAACCGCCTTGGTTGGCATGGGGCCTTTCTAAAACCACGGCTTGGGCTCGGGCTCAGTCTTAGGCTCCGCGTGCTGTGTACGCAGCTTGCATTTAACCTGCATTTTGGAGCAGCGCGTATTGCATGGATATCAGCACGCGGAGCCTGAGCCGGAGCCCAAGCCGTGGTCTGAGAAAGGCCCCTAGTCGGCCGAATGTTAGTAAGTCACTAAATTGTAAAAACAGGTGTTTAAACAAAATTCAACATTTCCTGCAAACTTTCAATTAAACAAAATACCTCTCATAATTAATCGTTTTGTTTTAAACAAAATCAACAAATTTGGTTACATTGTTACAAAATAACGATCTTTACACAAAGACATGAGAAAATCATGTTTCTTTTCACTCTTTATGGACACAGGATGTTTTCCTCAACGACTATCAAATTTTCCTTCACAGGACATCATCATATACTATTGAAGATTACTGACTACAAAATTTGCAACTAAATAGAAACCGAATCATCTTGAAAACGGTGCTTGTCTTAGGTGAATTAGGGGGAAAAGACGCGGAAACTGCATAAAACAGTCACTAAAATGAGATTTATTTTGCCAGAATTTCAGTATTTTCCTTTGTGCTTAATATAAAATAAAAATAGCAAGAATGTACAAAATCATTATATCATGCATCCATGTCAGAGAAATCGAATAGATTGTCGAGAAAGACATTACATTTCCATTAAGAGAGAAAAGAACATGATTTCTTTAAAGGAACACGTTGCCTTGGATCGGACGAGTTGGTCAAAACGAAAGCGTTTGTAACCGTTTTTTATAAAATGCATATGGTTGGAAAGATGTTTTAAAAGTAAAATACAATGATCCACACAAGTTTGCCTCGTGTTAGTCGACGAGGTAAAAGGAAAACCACGCAATTTCGAGGCATGTTTGTGTGGATCATTGTATTCTACTTTTACAACATCTTTCTACCCATATGCATTTTATAAAAAACGGTTACAAACGCTTTTCAAAGACCAACTCGACCGATTCAAGGCAACGTGTCCTTTAAGTCTCTGTGCACAAAACTAAGCACATATTACCTCAGCAATAGACTGTGCAAGTCTCGCGCGGATTTGAACAACCTTATGGAGTTTTACGTTGGGGAGATTTTGTTTCGTCCATTACTTTAGTTTAATGTAGTTTATGACCATAAAAATGACATATGTTGTTAAAAATGTAATACTAAATAACATCATATATGAAAGTTAAAATAAAGTCAACATAATAACGAAGAGAGACCGACATATAAACTTGACCTCAGATCAGGTTAATTGGTAAAAATTAAGAATTTGTGCCCATCTCCGATTGCGAAACGTACACAGACGCTTGTTTTGGTCGCGCGGGGTGAAAAGCTTTTCTCATTCGTCGTTTAGGCGTCGGCTTCCTCTTTAAACTGCGTCACGCGTTTATCTAACGCCCTTGCGATAATCGTGCGTCCGCGTATAAACCAGCTTTGAGTAGTTTCGTTTCACATTCGTTTCGGGCGTACATTTACAAATGGGGTTTCAGAAAATTTAAGATCAAACAAACATCCTTGTCCCAGAGTTTTACTTTCGTCTATACATAGACTTTAACCGATAATTGTGTTTGTTTAAAAAGCTAAAACTAATTTAAACAAGCTCTATAGGGTATTTTTGTTGTTCAGATTCAGCATTAAGAATAAATTAAAGCAAAGATTTGATTACTTTAAACAAATAAAGTTCTTCAGTTGTCGTGTTTTCTCGCTCCGGTGCGCGCGAGACTTGCACAGTCTATGGCCGCGGTGCTCAACACTTAAGCGCCCAGTGCGCGCCTGAATCGCGCACCAGTGTTGAGCACTGCGCGCCATTGCTGAGACGTAACATTGTGCCTAGTTTTGTGCACAGAGACATGAGGAAATCATTTTTCTTTACACCCTTTATGGAATTCAAATGTTTTCCTCAACGACTCTCACAATTTCCTTGCCAAGACATCACCGTAACACACCTCTTGCTTGTTCTATATCCTGGTTTGCTGAAACACGATCACGTGGGATGAACTAATATATGTCTAGTGATCGCGCGCGCGTGTTTTTGCGGGAACTAGTTCCCGAGCGGCCACTAGTCTTTGAAAATAGTGCCCGGTTACAGCGCCCTCTCTTGACCTGAACCGTGAACAGCCAACTACAAAACTTTCTTTCTTTTCCAGATGTCTGTTCTTATTTCACATTAAAGACCGAGCTGTGTTAATATAAAACACATATTGACTGGCATAATTCGGTAACTGCAGTGTACGTCTATTCCCCCTCGGGCCTGTGAGTGACCAGAAGAGGGACCTTCGGCCTCGGGAAGCAGGTCGCCTTCTTCTGGTAACTCAAAGTCCCTCGGGGAATAGACGTAGGCTAGTTACCTCATTGCCAATCAATATGTGTATACATACTAATGTAGATCACTGACCACAACTATTTGCAACTAAATAGAAACCCAATCATCACGAAAACGGTGCTTGTCTTTAGGTGAGATGGGGGGAAAAACGCGGAAACTGCATAATAGACACTAAAATGCGCTACATCGGCAGAGTATTTTGTCAGAGTTTCAGTATTTTACTCTGTGCTTATAGTTCAAAAAAAATATCAGGAATGTAGTAAATCGTTATATCACGCAGCCATGTCAGAGAAATCGCATAGATTGTGGAGGAAGACATTACATTTCCATTAAGAGAGAAAAGAAACATGATTTCTTTAAAGGAACACGTTGCCTTGGATCGGACGAGTTGGTCAAATTTTCATAAAAAGTGAAAACAGAAACGATTTTCTCGTGTCTGTGTTCACAAAATTAGGCACACGTCCGCCTACAGCAGTGGCTCGCGGCGCCCAGCACTTGCGCGCCTGAATTGGTGTATACCATAGATATGGAATATAATTTATATCTAGGTATTATATTCTATTTTTATATTAATACAATTTGAAATTTTTAATGCGTAGTTGCTGGGCACCTCTGAAAAAGTGTTTCACTGAGAGGTTTCCCCAGGGTTATAAATAAGAAATAAATAAAATAACAGATAAATAAAATAAACTGTCTTTTTTATTACTGCGGGGTAGATTGTTCGGGTGTTCGGGAGACTTCTCAGTTCTAAAAAGAACTGTCCTGCTTTTTAACTATTACCCGGGCATACCCCGGGCGGATAGTATAGAAAATAGGCTGGGACTACTACTTTAGCTGATAAGATCGTTATTAAATTTTTTTATATAATGTTGCGTTGTACAATTATCCTTTTTGAGCTGGCCTAACTCTAAAGTCCACAGGCAAACAAAGATTTTCATAAATAAACAAAATTCTCTCACTCAAAACAACCATCAGCCGAATTTCACACACAGACACACAATTAATATAAACTTGAGGTTTATATTTAACAGGAAGATGGTTTCAGATCCTTCGCTTCAAGAGTTCATTCGCCGGCGGGGAGGGAAATCGATGTATGACACAAGATTATTCAGCAAGAGACGACGGCAAAGTTAAGATAGTGAACTCCGAAATAGACGAGTCTACCGGAGAGCCAATCTCAGTCGAAGGGTACGCTTATGCACCAAACCCCGAGGAACCAGCCAAGCTGAAAGTAGATCTCAGTAAGCATTTAAAGGAATAATTTGCGAAAGGATGTGAAAGCCGCACACATGACGCAACTTCAGGTTGAGGCAAAATTTGACCCGCAGATTGTTGGGTCTCATCAAACGAGCTTTTTGAGAAACAACTAAGTTCTTGTGACGTCAATTTCTTTTGCGCAAGACAAAATAAATACTTTTGCCGAACACGTGGTTGTGGTGAGAAGGTTTTTAATCTACAAAGTTAGTATACCAGCAAGTGAAGTTTCTTAAAAAATTCATAGTCAGTTTTTGATAAATAAAAACAAAAGTTTTGTTGTGGAGCCCACCCTGTAGCTTGGGAAACCAACTTTATGAACTCATTAGTCCCCATAAAAAACACTCCGTGTCCATTGAACTGGCGCAGATGACCCCATGGCTTTGGTCGCACCATTTATGTATTTATTTCGTATGCTCATTGATTTACTGAGGTAAGACACCTTAGTCTATTCAAATGAGTTGAAACTATAGTTCAGTTTCCCAACATGAGTTTCATTTCCGTCCTACGTGGTCTAGTTGATTTTAAGTGAAACATAACAGTTTGCAAAAATAGACTCTTCGTTAAAACAAACCCTAATAATGAAGAAAACGAAAACCTTTTCAAAAGGGACATTACATGTACATTTTAAACATCCAGCTTTCACTTTTAACATCCAGCTTTCACGTCTTCCGTGATGATGATAATATATAGCCATACAACCAACCTGTAAAAATGTTGGATAGCCCACCGTTTTGTCGAGGATTTTGTTGAAAACCGCATAAAAATACACAAAAACGTGTTCCCGGATGTAATGGTACTTCGGAATTGTTATCCTCAAACGTTTTCCATAAAACGATTCTCTTTGGAATCGATTTAGAGGAAAACAATTTCCCTAATGGAAAGCACTACGACAGTGACGTTTCGTTATGAATCAAGAATATAAAGATTGCCCTCCGGGTCATGCTAACCCATGGGAGTCAGGCCCCACGGGAACCGGGTCCGGTTCTACTCTTACTCGTGAGTTTGGGAGTATACCGTGATTATAGGCAACACGTAATCCAAGTAAACTATTTTAAAGCAACATTTTATATTTATATTTTTCTTCCGAACAGCTCCGGGCTTTGAGGGTGAAATATGGGTGCTCGACACTGACTACGAAAACTTCGCCATGTTGCACAACTGCAAAGACTACTACTTCTTCAACCTCCAGCTGAACTGGCTCCACAGCCGAACCCGTACCCTCGAGACTGGTGATGTGCAAGACGCATTGAAAAAGTTCGAAGACGCTGGGATTGACGTGTCCGGTTTTATCAAGTCTGACCAGACTGGTTGTTCTGAGTAATATCCCTGAGTAATAGATTAATTTCAACTTTTGTCCACCCTTGTGGCCAATTTGCTTAGTGAGTTGACGGAATGATCTAATGAAAGTATAATCAAAATAATAGATATAAAGATTGGACAAGTTTAGATGCAATCAGAAGTACATTTTAACTATTATCTGACAAGTCTCAAGACCGGTTCATACGTCATGCGAATGCTGTAAGAATGTATGCGTCACCAATTCGCATCAGTTAAAATGTGCTCAACATTCGCAGCGAAAACAGGGCTGTGACGTCAACATTCGTCTTGCATTCGTAGGAAGTATGAACCGGGCTTCATTGTCCTTCGGTGATCAAACATCAATCATGCAAACCTTCCAATCTGTGCTCTTCAATTATTAAAGCTATAATTACTGAATGGGAACAACAAATTACTTCCTAACTTATGGAGGATAGCAGTTCCAATTGGGGGTAAAGTATTTCTGTAATTGTGCTGACTCAAAATAAATAGACACATTACTCGAATGTTCAAAATGTAGTTGTCCATTATTTCCGTCAAGTACCCCCTGGTGGGCTCATCTCCACTTTGTTGTTCCAAGTGAGGCAGCAATACGGAGCAGCTTTAATTTTGCGTTCAATGCCCCTCCAAAGGTGAGATTGGTCTCTGACAAATTAATGAGTTTTTAAATAAAAATTAATGTTGAATTATCCATAGGCGATGTTTACCTCTCATGAATATTGTTACCCTTATCAAATTAAAAGGCACTTGACACACTTCTCAAATCAGTTGATCGAAATACCTAACCGGTGTAAAGTTTTCTTTACAAAATGTCCATGTTGTTTCTGAGGTGACAAGTAGGATTAACTGTTGCAAAAAACAAATCCCAGTTATACTAACTTACTGCCCTCAAAACGACACACAATGATCGATTATAGGTATTATGCAGGATTGTACGGGATAAAAAACCATACTGTCTATTATTTAGTGTTTGTGTGAAACATTTCCTCTGAAATGAAGTCATAATATTCCAGAGGACTATCTGAAAACGTAAAAATAGCACAACAGATGATTTCAGTTGTTTGCAACAAAATTAAGGATAATGTGTTACATGCTATACTTCTCCTATATAGGACTCTTTCTCTGTACACAGATACAGAGTCCTAACTATTGAGGCCCGTTTCTGGGGAGGAAAATTTTTCAAACCTTCATAACTCAAATCTTACCTACAACAAGCCACTAATTTCAACAGAATCACAATCTATGGCGGCATACATTTTTCTGCGGTGGGTTTTGGTTCTCATATATTCCTCACAAATCCGTCATTTTCGTCCAATAATTCAGCTCCCAACGTTAACAAAATATTCCCGTTTTGATCGTTTTCTTGTTGTCTGTTGCCGTGCGTACGCGTATACATTCGCGTGCAAGACGCATGATGCAATACGCATGAATTATTGGTCACCATTATCTTGACTGAACAGTGTTAACACGCAAACACAAAGCAATATTTGCGCGTCGTGCGTCTTGCGTACACACGGCAGACTGTGAGAGTACGAACAAAAAATTTACGTTGTTAACATGGGAGCTGCATTATTTCATGAAAGTGACGGATTTGTGAAGAATATATGACGATCAAAACCCACCGCAGAAAAATATATGCTGCCATGGAGTGTGAGTCTGTTGAAATTAGTGGCTTGTTGCAGGTAAGATATGAGTTATGAAGCTGTGGGAAATTTTCCGCCCCAGAAATGTACCCTGATGTCCAGGACGTCACTGTAGTACAATACGAAAGTGTAAGGCCGCCAGGGCTAATGCTATACTGAACACTAGCGGGATGCCGCGCTTCGCGCGGCACCCAGCTAGATGATGAAAATCCTTTACACAAATATTTCGAAATGTAATGTGGGTGAGGGTGTTATACCCCTCTCTTAATATTTATGCATGGCGTCATCATTCTAACCCAAAATGAAACTATTGCGCACGTCCGCCACTACTTGCTGTGGCTGCGGCCACCTCGTTTCGGGTTAGACGACGTACCTTAAGCATACTTCTAGAAACTATAAGGCTCCCCCGTGAGCCTTATAGGGGTCTAATGTTTTTGGCCTCCTTAACGCTATACGTTTTTCAAATCAGCGTTGATAGGTGAAAGTTTTACGACCGTTAGCCAGCAATAACTTAAGTTTCTTTTGTACTACACTATCAAAACTTTCCACACACACTCAATAAACATTCATAATGCTGGCATTTCCTGTTTGTTTAGCGAAATTAAAAAACATCGTAAAAAAAATGACACTTTCTGCTCGGTACTCATTGTTGTTTTTCTGCCGCATCGCACCAGCCTACTACATTTAGATCGACGACCTGCCGAGCCGCGGCCGAGTCGAACTGTGAAAGCGGTGTTACAAGGCAGTGCAGCAGTGCGTGGGTGCTGTCCGTTTACAATACCTGCCGTTCACACATAAAGCTTGCACGCACTGTGGCGGCCATATTGGATTTTGGATTTTGAGGCATTATGGGACATTTTTGAGCTTGGCATACAGCAAATTCGAGCTCAGCACCTCTCAATACCCCTGAAAAACTTGAATGCCATAAATTAACACAATTTGCCTTCAGGGTTGATTTTATCTTGGGCCCTTTATTCATCGCGAATTATGAAGCGTCACGTCCCACGATACATAGCGTTGTTACAGCACCAAATAAAGCGAGTTTTCGGAACATGCTGTGTGCCACAAATTTAATCTATCTACTGTTTTTTTTACCACCGCCGTTATTTGTTTTTTTTTCGGGGGAGGGGGGGGGGCGGTAGGAACGTAGGCCTCTTTTTAGTTTATTCTCATCTGAATTTGTCCTGTAAACTTTCTGGTCAATAGGCTGCACGTTACGGGAGCACTAAACGTGAACGTGAACGTGAACGTCAAATAAGTGTATTGTTTATTGTCACTTTGGGCTTTTTGCATCTCGCGAAATTTTAACGACACAATTTCTGACCGTTCATGTTCACGCTGCTCTAGGAACAAACCTCCATACATCCCATATCTCTGGAACCCTATATCATACAAACTAAATAAAAACGGTGAATTCGTCCTCACTCCTTAATTTTCTCTAACTTATTTCACTTTCAGAAAGCATGTTAAGTTATTTTTAGGGCTTTTTACGTCCAGTTTGGGTAAATTTTGAAATAGAGAAACCGCATGAGGGCTCTTTTGTTAACATTATCTCTAGTAACCAACCCGACGGGCCGATTGCTATTTGAATATGGCAAAATGAATATTCTGAGACCTGACCGACACACTGCTCTAACAAATTTTGTGAATGGACTTATTCAAAAACAAACTTAATGTAGTTTTGCTCCACAACTTTGACCAAATGCAAAGTTATTTTTTTACAGCTTCAAAACAGCCTTTGACGTACGTGTATAAGTTTCACAAACTTCCGTGATGGGGTAAACTCTGAAACTGCAACATTATACCTCCATGAACAAACCGTATTCTAAAACGATATTCATGTACTCATTTGAGTTTGCTGGCAAAAAGAATCAGAATGTATACACTCTCTTCTTGTAAATAATTTGTTCTATAAAAATAGTATCCATAGTTTAAAAACAGCAAGATACGTTTTGCATCAATGGTGCAATTTATGTATGGAGATTTATTGTAAGTCCGAGGTCGCCACCCACTTCCAACCTAAAGTGGTCCCACGGCGACCTCCTTCACCAAGCAACATGTGATACAATACACAATACACTGACCAGAATGTAAGGAGAAGTTGGGCTTGATTTCACATGCTTACTTTATTTGTGTAAGCCCCCGCCCCCACCCCAAGATGTTATTAATAGACACCTTTCAGGTTCCTTCCAACCTATAGCCCTACCCAATGTTTCCAAATTATAAAGCTTCCGTTTGATCCCATCCGCCTTGTCCATAATTCTCATGCCGCTTGGAAGTGACTGATTTTATATAAATATTATCCATTTAAATTTAACCTGTCAGAAGGATTTCTAGGAAGTCTGGTAACAACATCGACCAGTGGTTGACACATGGTCGCCTGCGAAACATCAATCTGTGAGTTACTTCATTCATTCAATGCAAATTCGTGAGATTTGTTTCGGTTTTGTCCTGGCACCCAGCCTCTTCGACCCTGCGCGGCAATGAATGAACCAATCCGGGGAACCATCTGCGAAACACTGTCCAATGAGTCACCTGTCAGAAGGATTTCTAGGAAGTCTGGTAACAACATCGACAAGTGGTTGACACACGGTCGCCGCCAAAACTTCCTCCAATCAGATGACTCGTAAGTGGGAGTTTGGGTCAGGGTTTTGTAGACTTGCAACCCGACGTCTGAAAAGACACAAACGTGTTGAATTCCACACACACAACCGTGTTGATTCCCACAAGGGTGCCATGCCACTGGACCTTCTAATTTCAATCCAAGATGGCGCGGCTTACGCTTTTAATAGTGGGTGCGTTCGATTACCTTCCCTGGGTCGACCCCGATGTGGCGTATTTTATTTTTTTCCTGGACGAATGTCGGCACACAATTACCCCACGTTCGTCCTCGAACCTGGAACCCCCCCCCCCCAGACGCGTCACCACGTGAGCCTTCCCGTGGTGACGTCAGTGCACCACGGGCCAGCCCCTAGAGCCCCACTTGTGGATAGGGTCACTTGGGGCTGACCCGAGGTGCACTGACGTCACCACTGGAAGGCTCACGTGGTGAAGTGTCTGGTTTTTTTCCAGGTTCGAGGACGAACGTGGGGTAATTGTGTGCCCACGTTCGTCCTGGAAAAAAAAATAAAACACGCCACATCGGGGTCGACCCAGGGAAGCTAAACGAACGCACCCACTATAGATATCGATTGCGCTCCTTGCCTCACGTGACATAGTGGGTAAAATGTAAACAAACACGGCGTACTGCATATAAACGTGCTACAAGAAGACACGATTACTGTTTCAATATTTGGCTCAATAAAGACTCAACTCTTGAAATCACTGAAGAATATTCCGGAGTATGTCATAATGAGACCTTACCGATGGTTAAACAATGCCAGCATGGGTAAACAAAGTTCCACCAAAAAAGGAAATTCCAAGAGAAGTTCACACGATGGCATGTCGTTGTGCACGGAAAGTGTGGTTGTACATTGCCCCCATTCTAATGAATTTCCTGCCAATATTTTCACAAAGAAATCTCATTATGAAGCTGCAAATCCCTTATTTTCACCCTCAATATTGCACAACGCAACGGCGCGTGGGGAGCTCGCTCAAACCTTAGCCCTATATAGGACTCTTTCTCTGTACACAGGAACAGAGTCCTAACTATTGAGGCCCGTTTCTGGGGCGGAAAAATTTCACAGCTTCATAACTCAAATCTTACCTGCTAGAAAGCACCAATTTCAACAGATTCACATTCCATGGCAGCATATGTTTTTCTGCGGTGGGTTTTGATCGTAAGTTATTCTTCACAAATCCGTCAATTTCATGAAATAATGCAGCTCCCAACGTTAAGGAATTCCTATTTTTGTTCGTACTCCTCTCACAGTCTGCCATGTGTACGCAAGACGCACGCACGACGCGCAAATGTTGAATTGTGTTGCGTGTTAAAGCTGTGCAGTCAAGATACGGTGACCGAGAACTCATGCGTCTAAGCTTGCATCATGCGTCTTGCACGCGAATTATACGTGTACGCACGACAACAGACAACACTGTGAGAAAACGATCGAAACGGGAATTTTTTAACGTTGGAGCTGCATTATTTCACGAAAATGACAGATTTGTGAAGAATATATGAGAACCAAAACCCACCGCAGAAAAATGTATGCCGCCATAGAATGTGAATCTGTTGAAACTAGTGGTTTCTTGCAGGTAAGATTTGAGTTATGAAGCTGTGAAATTTTTTTTTTATTCCATCATTATCTAGCAAGTTCGAAGACCAATGAGTTCAAAATTTCACAGGTTTATTATTTTATGTTTATATTGAGGTACACCAAGTAAGAAGGCTGGCTTTTGTTTGACAATTACCAAAGGTGTCTAGTGGCTTTAAAGGAACATGTTGCCTTGGATCGGACGAGTTGGTATGTAAAAAGCGTAAGATGCATATGGTTAGAAAGATGTTTTAAAAGTAGAATACAATGATCCACACAAGTTTGCCTCGAAATTGCGAGGTTTGTCTTTTACTGTGCGAGCCAACACGGTCGGCCATTTATGGGAGTCAAAATGTTGACTCTCATAAATGGCCGACCGTGTTAGTCGACGAGGCATGTTTGTGTGGATCAATGTGCTACTTTTTACACAACTTTTTACCCATGTGCATTTCATAACAAACGGTTACACACGCTTTTCAAAGACCAACTCGACCGATCTAAGGAAAAGTGTCCCTTTAAGTAAATGTGAGCAGCATGTAAACATATTAAAAAACATGTTTAAAATTTTAATATCAATCCTAAACTTTTATAAATTAACGATGCATGGGTCACATATGGCCTATTGGACCATATTTTGTTCTACCAAAAGTAGGTGAAAAGTGGCGAACCGCAAGTTTTTAATGTAATTTTTTTCGGGGGGGGGGGGGGGTCGGTGTACACTATACGAATCTGCCTATGTATTAAGGCAGAGGACGCTATTGACAACTACTCAAAATAATTTTAGCAGAAAACATGGTAACGAGTAATGGGGAGCATGATACTGGGATCGAAATAACCCGTTGTAAATTTTGTTTTTCTTTCAGACAGCTCTGTGCACAAAACTCCCAGAGATGAAGCTGTTGAGATCGTTTCTGGGCAAACCCGCTTACTTGTCCGTTTCGCTATCAAGGAGTGGGCAAGTTGACCTAAACCTTTGAAGATTTTATGCAGTGACGTGCCTTGATGACTAAGGTACAAACTGCATCTCTCTAGCATTTTTTGTTCCAGAGTTATTCAAGAGCATTTCTGAAAGCTTTTATTTCTCTGGGCCAATTTCTTGAATGATAACTGTTATTGTTTCTACTCTTGACTGCGCCGTGGGTTAAAACATTGTTTACACTCACAGTGTACCTCAATTTTGAAGGGGTGAATTTTCACTCCGTCGCGTCTGGCCCCGCCTTAAAAATCGTCATAGCATTAAGTTTTGTACGAGAGGAAAGCCCTTGACAATGGCAATCCTGTGTTGGTAACATTTTGAAGATTGAGCATTATACTGGGATCGAAATTGGCCCTTGTTAGGTGTTCGGGCCAACAGCCCGGAACACCTCTTATTTTTGTTCGGTTTTTTTTTTATTGATACTTCTTCTTCTTCTTCTTCTTCTTCTGTACGTCCCTTGTCCCCCTACAAAAACATCTTTCCAAACATTGTATGAACTTGAAACTTCACACATAGTTAGATATTTATTAGGAGAAGAAACCGTGTGAGTTACGTCATGATGACGTCATCAATTCTTGAGTTATGAATATTCAAAGTTTATTAATTCAAAAAATCATAACTTTTGATCTACATGAGGGATTTTTACAATCGAAACATCATCGGAATTGTCATTGAAAACTCCGTAAACGCCTCACAGACATGACCCCATTTTGATGTTGTCTTCCGGCTCAAAAGAGAGGTTGAAAATTTCAAAATTCACGTCTAAAGAACAACGTAAATCCCCATTGGTATGTGCGTAAACATTGCACGTGTATTAGCGGTGCAGCAGAGCACGCTCCAGTGATCGTCCATTCTGCTTATTAGCGGCGATTGTCCGCTAAAAAAATCACACTTCCCAAGCACATATAAAGTTGAAACTTCACACATAGTTAGATATGTATAAGGAGAAGAAACCGTTTGAGTTATGTCACGATGACGTCATCAATTCTTGAGTTATGAATTTTCAAAGTTTATTATTTCAAAAAATCATAACTTTTGATCTACATGATGGGTTGTTACAATCGACACATCATCGGAAAGTTCGTTAAAAACTCCGTAAATGCCTCGCAGACGTGATCCCATTTTGAGCTCGTCTTCTGGTTCAAAATCGAGTTTGAAAGTTCACAATTTCTTGTATAAAGAACTACGAAATTTCCCCATTGGTTGTGCGTAACACTTGTGGCGTACACGTGTAGTGTATTAGGCATAATTTATTTGGTGGCATGCTGCCAAGTTTGTTGTACTCTGTGCCATAGCGTGATATGCATAGAGCTATATAGCTATGCAGAACGCTGCGAAAACGATTTCATTTCAATCTTCAGCGTCAAATTGTTCAAATGTTACCCTTCTGATGGCTTAGTGGTCAATGTGGAATTGAAGACGAAGTTTCGCTGAGATGGCCACCTACTTCAGTATTACGATATCTATTACTTCTTGAACTTAGCATAATCATCAATTGTTTTGATTATTTGTTAAAACAACTATCCAAGTTATTTTGAGTTAAATATTTTGAAGAAAAAAAATCTCTGAAATCTCTAACATAAGCCCTTTCAAACTTTCTCTAGTAGTAAAGGACGTTACGTAAACTAATCTATTTCTACCTCCATGCACAGACATGGATGTTACAGTACAAAACATTCAAAGAAAACAGAATGGTTAAAGCATAAGGCCCAAGCAATTAGGAGTGGTCTTGCTAAAATAAACTGCCGGATTAAACAAAACTTTAGTACAAACAAATCAATAAAACAATCCAGATTTTCATCTTCTTCTTCTCTTCGTCCCTTGTCCTCGAACAAAAGCACACTTCCCAAACTCGCATGAACTTGAAACTTCGCACATAGTTAGATATGCATTAGGAGTGGAATAATGTGTTAGTTAGGTCATGATGACGTCATCCATTCTTGAGTAATAAAAATTCAAATTATTATTTCAAAAAATCATTATTTTTGATCCACGTTTTTTTTTTTACTTTTTTTTTTTTTAATATTTACAATAGAGCGCGAAAAAGCTTCATGAAGAATAGTCTTCGTTCAAGGCGGTTAAAACATACATGCCCCTTACAGTCTTTTCTTCAGTCGTCAGTCAATATTTCCTAAGTTCATATTTCCTAAACTACATAAGCTATTTTGACAATCTGTACATCATATGAAAGGGCTTTACGTACTTGACAGAAATGGATATGTTGTTGAACTTTCGTTGACCTTTTGACCTGTTTAAACGGGAAGTGACTGTGAAATGATTTGAAAGGGCGTGGTTTATTGTCTTTTAGGTCGAAATAAACATCCTTTGATGCTTTACCATCACACCATACAAGTCTGGCAAAGGTCTGGTTTAAAACAAATATTACCGATGACGTCACCAAACATACACTTTTACTAGATGACGTAATCATGTGGTTTTGACAGTTTTTGTAATTTGAATCATTTATTACAAATCTTGAGAACAAAGCAAGGTGTAATATTTGTTTTTTTAATCCAGGCTTTTACTCCCGGAAACCGAACACCTTGAGTTTGTTCACAAACTCTCAATCTCTAGTAAATTTTGTTTTTCTCTCCGACAGCTCTGTGCACAAAACTCCCAAGGGGGAGGTTGTTGAAATTGTATCAAAATAGCCCCTTGCCCTACCTCACCAAGCTCCTGAACACCTAAAACCATTTTAATGTCTTGCTAAATTTTCTGGTGTTTAAGGGTTTGGGTACTTTTTGTACACAAAGCACAGTGTCCACAGATTTACATTAAACTTTCACCGTTTGAAGATAATGGTAACAGTTGCTGAGATGCTGTAGTTTTTGAGTGAGTAAAACAATGTCATGGAATTACATTTTTACATGCTAAAATAATTTTCGTCTCATGATCACTGAAAATTATTTTCATGAAATTGTTTTACTCATTTGTCAAAAACTACAACACTTCAGGAGGTAATAACTTCAAGGAAGCTTTCTACTATCATTCTCTTTAAACTGCGTCAGTTTAATGTAAATATGTGGACATTGTGTCTACAAAAAGTATATAGACCCTTTAAATATATGTAGTCGAACTGTTTGTACATTTCTGCCAGGCTTTTTGTTTTTGTGATTTTTTTATGAACTGTTTGTACATTTCTGCCAGGCTTTTTGTTTTTGTGATTTTGTTTATCATATTATTTTCACTTTGTTATAGAAAAACAAAGCTGCACAGGAAAAATATGGGGAAACTCGCGCCGATGGGCCACAATCGGCTGTATTTTCGACTAAAAACGAAGCCCTATTATTAAGTTGAATGTTGTGCTGTTGATTTAAATCACTTTTGCTGTTTGATATTTCAAGTATTCTTCTACAAAACGGGTTATTTTGAGAGTCTTGTTAGATACCGTAAATTACTGAGGTTAAAGCGAGCTCACGCGCCGTGGATTTTGCGCTGTGTACGGCGTGAAGTCCGGCTGGACCAATGGCCGAGACCGCAATTTTTAAGGCGTCCGACTCTAGCTACCCCTTCCAATTTAAAATAACTTGAGGGTGAAAATAAAGTGAGATTGCAGTTTCTTCAGGAGATTTGTATTGACAATATTAGCAGCAAAATCATGACAACGAGGGCAATGAAACCACACTTTCCGTGCATAAACACAAGACATTTCACGTGAGGCACGGAGCGCAATCGGTCAATTGATTATGACCATGAAAACATCGGTTTTTAAGCACCAACATCAATAGCGCAGTGCGTAAGGTGCTGGGACTGTCTCAGCAACTCGGATCATCCGGTCCGGGTTCGAATACCGTCTGTCTCTAATATAGATTCAAGGCTTTTTGCTGCCCCTGATGGGACAGTGTGATTGGGATCTGCCTTGTTTTCTCCCCTAAATGGACAGGGCCCGCGTGGTGGCTAGGGTTCGGGGCAGGGGATGTGCTCTGGGTCGGATGCAAATCCTGAAGGGTTCTTTATGGCAAAGGGGAGGGGCCAGTGTGTGCCATTAACTGAACCGGCGCCTGAATGCCTGACACTTCCGAAGCGTAACCTTTTATATTTTTCCACCAGATTAAATTTGCATTCTTCAATTTCTTTATTGTTCATTTTGTCTTACCCGCTGCCTAGGTCTAGGACACAAAAATCAAACAAAGACATGACATTGTAGCCCTTGATTAGGGCTCTCCGGTGGTGTATAGTATGTGCCAATCTAAACCTGTCTTGGGTATGAAAAGGGCCTCCGTGTGGTCTCACTATTTCCAGAGAAACTTACTTTTTGGGCATTGTTGTCTTTGGGGTGAGGGTTGCTCTTTCGCCAGCCTTGTCACGCAGACTTGTTCCACATACACAAAACAAACATGAAATTGTAGCCCTCGAGTGGGGCTCTCCTTTGGTGTATATTATGTGTGGATCGGCTGATTTCTTGAGGGTGATAAGAGCCTTTGTACTTTGAATTTCTCTCCAGAATGGCTAATGTTGACATAAGCTATAATTACTGAATGGGAACAGCAAAAAACTTTCTAACTTGTGGAGGAGAGCCGCTTCTGATCAAGTATTTCTGTAATGTGCTGACTTTAAATAAATAGAGACAACATACTCAAGTGTTCAAATGTATTTGTCCATTATTTCCGTCAAGTACCCTCTAGTGGGCTCATCTTCACTTCGTTGTTCCAAGCGAGGCAGAAATGCGGAGCAGCATTTACGTTCGATGCCCCTAAAAGTAATATATTGGTCTCTTACAAAAAACGGCGATTTTGATAAAAATGTTGAGTTTATCCATCGGTGATGTTTATCTCTCATGAATATTGATATTTCATGAAATAGCACATTTTCCCACAAAATACATCTCAAAAATCAGTTGATCGAAATACAAACCAATCAAGAAGGGTGTTAAGTTGTCTCAATCGATTATAGGTGTTATGCAGGATTGGATAGGAATAATAAAATTAAAAAAACATTAGTGTTTGTGTGAAACATTTTCTCTGAATTAATGGAGTCATTCCAGAGGACTATCTGGAAACATAAAAATAGCACAACAGAATTATTCCAGTTGTTTGCAACAAAGTTAAGAATTATTTGTTTCAATGCTTAGCACTATAATAGTATTGCTTAGCAGAATCATGTTACCTGCCCAAATTTAATAACGTTTACCATGTTGTGGCTGGTACCCAACTCATTTTTTTGGGTGATTTCAAAAGCCACATCTGAAAGCACACACATTTGTGCAACAATTAAGGGTGTTTTTCTCTTGAAACTTCGAGCCTAATTTTACATTCATAAATACCTCAGACAGTTTCGCTATTCCTATTGGTGGAGAGCGCGTAACGTGGGTGTGTATAAACCTTTGTTTATGACCAGTAAAAAGTGTTGAAACATGGGCGTGACACGCGAGCTTGCACCTGTTCTTAAGACAGTTTCTTCATTTCTATTGGTCGAGAGCAATGGCTGAAACAGTTGTGCCACATTACGCGATTTCATAGCTAGAGGGGTGTTGTGTTGAAAGAAATCATTGAACAATATTAATTTTTGCATTTATTTTACTTTTTAACAAAAAAATGTGGATGTTTTTGACCGAAAAAAAAAGGTATTTATGAATGGGAATCAAAGTGTGTTGGATCGGTTTTAACCCGCCGAGGCCTGGTTCTTGATAATTTACCTCGACTTCGTCTCAACTTCGTCTCGGTAATTTTGTTTAAGAACCAGGGGTGGATTTCACAAAGGTAGTCCTAACTTAGGACTAGTCCTAGGCAATGCTAAGAGATAGGACCAGTCCTAAGTTAGGATGAGTTACTGGTTCTTACTTAGGACCAGTCCTATCTCTTAGCATTGCCTATGACTAGTCCTAAGTTAGGACTACCTTTGTGAAATCCACCCCAGGCCTCGTTGGGATTAAACCACTAGTTGAAAACCTCTTCACCTCACATTGATTCCCTTATTAATGATACACAGCACATAGAAATACCAGCCCGCTCATTGGCCCAATCTATTCAATGAAAACGCAATACCTCCCGAGCAGACGATAATTGGAAATTGGCGGAAAAACAAACCACTTGTTACATGCGCAATGCGCAGTCGCGAAAACATGCACACTGCATGCAACCATTGCTGTATTGCTACACTGAGTTGTTTTGTTCGTATTGTAAGCACATGGAATTGGTCGCAACGAAACGACATTCTTGCTGGCAACATTGCAGAGATTCCTAAATTTGGAATGGGATTACCTTGTGTGTATTAATCTGAAACGTTTATGGAAGACGGAGGAGCTATTTCATTGTGTGCCTTTTAGCGGAAAGTTTGCCTTTATGTAGGCCTATTAAAAGTGGAAAATATTGTGAAACCGTTGCAAGGGAATTTGCTGTTTGACTCAGTCATGTCTGTTCGATGTACAATTATGCACTTCGCCGTCTCGGCATGCTCGGACTCGGACAGTGTCAACTTAAACTAGAAGTTCTTCATTGACACTGGAAGGTTGCGGTCACCATATTGATACTTGTGGACAATTGGTGAATGTTCTGGAAATTGTTGAATGCTGGAAAACGCACCACTCCGGGCAGAACATCTTCAATGGTGTATGGTGAGTGGTCTCTAATAACTATTGTTTGTATGGTCATGATGGTATTTGGACTTAATTGGTAATTATTACTAGCATAAAACCTAACTTGGTAACGAGTAATGGGGAGAGGTTGGTAGTATAGACCATTGTGAGAAATGGCTCCCTCTGAAGTGGAGTAGTTTTCGAGAAAGTGAGTAATTTTCCACGAATTTTATTTCGAGACATCAGGTTTAGAATTTGAGGTCTCAATACAAAACATCTGAAAGCACACAACTTCGTGTGACAATGGTGTTTTTCTTTCATTATTATCTCTCAACTTCGACGACCGATTGAGCTAAAATTGAGCTAAAGTTTGTTATTTTATGCATATGTTGAGATACACCAACTGTACAGGCTAGTCTTTGAAAATTACCAATAGTGTCCAGTGTCTTTTTTAAACTCTACACTAACTTCAGACCGTGCAATTTGTTTTACCATTTCCGCAAATCGAAGTCTTAGGCTACTAACATGCTGTTTCCCCTATTGAAATTTGTCGGTAGGTTATTAAACTGCAATTATTTAAACTCGAAGGAATATAGCACAGGAAATTGATAGTAAATAATGTTTTTGTAATCATCAACGAGTGGAGTGTGGACCGACGATTATATAAAATAAAAAAATAAAAAGACTTGGGCCTTCGGAAAAGTTTCTGTATGGCGCCACCACTTTCTCATTCGAAACGAAATAATATATAGTATCTAATTTACCTCAATGAGTGAAAAAGTGGTGGCGCCATACGAAAGGTCGTCCTATACTAAAGATTAAACTTTAGGTTTGCATGCTACAGTGCAGGGCTGGGACTCGTCCTAAAGTCCTAAGATTAATCCTATTAAGTTATGAAGAGTTTGGTGAAATCGATGGCAGTGTCTTTAAGCACAGTAGTCAGTGTTGCTAGAAATCTCTCTTTTTGAGTCAGAACTAACTCAGAAGAGAACTTGCGTTGGTAACATTTGAATAATGTATCAGCAGCTTGGGTACCGCAGGAGGAATGCTGAAGAACAGAGTTATGTCCGGTATGTGTTTATGTGTCTCAGGGCCCACTTTCATAAAGCTACTTAAACATACATACATACATACAAAAAATGTTTTATATACCGCCATTTCATCAAGACCACAGCGGTTTGTGATGAAACAGAGAAACAAATACACGAAGAGACAATAGGGTTTAATGCGTAACGCAGTAAACCGATTTAACACCAGGAAATATGCATAATTATAGTCAGGTTGCCCAGTCGGGGCTATAAGCGATTGGGATTGTCAGGGCGCATTCAGACGTGGTTCCATTGTTATTTTCAACCAACCAAAGCAATGCATTTGGGGAAAGGGTGCTTGTCTTTCTGGGAACCGTCAATGAATATTCTGCCACCGAGGAGTTAAGATAGATTGTATAGTTTCGCAAAATTCGGTACCTTCTTGGCAACTCGCTGGAAGTGGGAACCGCATTGAAGAAATCCAAGTGATACCTGATGAGGAGGGCGAAGGTGGGCGGCTACAGAGAGTGGTGAAGCCGATGGCTTACTAGCCTGGCCAATCGGGTGAGTCGCTACATTTTCAGACCTAAACCTGGGGCAAGTACAGCCCCAACAGTAACGCTAGTAGGTAACACGAGTACCGTGACAACGGAAAGGTTTCAAACATCTAGTATGTATAAAGGGCCAATAATTGCGAACATCCCACAGATTAATAGTCAGGATATTTCATGGCCTTTACACGTAACTCGGGGTATAACAGACCAACATTTTCAAAGCATGAGTACAGGTACACATGGACAAGAAAGGGCGGACAATCGTAATTTTTCTGGCAGCTTGCCGTTTAATATGAAAGTTAGTCAGAGCTTGTGTCAGTCAGGCCAATCAGGAATAAGTAAGCCTAGTAGTTTAGTGTACAACTTGGCAAACTCTAGTCAATATTCAGAGTATTCCATACATAACAGGGATGGGGCATGTAGTAGGTTAGGAGGGACATCATCTTCAATAGAACTGGGTGGTGCCCAACTTTCAAATGCAGGGTGCAAAATAAGTACAGTAGGGAGCAGTTGCATGTGGGGGTCCAGTGATTGCACAGCAGGCTCTTGAAGCATACTGATGGCGGATAACATGCAGCATATGAATTAACCATCAACTCCCTTTAATCCATTGATATCGGTTTGTAGCGAATTGGGCGAGGGCCTACCGCTAACCTTAAAATTTTTAAGATTATGACAATCCCAATCGCTTATAGCCCCGACTGTGCAACCTGATTATAATTATGCATATTTCCTGGTGTTAAATCGGTTTACTGCGTTACGCATTAAACCCTATTACCACCTGATAAATATACACAGACACAAGGATTTGTTGTTGTAGTGAACTCTGCCAAGAGTTAATTTATTCCGTACTCTGAATTCGGTGGTAAAACGCCAATTCATAATAATATAAGGGATTTCCCTTTATTTAATTCCATCCAGTGATATCCACACTCATAAAGAAGTCTACCAGTTCCCATTATAATACACTTTGAGACCAATTCGCAAAGGGTCCCAATTACTCACTTTGCGAACGGTAAATTCCCAATCCGCAAAGGTTCCCACTTCTCGGCGATTTGCCAAAGAAGGTACCAGACTAATTACAATTATTATAATTAAATTATTATTATAAATTATTATAATTATAAATGCACTCATTGACTGGAGAAAACTCCGGGTCAATGAGGTTCCCACTTCCAGCGAGTTGCCAAGAAGGTACCAAATTAATCTACTTCTTTATATACAATCACATCATTTTATTACCACCATATTTATCCATATCAATTCACATAAATTAATTTACCACTTCCTCACAGGCTACAATGCCTATTAGCTTCTTGTTTATAGGAACAACCTAAACTTACCGCCAAAGCAAATTTTGATATAAAAATTTGCCAAAACACCCCCCCTTTTTTTTTTTTTTTTTTTTTTTTTTTTTTGTAACAAAACTTTCTCCGAGTGTGAAGTGGAGAACCTCAACCCGTCTGATAAATTTTGATGGAACCAAATGAATCATGTCTTGCCAGTACGCACCTTCCGGGAAGGGTTAATGAGATGGGGTTGTTTTATAACAGGTGCGTTTTGCATCTCCCGAAGTATCTTCTTTGCATACATATTTAAATCCCAAGTGCAGCGTTTTTCTGCCCTCCTTTAACTTTACCTTGATACTTCACCCTTAACAAAATGTCTGACCAAATTAACCGTGTCTTGGGTAGGATGTTCCTAATTACCTTTAGGCTCTCTTTACCCTATGTCTACTCTGTCCCGAATTTTCCTTCAAGATATCTTTGGTCCTTAGATATAACACTATTGGCGTCGGGACCTCGCCTTTTGCCAGGTATCTCCTGAGCCTAGTACCAGCCGTCCAGGCGTGCCCCAGACACGTCTTTCCATGTCACTGTCCCACCACTGTGTCGCTGCTGTGGCGAATGATACTGTCCCGGTACCCACGTTCTTGCTTCGGATTGATGAACATCTTTAGGCTCCCTTTTACCCTATGTGTTATCTGTCCCGAATTTTCCTTCAAGATATATTTGGTCCTTAGATGTAACACTATTGTCGTCGGGACCTCGCCTTTTGCCGTATCTCCTGAGCCTAGTCCCAGCCGTCCAGGCGTGCCCCAGACACGCCTTTCCATGTCACTGTACCACCACTGTGCCGCTGCTGTGGCGAATGATACTGTCCCCGATAAACATCTGTATAAAAACAAATTCAAAGAAAAACAGCCTGGGTAATCTGTTCTGACCAATATTTTATCTTGTCAAAGTCTTGTATGTAGTTGAAAATGTTGTACACAATTTGTTAACAACCAACTCAACATTCACCAATCTTGTAAATGATTATTTATCTAAAACAGCAATATGCTAATTAAAGAAGCGGTTGTCTACACTGCTTATTTATGACCTTGCTACAAGCTACCCCTTTTTAGACAATTGAAAACATTAAGTCTGGCCTAATGTAGGATTCAAGTGCTCCAGACTTCCATCTCCCCATACTTTTGATTTGTTCCTCCCGAACCCCAAACATATCCTGCAACTATGAACTGAAAAGGGTGTGGGGTTTACCTGATGGCCTTAATCCCTACTTTAAGATGTGATTAACTTGTCTGGCTGACATAGGGTCCCCCTCAATGTACAAACGGTGAAGTATTGGCATTCCTGTCAATAGAAATGATTGAACTTTACCCACTTGATCCGTTTTTGAATATCTTACTTGCAAATTCCCTTCCTGATTAAAGGAAATATCACCAATACGCAACGCCCGGGAATTTGCCATCGTGAGTTGTAAACTCACTCACCCTCAGAATAACCGAAAAGGGCAACCAAGAATGCTGCTTTTAACAGCAGAGCTTCATATGCTGATTATACTTTAAACATTAACTATGCTACTTTAATAAAGGTCATATAGGTCAAATATGGTATGTCTGCAAGCTATGCTGCAACCGGATGAAGATGTCTGCAAGCTATGCTGCAACCGGAGCAACTGATTCCTTTTTAATCATTCATCTTCTCTTTTCATCTTCACACTCTTCTACGTTTGCATCGAACATTTTTGTCTTCACTGTAAAAATTACACCCTGTAATTGAACCTATTTTTAATCATGCAACTTGTCATTTCATGTGTATGCTATGTTACATTTTAATCCAACATTCTAATGGGTTACTTTTTGTAACCACTTTACGAATTGTTATCTTCACTGCCAATAATTACACCCTGTAACTTGAATAAGTGGATCACTCGATCATTTTTAATCATGCGTCTTCTCATCTCATGTACATACTCTGTACGTTTAGTCCCACATTATAATGTTTGTTACTTTTTGTAACGACCGAATTTTCGTCTTCACTGACAATAATTACACCCTGTAACTTGAATAACCGGATCAACTGATAATTTTTAATCATGCGCCTTTGTTGTTCATATACGTAAGCTTTACGGTTTAGCCCGCCTCCATTGTTCGTTACATTTTGTACCGACATTTTTACGACACAACGTGTCATTGCCATGGAACATCAGTGCTGTCTTGACCGCCAGATACGAAAAACCAACCGATATTGGAAACGTACACAGCGCTTTCAGATTCAAGCTAGTACTGACCTCCCTGCTAAGCTATGGTAGCTGCTACTGTTACCGATGATACTTAAACTATATAACGACTAAAAAAAGACTAAATTAACAAAGCTTTAATGTGCACCCAGTCCTATTCAATGTTCCCGCCAAACCATTGAACCGTGTAACTCTTTTATACTTAACAAGTATAAAGCAGATTCATTCTAATTCGCCTCAGGACCCAACCGAATAATTCAATATTTTGCAGACTGGCGGTAAAAACTAACCAGACTGCTCAGCACTGGAAATGTAATGGAACATCTTGAATCTTGCCGAGGGTCCAAGCGTCTACAATCCTCATTCATCTTAGAAACAATGAAACTACCCGTGGGATCCTCCCATTTGTGCAATTTATGTACATATGAAATATAACTGCAAGCAAAGAGAATCACACTGGATTCACCAACTCAAGACAGTCAAGCCCTTTGGACCAAACATAAACACTGGTGTTAAATAACTTCCCGTTACCCCCACTTCACTTCTGCTTGAGAACTATAATGTTGTTTATATTCTGTAACTCAAGTATAAATTAATTTTTTAAAGTTGTCCTATATATTTGTTACTATAACTATCTCATGTAAGTAACCCCCCTTCTTTTTTCCACAGGTCCCTCATACCTATTTTTAATACCATCGTACTTTTGATCTTGCTTTTCTCTATTAATTGACCATTGTTAATTGCATCATGATGCAACTTGTTCTCTAATTCTACCCTTTCATGTTTCCCTGCATTGTTAACGAACAATGCATTTACCACTTTTATGGTCCAGTAATCCATCCTTTCATATGAAACCTCCTTTGTCCTCGCCACTCTACTCGTATTGGTTCATAGCCACCAATTGTTTCTGAAATAGAAACTTTGATTGGCTGTTATTTTCCCGCTTCTTTCTTCATTCAATCCATTTCCCCTCTCTTTTTCTATGAATGGATATGTATTTGTTTGTACTTGTTTTATGCCTCTGAACTAGGTCCGGTTTGGATCGAAAGCTAAGGCCATCTATACCACCCTATTCATTAAACATATGAAATACCAGATACGTATGTACAAATGGAAGAAGATGCAAAGGTCTTTAATTTTAATATTATGCAATAGGCTACCCCTTGATTTTTGGAAGCTGGCCATTTAGTGTCTAATAATGATCAATCATTCCGAAAGGTCATAATGAAACTTGGTATTGCCCTTCTATTCTTTATGTACACTTTGTTCTAGAGCTTGATTAACACATGGTGCTGTGACGTGCAATGCCCATAATTCATCGTCAATTATGCCCATGATCTAATTGGTGTTAATTGCTGCCTCATTCTAAAAGTGCGCCATCCCCCCTTATTGGACGAGCTGCTGCTCTCTGTGCGTACGATCTGACACTATTTCAATAATTCTATGTGTTCTATGGAGATGAGCTCGCAAATACACTGCTACATAAGCCAAAAAATGCAGAGGTCCATGTAATGTATAGAAGTAATTGGACGCCTGTGTTTATTATCTTTCCATATTATAAAATCCCCCTCGTTTACAGCCAGCAAGAAATATTGTGTCTTGACCGCTATTTGTACTAATATAGGGTCACTCTGCTTTATAAGATCACAGCGAAATCCACAAACTCGCTATGAATAATCTTAAAAATTTTAAGGTTAGCGGTTGGCCCTCGCCCAATTCGCTACGAACCGATATCAATGGATTAAAGGGAGTTGATGGTTAATTCATATGCTGCATGTTATCCGCCATCGGTATGCTTCAAGAGCCCGCTGTGCAATCACTGGACCCCCACATGCAACTGCTCCCTACTGTACTTATTTTGCACCCTGCATTTGAAAGTTGGGCACCACCCAGTTCTATTGAAGATGATGTCCCTCCTAACCTACTACATGCCCCATCCCTGTTATGTATGGAATACCCTGAATATTGACTAGAGTTTGCCAAGTTGTACACTAAACTACTAGGCTTACTTATTCCTGATTGGCCTGACTGACACAAGCTCTGACTAACTTTCATATTAAACGGCAAGCTGCCAGAAAATTTTGATTGTCCGCCCTTTCTTGTCCTTGTGTACCTGTACTCATGCTTTGAGAATGTTGGCCCGTTATACCCCGAGTTACGTGTAAAGGCCGTGAAATATCCTGACTATTAATCTGTGGGATGTTCGCAATTATTGACCCTTTATACATACTAGATGTTTGAAACCTTTCCGTATTCACGGTACTCGTGTTACCTACTAGCGTTACTGTTGGGGCTGTACTTGCCCCAGCATTAGGTCTGAAAATGTAGCGACTCACCCGATTGGCCAGGCTAGTAAGCCATCGGCTTCACCACTCTCTGTAGCCGCCCATCTTCGCCCTCCTCATCAGGTATCACTTGGATTTCTTCAATGCGGTTCCCACTTCCAGCGAGTTGCCAAGAAGGTACCGAATTTTGCGAAACTATACAATCTATCTTAACTCCTCGGTGGCAGAATATTCAATGACGGTTCCCAGAAAGACAAGCACCCTTTCCCCAAATGCCTTGCTTCGGTTGGTTGAAAAGAACAATGGAACCACGTCTGAATGCGCCCTGACAATCCCAATCGCTTTAATATAGCCCCGACTGTGCAACCTGACTATAATTATGCATATTTCCTGGTGTTAAATCGGTTTACTGCGTTACGCATTAAACCCTATTATGAGTGTGGATATCACTGGATGGAATTAAATAAAGGGAAATCCCTTATATTATTATGAATTGGCGTTTTACCACCGAATTCAGAGTACGGAATAAATTAACTCTTGGCAGAGTTCACTACAACAACAAATCCTTGTGTCTGTGTATATTTATCAGGTGGTAAATGCAAGTTAAACCAACCAGCAAAACAGTCATTGTGGGAACAGGTGTGATTTCAGATGCTTCTTGAAAATATGAAGTGAATCAGCAGAGCGCAGAGATGGGGGGGGAGACTATTCCAAAGTTTAGGAGCGGCAAAAGAGAAGGATTTGTCAGCAGCTGAAGCAAGAGATCTGTGGGTTATTTTGTGCACAACATTAAGCACAACATTTGTGTAAGCTTAACAAGTTATTGCTTAGTAAAATTAGATTAACGGCCAAGACTCCACTCAACTATTACGCTAAGTAAACAACAACTAAATACCAGTCACAAGCGATGTTTGGGGCGTGGCATTTAGGCCAACAGTTACAATGTGTGAAATAAGCAAGCTACTTTCGTGCTTAAAGGATCTTTTGGGTACTTTTTCAAAATTTCCACAGATTTACATTAAACTTACAGGGTTTTAAGATAATGATAGTGGAAAGCTTCCCTTCAACTGAAGTTTTGTAGTTTTTGAGAATGAGTAAAAAAGTCACAATATAATTTTCGTCTAAGTAGGTCTGTATCAGAACGTACACGAAAGGACACACGAAACATATGTGTAGAAAATGAGACTGGTTAATATGCAAATGATCTACTAAATGAAATTTTACTGTAGGTTTGACCAACAAGACAATGTTGTTAATGGTCTGTCTGTATTTCCATATGGTGAAAATATTGTTATAAATGAAAGTGAAGTCCAGGTGCTGTTCAAAAGGTCAAACACAAGAAAGGCTCATGGGGCCGACTCGATCAGTTGCAGGGTACTGAAATTCTGTGCTGAGCAATTAGCGTCACCATTTCAGTCACTTTTTCAGGAATCATTGAATAGGGCGTTAATTCCTGCTTTATGGAAAGGGTCAGTGATTGTTCCTGTTCAAAAAAATGCCCACCCTCAAGTCATGAACGATCTTCGTCCCGTAGCTCTCACCTCCCCATGAAGAGTTTAGAAAAAATAGTAAAGAACAGGTTAATGAATGAAGTTGAGGGTTCCATGGATGAGTATGCTAACTCATTAATTTTGTCCCCTCAGGTGTCCGGAATTTTTAATGAACAAGTGGAACGTTGGTTCTTTCGTGCAATAAAACAGAGATCGTCATGGGTTTTACTTTTTTATATCTTAGATTTTCTGTAATATTTTTGTAAAATCAATCTTTTAAAATTCAGCTTTTCATGTAATATATGTATTTTTATAGACTTTGTGGCTTGTAGTGCTTTTGTCTGTTTTATGGTAGATAATAATTTTAAGTAAATTTGTAAATTTGTTGTATAAAAGGCCGAAATGAATTTCCCATCGTGGATAATAAATAAAGTGAATTGAAATTGAAAAATATCGTCCATGAGTGTGCAGTGGGCCAAATGTTATAGGCCTATATAATACATGTCACATGGATACCTTATTATTCCATTTGGCGTGTGCCCAGTTCTGAATAATAGATAATGAAATTTGCACTGGATAATAGACTTTGCTTGCATGCACACACAAACCGCCCGGCCCATCGCGCTGATGCTGGCACTTCTGTTTTGGGCCATTATAGCATGGCACTATTTGGCCCAGAATTGGCCAGCTACTGGCCAGATAATGCCCACGTACAGCTGGCAAAAGATTGGCCAAAATACTTTTTTTGCACAGTTACAGTTGCCATAACTCATCCAGTAGGCCTACAGGTCCAATAACGTTCATGATGATGCTGGCACTTCTGTTTTGGGCCAACACAATATGCCACTAATGGCCCATAATTGGCCCGTTACTGGCCAGATTGTTCAGTGTGTAATTATTACGCTAATTATTTAAATTTACTACTAATTACACCCTAAAACATCGTACATGTGATTCTTGTACTTAGTAAAACACACAATACAAACAATGTATGTTCAACTCTCGTTGAATTTGTACCCATGGTTGTGATATTGATTATCAGTTATTCCAAAATATTACATTAGTGCAATCAATATTAATTTATAAAAAGGGTCGTTAAATAGTATCTACAATTTGGGGGGTATTTTACAACAAAAATATCCCCCAAACTCACTATACTCTGGTCAGTTAAAAAAAATCACAAACAACAACGGTTCAATGGTGCGCCGTTTTAAAAACAGTTTTGGCCAGAAAAGATTGTCTAGTATAATGCAGCTACAAAACCAACACTGGCCCAATATAGTTTTCTTTACCATTATTTGCCAAAATGGTGTGCCGCCAAAAAACCAGCAGACGAAAATTCAACCAGCATTTTAACTCGTGATTAATAAAATAAAAATGCCAAAAATAGGGCCCATGTGAAATAAAATAAATTTAAATTAAATTACTTTGCAATAAAAAAGTCTATTACAATAATCATATCAAGTAAAACAAAAAAGTAAACAAAAAATAAAAAAATACATTGGTAATGAATACATTAATTTAACAATGCTTTGCAAAAACCAATAAAATATTAAAGGAGGTATACACTTTGCACAAAATAAATATTAACCACAGTCCTAAACTAAAATAGTTTGCCACTTTAAAACCGTCATTAGCCCAGTGCAGGCACTTAGCTAGCTAAAGGACATGACGCTTGACCGGAAGAAGGCCCGCACTAGCCCAGTTCTGGCTCATTATCATCATCATTCTTAATGGTACTGTATCGATACTGCTGGATTGACGTCGGTAAGTGCCAGCTTTGGCCTAATGTTGTATTGTTTGGTAGGCAATAACTGAAAAAAAGGTTTGAAAATCGGTTGTGAAATTCTTTTGAAATGGTCCAACTTCCGGTTGACCCTGAAGTAGATGTCAATATGGGGCCAGCATTTTTTAAGATTAATCTTTAATGCTCAAAGAGTCCCTAAGTGAAAAAGGGTTTGAAAATTAGTTTTGTAATTCTTGAGGTATGGTCCCACTTCCGGTTGACCCTGAAGTAGAGGCCAACAAGGGGTCATAACTTTTAAGAATTAACACTTAATGCCTAGTGAGTCTGTAACTGATAAAAAGTCAAAAGGGTTCGTTATACAATTTAAGAATAAATTAATGTTATTCTTGAATGTTTCAACCAGTGTCGCCCTATATATTTACATTATTTACCGCTATGTACCGACCTCGGGCAGCCATCCATCTTTTTAGCCAAAATTACGTTGGCCTTTAATTGGAAATAATGCCAAAGTAACTGCCTCAGAAAGCACATAACATAGATTTTGAATTTTAAACGCAAACATTTGGAAAATGTTTGCTCATAAATGAAATTAATAAATACCTTGGACGGTTTCAAGTCTCTGATTGGTCAAAACCCGGCACGTGTGGGAGTGTAACGGTGGTATAAAGACCGATTTTGGGAAAATAGCGAATAAGTGGCCACTAAATCAGCATACATTGTGTAAACCTTGCGCGTTGCACTGTATCGCACGCTTATTTATATCCCTGTTAGTTTCATTGCAACTTCGTGTACTTACGCGTACGCGCGCTAAAAATGTATCAATTTGGAGTGCGCGCGTGTAACACGTGCGCGCGTATAAACTGACGCCGAGCTCATGCGCGCGTTTTAATGCACAAGGAACAGCTATCGTCCAATCATTTGCGTCCTTTGACCCCCAGTGAAGGTGCTGAACAGATCATTATTTAAAAGAGTCACTGGTCTCAAAGATCAGTAATGTGATTAACGCACGAAAAAGATGGGAACCATCAAAAGATCAAATATGGCCCCTGAACATGTCTGGAAGTACCGCCGAGAGAAAAGTCACAAAATGTGGAAAATTTTAGGCGTTTAATTCGCTAAAAAATGTATTTATGAATGGGAATAACAGTGTTCGTACCCGGTCTTCACTGCGTGGTCATACCACGCAGTGAAGACCGGATACTCGCACTGTTATTCCCTAATTGAATGATTCTTGCGGCCTGTGTTTATGACCAGTAAAAAGTGTTAAAACATGGGCGTGACAAGCCATTTTCTTCATTCTTATTGGTCGAGAGCAACGGCCGGGACAGATTTTGCAACATCACGCGATACGCGCGACGCGCACAGCATTCCCTTATAAGGAGTTGATTACCCGAGGGCCTTACCATTTCATAGCTGGAGGGGTGTTGTGTTGAAAGAAGTTATTGAACAATTATATTTTTTGCATTTATTTTACTTTTTTACCAAAAAGTGTTGATGTTTTTTGACCGAAAAGGTATTTATGAATGGGAATCAAAGTGTGTTGAATCGGTTTTCAACTAGTGGTTTAAACCCGCCGAGGCCTGGTTCTTGATAATTTACCTCGACTTCGTCCCGGTAAAATTATCAAGAACCAGGCCTCGTTGGGTTTAAACCACAAGTTGAAAACCTCTTCACCACACATTGATTCCCTTATTCGAAAAAAATTACATTAGTGCAATCAATATTTATAAAAAGGGCCGTCAACTAATATCTACAATTTTGGGGGTATTTTACAGCAACAAAATCCCCCTAACTCGCATTACTTTAGTCAGTTTTAAATAAAAATCACAAACAACATCGGTTCAATCTCGGCCCAATGGTGCGCCGTTATAAAAACAGTATTGGCCAAAAAAGATTTTCTATTATAGTGCAGCTACAAAACCAATATTGGCCCTATAGAGATTTTCTACCATTATTTGCCAAAATGGTGTGCCGCCCAAAAAAAAAAAAAAAAAAAAAAAGCAGACAGATGTCAGAAAGTAAAGCTTTCATTAACAGACGAAAATTCAACCAGCATTTTAACTCGTGATTAATAAATAAAAATGTAAAAAAATAGGGCCCAAGGAAAAACAAATTAAAAAGTACCCTAGTAATGAGTATATTAATTTAACAATGCTTTGCAAAAACCAATAAAATAACAAAGGAGGTATACATTTTTGCACAAAATAAATTTAAGTAATAGTATTCGGTTTCTCAAAATGCCGGTACCATAAGGTTTAATGACTTGCATGTAGCCTAATCCCTCAAGTCGGTTTAGTAATTAGAAAATATATTCTTTACCAATTCGCCAAAACCAGTATTGGCATGTTGGCCCAGAAAAAGTTTTCTGTGATGCCATTTTGCCCAAATGTTGTGCAGCTACAAAACCAGTGTTTGTCAATTAGAGGTTTTCTACCATTTCGTCAAAGGATGTGCAGCTACAAAACCAACATTGGCCTATGAAAGGCCTATGAAACATTTTGCCAAAATGGTGTGCTGCTATATTCAGAAACAGTATTTGCCAAATTGGGGTTTTCTACCATTTTGCCGAAATGGTGTGCCGGCACAAAAGCAGTATCGGCCTAATGCAAGTTTTCTACCATTTTGCCGGATTGGTGTGCCGACACAAAACCAGAATTGGCACAGAAACTGTTTTCTATACCATTTCGACAAAAAATGGTGTGCAGCTACAAAACCAGTATTGGACCAATAGAGGTTTTCTACTGTTTTCCCAAAATGGCGCACCGCTACAATAACAGCATTGGCCCATTAAAGGTTCATCAAAAGGTGTGCCTTCACGAATCCAGTATTGGCCCAGAAAAGGTTTTCTACCATTTTACCCGAAATGGTGTACCTTCCCAAAGCCAGGTATGAAAATCGGTTGTGAAGTTCTTTGGATATGTTCCAACTTCCGGTTGACCCTGAAGTAGAGGTCAATATGGGGTCAGGATTTGTTAAGGTTAATCTTTAATGTTCAAAGAGTCCCTAAGTGAAAAGGGGTTTGAAAATTAGTTTTGTAATTCTTGAGGTATGGTCCCACTTCCGGTTGACCCTGAAGTAGAGGCCAACAAGGGGTCATAAACTTTTAAGAATGAATACTTTAAATACATTAAAGTGCTTAAGGAGTCTGTAACTGATAAAAAGTCAAAAGGGTTCGTTATACAATTTAAGAATAAATTAATGTTATTCTTGAATGTTTCAACCAGTGTTGCCCTATATATGTACATTATTTACTGCTATGTACCGACCTCGGGCAGCCATCCATCTTTTTAGCCAAAATTACGTTGGCCTTTAACTGGAAATAATGCCAAAGGAACTGCCTCAGAAAGCACATAACATAGATTTTGAATTTTAAACGCAAACATTTGGAAAATTTTTGCTCACAAATGAAATTGAATGATTCTTGCGGCCTAGTGATATTGAATGATCTGATTTTACCAGTAAATGCTTTGAATCACTCTATTTGACTGTTGAAATTCAACGGAGCATTTATTTTCAAACTAAATTGAATGAGCCAGGAGTTAAAATGAGTGGAGTTTGGATGAAATTGGCCGAGAAAACCTATAATAATAAAATAAAAAATTATCGACGAAAAAAATACCAGTTCCGACCGTCGGAACAGCTAATAAATAAATACAACAATAAATAAATGGACTAAAAATGGACCAAAATGGGCCTTCATTTTCATCCCCTCCCTCCGCCACCGCATTGGGAGGGGGGGGGCGCCCTTTTTAAAGTCGTAGAACTGTCGAAGTAATGCTGCGATTTTGTTGAAACTTTGTAGATATTGCCAAGTTTTTGTGAATTGTGAAATTACGTCATGTTTCATGTTGAGAAATTTGTTTTCTTTTTTGACGAAACAGCTATGCATTTGTGCACGAATGCAATCATGTCTAGTTTATTTATTTTTGAATATGTTTCATCCAACATCGATCTTGTGTAAACTCTAGCTGTATGCTGAGAGCGCGTAGTAAAATCAATTCAAGTTCTAAAATCGATGCAGATCTGCAATTACCTCATCTGATAAAACTGTCAACAAGATTTGTTTTTAACTGAAAAGTCTTTTGTAAATTTCGTAGACGTGAAGTAAATTGAATGAGCCAGGAGTTAAAATGAGTGGAGTTTGGATGAAATTGGCCGAGAAAACCTATAATAATAAAATAAAAAATTATCGACGAAAAAAATACTGGTTAATACGTTTTTACATGCTAAAACTGAAACGAAAATTATTACTTTTTCTCATTTCTCAAAAACTACAGCACCTCGGTAAGTAACATTTCAAGGGAAACTTTCTACTATCATAATCTTCACTAATGGCCCATAATTGGCCCGTTACTGGCCAGATTGTTCAGTGTGTAATTATTACGCTAATTATTTAAATTTACTACTAATTACACCCTAAAACATCGTACATGTGATTCTTGTACTTAGTAAAACACACAATACAAACAATGTATGTTCAACTCTCGTTGAATTTGTACCCATGGTTGTGATATTGATTATCAGTTATTCCAAAATATTACATTAGTGCAATCAATATTAATTTATAAAAAGGGTCGTTAAATAGTATCTACAATTTGGGGGGTATTTTACAACAAAAATATCCCCCAAACTCACTATACTCTGGTCAGTTAAAAAAAATCACAAACAACAACGGTTCAATGGTGCGCCGTTTTAAAAACAGTTTTGGCCAGAAAAGATTGTCTAGTATTCAACGGAGCATTTATTTTCAAACTAAATTGAATGAGCCAGGAGTTAAAATGAGTGGAGTTTGGATGAAATTGGCCGAGAAAACCTATAATAATAAAATAAAAAATTATCGACGAAAAAAATACCAGTTCCGACCGTCGGAACAGCTAATAAATAAATACAACAATAAATAAATGGACTAAAAATGGACCAAAATGGGCCTTCATTTTCATCCCCTCCCTCCGCCACCGCATTGGGGGGGGGGGGGGGCGCCCTTTTTAAAGTCGTAGAACTGTCGAAGTAATGCTGCGATTTTGTTGAAACTTTGTAGATATTGCCAAGTTTTTGTGAATTGTGAAATTACGTCATGTTTCATGTTGAGAAATTTGTTTTCTTTTTTGACGAAACAGCTATGCATTTGTGCACGAATGCAATCATGTCTAGTTTATTTATTTTTGAATATGTTTCATCCAACATCGATCTTGTGTAAACTCTAGCTGTATGCTGAGAGCGCGTAGTAAAATCAATTCAAGTTCTAAAATCGATGCAGATCTGCAATTACCTCATCTGATAAAACTGTCAACAAGATTTGTTTTTAACTGAAAAGTCTTTTGTAAATTTCGTAGACGTGAAGATGAAAGAACTTTGGTTTACCTCAGTAACATCTTGCCAAATATTTGTTGACAAAGCTTTGATGAGAAATTATCAGATTATCAAAACTAAAATCCAACCTATTCACACATCAGCAACTTGCATTTTTAGATCTCGACCACCGGGAATCAGAACAATGCATTGGGATTACTAATAATGAAGGATATGGGTTCGAGCGAGATCATAGCTTCTCTCAAACTCACACCTGGTAACGAGCTTGCTAAATTCTATAAAAGCTCGCGCCAGCTTTGTTAACAGGTCATTCTCGAAGTTTGCAGTGAACGAGACAAGTTGACTTCGACTCTCCCAAAAAAAATATCCAGTGGCTCGATCCAGCTGAAACATGAAGAGTGGTGCGTTCGTAATTCTCGGCCTTGTCCTTGCCGGACTCGTGGCGTGCTCTCAGGCAGAGGTGTTTTCCTGGGGCAGGTGTCCCACGGTGGAAGTAAAGAATGACTTCGACATAACGGCACTTTTTGGTAAGAATAGTTTGCTCTCTTTAAATTACGTCATCATTGACAATCATTTCTACCAAGCACTTACCGACAAGGCTCCCCACTATAATATTTCTGAACTAAACTGCTCACCGGAATTTTGTTCAATCAAGTATGTTTTTATTATTCCTCTTTAAAATGGAAATACTGAAGTTTGGCAGGTTCACGTTTCCCTAAAAATGCAATCTCTTTCCCGGCATGAATAAATATAAACTGAACCAGACGAGCTCTTCTGTATTCTTAGTATAAATAATTATCCTACGAGGAATAATTCTTCTTCTTTTTTTCATTAACTAGCCACTCTAAATGTTTGGCAAATGTAGGGTTGAAATTAAAATACAAAGGAGTGAAAAATAACAATAAAGCTGAGAGAAAATAACAACATTTGAGTTCTAGTTCGGTCGTCATTCTTAAGTCCCTTCGCAGCACCTGGATGGCATGAACTCGACAATATGATGTTATCTCCTCAAAACTTCTCGAAGCCTCGGTTAAATCTTAAAAATCACTGAATAAATTAAGACTTCTGAAGGTCTTAGCTAGATACAATGAACAAATCTTGAACCAAGATATTATGTTCGGTAATAAATCAGTTTGGAATCTTGCCGATGAGAGAGGTTTTAAAGATCAAATTTCATCATAAAAATATATCGGAGTGTGCAGGTGAAACCTAATACATGTTAATAAATAATAAATTAAAGGATTCGGGTGCTTTTTCAAAATGCCCACAGATTTACATTAAACTTACAGGGTTTGCAGATAATGGTGGGTAGCTTCCCTTCAAATATTACTAACTTAGGTTGTGTAGTTAATGAGAAATGAGTAAAACAAGCCACAAAATAGTTTTGGTCTCATGAGAGTAAAATTATTTTAGCATGTAAAATCCCCTTAACCAGTTATGATATTATACCAAAACCATAGCATAACTGGTTAATACGTTTTTACATGCTAAAACTGAAACGAAAATTATTACTTTTTCTCATTTCTCAAAAACTACAGTACCTCGGTAAGTAACATTTCAAGGGAAACTTTCTACTATCATAATCTTCAAACTGTGTAAGTTTAATGTGTATCTGTGGACATTGTTTTTTTTTTGTTAGGAAAAAGTACATACCCTTTTATCTTGCTTCACCTCACTCCTTGCCTCCAAAGTTTGGGTTACTCTACCCAAGGGTTCAATGAGTTAATTCGCAGCCTGGCGACAAATTAAATCTTAACCTTTCAATAATAAGTAAAATAATGAATAAGGCAAATTATTTACACTAGTTGGATGCCGCGTTCGCGCGGCAACCCCGCTAGAAATCATTGCGTTTAAAATGTCGCATATGCAGCGTTTTGTACGTGGGGTGGGGGGGGGGGGGTAAGTGGAGGGAAGAGTCACAACACAAATCACCAAGCTTTTGTGAAATCGTATTCACTTTATTTTTGTCCGTTTTTCATTGTTTGTTGATCTCCCCGTAATGATTCAGTGCATTGTTCTTTCCCTTGCTTCTACTGTACGCGAAAAATGACACTACGCTCGCGCGGGCTGCTGTGACATCACACAAGGGGCGCGCCTGGCGGGTATAGACATTTTTGTTGATAAACAAACCGCCTTGGTTGGCATGGGGCCTTTCTAAAACCACGGCTTGGGCTCGGGCTCAGTCTTAGGCTCCGCGTGCTGTGTACGCAGCTTGCATTTAACCTGCATTTTGGAGCAGCGCGTATTGCATGGATATCAGCACGCGGAGCCTGAGCCGGAGCCCAAGCCGTGGTCTGAGAAAGGCCCTAGTCGGCCGAATGTTAGTAAGTCACTAAATTGTAAAAACAGGTGTTTAAACAAAATTCAACATTTCCTGCAAACTTTCAATTAAACAAAATACCTCTCATAATTAATCGTTTTGTTTTAAACAAAATCAACAAATTTGGTTACATTGTTACAAAATAACGATCTTTACACAAAGACATGAGAAAATCATGTTTCTTTTCACTCTTTATGGACACAGGATGTTTTCCTCAACGACTATCAAATTTTCCTTCACAGGACATCATCATATACTATTGAAGATTACTGACTACAAAATTTGCAACTAAATAGAAACCGAATCATCTTGAAAACGGTGCTTGTCTTAGGTGAATTAGGGGGAAAAGACGCGGAAACTGCATAAAACAGTCACTAAAATGAGATTTATTTTGCCAGAATTTCAGTATTTTCCTTTGTGCTTAATATAAAATAAAAATAGCAAGAATGTACAAAATCATTATATCATGCATCCATGTCAGAGAAATCGAATAGATTGTCGAGAAAGACATTACATTTCCATTAAGAGAGAAAAGAAACATGATTTCTTTAAAGGAACACGTTGCCTTGGATCGGACGAGTTGGTCAAAACGAAAGCGTTTGTAACCGTTTTTTATAAAATGCATATGGTTGGAAAGATGTTTTAAAAGTAAAATACAATGATCCACACAAGTTTGCCTCGTGTTAGTCGACGAGGTAAAAGGAAAACCACGCAATTTCGAGGCATGTTTGTGTGGATCATTGTATTCTACTTTTACAACATCTTTCTACCCATATGCATTTTATAAAAAACGGTTACAAACGCTTTTCAAAGACCAACTCGACCGATTCAAGGCAACGTGTCCTTTAAGTCTCTGTGCACAAAACTAAGCACATATTACCTCAGCAATAGACTGTGCAAGTCTCGCGCGGATTTGAACAACCTTATGGAGTTTTACGTTGGGGAGATTTTGTTTCGTCCATTACTTTAGTTTAATGTAGTTTATGACCATAAAAATGACATATGTTGTTAAAAATGTAATACTAAATAACATCATATATGAAAGTTAAAATAAAGTCAACATAATAACGAAGAGAAACCGACATATAAACTTGACCTCAGATCAGGTTAATTGGTAAAAATTAAGAATTTGTGCCCATCTCCGATTGCGAAACGTACACAGACGCTTGTTTTGGTCGCGCGGGGTGAAAAGCTTTTCTCATTCGTCGTTTAGGCGTCGGCTTCCTCTTTAAACTGCGTCACGCGTTTATCTAACGCCCTTGCGATAATCGTGCGTCCGCGTATAAACCAGCTTTGAGTAGTTTCGTTTCACATTCGTTTCGGGCGTACATTTACAAATGGGGTTTCAGAAAATTTAAGATCAAACAAACATCCTTGTCCCAGAGTTTTACTTTCGTCTATACATAGACTTTAACCGATAATTGTGTTTGTTTAAAAAGCTAAAACTAATTTAAACAAGCTCTATAGGGTATTTTTGTTGTTCAGATTCAGCATTAAGAATAAATTAAAGCAAAGATTTGATTACTTTAAACAAATAAAGTTCTTCAGTTGTCGTGTTTTCTCGCTCCGGTGCGCGCGAGACTTGCACAGTCTATGGCCGCGGTGCTCAACACTTAAGCGCCCAGTGCGCGCCTGAATCGCGCACCAGTGTTGAGCACTGCGCGCCATTGCTGAGACGTAACATTGTGCCTAGTTTTGTGCACAGAGACATGAGGAAATCATGTTTCTTTACACCCTTTATGGAATTAAAATGTTTTCCTCAACGACTCTCACAATTTCCTTGCCAAGACATCACCGTAACACACCTCTTGCTTGTTCTATATCCTGGTTTGCTGAAACACGATCACGTGGGATGAACTAATATATGTCTAGTGATCGCGCGCGCGTGTTTTTGCGGGAACTAGTTCCCGAGCGGCCACTAGTCTTTGAAAATAGTGCCCGGTTACAGCGCCCTCTCTTGACCTGAACCGTGAACAGCCAACTACAAAACTTTCTTTCTTTTCCAGATTTCTGTTCTTATTTCACATTAAAGACCGAGCTGTGTTAATATAAAACACATATTGACTGGCATAATTCGGTAACTGCAGTGTACGTCTATTCCCCCTCGGGCCTGTGAGTGACCAGAAGAGGGACCTTCGGCCTCGGGAAGCAGGTCGCCTTCTTCTGGTAACTCAAAGTCCCTCGGGGAATAGACGTAGGCTAGTTACCTCATTGCCAATCAATATGTGTATACATACTAATGTAGATCACTGACCACAACTATTTGCAACTAAATAGAAACCCAATCATCACGAAAACGGTGCTTGTCTTTAGGTGAGATGGGGGGAAAAACGCTGAAACTGCATAATAGACACTAAAATGCGCTACATCGGCAGAGTATTTTGTCAGAGTTTCAGTATTTTACTCTGTGCTTATAGTTCAAAAAAAATATCAGGAATGTAGTAAATCGTTATATCATGCAGCCATGTCAGAGAAATCGCATAGATTGTGGAGGAAGACATTACATTTCCATTAAGAGAGAAAAGAAACATGATTTCTTTAAAGGAACACGTTGCCTTGGATCGGACGAGTTGGTCAAATTTTCATAAAAAGTGAAAACAGAAACGATTTTCTCGTGTCTGTGTTCACAAAATTAGGCACACGTCCGCCTACAGCAGTGGCTCGCGGCGCCCAGCACTTGCGCGCCTGAATTGGTGTATACCATAGATATGGAATATAATTTATATCTAGGTATTATATTCTATTTTTATATTAATACAATTTGAAATTTTTAATGCGTAGTTGCT
Organism: Asterias amurensis; assembly: GCF_032118995.1. Classification (NCBI taxonomy): domain Eukaryota; kingdom Metazoa; phylum Echinodermata; class Asteroidea; order Forcipulatida; family Asteriidae; genus Asterias; species Asterias amurensis. Next base: position 12,899,360 of record NC_092660.1, read on the forward strand.
GGGCACCTCTGAAAAAGTGTTTCACTGAGAGGTTTCCCCAGGGTTATAAATAAGAAATAAATAAAATAACAGATAAATAAAATAAACTGTCTTTTTTAATACTGCGGGCGGGGTAGATTGTTCGGGTGTTCGGGAGACTTCTCAGTTCTAAAAAGAATTGTCCTGCTTTTTAACTATTACCCGGGCATACCCCGGGCGGATAGTATAGAAAATAGGCTGGGACTACTACTTTAGCTGATAAGATCGTTATTAAATTTTTTTATATAATGTTGCGTTGTACAATTATCCTTTTTGAGCTGGCCTAACTCTAAAGTCCACAGGCAAACAAAGATTTTCATAAATAAACAAAATTCTCTCACTCAAAACAACCATCAGCCGAATTTCACACACAGACACACAATTAATATAAACTTGAGGTTTATATTTAACAGGAAGATGGTTTCAGATCCTTCGCTTCAAGAGTTCATTCGCCGGCGGGGAGGGAAATCGATGTATGACACAAGATTATTCAGCAAGAGACGACGGCAAAGTTAAGATAGTGAACTCCGAAATAGACGAGTCTACCGGAGAGCCAAGCTCAGTCGAAGGGTACGCTTATGCACCAAACCCCGAGGAACCAGCCAAGCTGAAAGTAGATCTCAGTAAGCATTTAAAGGAATAATTTGCGAAAGGATGTGAAAGCCGCACACATGACGCAACTTCAGGTTGAGGCAAAATTTGATCCGCAGATTGTTGGGTCTCATCAAACGAGCTTTTTGAGAAACAACTAAGTTCTTGTGACGTCAATTTCTTTTGCGCAAGACAAAATAAATACTTTTGCCGAACACGTGGTTGTGGTGAGAAGGTTTTTAATCTACAAAGTTAGTATACCAGCAAGTGAAGTTTCTTAAAAAATTCATAGTCAGTTTTTGATAAATAAAAACAAAAGTTTTGTTGTGGAGCCCACCCTGTAGCTTGGGAAACCAACTTTATGAACTCATTAGTCCCCATAAAAAACACTCCGTGTCCATTGAACTGGCGCAGATGACCCCATGGCTTTGGTCGCACCATTTATGTATTTATTTCGTATGCTCATTGATTTACTGAGGTAAGACACCTTAGTCTATTCAAATGAGTTGAAACTATAGTTCAGTTTCCCAACATGAGTTCCATTTCCGTCCTACGTGGTCTAGTTGCTGTTAAGTGAAACATAACAGTTTGCAAAAATAGACTCTTCGTTAAAACAAACCCTAATAATGAAGAAAACGAAAACCTTTTCAAAAGGGACATTACATGTACATTTTAAACATCCAGCTTTCACTTTTAACATCCAGCTTTCACGTCCTCCGTGATGATGATAATATATAGCCATACAACCAACCTGTAAAAATGTTGGATAGCCCACCGTTTTGTCGAGGATTTTGTTGAAAACCGCATAAAAATACACAAAAACGTGTTCCCGGATGTAATGGTACTTCGGAATTGTTATCCTCAAACGTTTTCCATAAAACGATTCTCTTTGGAATCGATTTAGAGGAAAACAATTTCCCTAATGGAAAGCACTACGACAGTGACGTTTCGTTATGAATCAAGAATATAAAGATTGCCCTCCGGGTCATGCTAACCCATGGGAGTCAGGCCCCACGGGAACCGGGTCCGGTTCTACTCTTACTCGTGAGTTTGGGAGTATACCGTGATTATAGGCAACACGTAATCCAAGTAAACTATTTTAAAGCAACATTTTATATTTATATTTTTCTTCCGAACAGCTCCGGGCTTTGAGGGTGAAATATGGGTGCTCGACACTGACTACGAAAACTTCGCCATGTGGCACAACTGCAAAGACTACTACTTCTTTAACCTCCAGCTGAACTGGCTCCACAGCCGAACCCGTACCCTCGAGACTGGTGATGTGCAAGACGCATTGAAAAAGTTCGAAGACGCTGGGATTGACGTGTCTGGTTTTATCAAGTCTGACCAGACTGGTTGTTCAAAGTTCGAAGACGCTGGGATTGACGTGTCCGGTTTTATCAAGTCTGACCAGACTGGTTGTTCTATCCCTGAGTAATAGATTAATTTCAACTTTTGTCCACCCTTGTGGCCAATTTGCTTAGTGAGTTGACGGAATGATCTAATGAAAGTATAATCAAAATAATAGATATAAAGATTGGACAAGTTTAGATGCAATCAGAAGTACATTTTAACTATTATCTGACAAGACCGGTTCATACGTCATGCGAATGCTGTAAGAATGTATGCGTCACCAACTCGCATCAGTTAAAATGTGCTCAACATTCGCAGCGAAAACAGGGCTGTGACGTCAACATTCGTCTTGCATTCGTAGGAAGTATGAACCGGGCTTCATTGTCCTTCGGTGATCAAACATCAATCATGCAAACCTTCCAATCTGTGCTCTTCAATTATTAAAGCTATAATTACTGAATGGGAACAACAAATTACTTCCTAACTTATGGAGGATAGCAGTTCCAATTGGGGGTAAAGTATTTCTGTAATTGTGCTGACTCAAAATAAATAGACACATTACTCGAATGTTCAAAATGTAGTTGTCCATTATTTCCGTCAAGTACCCCCTGGTGGGCTCATCTCCACTTTGTTGTTCCAAGTGAGGCAGCAATACGGAGCAGCTTTAATTTTGCGTTCAATGCCCCTCCAAAGGTGAGATTGGTCTCTGACAAATTAATGAGTTTTTAAATAAAAATTAATGTTGAATTATCCATAGGCGATGTTTACCTCTCATGAATATTGTTACCCTTATCAAATTAAAAGGCACTTGACACACTTCTCAAATCAGTTGATCGAAATACCTAACCGGTGTAAAGTTTTCTTTACAAAATGTCCATGTTGTTTCTGAGGTGACAAGTAGGATTAACTGTTGCAAAAAACAAATCCCAGTTATACTAACTTACTGCCCTCAAAACGACACACAATGATCGATTATAGGTATTATGCAGGATTGTACGGGATAAAAAACCATACTGTCTATTATTTAGTGTTTGTGTGAAACATTTCCTCTGAAATGAAGTCATAATATTCCAGAGGACTATCTGAAAACGTAAAAATAGCACAACAGATGATTTCAGTTGTTTGCAACAAAATTAAGGATAATGTGTTACATGCTATACTACTCCTATGTTGCAGGTAAGATATGAGTTATGAAGCTGTGGGAAATTTTCCGCCCCAGAAATGTACCCTGATGTCCAGGACGTCACTGTAGTACAATACGAAAGTGTAAGGCCGCCAGGGCTAATGCTATACTGAACACTAGCGGATGCCGCGCTATGCGCGGCACCCAGCTAGATGATGAAAATCCTTTACACAAATATTTCGAAATGTAATGTGGGTGAGGGTGTCATCTAGCTGGGTGCCGCGCTATGCGCGGCACCCAGCTAGATGATGAAAATCCTTTACACAAATATTTCGAAATGTAATGTGGGTGAGGGTGTTATACGCCTCTCTTAATATTTATGCATGGCGTCATCATTCTAACCCAAAATGAAACTATTGCGCACGTCCGCCACTACTGCTGTGGCTGCGGCCACCTCGTTTCGGGTTAGACGACGTACCTTAAGCATACTTCTAGAAACTATAAGGCTCCCCCGTGAGCCTTATAGGGGTCTAATATTTTGGGCCTCCTTAACGCTATACGTTTTTCAAATCAGCGTTGATAGGTGAAAGTTTTACGACCGTTAGCCAGCAATAACTAAAGTTTCTTTTGTACTACACTATCAAAACTTTCCACACACACTCAATATACATTCATAATGCTGGCATTTCCTGTTTGTTTAGCGAAATTAAAAAACATCGTCAACAAAATGACACTTTCTGCTCGGTACTCATTGTTGTTTTTCTGCCGCATCGCACCAGCCTACTACATGTAGATCGACGACCTGCCGAGCCGCGGCCGAGTCGAACTGTGAAAGCGGTGTTACAAGGCAGTGCAGCAGTGCGTGGGTGCTGTCCGTTTACAATACCTGCCGTTCACGCATAAAGCTTGCACGCACTGTGGCGGCCATATTGGATTTTGGATTTTGAGGCATTATGGGACATTTTTGAGCTTGGCATACAGCAAATTCGAGCTCAGCACCTCTCAATACCCCTGAAAAACTTGAATGCCATAAATTAACACAAATTGCCTTCAGGGTTGATTTTATCTTGGGCCCTTTATTCATCGCGAATTATGAAGCGTCACGTCCCACGATACATAGCGTTGTTACAGCACCAAATAAAGCGAGTTTTCGGAACATGCTGTGTGCCATAAATTTAATCTATCTACTGTTTTTTTTACCACCGCCGTTATTTGTTTTTTTTTTTCGGGGGAGGGGGGGGGGGGCGGTAGGAACGTAGGGCTCTTTTTAGTTTATTCTCATCTGAATTTGTCCTGTAAACTTTCTGGTCAATAGGCTGCACGTTACGGGAGCACTAAACGTGAACGTGAACGTGAACGTCAATAAGTGTATTGTTTATTGTCACTTTGGGCTTTTTGCATCTCGCGAAATTTTAACGACACAATTTCTGACCGTTCATGATCACGCTGCTCTAGGAACAAACCTCCATACATCCCATATCTCTGGAACCCTATATCATACAAACTAAATAAAAACGGTAAATTCGTCCTCACTCCTTAATTTTCTCTAACTTATTTCACTTTCAGAAAGCATGTTAAGTTATTTTTAGGGCTTTTTACGTCCAGTTTGGGTAAATTTTGAAATAGAGAAACCGCATGAGGGCTCTTTTGTTAACATTATCTCTAGTAACCAACCCGACGGGCCGATTGCTATTTGAATATGGCAAAATGAATATTCTGAGACCTGACCGACACACTGCTCTAACAAATTTTGTGAATGGACTTATTCAAAAACAAACTTAATGTAGTTTTGCTCCACAACTTTGACCAAATGCAAAGTTATTTTTTTACAGCTTCAAAACAGCCTTTGACGTACGTGTATAAGTTTCACAAACTTCCGTGATGGGGTAAACTCTGAAACTGCAACACTATACCTCCATGAACAAACCGTATTCTAAAACGATATTCATGTACTCATTTGAGTTTGCTGGCAAAAAGAATCAGAATGTATACACTCTCTTCTTGTAAATAATTTGTTCTATAAAAATAGTATCCATAGTTTAAAAACAGCAAGATACGTTTTGCATCAATGGTGCAATTTATGTATGGAGATTTATTGTAAGTCCGAGGTCGCCACCCACTTCCAACCTAAAGTGGTCCCACGGCGACCTCCTTCACCAAGCAACAGGTGATACAATACACAATACACTGACCAGAATGTAAGGAGAAGTTGGGCTTGATTTCACATGCTTACTTTATTTGTGTAAGCCCCCGCCCCCACCCAAGATGTTATTAATAGACACCTTTCAGGCTCCTTCCAACCTATAGCCCTACCCAATGTTTCCAAATTATAAAGCTTCCGTTTGATCCCATCCGCCTTGTCCATAATTCTCATGCCGCTTGGAAGTGACTGATTTTATATAAATATTATCCATTTAAATTTAACCTGTCAGAAGGATTTCTAGGAAGTCTGGTAACAACATCGACCAGTGGTTGACACATGGTCGCCTGCGAAACATCAATCTGTGAGTTACTTCATTCATTCAATGCAAATTCGTGAGAACCATGCTTAGTACAACACGAAAGTAACCCGACCAAAAAGGGCGGATCGAATTGCAGGTGGGCGGGCAAGGGGCAATGAGTGAACCAATCCGGAGAACCATCTGGGAAACACTGTCCAACGAGTCACCTGTCAGAAGGATTTCTAGAAGGTCTGGTAACAACATCGACCAGTGGTTGACACACGGTCGCCGCCAAAACTTCCTCCAATCAGATGACTCGTAAGTGGGAGTTTGGTTCAGGGTTTTGTAGACTTGCAACCCGACGTCTGAAAAGACACAAACGTGTTGAATTCCACAAAAACAACCGTGTTGATTGCCATAAGGATGCCATGCCACTTGACCTTCTAATTTCAATCCAAGATGGCGCGGGTTACGCTTTTAATAGTGGGTGCGTTTGATCATAGAGGAAGGTTCGATTACCTCCCCTCGGTCGACCCCGATGTGGCGTATTTTATTTTTGTCCAGGGCGAACGTCGGCACACAATTACCCCACGTTCGTCTTCGAACCTGGAAACCCCCCCCAGACGCGTCACCACGTGAGCCTTCCCGTGGTGACGTCAGTGCACCTCGGGCCAGCCCCTAGAGCCCCACTTGTGGATAGGGTCACTTGGAGCTCACCCGAGGTGTACTGACGTCACCACTGGAAGGCTCACGTGGTGACGTGTCCGGTTTTTGCCAGGTTCGAGGACGAACGTGGGGTAATTGTGTGCCCACGTTCGTCCTGGAAAAAAACAATACATGCCACATCGGGGTCGACCCAGGGAAGCTAAACGAACGCACCCATTATAGATACCGATTGCACTCCTTGCCTCACGTGACATAGTGGGTAAAATGTAAACACTCACGGCGTACTGCATTTAAACGTGCTATTAAAGAAGACACGATTACTTTTTCAATTTTTGGCTCAATAATGACTCAACTCTTGAAATCACTGAAGAATATTCCGGAGTATGTCATAATGAGACCTTAACCGATGGTTAAAATCACTTGGAAGTGGTATTTTGTCAAAATAAAGCTTTTGTCACTAAAATATATGTTTTGATGAGATGAATATGAATAAACAATTAACTGAGGTTTAAAAAAAAACTAGTTTCCATGTTGTTAACAAATTTGAAGAAAAAAAAACGACCCGAGAGGGCGCTGTTTGTGACGTCAATCGAGGCGCAATGAATCGCATGCAGTGCCAAAACAACATAGTGTTCTCTTTATGCGTAGTGTATTCCGGATTTTCGAATCACGACGGCTCGAAGTGTTTGCTGCACAGCGCTGGCAAAGACTTGCAAACTGACCCCATCTTTAGTTGTTTTGCTGCATCGAGCAGCAATACTCTGGTCGACATTGCCGGGAAAATGTAAGAACAAAACTTTTTCAAAACGTACAAACTAACGACTAGGACTTGAATGTACTTGCCCGTACGTGTGTTCGATGTTCGATCGAGGCAAATTCTTCCTCAATTGACGTCACAAAAGGGGTAGGCGGAGTCACCCCCACACAACTTTATTTAATTTCTTAAACTTATAAATCGTAAAAAAAAACAATTACTCAAAACATTATTTTATTGTTCAGGAATATATACTCTAATGTTTGAAGACAAAAATTTTTTCAGGTGCCTTTAAACAATGCCAGCATGGGTAAACAAAGTTCCACCAAAAAAGGAAATTCGAAGAGAAGTTCACACGATGGCATGTCGTTGTGCACGGAAAGTGTGGTTGTACATTGCCCCCTTTCTAATATGATCCATCGGTACGAGTCTTCCCTTGTTTTTACTGTGTAGCGGTGTTTTTCTATACCCACTAAAGGGCACGTGATCACATGTAAACATTGCGTAACGCAATTGGTCTATTGGTAACAGGATATGGACAGTTTTCCACAAGAGTTTCCAAGAGTAGTACGCATTTATTTTGACTTCTTAATGTACATCTGAGTTTGTTTCACCTTCATGTCATTGTTGAGCCAGTGCTGAGCGTTCGGTGCTTAATATTTTGTGTGAATAGACCACATTGTTGGGGCGGTGGCTCTGCTTTATCATCGGTCTAAATGGCAACTATGATAAAACCGATGCCAAAAGAAAGCCATTTTAGCCCAACCATTGTAAGGGGATATTTTGTCTGTGACTCTGCGGTGTTCAGGGAATCTGTCAGGAATCACCGGAATTTGTCAAAGGATACATTTCGTTTGTACAAAATGATTACTGGTGTTTGATGGGAACATTTGGGGGACACCCTCTGCTACATGTCGGCAGGTCTTGCTATTGCCACAGGCAACTTTGAAGTAGTTAAATTCTCGGAATGTTAAAAATACACAACGGGCATTTTAAATAAGTGCCTTACTATCAGGCGCTTCCTTCTTAAAACAATTCGCTATTATAAGCAGTTTGAAATTGGGGACACGTTTAAGAATTCCATGTTGTTGTTATTGAAAATTTTTGTTTTGACTTCAGGAAAGTTCTGGTCCAGGGGACTTCCAAATGTAATTCAGAGGTCTCCGAATCAAATTCGTGGAAAATTACTTATTTCTCGAAAACTACGTTACTTAACGAGGGAGCAGTTTCACAGCATTTAGATTGCACTATGGTACGTAGAGAATGGACCACTTCGCGCCAAGCCCACAATTTAAACGGTGTTTTTTTTTTATGATTCAATGTTTTATAGGCCAACATTATTTTGTTAACCTTTGCATTACAACACAGAACACCAATGATCCGATGTGGATTCGTGTGTCTCACAACCGAAGGATATGTGTTCGACAACCATAATGGAGTTTCGTTTGACAAAAACACCTACACTCTTCTGTGACGTTAACTGTACAGTTGCATGCATCCCCTGATTGTCCATAAATATGCCCAATTCGGTATTTCATCATACCTACTGACAAAAAATCGCACAAGCTCCGCAAGGAACAGCTGTAGCTCGCCTATTGTTGTAGCATGTGTACGCTTGTGTACTATATCGGCCACCACATAGTTCGTTATATAATACAATGACTGCACCGCGCCTCTTGTCTGCACTGATCTATTGGAATGTTCAATGAGTTGCTGCAATGATCTTGGCTGCTCTGACCACACCCTCGAATGCACGTATGCCTTTAGATATTGGCGAACGGCATTACAAGCCTACTACGCTATGTCTTCATGTTATCAACACATTCGCATTACATACTTTTCCGAGTGAAGAGGGACGCTGTGCATCGGATACATGTTTAGTTTTGAACAGTTTAAGGGCTCGCATTTATGTTTATCCTCGCATTAAGAGAGATAGCCATGTTTGAAATATGCATACAGAAAGCTGGATTTCTGGATTCAAGGCATAATTTTGTTTGAGCCAACAAATCTGACGCTGATTTGGTAGCAGGACGCAATGGAAACACGACTGATTGGTGGTGATCACGGAGATGGGGAAGACATGCACATAGCCTCACATATCTGCAGAGCAGCAAAACACCGTCAAGACCGAAGAGAAAGAGGTGTTGAACGTCAAAGATTGCCAGAAATGCCAGAGACGAGATTCCCAGTATCATAGGTATGACCCTACATCATCTTCCCGATGGCAACCTTTACAAGGTAGGTCTACACACGCTATTTTGTATCCACTTTATCAGTTGCGTCATTGCGCAGGCACGCCTATAGTTGTATTGTTCTGTCTACATAAGTTATAAGGATAATTTTCCGTATAATGCCACCACCTTTTCACTCATTAAAAAAGGATGTTCAATTGAGGTATATATTTGGATACTATATTATTCCATGTCTAATGAAAAAGTGTTGGCGCCTTACGTAAACATCCCCTCTCTCCAATCAAATTAAAAAAGAAGTTCTTAAAAAAAAATCCGATTTGACATGCAGGACATTTTAAAGGGTCAGCCAACATAAATAAACGAACAATTTTAAACAAAAGATGTTTAAATGCACGCCATAATCACTAAATACTTTCTTGAAAAAGATCGTTTTGATGTGAGATTTGAATGAATTTAGTGAGTGTAATAATAGACCGATTAATACGCTGCCAATGTGATCACGTAACCTAGCTTGTATGGGTACATAAAAACGAGGTTACACAGTAAAGACATTTGAAGACTCGTACCGATGGACCAGAATAATTCCAGAGTATAGCTGATAGTTTTTATAAGTCCGGGCTTTTTTTTTCAACGAATATATTTTTCGCCGTGTAAATCATGCATTAAAGTCCCCGAATTTTGGGGTGTGTGTCGGGTCCACTCCCTTACCTCCAGCCTCGCTTTGAAAATCCCCACAACACTAAGTTTGATACGAGAGGAATGCTCTTGATCATATCTATCCAATGGTGTTAAGTTGTTTAGATTGAGCAAGTATTTGGGGTCGAATTGACCAGTTGTAACTTGTTATTTTTTTCTGTGCACAAAAATCCCGTAGGGAGGCTTGTTGAGTTAGCTTCGGAGCACAGCCGCCTACTTGTCATGTTCGTTATCAAGAAGTATGGAAGCCGCCTTAAAACTTTAATATTCGGATGCAGGGACATGCAAGGATGACTCAGGTACAAACCGCGTCTCTTTAGCATTTTTAGTTCCAGAATAATTCCAGAGTATAGCTGATAGTTTATATAAGTCCGGGCTTTTTTTTTCAATGAATATATTTTTTCCCATTTAGCTACACGCGCCGTGTAATACATGCATTAAATTCCCCGAATTTTGGGGTGTGTGTCGGGTCCACTCCCTTACCTCTAGCCTCGCTTTGAAAATCATCCAATGGTGTTCAACTTGTTTAGATTGAGCAAGTATTTGGGGTCGAATTGACCAGTTGTAACTTGTGATTTTTTCTGTGCACAAAAATCCCATAGGGAGGCTTGTTGAGTTAGATTCCGAGCACAGCCGCCTACTTGTCATGTTCGTTATCAAGAAGTATGGAAGCCGCCTTAAAACTTTAATATTCGGATGCAGGGACATGCAAGGATGACTCAGGTACAAACCGCGTCTCTTTAGCATTTTTAGTTCCAGAATAATTCCAGAGTATAGCTGATAGTTTATATAAGTCAGGGCTTTTTTTGTCAATGAATATATTTTTTCCCATTTAGCTACACGCGCCGTGTAATACATGCATTAAATTCCCCGAATTTTGGGGTGTGTGTCGGGTCCACTCCCTTACCTCTAGCCTCGCTTTGAAAATCATCCAATGGTGTTCAACTTGTTTAGATTGAGCAAGTATTTGGGGTCGAATTGACCAGTTGTAACTTGTTATTTTTTTCTGTGCACAAAAATCCCGTAGGGAGGCAGGCTTGTTGAGTTAGCTTCGGAGCACAGCCGCCTACTTGTCATTTTCGTTATCAAGAAGTATGGAAGCCGCCCTAAAACTTTAAAATTCGGGTGCAGGGACATGCAAGGATGACTGAGATACAAACCGCGTCTCTCTAGCACTTTTAATTCCAGAATGATTCCAGAGTATAGCTGATAGTTTTTATAAGTCTGGGCTTTTTTTTCAATGAATATATTTTTTCCCAATTATCACCACGCGCCGTGTAAATCTTGCATTAAATTCCCCGAATTTTGGGGTGTGTGTCGGGTTCACTCCCTGACCTCTAGCGTCGCTTTGAAAATCCCCACAACACTAAGTTTAATACGAGAGGAAAGCTCTTGATCATATCTATCCAATGGTGTTAAACTTGTTTAGATTGAGCAAGTATTTGGGGTCGAATTGACCAGTTGTAACTTGTGATTTTTTCTGTGCACAAAAATCCCATAGGGAGGCTTGTTGAGTTAGATTCCGAGCATAGCCGCCTACTTGTCATTTTCGTTATCAAGAAGTATGGAAGCCGCCTTAAAACTTTAATATTCGGATGCAGGGACATGCAAGGATGACTCAGGTACAAACCGCGTCTCTTTAGCATTTTTAGTTCCAGAATAATTCCAGAGTATAGCTGATAGTTTATATAAGTCCGGGCTTTTTTTTTCAATGAATATATTTTTTCCCATTTAGCTACACGCGCCGTGTAATACATGCATTAAATTCCCCGAATTTTGGGGTGTGTGTCGGGTCCACTCCCTTACCTCTAGCCTCGCTTTGAAAATCATCCAATGGTGTTCAACTTGTTTAGATTGAGCAAGTATTTGGGGTCGAATTGACCAGTTGTAACTTGTGATTTTTTCTGTGCACAAAAATCCCATAGGGAGGCTTGTTGAGTTAGATTCCGAGCACAGCCGCCTACTTGTCATGTTCGTTATCAAGAAGTATGGAAGCCGCCTTAAAACTTTAATATTCGGATGCAGGGACATGCAAGGATGACTCAGGTACAAACCGCGTCTCTTTAGCATTTTTAGTTCCAGAATAATTCCAGAGTATAGCTGATAGTTTATATAAGTCAGGGCTTTTTTTTTCAATGAATATATTTTTTCCCATTTAGCTACACGCGCCGTGTAATACATGCATTAAATTCCCCGAATTTTGGGGTGTGTGTCGGGTCCACTCCCTTACCTCTAGCCTCGCTTTGAAAATCATCCAATGGTGTTCAACTTGTTTAGATTGAGCAAGTATTTGGGGTCGAATTGACCAGTTGTAACTTGTTATTTTTTTCTGTGCACAAAAATCCCGTAGGGAGGCAGGCTTGTTGAGTTAGCTTCGGAGCACAGCCGCCTACTTGTCATTTTCGTTATCAAGAAGTATGGAAGCCGCCCTAAAACTTTAAAATTCGGGTGCAGGGACATGCAAGGATGACTGAGATACAAACCGCGTCTCTCTAGCACTTTTAATTCCAGAATGATTCCAGAGTATAGCTGATAGTTTTTATAAGTCTGGGCTTTTTTTTCAATGAATATATTTTTTCCCAATTATCACCACGCGCCGTGTAAATCTTGCATTAAATTCCCCGAATTTTGGGGTGTGTGTCGGGTTCACTCCCTGACCTCTAGCCTCGCTTTGAAAATCCCCACAACACTAAGTTTAATACGAGAGGAAAGCTCTTGATCATATCTATCCAATGGTGTTAAACTTGTTTAGATTGAGCAAGTATTTGGGGTCGAATTGACCAGTTGTAACTTGTGATTTTTTCTGTGCACAAAAATCCCATAGGGAGGCTTGTTGAGTTAGATTCCGAGCACAGCCGCCTACTTGTCATTTTCGTTATCAAGAAGTATGGAAGCCGCCTTAAAACTTTAATATTCGGATGCAGGGACATGCAAGGATGACTCAGGTACAAACCGCGTCTCTTTAGCATTTTTAGTTCCAGAATAATTCCAGAGTATAGCTGATAGTTTATATAAGTCCGGGCTTTTTTTTTCAATGAATATATTTTTTCCCATTTAGCTACACGCGCCGTGTAATACATGCATTAAATTCCCCGAATTTTGGGGTGTGTGTCGGGTCCACTCCCTTACCTCTAGCCTCGCTTTGAAAATCATCCAATGGTGTTCAACTTGTTTAGATTGAGCAAGTATTTGGGGTCGAATTGACCAGTTGTAACTTGTGATTTTTTCTGTGCACAAAAATCCCATAGGGAGGCTTGTTGAGTTAGATTCCGAGCACAGCCGCCTACTTGTCATGTTCGTTATCAAGAAGTATGGAAGCCGCCTTAAAACTTTAATATTCGGATGCAGGGACATGCAAGGATGACTCAGGTACAAACCGCGTCTCTTTAGCATTTTTAGTTCCAGAATAATTCCAGAGTATAGCTGATAGTTTATATAAGTCAGGGCTTTTTTTTTCAATGAATATATTTTTTCCCATTTAGCTACACGCGCCGTGTAATACATGCATTAAATTCCCCGAATTTTGGGGTGTGTGTCGGGTCCACTCCCTTACCTCTAGCCTCGCTTTGAAAATCATCCAATGGTGTTCAACTTGTTTAGATTGAGCAAGTATTTGGGGTCGAATTGACCAGTTGTAACTTGTTATTTTTTTCTGTGCACAAAAATCCCGTAGGGAGGCAGGCTTGTTGAGTTAGCTTCGGAGCACAGCCGCCTACTTGTCATTTTCGTTATCAAGAAGTATGGAAGCCGCCCTAAAACTTTAAAATTCGGGTGCAGGGACATGCAAGGATGACTGAGGTACAAACCGCGTCTCTCTAGCACTTTTAATTCCAGAATGATTCCAGAGTATAGCTGATAGTTTTTATAAGTCTGGGCTTTTTTTTCAATGAATATATTTTTTCCCAATTATCACCACGCGCCGTGTAAATCTTGCATTAAATTCCCCGAATTTTGGGGTGTGTGTCGGGTTCACTCCCTGACCTCTAGCCTCGCTTTGAAAATCCCCACAACACTAAGTTTAATACGAGAGGAAAGCTCTTGATCATATCTATCCAATGGTGTTAAACTTGTTTAGATTGAGCAAGTATTTGGGGTCGAATTGACCAGTTGTAACTTGTGATTTTTTCTGTGCACAAAAAT